>NC_034177.2:37530421-38885421 GCF_002021735.2 Oncorhynchus kisutch
GTGGGTCTAGGGTGTCAGGTAGGTTGGAGGTGATATGGTCCTTGACTAGTCTCTCAAAGCACTTCAAGATGACGGAAGTGAGTGCTACGGGGCGGTAGTCGTTTATCTCAGTTATCTTAGCTTTCTTGGGAACAGGAACAATGGTGGCCCTCTTGAAGCATGTGGGAACAGCAGACTGGTATAGGGATTGATTGAATATGTCCGTAAACACACCGGCCAGCTGGTCTGCGCATGCTCTGAGAGTGCGGCTGGGGATGCCGTCCGGGCCTGCAGCCTTGCGAGGGTTAACACGTTTAAATGCTTTACTCACCTCGGCTGCAGTGAAGGAGAGTCCGCATGTTTTCGTTGCAGGCCGTGTCAGTGGCACTGTATTGTCCTCAAAGCGGGCAAAAAAGTTATTTAGTCTGCCTGGGAGCAAGACATCCTGGTCCATGACTGGGCTGGTTTTTCTTCTTGTAGTCCGTGATTGACTGTAGACCCTGCCACATATCTCTTGTGTCTGAGCTGTTGAATTGAGATTCTACTTTGTCTCTATACTGACGCTTAGCTTGTTTGATAGCCTTGCGGAGGGAATAGCTGCACTGTTTGTATTCGGTCATGTTACCAGTCACCTTGCCCTGATTAAAAGCAGTGGGTTCGCTAGTGCTTCAGTTTCACGCGAATGCTGCCATCAATCCACGGTTTCTGGTTAGGGAATGTTTTTAATCATTGCTATGGGAACGACATCTTCAACGCACGTTCTAATGAACTCGCACACCGAATCAGCGTATTCGTCAATGTTGTTATCTGACGCAATACGAAACATATCCCAGTCCACGTGATGGAAGCAGTCTTGGAGTGTGGAATCAGCTTGGTCGGACCAGCGTTGGACAGACCTCAGCCTGGGAGCTTCTTCTTTTAGTTTCTGTCTGTAGGCAGGGATCAGCAAAATGGAGTCGTGGTCAGCTTTTCCGAAAGGAGGGCGGGGCAGGGCGGGGCAGGGCCTTATATGCGTCGCGGAAGTTAGAGTAACAATGATCAAAGGTTTTTCCAGCCCTGGTTGCGCAATCAGATTAGCCTTGTTAAAATCCCCAGCTACAATGAATGCAGCCTCAGGATGTATGGATTCCAGTTTGCAAAGAGTCAAATAAAGTTAGTTCAGAGCCATCAATGTGTCTGCTTGGGGGGGAATATATACGGCTGTGATTATAATCGCAGAGAATTCTCTTGGTACAGTGCCTTGCGAAAGTATTCGGCCCCCTTGAACTTTGCGACCTTTTGCCACATTTCAGGCTTCAAACATAAAGATATAAAACTGTATTTTTTTGTGAAGAATCAACAACAAGTGGGACACAATCATGAAGTGGAACGACATTTATTGGATATTTCAAACTTTTTTAACAAATCGAACGCTACCTTTTGCTGCGATTACAGCTGTAAGTCGCTTGGGGTATGTCTCTATCAGTTTTGCACATCGAGAGACTGACATTTTTTCCCATTCCTCCTTGCAAAACAGCTCGAGCTCAGTGAGGTTGGATAGAGAGCATTTGTGAACAGCAGTTTTCAGTTCTTTCCACAGATTCTCGATTGGATTCAGGTCTGGACTTTGACTTGGCCATTCTAACACCTGGATATGTTTATTTTTGAACCATTCATTGTAGATTTTGCTTTATGTTTTGGATCATTGTCTGTTGGAAGACAAATCTCCGTCCCAGTCTCAGGTCTTTTGCAGACTCCATCAGGTTTTCTTCCAGAATGGTCCTGTATTTGGCTCCATCCATCTTCCCATCAATTTTAACCATCTTCCCTGTCCCTGCTGAAGAAAAGCAGGCCCAAACCATGATGCTGCCACCACCATGTTTGACAGTGGGGATGATGTGTTCAGGGTGATGAGCTGTGTTGCTTTTACGCCAAACATAACGTTTTGCATTGTTGCCAAAAAGTTCAATTTTGGTTTCATCTGACCAGAGCACCTTCTTCCACATGTTTGGTGTGTCTCCCAGGTGGCTTGTGGCAAACTTTAAACAACACTTTTATGGATATCTTTAAGAAATGGCTTTCTTCTTGCCACTCTTCCATAAAGGCCAGATTTGTGCAATATACGACTGATTGTTGTCCTATGGACAGAGTCTCCCACCTCAGCTGTAGATCTCTGCAGTTCAACCAGAGTGATCATGGGCCTCTTGGCTGCATCTCTGATCAGTCTTCTCCTTGTATGAGCTGCAAGTTTAGAGGGACGGCCAGGTCTTGGTAGATTTGCAGTGGTCTGATACTCCTTCCATTTCAATAGTATCGCTTGCACAGTGCTCCTGGGATGTTTAAAGCTTGGGAAATCTTTTTGTATCCAAATCCGCCTTTAAACTTATTCACAACAGTATCTTGGACCTGCCTGGTGTGTTCCTTGTTCTTCATGATGCTCTCTGCGCTTTTAACGGACCTCTGAGACTATCACAGTGCAGGTGCATTTATACGGAGACTTGATTACACACAGGTGGAATGTATTAATCATCATTAATCATTTAGGTCAACATTGGATCATTCAGAGATCCTCACTGAACTTCTGGAGAGAGTTTGCTGCACTGAAAGTAAAGGGGCTGAATAATTTTGCACGCCCAATTTTTCAGTTTTTGATTTGTTAAAAAAGTTTGAAATATCCAATAATGTCGTTCCACTTCATGATTGTGTCCCACTTGTTGTTGATTCTTCACGCAAGGCACTGTAGATAATGCGGTCAACATTTGATTGTGAGGAATTCTAAATCGGATGAACAGAAGGATTTGAGTTCCTGTATGTTTCTGTGATCACACCACGTCTCGTTAGCCATAAGGCATACGCCCCCGCCCCTCTTCTTACCAGAAAGATGTTTGTTTCTGTCGGCGCGATGCGTGGAGAAACCCACTGGCTGCACCGCCTCCGATAGCGTCTCTCCAATGAGCCATGTTTCCGTGAAGCAAAGAACGTTACGGTCTCTGATGTCCCTCTGGAATGCTACCCTTGCTCGGATTTCATCAACCTTGTTGTCAAGAGACTGGACATTGGCGAGAAGAATGCTAGGGAGTGGTGCACGATGTGCCCGTCTCCGGAGACTGACCAGAAGACTGCCTCGTTCCCTCTTTTACGGAGTCGTTTTTTTGGGTCGCCGGGTGGGATCCATTCCGTTGTCCTGGTTGAAAGGCAGAACACAGGATCCGCTTCACGAAAATCATATTCTTGGTCGTACTGATGGTGAGTTGACGCTGATCTTATATTCAGTAGTTCTTCTTGACTGTATGTAATGAAACCTAAGATGACCTGGGGTACTAATGTAAGAAATAACACATAAAAAAATAAAAAAAACTGCATAGTTTCCTAGGAACGCGAAGCGAGGCGGCCATCTCTGTCAGCGCCGGAAGTTCAGAACTAAACACCTCCCTCTGCAACTGGATCCTGGACTTCCTGACCGGCAGCCCCCATGTGGTGAGGGTAGGTAGCAACACATCTGCCACGCTGATCCTCAACACTGGAGCTCCCAGTGTACTGGTGCGTACTCAGTCCCCTCCTGTACTCCCTGTTCACCCATGACTGCATGGCCAGACACAACTCCAACACCATCATTAAGTTTGCAGATGACACAACAGCGGTAGGCCTGATCACCGCCAAAGACGAGACAGCCTATAGGGAGGAGGTCAGAGACCTGGCCGGGTGGTGCCAGAATAACAACCTATCCCTCAACGTAACCAAGACTAAGGAGATGATTGTGGACTACAGGAAAGGAGGACCGAGCACGTCCCCATTCTCATCGACGGGGCTGTAGTTGAGCAGGTTGAGAGCTTCAGGTTCCTTGGTGTCCACATAAAAATCAAACTAGAGAGACCTCAGCCACCCCAGTCATAGACTGTTCTCTCTACTATCAGATGGCAAGCGGTATCGGAGAGCCAAGTCTAGGACAAAAAGGCTACTCAACAGTTTTAACCCCCAAGTCATAAGACTCCTGAACAGGTAATCAAATGGCTACATGGACTATTTGGATTGTGTTCCCCCCAACCCCTCTTTTTACGCTGCTGCTACTCTCTGTTTATCATATATGCAGAGCCACTTTAACTATACATTCATGTACATATTACCTCAATTGGGCCTACCAACCAGTGCTTCCGCACATTGGCTAACCGGGCTATCTGCATTGTGTCCCACCCACCACCTGCCAACCCCTCTTTTACGCTACTGCTACTCTCTTCTCATCATATATGGACAGTCACTTTAACCATATCTACATGTACTGTACATACTACCTCAATCAGCCTGACTAACCGGTGTCTGTATGTAGCCTTGCCACTGTATATAGCCTGTCTTTTTACTGTTGTTTTATTTCTTTACCTACCTATTGTTCACCTAATACTTTTTTTGCACTATTGGTTAGAGCCTGTAAGTAAGCATTTCACCTGTTGTATTCGGCGCACGTGACAAATACACTTTTTGATTTGATTGATTTGGACAAAAGGAACACCTACAGTTGAAGTTTACATACACTTAGATTGGAGTCATTAAAACCTGTTTTTCAACCACTCCACAAATGTCTTGTTAAGGCTGCAGGGGCACTATTGAGTAGCTTGGATGAAAGGTGCCCAGAGGTGCCCAGAGTAAACAGCCTGCTCCTCAGTCTCAGCTAATATATGGATATTATTAGTATTGGATAGAAAACACTCTGAAGTTTCTGAAACTGTTTGAATGATGTCTGTGAGTATAACAGAACTCATATGGCAGGCAAGAATCTGAGAAGAAATCCAAACAGGAAGTGAGAAATCTGAGGTTGGTATATTTTCAAACCATTCCCTATTGAAATCACATTGCGATATGAATGAAGATTCACTTCCTAGGGCTTCCACTAGATGTCACCATCTATAGAAATTGGAATGAGGCTTCTACTGTGTTGTGGGACTGGATAAGAGGGGCATGAGTCAGATTACTGGCAGAGAGCCAGTTCCAGGTCACGCGCATACCGCTTGATATCTTCCTGCGTTCCGTTCCTCCTCAAGACACAAAGGAATTCTCCGTTTGGAACTTTATTGAGGATTTATTGAAAAAACATCCTAATGATTGATTCTGTACTTAGTTTGAAATGTTTCTTCGAACTGTAATATAACTTTTTGAAGTTTTTGTCCGAAAAAATGGTCGACCAGCACCAGCGTTTGGATAGGTGTACCAAACGTACTAACAAAAGTAGCTAATTGGATAGAAATAACGGACATTATTGAACAAATCAAGCATTTATTGTGGACCTGGAATTCCTGGGAGTGCATTCTGGTGAAGATCATCAAAGGTAAGGGAATATTTAGCATGTAATTTATGGGTTATGTTTACTCCAACATGGCGGCTAATTTGACTATTGTTCTGAGCGCTTCAAAGGTTTTTTTGAAGTCTGACACAGCGGTTGCATTAAGGAGAGGTATATCTATAATTCCATGTGTATAACTTGTATTATCATTTACATTTATGATGAGTATTTCTGTTGAATCGATGTGGCTATGCAAAATCACTGGATGTTTTTGGAACTAGTGAATGTAACGCGCCAATGTAAACTCAAGATTTGTTTTTAGATAAATATGAACTTTATCAAACAAAACATACATGTATTGTGTAACATGAAGTCCTATGAGTGTCATCTGATGAAGATCATCAAAGGTTAGTGATACATTTTATCTCTATTTGTGCTTTTTGTGACTCCTCTCTTTGCCTGGAAAAATGGCTGTGTTTATTGTGGTTTGGTGGTGACCTAACATAATCGTTTGTGATGCTTTCGCTGAACAGCGTATTTGAAATTGGACACTGTGGTGGGATTAACAACAAGACATCCTTTAGAATTGTATAAGATACATGTATGTTTGAGGAATTTTAATTATGAGATTTCTGTTGTTTTGAATTTGGTGCCCTGCACTTTCACTGGCTGTTGTCATATCATCCCGTTAAAACCTCTTAGGGATAGTGAGACGCTAGCATCTCAAGTGGCCAATAGCCTCGGGAAATGCATAGCGCCAAATTCAAATAAAACGCGATAAAACTCAAACTTTCATTAAATCCCACATGCAGGGTACTCAATTAAAGCTACACTCGTTGTGAATCCAGCCAACATGTCAGATTTTAAAAATGCTTTTCGGCGAAAGCATGAGAAGCTATTATCTGATAGCATGCACCCCCCCTGAACCACCTGAACGAGTTATAAACAAAATAATTAGCGTAGCCGGCGCTATACAAAACGCTGAAATAAAATATAAAACATGCATTACCTTTGACGAGCTTCTTTGTTGGCACTCCAATATGTCCCATAAACATCACAATTACAAAAGTATACCCAAAATGTCCATTTTTATAAAGCAGGTTTGTTCCAGAAAAAAACAGCTTTCCAAAACACAACGTCACTACAAAACATTTCAAAAGTTGCCTATAAACTTTGCCAAAATATTTCAAACTACTTTTGTAATACAACTTTAGGTATTTTTAAACGTTAATAATCGATCAAATTGTAGACGGGGAAAACTGTATTCGATAGAGAAAGTAAACAAAACATGCTCCTTTTTCCCTCTTGCGTAACTATCAAAAGTGTAACGTTGTTCCAGGAAGTGACAGGGTTCAACATGAAACCAAAAAGGATCATACCTGGAACCAAATTGTTCAACCTGGATTCCAAAAATTGTTCTTCAAAGGGTTCTACAGCATAGTAGAGCACACACATCACCTAACAGCATGACATATGATATAGACAGATCATCATTCCCTGCTATCTTTGTGCCTCTGACTTTTCACAGTCCAGCCACATACATACATCTGAGCATCACTACGAGATGCAATCCAAAGTTTCCTGATATGGCAGCTTGATTGAAGGACTGATGGGTGGCAAGCTTCCTGTTATTTATGTCCCCACAGTCTGAAATATAATTCACACCACAGCCTCAGACATGACTGTGCCTGCCCCCACTCCTCCCAACCAATGGAGAGATACAGCACAGAAGTTGGAGGCAATATTGTGATTTTGTTTTATGTGACTAAGATTGAGAGTGTAGGGGGCGACACACTCAGAAACAGAAACGGATATAAAACACACTGCCAAGGTCATCGTTTATTCATATTGTTGCACACAGTGGGTGTTAATACTTGAGTGTGTTTTTGTGTGTGTGTGTGTGTGTGTCTATTGAGTTCTGAAGCCTTTTTTTCAGACAGATTATATATGGTTTATCCTTGTAATGTCTCCTTGCACAAGAAACACATTAACAGGCTTCAATGAATATGTCATCACTTAAAAACCAATGTACACGTGATGTTTATATCTTGTTAACAAATTATAATACATGATGGGCTTGCATTTACATTCCTCCCTTCTAACCCATCCTTCCTCTCTCTGTTCTTTTCTTGTTTCAGCCAACTCCAACACCGCCTCTTCCCGAAAAGTGGACGACCCAGCCAATGAATTATGAATGTTGAACAAGATGACCTCTTCTCGGCAGCAGCAGACGATGAGAGGTCCTAGGTGGAACCGGGCCCTGTCCGACCCTTTGTTTGTGCTGCTTCTAGCCCTCCAGCTCCTGGCGGTGGCAGGCCTGGTGCGCGCTCAGACCTGCCCCTCTGTCTGCTCCTGCAGCAACCAGTTCAGCAAGGTCATCTGCACGCGGCGGGGGCTCCGTGAGGTCCCCGACGGCATATCCACCAACACACGCTACCTGAACCTGCAGGAGAACCTCATCCAGGTGATCAAGGTGGACAGCTTCAAGCACCTGCGGCACCTGGAGATCCTGCAGCTGAGCAAGAACCACATCCGAAACATTGAGATTGGGGCCTTCAACGGCCTGGCTAGTCTCAACACTCTGGAGCTGTTTGACAACCGCCTCACCACAATCCCCAATGGGGCCTTTGAGTACCTCTCCAAGCTCAAGGAGCTGTGGCTGAGGAACAACCCCATCGAGAGCATTCCCTCGTATGCGTTCAACAGGGTGCCCTCACTACGGCGGCTGGATTTAGGGGAACTCAAACGCCTCTCGTATATCTCAGAGGGGGCTTTCGAGGGCCTCGGCAACCTGCGCTACCTGAACCTGGGCATGTGCAATCTGAAGGAGATCCCCAACCTCATCCCACTGGTCAAGCTGGACGAGCTAGAGATGTCAGGGAACCAGCTGACGGTCATCAGACCTGGCTCCTTCAAAGGGTTGATCCATCTGCAGAAGCTGTGGATGATGCATGCCCAGATCAAAACCATTGAAAGGAACTCCTTTGACGACCTGCAGTCGCTGGTGGAGCTCAACCTGGCCCACAACAACCTCACCCTGCTGCCCCATGATCTCTTCACCCCCCTGCACCACCTGGAGAGAGTCCACCTCCATCACAACCCCTGGAACTGCAACTGTGACATCCTGTGGCTCAGCTGGTGGCTCAAAGAGATGGTGCCGGCCAACACCAGCTGCTGTGCCCGCTGCAGTTCCCCAGCCAGCCACAAGGGACGCTACATAGGTGAGCTGGACCAGAACTATTTCCACTGTTACGCACCTGTTATTGTGGAGCCACCAGCGGACCTGAACGTGACAGAGGGTATGGCTGCAGAGCTGAAGTGCAGGGCCAGCTCTCTGACCTCAGTCAGTTGGATTACGCCCAATGGCTCCATCATGACCCACGGTGCATACAAGATCCGCATTTCTGTGCTCAACGACGGCACGCTCAACTTCACCAATGTCACCATGCAAGACACGGGAACCTACACCTGCATGGTAAGCAACTCAGCAGGCAATACCACAGCATCTGCCACTCTCAACGTGTCTTCCACAGAGAACGTCCTCAGCTACTTTACCACAGTAACAGTGGAGACCATCGAGCCAGTGCACGACGAGGGGCGCTCCACCGTGTGGCAGAAGGTAGGCCCCACCCCCTCCGCCGGATCCTGGGAGACTGTGTCGTCCACCTCCACCACCACCACAACGGCCCGGACGCCCCTCTCCACCCGGGCCACAGAGAAGACCTTTACCATCCCTGTCACGGACCTGAGCGACAGCTCCATGACCGGCCTGGATGAGGTGATGAAGACCACCAAAATCATCATCGGCTGCTTCGTGGCCATCACCCTCATGGCCGCCGTTATGCTAATCATCTTCTACAAGATGAGGAAGCAGC
Organism: Oncorhynchus kisutch; assembly: GCF_002021735.2. Taxonomy (NCBI): domain Eukaryota; kingdom Metazoa; phylum Chordata; class Actinopteri; order Salmoniformes; family Salmonidae; genus Oncorhynchus; species Oncorhynchus kisutch. The sequence continues at coordinate 37,539,527 of NC_034177.2, forward strand.
ACCACCAGCAGAACCACCATGCGCCACAGCGCACCATTGAGATCATCAATGTAGACGAGGACTGTGTGACAGGCGGGCCGGCCATGGAGGGCCACCTGAATCTGCCCCCGCTGGAGCATGAGCACCTGAACCACTACAACACCTATAAGTCTGCGTACAACCACGTCTCCACTATCAACTCCATACACAGCTCGGCGCACGAACCTTTGTTAATCCGGGCCAGTTCGAAAGACAATGTACAAGAGACTCAGATCTAACAATTTTTTCATAAAGAGACGAACTGATGAAATTACAAAAGGGACATTATTGGATATTAGTTATGAGGATTATGGATATGAAGTGGAGGACTTGACTGACTGTTTGTCCAGCGAATCAGTGGTTGATGATGTTTATTCAATGACATTGGGAACTAGGGTATGTCTAATGTTTCAAAAAATGTCTTTACAAAAAAGAAGTTATTTATTTAAGAAAAAATCTATTGTGGCTAAATCAAGAAAAAAGTGTATTCTGCAATTATTTTTTCAGACCTTATTTCATCAGATGTTTAGTTTTCTTAATTTGAGGGAGGATGGTTTACTAATATGCTTACAAACTCTATGTGAATCTCAAGTTAACCATGTTCTGGTTTCCCCCAATCTGTAAGTGATGGCAAGTTGGCAACCTCTTTTTACCCAATATACTTAGATAATTTCTAGATCACATTAGAGATTTCCTCCTGCCACAAATTAATTGATTAAATATTTTGTGAAAATCTGTTAATTTAGATGGATTAAAAGCTTGGTTGTTATCTGAAGGTGAATGCTGGGACTGTCAGTGATGAAATCTGATAACACAATATTTCATTAAATCTGCCACTCAAATTAGATACAGATGTACCCTTGGCTCTGCCATCAATAGATTAGGGACGTTAAACGAGGGAAGTGTGATCCAAACTATACCATGGCCAACTGTTAGCAACAAGTGATTCATAGTTATCTCACTGTGTGTATTACGCCAGAAAATCACATTTCACACAGTGTTTGTCTCATTGTCTCATACCATACCATTGTCTCATACCATTTGTGATTCCTTCTCCTATTCCACTTGCTCTGATCCATCATAACTTTGTGAGTCATGGAGATCGCATTGGCAAATACAGTCAGGCATATGAGAGCTCCCTGAATGTCATACCGCCTTTTCCCATCCCACACCAGCTGTTATGATGGTTTACCATATCATCACAGATATGGGTGCTATTCCAGATCATTTTATCTGCAGTCTCATTGCAAATCTCTGAAAATTGCTATATGATATTAATGTGGTTCCTGACACAAATACTTTTCCAAATACTGATACCAGATACTGATTTGTGTGACTTGATTTTAAAAAAGAGCCCTGGAACACCACCAAGGATACTGATGACTCTCCTGTGTTAACTCTCTATGACCCCTGACTTGAACCAGGGCAGCAAGGAGCAGACTGGTGAGTGGGAACGGGGCTAAGGACACCGAACATAGCTGTCCTAGCACATTGCCTATCTATTGTCTGTTCAAACATTGGGCACATAGGCACGACAGGCCCAGATTCACACCGTGCCCCTGCCAAGCTCAGGACGAGGGATAGAGGACAGAGTGCCATGGTTCATGCAGAGAGAGAGAGAGAGAGAGAGAGAGAGGGTTTAGGGATGAGGTGTGTGGCTTCGAGCAGACGTTCAGGTCACACCTGCATCCCTCTGCCTCAACCATGACACCATTTCTCTTTTAATCGACATACCCTCAGGGCTTTGGGTGGACAGTGCTTCACAGGCACCTGCTCCCTGGAAAAACATAAAAAATGCCCCACAGTAAAAAATGGTGCCATAAATAAAGAGGCCAAGCAAATACCCTTCACATCCAAGGCTTAGCCACATACCCCAGGAGTCTTTTTATAGATTGTGTATCAATCTAAGTTACTAAACCAAAAAATCCCCATCAAAATCCACCAGTTTAAGCTAGAGATATCAGTTTTTTTGTGTCTGAAGCGCCCGAACGGTTTGACTAATTTAACCACTCTATGGAAAGTGGATACCCCAACAAATGTCACGGAACTCATCTGAAGGTAACCAGTTTAAAAAACGAATGGAAGTATTAAGGTAGTTTTGTGCCTACCCAAAAAAAGGGGTTCAATATGTGTAAAAAATATATATATTCAGTACATATATTTCCTGAGTTTAAAAAAATGATCGACAAGATTTAGGACATACACTTCATAACCTTGTTTCTTATGATTTCTTTTTTGACTGTCCTTTTTGAATGTGTTATTCAATGCGTTTCTATTGGCCCAAATCAATATTTTATTAAATTGTTTTTTAAATATATTTCTTTGCTACCTAAAGTGGTCCTAAAATTCTAAATCAAATAGCTAAATGCTCCATAGTATGACCATCTTAAAACAATTCCATTTGTCAGCATAGCACCCCCCTGCTTTTCTTTTTGGTCTCCACTCCCTCCATAATGTTAAACATCTAAGAAAGGTTATGCAACAGTGCTTATTCTTTTTCGGGTCCATTTTGTTTCTGAGAAATAAATGATTGTGTTCTATTTTAAATTCTCCAGAAGAATGAGGGTACACAGATGTCATCTAGTTATTTTCTGGGAGGAAGCACTATTAATGATATGATGTCAAATACAGGAGTGGGCTGATTCAGTCACCATGGAAACCATGACCTTAAGCAGAAAGGCATGCGCTATCAGAGCTCCCATTGGCTAGCTAGATGCTTTAACATTATTCAGAGTCAATTGAAAATGGTATGTCTGTGGATAGTGTTATTTGAAATGCACCTCAACTATGAAACAATATGCTTACAGTGATGTAGTAGCATTTCATCCCCTTGCACTTGACCAGTGTTTAGTATTAAAAGGCAGAGTATGGAGGTTGTCACAGATTATAATGATATGTAGCGTCACCCTTGTTGCTTTTCCACTTAAACCCAGACAGTAAAGGATGCAGAATCGGGGAATAGGCAAATCCCGTCATCAGTTTTAAACGTCATTTCTACTGTATACTTGGACAGAAAGACTAAATCCTCAAAGATGAATGAATAACTTATTTTAATGTCATGTGGCACGTTATGACCTAATTATAATTCAGGTAACTCCATCTTACATGAGCTTCTTCAACAGTTTTAGTCAACATGAAACAAACATGTTCATCAGTGTGGCATCTCTGCCAATACAATAACTAAAGATGTTTACATGGAGTTTAGCACAGACGTAAACTATCTCTGTTGTGAGTCATTGACGATGTGTTTGGGGTGATCATGGTGGGATCTGGATCTCAAATTTTTAAGTAAGAGAGTTTGTCCATCATCCCTTCTCTTTCATTTGGTTGGTAAATCATTTGGAGACTTTTATGGTGCATTTATTGCAATTTAGTAAATCTCTCATTCTTTATGTATTGTATCTCAATGTTTTCGTTGGGTAGGAGGGACAATATGCTTTTAAATCCACATTGTTTTCTCTGAGAAGGAATACTGTTCTAGTGGTAGATTTCTATAAAAACACATTTTTAAAATAAAAATAAAAAATAAAAACGTTTTAAATGTTTATTTTACATGTGCCAACAACCTGTTTATTAAAGTGAAAAATAGAAACATACTGTAAAATAGTAAGACATTGATTTTCATGTTAGCATACTTTCATGACTTTAAAAAAATATATGAAGATCGATTATAAACCAGGAGTTTGTAGTTCATACATAAACATATGTTACAAATAAACTATTGTTCTTTTTTATGTATGGTCTGGCTCTTATTTACAAAAATGTTTTACATCGTTTTTTTCAATGCTAGTATTTTTGTTTTTTAACATCGTTTTTTTTTCTCGATAGTAGTACTGTTGTTGTTTTTTATTGTTTTTTTTCATAGTAGTGACAAAACACAACACATACCACCCAGAAGTGTTTTATGTGCAAAGAAGGTCATCCGTTGATGTTACACTATAAGGAAGTGAATCTGACAGATGAGTACAGACTGATAATTGCCTTTCCTCCTACTATTCATTGCATATAGAATCACAGTCTCAGCCTATAATTAAGGAGATTGTCAGCAGGTTACCACAATGACTAATGTTATTGTAAATGGTTGATTATCTACAGTGGGAACGATTATCAAATTACCACAAGCTTTTGTCTTTGCTAAGTGTCATTTTAAAGACCTGGAAAGTGTGAATGATGATGGCTGAATTATTCTCCAATCTGCTGAGGAACAGGAACATGTAACAAGGTAAAAATGATACAAGGTGCCTCTCAAAATAAAAGGTTTGTGGTGTACTTTAATAATTAACTCTGATGTAGCAACCATAATAGTGAAAACATTGTTACCATCCCCCTAAAACCCACACCATCAGCAATTAGTGAGCACATGTCCTTACACTACTCTAATGGGAGGAGAGAAGATCTGGATTTCCAACTGCTCTTGACTTTTTCACACCAAGGTTTATGAGATTAGGATTAAATTAATCACAGAATCTGATTGTAATTCCAGATAATCGAGGTGAGTCTAATGTTAGCACATGTTACATAACTGGAGATTCAGATGCTTCGGGGGAGGAGAAGAAGCATTAGCAATGAAAGTCAATGCATTTCAAAATGTTCTGCAATTTGGATGGATTTTTGTGTGTGTGTGATTGTTTCTGTAATAACAGGGTGTACAACAGTGGAGGCTCCTCAGAGGAAGAAGGAGAGGACCATCCTCCTCAGTGAATTTCATAAAAATAAAAATGCTGAAACATAAAAGTTATCATATTTAGATACAACTACACTAAATACAGTGGGGAGAACAAGTATTTGATACACTGCCGATTTTGCATGTTTTCCTACTTACAAAGCATGTAGAGGTCTGACATTTTTATCATAGGTACACTTCAACCGTGAGAGACGGAATCTCAAACAAAAATCCAGAAAATCACATTGTATGATTTTTAAGTAATTAATTTGAATTGTATTGCATGACATAAGTATTTGCTACATCAGAAAAGCAGAACATAATATTTGGTACAGAAACCTTTGTTTGCAATTACAGAGATCATACGTTTCCTGTAGTTCTTGACCAGGTTTGCACACACTGCAGCTGGGATTTTGGCCCACTCCTCCATACAGACCTTCTCCAGATCCTTCAGGTTTCGGGGCTGTCGCTGGGCAATAAGGACTTTCAGCTCCCTCCAAAGATTTCCTATTGAGTTCAGGTCTGGAGACTGGCTAGGCCACTCCAGGACCTTGGGATGCTTCTTACAAAGCCACTCCTTAGTTGCCCTGGCTGTGTGTTTCGGGTTGTTGTCATGCTGGAAGACCCAGCCACGACCCATCTTCAATGCTCTTACTGGGGGAAGGAGGTTGTTGGCCAAGATCTTGCGATACATCCCTCCTCCCCTCAAAACGGTGCAGTCGTCCTGTCCCCTTTACAGAAAAGCATCCCCAAAGAATGACGTTTCCACCTCCATGCTTCACAGTTGGGGTGGTGTTCTTGGGGTTGTACTCATCCTTCTTCTTCCTCCAAACACGGCGAGTGGAGTTTAAACCAAAAAACTCGATTTTTGTCTCATCAGACCACATGACCTTCTCCCATTCCTCCTCTGGATCATCCAGATGGTCATTGGCAAAGTTCAGACGGGCCTGGACATGCGCTGGCTTGAGCAGGGGGACCTGTAGGATTTTAATCCATGACTGCGTAGTGTGTTACTAATGGTTTTCTTTGAGACTGTGGTCCCAGCTCTCTTCAGGTCATTGACCAGATCCTGCCGTGTTGTTCTGGGCTGATCCCTCACCTTCCTCATGATCATTGATGCCCCACGAGGTGAGATCTTGCATGGAGCCCCAGACCGAGGGTGATTGACCGTCATCTTGAACTTCTTCCATTTTCTAATAATTGTGCCAACAGTTGTTACCTTCTCACCAAGCTGCTTGCCTATTGTCCTGTAGCTCATCCCAGCTTGTGCAGGTCTACAATTTTATCCCTGATGTCCTTACACAACTCTCTGGTCTTGGCCATTGTGGAGAGGTTGGAGTCTGTTTGATTGAGGGTGTGCACAGGTGTCTTTTATACAGGTAACAAGTTCAAACAGGTGCAGTTAATACAGGTAATGAGTGGAGAACAGGAGGGATTCTTGAAGAAAAACTAACAGGTCTGTGAGCCGGAATTCTTACTGGTTGGTAGGTGATCAAATACTTATGTCATGCAATAAAATGCAAATTATTACTTAAAAATCATACAATGTGATTTTCTGGATTTTTGATTTAGAATCCGTCTCTCACAGTTGAAGTGTACCTATGATAAAAATTACAGACCTCTACATGCTTTGTAAGTAGGAAAACCTGCAAAATCGGCAGTGTATCAAATACTTGTTCTCCCCAATGTATATTCACTTGTCACCAAAAAATTAAATAAATCACATTGTTTTGCAATGAAGGTCTGCAGTAGCCTCAACAGCACTCTGTAGGGTAGCACCATGGTGTAGCAGGAGCAGACAGCGAGTTTCTGTCCTCATCTGGGTACATTGACTTCAATACAAAACCTAGGAGGCTCATGGATCTCACCCCCTTCCATAGACTCACACAGTAATTATGACAACTTCCGGAGGACTTCCTCCATACTAAGAGCTCTTGCAGCATGAATTGACATGTTGTCTACCCATTCAAAGGATCAGATAATGAATCTACTACTGAAAGCATACGCTACAGCTAGCTAGCACTGTAATGCACAACACGTGGTGATTAGTTGACTCAATGAGAGAGAAATACAATAGTTGAAGTTCCGAACAAATTCATTTCTTCCAAAATTAAGGAGAAGCAAGAGAGAGAGATAGCTATATTTTGTAGTATATTTTTGTTCACTTTCACTAACTTAGTTATCATCGAATGCAGTTAGCTTGTTTAGCCTACTCAAACACCCAGCTCAAACAAAGAGGGATGCTATGTTAGCTAGTTGGCTATGGCTATCCAACACTGGAGCTCTTCCAAGTCAAGGTAAGCTGTGGGTATAATTAATTTATTGCCACCGTGGCCCACTGGTGTAACTGCTAAACTGCTTACTGACTGTACACTGTACTGCATGATTGTAGCGGGTTTACTAATGCGTTAGTTCTAGTACCTATGTTGACTATGACGCGACAACGATGTAGGCTGTGTGTAATGGATAGCGGTCATGATATGAAGGTTTGGCTCTGAATGTTTTTTTGCCTGGTCACAGACAGCTGAATTGTTGCACACGAAGTCCACAAGCGAAAGGAAAAGGTGAGAGGAGGAGAAAGCGTAGCATATTTGAGAAGGAATTACAGGTCATTCAGAAACTATTCAGACCCCTTAACTTTTTACTCATTTTGTTACTTTACAGCCTTATTCTAAAATGGATTACATCGTTTTTTTCCCTCATCAATCTACACACAATACCCTTTGACAAATATATTTTTTTTGAAATATCACATTTACATTAGTACAGTATGCAGATCCTTTACTTTGTTGAAGCACATATGGCAGTGATTACAGCCTCGGGTCTTCTTGGGAATGACGCTGCAATCTTGGTACACCTGTATTTGGGGAGTTTCTCCCATTTTCTTTGCATATCCTCTCAAGCTCTGTCAGGTCGGATGTGGAGCGTCTCTGTACATATATTTTCAGGTCTGTCCGGGCTCTGGCTGGGCTAAATAAGGGCATTCATAGACTTGTCCCGAAGCCACACCTGTGTTGTCTTGGATGTGTGCTTAGGGTCGTTGTACTGTTGGAAGGTGAACCTTCGCACCAGTCTGTGGTCCTGAGCACTCTGGAGCAGGTTTTCATCAATGATATTTCTGTACCTTGCTCCGTTCATCTTTTCCTTGATCCTGACTAGTCGCCCAGTCCCTACCACAACCATACTTCACCGTAGGGATGGTGCCAGGTTTCCTTCAGATTCAGGCCAAAGAGTTCAATCTTGGTTTCGTCAGACCAAAGAATCTTGTTTCTCATGGTCTGAGAGTCTTTAGGTGCCCTTTGGCAAACTCCAAGCGGGCTGGCCACTCTACAAAAAAGGCCTGATTGGTGGAGTGCTGCATAGATGGTTGTCCTTCTGGAAGGATCTCCCATCTCCACAGAGGACCTCTAAAGCTCTGTCAGAGTGACCATCGGGTTCTTGGTCACCTCCCTGACCAAGGCCCTTCTCCCTCGATTGCTCATTTTGGCTGGGCGGCCAGCTCTAGGAAGTCTTGGTGATTCCAAACTTCTTCAATTTAAAAATGATGGAGGCCACTGTGTTCTTGGGGACCTTCAATGCTGCAGACATTTTTTGACACCTTTCCCTAGATCTGTGCCTCGACACAATCCTGTCTCAGAGCTCTACGGACAATTCCTTCAACCTCATGGCTTGGTTTTCACTCTGACATGCACTGTCAACTGGGACCTTATATAGACAGGTGGATGCCTTTCCAAATCATCATGTCCAATCAGTTGAATTTACCACAGGTGGACTCCAATTAAGTTGTAGAAACATCTCAAGGAAGATAAATGTAAACAGGATGCTCAATTTCGCATCTCACAGCAAACATCCTGAATACTTATGTAAATAAGGTATTTTAATTGTATACATTTGCAAACATTTCTAAAAACCGGTTTTTGCTTTGTCTTTATGGGGTATTGTGTGTCGACTGATGAGGATTTTTTAGTTATTTAATCCATTTTAGAATAAATCTGTAATGTAACAAAATGTGGATAAAAGGAAGGCGTTTGAATACTTTCCGAATGCACTATATATACTGAACAAAAATATAAACTCAACATGCAACAATTTCATTGATTTTACTGAGTTACAGTTCACATGATGAAATCAGTCAATTTAAATATTCATTGGGTCCTAAACTATGTATTTAAATTGGCTGGAAATACAGATATGCATCTGTTGGTCAGATACCTTAAAAACAAATGGGCCTCACAATGTGCCTCAGGATCTCGTCATTGTATTTTTGTGCATTCAAATTGCCATCGATAAAATGCAACTGTGTTAGTTGTGCATAGCTTATGCCTGCCTGCCCATACTATAACCTTACCATGGGGCACTCTGTTCATAATGTTGACATCAGCAAACCGCTCGCTCACACGAAGCCATACACGTGGTGCCTACCAGCCTGTGACCAGATTTTGAAATCTAACACCTTGACTACATTCTGGAGGCATTGTTGAATGCGAGACCAGTGCATCAGTAAGCACTGCGTGAGCTGCTGTCTGAGCCTGCAAGGAGAGCTTACAGCTGCCTTACAACACAGCAGGCTAATGTGCTGTTAGAAATGTTTAAATGTACCCAACCATTTTATTCTCATGTTTGAGCTCTCAAAACAGCATGACACTACTGTAAGTCGTCAGATATTAATACGTTTGCTTTGCTATTGATGAGAGTGGGGATATGATGACATAAAAAAGCAGCTTCAGGTAACAGTACAGTCTAAGTACAATCTGCAGTATGAACTATTGTTTACAAAGATCTGCATATGTATGTACAGTACCTGTATATCTTTATTTCTGTGATTGCTCAGCATGTCTTCCAATCCTCTGTTTCCATCTTCTTGTTTACCTCTCTCCTCCAGTGTGGTTATACAGTAACAGTGCTGATCCATGGTGGAGCTGAGTTCACTACTGCCCAAGCATAGCCAGCTAATTACTGAGCTGAAGGACTGCTTAGTGAGCCTTGCTCTTAAAAACCCAACATGCCTCTGAGACCATGCTGGGCAGAAGTCAGTTGCAAAAAGCAAGGTACTCTCTATTGTATTGTGTTCCCATAATCCCATTAATTATCTTTAAATTGATTAAAAAAACACCTGAAAATCAATTTACTGTTCCTAACATTGATCAAAGCAGTCACCAGAATTCAACAATTCATCAACAAGCCAGAGGATTTGCACAATGTAATGTAAAGAATAACTCATATAGTTAAAACCAATTTCTGCTTCTAATTAGGAGAACCAATATTTAACTGGAATTCTGTGTTGAATACGCTGCAACATGGTGGGCGGTGGGTTGAAGGTGGACAGAGAATCAGAAGAAGAATCACCAGAAGAAGCAGTCTCTTTCCCAGGGGACTGACAGACAGCCATCATCCGCTTGCTGTGCATTTGGACAGTGATCTTTCCCAAGCTGGAAAAGGGCCTGAACACATACACCCCATACAGTACATGTACAGGATTTACAGTATGAGTTACAGTATGCCAAATTGAGGGCATTGAAACGATTCATGATGGATAGGGATAGGGTCCTGAGTTTCAAAACCATATCTCCTGGTGAGGAAAACTCTGAGCCCTAGTAGTCTAGTGTGATGATGGATAAAAATAAATTATGATGAGAATAAAATAATATTTCACCCTTGAAACAAACTATCAAATATTTTCATTGCTTAGGAATGTCCTAAATTCGAGCTGTGTCTATTTCCCCCTGCTTTTAATATTAGTAAAGTTTGTAAATAGTAAAACTCATGCAGCACATGATATATGTAATTTCACTCTAGGCCACTATAATCACGTTTTTCAACTGGTTATTCACTACAGTACTGTTTCCGTTGAATTCAACAATGCACTCCTTTCTGTTGTATTGAACGCAACCCTGGTTTAGCAACCTAGAAAATTACCAATGCTAAATGTTAATGAATATGAATTCAAGAAGTGAGAACGAACCCAGGGGAGAACGACTGCCCCCTCTCATTGAAGCCACAGAAGTGGCTTCTTGTTCAGAAAACAGGATCCCCATTATAGTAAATGGGAAAATGGCCATTTTTGGGGTCAATCTTCATGTAAAAAACAAAAACAATTAGAAGACAATCATGGAAACAATATTTGCTTCTAATACACCAGATGTATGTCCTTGAACCAGTTATACGGAAGAAGTTAGAAATGATTCCAAGATGGCGTAGCAGTCAGATGTGTGTTTTGTCTTGTCCCGTCCTGTCCTGTCCAGTGTAAATATAGTTTTTCCTTACATATTTCATATATATTTTAATATCACTTTCCATCTACGGACTGAATATACTCTCCTGCAACCCGCTTCACCCAATGAGGTACGGATCTGCTATTTGTATACTTAAGAACCGGAACCCCCATCAAAAGCTAGCTGCCTACTAGCTAGTAGCCATTGCTAGGCCCATCTGCCAGGCCCATCTCCTGGCTAGCCGAAGAGGTCCATCAGCCACTCCTCTGGCTACAATACCTACTTTGCCAATTGGAATGAACCTCCGCCGGCCCATCACAACTGGACTACCAACGTAATCCGCCAATGGGGGTTTTTCAACTGGCTCCTCCGTCGCAACGTCCCCTGAATGTCTAGACGCTAGCTGTCTTGAGCACATCGGACTGTTAGCTTAAGAGGCCCAATTCTTTGGCCACTATACCTATTTTGCCAATTGGCCTGGTTTACCACACAGAGCCCTGCTGATCCATCCTCTGAACCGGAATCCACAACAGAAGCTAGCCAGCTAACTGGCTACTAGCTTGTAGTCAGCTAGCAACTGCTAGCGGTCATCAGCTACCACCATATCTCTGGATTTCTATTGCAAGCTCTGAACCTTTTTTCACCTGGATCATCGCAGCTAGCTAGCTGCTATCCAAGTGGCCACTCCTGGCTAAAATCTCTGTCCCAAAGCAAGAACCATTACTCCAATCGGTCCTACTGAAAACAAATTGTCCCGATGGATATATTATCGAATAGATATTTGAAAAACACCTTGAGGATTGATTATAAACAACGTTTGCCATGTTTCTGTCGATATTATGGACCCAATTTGGAATGTTTTTTGCAGTTTTCGTAACTGCAATTTCCGGGCGATTTCTCAGCCAAACGTGAAGAACAAACGGAGCTATTTCGCCTACAAAAATAATATTTAGGATAATAAGGAACATTTGCTATCTAACTGGGAGTCTCGTGAGTGAAAACATCCGAAGCTTATCAAAGGTAAACAATTTAATTTGATTGCTTTTCTGATTTCCATGACCAAGTTACCTGCTGCTAGATGGACAAAACTTACACAAATGCTTGTCTAGCTTTGGCTGTAAAGCATATTTTGAAAATCTGAGATGACATGGTGATTAACAAAAGGCTAAGCTGTGTCTCAATATATTTAATTTGTGATTTTCATGAATAGGAATATTTTCTAGGGGTATTTATGTCCGTTGCGTTATGCTAATTAGTGTCAGGCGATGATTACGCTCCCGCATGCGGGATGGGGAGTCACTAGAGGTTTTAATTAACACCCTGGCCATCCTACAATCTAAATTTGATGCTCTTAATCTCACACAAATTATCAATGAACCCATCAGGTACAACCCAAAATCGGTAAACACCGGCACCCTCATAGATATCATCCTAACCAACCTGCCCTCCAAATACACCTCTGCTGTCTTCAACCAGGATCTCAGTGATCACTGCCTCATTGCCTGCATCCGTAATGAGTCTGTGGTCAAGCGCCCACCCCTCATCACTGTCAAAAGCTCCCTAAAACACAGCGAGCAGTCCTTTCTAATCGACATTGCCTGGGTTTCCCGGAAGGATATTGACCTCATTCCGTCAGTAGAGGGTGCCTGGTTATTCTTTAAAAGTGCTTTCTTCACCATCTTAAATAAGCATGCCCCATTCAAAAAATTTAGAACCAGGAACAGATATAGCCCTTGGTTCATTAACATCGAATAGCCCCCGCGATATACAACTTTGCAGGGAAGTTAGGAACAAACATACACAGGCAGTTAGGAAAGGAAATGCTAGCTTTTTCAAACAGAAATTTGCATCCTGTAGCTCTAACTCCAAAAAGTTACGGGACAATGTAAGGTCCATGGAGAATAAGAGTATCTCTTCCTAGCTGCCCACTGCACAGAGGCTAGGAAACACTGTCACCACCGATAAATTTACGATAATCGAGAATTTCAATAAGCATTTTTCTAAGGCTGGCCATGCTTTTCAACTGGCTAAACCTACCCCAGCCCTGGACCCCTCACTGGAACTTGCCCAAGCCTCCCCATTTCTCCTTCAACCCAAATCCAAAATGGCTGCAACCCCTATTACTATCCTGTTTAACCTCTCTTTCATATCGTTTCAGATCCCCAAAGATTGGAAAGCTGCCGCGGTCATGCCCCCTAGACCCAAACTGCTACAGACCTACTGTATATCTATCCTAACCTCCCTTTCTAAGATCTTTGAAAACCAAGTTAACAAACAGATCACCGACCATTTTGAATCCCACCGTACCTTCTCCACTATGCAATCAGGTAATGGGTGCAACTCAGCCATGCTCAAGGTCCTAAACGATATCATAATCGCCATCGATAAGAGACAATACTGTGCAGCTGTATTTATCGACCTGGCCAAGGCTTTCGACTCTATCAATCAGCACATTCTTATCAACAGACTCAACAGCCTTGGTTTCTCAAATGACTGCCTCGCCTGGTTCACCAACTACTCCTCAGACAGAGTTCAGTGTGGCAAATCGGAGGGCCTGTTGTGCGGACCTCTGGCAGTCTCTATGGGGGTTCCACAGGGTTCAATCCTCAGGCCGACTATTTTCTCTGCATACATCAATGATGTTGCTCTTATTGCTGGTGATTCTCTGATCCACCTATACGCAGACCACACCATTCTGTATACTTCTGGCCCTTCATTGGACACTGTGTTAACTAACCTCCAGACGAACTTCAATGCCATACATCTCTCCTTCCGTGGCCTCCAATTGCTCTTAAATGAAAGCAAAACTAAATGCATCCAGCATCACTACTCTGCACTGTTCTGACTTAGAATATGTGGACAACTACAAATACCTAGGTGTCTGGTTAGACTATAAACTCTCCTTCCAGACACACATTAAGCATCTCCAATCCAAAATTAAATCTAGAATTGGCTTCCTATTTCGCAACAAGCATCCTTCACACGTGCTGCCAAACATACCCTAGTAAACCTGACTATCCTACCGATCCTTGACTTTGGCGATGTCAATTACAAAATAGCCTCCAACACTCTACTCAGCAAACTGGATGCAGTCTATCACAGTGACATCCATTTTGTCACCAAAGCCCCAGATACTACCCACCACTGCAACCGGTATGCTCTCGTTGGCTGGCCCTTGCTTCATATCCGTCGCCAAACCCACTGGCTCCAGGTCATCTATAAGTCGTTGCTAGGTAAAGCCCCGCCTTATCTCAGCTCACAGGTCACCATAGCAGCACCTACCAGTGCTCCAGCAGGTGTATTTCACTGGTCACCCCCAAAGCCAATTCCTCCTTCTGCTGCCTTTCCTTCCAGTTCTCTGCTGCCAATGACTGGAATTAACTACAAAAATCACTGAAGATGGAGACTCATATCTCCCTCACCAGGTTTAAGCACCAGCTGTCAGAGGCACTCACAGATCACTGCACCTGTACATTATCAATCTGTAAATACTCCATCCAACTACCTCATCAACATATATATTTTTTTAAATATAGATTTTTTTTGCACCTCAGTATCGCTACTTGCACACTCCTCTATCACCCCAGTGTTTAAGTTGCCATACTGTAATAATTTCGCCACTATGTTAACTATTTATTGCCTCAACCCCCCTTATCCTACCTCATTTGCACACACTGTATATACACTTTCTCTATTGTATTATTAACTGTATGTTTGTTTATTCCATGTGTAACTCTGTGTTGTTGTTTGTGTCACACTGCTTTGCTTTATCTTGGCCATGTCGCAGTTGTAAATGAGACCTTGTTCTCAACTAGCCTACTTGGTTAAATAAAAGTGAAATAGAAAAAATTTAAAAAAAAATTTTTTAGTTGCTATTGGCAGCCTGCAGTACACCGGTCGACCTTCAACTGGAGTTACTCAATGAGAGGGGGCAGCACTGAGCTAGTCTGCAATGTCACTTACTGGAGTTGCTCTAACTGTGCATGTTAACGATCCATGAGTTGCCAATTTAACCGACTTAAAATGGCTTCAATGCACTATTGAGTTTACACATAGGAATAAATGCTGTTGTGATCGATGGCTTTGTGCCTTCATATACAGTCATTGAACCAACCATACCTATCTTAGGAGCTTACTTTTCAACATTTGAAGTACTTTTTTGGAACAATTGTTTGGAATTACCTGGGTTGCATTCACTAAGACCCAAATGGAAGAAAACAGAATTAAACTGCGAGGGACCTACCTGAATTTGTCCATTTTGTTGCAAAACATTTAGCATTTTGAGTAAATGGTTTCTGTTGCAAAACATTTTGCAACTGTTTGCCACAGTCTTTGTCAAAATGAATACTCCCCTGAATTTGTTCAACAGAAACTCGCTTTCATTATAAAATGTCTTCCATTTACAAATGTTTGCTACAGTTTGGACTAATGATTAAACTCTGGGTGTGCACTTTTTCTATTCCCTCTGGGAATCAAGACAACACAGGTTTTTATGGATATATGGAATACATGTTATTTTATGGACACAACTGAACTTTAGGACAGTCAGAAGGTAAGAACGTTTGACAAAGTTTGTTTTAAGGGTGAAATAAAATTTTAAAGGTAATGGCCTCTAGTAATTGTAAATGAGAACTTGTTCTCAACTTGCCTACCTGGTTAAATAAAGGTCAAATAAAAAAATAAAAAAATAAATAGTAAAGATGCTGTTTATAGTCTACCTTACACTAACCTGTAGGACTGCAGTACATAGTCACATTGTCATACAGCATCTGATGTAAATGTCATACAGCATCTGATGTAAATGTGATGTGTGACATACAGGGAGACAGTAGGCAACTGATTTACAGTTCATTTAAGGAAATCAGTCAATTGAAATAAATGCATAAACCCTAATTTATGGATTTCACATGACTGGGAATATAGAAATGCATTATTTTGGTCACAGAATTGCATCTGTTGACCACCATTTGCCTCATGCAGCCTGACAAATCTCTGTTGCATACAGTTCATCAGGCTGTTGATAGTGGCCTGTGTAATGTTTTCCCACTCCTCTTCAATGGCTGTGCAAAGTTTGCTAATCACTGTACCTGTACACAGCCAATCTGTAAATAGCACACCCGACTACCTCATCCCCATATTATAACTTCCCATCTTTCTCTTTTGCACCCCAGTATCTCTACTTGCACATCATCATCTGCACATATCACTCCAGTATTAATGCTAAATTGTAATTATTTTCGCCTCTATGGGCTATTTATTGCATACCTCCCTACTCTTCTACATTTCCACACACTGTACATAAATAGAAAGATCTTTCTTTTCTTTTGTGTTATTGACTGTACGTTTGTTTATGTGTAACTCTGTGTTGTTGCTTTTGTTGCACTGCTATGCTTTATCTTGGCCAGGTCGCAGTTGTAAATGATAACTTGTTCTCAACTGGCCTACACGGTTAAATAAAGGTGAAATAAAAAAATTAAAAAAGTTGCTGGATATTATTGGCGGGAACTGGAACACACTCTCTTGCATGTTGATCCAGAGCATCACAAACATGCTCAATGGTTGACATGTCTCGTGACTATGCAGGCCATGGAAGAACTGGGACATTTTCAGCTTCCAGTAATTGTATACAGATCCTTCCGACATAGGGCCTTGCATTATCATGCTGAAATATGAGGTGATGGCGGCAGATGAATGGCAGGACAATGGGCCTCAGGATCTCATTACAGTGCATTCAAATTGCAATCGATAAAATGTATTTTTGTCCGTAGCTTATGCCTGCCCATACCATAACCCCACCGCCACCATGGGGTACGCTGTTCACAACATTGACATCAGAAAACCGCTTGCCCACACAATGCCATACACGCTGCCTGCCATCTAACCGGTACAGTTGAAAGTGGGATTCATCCGTGAAGAGGACACTTCTCCAGTGTGCCAGTGGCCATCGAAGGTGAGCATTTGCCCACTGAAGTCTGTTACGACACCAAACTGCAGTCAGGTCAAGACCCTGGTGAGGAAGATGAGCACTTAAATGAGCTTTCCTCAGACGATTTCTGACAATTTCTGAACAAACTATTTGGTTTTGCAAACCCACAGTTGCAGGTGGCTGGTCTCAGATGATCCCGCAGGTGAAGAAGCTGGATGTGGAGATCCTTGTCTGGCGTGCTTACACGTGGTCTGTGGTCGTGAGGCTGGTTGGACTTACTGCCAAATTCTCTAATACGACATTGGAGGCAGCTTATGGTAGAGAAATTCAGTTCTATGGCAACAGGTCTGGTGGACATTTCTGCAGTGAGCATGCCAATTCCTTTCTTCCTCAACTTGAGACATCTAAAACATCTCTAAAATTTCACATTTTATTGTCTCCAGCACAAGGTGCGCCTGTGTAATGATCGTGCTGATTCATCAGCTTCTTGATATGCCATACCTGTCAGGTGGATGGATTATCTTGGCAATGGAGAAATGCTCACTAACTAAGATGTAAACAAATAAGATGCGTATGGAACATATATGGGATTCAACACCTTACATGTCGCGTTTTATATTTTTGTTCAATATACATTATCAGCTCAATATGTTCAAACATATCAGTACACATAGGACTACCAACTCGGACCAAACTAATTCTGGTCGTTTTATTGTTTATTGTTACGTCAAACAGGATTTTGTTCAGGCAATAAAAAAATATATCAAAATAACTTTAGCCTACAAGCTCACCGGGACACTCCAGACCAAGAAAGGGTTGGCAACCCTTAAACTATGTACAAGAGGACGAATATCATAATGTCCTCTCCTGAGTCTGAATTTCCAGGTTTGAGTCAATAAAAAGGTTTATTGGGCATCACAAGGTTACTGTGTTGTCTGCCAGTGCATTCACTTCTACAGTTTAAGGATCTTAATTTGAGCCAACAGGAAAATAATTCTGCAGCAACAGGAAATGTGAGTTATTATGTGTCAAATTATTGTTTCGTGACGTGACTATCATTAAAAAAAAATATACCACCAGGGGTCACTTATCCCTGAAAGATGAAATTACAAGGTATTCCAGCAGAGGCGGGACTTCCTTCAATACTAGATTATTCCTGTGGGAGTTGGCTCCAATGAGCTGGCTAAACAAATGTAATTGATTAATCATACCAGTATAGGCTATCTGGGAATGTAAACCTTAATTAACCTGAAAGCATTGCTGTATCTAGGTTAATGTGGAAAAGTTTAACATGTCTCCTTTGTTGAAACAAATACATTTGGACTGTATCCAAATGATCGACCAGAAAAGGTTTGTCCAGCAATTTAACTTTCTTATTAAATTGAATGAGACAATGATATCCAATCAGTTGAGATTGGCTGAATATCATAAGTGTAACCCGTTGTAACACGTGAGCAGACGGTTGTTGTCACATGGAAATATATAAGTATATGTTTTATATTACTGACGATTCTTCACCACCAGACGTCACTGATCACAGAAAGCTGAAATCAAATGGGAGTCAAAAGGAGGCGGAACTTCCGTTTCCAATGGCACAGGGTGTCTCCCCTGTGAACAAAGGAAGAAATGGCTGCTTTCTCCCTTTGTTAGCTTAGTATCTAGTGGAAAGCTAACCCTACTTGGGTTTACCAATGACGTCTCACGTTCACCCTTTAAGGCGCTATTTTTCACGATGTTTACCGGAACATGCGGAAACGTATAGAAATATTCCTTGATCTACTCACATTTCTGAAACACGAGAGATGGAGAGATACTTACTCAGTTCGGTTAAGCTAATTTATCTACTCAAATTGCTATATAAAAGGCTGGCTTATATGTCCTCAAGAAATGAATAATGACAGAGTCCAGTCACTCCTGAAACGCGAGAGACAGAAAATGTACTACGTTTGGCCCAGCTAGTCTATTTCTCAGAATACCTATGTCGGCCGGCCCATACAGTATGTCCTGGCTCAAAGCATTCAGTAAATGGACCTACACACTGACTTTGTCAGAGAAACAACAGCAGGAGGCAATCTCTACGTATCGCGTTCAAATGGAAACCCACACACCTCAACAATTCCTTTCTACAGCTCTAATAGTGTCTAACGTAATCTGGGTGTATAACATAATCTGATGCCCAATTTCATATTGGCTGAATTCAACATGAAGGCCTCATTCAATCTTATATTCTTCACACAGGGCTCCAAGATGTCCTGACGTGACTATCATTAATGTAATGACTGTTATTTAGCTAATAATTACCTACATGCCGTGGGGGAGATCTTTGTGGGCTATACTCAGCCTTGTCTCAGGATAGTAAATTGGTGGTTGAAGATATCCATCTAGTGGTGTGGGGGCTGTGCTTTGGTAAAGTGGGTGGGGTTATATCCTGCCTGTTTGGCCCTGTCCAGGGGTATCGCCGTAGGGGGCCACTGTGTCTCCCGACCCCTCCTGTCTCAGCCTCCAGTATTTATGCTGCAATAGTTTATGTGTCGGGGGGGGGGCTAGGGTCAGTCTGTTATATATGGAGTATTTCTCCCGTCTTATCCGGTGTCCTGTGTGAATTTAAGTAGTCTGCCTGCCTGCCTGCCTGCCTGTCTGTCAACCTGAGCCTCAGGACTACCTGGCCTGATGATTCCTTGCTGTCCCCAGGCCACCTGGTTGTGCTGCTTTCAACTCTCTGCTGTTTTCAACTCTCTAGAGACAGCAGAAGTGGAAAAGATACTCTGAATGATTGGCTATGAAAAGTTAACTGACATTTACTCCTAAGGTGCTGACCTGTTGCACCCTCTATAACCACTGTGATTATTATTAATTGACCCTGCTGGTCATCTATGAATATTTGAACATCTTGGCCATGCTCTGTTATAATCTTCACCCGGCACAGCCAGAAGAGGACTGGCAACCCTTCATAACCTGGTTCCTCTGTAGGTTACGGTCTTTCTAGAAAGTTTTTCCTAGCCACCGTGCTTCTACACCTGCATTGCTTGCTGTTTGGGGTTTTAGGCTGGGTTTCTGTACAGCACTTTGTGACATCAACTGATGTAAGAAGGGCTTCATTAATACATTTGATTGAATTGTAATTAGATTAAATTAATCATGTAATAATTAACTCAGAGAATTTGGGGCACCACGGGAAAGGTTTTTTACCTCCCGACTTAAACTCTAAAGATGCATTTGAAGTCGGAAGTTTACATACACCGTAGCCAAATACATTTAAACTCAGATTTTCCCAATTCCTGACATTTAATCCAAGTAAAAATTCCCTGTTTTAGGTCAGTTAGGATCACCACTTTTTTTGAAGAATGTGAAATGCCAGAATAATAGTAAAGATAATTATTTATTTCAGATATGATTTCTTTCATCACATTCCCAGTGGGTCAGAAGTTAGCATACACTTAATTAGTATTTGGTAGCATTGCCTTTTAATTGTTCATCTTGGGTCAAATTCTTCGGGTAGCCTTCCACAAGCTTCCCACAATAAGTTGGGTGAATTTTGGCCCATTCCTCCTCACAGAGCTGGTGTAACTGAGTCAGGTTTGAGGGCCTCCTTGCTCGCATACACTTTTTCAGTTCTGCCCACAAATTTTATATAGGATCGATGTCAGAACTTAGTGATGGCCACTCCAATACCTTGACTTTGTTGTCCTTAAGCCATTTTGCCACAACTTTGGAAGTATGCTTGGTGTCATTGTCCATTTGGGAGACCCGTTTGCAACCAAGCTTTAACTTCCTGACTGATGTTGAAATGTTGCTTCAATATATCCACAAAATTTTCCACCCTTATCATTGCATCTATTTTGTGAAGTACACCAGTTCCTCCTGCAGTTAATCACCCCCACAACATGATGCTGCCACCCCCGTGTTTCACAGTTGGGATGGTGATCTTCAGCTTGCAAGCCACCCCCTTTATATATCCTAACATTACAATGGTTATCATGGCCAAACAATTCTATTTTTATTTCATCAGACCAGAGGACCTTTCTCCAAAAAGTACCATCTTTGTCCCACTGTGCAGTTAGAAAGAAAATAACAGAAAAAAAGTAGGCTACATCTCGCCTTCTTTGTGGGTCTGGCCATAAGACTTCATCCACATCACATGCGATGTTGTCTTGAGTTAGGCAACGTTTGAAGTATCGCCTGGAGTGTCATATTTAAGCCTGGCATGTCCCCTGATCGATGTCTCCACAAGCCTCCTTCATTGCCTGTTGAAGGGGTATGCATTGGTGGGGCTGGCGATCATACACCTTCCAACGCCATGCCGAGAATAATTATTCAATTGGAGTCAAGAACGGAGAGTATGGGGTGAGATTGAGTGCGATGGAAAGTGGGTGACCTGTGAACCAATTGCGGACCATAGCAGCCCGGTGGAAACTAACATTGTCCCAGATGGTAACGTTGCTGGGCTGCTCTGGCCCCTGGTCATTAGAGATTAGTCTGTTTTGCTGAGTGTCCAGAAATGTGATTATTTGTGCAGTGTTGTATGGGCCTAGGACTGCATGATGGTGGAAGACGCCATTTTGACGAATAGCCGCACACATTGTTATGTTGCCACTACGTTGTCCCGGGATGCTGATGATGGCACGGTGTCCAATAATATTTCTGCCATGGCTCCGTGTTTTTGCAAGGTTGAAACCAGTCTCGTCCACATATATTAGCTCATGATGCACTGCATCTGCTTCTAGCTCCATGACTCTCTGAAAGAGACAAGACAAAACAATGTAGCACAGTACGAAAAGACAGGGATCAGTCAATATGATGTAGCACCATACAGTTCCTGATCCAGTACCAATGATAGGATAATATAGCTTACCTGCACACATTCATATCTCAGTTGTTTTACATGGTCTGAGTTTCTTTCGAATGGGACTCTGTACAGGTGTTTCATCCTAATTCTATTGCATTTCAGTAGACGAGACAGTGCAGAGAGACTCACGCTGTTGACGTTTTGGAATATGGTGTTATCTGCATTATGTGGTCTGATGCAGTTATTTGCAATGACCATATTTACAATGTGGGTCTCCTGCTCTGGGGTGAACAGTCAACCTTTCCCACCATATACTGGTTTTCTTGAAGTTCTGTAAAAACATTTGAATGGTTATAGTGATAGAGCCTTCTCATTATGAAAGTACAGTACATATTACTGTACCAGTAAGACTACAGCACTTACAGTTACGGTTCTCTTTTAGAAATATCCGAATGATACCTGCAACATAATAGCGGCTCAGATTTGGTTGAAGCCATTGTCCAGCCTCCCTCATGCTCATCCCAGTTATTGTGTTCCTGACTCATCGTCCTCGCCCTCTCCTTCTCCCCCATCCTATTTTACCTCTTCCTCCTCCACTTACTTCTTAACCACCTCGTCCTCTTAGTCCCCCTCCTCGTCCGCCTCTAGTTCACACCCCTCATACTCTCTGTCCAATATTGGCCTCCACTGTTGTCCAAACAAAATGTTTACTTGTGGCCTATTTATAGCGCTCAAGCTCTGATTTGTAAGGGAACTCATTATCTAAAAGTGTTTTCACGTGTCAATGTGGAAAGGCAATTGGTGAAATAGTGTAGCAATGCAGAGACTAATGTTTACAGTTTTGCTAGAAGTGTGTTACTAAATTGAAAACTGGTAAACTTGGTACACTTGGTAAATGCACTGGTAAATGCATTGGCTACAATGGTTTCAGAGATAGTGCTTCAAGAATCATTGTTAGTGTTTAAGCATTCAAACAAAACTGTAATTACACTTTGGATGGTGTATCAATGCACCCAGTCATTGGAAAGATACAGGCATCCTTTTTCACTTCCCGGAGAGGAAGTTAACCGCCCAGGGATTTCACCATTAAAACAGTTACAGAGTTGTAGTTACTCCAATAACAACCTTATTGACAGAGTGATAAGGAAGCCAGTACAGAATACACATATTCCAAAACATGCCTCCTGTTTCCAACAAGGCACTACAGTAATACTGCAAAAGCGTGGCAAAGCAGTTCACTTTTTGTCCTGAATTCAAAGTGTTATTATTGGGACAAATCGAATTATTGGGGCAAATCCAATTCAAGGAGTACCGCCCTATATTTTCAAGCATAGTCATTGCTGCATCATGTTAAGGGTCTGCTTGTAATCTTTATGGACTGGGGAGTTTTTCAGGATAATAAAGAAATAGAATGGGGCTAAACACAGGCAAAATCCTAGAGGAAAACCTTCAGTCTGCTTTCCACCAGACACTGGGATATTAATTCACATTTCAGCAGGACAATAACCTAAAACACAAGGCCAAATCTACACTGGAGTTGCTTACCAAGAAGACCTATGGCAAGACCTGAAAATGGTTGTCTAGCAATGATTAACAACCAATTTGACAGAGCTTGAATATTGAAAAAAATTATGGGCAAATGTTGCACAATCCATGCATGGAAAGCTTTTAGAGACTGCCAAAGGTTTGTCTATAAAGCATTGACTCACTGGTGTGACTAGCATTGTTACATTTCATTTGCTCTATTAAACTTACCCTTTGGAATTACTTTGAAAGCAGCAGTGGTTATATTTTGTTATTAAGAGATCTCTCAATAATCATTCTCATGAATACACAATGGTATTAGTCAGTGACAAGTATCGAGGCTAAGCAAGGGTGGGCTTGGTTAAAACCTTGGATCTAAGACCAAATGACTGGCTGTAGATAGATCAACAGTCAAATAGAAGGTGCTGCCCAGCCTATAGTTTTTTTCTGATAGGGGTTATAGCATTGAAGATCTGATGATGTTTCGAAGGTACAAATTAAACATATTCTATACAAGGTTTGTCTATTATGACTGCCCTGAATTTGTCTGAACCGTCTCTGTGCTTCTCCTCCCCCATGGGGCACTTCCCCTTCACTTCCCAATTTAATAGCCAGCATCAGCTGCGCAAAGGGGGGTGACAGTGGTGTGAATGAAGAAGTGTTTAACCCTCGTTTCCAAAGCTCCTTGACCCTGTTTTTGTTTTGTTGTATTTAAAAGCGTGTATTGAACCGTATCGCAAGATCAACAAGGATCGGATCTACTAATGACTATTGTTGTACTACGTATCTCAGTTGGGCTCTGTGGCCTTTCTGTTCTTGGTGGATTGGATTGACTGACTGACAACTTTTTCCAACCGGTATTTCATTTATTTGATCGTGATTTACACCATGTTGGTTTACGTGTTCAGTTGCTGTGGGGGGTGCTACCTGGATGGATGATACAACACTGTGGTCACGGACCATTCCTCCCTTGTGTGGGCATTGAAGAGCAACAAACCAAGACGGCCTTCAAATGCATTTCATTTAAATTATAACCAGCTAGCTGAACATTTGTGACTCGTTTCAGGAAACTAGGCATATGTCACGCGTTACTACTTCACAGGAAACCCATTTTAATGTAATTTTTTTTCTACCAATGTATTGTTGGACATACATGCCTTCTGGAACATGTGAACTTTCATGTGCCTTAATAACAAACATGTATTCCATCCTTAAATACTAATACAATTGTTAAATTACGAGCCTAGGTGGTTAAGCCACAGAAAAGACAACATTCCCGCTAGCCATGATTGGCTGAGATAATGTAGGGTCTGAACATGCCGGGAGATTGGTTTAAATTGGACTGCCATGTAGCATGGTTGTGTCTATAAATGTGGGCTGCTTAATATATGTCAATAGTTATTTCTGAAAGATAAAATGTTAGCCATCAAGAACTACAAAAGTTTTATGGCTTTTCTCAACAACATTGATGCCGTGAATTTAGCAGGCGCTATCGACAGATCAGTTGGAAAAACTGATGGGCTACATTCTGCACATGCCACAGTCAGTGTGAACTGGATTGACTTGACACAACGCTGGCTAAACAAGATGTAGCTACAAACAAAACACAGTTAAATGGTTCCATTCTGCCATGAAGCATTCATCCATGTATACGGGTAAGAGTCTAACTACATTTTCAGATATTGTACATTTAAAATTTTGTCAAAAGAACGTTTTCATTACAAGTTAAAGCGTAGTGTTAGCTAGCTAGTGAACATTAGCTTGCTGGCTTGCTAGCTGACATTACGTGTATGATATTTTTTATAATATTATTCTAATCAGAAATCTATTTGCATTGCTAGCTATAGCCTAAAATTTGTTAAAACCTCTTAAGGATCCGCCCCTTTTTTTCAATTTTCACATAAAATGACATAGCAAAATCTAACTGTCTGTAGCTCAGGACCTGAAGAAAGGATATGCATATTCTTAATACCATTTGAAAGGAAACACTTTGAAGTTTGTGGAAATATGAAATGAATGTGGGAAAATAACACATTCACTCTGGTAAAAGATAATACAAAGAAAAAAATATGCGTTTACAAAAAATGTATACATCATCTTTGAAATGTAAGAGAAAGGCCAATATGTGACTTAGGAATCTAGGCGCAATTTAGATGTTGGCCACCAGATGGCAGCAGTGTAAGTGAAACGTTTTAGACTGAGCCAATGAACCATTGCATCTCTGTTCAAAATGCTGTATCAAGACTGTAATAGTATGAGTTGGGATTATGCCGGTTTATTGTTTAGCTAGCTACATGTTTAAACAAAAGACTCCACTTTTCCAGATGATTACATGACCCATCAAGTTAGCCAGGTGTGTCTGGGGGTGATTACAGACATCTATTGTATTTCATGAATGTGAAAATGTCTAGACAATAGTGACCCATCCACTTAGCTAGATATGGCTGGGGGTTGGTTGTAGAATTTCCTTCACATGACCCATCAATTTAGGCAAGTGTGTTCGGTCAACATCATCTAATAATTATTAAATAATTACTTTCTGTTTTTGATATTGCTATGTTTAGTAACCATTTCACTGTACCGTTTACACCATCTGTATCCTATGCGTGACAAACTTAGATTTGATTTGATATAGTGTGTTCACCAGAGATGGTATTGTGAAGAAAAACAACATGACCTGCACCAAAGTCAGATTAGGATATAGGCCAAGGACTAGATAGTGTATTTTTACCCTGGAGTTTTTCCTTTTTGTAGGCTACTATTTTGACTACAAGCAATTTGTGTTCAGTTGTTGGTGAAGACCACTGTGAATTCTGATTACTTTGTAGACCTCCACAGGTCTGGTTCATCCTTGGGCGCAATTTCCAAACGCCTGAAGGTACCACGTTCTTCTGTAAAAAACAATAGTATGCAAGTATAAACACCATGGGACCGTCGTACCGCTCAGGAAGGTGATGCGTTCTTGCAAAAAGTGCAAATCAATCCCAGAACAACAGCAAAGGACTATGTGAAGATGCTGGAGGAAACAGGTACAAAAGTATCTATAGCCACAGTAAAACCAGTCCTATATCGACATAACCTGAAATGCCGCTCAACAAGGAAGAAGCCACTGCTCCAAAACAGCCATAAAAAAGCCAGACTACGGTTTGCAACTGCACATGGGGACAAAGCTAGTACTTTTTGGAGTAATGTTCTTTGGTCTGATAAAACAAAAATAGAACTGTTTGGCCATAATTACTATCATTATGTTTGGAGGAAAAAGGGGGAGGCTTGCAAGTTGAAGTTCTCCTTTCGAAATGTGAAGCAACATGGGTGGCAGCATCATGTTGTGGGAGT
This sequence comes from Oncorhynchus kisutch, assembly GCF_002021735.2. Lineage (NCBI taxonomy): Eukaryota > Metazoa > Chordata > Actinopteri > Salmoniformes > Salmonidae > Oncorhynchus > Oncorhynchus kisutch. Next base: position 37,565,992 of record NC_034177.2, read on the forward strand.
GCTTTGCTGCAGGAGGGACTGGTGCACTTCAGAAAATAGATGGCATAATGTGGAAGTAAAAGTATGTGGATATATTGAAGCAACATCTCAAGACATCAGTCAGGAAGTTAAAGCTTGGTCGCAAATGGGTCTTCCAAATGGACAATGACCCCAAGCATGCTTCCAAAGTTGTGGCAAAAAAATAACAGAACTCATATGGCAGGCAAAAACCTGAGAAAAAATCCAAACAGGCAGTGGGAAATCTGAGCTTTATAGTTTTTTAACTCAGCCCCCTATCGAATACACAATGGGATATGGGTCATTTTGCACTTCCTAAGGCTTCCACTAGATGTCAACTGTCTTTAGAACTTTATTTCAAGCTTCTACTGTGAAGGGGGGCTGAATGAGAGGGGAATGATTTAGAGGTCTGGCAGCAGCCTCGGTCACGCACATACACATGAGAGGTAGCTCTCATTCCATTGCTTTTCTACAGACAATGGAATTCTCCTGTTGGAACATTATTGAACATTTATGATTAAAACATCCTAAAGATTGATTCTATACATAGTTTGATATGTTTCTATGACCAGTAATATAACTTTTGGGAATTTTCGTCTGACCTCTCCGCTGGAAGTTACACGCGCGTTTCGATTTGTTTACCAAACGCCCTGAAAAAAGGAGGTATATGGACATAAATTATGAACTTAATCGAACAAATCAAACATTTATTGTGGAACTGGGATTCCTGGGAGTGCATTCTGATGAATATCATCAAAGGTAAGTGCATGTTTATAATGCTATTTCTGACTAATGTTGACTGCGCAACATGGCGGATATTTCTTTTGGCTGGTTTGGGCTCTGAGGTCCGTACTCAGATTATTGCATGGTATGCTTTTTCTGTAGAGTTTAAAAAAATCTGACACAGCGGTTGCATTAAGGAGAAGTGTAACTAAAGTTCCATGCATAACACTTGAATGTCCAACATTTATAATGAGTATTTCTGTGAATTGATGTGGCTCTCTGCAAAATCACTGCATGTTTTGGAACTACTGAACATAACACGCCAATGTAAAATTAGATTTTTGGATATAAATATGCACTTTATCGAACAAAACATACATGTCATGTGTAACATGAAGTCGTTTGTCTAACAATAGTTTGTGGAGCTTTCGCTGTAAAGCATTTTTTAAATCAGACACTGTGGCTCGATTAAAGCAAATTCTATTTTTAAAATGGTGCCTAATACTTGTATGTTTGAGAAATTTGATTTATGAGATCTGTTTCTGATTTGTATTTGGCGCCCTGCGATTTCATCGGCTGTGGGCGAGGGGTTCCGATTAAGAACACCTGCTCTTTCCATGACATAGACTGACCAGGTGAATCCAGATGGAAACTCCATATCTAGGATCCATGGAGAAATAGAGGAATGAGTCTTTTTGTATCAGATTTAAGGGTCATTTTTGGTTTACTGAATAGGTTTAACGGTGGTGAAAAATTAATGAAATAGGACAATGAAGACAGTGATTTTGTTGGACATTATGAGGAGGAGCAGTGGAGGAGGAAGAAAATGTCTGTAATAAAAGCAAAGACAACCAGCACAACTATCATAACCTTTGCAATAGGGGCAAGTCCACCGTAACTGAATTGCGGTTTGTGATTTTTGGGCACACTTTATTTGGATAGTCCGCATAGTCCGTCTGTATTTGCTCGTAAAATGGAAATTCTATCAACAAACTATCTGTTGATAAGCAACTGCTTGCTAAGTTTATGGTTCGGGTTAGTGTTATGTTTAGAATGAGGATTAGGTTAAGGGTTAGGGTTAGTTGATGTCTTACTTCTTGTCTTTAAATAGTCTGTAGGACAGGAGGCTTCTAAGGTGAGGATGGCTCATAATAATGGCCCGAAACAGAGCAAATGAAATTGCCACAAACACATGGAAACCATATCTTTGATGTATTTGATCCCATTCCACTCATTTCTCTCCAGCCATTACCATGAGCCTGTTATCCCCAATTAAGGTGCCACCAACCTCCTGTGGTCTGTAGAGCTACAGATGGACTATCCAAATAAAGTGTTATTTAACAAAGCATACATGGACTACCATTAATAATTAACAAATTAGGCAGAATGTTAGGCAAATTAGGCAGAATGTTTAACATTTACTGGAAGAACTGTGCAAATGCAGCATTTGGTTGCATAATGTAGGTAAAATCTCCCTCGGTTTTTTATGTCACCACATTTTCCAAAAACTCTGTTAATTAAATATCTGCTCCAAATTAAGATTCAAAGATGTCCGCAGAAAGAATGGGGTGTCAGCTATGACATGACACCTTAACTTTTGGAAAAATGTATTTTGGTTATTGAACTACTGTAAGTGAAGTCGATTTACATCTGGTAACAGAATTGTGGGAATGGAATTCCCATCATGGGTCCCTGAGCTGTACTACAGAGAAATGCATAATTATGGATATGAATGGTGATGTATCCTAAATGGGTACACAAAGATAGAAATATGCAATATCCTCCTTTGCATTTTGGGGTATTATTCTAGACACTGCTATTATCTTAAGTTGCGTCACCAAACAAGACCAAATTCGGTGGCTGAGGATGGCTGAGGATGCTGGTTACAGCAAATGGAAAGAGAGGGGGCTCATGGGTAGGTGTCAGTAAGAGCTGGAAGGGTGACATTAATTGACGAGAGACAGAGAGAGAGGAAGAGAGAGAATGAGGGGTTGTCCAGAGAGAGAAAGAGAAAGTAAAAACAGAAAGAGAAAGAAAATCAGCTGAACATAGCAGTATGCCAGTGGAAGGGAGGAGAGTATCAGGTGACCCAACTGCAGAAATGAGCATAGTCTTCAAACATAGCTCTATCGCAGGCAAATGGATGTGCTGCTTCCGCAGCCAGGCAACCAGACAGGGACAGATTAATGAGAGAAGCAGCAAACCATCTGAGGGACAGGAATGACTAAGCGCTGGTGAACACTTACAAATGACGGAGGTAACAACGCACATTTGTTATGAGAGATTAATGACCTACTCTCCGCAAAAACATTTTAATTTTGACTTTCGGAGGAGGAAGCGCTGAGCTACAAATATATATATATATATGCATGTCATTGGTAGGCTAATAATATATTGTCCTCCAATTAATTTTGCCATCAATGGTGTGGCTTTTTATTACATTACTTCTCCATAGGACATTTGTTACCTGTGCATGTGGACCATGCTGAGGATAAACATAATGTACAGTACTAGTCCTTAGGTGTACAGCTGGAAACCTTAGAGATAGAATTAGAGGAAGGCCCAAAAAATGTTCAAAGTCATAGACTGCTCTCTCTGCTACCGCATGGCAAAAGGTACCTGAGCGCCAAATCTAGGTCCAAAAGGCTCCTTAGTAACCTCTTTGGGCTAGGGGACAGTATTTTCACATCCAGATAAAAAGTGTGCCCAAAGTAAACTGCCTGTTACTCAGGCCAAGAAGCTAGGATATGCATATAATTGGTAGATTTGGATGGAAGAAACAGTACCGTTTCTAAAACTGTTACAATAATGTCTGTGAGTATAACAGAACTGAAATGGCAGGCGAAACCCTGAGGACAAACCAACTCCCCAAAAAGTTAATCCTACCACTGATTTCAATGGCTGTCACTTTTATTATGAGGCGAAATCATCCCCGATTGCAGTTCCTAGGGCTTCCACTAGATGTCAACTGTCTTTAGAAAGAGTTTCAGACTGGTTTTTGGAAAAAATTTGGTAGAAGTTGTAGTTTTTCTAAGTTGCTCCCATTTTGGCAAGTAGTGTTTCCATGCGCATGGACAAGTGTGCGTTCTTTGTGTTTATCTCCAGTAAAGACAATAACGATTCTCCGTTGTTTGACTTGTTTGGATATGTTTATTAGTAACGTTGGGGATTCATTTTGTATGCATTTTCATGGAGGGAAACCAGTGGATTATTGACTGAAGCACGCCAGCTAAACTGAGTTTCTATGGATATAAAGAAGGACTTTATCGAACAAAAGGACCATTTGTATGTAACTGGGACCTTTTGGAGTGCCAACAGAAGAAGATCTTCAAAGGTAAGGCATATTTTATTACGCTATTTCTGACTTACTTGTCGCAACTGCCTGGTTCAAAATCATTTTCATGCATTTGTATGCAGGGAGCTGTCCGCAGATAATCACATGGTATGCTTTCGCCGTAAAGCCTTTTTAAAATCTGACACCGCGGCAGGATTAACAAGAAGTTAATCTTTATTTTGATGTATTGTATGTGTATTTTCATGAATGTTAAATATTTACAATTCTGTAGTTTGTATTTGTTGCCCTGCAATTTCACCGGACGCTGTCAAGGTGTGCTGCTAGCGGCACGCCTAGCCCAAAGAGGTTTTAACAGCTTCTACCCCTAAGCCATAAAACTGCTGAACAATTTATCAAATGGCCACCCGGACTATTTTCATTGATCCCCCCCCCCCTTTGTTTTTACACTGCTGCTATTCACTGTTTATTATCAATGAATAGTCACTTCACCTCTACCTACAGTGGTTCCTCCTTTAAAAGTTGCAAGCTTCCACTGTGGGACTTAGAGGTACCCAGCGCCACGGCTTCATTGCTCCAGACTACCGCAAGGGGGAGTTAGAGCACTCATTATAAAATCAAATCAAATTTATTTATATAGCCCTTCGTACATCAGCTTATATCTCAAAGTGCTGTACAGAAACCCAGCCTAAAACCCCAAACAGCAAGCAATGCAGGTGTAGAAGCACGGTGGCTAGGAAAAACTCCCTAGAAATGCCAAAACCTAGGAAGAAACCTAGAGAGGAACCAGGCTATGTGGGGTGGCCAGTCCTCTTCTGGCTGTGCCGGGTGGAGATTATAACAGAACATGGCCAAGATGTTCAAATGTTCATAAATGACCAGCATGGTCCAATAATAATAAGGCAGAACAGTTGAAACTGGAGCAGCAGCACGGCCAGGTGGACTGGGGACAGCAAGGAGTCATCATGTCAGGTAGTCCTGAGGCATGGTCCTAGGGCTCAGGTCCTCCGAGAGAGAGAAAGAAAGAGAGAAAGAGAGAATTAGAGAGAGCACACTTAAATTCACACAGGACACCGAATAGGACAGGAGAAGTACTCCAGATATAACAAACTGACCCTAGCCCCCCGACACATAAACTACTGCAGCATAAATACTGGAGGCTGAGACAGGAGGGGTCAGGAGACACTGTGGCCCCATCCGACGACACCCCCGGACAGGGCCAAACAGGAAGGATATAACCCCACCCACTTTGCCAAAGCACAGCCCCCACACCACTAGAGGGATATCTTCAACTACCAACTTACCATCCTGAGACAAGGCTCAGTATAACCCACAAAGATCTCCGCCACGGCACAATCCAAGGGGGGGGGGGGGGCGCCAACCCAGACAGGATGACCACATCAGTGACTCAATCGACTCAGGTGACTCACCCCTCCCAGGGACGGTATGAGAGAGCCCCAGTAAGCCAGTGACTCAGCCCCTGTAATAGGGTTAGAGGCAGAGAATCCCAGTGGAAAGAGGGGAACCGGCCAGGCAGAGACAGCAAGGGCGGTTACGTTGCTCCAGAGCCTTTCCGTTCACCTTCCCACTCCTGGGCCAGACTACACTCAATCATATCAAACTCCATTCTTTGAATGACGCTGATTCGTATATACAGAATAAAAAACAAAACATCCTGCCAGCACGCCCACAAGCGAGCCACTCAGACAGAGAATTACGCGTGGAAGAGAGCGAGGAACGAGATGAGAGTAACAATCCAGGCTATTTGCTCTGAGACCGGCATACTAATGTAATGAAACAAAGCAGAGAGTAGGTTTCGAACCCTCAACATTCTAAGTCCAGCACGCAATTGACTGTGCCCAAATGTATTAATTGGTGTGGGGCCGATTGGCTAAAAACACTTTATCAATTGGAATCTTTACCATTGTTGTTTTATTGTACCTTTATTTAACCAGGCAAGTCAGTTAAGAACACATTCTTATTTTCAATGACGGCCTGGGAACAGTGGGTTAACTGCCTGTTCAGGGGCAGAACGACAGATTTGTACCTTGTCAGCTCGGGAGTTTGAACTCACAACCTTCCGGTTACTAGTCCAACGCTCTAACCACTAGGCTACCCTGCCGCCCCATGTGGAAAGGGGGAAAATATTATTATTCGTTTTTTACAAGCATAGCAGGATGAGCTATTAGCTGAACATGTAACGATTGTCTGTTGAAGAAGGTGTGGACCAAAGCGCAGGGTGGTAAGTGTTCATACTTTTATTTCAGCTGAACAATAAATACCAAAAATAACAAAGAGAATGAACGAAAACCGAAACAGTCCTGTCATGTGCAGAAACACAAAACAGAAAATAACTACCCACAAAAACCCTTTGGGAACGATAGCTGTCCCTGATTGAGAACCAAACATAGAAAAAGGAACATAGAATGCCCACCCATATCATACCCTGACCAAACCAAAATAGAGACATAAAAGCTCTACGGTCAGGGCGTGACAGAACATGTCCAAATTACCTTGACTAACCTGTACCCTTGCACATTGACTCGGTATCGGTACGTCCTGTATATTTCCTCGTTATTGTAATTTATTGTGCTACTTTTTATTAAATGTTTAACTTTAGTTTATTCAGTAAATATTTTCTTAACTCTATTTCTCAAACTGCGTTGTTGGTTAAGGGCTTGTTAGTAAGCATTTCATGGTAAGTCTACACCTGTTGTATTCGGCACATGTGACAAATCAAATTAGATTTGATATGATTTGACATAGTAAAGCTTCTGGGAGAATGGTGAGCTTGTAGTGGAGGTGCCAAAGTAAAATAAATTCACATGCTGATGAATAACCTTGACTTACACCTGAATACTTGTCTTCACTCCCAGAGCTAATGCCCTAGGCTTTACCTCAAGGGGTGTATACCCGGTCAGTCTCAAGGTGTGCCAAAACCTTTTACATCCAAAATAGATTCTCCCCTAGAAGAAATCATGTCATATGTTGTAGAGTGGTTGACATTTAATCCTTAAGAGTCTATTGATGCACCCGTGTGCCAATCTAAGTAACATAATAGTAAAAAATAAATACAAAATCTGTCAGTTTATTTTGCATGGGCTTTCTCATCCACCGTATCTGCCTATGTCGACCTTCTGCATCTGCGGTGGAAGGTGGCTGTTTGTCAGACTATGAGACATCCCTAAAAATGTGTATTATCACCAAAAAAGTCTATAGTGTCCAAACCACTCTATGGAAAGGGGAGACTCTCTCGAACACAATGATATTCTCTATTTTGCTCTACAATCCGCACAAGTGTCACGGGTCTCATCTGAAGTCTGTAACGCTGTCCGAACAGTTTGAGCTACAAACTAGTATGACCCTCTCATGAAGGTAGTTTCGTGGCAACAAAAATAAGGGGTTCAATGCATTGAAAAAAGTATGATATATAATTCCTGAGCTTTCTTGTATCTCCTAAATATACAACAGACACTTCAAAACCTTATTCCTTATGAGATATTTTTGGACTGTATGTTTTGCCATTTATGAATGTGTTACAGACTATGGTAATAAAGGTCAAATTCAATATTTTATCAAATAATTTTGTCTCTATTTGATACCTAAGGGGTCCTAAAATTCCAATTCAAATAGCTAAATGATCCATAGTATGACTATTTTAAAACAAATCCAAATGTTAGCTTAGTAAGCCCCTCCCATCCAAGATTTTGTCTGTCAATCAAAAATCCTCATCCTGACATGTTATTAGTATGTCCAGTACACCATCTAATTGAGGAAATAGACAGGTGTACATTAAGAATGAAGTTAATGTATGCCAGTCTGCAGATAGCTGCTGGGAATATCTAGTTCTCTCTATGACCTCTGGGTACACATGCTAACTAGAGAGCCTTATTTTGAGAATTTTAAAAAGATAACATAAAATAAATTACTATACAGTGTATTGTATGTAAATTGTGTTCTGTAGTGCTGATAGCATTGGTGTGCAAATCACAGGTCTCCTCTCAAATCTGGGCCCTAGACATGTGCATCTGCATAGAACTCAGGAGTTGCATACTTTTCCCACAGTGGGCTTTGCTTGTAGATGCAATGCTGGTAAATGAGAGGGATAACATCATGCTACGCTATGAGGAGAAAGATTGTCAAATAAGCAAAAATATCTAGTTATGTAATCTAAACCTATAACAAAGTATTCAAACTACCAATCAATACGGGATTGTAATAATAAGTGATCATTGCTTTCACCTGGTCAGTCTATGTCAGGGAAAGAGCATGTGTTCCTAAATGTTTTGTACACCCAGTGTATATCCATCTTATTGAAATATTTTTCATGCTTTTTTCTCCAGACAGTGCCGTCTGACTGTCTACAAGAACACAATATGGCTGTTTTGATGAATTGTTTATGTCAGCAAGTGAACATTTTGCAAAGTAATCCATATTAAGTTGTGGTGAAATTAAACTGGCAGAAAGTTGATGACATTGATGGATGTGCTCATTTTTCAACCCCAAAATATGCTTCTTATGTTGCTCTTTTCTTAAAACTGCTTCATCCTAGCAAAAGTATTTATCTAAATTCGGAGCAAGTTTGCCAGTTCACAGTAAGTTCTGCATTCTCCATGGCTCAATGTTAAAGATAAAGATGAGCTAAACAGACTGTATCAAATGATAAGTAATAGGTGTCAAAATGATTGGCAACCTTGTTTTCAGTACCTTTTAATACATCACCTTGCATGGAAAATGGCACCGATCTGGGGTGCCAACCAAGGATCTGGAATTATTATGTTTATAGAAATTGTTTAAGATCCCTCCCAGGTGTCACACCCTGCCCGTACAGAGCTTTTTATGTCTCTATTTTGGTTTGGTCAGGGTGTGATTTGGGTGGGCATTCTATGTCCTTTTTCTATGTCCTTTTTCTTTGTTTTGGCCGGGTATGGCTCTCAATCAGGGACAGCTGTCTATCGTTGTCTCTGATTGGGAACCATACTTAGGTAGCTTTTTCCCACATGGGTTTTGTGGCTAGTTATTTTCTGTTTAGTGTTTGCACCTTACAGGACTGTTTCGGTTTCATTAATTCTCTTGTTATTTTGTATTAGTGTTCAGTACAATAAAAAAACATGAACACTTACCACGCTGCACTTTGGTCCGACTACTCTTCCTCATCTGACGACGAAAACCGTTACAGAACGACCCACCACAAATGAACCAAGCAGTGTGGTAATGAGGAGCAGAGGATTCAGGACTCCTGCACATGGAAGGAGATATTGGACGGACAAGGACCCTGGAGACAGGCTGGGGAATATTGCTGCCCGTAAGAAGAACTGGAGGTAGCTAAAACTGAGAGGCAGTGATATGAGGCAAGGCAGCGCAGCAGGCACTAGAGGCAGCCCCCCCCAAAAAAATTGGGGGGGGGGGGGACACGGGGAGATTGGCGGAGTCAGGCGAGAGACCTGAGCCAACTCCCCGTGAGTTGAAATGCACGGTGTCTTCAGTGCGCACTCATAGCCCGGAGCGCTATATGCCGGCCCCCCGCAAGTGCCATGCGAGAGTGGGCATCCAGCCAGGGCGGATTGTGCCAGCTCAACGCGTTTGGTCTCAGGTGCGCCGTTTCGGCCCAGGGTATCCTGCGCCGGCTCTGCGTACTGTGTCTCCGGGGCGCTGCAAGGGTTCAGTTCGCCCTATGTCTGTGTTTCGCCCATGCCGGGCGAAAGTGGGCATTGAGCCTAAGGGAGAGGTGCGAGTGGTAAGCACCAGATCTCCAGTGCTCCCCCAAAGCCCTGTTCGACCTGTGCCTGCACTCTGGAGGGGCCGGACTAAAGTGGGCATTCAGCCCGGAGAGTGGTGCCAAGGCTGCGCACCAGAGCTCCAGTGCTCCCCCACAGCCCGGTTCATCCGGTGCCTCCTCCAGACACCAGGCCTCCTGTAGGTCTCCCCAGCCTGGTGGGCCCTGTGGCAGCCCCACGCACCAGGCTGTCTCTGCGTCTCCTCCCTCCAGAGTCACCCTCCAGACCGGAGCCTCCAGTGTCGCCCTCCAGTCAGGAGCTTCCAGCGACACCCTCCAGTCCAGAGCCTCCAGTGTCGCCCGCCAGTCCGGAGCGTCCAGAGGCGTCCTTCAGTCCAGAGCGTCCAGAGGCGCCCTTCAGTCCAGAGGCGCCCTTCAGTCCGGAGCTTCCAGTGGCGTTCTCCAGTCCGGGCTCTCTACGAGGGTCCCCAGTCAAGGGTCGGCGGCGAGGGTCCCCGCTCTAGAGGCGCCAACTAAGTGGGCCAAGCCTGCGGTGGAGCGGGGTATACTTCCCTCACCAGAGCCACCACCGCGGATAAATGTCCACTCAGACCCTCCCCTATAGGTCCAGGTTTTGCGGCCGGAGTCCTGTCACGCCCTGACCGTGAAGAGCTTTTTATGTCTCTATTTTGGTTTGGTCAGGGTATGATTTGTGTGGGCATTCTATGTCCTTTTTCTGTTGTTGTCTCTGTTTGGAAACCATACTTAGGTAGCTTTTTCCCAAATGGGATTGGTGGGTAGTTATTTTCTGTTTAGTGTTTGCACCTTACAGGACTGTTTCGGTTTAATTTATTCTCTTGTTATTTTGTATTAGTGTTCAGTACAATAAAAAAACATGAACCCTTATGGTTCGACTACTCTTCCTCATCCGACGACGAAAAGCGTTACAATGTGTTCTCCATTCTCAGGAAACATTTTTGAAATAGACTCAGTGCCGTTTTCCTCGCATGGTAAGGTATAACATTTTGAGATCCTCTTTTTGAGAGAAAACAAGTATTTCTTGTTAACCAGTTGGATTTAGGGGGCGCTATTTTAATTTTGGATTAAAAACGTTCCCGTTTTAAACAAGATATTTTGTCACGAAAAGATGCTCGACTATGCATATAATTGACCGCTTTGGAAAGAAGACACTCTGACGTTTCCAAAACTGCAAAGATATTGTCTGTGAGTGCCACAGAACTGATGTTACAGGCGAAACCAAGATAAAAATCCAACCACTAAGTGCCGCATTTTTTTAAACCGCCTCATGCCAATGACTCCTTATATGGCTGTGAATGAGCTACGAATGAGCTCACATTTTCCACGTTCCCCAAGGTGTCTACAGCATTGTGACATCTTTTTAGGCATTCCCTTGAAGAATGGCTGTAAGGGACCATATATGGCATGTGGTCACATGGTGTCTCCCGCAGAAAACCTTGCGTAAAATACTGAGGTAGCCATTTTTCCAATCGCTTCTTATGAGAAACCAATTGCCTGGACAGATATATTATCGAATATATTTGTTAAAAACACCTTGAGGATGGATCCTAAACAACGTTTGCCGTGTTTCTGTCGATATTATGTAGCTAATTTTGAAAAAAGTTTGGCGTTATAGTTGTAGCATTTTTCGGTCGATTTCTCAGCCAAGCATGGTGAAGAAACGTGAGCTTTTTCGCCTACAAAAATAATATTTTTGGAAAAAAGGAACATTTGCTATCTAACTGGGAGTCTCCTGAGTGAAAGCATCCGAAGTTCTTCAAAGTTAAATGATTTAATTTGGTTGCTTTTCTTATTTTTGTGAAAATGTTGCCATGATAAACTTACACAAATGCTTGTCTAGCATTGGCTGTAACGCAACGGACATAAATACCCCTAGAAACTTTTCCTATTCATGAAAATTGCAAATGAAATGAAATAAATATATTCAAACACAAGCTTAGCCTTTTGTTAACAACAACAGTTAACAAAAGGCTAAGCTTGTGTTTGAATATATTTATTTCATTTCATTTGCGATTTTCATGAATAGGAAAAGTTTCTAGGGGTATTTATGTCCGTTGCGTTATGCTAATGCCTTTGAGGCTATGATTATGCTCCCGGATATGGGTTTGCTCATCGCAACTGGTTAAACAAATCCCTTACCCCGAGGAATAGTGTTAGTTTAAATTAATGTTCCCATTTTTTTAGAATAAAATGTAGCTCAGTATTTGTGTTATTTATTTGATCTTCTTATGGATCAAATCCCATTAGCGGGATCGATTTGACAACATCCGGTGAAATGGTAGAGCGCCAAATTCAATTTTAATTATTAGAAATATTTAACTTTAATATAATCACAAGTGCAATACACCAAAATAAGATTAACCTCTTGTTAATCCAGCCTCCATGTCAGATTTCAAAAAGGCTTTACGGCTAAAGCAAACCATGCTATTATCTGAGGACAGCACCCCATCAAACAAACACATGACAATTATATTTCAACCCGCCAGGCCAAGACAAAACTCAGAAATAACGATATAATTCATGCCTTACCTTTAAAGATCTTCTTCTGTTGGCACTCCAATATGTCCCATAAACGTCACAAATGGTCCTTTGTTTGATTAATTCCGTTGTTATATCCCCAAAATGTCCATTTATTTGGCGCGTTTGATTCATAAAACGCAGGTTCCAACTTGCCCAACATGATGCCCAACATGACTACAAATTAGTTTACCTGTAATCTTGGTCCAAACATTTCAAACAACTTTCCTCATCCAACTTTAGGTATTTTAAAACATAAATAATTGATACAATTTAAGACGGAATAAACTGTGTTCAATAGGGGATAAAATCAAAGTGTAGCAAGCTTCAGGTCAAACAAAAGAGTCCACTTGGCTCAACTCCCAGAAAGGAAAGGGCTACTTCTTCATTACTCAAAGAAAAAACATCAACCAATTTCTAAAGACTCTTGACATCTAGTGGAAGCCATAGGAACTGCAAGCATATTTCTATTAAAACGGGCTTGCCATGGAAAACCGATTGACCTGAAGTAGAAATTTCCCTGGAATGATTGTGCTCGGGATTTTGCCTGCCAAATCAGTTCTGTTATACTCACAGACATCATTCAAACAGTTTCAGAAACGCCAGAGTGTTTTCTATCCAAGTCTACTAATAATATGCATATCCTAGCTTCTGGGCCTGAGTAGCAGGCAGTTTACTTTGGGCAGGCTTTTCATCCGGACGTGAAAATACTGCCCCTTATCCCAGAGATGATTTATACAAAATTCTTGCTCATTTATTTCAAGGGTGCCAATAATTCATTTCATGGTATACATGAAATGCAAAGTGATGAGGTGGAAGCAATGGGAGTAGGAGTCTGCAACCCATTATCTACACCATTGTCATGCCCTCTTGCCCTGAGGTAAACCCTTTTCTTGCCTTGAAGTAACTCATGTGCATGCATTGTTTCTGTATTCTTGTTTATAAATGTAGGATCTTCATTTGATCACCCTGTTGTTGCAAACTTGTAGTGTATTTGATGTTTAAAAAGGCTTCTAAAGTTTGTAATTTCCACTTAAAAATGTCAGACTTGATTTTCCCAAACAAAAAATGTATCAAAACCATTTCCTGTTGCTGCAGGATAATATTCCTGCTGTCAGAAACTGGTCAAATGTGTTCATATCAACTTAATAGAAACGCTCCTTTTTTATGTGCATATGCAAAGGAAATCACACTGCTTGCTTAGCGAGTACCACCACTTCCTCATGAGTGTTTCACACATCCCCACATCACACATCCCCACATCGCAGTCGGTGCTACCCGAGAAGCTAGCTTCTCAGCCTGAACACTCAGGCTGAGGAGTAAGTTTCACACATCCGTATGTGCTATGCATACAGTACATAATGCATTTAAGTTGTAAACACTTTGTCACCATGCTAGATTACACTGGGGAACATATTTATCCATCTATTTTTGTCTGGAGAGAGAAAATGTGTACATAGAGAGAGAGTGAAAAGTAAGAAGGTTATGTAATACTAATTGAAAGCAGAAGGTGGGTGACTTTGAAGACCCCTCTCTTTGTCCTGTCTCAAGGTGAGTCCTCCAGAGCTTGTGTGTGGGTGTGGGTGTTGGAGGGTTATTGCCCCCCCGTGGTAGAAACACTGAGATGTTTAGTCATCACAGACAGTCAGACAGCTGTGGGTCTGCACCAGAAATCTGCTGTTAGATTAATGCCACTACTTGGATGGATGTCTCTTCCCGCGGGCCCTGCTGAGGTAGCTGGCACTGGCTTTGTGACAGAAAAGAACCATGGCATCTTAACCATATTATCACTGTGGCACCATGTAAAAGTGTTAATATTGATTACAATTTCTTGCCAGAGTTGAATTTAATCTTAAATGTTTATTTTCAGTGTGCTTCAATCGGCACCAATTGCATCAATTGAAGAGTGGTTGAGAGTCATTATAAAGTGAGATTGATAATGGTTCTGTCATTGTCTTTTATTTCCAGTAAATGTTTGCCTATTATCTAAGAAACTATACACATACTGTACAGTATCTCCCCCATGATTTACTGACCAATCCCACTATATGCCCATCCTTCATCTATAGGAAACTGCGCCTGCATGAATGTAGATATAGCATATTAGCATGTCATTACATTCTCAAGGACATTCAAATCCTTTGAAATGATTCATTGTATATAATATAATCTAATATGATATAATATAAGACGGTCAGAGTTTATCGTTGCATAGTGATAAAGGCAGAAGCAACTTCTGGGCCCAATGAGGGAAAAAAGGACATGAAGATACATGGCAATTAAGCCCAAAACAGATTAACTTCTTAGAGATGAGATCAGTGCTTTAGCTGGAAAGGCCTGAAGATGTGTCCGACCAACGCTATTTCATCCATATTTTGTCTCCATCCACTTCGCAGCATTTGGTTGATCCTCTTGGGGCGAGCAGAGTAATTGTTTAAAGACAGCGAGACACTGGTGGAGATGGAAGAGGAGAAGCAGCGTTCACCAGCAGTATGTCTCCTCAGAGAGCTTACCAACCCTATAGGGAAGACCAAGTGAGAACAATGCTCCTCCATTACTCACACACAGTTTATGATGTTCTTATCCATTACAACATAATAAATAAACATGTTAACCAGTATTTACTGTCATTTGATTGATATGACAACAGCCAGTGAAAGTGCAGGGCGCCAAAATCAAAACAACATATATCTCATAATTACAATTCCTCAAATTTACATGTATCTTATACCATTTTAAAGGTAATCTTGTTGTTAATCCCACCACAGTGTCCTATTTCAAATAGGCTTTACAGCGAAAGCACCACAAACGATTATGTTAGGTCAGAGCCAAGTCACAAATACACACACAGCCATTTTTACAGCCAGAGTGGAGTCACAAAAAGCAGAAATAGAGATAGAATTAATCACTATCCTTTGATGATCTTCATCAGATGACACTCATAGAAATTGATATTGCAGGCGAAAACCTGAGGAAAGTTATATTCTGTTATAGATTCTGTTATAAAAAACGTTCGACATGTTTCTACGAACTTTACGGCTACTATTTGGAATTTTTGTCTGCGATGTCGTGACCGCTCGAGCCTGTGGATTTCTGAACATAATGTGCCAAACAAATGGTGAGTGCAAACATCTGAAGATCATCAAAGGTAAGCGATTTAATCTATTGCTTTTCTTACTTTCGTGAACAATCTACTTGTTTGCTAGGTGTATGTAATATTTTGTCTACTGAGAGAGATGTTCTTACATAAACGCTTGTTATGCTTTCACCGAAAAGCTGTATTGAAATCTGACACGCCTGGTGGATTAACGACAAGCTAAGCTGTGTTTTGCTATATTGCACTTGTGATTTCATGAAAATTAAATATGTTTAGTAGTAATTTAATTTGAATTTGGCGCGCTGCAATTCAGCGGGTGTTGAATAAAATGATCCCGCTAACGGGATGGGTGTGTCAATAAGTTAATCTTTTCTTTTTATTGGCCAGTCTGAGATATGGCTTTTTTCTTTGCAACTCAGCCTAGAAAGCCAGCATCCCGGAGTTGCCTTATCACTGTTGACTTTGAGACTATTTGAGACTATTGGGGGTACTATTTAATGAAGCTGCCAGTTGTGAGGCGTCTGTTTTTCTAACTAGACACTCTAATGTATTTGTGCTCTTGCTCAGTTGTGCACAGGGGCCTCCCACCCATCTTTCTATTCTGGTTAGGGCCAGTTTGTGTTGTTCTGAGAAGGGAGTAGTACACAGCGTTGTATGAGATCTTCAGTGTCTTGGCTATTTCTCGCATGGAATAGCCTTCATTTCTCAGAACAAGAATAGACCTACGAGTCTTTGTTTCTGTCCATTTTGAGCCTGTAATCTAACCCACAAATGCTGATGCTCCAGACACTCAACTACTCTAAAGAAGACCTGTTTTATTGCTTCTTTAATCACAACTACAGTTTTCAGCTGTGCTAATATAAATGCAAAAATAGTTTTCTAATGATCAATTATCTTTCAAAAATAATAATTTTGGATTAGCTAACACAACGTGCCATTGGAAAACAGGAGTGATGGTTGCTGAACATGGGCCTCTGTAGGCCTATGTAGTTATTCCATTACAAAATCTGCAGTTTCCAGCTACAATAGTCATTTTAAACATGAACAAAGTCTACACTGTAAATTCAATTCAGATCAATTTAATGTTATTTAATGGACAAAAAAATATATTTTCTTTCAAAACAAGGACATTTCTATATGACCCCAAACTTTTGAACGGTAGTGTATATATAAAAAAATTTCTGAACATTAACCATGTGTGTCCTCTTGTTTTGTATTGTTCTGTAGTTTCGACCCAATGATTTGTCTGACAAAAAATGACTTTGCGTCCTGCAGGCCCAGACATGGATCAAAGCTGGAGAGACATTCAATGCCGCCATCTTCACAGACGAATCAACCGTGGCCCTTGAGCAATTTGCTCAAAACTGCCACAGAAAAAAAGGAAGAAGATCAAGCAAGCCGAGGTCCAAGCATCCCCTCAAACTCCATGTGTGGGGGGCAATTTCTAGCCAGGGCCCAGGCCCATATTTGATTTTTTATGGTACGTTTACAAAAGCAAAAGGTGCATAAAATATTGTAGCCTACACCTCACGGACAGCTATGTGTTCCACAATAATTCACTGTTGCCTCCTTTTTCAGGTATCATGGCTCGAGATTTCATTGAGGAATAAATCATGCTGGACCCTACATCAGAGAGTTTGTGGGACCACAAGATAGGATTATAGCAATATTTTGTTATGTTTAGGCCAATTTCCATGTATTTTTCTAGTATTGTACCTAATTTTGGCTGTTCGGCTAAAAAAAAATGTTTTTCTCCAAATGCAGACAATTGTCACATCTGCTCCTGCAATGCCATCTACTGCTCATCCTGTGTCTCCTTGACCTGTCGCCTCTCCCCCAGTACTCTCTCCCCCTCCTTCTCTCTCTCTGTGTGTGTGTGTGTGTGATTGTGTGGGCGGAGACAGGTGTGCTGGTGTCAGAGCAGATCACCACCAGCTGCAACCTGTTCCATAATAAAGACCTCTACAAATACTCAGCCCTGCCACTTCCACTCTGCCAGATCGTAATTGCTGCTCAGTCAGTCTACGGATCTAGCCGTTTGTTACTATTCAGAGCCTGTTATCCTGTTGTGTCTGTTTTCCTTTGTCTGATTCTGAATTCCTCTCCGCTACAGATTTGCCCCCTCTGACTCTGGTCCCTGCCTCCAGTCCTACATCTCGTCATCTTGGTGCTGACCAAGATGGCATAGCAGTCAGACGTCCTTCGTCCTCGTCTTGTTGTGTCCCGTGTATATACATATATATATATATATATATATATATATATATATATATATATATATATATTTACATATTTCTTCGCATATCTTTTTACATATTTTATTTTCCCAAATCTCAACTTCAAAACACTCTCCTGCAACCCTCCTCACCAATTTAAAAAAAGAAGTATTATTTACCTCAAATCTGAAGTCCACAATACAAGCTAGCCAGAAGCTAACCAGAAGCTAGCCAGAACCTAACCAGAGGCTAACCAGAAGCTAACCAGAAGCTAACCAGAAGCAAGCCAGAACCTAGTCAGTTTACTGGCTAATGTTAGTATTCAGCTAACCACGGTTTGTGGTCATCAGCTATCCTTTAGCTCTAAAAGTTATCGCCAGTTTTGTACAACGTGACTCAGGCCAGAACATACCGGACCTTTTTTTCTCATCATAACCCCGGATTTCAACCGCAAGCTCTGGACATTTACAACTGGATCTCGCAGCTAACTAGCTGCTATCCGTGTGACTATTGGCTTACGTCGATCCCGGAGCAAACATTAATTATTCCGGAGATAGCCAGCTGAAGAGTTCCATCAGCCACTCCTCGGCTACAATCACCTATCCGGACCCGTTTTACTGCCGATGCGGAGCTCCACCGGGCCTTCATGACTGGACTACCGACGTTATCTGCCCGATGGAGTTATCCAACTGGCCCCTCCGTCGTGACGTTACCTGAACGCCCATCTGCGGCCCACTAATCGTTAGCTGTCTTATCGGCTGCTATCTGAATAGGTCTATCGGACAATTTTTCTTGGGTCACTATAACCCACTATAACCCACTATAATCCCCTCTACCACACGGAACCCCACTAATTTACCGACGGAAACGCACGAGGTGACTAGAAACAGACCTCCATCCTATGCTAGCTTGCTACCGATGGCCCGGCTAGCTGTCTGAATTTCCGTGACCTCAACCAACCTCACTACTCACTGGACCCTTATGATCACTCGACTAAGCATACCTCTCCTTTAATGTCAATATGCCTTGTCCATTGCTGTTCTGGTTAGTATTTATTGGCTTATTTCACTGTAGAGCCTCTAGCCCTGCTCATTATACCTTATCCAACCTTTCAGTTCCACCACCCACACATGCGATGACATCACCTGGTTTCAATGATGTTTCTAGAGACAATATCTCTCTAATCATCACTCAATACCAAGGTTTACCTCCAATGTATTCACATCCTACTATACTTTTGTCTGTACATTGTACCTTGAAGCTATTTTATCGCCCCAGGAACCTCCTTTTACTCTCTGTTCTGGACGTTCTAGACGACCAATTCTCATAGCTTTTAGCCGTACCCTTATCCTACTCCTCCTCTGTTCCTCTGGTGATGTAGATGTGAATCCAGGCCCTGCAGTGCCTAGCTCCACTCCTATTCCCCAGGCACTCTCTTTTGATGACTTCTGAAACTGTGATAGCCTTGGTTACAAGCATGTTAACATTAGAGGCCTCCTCCCTAGGTTTGTTTTATTCACTGCTTTAGCACACTCTGCCAACCCGGATGTTCTAGCCGTGTCTGAATCCTGGCTTAGGAAGACCACCAAAAATTCTGAAATCTTCATCCCTAACTACAACATTTTCAGACAAGATAGAATGGCCAAAGGGGGCGGTGTTGCAATCTACTGCAAAGATAGCCTGCAGAGTTCTGTCCAACTATTTAGGTCTGTACCCAAACAATTTGAACTTCTACTTTAAAAAATCCACATCTCTAAAATCAAGTCTCTCACCGTTGCCGCCTGCTATAGACCACCATATGTGAACTGATTTCCCCCCATCTATCTTCAGAGCTCGTGCTGCTAGGCGACCTAAACTGGAACATTGTAAACACCCCAGCCAACCTAATATCTAAGCTTGATGCCCTCAAGCTCACACAAATTATCAATGTACCTACCCGGTACAACCACAAAGCCATAAACACGGGCACCCTCATAGATAGACAACCAACTTGCCCTCTAAATACACCTCTGCTGTTTTCAACCAAGATCTCAGCGATCACTGCCTCATTGCCTGCATCCGTAATGGGTCAGCGGTCAAACGACCTCCACTCATCACTGTCAAACGCTCCCTGAAACACTTCAGCTAGCAGGCTTTTCTAATCGACCTGGCCGGGGTATGCTTGAAGGATATTGATCTCATCCCATCAGTAGAGGATGCCTGGTTATATATTTTTTTATTACTTCCTCACCATCTTAAATAAGCATGCCCCATTCAAGAAATGTAGAACCAGGAACAGATATAGCCCTTGGTTCTCTCCAGACCTGACTGCCCTTAACCAACACATAAACATCTCAGTTTACATTGGCGCCTTACGTGCAGTAATGTTTTGATTCCAAAACATCCGGCGATTTAGCAGAAATACTAATAAACATTGATAAAGATACAGTGTTATTCACAGAATTAAAGATAGACTTCTCCTTAATGCAACCGCTGTGTCAGATTTCAAAAAAGCATAATCTGAGAAAGATTATCAGAACCCAAAACAAATATCCACCATTTTGGAATCAACAAAGTTAGAAACAACACCACAAATATTCACTTACCTTTGATGATCATCATCAGAAGTAACTCCCAAGAATCCCAGTTCAACAATAAATGACTGATTTGTTCCATAAAGTTCCATCATTTATGTCCAAATAGCCACTTGTTGTTAGCGTGTTCAGCCCAGTAATCCATCTTCATGAGGCGCAGGCACTTCATCCAGACAAAAACTCGAAAAGTTCCATTACAGTCCTTTAGAAACATGTCAAACAATGTATGGAATCAATCGTTAGGATGCTTTTAACATAAAACATCAATAATGTTCCAACCGGAGAATTCCTTTATCTTCAGAAAAAGCACAAGAACGAGAGGTAACTCTGTTGGGAGACCAAGGCTCTCTGCCATACCACTGACTCAAAGAGGTCTCATGAGCCCCTCCTTTATAGTAGAATCCTCAAGTTTCAAAAGAAGCTTGACATCTAGTGGAAGCCGTAGCAAGTGCCAGCTCATCCATATCTCAATGTGTATTCGGTAGGCCAAGCTTTGAAAAACTACAAATCTCAGATGTCCCACTTCCAGGTGGATTTTTCTCAGGTTTTAAACAGCCATATGAGTTCTGTTATACTCACAGACATCATTCAAAGAGTTTTAGAAAATTCAGAGTGTTTTCTATCCAATAATACTAATAATAATATGCATATAATAGCATCTGGGACAGAGTAGGAGGCAGTTCACTCTGGGCACGCTATTCATCCAAATGTGAAAATGCTGCCCCCTATCCTAATTAAATGTGCAACCAGAGGTAAAAACTATTCTAGACCACCTTTGCTACACACACAGAGACGCGTACAAAGCTCTCCCTCGCCCTCAATTTGCCAAATCTGACCATGATTATTTCCTCCTGATTCCTGCTTACAAGCTAAAATTAAAGCAGGAAGCACCAGTGACTCGGTCTATAAAAAAAAGTGGTCAGATGAAGTAGATGCTAAACTACAGGACTGTTTTGCTAGCACAGACTGGAATATGTTCCGGGATTCTTCCGATGGCATTGAGGCGTACACCACATCAGTCACTGGCTTTATCAATAAGTGCATCGAAGACATCGTCCCCACAATGACTGTACGTACATACCCCAATTAGAAGCCATGGATTACAGGCAACATTCACACTGAGCTAAAGGGTAGAGCTGCCGCTTTCAAGGAGCAGGACTCTAACCCGGAAGATGATAAGAAATCCCCCTATGCCCTCTGACGAACCATCAAACAGGCAAAGCATCAATACAGGACTAAGATCGAATCGTACAACACGGGCTCCGACGCTCAATGGATGTGGCAGGGCTTGCAAACTACTACAGACTGCAAAGCGAAACACAGCCGAGAGCTGCCCAGTGACACGAGCCTACCAGAGGAGCTAAAAAACGTATATGCTCGCTTCGAGGAAAGTAACACTGAAACATGCATGACGCTCTCCGCAGCCGATGTGAGTAAGACCTTTACCTCTCTAGGGTATGTAGGAGCGTCCCACCTGGCCAACATCCAGTGAGATTGCAGAGCGCCAAATTCAAATACAGAAATACTCATTATAAAATTCAGAAAATATATAACTATTATACATAGGTTTAAAGATGAACTTCTTGTGAATCCAACCACGGTGTCAGATTTAAAAAATGCTTTACGGCGAAAGCATACCTTACGATTATTTGAGAACATCGCCCAGCAGACAAATCATTACGAACAGTATCCAGCCAAGTAGAAGAGTTACACAAGTCAGAAATAGAGATAAAATGAATCATTTACCTTTGATGATCATCATATGGTTGCTCTCAGAAGACATTCATTTATTCAATAAATGTTCCTTTTGTTCGTTCCTTTTGTTCGAAGGACTATTTATATCCAAAAACCTCCCTTTTGTTTGCGTGTTTTCTTCAGTAAGTGACTGCTCCAACGCAGTCACAACATGCAGACGAAAAATTCAAATTGTATCCGTAAAGTTCATAGAAACATGTCAAACGATGTTTATATTCAATCCTCAGTTTTTTTTTTTTTTGCCTAAATAATCGATAATATTTCAACCGGACAATAACGTTGTCAATATCAAAGGTAAACAAGAAAGGCACTCTCTCGGTCGCGGGCATGAAAAAGCTCTGTGACACGGCAGGGTCCACTCATTCAGACTGCTCTTACTCCCTCATTTTTCAGACTACAAGCCTGAAACCATTTCTAAAGACAGTTGACATCTAGTGGAAGGCATAGGAACTGCAATGTGAGTCCTAAGTCAATGGATACTTTAATGGCATTGAATAGACAATCCCCCTCTGACTCTGGTCCCTGCCTCCAGTCCTACATCTCAGGTTTTTCAGTTTTACGCCTGCCAAATCAGTTCTGTTAAACTCACACACTATTGTAACAGTTTTGGAAACTTTAGAGTGTTTTCTATCCAAATCTACCAATTATATACATATCCTATCTTCTGGGCCTGAGTAGTTTCATTTAGGCACGCTTTTCATCCAAAATTCCAAATGCTGCCCCCTACTCTAGAGAAGTTAAACAGGTCAACATTCACAAGGCCGCTGGGCCAGACGGATTACCAGGACGTGTACTTCGAGCATGCGCTGACCAACTGGCAACTGTCTTCACTGACATTTTCAACCTCTCCCTGTCTGAGTCTGTAACACCAACATGTTTCAAGCAGACCTCCATAGGCCCTGTGTCCAAGAACACTAAAGTAACCTGCCTAAATGACTACCGACCTGTAGCACTCACATCTGTACCCATGAAATACATTGAAAGGCTGGTCATGGCTCACATCAACACCATTATCCCAGAAACCCTAGACACACACCAATTTGCATATTGCACCAACAGATCCACAGATGATGCAATCTCTATTGCACTCCACACTGCCCTTTCCCACCAGGACAAAAGGAACATTTATGTGAGAATGCTATTCATTAACTACAGCTCAGTGTTTAACACCATAGTTCCTTCACTAAGCTCAGGACCCTGGGACTAAACACCGCCCTCTGCAACTGGATTCTAGACTTCCTGACAGGCCGCCCTAGGTGGTAAGGGTAGGTACCAACACATCCACCATGCTGGTCCTCAACACGGGGGCCCCTCAGGGGTGCATGCTCAGTCCCTTCCTGTACTCCCTGTTCACTCATTACTGCATGGCCAGGCACAACTCCAACACCATCATTACGTTTGCTGATGACACAACAGTGGTAGGCCTGATCACCGACAATGATGAGACAGCCAATAGGTAGGAGGTTGAGTCCTGACCATGTTGTACAAGGATAACAACCTCTCCCTCAATGTGATCAAGACTAAGGAGCTGATTGTGAACTACAGGAAAAATAGCACCGAGCACACCCCCATTCTCATCGACTGGTTGTAGTGGAGCAGGTTGAGAGCTTTAATTAAACCCCTCCACTCCATTCTAGTCATGCCCTCCCTGTGGCAGGCTTCCCTGACCACACAGCGGGTCTGCCTTGCCTGCACTTATGTGCATGCTATGTGTGAAAATGTGATTATTCATTCACCTGAGCACTTGAAATCAATTTGAAATGATCAGGTTAGTATGTAGTGTATTTGGAGTAATCACCACACTTCATTTCTCCATGCAGAACTGTGACTGAATTATCCCCACTATGAATATTTTTAGGTGACAGACACAGACATGTGCAAAAGAATGTCCACTTCACAAAACTGTTGGAGCAAGTTGAGTGGGAGTGGGTTCCCATTGGACACAGACATCAATTCAATGTCTATTCCACGTCGTTGGTTCAACGTAATTTTATTGCAATTGGGTTGATTGCCCAGTGGGTTGATTGCATCGGCTCCCTCTTCTTCTTGAACCTCGTTCTTTCCCTCAGACATCAGCAAGCCTGCACATATCCACAGAGTCACACACATAAGCTAAGTTTCCATCCAGTTGGCGACAGATTTTCAATGTGAATATTCTAATATTCAAAAATTCGAATATGCTAAAATCCGCATATATGCGTATTTTTCCACCAAATATGTATTTCCATCAAATTGACTTGTTGTGGATAAAAGGTGTCACACAGGTGTGATGACATAGAGCACCTAAAAAGAACTTTCGCTGTCAAATTCCCATGTGAAGTTGTGTTTCCATCTCATTTGCAACTGATGGTTTTGTCACGATTTGTCAACTTGTCGGCTTGGGGATTCGAACAAGCAAACTTTCGGTTACTGGCCCAATGCTCTAACCGTTAGTTGACCTGTCGTGACATTTTTATATCCAACACGTATTTTACTTGCATAAATTGGTTGCGACACACAAACAAACACTCGCACGCATGCACACACACACACACACACACACACACACACACACACACACACACACACACACACACACACACACACACACACACACACACACACACACACAGACAAAGCTTACCCACCTGACACTCACATCCCCCCTACACATGCATTTTAATGTCAACGTGGGGGTAATTATTTTCCCTTCCTCCGTGTATCTAATATGCCACATGCTCATCATGATATGGCTCCATAATGTGTAGTAATACTCTAATAACACCCAAACTACACACGCACACAACACACTCAAAGTCTATAACTCTCAATCTGTCCACGGAGCCCAAGGCTGGCAATCATACAGTGGTGCTGTCAGACTAGTTGATGAGCCAATTGCATGTCACCCTCACATATTGGTCATGTGGTGTTATTAACAGCTGCCGCCATGACTAAAATGCTCCAATTGACTAAATGTGGCTGTCAAGAAGTGAACTATAGTTTTGACCGATATACATTTGAAGCGGTAAATCAGCTATGGTACTCTGTAAGTGGTGATCGGCTTAGTGACAGAGAGTCTATATCTTAATTCAATTTACAATAGTTCCATTGTTAAGGCAGATTTGCCCAAAAATGTTAAATGAAGAAAGCTAATAGGCTATGTGGCATAAATGACAACTTGGTGACTGACATTAATGGTGAACTTAGCTTCCTATAATTAAGAGCAGCTCTTCTACTCTAAGCTAATGGCCAAAGGAGGGTGCATTACAGCTAATTATCCCTATACATTGAAAGGTGTGGGATTGGTGAACAATTTGTTTGACAGCATAAATATCAATGTTGCAAGGAAAGTTTCAGACACTTTCTAATTTCAGGCATATTAACCTGGTATCAGAGGGCCAGCAAATATTTTGTGTGTTTTAAATGTCAGGACATTTCTACTTGAGGTATCACACTGGGCTCTGAGTGTTTTGTTCTGCGCTGAGTAAATCAGTGCCAGTGGTAAGACTAAATTAACTGTTTTCAAACCTAAATTATGATGTCTATGTTTATGGAGGTAGCTAGAGGCATTACATTTTTTATATCTAAGAATTAATCAATGATATCAGGCCACACCCGGCCATAATCACAGACACCTGTGTATGTCCTTTGACACTATATAAACTAGTCACCCTGCAGTGTTTGTCATGATACCCTGATGAAGACAGCTTGTCTGTTGAAACGTTGGATAGTAAGTTATTCAATTATTGCATCTGAGCTCCTAGAGTGTCCGGCTCACCTTTCATTTTTCAAGTGTTCTACTCCGCTAGCCAGCACCTCGCCTAAATAGGTGTGTGTTTCTTTCGCCTCAAGAGGCATTACATGTAGCATATAAACAAAGGAAAGATAGCATGGAAAGATACAATTAGTGTCCAAAACCTGTCTTTCATCTACCTTAGATTGCAATTGAACAAATGCAAGCACAGGTCCACAAAAGTCATAACGAAACTAAACTCCCTTCACCTCTACTATCATTGCAACCAGCCAGCGCTGCTGAGGCCATCAATTTAGAGGGCAGGCAATCCCATCTGAGAACCCAGACGGGTTTGTTCAATACCACCCCCCTTCCCCATCCTGTCGACACCACCAACACCCTCCTCCACAGTGTGTGTGTGTGTGTGTGTATTTGTTGTAAAAAGCACTCCAAGGGTATTAGATTACAGAAATCGGCCAAAACATAAATGAATAACCTTAATCACCTTTTGAAAGGATTACATCCATTGACATTTTGAGCAACAGGGTTTCAGTTGATTAGTTGAGATGGACACAAGGACGCGTGGCCAGCCCAAACATGTCTGTCAATACAGTTGGCAGGGTGAAATGAGATAAATACAGGAAAAATCAAGCCCACACTGGGGATATGGGAAGCATGGGCAATATTTATGTCACTTAGTAATTTGAGTGTTTATTTAATGTAATTTTGTTTACAACTACGGTCGTGGTCGCTGTCGTTAGATTTGCATTATTGTTGTAAAAGTGTGTCGATTACTTATCTGGAAAAAACATTTTACACATTTCCAGGTTCAAGCCATTAAAGCAAAAACCAAGATCAATGTGTAACTATGATTTCAATCACAATTCAAATTATACTTAAATGTTAGTGGGAAATAATCTCATATGTTTTTTAACACCTTGTTTTCTTGTTGAATTAAGATATCTTTACTGTAAATCTGTTCCCACAAAGAAGGTAAATCAACCACTTAGCTTGGTGATTGTGAGTACAACCGTTATAACCTCCTTAAAGCGCAATGCTAGAAAGAAAGAAAGAACCACAATATCAAAGAAAATGTATGTTCAAAAAGTGATAGAGTAAGTTCAAGATTCAACAGGGCAAGGTGTACGTGTCATTATAAATTTTTTAAGGTTAAAGATGAAGCAATTGTATGTGTTATGCAATATACAATATAATTACTAGTTGATTAATATACAGTGAGGAGAACAAGTTTTTGATACACTGCCGATTTTGCAGGTTTTCCTACTTACAAAGCATGTAGAGGTCTGTAATATTTATCATAGGTGCACTTCAACAGTGAGACGGTTAAATAAAGGTAAAAAAATAAATAAAATAAAAAAATTGACCAGGTCCTGCCGTGTAGTTCTGGGCTGATCCCTAACCTTCCTCATGATCATTGATGCCCCACGAGGTGAGATCTTGCATGGAGCCCTAGACCGAGGGTGATTGACCGTCATCTTGAACTTCTTCCATTTTCGAATAATTGCGCCAACAGTTGTTGCCTTCTCACCAAGCTGCTTGCCTATTGTCCTGTAGCCCATCCCAGCCTTGTGCAGGTCTACAATTTTATCCCTGATGTCCTTACACAGCTCTCTAGCCTTTGCCATTGTGGAGAGGTTGGAGTCTGTTTGATTGAGTGTGTGGACAGGTGTCTTTTATACAGGTAACGAGTTCAAACAGGTGCAGTTAATACAGGTAAGGAGTGGAGAACAGGAGGGATTTTTAAAGAAAAACGAACATGTCTGTGAGAGCCAGAATTCTTACTGGTTGGTAGGTGATCAAATACTTATATCATGCAATAAAATGCTAATTAATTACTTTAAAAATGTGATTTTCTGGATTTTTGTTTTAGATTCCGTCACTCATAGTTGAAGTGTACCCATGATAAAAATTACAGACGTCTACATGCTTTGTAAGTAGGAAAACTTGCAAAATCGGCAGTGTATCAAATACTTGTTCTCCCCACTGTATATGTTAGTATAGATGTGTCCTAAAGCAATAGTCTTTTAGCGCACATTTGATTTAATTCCATGCACTACAGTATCTCAGGGTTGAGGATAATACCTATTCATTAGCTTTATTAGACCAAGCGCACTGTTTGCTTTGATCAGGTCCCTGGGTATCTGTTATTCATTTGCTGCACTTTTCTCGTTGCAGTTGGAGTCTTCAGAGAGTATAAACCACACCTCCTGCTCCTCAGGGGAGAACAAAGTAAATAACATACACTTGAGGATTAGACTTAATTAATGAGGTGGTTTTTTAGAAACAATATTTAAGCTGTTTTAGATAAATGCAATGAAGTAAGCCTGAGGGCTAATGCACCAATCAAGTGGCACAACCATTCCACAATCAACTTGTAAGCACCTTTAGGGGATTGCATGACAATCTTCATCCGCATTTTGGGGGGATGTGGAAGATAAAAAGCAGTGTACAATCAAACAGGTTGATTACAGTTGAGACCAATTGATCAAGTGGTTGGTAGTGGACGTAAGCAAGGTATTAAATACGAATGCAAATAGATAAGCAGCAGTGTCTTAATGTCAACAAATACATGAGCAATGTTTATCAAAACAGATTGCATAATGTGAGACAATTGCTATGACCCATCATACAAATAATGGCTCTAACAGTAATGACACAGATAAACCTCTTTTCAGAGAACCCGATCGACATGACTGCACATAGTTAAACAATTGCACCCATGTTGACATGGATGTCATAGCAATAAGCCTTTGTTTCTTTAGCCTAGATTCTGCTACTCAGTGTGCAGTCCCAGCTCTATTCATCTTCTAGACATAGCATGCTCTCTCTCATGTGTTCTGCACACCCTCAGTTCTACCATTCCTGCTCCACAGATCTGCATTATTTAGATAGCCTTTGAGGGTCTCTGTTTATATTATTTATGCTAACTGACCTGTAGGAGAGTTGATAGAGTGCTTTGTCCATTGCACGCAGCATCAGCAGACTTGTGCAATAAATTGTGCAATATCAAATCCATTCAATGCCCACACATCAGTCAATCTAAATGATTCAGTGTCTGTACAGGTGAATGGAGCTAAACACAGGGCAACTTCGTGAAATGTTGCGTGCTTGACTTATTCATTCCCATGATGAGTATCTTTTGGTGTTCCTGTGACCAACTACATATTGGAAATGTGTGCATTTTTCAGGGATGTGAAGGCTTGTATCCTTACGCAACTTCCGTAGGACTGTGCAGCCCTGTATTCTGCTTCCTTATTCATGCATAGAGCCTGTATCAGTGGTCCTGCATATCAGATAAATAGCTATCCTCACAACATGCATGCTACAGTAAGTAATGGAATACTGCCCTGTACTTCCCGCACTGTAAGTAGCTAGTAACCTTCAGAACAGTCTGAGAGAAGAAAACTGCTTCCTCTCTATATATTAAATCCAGTGTTGCCTACAAATCTGACTCTCACTTTGCCTCTCTTTGCTGCAAAAGTAACATTCCTCCACCTACATGTTTTCAATGATGATGGGCTCTATACACAGTTTCACCGACGAAAAGGTTCAACTTAATAAGATCAGGCTCGAATTCAATTTACCCCCAAAAATCTATCATGTAAATACTGCAGTGTATGTCCGATTGAATTGAGCCCTGAGTAGTGATTTAACTCTAGTGTTAATCTGACATGTAAACATGTATGAGTGTATATAATGAAGCGTGCAATTGGCTCTGGTCCCTATGTTGGCTGAGTTACTCAAGCAAAACATATCTAATTTATTAAACATGTACATCATAATTCATGTAGTATCTTAAACCTTGTCACGTTGAAGTTTGATTTCAGCCGCAATGTACTTCAAATGGATTATTTATAACATGTTGCAGAACCTAACATAGCAGAACAGATTGTAAACCATACATTGTTGTAATTACATCATTATCGTCATTATTGTGGGTGCGATAGCAAATTCACTTGGAGGTACACAATACACTCACCGCCTCTCGTCGTGAGCCGTCCAGCAGTTACCGAGAACCACGTAATGGAGTTTAACAGTGTCACGAACCTTGCCGAAGACGGTGCCTCTTCCTGTTCGGGCGGTGCTCGGCGGTCGTCGTCGCCGGCCTATTAGCTGCCATCGATTTCCTTTCCGTTTGTTTTTGGTTATTGGGTAATTGGGTACACCTGTTTTGTATTAGGGTTTGTTTGTATGGTATTTAAGGGCACTAGGCCTGCTGGGTATTTGTGCGGGCTTGTTTGTGTTACTCTGTGTTTGATGGTGTGAGTTAATTGTACATTTATTCTCCGGACTATTTTGTCCTGTTGTTTGGACCGGCAACCTATTATACGCCCTGTGTGTTGGCGTGACTGTTTTGTTGCACTGGGGATTAAATTTGAAGGAAAGACTGAACCCTGCTCTCTGCGCCTGATTCCACCCACCACCACTCCTAATTGATCGTAACAGAAGCCCGCACCACCAAAATGGAATCAGCAGGAGCAGCGACCACCCCTCTCCCCACTATGGAGGAGCGCGTTCACCACCACACAGCGGTCCTCCATCGGATTGGTACCGCGATGGACCAGATGATGGAGAGGATGGAACGATGGGAGAGGAGTGGCCTACCGACGTCTACCCCAGCTCCCCCACTGCCGACATCACCTACTCCACCTACGTCATCCTCTGGGTCCGGCGCACTGCGTCTCTCCCCCCCGAGGGAGTACGATGGAGCGGCGGCTGGGTGCCAGGGATTTTTGCTCCAGCTAGAGCTCTACCTGGCTACCGTGCGTCCGGCTCCCTCGGGTGAGGAGAGTGTGAGCCTCCTCGTCTCCTGTTTAACGGGCAGGGCCCTGGACTGGGCTAACGCGGTCTGGAACAGTCCAGACTCGGCTCGGGACAACTACCTGGAGTTCACCCGCCGTTTCCGAGCTGTGTTCGATCATCCACCAGAGGGTAAAGCGGCGGGTGAGCGACTGTTCCACCTCAGACAGGAGACGAGGAGCGCACAGGAATTCGCGTTGGAGTTTAGGACCCTAGCTGCTGGTGCTGGGTGGAATGACAGGGCCCTGATGGACCATTACCGGTGTAGTCTCCGGGAGGACGTCCGCCGGGAGCTAGCTTGCAGGGACACAACTCTCTCCCTGGATGAACTAATAGACATGTCTATTCGATTGGACAACCTGCTAGCTGCCCGCGGGCGTTCAGAAGGGGTCCTGTTAATTCCACCTTCCAGCTCTCCCACTCCCACTCCGATGGAGTTGGGAGGAGCTGCATCTAGGGGGATCAGAGGGGGCTCCTCCTGCTCCTATTGTGGACGGAGAGGACACACTTCGGACCGGTGTTGGAGGAGTCCCTCTGGGAGTCGAGAGGGTCGGAGGAACACTCCTCGGCCACCCCAGGTGAGTAAGCACCAAACTCACCCAGAGCTCCCTGTTGGTCACATGTTTTTGTTAATTTTTTTTCCTGCGTTTTTCCCCTCTCTTCAGCATAAGGCGCTAGTCGATTCAGGCGCAGCTGGGAGTTTTATGGATCGTGGACTCGCCCGTAAATTGGGTATTCCGTTAGTACAGATAGACCCACCTGTCCCCGTGCACTCCTTAGATAGCCGACCGTTAGGGTCAGGGTTGGTCAGGGAGGCCACGATTCCGCTGGACATGGTAACGCAGGGGAATCATAGGGAGAGGATCAGTTTCTACCTTATTGATTCACCTGGGTTTCCGGTGGTGTTGGGGGTTCCCTGGCTGGCTATTCACAATCCCCTTATTTCCTGGAAACAGGGGGCTCTTAAGGGGTGGTCAGACGAGTGTTCAGAGAGGTGTATAGGAGTTTCCATCGGTGCCACGACGGTGGAGAGTCCAGACCAGGTTTCCACCGTGCGCATTCCCCCAGAATATGCCGATTTGGCTATCGCTTTTAGTAAGGAGAGGGCGACCAAATTACCACCTCATCGACGGTGGGATTGCGTGATAAACCTCCAGGAGAACGCTGCACTTCCCCGGAGTCATGTGTACCCGCTGTCACAGGAGGAGACGGTGGCTATGGAAACATATGTCACGGAAGCTCTGAGACAGGGGTACATTCGGCCCTCCATGTCACCCGTCTCCTCGAGTTTCTTTTTTGTGAGGAAAAAGGAGGGAGGTCTGCGTCCGTGCATTGATTATCGAGGTCTCAATTCGATCACAGTGGGTTTTAGTTATCCGCTACCTCTCATCGCTACGGCGGTGGAATCATTCCACGGAGCGCGTTTCTTCACAAAACTGGACCTCAGAGCGCGTATAATCTGGTGCGTATTCGGGGAGGAGACGAGTGGAAAACAGCGTTTTGTACCACATCAGGCCACTATGAGTACCTCGTCATGCCGTATGGGTTGATGAATGCTCCAGCCGTCTTCCAATCCTTTGTAGATGAGATTCTCAGGGACTTGCACGGGCAGGGTGTGGTAGTGTATATTGATGACATCTTGATTTATTCTGCCACAAGCGCCGCGCATGTTTCCCTGGTGCGCAGGGTTCTTGGGCGACTGCTGGAGCATGACCTATACGTCAAGGCTGAGAAATGTGTGTTCTCCAAACCAGCCGTTTCCTTCCTGGGTTATCGCATTTCCAGCTCGGGGATGATGATGGAGTGTGACCGCGTTAACGCCGTGCGTAATTGGCCGACTCCGACCACGGTAAAGGAGGTGCAGCGATTTTTAGGGTTTGCCAATTACTACCGGAGGTTTATCCGGGGTTTTGGCCAAGTAGCGGCGCCCATTACCTCACTGCTGTACTGTCACGAACCTTGCCGAAGACGGTGCCTCTTCCTGTTCGGGCGGTGCTCGGCGGTCGTCGTCGCCGGCCTATTAGCTGCCATCGATTTCCTTTCCGTTTGTTTTTGGTTATTGGGTAATTGGGTACAACTGTTTTGTATTAGGGTTTGTTTGTATGGTATTTAAGGGCACTAGGCCTGCTGGGTATTTGTGCGGGCTTGTTTGTGTTACTCTGTGTTTGATGGTGTGAGTTAATTGTACATTTATTCTCCGGACTATTTTGTCCTGTTGTTTGGACCGGCAACCTATTATACGCCCTGTGTGTTGGCGTGACTGTTTTGTTGCACTGGGGATTAAATTTGAAGGAAAGACTGAACCCTGCTCTCTGCGCCTGATTCCACCCACCACCACTCCTAATTGATCGTAACAAACAGCTTTATTAGCAATAACGTTTTGAGTGTATTTCCTGCGCCTACCTAGCTCACATTCTGTACGTCGGATTAAAACAAGACTATAGTGTCCATGAAGTGACTATTGAATTTAAAATATCTCAGTTTGTAGGTGCAATAGTTTTTATAAAATGTATAATTTATCACTCTCATTTTGATAATTTATGTCCATTAAAACTCGCTAGCGTCTAAGCAGAGGGTGGGGTAGGGGGTCTACTAAGCTAACATATGGAAATGTTTTAACATGGTCATACCAAGGGTCATTTAACTATTCGATTTGGGAATTTCGGACCGCTTTAGGTATCCCTCCAAAAAAATTGTTGGGGCATTCCACAGGGATGATGGCCCATGTTGACTGCAATGCTTCCCACAGTTGTGTCAACTGTCAAGTTAGCTGGATGCCCTGTGGGTGGTAGACCATTCTTGATACACACGGGAAACTGTTGAGCGTGAAAAACTCAGCAGCGTTGAAGTTCTTTACAAAAACCAGTGCGCTTGGCACCTACTACCATACCACAATCAAAGGCACTTTAATATTTTTTCTTGCCATTTAATCCTCTGAATGGCACACATAAACGATCTACGTTTCAGTTGTCTCAAGGATTAAAAATCCTTCTTTATCCTCTCCTCCCCTTCAACTACACTGATTGAAGTGGATTTAACATCAATAAGGGATCATATCATTCACCTGGTCAGTCTGTCATAGAAAGAGCAGGTGTTCTTAATGTTTTGTACACTTAGCTAATATCATTAGGTTGTATGTATTTTTTTTATATAAGCCTATTGTAAATGTGCATTATTGTACAAATACACAACCTTATTAAGCTACATTTATTTGACAGATGTTATGAACTTCCCATTGATCAGCACAGCAATTGATAAAACAGGACCATATTGACCATAGTGTTTCCGAGTTTATGTCAATATTACACAGGTAAGATAACAGTTACAGAAATCAGGAATGGAGACAGACTCTATAGCACTTTGTATAAGAGTGACTGAGTTCAACACACCACCAACGGTTGTTATATTGGGCACCTACTGACCCCCCAAAAAATGCTATCATGTGTACAGTAAGTATTGCTAAAATAAAAGGTTTAAGTAAATACAGGCAGGCACTACAGTACTACAAGATAAAACAGCTTGTTCAATCAATCATGATGGTCTAGTAAGTATAAAAGTAAAGCTTGCTTTCATATAATAAAAAAGCTTGAAAAGGTAGTGAAATAGGATTAGTGTGGTGTGTGAAGAATCAATTACTTGTAAGCGATACAAATCAGATTATTGTGGGATCACCTCCATTTTAAGAACGTTGAGAAGGTTTGAATCCTAAACAACCCGCATACACATTGTTTGCAGTCTAATAGACCATCACAGCTACTGTAGGTCAAAGCTATGTGCTGTAAAACCTTGGTAGAGCATCGGTGGAGTAGGTGTTGTGGTGCTCGTGAATTTCTCGTGAATTTTGCACGTGAATTTTTCGTCTTCAAATGCCTACTTCTCACTTAACGTAGTTTTTGGTTTTTAATAATATATTATAACTCCAACATCATTAGTTGATAATTGTAATGATAGCGATGGGAGTCAAGGAGCAGATGCAGAAGGTGAGTTTAAGAATAATAAAAAGGCAGATAAACAAAACAGGAGAAGCGTACTGAACCAGACAAAACCAATACTGCCTGATCACTGAGGATAAATGTCTAAATAAAGGGAGATATAAATAAATGGAGAGTAATCAAGGTGATGATGAGTTCCAGGTGTGTGTAATGATGGGGAGCAGGTGTGCGTCATGATGGGGAGGAGGATTGTGAAATGATGATGCCAGCCGAAGGACAACGCCAGTCAGTAGTACAGCCCTGAGCGAAAGGAGCGGCCCGGTCTGGATGGCGTAGATGGAAATCCCAGATGATGTTGGGGTCCAGGATGTCGGCCACCGGAACTCAACAGCGCTCCTCTGGACCGTACCCTTCCCATTCCATCAGGTACTAAATCCAACACCCACAACATCGGGAGTACAGTAGGGACCTGATAGCATAGCCAGTGGTCCCATCGATATCGAGGGGAGGTGAATGGTTGTCGTAAGACAAGGTCGGAAACAATGGTTGTTGTAAGACACGGTCGGAAACAATGTCCTCTGGAAGGCCATAGTGCTGGAAGACTTGCTGGAACTGTGGCTCCGTGAACTGGAGAGTGGTAAGGAGACCAGAGAGGGATAAAACAGCAGGATTTCGAGAATCTGTCCACAACAACCATAATAGTGGTGAAACCATCACACGGAGCGAGATCAGTAACGAAATCCACAGACAGATAGGACCAAGGCCGTTGAGGCACGGGAAGGGGAAGGAGTTTTCTTGCTGGAGTGTGATGGGGAGATATGGCTTGGGCACATACGGAACAGGAGTTGACATAGCGAGTGAAATCCTGCGTCAAGGTTGGCCACCAGTACTTAGCGGAGATTAATTGAAAGGTGCGGGTGATATCTGGGTGTCCAGCGGTGAGGGATGTGTGAGCCCAAGTCAACAGCCAATTCCTTACCGCAATGGGGACGTAGATGCTCTCGGGAGGGCAGGTAGCAGGAATCACAGGGTAAGGGAAAGTATGTCCTCCAGGATCCTGGTACCCAGGGGGTGATTTTCATCCTCTACCAAGAGATGGTGGGGTTATGACTTTTGTGCCATTTGAGGCCAAATGTGAGTGGTGCTGTGATGTGTGCGATGGTGCTGTATCCAAATTGTCGATTACCAGGGCTTGGACTGGGAGAGTAGAGCAGGTATGTGATGTTCATGGAGGAGGCGAGGTTCCTAGTCTATGAAATTCCCTGCGGCACCGGTGTCCACTAGAGCTGTAGAGACAACACCTGAGGGACACCCAGAGGGTGAAATGGAAACCACGAAGGGTTTGGCGGAGAATGATGTTGATGGAATACTCAAGCCTACCTTGGGAGACGTATGATCATGGGGCCGCCCCTCTGCCCCAGTGGACCTTGGATTGGGAAGCACCGGACACCGCTGAAGCTGGTGCCCCCCTTTAGCCGCAATTGGAACACAGTTGGAAGTCTCACCCAGTTCACTAAATCAAAATGGTGAGTCCTCAATGGTGATGCCCATGCTAACATAGACTTTTGGCCGCTAGAGGACTCTATACAACTTCATGCCAGGACATAGGTTTGGATAGGTTTTGAAAAAAACAAGGTTGATGTCTGAGCCCGCGGAAATATAATTAGCGTTATAAATCAAATCTCAAGTTTAAGCTAGAGATATGGTTTATTTGGATGCGTCTCAATCCACCACATCTGCCTATGTCGCATTTCCACGTCTGCGGTGAAAGGTGACAGTGCTAGAATGATGTTTGTCAGACCATGAGACATCCCGAAAATTGGTCTTCTCACAAAATCGTCTGTAGCGTCCGAAAGGTTTGGCCCACAAACAATTCTGACCCCTATATTGAAAAATGAGACTCTCACAAAGATCCCCGGGAACCAGTTGAAAGAAATTCTGAAAGTATATATGGAGAAAATAAAGGGTAAAACATAATAAATGCTCCCTGATCACTCTCATATCTCACAGATATAACCTCTTCCAGGTATTTCCGCAGCTCACACGGGGCACTTAATGCCCTGCCAGGTTGACCCGCTGGCTGGATAAATGCAAAGTGCTCGAAAGTGACTTCAGGAGGACCTGTGCCAACTGTTTTGCAACAATAGTTGACTGCAAGTGTGCCTCAAGGTTGAGAAAGCACCTCACCACATCAGACAGCAACTGGCTGTCAGTTTGACATTGGTTGGTGTGAATTGAGAACGGCTCAAGCAACTTCACAAGCTGTTCTATCACGTGACACCATGGCTTGGCCAGTCACATTCAGTAAGCTTGTCAGTGTGGATTGTAAATGGCACCAGCATGTTCAGAAGTTGTTATATCTTGGCCCAGCCCTTGGATTTCGTCAATGATAGCAAGCTAGGTCTGTTTGAAATATCGGCATCAACCGGCAGCATTTACCCGCCAGACTAAGCTTGAAAACCCCATTAGAAAAAGCTTGAAAAGCCAATTTCATTTTAGCCTAGTTAGCCTAACAAAAGATAATAATAATTTGATGATTTGTTTTTGTTGTTAGTTTTGCATATAAAGATAACATTTTCAGTTTTTGAAAAGTTTTTTGTTTGGATTTTTATTTCAGTTTACTATATTAACCTTGGAATGGACAAATCCATCAATCACGTGACACCATTCACTCCCATGTGAAGAATCAAATGCGCATTGAAGCCAAATTAAGTAATTTAAGATGGAATCTCATGAGACATAACATGGGCAGTTTGAGCTACTCCAGGAAGTGACGTCGCTGGTTAGGTCAGTGCAGCCCCCTCTCATTGAGTAACTCAAATTGAAGGCCTACTGATGTACTGCAGGCTCCCATTACCAACTATATTATCCTTATAACTTTTTCTGTGTGACATTTATTTATAAATCGGTTCAATGGCATACATCTGTTGTATTAAAAGCAATTATTGGTATCAACATTTATGAATAAAAAAATATATATACACAAAGATTGACCATGAAGATTGACATTTTTTCATTCACTATAATGGGGATCCTGTTTTCTACTAACAATTCCTGCAGTATCGCGGTCAGCCATTCTAATCTGGTTGGAGAACATTCCTAGAATATTATCAACATTTTAATTAAATTTAAACATGTTTGAACTTTTAGGAACTTTTCTCTTAAAATAATGAAATACCAAGACAATGTTTTTTCTGTCAAGTTCCTTAAACTTGCTGATAATGTTCCAAATCCTAGCAACTATCCTGCACCATTCTCAGAAAGTTGTGGGAGGGTTGTATGTATGCAACATAACCATAGGGCAACCATGCTCTTACCAAGCTCAAAGAAAGATATGCTTTTCAGAATGTTCTGTGCTTGCTGGGTATGTTGTTGAGTTGCAGTGAAGCCATATTTACCTCAGTAGCTAGGTTTCCATCCAATTGCAACACTTTATCATGCAAATATTGTCAAATCTGCACAAAAACAATATGCACATTTTCCCACCAGAGACGTTACCATCAACATTGACTTGGCTATGCGTGATGATGTAGTGCGCATACAATAACTTTTCTGTTTAATTCCCATGTAGCGAATAAAAAATCCAAGTAAAATTTGTTTGCATCGCATCTTGTCAGAACAAATATTGTGTTATATAGCGAATGTGCCAACTCTGGTCATGTTTGCTCTAGCCAAGAGCAGATACAATGCGGTTAGACTACTTACATGATGCGATTGTTATGGATAAGAGGAAGATTATTATTTGTCAAAAGCATCGATCATTATGCCACCAGAATAAGACCCTCAATATTTATTGGAAAGGAGCATCAAGCTCATCACAGTGCACTTTCACCACCCGGTAAAGTTCATCATAATTTATTTCACCCGTAGCATAATAAACTGCATGATTTCCTCGTAGTGGGAGGAAATCACAACATAGAGTCGCGTGACTCTAATTTTACTTCGATGTGGTTATTATATAGATATTTGCATATTAAAAGGGGGTTTCCACCGCCATTTCTCGCATAACACATTTTACACACACAAATAGATCTCACCATGTGTAGCATATTTCGTTTTTTTTACATTTGGAAAGGTTACAGACACATGTGCTGTTTCCATTAGGCCTGTCATGAAAAAGGTTGGATGGAAACCTGGTTAGTGGTCCAGTTTTCAGGCTTGTGTTTCAGCTGCTGATACCTTTGTTTCTTCAGTGCCTAGGTGTAGAGTAAGAAGAGATATACAGTTTGTGTTACTAATAAGCTACTGTATCTGGCCCATATACCAATGTGGTCTCAGGCCAATTCGAATGATTCTGTTCATAAATATGTGACACTCCATTTAGTATTTTATATTACGTTAGGTTAGATTATTAATGGAATAGCAGTCGTACAATATTGTACAAATTAGAAGACATATAGTATCAGTGACTGATCTAATTTAGCATATGCCTTGGAGAACATACAGTGCCTTGCGAAAGTATTCGGCCCCCTTGAACTTTGCGACCTTTTGCCACATTTCAGGCTTCAAACATAAAGATATAAAACTGTATTTTTTTGTGAAGAATCAACAACAAGTGGGACACAATCATGAAGTGGAACGACATTTATTGGATATTTCAAACATTTTTAACAAATCAAAAACTGAAAAATTGGGTGTGCAAAATTATTCAGCCCCTTTCAGTGCAGCAAACTCTCTCCAGAAGTTCAGTGAGGATCTCTGAATGATCCAATGTTGACCTAAATGACTAATGATGATAAATACATTCCACCTGTGTGTAATCAAGTCTCCGTATAAATGCACCTGCACTGTGATAGTCTCAGAGGTCCGTTAAAAGCGCAGAGAGCATCATGAAGAACAAGGAACACACCAGGCAGGTCCGAGATACTGTTGTGAAGAAGTTTAAAGCCGGATTTGGATACAAAAATATTTCCCAAGCTTTAAACATCCCAAGGAGCACTGTGCAAGCGATAATATTGAAATGGAAGGAGTATCAGACCACTGCAAATCTACCAAGACCTGGCCGTCCCTCTAAACTTTCAGCTCATACAAGGAGAAGACTGATCAGAGATGCAGCCAAGAGGCCCATGATCACTCTGGATGAACTGCAGAGATCTACAGCTGAGGTGGGAGACTCTGTCCATAGGACAACAATCAGTCGTATATTGCACAAATCTGGCCTTTATGGAAGAGTGGCAAGAAGAAAGCCATTTCTTAAAGATATCCATAAAAAGTGTCGTTTAAAGTTTGCCACAGGCCACCTGGGAGACACACCAAACATGTGGAAGAAGGTGCTCTGGTCAGATGAAACCAAAATGGAACTTTTTGGCAACAATGCAAAACGTTATGTTTGGCGTAAAAGCAACACAGCTCATCACCCTGAACACACCATCCACACTGTTAAACATG
The DNA here is from genome assembly GCF_002021735.2 of Oncorhynchus kisutch. Classification (NCBI taxonomy): domain Eukaryota; kingdom Metazoa; phylum Chordata; class Actinopteri; order Salmoniformes; family Salmonidae; genus Oncorhynchus; species Oncorhynchus kisutch. The sequence continues at coordinate 37,605,770 of NC_034177.2, forward strand.
GTGGTGGCAGCATCATGGTTTGGGCCTGCTTTTCTTCAGCAGGGACAGGGAAGATGGTTAAAATTGATGGGAAGATGGATGGAGCCAAATACAGGACCATTCTGGAAGAAAACCTGATGGAGTCTGCAAGAGACCTGAGACTGGGACGGAGATTTGTCTTCCAACAAGACAATGATCCAAAACATAAAGCAAAATCTACAATGGAATGGTTCAAAAATAAACATATCCAGGTGTTAGAATGGCCAAGTCAAAGTCCAGACCTGAATCCAATCGAGAATCTGTGGAAAGAACTGAAAACTGCTGTTCACAAATGCTCTCCATCCAACCTCACTGAGCTCGAGCTGTTTTGCAAGGAGGAATGGGAAAAAAATTCAGTCTCTCGATGTGAAAAAAATGATAGAGACATACCCCAAGCAACTTACAGCTGTAATCGCAGCAAAAGGTGGCGCTACAAAGTATTAACTTAAGCTGAATAATTTTGCACGCCCCATTTTTTCAGTTTTTGATTTGTAAAAAGTTTGAAATATCCAATAAATGTCGTTCCACTTCATGATTGTGTCCCACTTGTTGTTGATTCTTCACAAAAAAATACAGTTTTATATCTTTATGTTTGAAGCCTGAAATGTGGCAAAAGGTCGCAAAGTTCAAGGGGGCCGAATACTTCCGCAAGGCACTGTATAGGAGAATTACGGGGATAATTTATGTTGAGATTAGGGTAACTATTTACAAAGGTCAAATCCTGGTTTTGACTGTTTAAAGAAACAACCAAGCTGAAGTGAACATTGTGTAATCAGGAAGTAGGCAGCACGGCCAGGTGGACTAGGGATATCAAGTAGTCATCAAGCCAGGTAGTCCTGAGGCATGGTCCTAGGACTCAGGTCCTCTGAGAGAGAGAGAGAGAGAGCGAGAGAGAGAGAGAGAGAGAGAGCGAAATTGAGAGAGAGAGAAAGCGAGAGCGTGAGAGAGAGAGAAAGAGAGAGAGAGAGAGAGAGAGAAATTGAGAGAGAGAGAAAGTGAGAGCGTGAGAGAGAGAGAGAGAAAGCGGGAGAGAGAGTGAGAGAGAGCGAGAGAGAGAGCGAGCGAGAGAGAGCGCGAGAGAGCGAGCGAGAGAGAGAGAGAGAGAGAGAGCGAGAGAGAGCGAGAGAGTGAGAGAGAGAGAGAGAGCGAGAGAGAGCGAGAGAGTGAGACAGAGCGGGAGGGCGAGAGAGAGCGAGAGAGAGAGAGAAAGCGAGAGTGAGAGAGAGTGAGAGAGAGCGAGAGAGAGAGTGAGAGAGAGCGAGAGAGAGAGAGAGCATACTAAATTCACACAGGACACAGGAGAAATACTCCAGATATAACAGACTGACTTTAGCCCCCCCGACAAATAAACTACTGAAGCATAAATACTGGAGGCTGAGACAGGAGGGTTCGGGATACACTGTGGCACAATCCAGAGATACTCCCGGACAGGGCCAAACAGGCAGGATATAACCCCACCCACTTTGCCAAAGCACTCCACTGGCTTCCAGTCGAAGCTCGCATCCACTACAAGACCATGGTACTTGCCCATGGAGCAGCAAGAGGAACTGCCCCTCCCTAACTTCAGGATATGTTCAAACCCTCCACCCCAACCTGAGTACTCCATTCTGCCACCTCTGATCACTTGACCCTCCCATCCCTATGGGAGGGCAGCTCCTGATCAGCGCAGTCAAAACTCTTCTCTGTCCTGGCACCCCAATGGTGGAACCAGCGTCCCCCTGAAGCTGGAACAGCAGAGACCATATTTCTGCCCATCTTCAAAGAGTATCTTAAGTCATCTCACAGCACCACTCTCTTACCCTCGCCCCAAATTAAATAATTGCCTTTTTTGTGATTTAACACTTGAACTTGACTCCCCCTCCCCCTACTAGGCACTGACTTTGTTGATAGCTACTTTATTGAGGAAAAATACACTGCTCAAAAAAATAAAGGGAACACTAAAATAACACATCTTAGATCTGAATGAATGAAATTTTCTTATTAAATACTTTTTTTCTTTACATAGTTGAATGTGCTGACAATAAAATCACACAAAAATTATCAATGGAAATCAAATGTATCTGGATTTAAAGTGGAAAACCACACTACAGGCTGATCCAACTTTGATGTAATGTCCTTAAAACAAGTCCAAATGAGGCTCAGTAGTGTGTGTGGCCTCCACGTGCCTGTATGACCTCCCTACAACGCCTGGGCATGCTCCTGATGAGGTGGCGGATGGTCTCCTGAGGGATCTCCTCCCAGACCTGGACTAAAGCATCCGCCAACTCCTGGACAGTCTGTGGTGCAACGTGGCGTTGGTGGATGGAGCGAGACATGATGTCCCAGATGTGCTCAATTGGACTCCAGCCACACTCCAGCCACATGAGGTCTAGCATTGTCTTGCATTAGGAGGAACCCAGGGCCAACCGCACCAGCATATGGTCTCACAAGGGGTATGAGGATCTCATCTCGGTACCTAATGGCAGTCAGGCTACCTCTGGCGAGCACATGGAGGGCTATGCGGCCCCCCAAAGAAATGCCACCCCAGACCATGACTGACCCACTGCCAAACCGGTCATGCTGGAGGATGTTGCAGGCAGCAGAACATTCTCCACGGCGTCTCCAGACTGTCACGTCTGTCACATGTGCTCAGTGTGAACCTGCTTTCATCTGTGAAGAGCACAGGGCGCCAGTGGAGAATTTGGCAATCTTGGCGTTCTCTGGCAAATGCCAAACGTCCTGCACGGTGTTGGGCTGTAAGCACAACCCCCACCTGTGGACGTCGGGCCCTCATACCACTCTCATGGAGTCTGTTTCTGACCGTTTGAGTAGACACATGCACATTTGTGGCCTGCTGGAGGTCATTTTGCAGGGCTCTGGCAGTGCTCCTCCTGCTCCTCCTTGCACAGTGGCGGAGGTAGCGGTCCTGCTGCTGGATTGTTGCCCTTCTACGGCCTCCTCCACGTCTACTGATGTACTGGCCTGTCTCCTGGTTGCGCCTCCATGCTCTGGACACTACGCTGACAGACACAGCAAACCTTCTTGCCACAGCTCGCATTGATGTCCCATCCTGGATGAGCTTTTATTTATTTTTTTATTTAACCTTTATTTAACCAGGTAGGCTAGTTGAGAACAAGTTCTCATTTGCAACTGCGACCTGGCCAAGATAAAGCATAGCAGTGTGAACAGACAACACAGAGTTACACATGGAGTAAACAATTAACAAGTCAATAACACAGTAGAGAAAGTAAAAAAGGGGAGTCTATATACATTGTGTGCAAAACGCATGAGGAGGTAGGCGAATAATTACAATTTTGCAGATTAATAACACTGGAGTGATAAATTATCAGATGGTCGTGTACAGGTAGAGATATTGGTGTGCAAAAGAGCAGAAAAGTAAATAAATAAAAACAGTATGGGGATGAGGTAGATAAAAATGGGTGGGCTATTTACCGATAGACTATGTACAGCTGCAGCGATCGGTTAACTGCTCAGATAGCAGATGTTTGAAGTTGGTGAGGGAGATAAAAGTCTCCAACTTCAGCGATTTTTGCAATTCGTTCCAGTCACAGGCAGCAGAGAACTGGAACGAAAGGCGGCCAAATGAGGTGTTGGCTTTAGGGATGATCAGTGAGATACACCTGCTGGAGCGCGTGCTACAGATGGGTGTTGCCATCCGCTGCACTACCTGAGCCACTTGTGTGGGTTGTAGACTCCGTCTCATGCTACCACTAGAGTGAAAGCACCGCCAGCATTCAAAAGTGACCAAAACATCAGCCAGGAAGCATAGGAACTGAGAAGTGGTCTGTGGTTACCACCTGCAGAACCACTCCTTTATTGGGGGTGTCTTGCTAATTGCCTATAATTTCCACCTGTTGCCTATTCCATTTGCACAACAGCATGTGAAATGTATTGTCAATCAGTGTTGCTTCCTAAGTGGACAGTTTGATTTCACTGAAGTATGATTGACTTGGAGTTACATTGTGTTGTTTAAGTGTTCCCTTTATTTTTTTGAGCAGTGTATATTTATTATGACTGAGATATGTGGTTGTACCACCTAGCTATCTTAAGATGAATGCACTAACTGTATGTCACTGGATCAGAATTTAATACATTTTTTCCAGAAACACAACCTCTTCAAAGAATATCCTTCAAGAGGAGATATGTCATGGATTGTTATATGATAACCCACTCATATTCATGTAGATCACAAAAAAGCTAAACAATGGAAGGCCATAAAGCCTCTCTATTCTTCAGTCAGGGCCATTGTATCAGCACTGCCCCTTAAGCCATCTGAGGAGCAGATTCCGCCACTGATAGAGAGTGCTGAAGAAAATAATTAATAAATTAAGGAAAATGATCTTTCCTGAGCCAGAGGCGGTCTGGGGGATTAATTTACATGAGTAGTGTATTTTATTTGTCCCTCCTGAGTGTGATGGATTGTTCCCCAGACCATGATGCAATGGAATGCATCAGCTAATTAGTTTTCTTCTGAAAAAGTCATGTCTCCCGGCACGCCGGTCCCTCTCTCTTCTCAACATCCGCTATAAGTGCATTGTCTTGAGTTACTGTAGGTCCACAAATCTTTCAAATATTCCCCTACTTTTTTTCTCTGTTCTTGATTCCGTCTATGTTCCTCTTATTTATTTCCTTTAAATTATCTGGAGTTTTTCCTGACCACATATCCCGAACATAAAGAACTCCTGTCCCTAGAGATAGTATATTATACATGTACAATAGAGTATTCACACTGGACCCTGCTCTTCTGTATAGTAAGCACCCTATTCAGACTTAACTTAAGTTGACTTACAGTCAATTTATTATTGACTTAAGTCCATGTTAAGTCTACTTATCTCAAGTCTGAATCCAAACTTAACTGAATATGCCTATGCATGGCAGCCAGCTCTCTTCATATCATGAGTACTGTCTTTCAATGGCCACTAAATTATATTGGGGCCAGCACCTGTAGGCACCTTCCCTATGGCTTCTGTTGAAATCTGGCATGAGCTATGATTAAGGGGAATGGGCCAGGTTGACACTGGAGGATTTCAAGTCCCCATGGGACCCCAGTTGAACACTAACAAAAATCTTTAGAAGATTCCCAAGCCTGTCATTTAGGTTTTCAGCAGAGGACCAGTCAACCTGTAAATATTAACACGGATGTACAATACTGGGAAGAATTCATTAGGCGTCCACACACTAAGTAAAAAGAAGACAGGGACTGTAACTATGGCATGGGATCAACTGAGGACAAGGGAAACATTTCCTGATATTTCTTATGTAGGTATAATTTAATGACTAAGGCAATGTTTGTCATCTCAAGGACAATGAGCACTCGCCAAAGCTTGGCTGTCAGACCTGCAAATCTTTCGCCTCTTGAGAGAGGTCTTGGTTTGAAATATGCCTGTAGCCTTGCAGGCTACTGGGGCTGGTATGGGCTCAATGATTAGGCCTTGCCTGTCTGTATGGCAGACTGACAAACTACACTCATATCTGATAACACTGCATTCATGCTATGATGATGATGATGACAATATTCTTATGTTAGATTCTATGCACACTTTGTCCTATAATTGGATTAGTTTCGACATTTCTTGATTTATTTTTTTTGCACTGCATTTTTAGGAGCTAGTAACATAAACATTTTGCTGTGTAATATTTGTTTTGTGGAGAATATCACCAGGCAGGAGACAGGAGTAAAGTTTAGTGTTGCTTAGTAAAAACATACAACATTCAAAGTCAGCTAAACTATTGCCCCTGCGATGGAAAGCTTCTACAGCTTAAATGTATGTTTATCCATTGGGATGTTATCTCAGGGAATGCAAATTGATATATTTGAAGAAACCTAATGTTCAGACCACTACCCTGTTACAAACAAATGTATGTAGACACCTTCAAATTAGTGGATTTAGCTATTTTAGCTACACCCGATGCTGGCAGGGGTATGCTACGTCTTGCTTGTCCTATGTTGCTCTGTCTGTATGCTATGTCTTGCTTGTTCTATGTTGCTATTGTCTATATTGTAATTGTTTTTAATAACCTGCCCAGGGACTGCGGTTGAAAATTAGCCGGTTGGCTAAAACCGGCACTTTTACTGAAATGTTGATTAATGTGCACTGTCCCTGTAAAAATAAAAATAAACTCAAACTCAAACTCAAATGGAGCAAGCCATGAATTCTCTATAGACAAACATTGGCAGTAGAATGAACAGCTCAGTGACTTTAAACATGTCACCGTCAAAGGATGCCACCTTTCCAACAAGTCAGTTCATCCAATTTTTGCCCTGCTTGAACTTCCCCGGTCGACCGTAAGTGCTGTTATTGTAAAGTGGAAATGTCTAGGCTCAGCCACGAAGTGGTAGTTGCTTTAATAAAATCAGGAACCACACCTGTTTGGAAGCACTTGCTTTGTACTTGTATATTGTAGATCCAAATTAGGCCTATTTCACAAGTTCTAGTGTATGACCATGAACTGCTGGAAGAAAACACTGAGACATGGGCTTAAGGAATATCAGGAGAAATGTGCTCTTGCATTTGCCTAATGAAGACCTGCATTTGAGATGAGTAGGAACAGCTAAGACTACATTTTCTCCCAGGCCCTCTAAATAGCTAACACTACAATCCACTTGTGGAACAAGAGGAGACCTCTATATTTCTCTCAGTGGAAGAGGTCTCTCCTTCAGGGTAGTATTGTATTTTCAGGGAGGTTTAAAAGGGAGGTTTCTCCTGCAGTGAATGTGAGAACATGCCTGAAAGCTAGAGAGAACCCTAAACAGCCCAGGCGTCTATTCTCTCTCCCCAGAGATGGAGCAGAGAGGAGGAGCAGCAGGCATAGTGAAATGACACTGAACATGGTACAGGTATTAGGGGCCATCTGATCTCTGCTCCTCCCCATCATGGCCCTCACAGGAGAATCAGACTGGGTGAGGAGTGAGGCGAAACCTGCCTGGTGTGCAACAGAAAATAAATGGAGAAGATAAAGATGTATGGGTAAAGAGAGAGAAAAAAAGTAAGAGGGACACTTTTTTGTAGTAGAGCTTGTATGAGCGATGCCTTGGGTGAGTTGAGGACACAAGCAGATGGCTGACTGATTGCATGTCTATCTATCTAATGTCAACTCTGTGGTTCGAGACGAATAGATTAAAAGTAATACATTTTAGTTTAAAATCAATAGTGTGAAAGACAGAACAGTTGAACAAAACAATGATATGGTGACAATGCCAAGATAACGCAGCATCATGGGTGAAGCAGACTGCAGCCAGTGTGGCCAAAAGTAATGCAGGCTATTTGTCTAATGATAATACACTGTATATCTAATTTCAATGATTAAATAGAGGGAAGATTAATACAGGCTGATCTATGCTGTTGTTAGGTGAGAGTAAAGACACATGGCATCTTTCTATCCCCTTTTTCTCTCTGTTCCTGTCTCTCCCCCTCCCTCATACTACCTCTCTAATTTATCAACAAATCACAGCGTCCTTCCATTAAACGTCACATTGACTCTCCTCTTGTAAGGGCACCGTTATAGTGCCTTGCAAAAGTATTCATCCCCCTTGGCATTTTTACTATTTTGTTGCATTACAACCTGTAATTTAAATTGATTTTTATTTGGATTTCATGTAATGGACATACACAAGATAGTACACATTGGTGAAGTGAAATAAAAAAATCCAGAATATTTACTTAACCAACGTGAACTTAGAACCTTGTAATTGTATCTATTATAGCCAGTAACCAAAATCATTTGCATATCTACATGTCCTCGAATGTGGATACTTGGTACCTTCAAGGTGAGGACCTTGTTGAGCAATACAAGTTTAATATACTAAATAACATTTTTGTTGAGATGTGAAAACTCTGATGCTCAATATCTCAGAATCACTCAGAACCCAGATAGAAACTTATAATTCTAAGATCATGACAAATAAAAAATGAACTGAGCAAATGTAGTCCTTAACTAAAATAACAAACAATGAGACAATACTTAAATTAAGAGCCCAATTCCATACCCCGCATCTTCTTTTAACGTTTGAAACTTTCAGCACGGTGCCGGCATTTGGTAATCTTTAGTTTACCAGACTCCGCCTCCTTCCAGCCCTCCATGGATGCAAAACGCATGACATAAGCTGCAGTTGATAAACGTAGAAAATAAAGCTGTTTAAGAAAGTGTTTGGTGTGGGATATAAGCTAAAAACCTTAAATGTCAGAACCACATTTCAAACCAAGTCTTCTGTACAGTACCCACATCTCTCCTTCACCCAAATGGATATGTGGGGATTTTGTAAGTTGCTCTAGTATATCAAAGGTTATACTTAGTGATGCACCAATATGACATTTTTGGCTGTTCCCGATAGCCAATATTATCCTTGCCAAAAAAAACGGTCCCCAACCTGACTGACACACTCCCCGTGTGTCCCCCCAAAAACATTTTTGGGGCTGCCTCTCGGGATTCCTTGCCAGCCGTGTTCCCTCGTACCACTAGTTCCCTTCTCCTGCTGCCTCCGCTCTCCTGGCTGCCTCCAACTGTTCCCATGGGAGGCGATCCCTTCCAGCCAGGATCTCCTCCCATGTGTAGGATCCCTTCTCGTCCAGAATGTCCTCCCATGTCCATTCCTCCTTTTTACCACGCTGCTTGGTCCATTGGTGGTGCGTAGTTCTGTAACGGCCGTTGGTGGAAGAAGGTGAGGACCAAGGTGCAGCGTAGTACGTGTTCATCTTTTTATTTTGAACTGAACACTGAATAATAAAACAACAAAGAGAATGAACGAAACCGAAACAGTTCTGTCTGGTGCAGACACAAAAACAGAAAACAACTACCCACAAAACACATGTGGGCAAGAGCTACCTAAGTATGGTTCTCAATCAGAGACAATGACAGACAGCTGTCCCTGATTAAGAACCATACCCGGCCAAAAACAAAGAAATACAAAAACATAGAAAAAAGAACATTGAACGCCCACCCTAGTCACACCATGGCCTAACCAAAATAGAGAATAAAAGCCTCTCTATGGCCAGGGCGTGACAGTATGCCGTCATTGTAAATGAGAATTTCTTCTTAACTGACTTCCCTAGTTAAATAAAGGTTACACACACCACAATGACCAAAAGGTTATTTAGTTGGCATTTTTGTATGTCCCCGTTACCAGTAAAACATAATCAAAACCTATTTATTTCACTTACTTGCTTTGTTTCGTTGTTCATTTGTTCAGTTGTTTCATTCTCACCCAGAATTTGTATGGAGCGCAATTTGAGTCTATGCTATTGAACGCCGTTTGGGTCTTTTGCGTGTCAAAAAGAAAACAACGACCAGTAGATAACACTATTTGACGTGTCAAATAAGCTCGTTGACCAATCAGTACCTGAATATGACTGCACATTACATTAGAATTTTAATTAAAACATTTTACATAGTTATTACACATTGATTACACTATCACTTGTATTTCATGTCACAACGATTCATCGATATTGGTAAAGTTGTCTCGCGCACCTACAGTGCTGGTCCCAAAAAAAAAAATGTGCAAACAATGTTCTTCCCCAAAAACATAGCAAAACGGCATCTGTTTCAGTAGCTATATAGTTAGCTTGCTAACTATAGGTGTCATCATCTAAAATAACCCTAATTTATAAGTCAGTTTTTACTTGAATAATGGTGGTTGGAACCATCTATGTGAAGCTAGCCACAATAAGGACTAGCCACAATAGTCTTATTCCGATATGTTCACAGATATATCATGCATCCCTAGTTATACTTACTCAGGATTGCGGTCACTCGAGCCTGGTCCAGCATTGATTTTCCTTCAGGACACTTTCCATGCCGTCCAAAGGCAACAGCGTTGACACACTCCTCGTCAGTGAAAAAACTGTCAAACAGGAGATGAACAGGCAGAGGCAGTCACGCTGTGATGTTTGATGAATTGCGGCAAGATTAACCTCTAGTGAGACCCCATCCCGTGAACGGGACCGTTGTCATCATCTGACACTAATTAGCATAACGCAACGGACATAAATATCCCTAGAAAATATTCCTATTCATGAAAATCACAAATGAAATATATTGAGACACAGCTTAGCCTTTTGTTAATCACCCTGTCATCTCAGATTTTCAAAATATGCTTTACAGCCAAAGCTAGACAAGCATTTGTGTAAGTTTATCGATAGCCTAGCATAGCATTTTGTACAGCTAGCAGCAGGTAACTTGGTCACGGAAATCAGAAAAGCAATCAAATTAAATAGGTTACCTTTGATGAGCTTCGGATTTTTTCACTCACGAGACTCCCAGTTAGACAGCAAATGTTCCTTTTTTCCCAAAATATTATTTTTGTAGGCGAAATAGCTCCGTTTGTTCTTCACGTTTGGCTGAGAAATAGCCCGGAAATTGCAGTCACGAAAATGGCAAAAAATATTCAAAATTAGCTCCATAATATCGACAGAAACATGGCAAACGTTGTTTATAATCAATCCTCAAGGTGTTTTTCAAATATCTATTCGACAATATATCCATCGGGACAATTAGTTTTTCAGTATGACCGATTGGAGTAATGGCTACCTCTGTATTTTACGTGAAAATCTCTCTGGGAGCATCAGGTGACCACTTGCGCAATGTAGCCGCCTACGGGTATTCTTCAACATAAATGCATAAAACTACATCATAAAATACGGGGAAAGAGTAATCTGGTTGATAGCCCATTCACTGCTCAATAGGGACACATTGGAACCCAGCGCTTTCAAAACACGAGCCACTTCCGGATTTGATTTTTCTCAGGCTTCCGCCTGCAACATCAGTTCTGTTATACTCACAGACAATATTTTTACAGTTTTGGAAACTTTAGAGTGTTTTCTATCATAAGCTGTCAATCATATGCATATTCTAGCATCTTGTCCTGACAAAATATCCCGTTTACTACGGGAACGTTTTTTTTCCCTAAATTAAAATACTGCCCCCTAGTCACAAAAGGTTAAATGATATGTACACACCTAGTAGGTGTGTCTGATGCAGCCTCTTGGAATTTCTCAAGACTGTTACAAAAGCTCCTCACATCTTTGACTTGGTCAGGGCCTGTAAGAAACCATTACATGAGAGTGTTATGAGACAATGACAACTATAATGTACTGCTTCTCAGACAAGCAAAATGAAATAATGAAACTATATCTTACTCAAGCTCAACAGCACCGCTAGCCATTTTCCTCTTTTCCTCCATTAGTTTAAAAACTTGTTGTTTGCATAACTGCCATGGTCTGTGTTCATCTTCCATGGGCTCCCCATATTCGCTCTGTGCGGTCAATAACAACTGTGTCAGCAGAAGCAGAAGAAGAAGATGATGTTGGAGCTTTGGATTCTGCATTCAGTGGACCTGGTTCTTCAGATGACAGCAGCATGCCTGTGAATTTTTTTATTTATTTTTTATTTTACCTTTATTTAACCAGGTAGGCAAGTTGAGAACAAGTTCTCATTTACAATTGCGACCTGGCCAAGATAAAGCAAAGCAGTTTGACAGATAAAACGACACAGAGTTACACATGGAGAAAAAACAAACATACAGTCAATAATGCAGTATAAACAAGTCTATATACAATGTGAGCAAATGAGGTGAGAAGGGAGGTAAAGGCAAAAAAGGCCATGATGGCAAAGTAAATACAATATAGCAAGTAACATACTGGAATGGTAGTTTTGCAATGGAAGAATGTGCAAAGTAGAAATAAAAATAATGGGGTGCAAAGGAGCAAATAAATAAATAAATAAAAATTAAATACAGTTGGGAAAGAGGTAGTTGTTTGGGCTAAATTATAGGTGGGCTATGTACAGGTGCAGTAATCTGTGAGCTGCTCTGACAGTTGGTGCTTAAAGCTAGTGAGGGAGATAAGTGTTTCCAGTTTCAGAGATTTTTGTAGTTCGTTCCAGTCATTGGCAGCAGAGAACTGGAAGGAGAGGCGGCCAAAGAAAGAATTGGTTTTGGGGGTGACTAGAGAGATATACCTGCTGGAGCGTGTGCTATAGGTGGGAGATGCTATGGTGACCAGCGAGCTGAGATAAGGGGGGACTTTACCTAGCAGGGTCTTGTAGATGACATGGAGCCAGTGGGTTTGGCGACGAGTATGAAGCGAGGGCCAGCCAACGAGAGCGTACAGGTCACAATGGTGGGTAGTATATGGGGCTTTGGTGATAAAACGGATTGCACTGTGATAGACTGCATCCAATTTGTTGAGTAGGGTATTGGAGGCTATTTTGTAAATGACATCGCCAAAGTCGAGGATTGGTAGGATGGTCAGTTTTACAAGGGTATGTTTGGCAGCATGAGTGAAGGATGCTTTGTTGCGAAATAGGACGCCAATTCTAGATTTAACTTTGGATTGGAGATGTTTGATATGGGTCTGGAAGGAGAGTTTACGGTCTAACCAGACACCTAAGTATTTGTAGTTGTCCACGTATTCTAAGTCAGAGCCGTCCAGAGTAGTGATGTTGGACAGGTGGGTAGGTGCAGGTAGCGATCGGTTGAAGAGCATGCATTTAGTTTTACTTGTATTTAAGAGCAATTGGAGGCCACGGAAGGAGAGTTGTATGGCATTGAAGCTTGCCTGGAGAGTTGTTAACACAGTGTCCAAAGAAGGGCCGGAAGTATACAGAATGGTGTCGTCTGCGTAGAGGTGGATCAGAGACTCACCAGCAGCAAGAGCGACCTCATTGATGTATACAGAGAAGAGAGTCGGTCCAAGAATTGAACCCTGTGGCACCCCCATAGAGACTGCCAGAGGTCCGGACAGCAGACCCTCCGATTTGACACACTGAACTCTATCAGAGAAGTAGTTGGTGAACCAGGCGAGGCAATCATTTGAGAAACCAAGGCTGTCGAGTCTGCCGATGAGGATATGGTGATTGACAGAGTCGAAAGCCTTGGTCAGATCAATGAATACGGCTGCACAGTAATGTTTCTTATTGATGGCGGTAAAGATATCGTTTAGGACCTTGAGCGTGGCTGAGGTGCACCCATGTCCAGCTCTGAAACCAGATTGCATAGCAGAGAAGGTATGGTGAGATTCGAAATGGTCGGTAATCTGTTTGTTGACTTGGCTTTCGAAGACCTTAGAAAGGCACGGTAGGATAGATATAGGTCTGTAGCAGTTTGGGTCAAGAGTGTCCCCCCCTTTGAAGAGGGGGACGACCGCAGCTGCTTTCCAATCTTTGGGAATCTCAGACGACACGAAAGAGAGGTTGAACAGGCTAGTAATAGGGGTGGCAACAATTTCGGCAGATAATTTTAGAAAGAAAGGGTCCAGATTGTCTAGCCCGGCTGATTTGTAGGGGTCCAGATTTTGCAGCTCTTTCAGAACATCAGCTGAATGGATTTGGGAGAAGGAGAAATGGGGAAGGCTTGGGCGAGTTGCTGTTGGGGGTGCAGTGCTGTTGTCCGGGGTAGGAGTAGCCAGGTGGAAAGCATGGTGAGCCGTAGAAAAATGCTTATTGAAATTCTCAATTATGGTGGATTTATCAGTGGTGACAGTGTTTCCTATCTTCAGTGCAGTGGGCAGCTGGGAGGAGGTGTTCTTATTCTCCATGGACTTTACAGTGTCCCAGAACTTTTTTGAGTTAGTGTTGCAGGAAGCAAATTTCTGCTTGAAAAAGCTAGCCTTGGCTTTTCTAACTGCCTCTGTATAATGGTTTCTAGCTTCCCTGAACAGCTGCATATCACGGGGGCTGTTCGATGCTAATGCAGAACGCCATAGGATGTTTTTGTGTTGGTTAAGGGCAGTCAGGTCTGGGGAGAACCAAGGGCTATATCTGTTCCTGGTTCTAAATTTCTTGAATGGGGCATGCTTATTTAAGATGGTTAGGAAGGCATTTCAAAAAAAATATCCAGGCATCCTCTACTGACGGGATGAGATCAATATCCTTCCAGGATACCCCAGCCAGGTCGATTAGAAAGGCCTGCTCGCAGAAGTGTTTCAGGGAGCATTTTACAGTGATGAGTGGAGGTCGTTTGACCGCTGACCCATTACGGATGCAGGCAATGAGGCAGTGATCGCTGAGATCTTGGTTGAAGACAGCAGAGGTGTATTTAGAGGGGAAGTTGGTTAGGATGATATCTATGAGGGTGCCCGTGTTTAAGGCTTTGGGGAGGTACCTGGTAGGTTCATTGATAATTTGTGTGAGATTGAGGGCATCAAGTTTAGATTGTAGGATGGCTGGGGTGTTAAGCATGTTCCAGTTTAGGTCGCCTAGCAGCACGAACTCTGAAGATAGATGGGGGGCAATCAGTTCACATATGGTGTCCAGAGCACAGCTGGGGGCAGAGGGTGGTCTATAGCAGGCGGCAACGGTGAGAGACTTGTTTTTAGAGAGGTGGATTTTTAAAAGTAGAAGTTCAAATTGTTTGGGTACAGACCTGGATAGTAGGACAGAACTCTGCAGGCTATCTTTGCAGTAGATTGCAACACCGCCCCCTTTGGCAGTTCTATCTTGTCTGAAAATGTTGTAGTTTGGAATTAAAATGTCTGAATTTTTGGTGGTCTTCCTAAGCCAGGATTCAGACACAGCTAGAACATCCGGGTTGGCAGAGTGTGCTAAAGCAGTGAATAGAACAAACTTAGGGAGGAGGCTTCTAATGTTAACATGCATGAAACCAAGGCTATTACGGTTACAGAAGTCGTCAAAAAAGAGCGCCTGGGGAATAGGAGTGGAGCTAGGCACTGCAGGGCCTGGATTCACCTCTACATCGCCAGAGGAACATAGGAGGAGTAGAATAAGGGTACGGCTAAAAGCTATGAGAATTGGTCGTCTAGAACGTCTGGAACATAGAGTAAAAGGAGGTTTCTGGGGGCGATAAAATAGCATCAAGGTATAATGTACAGACAAATGTATGGTAGGATGTGAATACAGTGGAGGTAAACCTAGGTATTGAGTGATGAAGAGAGAGATATTGTCTCTAGAAACATTGTTGAAACCAGGAGATGTCATTGCATGTGTGGGTGGTGGAACTAATAGGTTGGATAAGGTATAGTGAGCAGGACTAGAGGCTCTACAGTGAAATAAGCCAATAAACACTAACCAGAACAGCAATGGACAAGACATATTGACATTAAGGAGAGGCATGCTTAGTCGAGTGATCAAAAGGGTCCGGTGAGTGGAGAGGTTGGTTGGTGATTTAGACAGCTAGCCAGGGCATCGGTACCAAGCTAGCATAGGATGGAGGTCTGTTGTTAGCCACCTCTTGCGTTCCGTCAGTAGATTAGTGGGGTTCCGTGTGGTAGAGGGGATTAATCCAAATCACACAACAACAACAAAAATAAAAACAATAGATATAGTTAAAGAGGCCCAAGAAGAAAACATAATAATAATAATAAAAATAAATAAAAATTGTCCGATTGTCTATTCAGATAGCAGCCGGTAAGACAGCTAACGGTTAGCAGGCCGCAGATGGGCGTTCAGGTAACGTCGCGACGGAGGAGCCAGCCGAATAACTCCTTCGG
Organism: Oncorhynchus kisutch; assembly: GCF_002021735.2. Lineage (NCBI taxonomy): Eukaryota > Metazoa > Chordata > Actinopteri > Salmoniformes > Salmonidae > Oncorhynchus > Oncorhynchus kisutch. The sequence continues at coordinate 37,621,231 of NC_034177.2, forward strand.
GTAGATAACGTCGGCAGTCCAGTTGTGAAGGCCCGGTGGGGCTCCGCGAAGGCAGTAAAACGGGTCCGGATAGGTGACTGCAGCCCAGGTGTGATTGATGGAACTCAGGAGTGATTGACGGAGCTTGCTAGCTCCGGAATAATTGATGTTTGCTCCGGAATCGACGAAGGCCGATAGTCACACGGATAGCAGCTAGCTAGCTGTGAGTTCCGGGTATGAATGTCCAGAGAGCAGTCGAAATCCAGGGACATGGAGAGAAAAATTGGTCCGGTATGTTCCGTTCCGAGCCGCGCTGCGCCGTATAGAACTGGCGATAGATTTTCGAGCTAAAGGATAGCTGATGACCACAAACCGTGGTTAGCTGAATACTAACGATTTGCCAGTAAAGGAGCTAACTAGCTTCTGAACTAGCTTCTGGATTAGTTTCAGGCTAAAATAATACTTTTTTATAAATATACATTGGTGAGGCGGGTTGCAGGAGAGTGTTTTGAAGATGAGTTGATGGAAAATAAAAATAAAATGTATGTGAAAAAGTTGTAAATATATACATATACAGGACACGACAAGACGAGGACAAAAGACGTCTGAACTGCTATGCCACCTTGGATAATGAATGACCCCCTGGGAGTCAAATCTCTCAACAAAGGGCTCTTAACCTGCTGGTCCAGGTTCAAATAGCCTGGACCAGCTCCAGGAGAGTCAGAGTCTGGAGCTTGGGGAGGGGGAAGTGTGCATCATCCTGGTGTGGTGGGGGTATAGAAGGTGGGGCTGGGAAGGATGAGAGTGAAGAGGATGTACTAAATTCTTGCCATAAAAGTTTATGGCATTAGAATCTTCACCTCTTTTTTGTTTTTTGTTTGCCTTCCTTGGCTATCCATTGACTTTTGTATATTCTACTGTAGCTCTGTAAAATCTGCCATCTGCCCAATTTGCCAAGACCTTCTCATCAAGCCGCAAGATGTTGAACTGCAGAATGAGTGTTTCATACTCCTGAAGGATGTCTTGAATTTCAAATATCTGTGCTGAGTATCCATCCTCAAACCCCACAATGGCAAACAGATCTGAAAAGACCAGTACATTAACACTAGAAGCACTGAGTAATCAAAATTACCATTGTGGGATTTTTAAAACAATCCCATGCACTGCTCAGAACCAATATAAACAGACAATTGTGCAAGTAAAACATTTTCAGACACTATTAGCTTTTGTGGCCAGCACCTACTTCCTGTGTCATCAGCATCATGCGGAGAATCTTCTTGCTCCATCTCCCTCACTTTAGGTGCTGGCTTGCGCTGTGTCTTTGGCAACTTTCTGCCTGGCAACTTTCTGCCTGGCAGAGACTTCTTCATTCTTGATCATTTCTGGCTGGTTGGTGACATCAAATGCAATCAAAACACTGATGCAAAATGACTGCAAATTGAGCCTACAACTATAAGTAAGACAATGGTAAAGAGTGCTTCCCACAAGAATAGCTTCACCTGTCAGAGAATGTTTTTTTTTACCTTTATTTAACCAGGCAAGTCAGTTAAGAACAAATTCTTATTTTCAATGACAGCCTAGGAACAGTGGGTTAACTGCCTGTTCAGGGGCAGAACGACAGATTAGTACTTTGTCAGCTCGGGGGTTTGAACTTGCAACTTTCCAGTTCCTAGTCCAACTCTCTAACCACTAGGCTACCCTGCCGCCCCAAATGTTTGATGTATGGTTACCAATGATGGCAGGGACTCACAATCATGTTGGAAGACCAAGCCTTTGAATGGGGGTGGGAAATGGGTGTTCATTTTCTCCCAACTGCCTGAATTACACAGACTGTCTGGATGGGGTAATGCTATTAGCTACTAATTGGGAGACTGGTACCAACCCCTCCACTTCAAATGCACTAGCTGATTGGATACAGAAACTCATGACTAATAGATTCTCTGCATTTTCAACCCCTTTACCCCAGGAACACAGGAATATAGGATACAATTAACTTACACTTTCTACCCTAGCGTCCCACCTGGCCAACATCCAGGGAGATTGCAGAGCGCCAAATTCAAATACAGAAATACTCATTATAATAATTCAGAAAATATAAAAATATTTTACATATGTTTAAAGATGAACATCTTGTGAATGCAACCACGGTGTCAGATTTAAAAAATGCTTTACCCCGAAAGCGTACCTTACAATAATTTCAGAACATAGCCCAGCAGACAAATCATTACAAACAGTAACCAGCCACATAGAAGAGTTATACAAGTCAGAAATAGAGATACAATTAATCACTTACCTTTGATGATCTTCATATGGTTGCACTCAGAAGACATTCATTTATTCAATAAATGTTCCTTTTGTTCGATATATCCGAAAACCTCAGTTTTGTTCACGCGTTTTCTTCAGTAATCCACAGGCTCAAACGCAGTCAAAACAGACAGACAATAAATTCAAATTGGATCCGTAAAGTTCACAGAAACATGTCAAACTATGAATATATTCAATCCTCAGGTTGTTTTTAGCCTAAATAATTTATCATATTTCAACCGGACAATAACGTTGTCAATATAAAAAGGTAAACAAGAAACCATTTCTAAAGACTGTGGAAGGCATAGGAACTGCAATTGAAGTCCTAAGTCAATGGATACTGTAATAGCATTGAATAGAAAAAGTACTAAATAAATCCTACTTCCTAAATTGATTTTTCTCAGGTTTTCGCCTGCCAAATCAGTTCTGTAATACTCACAGACACTATTTTAACAGTTTTGGAAACTGTAGAGTGTTACCAACTATACCAATTATATGCATATCCTATCTTCTGGGCCTGAGTAGAAGGCAGTTTAATTTGGGCACACTTTTCATCCAAATTTCCAAATGCTGCCCCCTACCCTAAAGAAGTTAACAACCTATGTGGTGTAATTCATTTTTTATATATATACCAAATATACATTGAAAATATTGTTACAAAAACAAATTAAACTTAATAAAGACAACTGAAGGACATTAGCTAGTAGGTCCATAAACATATATGATACCATTTCAGATGCATTAGCTAGCTCCAACACATACTAGGTTGTTGTGTGGTTTGGTCTTCTGGGGTTAGTTAACCACCATGCACTTCAAACATTTGGGAAAGGCCTCAATTGAAGTTAGACATGGTGGCAGGTGATAGCTAATTGTAATGTTCACCTACATTTGTAACTTTATCTTTTTACTTCTGCTTTCAACACAATCTCTAGTTAGGTAACATTGGCTAGCTTTGTAAAAATATGTCTCACATAGCCAGTTACCCAAACTAATAACAAGAACGTTAGTAACATTAGCCAGACAAATTAGCTACTAGCTAGCATTAGACAGCTCATTAGCTAGCTGACAGCTAGTCTGGCTAAAACTACATTATGGTGCTTACTTGATGGAAGGAAAATGCAATTCAGTTATACACACCTTGTTTAACTTTGATTGTGTACTTGGAATGAGCGAGTCACGAGTGCAGCTTGCTTCTCCTTTCTCCGGCGGTAGTTTGCAGACCTTGCTAGTCACAAAATAAGTGTCTAATCATGAACATTTAGCTAGCGAATCCCTCTCAGGCGCCAAGCTGCTCACCAACTACCAATCAATGAAGTTGAATAGTTGACATGCCTTCACTTAACCAATAGGTGAGTCTAAAATATGGCGCTGCAATACCAAACCCAAAATGTTTACTTCCTAGTTTTTATCTAGGAACAAATTATTGTTTTTATCCCAGGCGTTTATTTATTCTTAGTCTGAAGAAAGGAAACTTTCTATAGGCATCCAACAGTTATAAACTACCTGAAGCACGCCAATATAATTTTCTTATTAACACTACCATTTTTCCAATGGTTGCTGTTGCTTTAGCTGTTCGCACATTTCTGTTACACAGCATCCAGAATGACTGAATGGCATGACTCACCGCGTCGTTGGAGAAGAAATCTGTCGGAGCCCCTTATGAAACGACATAGAAGGCATAGGACTGAACATGTATAGGTGAGGAGTAATAGAGCCCATTGCACACTGCCATGATGATATGTTTCTCGGTAACGCATGACTGAATGTTTACCATAACAAACCACGTTTTCATAATCCCTGCTTCTATTTTTCTGTATATGCAGCTGAGTATGGAGCAAAACTCAGGAAGGCTGGGGGAAAGAACTAATCAAAGTTCAGGTACTTGGCTACATTATTAGGGCTAGCCTACAGCCCACTGTAAATGAGTAAATGATCGTGAAAACACATTTGCACCCAGGTGTATCACATACACAGGCATGGTTGCACATGTGCTACACACACAGGTTTTCACAAATGCATTGTAGCTTTATTGTGTGGCAACAACATTTACAAGATGAGTGGAATGATTCATTCTGTCACAAATAGACAAACTAAATATGTAGGACATAATCTATACATTTTGTAGATGTAAAGATGAGTTATTGTATTTTGTTTGTTGTTTTCATATACATTGTTTTCACTTGTTCACAGGATCATCACAACATATAGAGCATTCCAGCCCAAGACCAGAAGCCTCATATACAGAGCAAAATATTGAAGAAATTCACATTGAGGAAGATTGGGATGTCTTTGAAGAGGAATCTCTTGCCATGGAAGAGTCAGCCTATGATGATGGACTAAACTGGGATGAGGAACCATGGAGGAGTCTCCCTTTGATGATTGTGTAAACTGGGATGAGGAATTTGAAAGTGTTGCTTGCAGAGATGGAGCTCCCTCAATATGCAAGGAGGATTCAGTGATTAATGCATAACAACCACTCTATGACAATGCCCTTACAACTGTTGCTGAGTGCCTTCTTATCATAATGACATATGTAAATTGACACAAAGTCACTGGAAAGGCCTTCATTGACTTACTGAAACTGATTACGTTGCTTTGTCCAGAGCAGCTTAACACAGATTGCTTGAGCAGGATACACAAATTCAGAGACTTTTTCTCCTACTTTGCTGCAGTATCCTATATCTTGCACAGGAATTGTAGTCATTGTTTGGTATTAGTTGAGAAGAATAATAGCATATGTCAATCTTGTGGTGCCAATGTGCTGAAAGAGGAAGCACCATCTTCTTTATTTGAAGTTTCTATCGAGGAGCAATTGCAGATTCTGTTTGCAAAAGAGGGTTTCAAAGAAAAACTGAATTTCATACTCAACAGGAAGAAAAAGGGACGAGATAACATTGAGGATATCCAGTTCATGTCGGAAGTTTACATACACTTAGGTTGGAGACATTATAACTCGTTTTTCAACCACTCCACAAATATCTTGTTAATGGCGTAGCAGTAAGTCGTCCTGTCGTGTCGTGTCCCTGTATATTTCGTTTATTTTTCGTTTAGTTTTTTACATATTTTTCGTTTTTTACATAGCTATCCCTTTAAAAACATTTTGCTAAACCTAAGCTTCCAAATACGCTGGATCTTCACAACTAGCTATCTAGCTAAACCGCAACCCCGGATGATTACCCCTGGCTAGCGTTTCCACCCACTTAGCTTGAAGCTAGCCCGGCCTGCGCTACCACCGTAGCATACTCCTGAGCTACAATACCCGGGCCCACGACCGGTCTATCGATGTCACCGCATGAAGAGGAATAAACAGACTCACCCCATCGCGACGTCCCCCAAAGGCTAACTCTCTAGCCCTCGCTATCTCCCTGCTTGCTAATTCGGCCTGCTAACTGCTAGCTTGTCCAGCTCCGGTCCGCTAACTGCTACCTTGTCTAGCCCGGGCCTACAAACTGTTAGCTTGTTAGCACAGTCCTGCTAACCGCCTGAATCGCCGCGTCCCAAACGCCCACCGGACCCATATTTACTTTCTATCTCTTTTGACTTTTAATTTGTTTATACCTTCCGGAAACCTGCCTCACCCAATGTGATACGGAATCGCTATTATTTTTTATTTATTTTTAGAACACACTCAAGAACCTCCAGAAGCTAACCAGCTAACTAGCTACAAGCTATTTAGTCATTGTTAGTTTTTTTTAATCCTGGATAACACTCGCCAGTCCAGCTTCCCTGCCCCATCCACCGCTGCCCCCTGGACACTGATCTCTTGGCTACATAGCTGATGCACGCTGGACTGTCCATTAATCACGGTACTCCATTCTGCTTGTTTGTTTTATCTGTTGGCCCCGTTGCCTAGTCTACGCCATTTTACCTGCTGTTGTTGTGCTAGCTGATTAGCTGTTGTCTCACCTACTGTTTTAGCTAGCTTTCCCAATTCAACACCTGTGATTACTGTATGCCTCGCTGTATGTCTCTCTCAAATGTCAATATGCCTTGTATACTGTTGTTCAGGTTAGTTATCATTGTTTTAGTTCATAGTCACTGGGTTTATTCATACACATTCCAAAGTGAAATTAATAACTTCACCATGCTCAAAGAGATAATCCATGTCTGCTTTTTTATTTTTACCCAACTACCAACAGCTTCCCCCTGGAACCATCCAGTGATGCTAGTCAGGAGTGCGGGTGCAGGCAGCGAACGGTTGAAAAGCATGCATTTGGTTTTACTAGCGTTTAAGAGCAGTTGGAGGCCACGGAAGGAGTGTTGTATGGCATTAAAGCTCATTTGGAGGTTAGATAGCACAGTGTCCAAGGACGGGCCGGAAGTATACAGAATGGTGTCGTCTGCGTAGAGGTGGATCAGGGAATCGCCCGCAGTAAGTGCAACATCATTGATATATACAGAGAAAAGAGTCGGCCCGAGAATTGAACCCTGTGGAACCCCCATAGAGACTGCCAGAGGACCGGACAGCATGCCCTCCAATTTAACACACTGAACTCTGTCTGCAAAGTATTTGGTGAACCAGGCAAGGCAGTCATTAGAAAAACCGAGGCTAATGAGTCTGCCGGTAAGAATATGGTGATAAACAGAGTCGAAAGCCTTGGCAAGGTCGTTGAAGACGGCTGCACAGTACTGTCTTTTATCGATGGCGGTTATGATATCGTTTAGTACCTTGAGCGAGGCTGAGGTGCACCTGTGACCGGCTCGGAAACCAGATTGCACAGCGGAGAAGGTACGGTGGGATTCGAGATGGTCAGTGACCTGTTTGTTGACTTGGCTTTCGAAGACCTTAGAAAGGCAGGGCAGGATGGATATAGGTCTGTAACAGTTTGGGTCCAGGGTGTCTCCCCCTTTGAAGAGGGGGATGACTGCGGCAGCTTTCCAATCCTTGGGGATCTCAGACGATATGAAAGAGAGGTTGAACAGGCTGGTAATAGGGGTTGCGACAATGGCGGCGGATAGTTTCAGAAATAGAGGGTCCAAATTGTCAAGCCCAGCTGATTTGTAGCTGCGGGGGGGGCGGAGCAGTTGGCCGAGGTTGGAGGAGCCAGGAGGAAGGCATGGCCAGCCATTGAGAAATGCTTGTTGAAGTTTTCGATAATCATGGATTTATCGGTGGTGACCGTGTTACCGAGCCTCAGTGCAGTGGGCAGCTGGGAGGAGGTGCTCTTGTTCTCCATGGACTTCACAATGTCCCAGAACTTTTTGGAGTTAGAGCTACAGGATGCAAATTTCTGCCTGAAGAAGCTGGCCTTTGCTTTCCTGACTGACTGCGTGTATTGGTTCCTGACTTCCCTGAACAGTTGCATATCGCGGGGACTATTCGATGCTATTGCAGTCCGCCACAGGATGTTTTTGTGCTGCTCGAGGGCAGTCAGGTCTGGAGTGAACCAAGGGCTATATCTGTTCTTAGTTCTGCATTTTTTGAACGGAGCATGCTTATCTAAAATGGTGAGGAAGTTACTTTTAAAGAATGACCAGGCATCCTCAACTGACGGGATGTGGTCAATGTCCTTCCAGGATACCCGGGCCAGGTCGATTAGAAAGGCCTGCTCACAGAAGTGTTTTAGGGAGCATTTGACAGTGATGAGGGGTGGTCGTTTGACTGCGGATCCATAGCGGATGCAGGCAATGAGGCAGTGATCGCTGAGATCCTGGTTGAAGACAGCGGAGGTGTATTTGGAGGGCCAGTTGGTCAGGATGACGTCTATGAAGGTGCCCTTGTTTACAGATTTAGGGTTGTACCTGGTGGGTTCCTTGATGATTTGTGTGAGATTGAGGGCATCTAGCTTAGATTGTAGGACTGCCGGGGTGTTAAGCATATCCCAGTTTAGGTCACCTAACAGAACAATCTCTGAAGCTAGATGGGGGGCAATCAATTCACAAATGGTGTCCAGGGCACAGCTGGGCGCTGAGGGGGGTCGGTAGCAGGCGGCAACAGTGAGAGACTTATTTCTGGAGAGAGTAATTTTAAAAATTAGTAGTTCGAACTGTTTGGGTATGGACCTGGAAAGTATGACATTACTTTGCAGGCTATCTCTGCAGTAGACTGCAACTCCTCCCCCTTTGGCAGTTCTATCTTGACGGAAAATGTTATAGTTGGGTATGGAAATCTCAGAATTTTTGGTGGCCTTCCTGAGCCAGGATGGATTCAGACACGGCAAGGACATCAGGGTTAGCAGAGTGTGCTAAAGCAGTGAGTAAAACAAACTTAGGGAGGAGGCTTCTGATGTTGACATGCATGAAGCCAAGGCTTTTTCGATCACAGAAGTCAACAAATGAGGGTGCTTGGGGACATGCAGGGCCTGGGTTTACCTCCACATCACCTGCGGAACAGAGGATGAGTAGTATGAGGGTGCGGCTAAAGGCTATCAAAACTGGTCGCCTAGAGCGTTGGGTACAAAAGATTAAAAGGAGCAGATTTCTGGTCATGGTAGAATATATTCAGGGCATAATGCGCAGACAGGGGTATGGTGGGGTGCGGGTACAGCGGAGGTAAGCACAGGCACTGGGTGATGATAAGAGAGGTTGTATCTCTGGACATGCTGGTTGTAATGGGTGAGGTCACCGCATGTGTGGGAGGTGGGACAAAGGAGGTATCAGGGGTATGAAGAGTGGAACTAGGGGCTCCATTGTAAACTACAACAATGATAACTAACCTGAACAACAGTATACAAGGCATATTGACATTTGAGAGAGACATACAGCGAGGCATACAGTAATCACAGGTGTTGATTGGGAGAGCTAGCTAAACCAGTAGGTGAGACAACAACAGCTAATCAGCTAGCACAACAACTGCAGGTAAAATGGCGTTGACTAGGCAGAGAGGGTCGGATTAACTACACACAGAGCCTGAGTGCGGCTGGGGCCGACAGATAAAACATAAACAAACAGAATGGAGTACCGTGATTAATGGACAGGCATCAGCTATGTAGCCAAGTGATCACAGTGTCCAGGGGGCAGCGGTGGATGGGACAGGGAAGCTAGACTGGCGAGTATTATCCAGGCTAAAAAAAACTGTCTGGCTGTGCTGAAGGTAAAAGCCGCTAGCAGTGGCTAACAATGACTAAATAGCTTGTAGCTAGTTAGCTGGTTAGCTTCTGGAGGTTCTTGAATGTGTTCTAAAAATAAAAAAATAATAGTGATTCCGTATCACATTTTGTGAGGCAGGTTACCGGAAGGTATAATCGAATAAAAATCGAAAAGAGATTGAAAGTAAATATGGGTCCAGGATGGGCTGGCTGGGGATGCAGCGATTCAGACAGTTAGCAGGCCTGTGCTAACAAGCTAACAGTTAGTAGGCCGGGGCTAAACAAGCTAGCAGTTAGCAGGCCGAATTAGCAAGCAAGCAGATAGCAAGGGCTAGAAAGTTAGCCAATGGGGGACGTCGCGATGGGGGTTAAGTCTGTTTATGCCTCTTCATGCGGTGACATCGATAGACCGATCGTGGGTCCGGATATTGTAGCCCAGGAGTATGCTTCGGTGGTAGCACAGGAGCTCTGGCCAGGCTAGCTTCAAGCTAAGTGGATGGGAACGCTAGCCAGGAGTAGTCATCCGGGGTTGCGGTTAGCTAGTTAGCTAGTTGTGAAGATCCAGATGTGTGGGGCACAGAGACGAGATAGTCATTAAAAAATCATGTTAAACTCTATTATTGCACACAGAGTGAGTCCATGCAAGGTATTTTGTGACTTCTTGGTGACAGGGGGGCAGTATTGAGTAGCTTGGATGAATAAGGGGCCCAGAGTAAACTACCTGTTACTCTGTCCCAGATGCTAATACATGCATATCATTAGTATTATTGGATAGAAAACACTCTGAAGTTTCTAAAACTGTTGAATGATGTCTGTGAGTTTAACATAACTCATATGGCAGGCGAAAACCTGACACAAATCCAACCAGGAAGTGGGAAATCTGAGGTTTGTAGTTTCATTTAAGTGATTGCCTATCCAATATGCTGTGTCTTTGGGGCCAGATTGCAGATCTTTAGAAAGTTGTTTGAGGCTTCTATAGTGGAAGGGTGTTGAATAAGAGCTGTTTCAACAAGTGGACTAGGCTGAGGCCAATCAGCTGTTTACTGCGTGGTCACGCGGGGCGCCTTTCCTCTATAATGAATACGCTATTGTCCACTTGGAATGTTATTGAAGATTTATTATAAAAAGACCCTAAAGATTTATTGTAAACATCATTTGAAATGTTTCTACTGTAATGGAACTCTTTTGACTTTTCACCTGGATTTTGCGCTCGCACGTTGTGCCTTTGGAATAGTGAACTAAACGCACGAACAAAATGGAGGTATTCGGACATAAATATGGACGTAATCGAACAAAACAAACATTTATTGTGGAAGTGGGAGTCCTGGGAGTGCATTCCGACAAAGATCAGCAAAGGTAAGTGAAGATTTATAATGCTATTTATGACTTTTGTTGACTCCACAATTTGGCGGGTAACTGTATGGCTTACTTTTGCTGAACACTGTTCCCAGAATATTGAATATTGTGCTTTTGCCGTAAAGCTTTTTTGAAATCTGACACAGTGGTTGCATTAAGAACAAGTTTATCTTTAAATCTATGTAAAACATGTATCTTTCATCAAAGGTTTGATGAGTATATACAGTGGGGCAAAAAAAGTATTTAGTCTCCCACCAATTGTGCAAGTTCTCCCACTTAAAAAGATGAGAGAGGCCTGTAATTTTCATCATAGGTACACTTCAACGATGTCAGACATAATGAGAAAGAAAATCCAGAAAATCACATTGTAGGATTTTTAATGAATTTATTTGCAAATTATGGTGGAAAATAAGTATTTACATTTATTTTAGTAAATACTTGTATGGTTGAGGAATTTTAATTAAGAGATTTCTGTTGTTTTGAATTTGGCGCCCTGCAATTTCACTGGCTGTAGGCGAGGTCGGACGCTAGCGTCCCGAACGATCCCAGAAAGGTTAACCACCTTTTTACTACTGAACTTATTTAGGCTTGCCATAACAAAGGGGTTGAATACCTATTGACTAAAGACATTATAGCTATTCATTTTTTATTCATTTGTAAAAAAAAATCTAAAACATTATTCCACTTTGACATTATGGGGTATTGTGTATTGGCCAGTGAAAAATAATCCAAATGTAACTTCTTGACGCTACCCATCCCGTTAGCGGGATCCTTTTCGTCAGCAACCGCTGAATAGCATAGCGATACAGTCAAATAATATTACAAAAAAATATTAATATTCATGAAATCACAAGTGCAATATTGCAAAACACAGTTTAGCCTTTTGTTAAAACCTCTTGAGGATAGGGGAGAGGCTAGCGTCTCAAGTGGCCAATTTCCAGGAGAAATGCAGAGCGCCAGATTCAAATAAAATGCTATAAAATTTTAACTTTCATTATATCACACATGTAAGATACTCAATTAAATCTACACTCGTTGTGAATCCAGCCAACATGTCAGATTGTAAAAATGCTTTCGCCGAAAGCATAAGAAGCTATTATCTGATAGCATGCACCCATCTGCACCAGTAGTAAACAAAAGAGCTAGCGTAGCAGGCGCTACACAAAACGCTGAAATAAAATATAAAATATGCATTACCTTTGACGAGCTTCTTTTGTTGGCACTCCAATATGTCCCATAAACATCACAATTGGTTATTTTGTTTGATTAATTCCGTCCATATATATCGAAAATGTCCATTTATTAAGCGCGTTTGATCAATAAAAAACATCTTAGAAAAACGCAACGTCACTACAAAATATTTCAAAAGTTGCCTATAAACTTTGCCAAAATATTTCAAACTACTTTTGTAATACAACGTTAGGTATTTTTAAACGTTAATAATCGATCAAATTCTAGACGGGGCAATCTGTATTCAATACATGAACGAAAAGAAAAAAGCTCTGCTCTTCACGTCTTGTGCAACTCACAAAAATGTCCCCTGTTCCGATTTGGCCTACTTCCTGATAAGACAAAGGAATAACCTCAGCCATATTCCAAACACTGGCGACATCGTGTGGAAGCGGTAGAAACTAAAAGTAGGTTGCTATTAAATTTCCAATGGCAAAGACAATATAGGGAAGAGAGATGGGAAGAAAAATAATTCTGAACAGTTAGTCCTCTGGTTTTTGCCTGCTACATAAGTTCTGTTATACTCACAGACATTATTCAAACAGTTTAGAAACTTCAGAGAGTTTTCTATCCAAATCTATGAATAATATGCATATCTTATATTCTTGGCATGAGTGGCAGGAAGTTGAAATTGGGCACGCTATTTATCCAAAAGTGAAAATTCTGCCCCCTAGCTTTAACTTCTTGTAACTACCCATCCCGGATTCGGGAGCGTTGTCATCCACTACAGTAATTAGCATGACACAACGGACAAAAAACTGACAAAAAATATTTTCTAGAAAAATCTTGCGGAAAATACTGAGGTAGCCATGTTTCCAATCGCTTCTTATGAGAAACCAATTGCCTCGACGGATATATTATCGAATACATATGTTAAAAACACCTTGAGGGTGGATCCTAAACAACGTTTGCCATGTTTCTGTCAATATTATGGAGCACATTTTGAAAAAGGTTTGGCGTTATAGTTGTAGCATTTTCCGGTCAATTTCCTAGCCAAGCATGATGAAGAAACGGGAGCTATTTCTCCTACAAAAATAATATCTTTGGAAAAAAGGAACATTTGCTATCTAACTGGGCGTCTCCTGAGTGAAAGCATCTGAAGTTCTTCAAAGCTAAATTATTTAATTTGGTTGCTTTTCTTATTTTTGTGAAAATGTTGCCTGCTGCCGGCAGAGCCTAGCATAGCATTATGCCATGATAAACTTACACAAATGCTTGTCTAGCGTTGGCTGGAACGCATATTTTGAAAATCTGAGATGACAGTGTTGTTAACAAAAGGCTAAGCTTGAGTTTGAAGATATTTATTTTATTTCATTTGCGAATTCATAAACAGGAACAGTTTCTAGGGATATTTATGTCCGCTGCATTATGCTAATGTGTTTGAGGCTATGATTACGCTCACGGATTGCTCGTCGCAAGAGGTTTTAATCACCCTGTCATCTCAATTTATGTTTACAGATCAAAAGCATTTAAATAAAATAAAATAAAATTGATTTATATAGCCCTTCGTACATCAGCTGATATCTCAAAGTGCTGTACAGAAACCCAGCCTAAAACCCCAAACAGCAAGCAATGCAGGTATGAGTGAACCCCCGGACAGGGCCAAACAGGAAGGATATAACCCCACACACTTTGCCAAAGCACAGCCCCCACACCACTAGAGGGATATCTTCAACCACCAACTTACCATCCTGAGACAAGGCTGAGTATAGCCCACAAAGATCTCCGCCACGGCACAACCCAAGGGGGGGGCGCCAACCCAGACAGGATGACCACAACAGTGAGTTCACCTTCCCACTCCTGGGCCAGACTACACTCAATCATATGACCCACTGAAAAGATGAGTCTTCAGTAAAGACTTAAAGGTTGAGACCGAGTTTGAGTCTCTTACATGGGTAGGCAGACCATTCCATAAAAATGGAGCTCTATAGGAGAAAGCCCTGCCTCCAGCTGTTTGCTTAGAAATTCTAGGGACAATTAGGAGGCCTGTGTCTTGTGACCGTAGCGTACGTGTAGGTATGTACGGCAGGACCAAATCAGAGAGATAGGTAGGAGCAAGCCCATCTAATGCTTTGTAGGTTAGCAGTAAAACCTTGAAATCAGCCCTTGCCTTGACAGGAAGCCAGTGTAGGGAGGCTAGCACTGGAGTAATATGATCAAATTTTTTGGTTCTAGTCAGGATTCTATCAGCTGTATTTAGCACTAACTGAAGTTTATTTAGTGCTTTATCCGGGTAGCCGGAAAGTAGAGCATTGCAGTAGTCTAACCTAGAAGTGACAAAAGGATGGATACATTTTTCTGCCTCATTTTCGGACAGAAAGTTTCTGATTTTTGCAATGTTACGTAGCTGGAAAAAAGCTGTCCTTGAAACAGTCTTGATATGTTCATCAAAAGAGAGATCAGGGTCCAGAGTAACGCCGAGGTCCTTCACAGTTTTATTTGAGACGACTGTACAACCATTAAGATTAATTGTCAGATTCAACAGAAGAATCTTTTTAGAATTTAGAATTTAGAATCTTGCTGAATGCCTTTAACTCTAATGATAGAGCTAAATTTGCTAAATCGTTTTGCACAGAATAATATGACATGTGGAGGTCTGACTATGCTCTTCAAGAGGTGGTGATATTACAACCAAATACTGTGCATTTATTTAACAATCCTTTGAAATGGCGGTAAATACATAGCTATGAAAAAGATAGATGAAAACTCTCTTGGTAAATAGTGTGGTCTACATGAGGTATTCTAACTCAGATGAGCAGAACCTGCCGATATATAGAAAAAACAGCTAGAATTATATTTTCGTAGTCTTGTCAGGTATCCCGCACGCCGGTCTCTATAGCGCTACCTAATTTTTCCCGAGTGTCAGGGATTTGGACCTGGTCCAGGATAATCAATATGTCCTTAGACTCATTGAAGTAGAAGACCTCATCCAAATCGAGGTTTGTGATGGCTGTTCTGATTCCCAGAAGCTATTTTCGGTCATAGGAAATGATGAGGGAAACATTATGTACAAAGAAAGTTCTGATCAGAGCAAAAAAATACACAAAATAGCACAATTGGTCAGGAGGCCACGAAATGACTGCTATTCCCTCTAGCGCCATTATGTGCACTCAGAAGGTGCACTCAGGCACACACACACACACACACACACACACACACACACACGGAAGGACATGTTTGTGAGACAGCCAGGTGCCGACACTTCATTATTTACCCATGCACTGTGCATAGCATCCTTAACAAAAATCGAAAAGCCCATTACCCTCCATCGCAACATGACTTTACCGCTCAACAATCCAACTTAAGACAGACACTTAATTTATTTTCTTTATCTACCTCTTTTCTCATTTTTTTTCTCGCTCCTCTCCCCCTCCGGTTTTACAAGATAAAGTTTTAGGTCACCTTGCTCTAAGATTGGAATCATTATCAGGCAGCTGGGAAAATTGTTCTCTCTCTCATGAGATTCTGTAACCAGATGGGGTCCTGTACCACTCTGTCTCCTCTTCAACTCTTAACAGAAAAAAAGAACACCATTTTAGTTATTTCATCAATGATGCCTGGCAGTGGAACTGCCCCAAATTAAAGCTCATGTCTCAGCTTTTGTCTTAATAGAACCTGACTACAGCGAGCGAGGCTGATCTACCTATCTGGATGCATTTATTGTTTCCCACTGTCCTTTGGAGGCTCAGGAGACAATTGTGTGTGTAGATGGCCTCTGTCAAGCTGTCTCCTTGCATTGAGTTTACAAGAGAAACCTCATACCAATAAATGTTACCCTTCTCCCAAATCATGCCTTATCGTCACTGTTTCCATTAAGGTTGATTGAAGGGATCGACCCCACACACAGTGTCCTCTCTCACTCTCCGTATCTCTCTATCCCTCTATCCATCTTTGTCTCTCTACCTCTCTGCATTTCTCTTTTCTCTGTCTTTTTCTCTCCCTCCTCTGTCTCTCTTCCTGTCCATCCTCTGTCCAACCCTTGAACAAGCCCAGCAGCTGTTTCTTCACACATCTAAGAGGACATGAGGCAGGGCCACAGTGATAGAATGGAATGATTAACCCCTGCATCAGCCAGCAGTTGTCTCTCTATTGTCAGGGCATCTCCCTGCTCTCTACTCTCTCCACCACCCTGACACATTAACCCCATCCAGTCCCCACCAGAGCAACCGATCTAACCACTCATACTTCTACCTGGTCCCTAGTCTCGAAAACCAGACCCTGGCAACACAGTCTTGTTTCAATTATGGACTTTTTTGGCATAGAGGAATTATGTCACTGTCTACGTCACTACTTTATCTGCTTGAATAAAATACAAAATACTGGCTAGCAAGATGGAGATTATGGATATGTTTAATGAGAGCATTTCGCAAGAGGCTAGTTTGCATGAACTACCTTAACTAAAACCACTGCAAAAGTTTTGTCTGCAAACTTTGAAATCCCAATGTTTTGGCATGTCTGCTTCGTAATTTGTTGGGAGAGTCCCTGGAATTCGTTTTTCCCCCTCGGTGTAGGCAGTGACAAAGTTCCTCTATGCCAAAAGAGTCAATCCATCATTGAAACCAGACTCTAGTCACTGTTTTGCCTAGGGTCGGGTTTTCGGGACTACCTAGTCCCTATGGTTGCTGGTCATGTTTCCTCTTGTATTATGTCCTTGAGAATCATAGCCATACATGGTGCCTTCTATTTGAACACTTGTCCTTCACCATATGTAAGATCTCAGTATGATCCAATATAGTCACTTTAAAGGTGTAGGCCATGGGTAGAAGAAAACAGTCTCATTTTTTCACATAGATCATTATATAAAAAACATTATACAGATTCAAACTTACTTGCCTAGTTAAATAAAGATTACATTTTTTTTAAATGCACTCCCACTAGGGCCAGTCAAAGAAATACCATTTATATGAGTTCACTATTCGTACAAGGTAATCTTACGTTTCTCCTACAATCCTATAGATTTTGAGGGTAGCCTATTGACATGGTGTCACACCCTGACAAACTTTTTTATTCTCTATTTGGTTAGGTCAGGGTGTGACTTGGGTGGGCAAATCTATGTTTCTATTTCTTTGTTGGCCTAGTATGGTTCCCAATCAGAGGCAGCTGTTTATCATTGTCTCTGATTGGGGATCATACTTAGGCAGCCATTTCCCACCTGTTTTTGTGTAGCTGCCTGTGAGCAGCCCAGAACGGCACATTTTGTTTGTGCATGTTTGTTTTGTTTGGTGAGTTTCGATTTATTAAAATATGTAGAACTCACCTTGGTCTAATTCTTCCATCAACGTACGTGACAGATGGTCTGAAATGTCTTTCATAGATGTCTTTTATGTGTGTGCTGTTTTACTGAAACCTCCAGAAGAGAATGGTGACAGTCCAGTCTATGTAGGGGACACAGCCCCACATAGGACACACTGCTGAACAGACCACACTAATGTACTTGTTATTGAGGATTTATTGTCTTTCATTTCATCCT
This sequence comes from Oncorhynchus kisutch, assembly GCF_002021735.2. Lineage (NCBI taxonomy): Eukaryota > Metazoa > Chordata > Actinopteri > Salmoniformes > Salmonidae > Oncorhynchus > Oncorhynchus kisutch. The sequence goes on from NC_034177.2 coordinate 37,638,598, forward strand.
TCCTCCTGTCTTCTCTGGTTCCATTCAGGCTGTGAAAAAAATAAGATATTTTGGTTCGGGATTGTGTGTGTGTGTATGATGATGTGTTTTCTTGTATACTGAATATGCCAGATATTGTTGTTGTGGGTGGAGGCCAGAGTGAAGTGCTCATTTTGGAAGTGGGTTGTTCTTTTCACTCATACCTGCATCCGAGACCGAGTTTGCGTCTCTGACATATGTAGGCAGACCGTTCCATAAAAATGGAGCTCTATAGGAGAAAGCCCTGCCTTCAGCTGTTTGCTTAGAAATTCTAGGGACAATTAGGAGGCCTGCGTCTTGTGACCGTAGCGTACGTGTAGGTATGTACGGCAGGACCAAATCAGAGAGATAGGTAGGAGCAAGCCCATGTAATGCTTTGTAGGTTAGCAGTAAAACCTTGAAATCAGCCCTTGCTTTGACAGGAAGCCAGTGTAGAGAGGCTAGCACTGGAGTAATATGATCAAATTTTTTGGTTCGAGAATCCTTCTCAACTAATGTGATTTGTGGATTAAAATAAAGTGTGTGTGTATTTGTTTGTATGTGCTGGCTGTTGTTTGCATGTTGTTTGAGCATGTATGTTTTGTGTGGATGGCGAAGCACTGCATGTTTGTGCAAAGTGTCCCCCATGTCCTGTTGGTAAAGATCATGTTGATTTGTGCTAGGCTGGGGTTACATTGGCATTGGGCTGACTGCATAGTAAAAACAGACCCTCCTGACCACACACCAACATATCTCTATCTCCATCAGGGGGTGGTTAAAACACAATGGGATCTCAGACACCTTATCTGGCCTCAACATCATATATTCCATTTGTAATGTTCAGAGAATAAGTATTGTTCCACGAAAATGTGTCAATGTTCTTCTTTCGAAGTAGGAAATGTACAAGACCAGGTATCTGTCATTAAATCAAATAGATCTGGTGTAGGTGAGTTTTGTCAATATTGCATTTGCTTGAACTGAACCTGTTTATATGCTGGTGTTATTTTAACTGTAGTCTTGGCATATACTCAAAAAAACAATGATACATAGAAAACAAAGTGTTTATCAATGTATTGTGAAGTATTGTTCTGTAAAAAAAAGTCTGGCTTGGTTTCATTCAATGTCAATCCATATCTCTTTTTGTTGTGCTGTAGATGGAGAAAACAAAGGCAGGTGATTGTGATTGCACCAGATAACAACAGAACTCTTAACCTTGGGAAAGGGAGACAGAGAAAAAGGAGGGGTAGGAGAAGAAGGGAGAGAAGTGCGAGAGGAGAGAGTGAGATGTAGAGAGCACAGGTAAGAGAGAGAAAGGGAGAGAGAGAGGAAGGTTTATGGAGGAGAGAGAGGGAAGAAGAGAAAGAGACAGGGGTGCTGAGTGTGGGTATTGCTCAGCATGCCAAGTAAAGTCAGTGTATCCCTCTCCCACTGTTTCCAGGGGAACAGAGACACACAGAGATGTGAGCCGGTCGATTACGCCTCCACAGCTCGCCCACATTGGCTGGGGCAGGTGTGTGTGTGTATGCAATGGTGTGTATGCAATGGTGTGTGTGTGTGTATGTGACTGTGTGTGTGTGGGAGAGAGAGAAAGTACATATCTGTTTTTTGTACGATTTCTGCCTGGTGGTGCTAACAGTACCGTATGTGCGTATGTCTTTGTTGGTATATCAAATCAAATCAAATGTATTTATATAGCCCTTCGTACATCAGCTGATATCTCAAAGTGCTGTACAGAAACCCAGCCTAAAACCCCAAATAGCAAGCAATGCAGGTGTAGAAGCACCAAGCAATGGTCACGTTCTCTCAGATCAGTTAGCAAGTACCTCTTTCTCACCACAGGGAGGAAGCACAAGTGAAACTTGATGGGGCAAGACTTGTGTACATTATAACAAGTAAATAATGTTTTAATTGTCGACATAGATGCGCACGTGTCAAGGTATGCGTAAAGGGCTGTAGGAAGTCAGGTGCAGGAGAGCACGGAGCCTCTTATTTGGCGAACCAAAAGCACACGACGAAAACGAAAATACAAATATGGGTTTTACATAACCCAGCGCTACCAGCCTAACATACGCATACATGCAAACCGATAAACAATACCACACAAAGACATGGGGGAAGCAGAGGGTTAAATACATAATGAGGGAACTGAGAACCAGGTGTGTGGGAAAACGAGACAAAACAAATGGAAAATGGATCGGCAATGGCTAGAACACCGCCCGAACAAGGAGAGGCATCGACTTCGGAAGAAGTCGTGACAGTACCTCCCCCCCCGCGGCTCCAGCAGCGCATCGACACCGGCCGCGGGGACGACCCGGAGGGCGAGGCGCAGGGTGATCTGGACGGAGACGGTGGAACTCTCGCAGCAGAGAAGGATCAAAAACGTCCTCCATCGGAACTCAGCATTTCTCCTCCGGACCATACCCATCCAAGTCCACGATGTTCTGAAGGCCCCTCGCCCATTGTCTCGAATCCAGTATGGAACGAACGGAGTACACCGGGGCCCCCTCGGTGTCCAGAGGGGGTGGAGGAACCTCCCACACCTCAGACTCCTGGAGCGGGCCAGCCACCACCGGCCTGAGGAGAGGAACATGGAACGAGGGGTTATTGCATTATTTGGGGGGAAGCTGTAACCTGTAACAAACCTCGTTCACTCTCCTCAGGACTTTAAATGGCCCCACAAACCACGTACTCAGCTTCCGGCAGGGCAGGCGGAGGGGCAGGTTTAGGGTCGAGAGCCAGACCCGGTCTCCCGGTGCGAACACCGGGGCCTCACTATGGTGACGGTCTGCGCAAACTTTCTGGAGCAGCACGGCGCGCTGAAGGTGAACATGGGCAGCGTCCCATGTTTCCTCCGTGCGCCGGAACCAGTCATCCACTGCAGGAGCCTCGGTCTGACCCTGATGCCAAGGAGCCAGAACCGGCTGAAACCCCAATACACACTGGAAGGGGGAAAGGTTAGTGGAGGAGTGGCGGAGCGAGTTTTGGGCCATCTCTGCCCAGGGCACGAATGCTGCCCACTCCCCCGGCCGGTCCTGGTAATAGAAACCTACCCACATCCTGGTTAACTCTCTCCACCTGCCCGTTACTCTCAGGTTGAAACCCTGAGGTAAGGCTGATCGAGACCCCCAGATGTTCCAGAAATGCCTTCCAGACCCTCGAAGTGAACTGGGGACCTCGATCAGACACTATATCCTCAGGTACCCCGTAGTGCCCGACGTACATAAACAAGGCCTCCGCAGTCTGTAGTGGCGTAGGGAGACCGTGCAGGACTTAGAGAAATTATCCACAACGAACAGGATCGTGGTGTTTCCCTGTGATGGGGAAAGATCGGTCAGGAAATCGATCGACAGGTATGACCATGGCCGCTGTGGAACGGGTAAGGGGTGTAACTTACCTCTGGGCAGGTGCCTAGGAGCCTTACACTGGGTGAACACCGAGCAGGAGGAAACATAAACCCTCACGTCCTTAGCCAAAGTGGTCCACCAGTACCTACTGCTCAGACAGCGCACCGTCCGATCGATGCCTGGATGACCAGAGCAGGGTGACGTGTGGGCCCAATAGATCAGCCAGTCACGGGCAGCAGACGGAATGTACAGATGCCCAGCGGGACACTGGAGGGGAGTGGGCTCTGCATCCGCTCAATGTCCGCGTCCAGCTCCCACACTACCTGTGCCACCAGGCAGGAGGCCCGGGAGTATGGGAGTGGGATCCATGGGCCGCTCCTCTGTGTCATACAGCCGGGACAGTGCGTCTGCCTTCACGTTCTGGGAACCTAGTCTGTAAGTAAGGGTGAAAACAAAACGGGTGAAAAACATGCCCCACCTTGCCTGGCGAGGGTTCAGTCTCCTCGTCGGCCGGATGTACTCCAGATTGCGGTGGTCAGTCCAGATGAGAAAAGGGTGTCTAGCCCCCTCAAGCCAATATCTCCACGCCTTCAAAGCCTTGATGACAGCCAATAACCCCCGGTCGCCCAGGTCATAGTTTGGCATACTCGAGCACAGCTCCTATCCCAGCCTCGGATGCGTCCACCTCCACTATGAATGCCAAAGAAGGATCCGGATGGGCCAGCACGGGAGCCGAGGTAAACAGAGCCCTCAGGTGACTAAAAGCCCTGTCCGCCTCAGCTGTCCACTGCATGCGCACCGGGCCCCCCTTCAGCAGTGAGGTAATGGGAGTCGCCACCTGGCCAAAACCTCAGATAAACCTCCTGTCGTAATTGGCAAAACCTAGGAACCGCTGCACCTCCTTTACCGTGGTGGGAGTCGGCCAATTACTCACGGCTGCAATGCGGTCACTCTCCATCTCCACCCCTGAGGTGGACATGTGATACCATAGGAACGAGACGGACTGTCCCAGACCTATTATTTGACCATGCTGGTCATTTATGAACATTTGAACATCTTGGCCATGTTCTGTTATAATCCCCACCCAGCACAGCCAGAAGAGAACTGGCCACCCCTCATAGCCTGGTTCCTCTCTAGGTTTCTACCTAGGATTTGGCCTTTCTAGAGTTTTTCCTAGCCACCGTGCTTCAACACCTGCATTGCTTGCTGTTTGGGGATTTAGGCTGGGTTTCTGTACAGAACGTTGAGATATCAGCTGATGTGCGAAGGACTATATAAATACATTTGATTTGAAAGAACAGGCATTTCTCAGCCTTGGCGTACAGGTCATGCTCGAACAGTAGACCAAGCACTACATACTCGGCGCGTCCAGAGGAGTATATCAGAATGTCATCAATATACACCACTACACCCTGCCCGTACAGGTCCCTGAAAATCTCATCTAAAAAGACTTGGAAGACTGATGGAGCATTCATCAACCCGTGCGGCATGACGAGGTACTCATAGTGCCCAGAGGTGGTACTGAAAGCCGTCTTCCAATCATCTCCCTCCCGGACACGCACCAGGTTATAAGCACTCCTGAGATCTAGATTGGTGAAGAAGCGCGCCCTGTGCATTGACTATCACTGTGGCTATGAGCGGTAGCGGGTAACTATACCTCACAGTAATCTGATTCAGACCCCAATAGTCAATGCACGGGCGCAGACCTCCCTCCTTCTTCTTCACAAAAAAGAAACTTGAGGATGTGGGTGAAGTGGAGGACTGAATGTATCCCTGACGCAGGGATTCAGAGACATGTGTTTCCATAGCCTCCGTCTCTGCCTGTGAGAGGGGATACACGTGACTCCTGGGAAGTGCAGCGCCAACCAGGAGATCTATCGCACAACCGCCCCGTCGATGAGGTGGTAATTGAGCCAAATCAGCATATTCCGGGGGGAATGCGCACAGTGGAGACCTGGTCTGGACTCTCCACCGTAGTAGCACCAATGGACAAATCCTAAACACTTACCTGAGCACTCTGGCGACCACCCTATGAGAGCCCTCTGTGGCCAAGAGACAGTGGGGTTATGACAAGCTAACCAGGATACGCCCGGCACAGCAATCGAAAGAGAGACAATAAGGAAGAGACTAATTCTCTCCGTATGACCCCTCTGCGTCATCATGCCCTGTTCGCTTTCATGTACAAATGTTGGATCACGTATAACTAGGACAACAATTTTAATTAACCCTGACCCTAATGGTCAACTAGACAAAACAAATGTAAAATGAAAAATGGATCGGCGATGGCTAGAAGACCGGGGACGTCGACCACCGAACAAACACCGCCCGAACAAGGAGAGGCATCGACTTCGGCAGAAGTCGTGACAGCATGATCAAATATATTAGCTGTTCCTATTACATAACCTGCCACATTTTGCCCTATGCTAACTTAAGCAATCTCAACCACACTGCACACTACCCTAACCCATCTGGACAAGAGGAATACTTATGTGAGAATGCTGTTCATCGACTACAGCTCGGCATTCAACACCATAGTACCCTCCAAGCTCGTCATCAAGCTCGAGACCCTGGGTCTCGACCCCGCCCTGTGCAACTGGGTACTGGACTTCCTGACGGGCCGCCCCCAGGTGGTGAGGGTAGGCAACAACATCTCCTCCCCGCTGATCCTCAACATTGGGGCCCCACAAGGGTGCGTTCTGAGCCCTCTCCTGTACTCCCTGTTCACCCACGACTGCGTGGTCACGCACGCCTCCAACTCAATCATCAAGTTTGCGGACGACACAACAGTGGTAGGCTTGATTACCAACAACGACGAGACGGCCTACAGGGAGGAGGTGAGGGCCCTCGGAGTGTGGTGTCAGGAAAATAACCTCACACTCAACGTCAACAAAACTAAGGAGATGATTGTGGACTTCAGGAAACAGCAGAGGGAACACCCCCCTATCCACATCGATGGAACAGTAGTGGAGAGGGTAGCAAGTTTTAAGTTCCTCGGCATACACATCACAGACAAACTGAATTGGTCCACTCACACAGACAGCATCGTGAAGAAGGCGCAGCAGCGCCTCTTCAACCTCAGGAGGCTGAAGAAATTCGGCTTGTCACCAAAAGCACTCACAAACTTCTACAGATGCACAATCGAGAGCATCCTGGCGGGCTGTATCACCGCCTGGTATGGCAACTGCACCGCCCTCAACCGTAAGGCTCTCCAGAGGGTAGTGAGGTCTGCACAACGCATCACCGGGGGCAAACTACCTGTCCTCCAGGACACCTACACCACCCGATGCTACAGGAAGGCCATAAAGATCATCAAGGACATCAACCACCCGAGCCACTGCCTGTTCACCCCGCTGTCATCCAGAAGGCGAGGTCAGTACAGGTGCATCAATGCTGGGACCGAGAGACTGAAAAACAGCTTCTATCTCAAGGCCATCAGACTGTTAAACAGCCACCACTAACATTGAGTGGCTGCTGCCAACACACTGTCAATGACACTGACTCAACTCCAGCCACTTTAATAATGGGAATTGATGTAAATATATCACTAGCCACTTTAAACAATGCTACCTTATATAATGTTACTTACCCTACATTATTCATCTCATATGCATACGTATATACTGTACTCTATATCATGGACTGCATCCTTATGTAATACATGTATCACTAGCCACTTTAACTATGCCACTTTGTTTACATACTCATCTCATATGTTATACTGTTCTCGATATCATCTACTGTATCTTGCCTATGCTGCTCTGTACCATCACTCATTCATATATCCTTATGTACATATTCTTTATCCCCTTACACTGTGTATAAGACAGTAGTTTTTTGGAATTGTTAGTTAGATTACTTGTTTGTTATTACTGCATTGTCGGAACTAGAAGCACAAGCATTTCGCTACACTCGCATTAACATCTGCTAACCATGTGTATGTGACAAATAAAATTTGATTTGATTTGATTTGAGCTTGTGGTAGTGATTATGTTACAAATTTTGCATCAGCCTATCACAGATCTTCGACTTTATATCTACCAACCAATAGCATTTCTTAAAATAGGTCAACTTGGCCACCAGAGGGATATGTTAAACCTCCACATTCAAGGATTACTTTTGTTCCACTTGGTCTCTCAAGTGTAGAGTACCAATAGTGCATGACGCATCCGTGACTAGGCTACTAGCGGTTTTCGCATATACAGTATGACAAAATCACACATTGATACTGATCCGTTCCACGCACATCCATGCTAGTGGAACCCCTCGACAACATTCCGTTGAAAAGGCAGTGCTCAAAATTCCAAAATACTTTTTAGACAAATGTAACTTTCACACATTAATAACTTTGAGGATAGGGGGCAGTATTTTCACTTTGGATGAATTGCGTGCCCATAGTGAACTGCATCAGACTCTGTCCTAGACTGCTAATATATGCATATTATTATTACTATTGGATAGAAAACACTCTGAAGTTTCTAAAACTGTTTGAATTATGTCTGTGAGTATAACAGAACTCATAGGGCAGGCAATCTTCCAAACAAGAAGTAGAATTCTGAAAGTTGGGACAACTTTGACGTCATCGCCCCCTCCTTTCCCAAGAAGATATGGATCTGGAAGCACTTCCTACGCCTTCCACTAGATGTCCTCATTCAGTAGAAAGTGGAATGGAGCATTTGCTGTGAACTTTGACCTAATAGGATGGGAAATAGAATGCCATTTTCCTGTGGCGCATTTCTCTGTGGGTGCTACCGCTGTTCCATTTGGCTTCAGATGAAAACGTATGATTTGGAGTCACACTCAAAATTAAAGTGGAAAACCACACTACAGGCTACAGATCCAACTTTGATGTAATGTCCTTAAAACAAGTCAAAATGAGGCTCAGTAGTGTGTGTGGCCTCCACATGCCTGTATGACCTCCCTACAATGCCTGGGCATGCTCCTGATGAGGTGGCAGATGGTCTCCTGAGGGATCACCTCCCAGACCTGGACTAAAGCATCTGCCAACTCCTGGACACTCTGTGGTGCATCGTGGCGTTGGTGGATGGAGCGAGACATGATGTTCCAGATGTGCTCAATTTGATTCAGGTCTGGGAAACGGGCGGGCCAGTCCATAGCATCAATGCCTTCCTCTTGCAGGAACTGCTGACACACTCCAGCCACATGAGGTCTAGCATTGTCTTGCATTAGGAGGAACCCAGGGCCAACCGCACCAGCATATGATCTCACAAGGGGTCTGAGGATCTCATCTCGGTACCTAATTGCAGTCAAGCTACCTCTGGCGAGCACATGGAGGGCTGTGCGGCCCCCCAAAGAAATGCCACCCCACACCATGACTGATCCACCGCCAAACTGGTCATGCTGGAGGATGTTGCAGGCAGCAGAACGTTCTCCACGGCGTCTCCAGACTCTGTCACGTCTATCACGTGCTCAGTGTGAACCTGCTTTCATCTGTGAAGAGCACAGGGCGCTAGTGGCGAATTTGCCAATCTTGTTGTTCTCTGGCAAATGCCAAACGTCCTGCACGGTGTTGGGCTGTAAGCACAACCCCCACCTGTAGACGTCGGGCCCTCATACCACCCTCACGGAGTCTGTTTCTGACCATTTGAGCAGACACATGCACATTTGTGGCCTGCTGGAGGTCCTTTTGCAGGGCTCTGGCAGTGCTCCTCCTGCTCCTCCTTGCACAAAGGCGGGGGTAGCGGTCCTGCTGCTGGGTTGTTGCCCTCCTACGGCCTCCTCCACGTCTCCTGATGTACTGGCCTGTCTCCTGGTAGCGCCTCCATGCTCTGGACACTACGCTGACAGACACAGCCAACCTTCTTGCCACAGCTCGCATTGATGTGCCATCCTGGATGAGCTGCACTACCTGAGCCACTTGTGTGGGTTGTAGACTCCGTCTCATGCTACCACTAGAGTGAAAGCACCGCCAGCATTCAAAAGTGACCAAAACATCAGCCAGGAAGCATAGGAAAGGAGAAGTGGTCCGTTGTTGCCACCTGCAGAACCACTCTTTTATTGGGGGTATCTTGCTAATTGCCTATAATTTCCACCTGTTGTCTATTGCATTTGCACAACAGCATGTGAAATGTATTGTCATTCAGTGTTGTTTCCTAAGTGGACAGTTTGATTTCACAGAAGTGTGATTGACTTGGAGTTATATTGTGTTGTTTAAGTGTTCCCTTTATTTTTTTGAGCAGTGTATTTAAAATATGGCGAATAAATCAGGAACAGCTAAAGTCTAAGTATACAGATTTAACCCAAATAATAGAGGAAATAGATAGATACAGCGAGACTGAGTTGCTTCAAGAAGATGAATCTTTCAGCGAAGCTAAGTTTTGACTCCCAGGTGGAGGACATGTTTCTGCATGGCGAGGATGCCATGCTGGACTGATAAGTTCTAATGCTAATGTCTTTGTTTGAAATTAATAATATAAAATATTATTCATTTGAATTTTCTTATTTTATTTGCAATATATAAAAATATAATCTGTAATGAAATTTGTAAAGTACACATTGGCTATACTGTTTGTGTGTGATATATTTTTTAAATGTATTTTACATGGAATGGAACAGCCCTTCACCACTACACCATAGTGATTATGTTCCCTGTACTCTATATATATATGTGTGTCAGCGCCGTGTGTGTATAGGTGGCAGGGAAGTCAGGCGTAGGAGAGTCAAAATGGAGTGTAAATGGAGTCTTTTAATAAATGTCCACGGAACATGCTCCATAACACTAAAAGTACAGACATGAACAAACATGGGTACGAGGACCCGTCGCGCACCAACACAAATAAACAACACTGACAATAAAACAATCTCTGACAGAGACATGAGGGGAAACAGAGGGTTAAATACACAACAGGTAATGAATGGGATTGAAAACAGGTGCGTGGGAAGACAAGACAAAACCAATGGAAAATTAAAAATGGATCAATGATGGCTAGAAGACCGGTGACGTCGAACGCCGAGCACCGCCCGAACAAGGAGAGGCAACGACTTCAGCAGAAGTCGTGACAATATGTTTATTTTACGTGTTGATACAGGGCTCATACGTGAAAGTATTGTTACTCATTTTTTTTTCAATCTTTCACACAGTGGCAGTGATTCTGATTATGAGCCACCAATGTCAGGGTGTCCATCTCCCTCTGAAGCTGGTTCATCCAGCCGGACCCCCGCTGTCTCCGGCTCCACACCTACCTGGCCTTCTAGAGATGTGAAGTCAGTGACAAAGAAGTGGAGGTGGGGAAGAGAAAAACCTGCAGACAGAGGGCCAGAGGGTTGTTGGCACTCTGTGTTAGAAGATGATGTGGAACCAAATTCACCAGTTTTTAGACATAAAAGGCAGACAGGACCTCAACTAGACATGACTGCAAAGTACAGCCCCCTTCAACTTTTTCAACTGTTTTTCACCTCGTCAGCTGTTGATTCACTGGTGTCGAACACCAATAAGTGCGGGGCTAAGAAGCAGGCAGGAAAGAAAGAGACCATTTCCATGTCAGACTTTTCTGCTACTTTTCAATGGTCATTTACATGGGGCTGGTGAAGTTGAAAACTCTAAGGGACTACTGGAAAACGTCTGGAAAAGCTCTCTATCAACTGCCTTTCCCCATGACTGTCATGTCTTGTAAAAGGTTTCTGACTATCTCACGGGCGCTTCACATCAGTGACCCAGAAGTTGATGGGGAGAATGACAAGAAGAGAGGCAAACCAAGGTTTGATAGCCTGTGCAAAATCAAATCAAACCTCTCTACCCCAACATCGTTGAGACCTGCAAGACCTATTTTCAGCCCGCTCAGAACCTGTCCATTGATGAGAGGATGGTAGCCTGAAAGGCCAGAATCAGCCTCAAACAATACATGAGAAACAAAACAACCAAGTGGGGTTACAAGCTGTTTGTTTTGGCTGATTCTGTGTGTGCCTACACTTGCAATTTTTTTGTTTATGAGGGGAAAAACAGTTTTTATACCAGTAATGGACTGAGTTATGATTCCGTTATGGAGTTATTGGATTTTCAACTGCTGGGGAAGGGCTACAAACTGTTTGTGGACAACTTCTACACAAGCCTTACTCTGTTTGCAGAGCTGAGGAAGTGGATGTGTGGCCTTGTGGTGTCATTCGGACCAACAGAGTGGGCTTTCCAAAGACAAAGGTGAACTACATACCTAAGCGGGCTGAGCTATTTGGAATTCACTTGTGAAAAGGTTCAATTCAGGCTGTAATGTAACAAAATGTGGAACAAGTCCAGGGGTATGAATATTTCTGAAGGCACTGTAGCATTTCAAAACAAATCAAAGTGTATTTGTCACGTGCGCAGTGAAATGCTTATTTACAGACTCAAACCAATAGTGCAAAAAATATGTTAGGTAAGTTAAGAAATAACACAAGAGTAAAAAGACAGGCTATACAATCTAAATAGTCCAGGTGGCCATTTGATTACCTGTTCAGGAGTCTTATGGATTGGGGGTCAAATCTGTTGAGAAGCTTTTTTGTCCTAGACTTGGCCATCCACTTGCCATGCGGTAGTAGAGAGAACAGTCTAAGACTGGGGTGGCTGGGGTCTTTGACAATTTTAGGGCCTACCTCTGACACCGCCTGGTGTAGAGGTCCTGGATGGCAGGCAGCTTAGCCCCAGTGATGTACTTGGCCATACGCACTACCCTCTGTATTGCCTTGCGGTCAGAGGCCGAGCAATTGCCGTACCAGGCAGTGATGCAACCATGAAACTGCCTGGTACGGCAATTGCTCGGCCTCTGACCGCAAGGCAATACAGAGGGTAGTGCGTACGGCCAAGTACATCACTGGGGCTAAGCTGCCTGCCATCCAGGACCTCTACACCAGCTCTCGATGTTGCAGCTGTAAAACCTTTTGAGGATCTCAGGACCCAAGCCAAATCTTTTTAGTTTCCTGAAAGGGAATAGGGTTTGTCGTGCCGCCTTCACGACTATCTTGGTGTGTTTGGACCATTCTAGTTTGTTGTTGATGTGGACACCAAGGAACTTGAAGCTCTCATCCTGCTCCACTACAGGCCCGTCAATGAGAATGGGGGCGTGCTCGGTCCTCCTTTTCCTGTAGTCCACAATCATCTCCTTAGTCTTGGATACGTTGAGGGAAGTTTGTTATTCTGGCACCACACGGCCAGGTTTCTGACCTCCTCCATATAGGCTGTCTGGTCATTGTCTGTGATCAGGCCTATCACTGTTCTGTTGTCTGCAAACTTAATGACGGTGATGGAGTCGTGCCTGGCCATGCAGTCGTGGGTGAACAGGGAGTACAGGAGGGGCTGAGCACGCACTCCTGTGGAGCTCCAGTGTTGAGGATCAGCGTGGCAGATGTGTTGCTACCTACTCTCACCACCTGGGGGCGGCCCATCAGGAAGTACAGGATCCAGTTGCAGAGGGAGGTGTTTAGTCGCAGGATCCTTATGTTAGTAATGAGCTTTGTGGGTACTATGGTGTTGAACGCTGAGCTGTTGTCAATGAATAGCATTCTCACATAAGTGTTCCTTTTGTTCAGGTGGGAAAGTGCAGTATGGAGTGCAATAGAGATTGCATCATCTGTGGATCTGTATGCAAATTGGAGTTCGCGCTAGGGTTTCTGGGATAATGGTGTCGAGCCATTACCAAACTTTCAAAGCACTTCATGGCTACGGTTGTGAGTGCTACGGGACTATAGTCATTTAGGAAGGTTGCCTTTGTAGTCTTGGGCAAAGGGACTATGGTGGTCTGCTTGAAACGTGTTGGTATTACAGACTCAATCAAGGACATGATGAAAATGTCAGTGAAGACATCTGCCAGTTGGTCAGCACATGGTAATCATGTGGCCATCCTGGTAATCCGGCTGGCCCCGCAGCCTTGTGTATGTTGACCTGTTTAAAGGTCTTACTCACGTCGGCTACGGAGAGCGTGATCACACAGTCGTCCGGAACAGCTGATGCTCTCATGCATGCCTCAGTGTTGCCTGCCTCGAAGCAAGCATGGAAGTGATTTAGCTCGTCTGGTAGGCTCATGTCACTGGGCAGCTCGCAGCTGTGCTTGCTTTTGTAGTCTGTAAAAGTTTGCAATCCCTGCCACATAAGACGAGTGTCGGAGCCGGTGTAGTATGATCCAATCTTAGCCCTGTATTGACGCTTTGCCTGTTTTATGGTTCGTCGCAGGGCTTAGCAGGATTTCTTGTCAGCTTCCGTGTTCGAGTCCTGCACCTTGAAAGCCGCAGCTCTACCCTTTAGCTCAGTGCGAATGTTGCCTGTAATCCATGGCTTCTGGTTGAGGTATGTACGTACAGTCACTGTGGGGACGACGTCCTCGATGCACTTATTGATAAAGCCAGTGACGGATGTGGTGTACTCCTCAATGACATTGGAAGAATCCCGGAACATGTTCCAGTCTGTGACAGCAAAACAGTCCTGTAGTTTAACATCTGCTTCATCGGACCACTTTTTTATAGACCGAGTCACTGGTACTTCCTGCTTTAAATTGTGCTTGTAAGCAGGAATCAGGAGGATAGAGTTGTGGTCGGATTTACCAAATGGAGGGCGAGGGAGAGCTTTTACGCGTCTCTGTATGTGGAGTACAGATGATCTAGAATTTTTTTTCCTCTGGCGCACACTTAACATGTTGATAGAATTTTGGTAGAACTGATTTAGGTTTCCCTGCATTAACTCCGGCTACTAGGAGCACCGCCTCTGAGTGAGTGGTTTCCTGTTTGCTTATTTCCTTTTACAGCTGACTGAGTGCGGTCTTAGTGCCAGCATCTGTCTGTGGTGATACATAAACCGCCATGAAAAGTATAGCTGAAAACTCTCTAGGCAAGTAGTGTGGCCTGCTATTTGTCACAATATACTCTACTTCAGGTGAGCAAAATATAGACTTTAGACTTCCTTAGATTTAGTGCACCAGCTGTTGTTTACAAATATGCACAGACCGCCCCCCCCCTCGTCTTAACATAGTGTGCTGTTCTATCTTGCCGGTGCAGCGTATATCCCGCTAGCTGAATATCCATGTCATCATTCAGCCACTATTCCGTGAAACATAGGATATTACAGTTTTTGATGTCCCGTTGGTAGGATATTCGTGATCGTACCTCGTCTAATTTATTGTCCAATGATTGCCTGTTGGCGAGTAGTATTGACGGTAACGGCAGCTTTCCCAGTCGCCTTTTCCGGGTCCTGACCAGGCATCCGGCTATTTGTCCTCTGTACCTGCGTCACTTCCTCTTGCAAATAGCGGGGATGTCGGTCCTGTGGCGTGTTTGGAGAATGTCTTGTGCGTCGTCTTTGTCTAATCTGAGGTGAGCGATCGCTGTCCTGATATCCATAAGCTCTTTTTTTGCCGTAAAATACGGTTGCAGAAACATTATTTACACAATAAGTTACAAATAAAGCACATAATAGCACAATTGGTTGGGCGCCCGTAAAACTGGTCCCATTTCTTCCGGTGCCATTTTAATTTGATCACTTGCAACTGCGTCGCTAATAAAAAATATATAAAATATGAACGCAATAGCATCATGTTACTGCTGTTATGGAAGTTATGAATGGAGAGCATGCCAGGATTGGGACAGATTACACATTTTTTATTGTTTTGCTCTGTATAGTTTATAATTTCAAATATAATTTCACCATCTTGTGAGAGAACACCACCAGGAATTCCTAGATTACTTTCTATGTACTCCAAATTAGTTATGCATTTAGGAGGGAGTATCCAGAAATAGTGAGCAGAGGTCCTTCAAGCGTGTCTTATCTCTAACTTTTCCGAGCTTAATCCAACACGTTCAGGGGTGAGCACTCCAGGGAAACAGGAAGATGAAAGTGGCTCCATTGGGAGCCCTCTCTGCTCCAGTTTCTTTGCACTAAACTATGCCCTGGTTAGAAGAGGGGCGACTTTAAGACATGATTTCAGCTGATGTCTCAGCCACCAGCAAAAACTGTGGAATTCAGACGATAAAACATTTATGAAATTGTTGGTTTGTTAGCTTCTACTGTACTTAGAACTGCATGGCTAAAGCAGATTGCACTTTTTTCTAAGAAAGCTAATGGGCTTGAATAAAGAGAGGGGGTGAGAGAGACATTGACAATTAAAGAAATAGAGAAAGGGAGGAGAGAAAGAAAGACAGAGAGAGAGAGAGGGAGATAATGCTGGCTATAAGACAGTCATTAGGATTTTGTGATATCTGCCACCAAAAATTTTTGATTTTGCTGCAGCTTTACTGAAATCTTGCTATGCAATTTGCAGTGTTTTTGTTTTGATCATGTTATTTTCATATAAAGCAATAAAAATGTATATGTGATCAGTTCTAGTATGTTTAGACAGGTTGCCAAATCCATTCTGAACATGTGTTTTGTGGATCTGTGTAATCCGAGGGAAATATGTCTCTCTAATATGGTCATACATTTGGCAGGAGATAAGGAAGTGCAACTCAGTTTCCACCTAATTGTATAGGCTGTGTGCACATAGCCTGTCTTCTCTCGAGAGCCAGGTCTGCCTACGGCGGGCTTTCCCAATAGCAAGGCTATGCTCACTGAGTCTGTACATAGTCAAAACTTTCCGTAAGTTTAGGTCAGACAAAGAGGTCTGGTGTTCTGCCACTGTTTACTCTCTGTTTAGGGCCAAATAGCATTCTAATTTCCTCAATTTTTTTTTTATTCTTTCCAATGTGTCAAGTAATTAGCTTTTTGTTTTCTCATGATTTGGTTGGGTCTAATTGTGTTGCTGTCCTGGGGCTCTGTGGGGTCTGTTTGTGAACAGAGCCCCAGGACCAGCTTGTGGGGACTCTTCTCCAGGTCCATCTCTCTGTAGGTGATGGCTTTGTTATGGAAGGTTTGGGAATCACTTCCTTTTAGCTTGTAGAATTTAACAGCTTTTTTCTGGATTTTGATAATTAGCGGGTATCAGCCTAATTCTGCTGTGCATGCATTATTTAGTATTTTACATTGTACACAGAGGACATTTTTGCAGAATTCTGCATACAGAGTCTCAATTTGGTGTTTGTCCCATTTTGTGAATTCTTGGTAAGTGAGCAGACCCCAGACCTCACAACCATCAAGGGCAATGGGTTCTAAAATGGATTCAAGTTTTTTTTGACAGATCCTAATTGGGTATGTCGAAGTTTATGTTCCTCTTGATGGCATAGATTGCCCTTCTTGCCTTGTCTCTCAGATCGTTCACAGCTTTGTGGAAGTTACCTGTGGCGCTGATGTTTAGGCCAAGTTATGTAGGGGTTTTGTGTGCTCTAGGGCAACAGTGTTTGGATGGAACTTGTATTTGTGGTCCTGGCAACTGGGCCTTTTTTGGAACACCATCCATTTGTATAGCAGACCGTCATGCCAAATTGAGTCAAAGGCTTTTTTGAATTCAACAAATCATGAGAATACTGTTTGTTTGTCAATTAGGGTGTGCAGGGGGAATGTGGTCTGTCGTATGAAAATTTGGTAAAAAGCCAATTTGACATTTGCTCAGTACGTTGTTTTCCCTGAGGAAATGTACGAGTCTGCTGTTAATGATAATGCAGAGTATTTTCCCAAGGTTCCTGTTGACGCATATCCCACGGTAGTTATTGGGGTCAAATTTGTCTCCACTTTTGTGGATTGGGAGGAGAAGTCCGTGGTTCCAAATATTGGGGAAGATGCCAGAGGTAAGGATGATGTTAAAGAGTTTTAGTGCAGCCAATTGGAATTTGTCTGATCTGAGGGGGCCTAAATGGGGTGAGGCATGGTTGACTTGGGGGGTATTAATTGGTTGGGGTGGGGGTGGGTTGTGGATGTGGCTGGTGGTGTTGCGGTCTAGATGTAGGTCCTCTCAGAGTGGGTCCTCAATGTGTAGCTTCGGGGTGGGGGGGGGTCCCGCAGGTCTGGGAGAGTGTCTCGCTGGTCTGGGCGGGGTGTCTATTGATCTGTTGCTCCTGTGTGAAGTGTTGGGGCCGCATTTGAGAGAGATGTCCTTTAGGGTCTGGGCGAAGGTGGGCACTGCTGCCTTGTATAGGTGGATCTGGTCATAAAATATGTTCAAGTCGAAGGTGAAGTGGTTGGCCAGGTAAACATTTGGTTTTGAGGCACAGTCACAGGAAATACTTGCATTTAATCGCTGTATGGTAACAGGATGGAAATATTTTCATGGTAGAAGGGTGGATATAACCACTTGTGCATTGGCGAAAGTAGAAGCTGCTTTTTCAATCACTCCCTTGACTGCTGTGGCCACCCTTTCCTGCTGTTCTCTGGTCGATTGTGCTTGTGTGTATTATTATGTGAATAGGTGAACCTAGTTGGTCCTCAGACAGAAGGTCTACTGTTTGGAGACCAGAGTTTAGACACACTGTGTTTGGAATAAAAAAAAAAAGGTATATATTTCCTGTTTGAGTCCATAAGGAGTACAATCTGTGTATTGTGTGTGTCCTCAGTGGGTGTGGGAGGGTTGTCAGGAGGGCTATCAGGGTGGTTGACAGGGGGGTGCTCAGAGGGGTTGAGATCCCCTGGGCTTGGGATTCTTCATTTGTCTGTCCCACTGTGATGTCAACGTGGTCAGGTTCTGGGGTAGACTGTTCTGCTGTGGTGTCGAGACTTTTGTCGGGAGCTGAGGTGGGTTGTTCTGCTGGCTTCTCTGTGGGGGTGGCCACCTCTCTAGTGGGTTGTTCTCTGCCACAAGCCATCGCCCTCACCCTCTCCTCCAGCAGTATGATCCTCTCCTGTAGTGCACTGTTCTTCTCCTGCCTTTTCTCCTGTTGAAGTCTCACCACAGTTCAGAGTGCATATATGTCTCTCTCCACCTCCAGCTCTCCGGGTCTGGTTAAGGGGGTGTTGTTGAGCTGGACTGTTGTCTGGGTCTGTGCTGACTGGAGTGTAATCATCTGCTGTTCCAGATCCATCTTCCTTAATGTATCCTTCATTTCAATGAGGGAGTAGTTCGCTGTGCTGGGAGGTTGACTTTCTGCTTGGGGTTGCTTGTCTGTGGGGTTATATCATGAAGAGGTCCGGTCTGACCCACTCGAGGTCGGGGTATCTTTCTCACGGCAGAGCTTTTCCTACTGAGCTAATTATTTGATTAGGTGAAAGTCCAGCTGAAACTGTTTGGAATTGCCGAGTACCTATACTGTTCCAGACTTATAGAGACGTACAGTTGAAGTCAGAAGTTTACATACACCTTAGCCAAATACATTTAACTCAGTTTTCACAATTCCTGACATTTAATCCTAAGCAAAAATGTGGATCAACACTTTATTTTAAGAATGTGAAATGTCAGAATAATAGTAGAGAGAATTATTTATTTCAGCTTTTGTTTCTTTCATCTGTCACGGTCTGACCATCGTTCGTATGTGTTTTCCCTGTTTTAGTGTTGGTCAGGACGTGAGCTGGGTGGGCATTCTATGTTGTGTGTCTGGTTTGTCTATTTCTATGTTTGGCCTGATATGGTTCTCAATCAGAGGCAGGTGTTAGTCATTGTCTCTGATTGGGAACCATATTTAGGTAGCCTGTTTTGTGTTGGGTTTTGTGGGTGATTGTCCTTAGTGTCTTGATATCCTTGTTCTGTGTGTATGTGCACCAGTATTAGGCTGTTTCGGTTTTCGTTACGTTTATTGTTTTGTAGTGTTTGTATTTAGATTCGTGTTACGTTTGTTGAATAAACATGGATCGCAATCTACACGCTGCATTTTGGTCCGACTCTCCTTCACCACAAGAGAACCGTTACAGAATCACCCACCACAAAAGGACCAAGCAGCGTGTCAACAGGCAGGAGCAGCCCAAAGAGGAGATGCGTAATAAGGATTTCTGGACATGGGAGGAAATCCTCGACGGGAGAGGACCCTGGGCTAAACCAGGGGAGTGTAGCCGCCCAAAGGTGCAGCAGGAGAAGAGGCAACAGGAGCAGCCCAAAGAGGAGTACAGTATGGACTATACTTCTTGGGAGGAGATAGACAGGTGGGCGGTCGACCCAGGGAGAGTGCCGGAGCCCGCCTGGGATTCGATGAAGCAGTGCGCGGAAGGTTACAGGAGAATTAGGTTGGCGAAGCAAGCACGGCGGCGCGGACGGAAGCCCGAGAGTCAGCCCCAAAAATGTCTTGGGGGGGGGCTCACAGGGAGTATGGCTACGCCAGGTAGGAGACCTGCTCAAACTCCCTGTGCTTACCGGGGGGCTAGAGAGACCGGGCAGGCACCGTGTTATGCAGTGGTGCGCACGGTGTCCCCAGTGCGGGTGCATAGCCCGGTGCGGTATATTCCAGCTCCTCGTATCGGCTGGGCTAGAGTGGGCATCGAGCCAGGTAAGATTGAGCATGCTCGGTGTTCAAGAGCTCCAGTGCGCCTGCACGGTCCGGTCTATCCAGTACCACCTCCACGCACCAGGCTTCCTGTGCGTGTCCTCGGTCCAGTACCACCAGTGCCAGCACCACGCATCAGGCCTCCAGTGCGCCTCGCCTCTCCAGCGCTGCCGGAGTCTCCCGCTTGTTCAGCGCTGCTGGAGCCTTTCTCCTCTCCTGCGCTGCCGGAGTCTCCCGCCTGTTCAGCGCAGCCAGAGCCTTCCTCCTCTACAGCGCTGCTGGAGTCTCCTGCCTGTTCAGCGCATCCAGAGCTGCCAGCCTGCATGGAGCAGCCAGAGCTGCCAGCCTGCATGGAGCAGCCAGAGATGTCAGTCTGCATGGAGCAGCCAGAGCTGTCAGTCTGCAAGGAGCTGCCAGTCTGCAAGGAGCTGTCAGTCTGCAAGGAGCTGCCAGTCTGCACGGAGCTGCCAGTCTGCAAG
The DNA here is from genome assembly GCF_002021735.2 of Oncorhynchus kisutch. Lineage (NCBI taxonomy): Eukaryota > Metazoa > Chordata > Actinopteri > Salmoniformes > Salmonidae > Oncorhynchus > Oncorhynchus kisutch. The sequence continues at coordinate 37,658,666 of NC_034177.2, forward strand.
GAGCTGCCAGTCTGTAAGGAGCTGCCAGTCTGCAAGGAGCTGCCAGTCTGCACGGAGCCGCCAGAGCTGCCAGTCTGTAAGAAGCCGCCAGAGCTGTCAGCCTATATGGAGCAGCCAGAGCCGCCAGTCAGTGTGGAGCAGCCAGAGCCGTCACAGTCTGCCAGGATCCGCCAGTCAGCCAGACTCTTCCAGATCCGCCAGTCAGCCAGACTCTTCCAGACATGCCAGTCAGCCAGACTCTTCCAGATCTGCCAGTCAACCAGACTCTTCCAGATCTGCCAGTCAACCAGACTCTTCCAGATCCGCCAGTCAACCAGACTCTTCCAGATCCGCCAGTCAACCAGACTCTTCAAGATCCGTCAGAACTGCCAGTCGGCCAGGATCCGCCAGTCAGCCAGGATCCGCCAGTCAGCCAGGATCCGCCAGTCAGCCAGGATCTGCCAGTCAGCCAGGATCTGCCGAAACCACCAGCCAGCCAGGATCTGGTAGATCCATCAACCTGCCTGAGCTTCCTCTCACTCCTGAGCTTCCTCTCACTCCTGAGCTTCCTCTCACTCCTGAGCTTCCTCTCACTCCTGAGCTTCCTCTCATTCCTGAGCTTCCTCTCACTCCTGAGCTTCCTCTCATTCCTGAGCTTCCTCTCACTCCTGAGCTTCCTCTCTTCCTGAGCTTCCTCTCACTCCTGAGCATCCCCTCACTCCCGAGCTTCCCCTCAGTCCCGAGCTAAATATATTGAGACACAGCTTAGCCTTTTGTTAATCACCCTGTCATCTCAGATTTTAAAAATATGCTTTACAGCCAGAGCTAGACAAGCATTTGTGTAAGTTTTATCGATAGCCTAGCATAGCATTTTGTCCAGCTAGCAGCAGGTAACTTGGTCACGGAAATCAGAAAAGCAATCAAGTTAAATCGTTTACCTTTGATGAGCTTCGGATGTTTTCACTCACGAGACTCCCAGTTAGATAGCAAATGTTCCTTTTTCCAAAAATATTATTTTTGTAAGCGAAAAAGCTCAGTTTGTTCTTCACATTTGGCTGAGAAATCGCCCGGAAATTGCAGTCACGAAAACGACAAAAAACGACAAAAAAAATTTTTGTTTTTCAAATATCTATTCGATAATATGTCAACTGGGACTGGTGGGTTCTTAGTAGGAGAGAGAGAAACAATGGCCGCATTTGTCCTTTATGCACCAAACACTATGAGAGACTTCAGCTGAACACTGACGCAATGTTGACGTTCAGGTTCATTTTTCAAAATAAAAGCCTGAAACTATGTATTGTCACACTAGACACATTAGGGAAGCCATAGAAAATGTAATCTGGTTGATAGCCCATTCACTGCTCAATAGGAACGCAGAGCCTTCTAAATAAGAGTCCCTTCCTGTTTGGATTTTTCTCGGGCTTTCGCCTGCAACATCAGTTCTGTTATACTCACAGACAATATTTTTACAGTTTTGGAAACTTTAGAGTGTTTTCTATCCTAAGCTTGTCAATTATATGCATATTCTAGCATCTTGTCCTGACAAAATATCCCGTTCACTACGGGAACGTTTTTTTTTTCTTCAAAAATGAAAATACTGCCTCCTAGTCACAAAAGGTTAACCAACCACAGTGTCATATTTATAAAATGCTTTTCGGCGAAAGCATACCTAGCCCAGAACATAGCCCAGTTGACAAATTATTACAAACAGTAACCAGCCAAGCAGAAGCGTTACAAAACTCAGAAATAGAGATACAATTAATCCCTTACCTTTGATGATCTTCATATAGTGGCAATCAGAAGACTTTCATTTACTCAATAAATGTTCCTTTCGTTCGATGAAGTCTCTTTATATCCAAAAACTTCTTTTGTTAGCGCTTTTTCTTCAGTAGTCCACAGGCTCAAACTCAGTCAAAACAATCAGACAAAAAGTTCATAGAAACATGTCAAACGATGTTTATATTCAATCCTCAGGTTGTTTTTTAGCCTAAATGATCTATAATATTTAAACCGGACAATAACCTTGTCAATTTAAAAGGTAAATGCACATGCGCCTGAAAAACTCTGCATCACGTTAGGGTCCACTCGTTCAGACTGGTCTTACCCCCTCATTTATAAGAATACAAGCCTGAAATGATTTCTAAAGACTGTTGACATCTAGTGGAAGGCATAGGAACTGAAAATGGAGTCCTAAGTCAATTGACACTGTAATGGCATTGAATAGAAAACTACAAAACCAAAAAATAACTACTTCCTGAATGGTTTTCGCCTGCTAAATCAGTTCTGTTATACTCACAGACACTATTTTAACAGTTTTGGAAACTTTAGAGTGTGTTCTATCCAAATCTACCAGTTATATGCATATCATATCTTCTGGGCCCGAGTAACAGGCCGTTTAATTTGGGCATGCTTTTCATCCAAAATTCCGAATGCTGCCTCCTACCATAGAGAAGTTAACAAGCAATTTCTGGAGTGGTTGAAAAACTAGTTTTATTCGCTCCAACCTAAGTGTATGTAAACTTCCGACTTCAACTGTATATTAGTTGACTCAGAGTCCTCGTTGTCTAGGTTCCTGAGTTTCCACCCCTCGGTAACACCACCCCGTGTGGGAGATAGTGTGCTAATATAGCACTGTGCCTTGCCAAGGGATGGTCTGTGTGGAAGATGAGGTTGCTGAAATTTCCGTTTTTATAATAGTCAGCAAAAAATGTCTCTTGATTTTCCACAAGAAGCTTCATTTTGTGCTCTTTTCATATCTTATCATTCTTTACATAAACAGGGTACTGTATTTTCATTACCTCTGAACAGCAGGAGGCAGCTTCTAAGGCCTCTCCATTTAGTTGGTGTAGACTGTGCGACTCTCCTGCCATTGTTGGGCTAAAGGGCCTTGACACCTCTCACTTGACACATCAGTGCTAATTGAAGTTGTATCAAGCTTGGCAGCCTTAATTTAGCATTCAGTCCTTATACAGTAATGTAATGTATTTTTCTTCTTGGTTTTTGGAAATAAAATATAGCTTCAGACTAAACATTACTCACTCAGTTCCAGGATGGATGGTGTTTTCATGTTGTTTTTCAGAGCATTTTCTGTATAGCTTTGGAATAATAATCTTTGGTTGTTGTAAGCCTTCCAGGTGATTCTGTAATTCTGTCCAAAATCAGGTTGTAGGTTTTGACTTTTGATTTGGAGTGAAGGTTGTTGTTGAGGGTAGCATCCTGTATATATCCCAGACAAAAAATCCAAGTGTTTTGAACTGTAAATCTATCTGTTTTTTAAGTACATGCTGGAAAATGCAGAAGCTCATCTGCTCATGACCTCTCTCCTCTCTCTCAGGATCTCTCTCTTCCCACTCACTCACTCACTCACTCAGCACCATGCATTTCAAAACTGTCCCAAAATCAGCACTTCACAATCTCTCCCACACACACGGGCACATTGTGTTCCTAAACCCTTCCCACGCACTTGTGGAGATCTGAGATGATTTGATAGGTGTAATCAATCTGGAAGTAGCTCAAACTTGCCTCCCTAGGTGGAAGTTATACCATATTTCTTATACCAATGAAATCCTCTCAGATCTCCACAAGTGCATAGGGTTTAAGGAACAAATATTGGCACACACTCATGGATTGAAAATGCATAAAATTGTATAAGGAATATGGTGACAAATTCCTTTAGGCATGCTGGCAACAATCAAACGCTTCTAGCAACATTGGGAGGGAACAAGAGTTAAGGGTGGCAAAGACGAGCTTTCTCAATTATCAACATCTGTTCTGAACATAACAGTGCTTTGATAGACGCATGATACAAAACCTTGTCCAAAATAAACAGTAGGTCAAGGCATTGCTTCTTTGCAGAAAATAGACAACTGAAAATGTAATTTCTTAAAATAAAAGTTTCCACCCACAAGGAAGTTTCTCATTAGCACTGTTCAAGCTGTATCTCCATGTCATAGGAGGAATGAGGTAAACGAAAGACATCTGGCCATGCAGAAGTTCTTAGGGCCCCCGAGTGGCAGCGGTCTAAGGCACTGCATTTCAGTGCTAATGGCATCACTACAGACCCTGGTTCGATTCCAGGCTGTATCACAACCGGACGTGATTGGAAGTCCCATAGGGCGGTGCACAATTTGCCCAGCGTTGTTCAAGACCCTGTCTTTCAAAGATAATTCATAAATATCCAAATAACTTCACATATCTTCATTGTAAAGGGTTTGAACACTGTTTCCATGCCTATTCAATGACCCATAAACAATTAATGAACATGCACATGTTGAACAGTCGTTAAGACACTAACAGCTTACAGATGCTAGGCAATTAACGTCACAGTTATGAAAACGTAGGACACTAAAGAGGCCGTTCTACTGACTCCGAAAAACACCAAAAGAAAGATGCCCAGGGTCCCTACTCATCTGCGTGAACGTGCCTAAGGCATGCTGCAAGGAGGCATGAGGACTGCAGATGTAACCAGGGCAATAAATTGCAATGTGCGTACTGTGAGATGCCTAAGACAGCGCTACAGGGAGACAAGATGGACAGCGGATCATCCTTGCAGTGGCAGACGACGTGTAACATCACCTGCACAGGATTGGTACATCCGAACATCACACCAGCGGGACAGTTACAGGAAGGCAACAACAACTGCCCAGTTTACACCAAATCAAATCAATGTTATTTATATAGCCCTTTCGTACATTAGCTGATATCTCAAAGTGCTGTACAGAAACCCAGCCTAAAACCCCAAACAGCAAGCAATGCAGGTGTTGGGGCACATTGGCTAGGAAAAATCCCTAAAAAGGCCAAAACTTGGAGAGAAACCAGGCTATGAGGGGTGGCCAGTCCTCTTCTGGCTGTGCCGGGTGGAGATTATAACAGAACATGGCCAAGATGTTCAAATGTTAATAAATTACCAGCATGGTCAAATAATAGGTCTGGGACAGGTAGCACATCCGGTACACAGGTCAGGATTCCATAGTCGCAGGCAGAACAGTTGAAACTGGAGCAGCAGCACGGCCAGGTGGACTGGGGACCACAAGGAGTCATCATGCCAAGTAGTCCTGAGGCATGGTCCTAGGGCTCAGGTCCTCCGAAAGAGAGAGAGCATACTTAAATTCACACAGGACACCGGATAAGACAGGAGAAGTACTCCAGATATGAAAAACTTACCCAAGCCCCCCAACATATAAACTACTGCAGCATAAATACTGAAGGCTGAGACAGGAGGGGTCAGGAGACACTGTGGCCCCATCCGATGATACCCCCGGACAAGGCCAAACAGGAAGGATATAACCCCACCCACTTTGCCAAAGCACAGTCCCCACACCACTAGAGGGATATCTTCAACCACCAACTTACCATCCTGAGACAAGGCCGAGTCTAGCCCACAAAGATCTCCCCCACGGCACAACCCAAGGGGGGGCGCCAACCCAGAAAGGAAGATCACATCAGTGACTCAACCCACTCAAGTGATGCACCCCTCCTAGGGACGGCATGAAAGAGCACCAGTAAGCCAGTGACTGAGCCCCTGTAATAGGGTTAGAGGCAGAGAATTCCAGTGGAAAGAGGGGAACCGGCCAGGCAGAGACAGCAAGGGCGGTTCGTTGCTCCAGAGCCTTTCCGTTCACCTTCAATTTTGGGGTTTCACCATGTTTCATTGAAATGTACACCTGTGTGTCATCCAGAAGAATGAGGTGATCGATGTTATCGATGTTATCAAAAGCAGCACTAAGGTCTATGAGCACGAGGACAGATGCAGAGCCTTGGTCTGATGCCATTAAAAGGTAATTTACCACCTTCACAAGTGCAGTCTCAGTGCTATGATGGGGTCTAAAACCAGACTGAAGCATTTCGTATACATTGTTTGTCTTCAGGAAGGCAGTGAGTGTTTGCGCAACAGCCTTTTCCAGAAATCTTGAGAGTAATCGAAGATTCGATATAGGCCGATAGTTTTTTAATTTTCTGGGTCAAGGTTTGGCTTTTTCAAGAGAGGCTTTATTACTGCCACTTTTAGTGAGTTTGGTACACATCCAGTGGATAGAGAGACGTTTATTATGTTCAACATAGGAGGGGCAAGCACAGGAAGCAGCTCTTTCAGTAGTATAGTTTGAATTTATTTATTTTTTTACCTTTATTTAAAGTCAGTTAAGAACAAATTCTTAGTTTCAATGATGGCCTAGTAACAGTGGGTTAACTGCCTGTTGACGGGCAGAATGACAGATTTGTACCTCGTCAGCTTGGGGATTCGAACTTGCAACCTTTCGGTTACTAGTCCAACGCTCTAACCACTAGGCTACCCTGCAGCTTGAAAGTTTAGAGGCAATGATCATTTTCATCATTGTGTCAAGAGATATAGTACTAAAACACTTAGTACTTAGTAACTCTCTTGATCCTAGGTCCTGGCAGAGTTGTGCAGACTAGGGACAACTGAGCTTTGAAGGAGTCCATAATTTGCTAGGAAGCACAATCCAGGAAGCATAATACCTCCATCAGTGCTCAGCCTGTCCGCATTAGGTTTAGAGAGGCTGGACTGAGGGCTTGCAGGCATGTTGTAAGGCAGGTCCTCATTAGAGATCACCGGCAACAACGTCACCTATGGGCACAATCCCACCGTCGCTGGACCAGACAGGACTGGCAAAAAGTGCTCTTCACTGACGAGTCGTAGTTTTGTCTCACCAGGGGTGATGGTTGGATTCGCATTTATCATCGAAGGAAGGACCGTTACACTGAGGCCTATACTCTGGAACAGGATCGATTTGGGGGTGGAGGGTCCATCATGGTCTGGGGTGGTGTGTCACAGCATCATCGGATTGAGCTGGTTGTCATTGCAGTCAATCTCAACACTGTGCATCCTTCTCCCTCATGTGGTACCCTTCCTGCAGGCTCATCCTGACATGACCGTCCAGCATAACAAACCACTAGCCAAACGGCTCTTTCTGTGCGTGATTTCCTGCAAGACAAGAATGTCAGTGCTCTGTCATGGCCAGCAATCCCATTGAGTACATCTGGGACTATGGCTAGGGCCATTTCCCCCAGAAATGTCCAGGAACTTGCAGGTGTCTTGGTGGAAGAGTGGGGTAACATCTCACAGCAAGAACTGACAAATCTGGTGCAGTCCACGAGGAGGAGATTCTCTGCAGTACTTAATGCAACTGGTGGCCACACACATATTTTTCATTTTGACCCCCCCTTGACACTCCCTTTGTTCATGGACACGTTATTCAATTTCTGTTAGTCACATGTCTGTGGAACCTGTTCAGTTTATGTCTCAGTTGTTGAATCTTGTTATGTCCATACAAATATTTACACATGTTAAGTTTGCAGAAAATAAACGCAGCTGACAGTGAGAGGACGTTTCTATTTTTGCAATGTTTATCATCAGTGTCACCAGATGAAAGAGTCGAGAAATCAACAAACAGGCAGCAGTGTACAATAGCTTAACAATGGGTGGGCAAATAAGTTAAAGAGATCACTTTGATAGTACCTTTGTCCTGGATATCTGCTGTTGAGGTCAAGTTCATGAACTCATTACCAAACTCATTGTCCATGGATTGAAGCCAAAAGTTGCCTTTCAGTCTCAACTGCTTCTTTATCTCATTTGAGAGATAATTCACAGACACATTTATTCCAGACGGAATAATCAATTGCTGCCAGTCATTTTCTCCAAAGAGGATTTTGACCTTAACTTTTCCAACTTGGTCTGAGAGAAGAAGCATAGGAAATATGTAGTGGACAAATCATCCAAGCATTCATCTTTTCAAAGATTGAACAAAAGTCTAGCAAACAAGCCAATGCCAAGCATTACTTACTACCGTGTGTGTATAAGTGTGTGACTACATTATTGTAATGTAAATGTCACACTGACCTCTTATAAGCATGTGTTTATGTGCACGAGCCAGATTCTCTAAGATTCTCAGCTGAACTGGAGACGATATTTCACAACTTGTTAGGGTGGCAGGTAGCCTAGTGGTTAAGAGCAATGAGCCAATAACCAAAAGGTTTCTGGTTTGAATCCCTGAGCCGGCACGGTGTAAAAACCTGCAATTCTGCTCTTGAGTAGTTAACCACCAACAACTGATTGTTGATTAAGGCAGCCCCGTGCACCTCTCTGATTCAGAGGATTTGGGTTAAATGGGGAAGACACATTTCAGTTGTGCAACTGACTAGGTTTTCCATTCCCTAGTCAGAGAAAAAAACCCATCATGAATCAAAAGTGCTCCAAACACAGCCTATACCAAGCATCCCACTCACTAGTGTGCATTTGTGATGGCGTGAGTGTAATGTACATGGAACGCAGACCTTTATGTTTGGAGGGGGAAGCTTGCAAGCCGAAGAACACAGTCCCACCCGTGAAGCACGAGGGTGGCAGCATCATGTTGTGGGGGTCCTTTGCTGCAGGAGGGACTGGTGCACTCCACAAAATAGATGGCGTCATGAGGAAAGAAAAATTATATGGATATATTGAATCAACATCTCAAGACATCAGTCAGGAAGTTAAAGCTTGGTTACAAATGAGTCTTCCAAATGGACAATGGCCCCAAGCGTACTTCCAAAGTTGTGGCAAAATGGCTTAAGGACAACACAGTCAAGGTATTGGAGTGGCCATTACAAAGCCCTTACCGCAATCCTATAGAGCATTTGTGGGCAGAACTGAAACAACATGTGTGAGCAAGGAGGCCTAAAAACCTGACTCAGTTACACTAGCTCTGTCAGGAGGAATGGGTCAAAATTCATCCAACTTATTGTGGGAAGCTTGTGGAAGGCTACCCAAAATGTTTTAATGAATTTAAAGTCAATGCTACCAAATACTAATTGAGTGTATGTAAACTTCTGACCCAGTGAGAATGCTAATCTGATCTTTTTCAAACTACAGAAACAAACCATCTACTTTGGACATCTACTTTGTGCATGACACAAGTACTCAGAAGTTTACATACACGTAGGTTGGAGTCATTAAAACTTGTTTTAAATTTTTTTCTGGTAGCATTTCTATATTGGAGATTGAAAAAAATCTGGTGCATTTTTACCCGTATTCCATCCAGTTTTTTATGATATATTTATAATATATTACACTGGATCTTTCTTGAATAAATTCATTCATTTCTTTTGTTGTTCTATGGTACAGTTTTTATTGCAATCTAACTGTTTTATTAGTCCTGTAACGGCGTTCTTCGTTTGTCGAAAGAGAGTCGGACCGAAATGCAGCGTGGTGGTTATTCATGATCTTTAATGAAGAAATGACGATACATGAAACAACTATACAAAAATACAAAACAACAAACGGAACGTGAAACCTAATTACAGCCTATCTGGTGAAACTACACAGAGACAGGAACAATCACCCACGAAATACAAAGTGAAACTCAGGCTACCTAAATACGGTTCCCAATCCGAGACAACAAGAATCACCTGACTCTGATTGAGAACCGCCTCAGGCAGCCAAGCCTATACTAGACACACCCCTAATCAACCACAATCCCAATGCCTACAAAAACCCCAATAAGACAATACAATAACCCCATGTCACACCCTGGCCTGAACAAATAATGACAGAAAACACAAACTACTAAGACCAAGGCGTGACAGAACCCCCCCCCCTAAGGTGCGGACTCCCGGACGCACCTCAAAACCATAGGGAGGGTCCGGGTGGGCGTCTGTAAATGGTGGCGGCTCCGGCTCGGGACGTAGACCCCACTTCATAAATGTCCTAGTTCCTCCCCTTCGCGTCCTGGGATAATCCACTCTCGCCGCCGACCATGGCCTAATAGTCCTCACCCAGAACCCCACAGAACTGAGGAGCAGCTCGTGACTGAGGGGCAGCTCGGGACTGAGGCAGCTCGGGACTGAGGGGCAGCTCGGGACTGAGGGGCAGCTCGGGACTGATGGGAAGCTCGGGACTGAGGGGAAGCTCGGGACTGAGGGGCAGCTCGGGACTGAGGGGCAGCACGGAACCGAGGGGCAGCCCGGAACTGAGAGGCAGCCCGGAACTGAGAGGAAGCCCAGTACTGAGAGGAGACCCAGTACTGAGAGGAAGCCCAGTACTGAGATGAAGCTCAGGTAGGTAGTAGGCTCCGGTAGATCCTGGCTGGCTGGCGGATCTGGAAGATTCTGGTTGACTAGCAGATCTGGAAGATTCTGGTTGACTAGCAGATCTGGAAGATTCTGGTTGACTAGCAGATCTGGAAGATTCTGGTTGACTAGCAGATCTGGAAGATTCTGGTTGCCTACAGATCTGGAAGATTCTGGTTGACTGGCAGATCTGGAAGAGACTGGTTGACAGGCTGATCTGGAAGAATCTGGTGACTGGCAGATCCTGGCTGACTGGCGGATCCTGGCCGACTGGCAGATCCTGGCCGCCTGGCAGATCCTGGCCGACTGGTACTACTGGCAGATCCTGGCCGACTGGCACTTCTGGCGGATCCTGGAAGACTGGTGGATCCTGGCTGACTGGCGGATCCTGGCAGACTGGCGAATCCTGGCTGACTGGCGAATCCTGGCTGACTGGCAGATCCTGGCCGTCTGGCAGATCCTGTCCGACTGGCAGATCCTAGCCGACTGGCACTACTGGCAGATCCTGGCCGACTGGCACTTCTGGCGGATCTTGGCTGACTGGCACTTCTGGCGGATCCTGGCAGACTGGAGGATCCTGGCTGACTGGTGGATCTAACTGATCCTGACAGACTGGCGACGCTGGGCAGACTGGCGGCGCTGGGCAGACTGGAGACGCTGGGCAGACTGGCGACGCTGGGCAGACTGGCGACGCTGGGCAGACTGGCGACGCTGGGCAGACTGGCGACGCTGGGCAGACTGGCAATGCTGGGCAGACTGGGGGCACTGGCGGCGCTGGGCAGACTGGCGGCTCCTTGCAGACTGACATCTCCTTGCGGACTGGCAGCTCCTTGCAGACTGACAGCTCTGGCTGCTCCATGCAGACTGACATCTCTGGCTGCTTCATGCAGACTGGCAGCTCTGGCTGCTCCATGCAGACTGACAGCTCTGGCTGCTCCATGCAGACTGACAGCTCTGGCTGCTCCATGCAGACTGACAGCTCTGGCTGCTCCATGCAGGCTGGCAGCTCTGGCTTCTCCATGCAGGCTGGCAGCTCTGGCTGCGCTGAACAGGCGGGAGACTCCGGCAGCGCAGGAGAGGAGAAAGGCTCTGGCTGCGCTAAACAGGCGGGAGGCTCCGGCAGCGCTGGAGAGGAGAAAGGCTCTGGCTGCGCTAAACAGGCGGGAGACTCCAGCAGCGCAGGAGAGGAGGAAAGCGCTGGCTGCGCTGAACAGGCGAGGCGCACTGAAGGCCTGGTGCGTGGTGCTGGAACTGGTGGTACTGAACCGAGGACACGCACAGGAAGCCTGGTGCGGGGAGCTGCTACCGGAGGACTGGAGTGTGGAGGTGGCACAGGATGGGCTAGACCGTGAAGGCGTACTGGAGATCTTGAGAGCAGTGTTGGCACAGGACGTGCAAGGCTAGGGATGTGCACAGGAGGCCTGGTGCGTGAGGCAGGTACCAACTTCACCAGCCGACTAACACGCACCTCAGGACGAGTATGGAGCGCTAACCCAGGTGCCATCAAATCCCCAACACGTTCCGTCGGGCGAATTCCATGCAAAAAGCACCAACACAGCAACTCCCTCATTTCTCTCTCCTCCAATTTCCCCATTAACTCCTTCACAGTCTTTGTTTCGCTCACCTCCAACACCGGCTCTGGTTCTGGTCTCCTCCTTGGCTCCTCACGATAAACAGGGAGAGTTGGCTCAGGTCTATCTCCTGACTCAGCCACTCTCCCTCTGAGCCCCCCCCCCAATACATTTTTTGGGGTGACTCTCGGGTTTCGCTCTGTGCCGCCGTGTCTGTTTCTCCAACTCCATTCGCCTATAGCCCTCTTCGCACTGCTCTAGCGAATCCCAGGCGGGCTCAGGCACTCTCTCTGGGTCAGCCGCCCACCTGTCTATTTCATCCCACGTCGTATACTCCATGCTTCTGCTGTCCATAACGTCCTCATAACAGCGTCTCGTAAGTACCTCCTTTCGCTCCTGTTGTCGCTGCCTGTAACCACGCCACTCGGTCCGTGTGTGGTGGGTGATTCTGTAACGGCGTTCTTCGTTTGTCGAAAGAGAGTCGGACCGAAATGCAGCGTGGTGGTTATTCATGATCTTTAATGAAGAAATGACGATACATGAAACAACTATACAAAAATACAAAACAACAAACGGAACGTGAAACCTAATTACAGCCTATCTGGTGAAACTACACAGAGACAGGAACAATCACCCACGAAATACAAAGTGAAACTCAGGCTACCTAAATACGGTTCCCAATCCGAGACAACGAGAATCACCTGACTCTGATTGAGAACCGCCTCAGGCAGCCAAGCCTATACTAGACACACCCCTAATCAACCACAATCCCAATGCCTACAAAAACCCAAATAAGACAATACAATAACCCCATGTCACACCCTGGCCTGAACAAATAATTAAAGAAAACACAAACTACTAAGACCAAGGCGTGACAAGTCCTTCAATTTCCTTTGCTAATACGGACTCTTTTGGTCTAAATTGATTTTGTTTTATAGATGAGTGCTGAATTGCATGGCCTCTAAAAGCACATTTAAAAGGGTCCCATACAATAAGGGATCTGCTGTACCTATGTTATGTCGGAAAAAGTCAGTTATACATTCTTCTGTCCTAGTTATAAACAAGTTATCATTCAGTATGCTTTGATTACATTTCCAATATCCTCGCCCACGTGGAAATTTTGTAAGAGTAATATATATACGCCAATTATACGATGACCCGAATGCATTCCGCCCACTATCAACACTTTAACTTTTAGAGCCAGAGAAAATGACATAAGAAGGTAATCAAGACGACTCGCTCGATTAAGCCTCTTCCATGTATGTCTCACTTGGTCAAGGTATTTAAGCCTCCATATATCCACTAATTCCAATATATCCATGACATTCCTGAGAGTGATAGTTTGTAGTGTGATTTCCTTTACCGTATTAAAATCCCCCACCATAGTAATAGAGTCTAGTGTTGCTTGTAGAGTTGATAAATTCTTATATATATTTTCAAAGAAGCTTGGATCATCATTATTTGGATCGTATAGATTAATAAGCCATAAACACATTTAAAATGATCCATCTACCTTGATCTGTTTGGACAATTTGCACATTTGGATCTAAATTACTGTTAATTAATATCATCACCCCTTTTGAATTTCTTTGCCCATGGGAGAAATATATATTGCCCCCCCCCCCAGTCCCTTTTCCACAAAACTTCATCTAAAATTGTTGAATGCGTTTCTTGTAAACAATAGATATTATATTCCTTCTCTTTTAGCCAGGTACATACTGATCGTCTTTTCTTGTTATCTGTGAAGCATTATAATTATTACTGGCTATACTTATTTCACGACTTACCATGATGAGACACAAGTGTTAAATATTTTTATCAAAATGTATTTTTGTAAATGTACCATTTAAAAAGTAACATGATGATTGAGTGTCTATACAGTTGTATAGCTGTATATTTGCATTGCTACTAAGTCAACCTTCAATTGGTCCCCACTATTCCACCCGCTAAAATCCCTCCTCATCCCTCCTCATTCCAATGCCCAGCGGACCACCCCTGAAACAAGATCGTCAAGGTTCTCATTAGCAGCTTTGAGAATTTCCTTGTATATTATGCTCTCCCTTCAGGGGGCTTTGGCTTTGCAGGACCAACCCTGCAAAGCCCAAAAAACAGATAGGAACATCTCCTTAGTATCTGGGTGATTCAGGTTGGTGTCTAGGGTATAGGCTTGTGGACCGTTCCATCAATATAAGACCATAAATAACTAAATTAGTTTATTTTAAAACACTGTTCCACCATGATAGGACAATAAGTAAATGGTGTGGTATTATTAGCTATCATGTCATCATTGAATATTCAGCAGTGACATTAGCTAGCTAGCTATCGAACACAAGATAGGCTAAAGTAGTAACTATTACACTTCAGAATGTGAACAACATTCCTACTAGGTAGAATATAAACAGCTTCACTTTGCTAGCTAGCTAACACTTGTTTCTAACATGAGCCACACGTGTTGATATGCACATTTGCATCCTACATACACTTTCATCGATACACATGGTCCAACAATAATTAATGAACTAGCTACACGTTACAGACAGCTGTTGGTGATCAGGCCTACCACTGTTGTGTCATCAGCAAACTTGATGATGGTGTTGGATGTGTGCCTTGCCATGCAGTCATGAATGAACAAGGAGTAGAGGAGGGGACTGAGCATGCACCCCTGAGGGGCCTCCGTGTTGAGGATCAGCGTGGCGGATGTGTTGTTACCTATCCTTACCACCTGAGGTCGGCCCATCAGAAAGTACAGGATCCAGTTGCAGAGGGGGGTTTTTAGTCCCAGGGTCCTTAGCTTAGTGATGAGCTTTGATGGCCTTACGGTGTTGAACTCTGAGCTGTAGTCTATGAATAACTTTACACATAGGTGTTCCTTTTGTCCAGGTGGGAAAGGGAAGTGTTGAGTGCAATAGAGATTACATCATCTGTGTGTCTGTTGGGGCGGTATGCAAATTGGAGTGGGTCTAGGGTTTCTGGGATAATGGTGTTGATGTGAACCATGACCAGCCTTTCAAAGCATTTCATGGCTACAGACGTGAGTGCTATGGGTCGGTAGTTAGTCATTTATGCATGTTACCTTAGTGTTCTTGGGCACAGAGACTATGGTGGTCTGCTTGAAACATGTTGGTATTACAGAATCAGTCAGGGACAGGTTGAAATGTCAGTGAAGACATCTGCCAGTTGGTCAGCACATGGTAATCATGTGGCCATCCTGGTCAGTGCATGCTCGGAGTACATGTCCTGGTAATCTGTCTGGCCCTGCGGCCTTGTGACCTGTTTAAAGGTCTTACTCACATCGGCTACGGAGAGCGTGATCCCACAGTCATCCTGAACAGCTGTTGCTCTCATGCACGCTTCAGGATTACTTGCCTTTAAGCGAGCATAGAAGTGGTTTAGATTGTGTCACTGGGCAGCTCGCGGCTGTGCTTCCCTTTGTAGTCTGTCATAGTTTGCAAGCCCTGCCACATCCGACGAGCGTCGGAGCCGGTGTAGTAAGTTTCAGTCTTTGTCCTGTTTTGATGCTTTCCCTGTTTGATGGTTCGTCGGAGGGCATAGCAGGATTTCTTATAAACTTCCGGGTTAGTTTCGCTCCTTGGATGCAGCAGCTCTACCCTTTAGCTCAGTGCAGATGCTGCCTGTAATCCATGGCTTCTGGTTGAGGTATGTATGTACGGTCACTGTGAGGACAACGTCATCGATGCACTTATTGATGAAGCCAGTGACTGATGTGGTGTACTCCTCAATGCCATCGGAAGAATCCCAGAACATATTCCAGTCTGTGCTAGCAAAACAGTCCTGTAGCTTAGCATCTGCTTCATCTTACCACTTTCTTCTTGACCGAGTCACTGGTTCATCCTGCTTTAGTTTTTGCTTTTAAGCTGGAATCAGGAGGATATAATTATGGTCAGATTGGCCAAATGGAGGGCGAGGGAGAGCTTTGTACGCATCTCTGTGTGTGGAGTAAAGGTGGTCTAGTGCCAGCATTGGTTTGTGTTGGTATATAGACAGAAAATATATACAAAATTGTGTGGTCTATAGCTTTTGATGAGATACTCTTCCTCAGGCGAGCAAAACCTCAAAACGTCCTTAGATATCGTGCACCAGCTTTTGTTTGCAAATATACATAGACCGGTACCCCTTGTCTTACCAGAAGCCGCTGTTCTATCCTGCTGAAAAAGCTTAAACCCATGTTATTCATGTCATCGTTTAGCCAATTCTCGGTGGAACATAAGATATTACAGTTTTTAATGTCCCATTGGTAGGATTTACGTGATTGTAGTTCGTATTTGTTATTATTGATTGATTGTACGTTGGCTAATAGGACCGATGGTTAAAGTAGAGTACCCTGTCGGCAACAAATGCTTATAAGGCATTCGGACCTTTGTCCATGATACCTCTGTCTCTTTCTCCTGCAAATGATGGAGATGAGGGCCTTGTCGGGGGTCTGAAGTAAATCCTTCCCGTCCATCTTGTTGAAGAAAAAGTATTACTCCAGTACGGGGTGAGCAATAGCTGTCCTGTCATCTAGAAGCTCTTTTCGGTCATAAGACATGGTGGCAGAAACATTACGTACATAATAAGTTACAAATAACACACAAAAACATACGCAACTGGTTACGGGACCGTAAAACGTCAGCCAGCTCCTCTCGGCGCCATTCTCATTGCTCCCTATTAGTTTAACGGACAACAATATAATTAAATTTGCTTATCAAAGTCTTCAATGGATGTTTACAAAAAAAGATGGTGGATCATTTCCTTCAAAGATTTATTCACAGTTGGCGACTATTTATTTTTGAGTGCAGATCTTTTTCAGAGCTTATCTGATTGGTCTAATCCTGATTGGTCTAATCCTACATTGATTGATTCATTGCGGCCAGCAGTTCTAACAAACAAAAAATATTATTATTATTTAGTCAATCAACAGAATATGACTTGGAAATATACAATAGGTTAGAATTGTTTTACTTGAGCATCATTTTCTTTTCTTTTTTAACCTCTTACGTCGACCCGAGACGCAATCGTCTCATCTAGCCATCAGCAAATGCAAATGCACTACGCCAAATGCTAATAGCACTCATTAAAACACACATGCAGGGTAGTGAATTAAAGCTACACTCGTTGTGAATCTAGCCAACAAGTCAGATTATTAAAATGCTTTTCGGCGAAAGCATGAGAAGCTATTATCTGATAGCATGCAACACCCCGAAATACCTGAATGCGATGTAAACAAAAGATTTCGCGTAGCCGGCGCTACACAAATAGCAGAAATAAAATATAAAACTTTCATTACCTTTGACGAGCTTCTTTGTTGGCACTCCTATATGTCCCATAAACATCACTATTGGGTCTTTTTTTCGATTAAATCGGTCCATATATACCCAAAATAGCCATCTATGGAAACTGTGTGATTCAGAAAAAAACACTGTTTGAAAACGCTACGTCATTTTTTTTTAATTAAAAAAGTCACCGATAAACTTTCACAAAACACTTCAAAATACTTTTGTAATCCAACTTTAGGTATCAGTAAACGTTAATAATCTATCAAAATGATCACGGGGCGATGTGTATTCAATAGCTCCACGATTTCAAATCATCTTCCAAAATCTCTCTTCCAAACCTTCCTGTCGGAAACCGGATGGAAAGTGATCTCTCTAGTATGTTTGACCAAGAAACAAAGGCACCGGAAATGACGAGACTGGCGACATCGTGTGGAAGCTGTAGGAATTGCAATCTCGGCCCCATCTAATTTAGTTTCCATTCAACAATACATGCAAGTGGCGCATTGATACTTTTTTCAGTTTTCAGTAACCAGATTTTCTTGCGCTTTTCGATGAAACACACGCTCTGTTATAGTCACAGCCGTGATTTAACCAGTTTTAGAAACGTCAGAGTGTTTTCTATCCACACATACTAATCATATGCATATACTATATTCCTGGCATGAGTAGCAGGACGCCGAAATGTTGCGCGATTTTTAACAGAATGTTCAAAAACGTAGGGGGTCGACTTAAGAGGATTTATTAACTCATTCAGGGTCTCAACTCACTGTTGAGAGTTAGAATAGTAAGGTACATAAGGTGTCATTTTGAATTTATTTTGTGTATCAGCAGTTTTTATCTTTTGTCAGTCACTGACAGCCACTCAATTAGCCATGTCAGCTAACACGTTTTAGATTTTTAACCAGTTATCTAAATTTGTCTTAATCATGGCCAAATCCCGACCAGGCATGGAGGGCATGTGCCTAGGGGTCCTGACCTCCAGGGGACCCCTATTGATTTTGTAAGTCACTCTCACTCCCAAATGTCTAGAATTGCAGGTAATTACAGTGCCTTTGTCACGCCTTGGTCTTAGTGTTTTGTGTTTTCGTTATATATTTGGTCAGGCCAGGGTGTGACAGGGGTTTATGTTGTTGTAATTCGTATTGGGGTTTGTAGTATTTGGGATCGCGGCTGATTAGGGGTGTTGTATAGGCTTGGCTGCCTGAGGCGGTTCTCAATCAGCTGTCAGATCATGATTAACCACCACGCTGCATTTCGATCCGACTCTCTTTCAACGAACGAAGAACGCCGTTACAGAATCACCCACCACATACAGACCGAGCAGCGTGGTAACAGGCAGCGACAGCAGGAGCAGCGAAAGGAGGACGTTATGGAGTATACGACGTGGGAAGAAATCGACAGGTGGGCGGCCGACCCAGAGAGAATGCCTGAGCCCGCATGGGATTCACTGGAGCAGTGCGAAGAGGGCTATAGGCGAATGGAGTTGGAAAAAAGAAAGACACGGCGGCGCAGAGCGAAACCCGAAAGTCACCCCAAAAAATGTATTGGGGGGGGCCTCAGGGAGAGAGTGGCAGAGTCAGGAGTCAGACCTGAGCCAACTCTCCCTGTTAATCATGAGGAGCAGCGATATAAGGACTTCTGGTCTTGGGAGATGATATTAGACGGAAGAGGACCCTGGGCTCAGCCTGGTGAATATCGCTGTCCCAAGGAGGAAGCAGAGGCAGCAGGAGATAGGAGCCGGCGATACGAGGGAACACGGTTGGCAAGGAAGCCCGAGAAGCAACCCAAAACAATTATTGGGGGGGGGCTTACAGGGAGTATGGCTATGCCAGGTAGGAGACCTGCGCAAACTCCCTGTGCTTTCCGGTGGGCTAAAGAGACCGGGCAGGCACCGTGTTATGCTAGTGAGCACACGGTGTCTCCAGTGCGGGTGCATAGCCCGGTACGGTTCATAGCAGCCCTTCGTATTTGCCGGTCTAGAGTGGGCATCGAGCCAGGTAAGCTTGGGCAGGCTCGGTGCTCAAGAGCTCCAGTGCGCCTGCACGGTCCGGTCTATCCAGAGCCACCTCCACACACCAGTCCTCCGGTAGCAGCTCCCCGCACCAGGCTTCCTGTGCGTGTCCTCGCTCCAGTATCACCAGTGCCCGCACCACGCATCAGGCCTACAGTGCGCCTCGCCTCTCCTGCTCTGTCGGAGTCTCCCGCCTGTTCAGCGCAGCCAGCGTTTTCCTCCTCTCCTGCGCTGTCGGAGTCTCCTGTCTGTTCAGCGCAGCCAGCGTTTTCCTCCTCTCCTGCGCTGTCGGAGTCTCCCGCCTGTTCAGCGCTTTCTTCTCTACAGCGCTGCCGGAGCCTCCTGCCTGTTTGAAGCAGCCTGAGCTGCCAGTCTGCAGGGAGCTGTCAGTCTGCAAGGAGCTGTCAGTCTGCAAGGAGCTGCCAGTCTGCAAGGAGCTGCCAGTCTGCAAGGAGCTGTCAGGGGAGGAACTTGGACATTAATGTAGTGGGGTCCACGTCCCGAGCCGGAGCCGCCACCAATGACAGACGCCCACCCGGACCCTCCCTATGGTTTTGAGGTGCGTCCGGGAGTCCGCACCTTGGGGGGGGGGGGGGGGGTTCTGTCACGCCTTGGTCTTAGTGTTTTGTGTTTTCGTTATATATTTGGTCAGGCCAGGGTGTGACAGGGGTTTATGTTGTTGTAATTCGTATTGGGGTTTGTAGTATTTGGGATCGCGGCTGATTAGGGGTGTTGTATAGGCTTGGCTGCCTGAGGCGGTTCTCAATCAGCTGTCAGGTGATTCTCGTTGCCTCTGATTGGGAACCGTATTTAGGTAGCCTGAGTTTCACTTTGTATTTCGTGGGTGATTGTTCCTGTCTCTGTGTAGTGTTCACCAGATAGGCTGTATTAGGTTTTTTGTATTTATAGTTATTTCATGTATCGTCACAATTTCCTTATTAAAGATCATGATTAACCACCACGCTGCATTTCGGTCCGACTCTCTTTCAACGAACGAAGAACGCCGTTACAGCCTTGCGAAAGTATTCGGCCCCCTTGAACTTTGCGACCTTTTGCTACATTTCAGGCTTCAAACATAAAGATATAAAACTGTATTTTTTTGTGAAGAATCAACAACAAGTGGGACACAATCATGAAGTGGAACGACATTTATTGGATATTTCAAACTTTTTTAACAAATCAAAAACTGAAAAATTGGGCGTGCAAAATTATTCAGCCCCTTTACTTTCAGTGCAGCAAACTCTCTCCAGAAGTTCAGTGAGGATCTCTGAATGATCCAATGTTGACCTAAATGACTAATGATGATAAATACAATCCACCTGTGCGTAATCAAGTCTCCGTATAAATGCACCTGCACTGTGATAGTCTCACAGATTTAAGTTATATGTTTTAGCACAACACACTACAGTCATCAAACATACCTTGTCCACAAATTGTATTGTTTTACATGAGCAGGGACTGAACATACTAATTTAGGATTACAACACAACTGATCATTTCAAGTTTTCTTTAGGTGGACACACACATACAATAATCTGAGCATCTGGGCCACTAGCATTCTTGGAATGAATCAAGACAATCGATTCATTCTTTGTACATGTCTGACTCCAGCACAATATTTCTCGTCTTATGTTACAACTGAACAAACATGCTACTAAAGCAATGTGCACACTCATCATCACTGCAAGCTATCTATTGTAACAGGTAATGCATGTGGAAGCATTTCTCCTTTTTCCATAGACCTTCGGTTACAATATGTTGCCACTTGGAATAAACAGAAATCAATGTTACTTTTGGCAGGTAAAATAAGATATTCACAAGGCTTCAGTCCCGTGGCCGGCTAAAGCCATTTGGGTGCTAATATAATATAAGCTCTTATTGCAGGCCACTCATGTTATCCCCATTAGATATAATTAAATATTGTGACTTCTACATGGAAATGTTTGCTGGTATTTGCGATGATATTGTTTCTAACATGTCATACTGTTCTAGATAAGAGCATCTTCTAAATTACTAAAATGTAAATATATGTGTCATAGTCTTCTATGGCCACCAACAGCAGAGGTCAAACGTCTTAAATCTTATTTGGCTGTAATGGGATGCTCTGTGAGACAAGCATCATGTTGACAAATGGAGGCAGGACTCCCATGGAGACACAAGATGTGTGCATCTAATAGCTCAGTGAGCTCTACAGAGCTTTGGAGAAATCAACATTTAAAAGGAGAAACAGTTCCGCAGTTACTGTGGGCTATTATAAGTATATGTCCGTGTTCCAAAGTATTCAGAGACCACATGATGTGCACACAGGTGATATAACCATGAGTAGGCAGTGTGTGTATGTTTGTGCCGCACCTGGCATTAACAGTAAATCAGTGTTTCACACTTTACAGCTTACTTCAATTACTTGAGAACAAAGGTTATGTGTTTGCAAGTGTGTTCATGGTTTGCAAAGTATGCATGTGTTTGTGTGTGCATATTAAATCACGACCTAATATAAAAGTGCTATCTGTAGCAATGTGGTCATTTATTATAATATTACTGTTCTGCCCTGCTCATTTAATATATATGTCCTCAATGCGCTCTTATCCTTGGGACTCAAAATGTAAATTTGATGCATCTATCATTGTGAGACATAAAATTCATGTGAAGTTGCATTACGGAATCTGCCTAAGAAATGTTGGACCAGAGACTCTAGAATTGTATTGCCATGCAGCGGTTCTAAATGGGCACTAAAATCAGGATTTAAGACACAGGGTACATTTTATGCGATTTTTGATATTGTGCAAAATGTCAGTGCTTCTTACTCAAAGACAAAAACCATTTGGTACATAAAGGTTCCTTCCTTTATGCAGTGGGAGCAGGGGGCTTTGCACTAACAGATGCTAGTATCGTCAGGACACGGTGATAGCAAAACAAAATTAGAGTCTGTGCTCAAATAATGGATGCTGTGTTAATCCAAAGCAAACCTTAGTTTCACAAGTCATCACCGTTCATGGTCGTCCTACTGCCTCTCCTTCACAGGGAGAAATAGAGGGGATTTGTGGCAGAGTGACATTTGTCGTAACGACTCCTCACTTCAGTGCCAGGGGACAAGCACCTCCTCTTGTGCCCACTAAAGTGAGAATCACACATCCACATCCACAGTCCTGACATAAATAAAATATGAAGGCTTTCTAATGAACCAGGTTTACTTTAAGACGTCCATAATGCCAAATCTGATACAAGGGTAACTTTATGTTGAAGTGCCTGTAATAGGTCATAGATTTGATACAAGACTAATAGTGAAAATGTGGAGGGTTATTCTGGAAGAGAAGGTGGAGGTCGAACATTCTCTATCTATTGAAGACATCTCAGAAACTCAGACTTCACCAGAATCTGACTCTACCCAATGGTATTTCGAGGGAACGGAACACTGGCAGAAGGCAATGTATCATGAGCTGTGAGATTTTCAGCAAGATGAAATCATAGAGTTTTTCCTAGTAAAAAAAAGTCACTACAGGTCAGACTTAGTACATGATTTTATCTGTAGGAAAAATTGGATTGTGGGATGGGTATCTGTGTGCATATGTGTGTGTGTGTGCGCCCATGTGTGTGTGCATTAATGCGCATGTGTCTGTGTAGAGAAGCACCTTCAAGTGAAAGCACCCCCTCTTGATATAAATGTAAAAAACACTACACATCACTATGGTTACTGACCTGATAAATCTGCTCGCTAAATATATGACTTTAACTCATTATCATTCAAATCCATTAAGCGATGTATGTGGGCAAACATTTCTCATTAAACAACCGCTGGGACAGGGTTTCTGTTTTCACATTATGCCTTAATAACCTGTTGTGACTCGGGGGCGGTATTTTCATTTTTGGAAAAAAAACATTCCCGTAGTTAACAGGATATTTTTTCAGAACAAGATGCTAGAATATGCATATAATTGACAGCTTAGGATAGAAAACACTCGGTACAAAACGGTACAAATATTGTCTGTGAGTATAACAGAACTGATGTTGCAGGCGAAAGCCTGAAAAAAATCCAATCCAGAAGTGCTCCATGTTCTGAAAGCGCTGCGTTCCAATGAGTCCCTAATGAGCAGTGAATGGGCTATCAACCAAATTACGCTTTCTACGTATTCCCCAAGGTGTCTACAGCATTGTGATGTAGTTTTACGCATTTATGTTGAAGAATAGCCGTAGGTGGCTACATTGCGCAAGTGGTCACCTGATGCCCCCAGAGAGATTCTCGCGTAAAATACAGAGGTAGCCATTACTCCAATCGGTCCTACTGAAAAACTAATTGTCCCGATGGATATATTATCGAATAGATATTTAAAAAACACATTGAGGATTGATTATAAACAACGTTTGCCATATTTCTATCGATATTATGGAGCTAATGTGGAATATTTTTTGCGGTTTTCGTGACTACAATTTCCGGGCGATTTCTCAGCCAAATGTGAAGAACAAAGGAGCTATTTCGCCTACAAAAATAATATTTTGGGAAAAAAGGAACATTTTCTATCTAACTGGGAGTCTCGTGAGTGAAAACATCCGAAGCTCATCAAAGGTAAACTATTTAATTTGATTGCTTTTCTGATTTCCGTGACCAAGTTACCTGCTGCTAGCTGGACAAAATGCTATGCTAGGCTATCGATAAACTTACACAAATGCTTGTCTAGCTTTGGCTGTAAAGCATATTTTGAAAATCTGAGATGACAGGGTGATTAACAAAAGGGTAAGCTGTGTCTCAATATATTTCATTTGTGATTTTCATGAATAGGAATATTTTCTAGGTATATTTATGTCCGTTGCTTTATGCTTATTAGTGTCTGGCGATGATTAAGCTCCCGTATGCGGGATGGGGAGTCAGTAGAGGTTTTTAACATGGTTATGTTGTGAATTGTTGAACAGATATACAGTAGTAGGTTCATCTTACTATTGCAGGTTGGTTCCAGTACTAGAAGTTAAAATAAATGGTATGAACATTCTACTGTTTATGATTAAACATATATTTTACTATATGTTAAATTTTGTTGACCTGTAGTGTAGTAGGCTAAGTCCAAAAAGAAGGTATCCATATTATTCGCACCAATGTATCAAATCAAAGTTTATTGGTTGCATACACAGTTTAGCAGATGTTATAGTGCAGTGAAATGCTTATATTACTAGCTCCTAACAATGCAGTAAATGTCAATCAATTACACAAATAATAATAACAAATACATTAATTATAAAATCAAGAAACCAAGAAATGTCGGAACCAATATTGTAGTGAAGATTCATTCTGCTTATGCAAACTAATAAAAACATAATTGCATCACCTCCATGCTACTGAGGAGGAAGGAGACATGGCCAATAAGTACACTCATATTTCAAGTGGGTCCAATCGAGTGGGTAGAACCATTTGCATTTGACTTCTGTCAATAAGATCCAAGAGCCTTTGTCAATTTGACTTTCCACCTAGTCACATTGGAACCAAGATCAATATTGGTTTAATTGCAATCCAATGTGTGTGTCTTTCTCTGCACCCACCCAGTCAACTCAACATTATTCACCTCATACCATGACAACCACCCTGATTGATTCCTTACTTTTATTTTTGCATTTTATTCCTACTGTTTGCTGTCTGGCCAAACTTCAATATCTCTAACCCAGCCCTGCTTCTGTGAGGACACGGTGGAGGAATGGTAAATGGGGGTATGTGAGTGTGTATATTTGATCTTTAATGAATGTCAGTTTACCTGTCTGTTGGTGGTTTGTGCCCCTGTTGGAGTATCTGTGATTTCCATTAGTCAATATGCATTGAAAGCCAAGAGACCGTAGATATATCTTATCATTGATGAAATGATTGCCATCGATGCCAATGATTAATGGAAGTACTGTACACAGAGCATGAATTCACTTGAAATATGTTTGTTATTTGAATGCATTGAAAGAGGCCAGTATAATGTTTTGCTCTGTGCATTACAGGAAAGCTACGGTATGTAAATAGTATTGATTGTGATCCTTCTCTCTGAAGGGAAGGGAACAATTGACTGAAGAAGGAAAAATGCATAGCGAGTCATCACTTAACCATTAGACGGTTTACTAGTGTTAGGACACTGATTATGGGATTTCATAATATCCTAATTCATCTTGCATCCTAATCAACAGCGATTGTGCCAAATTATTGGAAAGTCATTTTAATTTCTTATATCATGTATTGATTAATTAATTAACTACACATATACTGTAGCATTGTACAATGATAGAGAGCTTATTTGCATTTTAGATTGACTAAGTTCCTGTGTTGATCATAGCAGAAATTATTGAGTGCCTTTTGAGCACACATTTTATCATCGCTACTGATGAACTCTCTGCTCAACTTTGGCTGTGAACAAAAACCAAACCAACAAAGCAATATAGTTCACAAGACATTTATATTTAATCTCACAATCAAACATAATGGGTAATTCTAATGGTGCTGGCATGACTGCATTAGAGATAAAGAAACTTCTCTGTCTGTGTGCGTGAGTGAGTGTGCGCCCGTGTGTGGTTGCGTTTACACAAGGAGCCCAATTCTTATCTTTTTCACCACTAATTGGTCTTTTGACCAATCACAGACCTTTTCACAACAGATCTTTTTCAGACCTGACCTGAAAGAAACATCAGATTTGGGCTGCCTGTGTAAACACAGCCTATGTGTGTCTGAAAGGTATGATTCCTGAAGTTCACCCCCAAATATTTGCAATAAAGTGAGGGAAGAGGTTTAATCCCACCACAACTATCACATTGTATGACATGTAACAGCAACAGACATCACTGTAGATGCCATCAGCATTCAGCCATAGTGGAGATTAGAAAGACCAGAGTAAAGTCTACTTGCCTTTAACAACTTAATCATAAGTGCAGTACAAAGACTCTACATAACCCTAAAATGTCTCCATTGAGGTAGTTTCTCCTTTGAGCTAACTCTAAAGGACTCCTGTATTGTACATATTTCAGAGCATACTGTATGTCAAATAAGGCTCAGTCTCAACTTTAATTTCATGCATTTCTCAAGAACAGTTAATGAGTCACTTCCAATTCTTCAGCCAATCTATTCCCTCTGTGGAGGTTAATGCATGTAAATAAATGTCAGGTCCCAACTGACACGGAGGTGCTTTTATTCCCATGCCTGCAATCCCACGTAACAGGCAGCAGCAGGACTAATATACAGCAGCTACATGGACCCACAACCCTCATGTCATGCTGCTTCTCCTGCCTATTACTGATTCCTTGTTTTGCTATTTTCCCTCGGGAGGTTGGATCCTAATGGACAATATCTAGTATAGGCATATATGGTACAGTCCTCTCACAGAGATGTGAAAGCACTAGTTACGCTTTGAGAGTGGAGGAAATGAGGGACCAATAGACTGGCCCAGGTAACCTTATGGTCTATAATGCCTTTAGGTCAACCACTCAAATGTTGGGGAATTGCAGAGAGTAGCTGAATGGACATCACAAGAGGGTCTGCTCCCTGTTATGTAAGCCACTGTTATCTCTGTAAAGCCTCACTCACCTTTTGTATTCACACACACACCAGTGGAGGCTGGTGACTTGAATAATTGAGGAGGATGGGAGTCCCACGGTATAGGCGCGGAATGCACGGAGACGACAAAGTTTCTTTCAAAAATGGTCAAAGACTAAATATTATAACCTAAAGTATTTAATAAAAACATGTATAGTACAATATTATGGGGAATAGGAATGAGAGGGCTACTTACACAGTGTTGGAAAGGGATCATAGCAGTGATTTAATGAGGGTATGAGGTGAGGTGTTCAGAGGCTTGACCAGTGCAGGACAGGATTTGACCGAGAAGACAAAAAACAATAACACAACACACTACAGAGTTAGACAAAAGAGCTAACAATTAGTTAGTCCAAGCAAGGAGTAAAATCATTGACGTGTAATGTGATTGTGTTTGCGTATGTGATTGACTCTACATACAGTACTCACAGTGCTTGGAGGGGAAACATTCAATGTGCCAGTGGATGAGCGGGCAGATGAGACGTGGCTTCAGTTAATGTCAGGAGAAAGTTGACAATGGTAGTGGAGTGAAATAGTCATCACCTCTTAATCTGGGATTTAGCTGTAAATACAAATAGCAGATACATTCCATTACAGCTGCGCCAAGCTCTGATCATCCACATACCTGACGATAACTGCAAGCAGACTGGTGGCACCATAACTCGCTGCTCTGGGACCTTTTCCTTATATGTTAACTTAACGAGGAAAACTCTGGATCCTATAAGGTATGACAGATGGTTTTCTATGGAATATGATAGGACCAGATTTTCCTAATCAGGTCACATGTCTTTAAAAAAACTCCTGACCCTGATGGGGTAGAAAACCCTGTCAAACTGCAGCTACCTTATATTTGTTCATAAAAATTATATTTAGACTAGATTAGGAATGGGATTTCCTCTACCCAGACACATGACAACAACTGATAGACAAAGGAACTCACATGGTTGAGCTTACTTTATGCATGTTTGCATCATGCAGGCCTATGCAACAGTAGGCCCTATAAAAATGTACTCATATCTGTCATCACTATTATGTTGATTAAGTAAGGGAACACCCCCCTGAAATGTACAAAAATGAATGGGAAGTCATTGGCACTGGACAAAACATATACACGGTGTCCAATACCACTCAATTTGGCGTTGTTTCATTCAAAGTTGATTGCAAATGCCATATGGCAAAGGCCAAGTGTAACACTTCACAAATCCAACAGATGGGGAGTGCGCTCCACCGTGGTTTTTCATAGTGAAAATGTAACACAAGTCAACATCCAAAAGTACAATTTTGAAAATCGTAACATTTTTTCAAAAACGTAGCACCCCCTTAAAAAAGTGCTTTCTGGACCGTTTTTCAAAATACTTTAGATTTTTTTTTGTCAATTACACGTGTAAGAACTGTATGAATATAATTTGGGAATTTTATTATCATTATTCTTTTAAAGAAACTTGTGCATAAGGCATATGTTTTGTCCATTTGCAATATGATTTCATAGGAAGTCAAAAGTCACTTTGTTGGGGGCCAAATGCCATAAGAAATGTCCAAATGCAACATGAAAGATTTGAAAATGCCAAATCAGGATGTTATGTCCATTTGCCATGTACCATCATGAATTTGTCATGCTCAAACCTCCTGCAGAAATGCAAAATTGACTGGCCCGATGAACTCGGGATGGCTGGGCAGTGATTCTGGTTCCTCTCCATCGCTCGTTGGGGTTGATTTCAGAATGTCACTTTGGTGATGGTACCTCAGTTTAAACATATGCAAATGAACAAACGTCACCAGCAAGTCACTGTCCATCAGTCAATTAGATATAATTCTGACACCAAACTGATACAAACTGACACCACATCCACTATTTCCAACTTGTTTAGAAGCCAACTATCACAAACTTCAGAGCTGGCCCAAAATTCACACCGCCTTCTGTTCAAACCATAATAAAAATGTAAAACACTGCGGGTCCAGTTCTGAGGTTGTGTAGGCCCAGCTGAGGCGACCCCGAATCCCAAGTTTCGGCTCGATAGGTCATTTGGTGCCCGAGCAAGACCTTAATTGGTGCTGAAAATCCACTTTTTTCCATGACTTGCTACGGGGTCCTTGGATGAGCTATCGGACAGAAATGTTGGGGTCCATCTAAATGGGCCGAGGCGGTCGCAATGCATCTAGTCTTGCGACTCTGCAACATTTCTAAATGTAGGGATTTCCGTGATGTAAAAATGAATTGAAGTTATTGCAAATGTATGAGGCTGTTTCCCGAGAACCTTCTACAGCCACATAACTCACCATGCACTTATGACCTGAGCTCTAGAACAGGTTTCTAAAGTTTCAGAACTCTAGGTCTGACGGTTCTTTAATAGTTCAAACAAAATTAACTATTGAAGGCAATGTCTGTCTCTACGCACACCAATGTGTCCCTCCTTCCAAGCTGTGTGTGTGTGATTTAGTTTTTCTTGGAAATTCTATGGGAGAAATGACTGATTTACAGTTCATGGGGGTTGCCTAATCACACATATGAAGTTTTGAAAAGATCGGACATTTTTAACCCTTCGAAACAACACCTATGACACCATTGTAAGGCACTTCCGGTTTACACAGGAAACTGGAAGTGAACACATATCCTCCTTGGGGTAGGCAATTATAGAATTTTGAGTTTTAAGTCTTTACATTAAGAACCGACTTATTTACAGAGGGTTTAGTGAGTGTGTGTTATTTCAGAAAAATCACAGAAATCTCACAGAGCTGCTCCGAAGCACACTTTAACTTCTTGGATATAGGGGGCGCTCTTTTAATTTATGGATAAAAAAACGTGCCCGTTTTAAGCGCAATATTTTGTCACGAAAAGATGCTCGACTATGCATATAATTGGCAGCCTTGGAAAGAAAACACTCTAAGGTTTCCAAAACTGCAAAGATATTATCTGTGAGTGCCACAGAACTCATGCTACAGGCGAAACCAAGATAAAACTTCAACCAGGAAATGGGCAGAATTCTTGAAGCTCTGTTTTCCATTGTCTCCTTATATGGCTGTGAATGCTCCGGGAATGAGCCTGCCCTTCCTATCGTTTCTCCAAGGTGTCTGCAGCATTGTGACGTATTTGTAGGCATATCATTGGAAGATTGGCCATAAGAGACTACATTTACCAGGGGTCCGCCCGGTGTCCTTTGTCTAAATTGGTGCGTAATCTACAAGCTGCACGCAGTCATCCAGCGATTGAGAGGAGAGAGGAGGCTTTCAACGAACGATATATCATGAAGAGATATGTGAAAAACACCTTGAGGATTGATTCTAACAACGTTTATCATGTTTCAGTCGATCTTATGGAGTTAATTTGGAAAAAACGAATTTTCGTTTTTTTTTGGTAGCCAAACGTGACGCACCAAACGGAGCAATTTCTCCTAAACAAATAATCTTTCAGGAAAAACTGAGCATTTGCTATCTAACTGAGAGTCTCCTCATTGAAAACATCTGAAGTTCTTCAAAGGTAATGATTTTATTTGAATGATTTTCTGTTTTTTGTGAAAATGTTGCCTGCTAATGATAACGCTAAATGCTACGCTAGGTGCGCTAGCTGTTACACAAATGCTTGTTTTGCTATGGTTGAGAAGCATATTTTGAAAATCTAAGATGACAGTGTTGTTAACAAAAGGCTAAGCTTGAGAGCTAGCATATTAAAAAGATTTGTATGAACACGCTGCAACTGGATCTGTAACTGTTAAAAAAAATTATAATACATCACCAATTTGACATTGTACGATTTCTCTTAAATGACGATAGATAAATGGTTGGTTCTTTTTTTATTGACACCGTAGGTTCCCTTACTTTGACGTGAAGCAGAAAAATTGCTCTATTTTCATTTTGGACCTTTACTCCCAGAAAAATGGCCATAACTCAAAAACCGTTGAGGCCTAGACGCCATCTTGTTTGGGGCCAACTGCCTATTATGCCAAACCTATGGTCACCAAGTTTTGTCTTCGAAGTCTTTTCCGTTAAAGAGATAAGGCCACGTCGTGATTCGTGATGTTTTGTACATTTGCAATGTGATTCCATTCGCCCTCTTGTGGGATTTACCGGGAGAGCGGAAAAATGACCAAAATGTGAATATTTTATAAAACGGAAACCGAATGTCCGAGAGAGTTCGTTTGATGACTTCCTGGAAGATCCGGCCCTGCCGCACGGCCCGACGCCGTCTGCGAATTTTAGAAATGTTTTTGGACGTCTAGTAAGGGACCATACATTTGCAATATGGACTTTCTCACTAACCATATGGCAAGCGTCAAAATGTTTCTTTAATTAAGGTATGGATATCATGACAACGGCGTTGTCATGACCACTATTTCCGATGGATTTCTCAACATAACGTGACCAACAAAATAAACTTTATGGAACAAAAGGAACATTTGCTGTTTAACTGGGAGTCTCGTCAGTGAAAACATCCAAAGATCAACAAAGGTAAACTGTTAATTTGATTGCTTTTCTGATTTTCGTGACCAAGCTTCCTGCTGCTAGCTGGACATAATGCTATGCTAGGCTATCTATAAACTTACACAAACGCTGTTACGGCTTTCTAGGTGTGGTGAAGGAGAGTCGGACCAAACTGCAGCGTGTAGATTGCGATCCATGTTTATTTAAACAAACGTAAACACGACTGAACATGTACACTACAAAAACAATAAACGTAACGAAAACCGAAACAGCCTATACTTGTGTAACCTAACACATAGACAGGAACAAGGACACTAAGGACAATCACCCACGACAAACTCAAAGAATATGGCTGCCTAAATATGGTTCCCAATCAGAGACAATGATAAACACCTGCCTCTTAATTGAGAACCTCTCCAGACAGCCATAGACTTTGCTAGATAACCCACTACGCTACAATCCCAATACTAACACCAAAACCCCAAGACAAAACACACCCCAATACAAAACCCCATGCCACACCCTGGCCGGACCAAATACATAAAGATAAACACAAAATACTTAGACCAGGGTGTGACAGAACCCCCCCCCCCTAAGGTGCGGACTCCCGAACGCACCTCAAAACAATAGGGAGGGTCCGGGTGGGCGTCTGTCCATGGTGGCGGCTCCGGCGCGGGACGAGGACCCCACTCAGTCAATGTCTTAATCCCCTCTCCCTTCGTCCCTGGATAGTCCACCCTCACCGCCGACCATGGCCTAGTAGTCCTCACCCAGAACCCCACTGGACTGAGGAGCAGATCGGGACTGAAGGACAGCTCGGGACTGAGGCAGCTCGGGACTGGCAGATCTGGAAGAGTCTGGCTGACTGGCAGATCTGGAAGAGTCTGGCTGACTGGCACTTCTGGCGGATCCTGGCAGACTGGTGGATCTAACTGATCCTGACAGACTGGCGACACTGGGCAGACTGGCGGCGCTGGGCAGACTGGCGGCGCTGGGCAGACTGGCGACGCTGGGCAGACTGGCAGCGCTGGGCAGACTGGCAGCGCAGACTGGGGGCGCTGGGCAGACTGGCGGCTCCTTGCAGACTGACAGCTCTGGCTGCTTCATGTAGACTGACAGCTCCTTGCATACTGACAGCTCTGGCTGCTCCTTGCAGACTGGCAGCTCCACGCAGACTGGTAGCTCCTTGCAGACTGGCATCTCTGGCTGCTCCATGCAGACTGACAGCTCTGGCTGCTCCATGTAGACTGACAGCTCTGGCTGCTCCATGCAGACTGGCATCTCTGGCATCTCTGGCTGCTCCATGCAGACTGACAGCTCTGGCTGCTTCATGCAGACTGGCAGCTCTGGCTGCTCCATGTAGACTGACAGCTCTGGCTGCTCCATGCAGACTGACAGCTCTGGCTGCTCCATGCAGACTGACAGCTCTGGCTGCTCCATGCAGACTGACAGCTCTGGCTGCTCCATGCAGACTGACAGCTCTGGCTGCTCCATGCAGGCTGACAGCTCTGGCTGCTCCATGCAGGCTGGCCGCTCCATGCAGGCTGGCAGCTCCATGCAGGCTGCGCTGAACAGGCGGGAGACTCCGGCAGCGCAGGAGAGGAGAAAGGCTCTGGCTGCGCTAAACAGGCGGGAGGCTCCGGCAGCGCTGTAGAGGAGGAAGGCTCTGGCTGCGCTGAACAGGCGGGAGGCTCCGGCAGCGCTGTAGAGGAGAAAGGCTCTGGCTGCGCTAAACAGGCGGGAGACTCCAGCAGCGCAGGAGAGGAGAAAAAGCTGGCTGCGCTGAACAGGCGAGGCGCACTGAAGGCCTGGTGCTGGAACTGGTGATACTGGATTGAGGACACGCACAGGAAGCCTGGTGCGGGGAGCTGCTACCGGAGGTGGCACAGGATGGGCTAGACCGTGAAGGCGTACTGGAGATCTTGAGAGCAGTGTTGGCACAGGACGTGCAAAGCTAGGGATGTGCACAGGAGGCCTGGTGCGTGAGGCTGGCACCAACTTCACCAGCCGACTAACACGCACCTCAGGACGAGTATGGAGCGCTAACCCAGGTGCCATCAAATCCCCAACACGTTCCGTCGGGTGAATTCCATGCAAAAAGCACCAACACAGCAACTCCCTCATTTCTCTCTCCTCCAATTTCCCCATTAACTCATTCACAGTCTCTGTTTCGCTCACCTCCAACACCGGCTCTGGTTCTGGTCTCCTCCTTGGCTCCTCACGATAAACAGGGAGAGTTGGCTCAGGTCTGACTCCTGACTCTGCCACACTCTCCCTGAGCCCCCCCAAGACATTTTTGGGGCTGATTCTCAGGCTTCCATCCGCTACGCCGTGCTGCCTCCTCATATCTGCGCCTCTCAGCTTTCGCCGCCTCCAGTTCTTCCTTGGGCGGCGATATTCTCCAGGCTGAGCCCAGGGTCCTTTACCGTCCAGTTCTTCCTCCCATGTCCATTTCTCCAGGTGGTGCAGCCTCTCCCACTGCAGCTGCAGCTCCTGCTGCTGCTGCCTCTGTTGCCTCTGTTGCCTCTGCTGCCTCTCCTGTGGCTCCTGCCTGTTGACACGCCGCTTGGTCCGTTGGTGGTGGGTGATTCTGTTACGGCTTTCTAGGTGTGGTGAAGGAGAGTCGGACCAAACTGCAGCGTGTAGATTGCGATCCATGTTTATTTAAACAAACGTAAACACGACTAAACATGAACACTACAAAAACAATAAACGTAACGAAAACCGAAACAGCCTATACTTGTGTAACCTAACACATAGACAGGAACAAGGACACTAAGGACAATCACCCACGACAAACTCAAAGAATATGGCTGCCTAAATATGGTTCCCAATCAGAGACAACGATAAACACCTGCCTCTAATTGAGAACCACTCCAGACAGCCATAGACTTTGCTAGATAACCCACTACGCTATAATCCCAATACTAACACCAAAACCCCAAGACAAAACACACCCCAATACAAAAACCCCATGCCACACCCTGGCCTGACCAAATACATAAAGATAAACACAAAATACTTTGACCAGGGCGTAACAAACGCTTGTCTTGCTTTGGCTGTAAAGTATATTTTCTAAATCTGAGATGACAGGGTGATTAAGAAATGGCTAAACTGCGTTTCACTATATTTCACTTGTGATTTCATGAATATTAATATTAGTAATATTTTTTGACCGTTGCGCTATGCTAATTAGTGTAGTTAATGACAATTCTCCCGGATCCGGGATGGGTAGTTCCATTATCTGGAATGAATCAATCATTTTGGATGATAAAACTAGCCAGCCTAGCCAGCCAATTTTGAATATAAGATCAATTCGATAACATTCACATTTTCTCCTGACACACAAATGGACTATAAATACATAATGTTACCAATTAGTTTAAGTTAACCTGACCAGATGGACAGGAAGCATAGGCTGTGTGCAGCTGCTCTTATCAGTAGTACACAGTTGATCAGACTGAAAATATTCTCGTTTTCATCCCATACAGCATGTCAGATTTCAAATTCCACCTGTCTTTGTGCTAGTCTCCACCCCCTCCAGTTGTTGCCCATCCTCCCCATTATCCCCAGTGTATGTATCCATGTGTTCTCTGTTTGTCTGTTGCCAGTTCATTTGTCAAGCTCACCAGCAGTTTTCCACTTGCTCCTGTCTTTGTCTAATTCTCCCAGTTTTGACCAACCTGCCTGCCCTGAGACTGCCTGCCATTCTGTACCTTGACACATCACACTGGATTATTGATCTCTACCTGCCCTGATCCTGAGATTACCTGCCGTTCTGTACCTTTGGACTCTGATCTGGATTTCAAACTTCTGCCTGTCCTTGACCTGTCGTTTTGCTGCCCCCTGTTCTAGTAATACATGTTTGTTACTTCGACACTGTCTGCATCTGGGTCTTTCATAAAACGTGATCGTACGAACTGGCCATGACTGACCAAGCAGAATTGGACCAACTCCGCAAAACCATCACTGGAAGGCACAAGAAGTTGCTTCGTGGTCTTATGGAAGGGTTCCTAACCTTGGAATAATCCAAACACCGAGCGTTTAACCTTTTTGGGATAGGGGGCAGCATTTTCACTTTTGGATGAATAGCGTGCCCAGAGTGAACTGCCTCCTACTCTGCCCCAGATGCTAATATATGCATATCATTACTAGTATTGGATAGAAAACACTCTGACGTTTCTAAAACTGTTTGAATGATGTCTGTGAGTATAACAGAACTCATATGGCAGGCAAAAACCTGAGAAAAATCCAACCAGGAAGTGGGACATCTGAGGTTTGTAGTTTTTCAAAGCTACCGAATACACATTGAGATATGGATGAGATTGCACTTCCTAGGGCTTCCACTAGATGTCATCCGTCTTTAGAAACTGGTTTGAGGATTCTACTATAAAGGAGGGGCTCATGAGACCTCTTTGAGTCAGTGGTCTGGCAGAGAGCCTGGGTCTCATGACGGGCGCTCCCGACAGAGTTACCTCTCGTTCCAGTGCTTTTCTGAAGACAAAGGTATTCTCCGGTTGGAACATTGTTGATGTTTTATGTTAAAAACATCAGAATGATTGATTCCATACATCAGTTGACATGTTTCTAAAGGACTGTAACGTAACTTTTCAAGTTTGTCTGGATGAAGTGCCTGCGCCTCATGAAGATGGATTACTGGGCTGAACACGCTAACAACAAGTGGCTATTTGGACATAAATTACGGACTTTATGGAACTTTATGGAACAAATCAGTCATTTATTGTCGACCTGAGATTCCTGGGAGTGCCTTCTGATGAAGATCAAAGGTAAGTGAATATATATGGTGTTGTTTCTAACATTGTTGATTCCAAAATGGCGGATATTCCTCTGGCTGTTTTGGGTTCTGAGCGCCGTTCTCAGATTATGCTTTTCCCGTAAAGTCAAAAAAAAAATCTGACACAGCCTTCTCCTTAATGCAACCGCTATCTTTAATTCTGTGAAAAACACTTGTATCTTTCATCAATGTTTATTATGAGTATTTCTGCAAAATCACCGTATGTTTTGGAGTCAAAACATTACTCCACGTAACGCGTCAATGCAAACTGAGATTTTTTGATATAAATATGCAGATTATTGAACAAAACATACATCTATTGGGTAACATGATGTCCTATGAGTGTCATGTGATGAAGATCATCAAAAGTTAGTAATTATTTTGATCTATATTTCTGCTTTTTGTGTCTCCTATCTTTGGCTGGAAAAATGTCTGTGTTTTTTCGACTTGGCTATGACCTAACAATCATATGTGGTGCTTTCGCTGCAAAGCATTTTTGAAATCGGACATGATGGGTAGATTAACAAGATGTTTATCTTTCATTTGCTGTATTGGACTTAATGTGTGAAAGTTACATATTTAAAAAAAATATTTTGAATTTCGCACGCTGCCTTTTCTGCGGAATGTTGTCGAGGGGTTCCCCTGCGCTAGAAAGGTTAACACATTGCTGGAGCTATTCCACGGGTTGTCTGTTAGGCAGCCTACCACAACGGTAACCTCCCATCCCCTCAGTAACCCAGCTGTTAGCAGCGCCACTTCCCCGACCACCCCAGTTTCCCGGGAACCCCACTTGCCTCCAGCAGAATGCTGCGATGGAGAGTCGGGCACCTGTTGGGCGTTTCTCGCTCAGTGTAACCTCATCATTGAGCCGCAGCCCTCCTCCTTCCCCTCGGAGTGCTCTAAGAGAGT
Organism: Oncorhynchus kisutch; assembly: GCF_002021735.2. Classification (NCBI taxonomy): domain Eukaryota; kingdom Metazoa; phylum Chordata; class Actinopteri; order Salmoniformes; family Salmonidae; genus Oncorhynchus; species Oncorhynchus kisutch. Next base: position 37,695,228 of record NC_034177.2, read on the forward strand.
GTACCTCATCATGCTAACGATGGGGAGGCTCTCTCCTGGGCTACGGCAGTAGGGGAACAACAGTATGCATCAGTCTTGAGGAGTTTGTGGTGGAGGTAAAGAAAGTTTTTGATGCTCCATTGTCCAGGAGAGAGGCAGCCCGGAAGTTATTCCAGCTTCGGCAAGACTCTCACAGTGTGGCAGCCTATGCAGTGTTTTTCTGGAGGTTGGCAGCTGAGAGTGCCCGAAACCCGGAAGCGCTGTTCAACATGTTCCTGCGCGGAGTTTCAGAAGAAGTAAAGTACGAGCTTTCAGCCTAGGAACTACAGACAAATGTCGACTCGCACATTGCCTTGACCAGTCGGATCGATAGGCGAGTACAGGAACAAAGGAAGGAGAGGAGATTCGATTTCAATCGCCAGCCCAAGGAGTGCACCTCGCCTGCGAGGAATCTCGGAAGTCCCGGCTCCGTTGCCAAGAGAAACCGAGGCTACCCGACTTCCTCCGAGAGTCTCCGAAATCTGCCAATTCATCTCTTCCTGAGCATATGCAACTAGGCAGAGCTAGGCGGTCTCCAGCTGAACAGCTATAACAGTGGGATGCGTAAGTATTCACCCCCTTTGGCATTACACCCCTATTTTGTTGCCTTACAACCTGGAATTAAAATGGATTTTTGGAGGGTTAATATCAATTTTTTAAACAACATGCCTACCACTTTGAAGACGCAAAATATTTTCTATTGTGAAACAAACAACAAATTTAAAAAAAAAACAGAACTTGAGCGTGTATAACTATTCACCCCCCCAAAGTCAATACTTTGTAGAGCCTCCTTTTGCAGCAATTACAGCTGCAAGTCTCTTGGGGTATGTTTCTTTATGCTTGGCACATATAGCCACTGTGATTTTTGTACATTCTTCAAGGCAAACTGCTCCAGCTCCTTCAAGTTGGATGAGTGTACAGCTTAAAGTGGTCCTATGGACAGATACTCCAATCTCCACTGTGGAGCTTTGCAGCACCTTCAGGGTTATCTTTGGTCTCTTTGTTGCCTCTGATTAATGCCCTCCTTGCCTGTTACGTTAGTTTTAGTGTGCGGCCCTCTCTTGGCAGGTTTGTTGTGAGGCCATATTCTTTCCATTTCCACAACAGATTTAATGGTGCTCTGTGGGATGTTCAAAGTTTCTGCAATTTTTTTTATAACCCAACCCTGATCTGTACTTCTCCACAACTTTGTCCCTGACCTGTTTGGAGAGCTCCTTGGTCTTCAGGGTGCCGCTTGCTTGGAGGTGCCCCTTGCTTACTGTTGTTGCAGACGCTGGGGCCATTCAGAACCGATGTATATATACTGAGATCATGTGACACTTTGATTGCACACAGGTGGACTTTAACTAATTATGTGACTTCTGAAGGTAATTGGTTTTACCGGATCTTATTTAGAGGCTTCATAGCAAAGGGGGTGAATACATATGCACACACCACTTTTCCATTTTAAGATTATTATTATTTTTTCATTTCACTTCAATTTTGAGTGTGTTCATTACATGAAATCCAAATCTATTTAAATTACAGGTTGTAATGCAACAAAATAGGAAAAATGCCAAGGGGGATGAATACTTTTGCAAGGCACTGTATTTCTGTGAAGGGGGTGAGGCCTAAGAGCCTCCTAGGTTTTGTATTGAAGTCAATATAGCCAGAGGAGGATGGAAGCTAGCTGTCCCCCATCTACACCATGCTGCTACCCCATACAGTGCTGTTGAAGTTACTGTTCATTGTAAAACTATATATTTTAATCAGTTATTTGGTGACATGAATATATTTAGTATAGTTTTATATAAAAAGGATAACTTTAATGTTTCACAATTTTTCTTTTCATGAAATTTAACTGAGGAGGATTGTCCTCTTACTCGTCTGAGGAGCCTCCACTGACACACACCTTCCTCTCCAATACCTCTCTCAGCAGGAGAGATCTCTACCCGTGCACTTGTCATGCTCATTCTTTCAGCAGCTTTCCACAGGTGGCCTTGAATGCCACTCCTCTCTCTTCTTACACACACACACACACTCACACACACACACACACACACACAGACACAGACCTTGACAGCACAAGCCAGACTTGCTGCATCCCATCTGTGGATGCGGTACCTCGCCAGGACAGACAGCACTATTCTTTCTCTTGCCTTCTCAGTTGTACATCACTAGAAACACCTGCGACACATGGAGACATAGCAAGCCTTCATGTGCACAGTATGGTGTCTCCTTTAAAGGGCCTGGCAGTCACAATGAATGTGCACCCTGTAATTATGGTGAGTGAAAGCAGCTGTGGGGTGAGTATGCATGCAGTTAGAACTGATTGGGTGCTGGAGCAGAATAATTAATGAAAGATAGGGAAAGAGAGACAGGGAGGGGTGGGGAGTGGAGAATAAGAAAGTGAAGGAGTGAATGTATCAATACCACTAGACCCAGAATCAAATGAGCTCCTCTGTTGAGCCATCTGAAACGTCCATTGGACAGGCCAACCATCAGTCAGACTTCATCTCAATATCTGCAGAGGGAGAGAAGAAAGGGGGTCTCAGGTCTTGCTGAATTCATCAGGGAAAATGCTTTGGTAGAAAAATTATAGTATTGGGAAGAGTAATGCGGACAATCAAAATAACAATTGAGTCACCTGTTACACCAAAGCTTACACTTTCAATAATGTATCAAGTTAACCTGTTGCTTAGACAGCACACACAAATGACTGGCAGAGCTGTTCAGAGATGGTGGCATATTCATTGGGGATGCCAAGGTAGCTGATATGACTACTGTATTGCAGTAGTATGCTGTAGCTCTAGCACTGCAAATCAAAACCCACTTTAGAGCAGCTGAAATAGTTTATATGGTTGATTAGGTCAAATCATGCAGGAACATTATTTCAAACAAATGCCCAGCCTCACCATGTCTCAGAGGTGGACTCCCAGACTCCCATGAGGCCAGGGACCTACAGACTTTCATTACATACAGTGGCGGCCATGGCCTCATATTTCACATAATCTGCACTCTCTTGTGTCTCTTAGCTGTAATGAGCAGTGGCCTGTTGCCACCCGCAGAATATGGCCGCCCGCCTGAGTGATTGGCCCATTTATTCCCTGGAAGTGTATCGATTTCGCTCCGATGCAGCCGCAATGCCTCATCTTGGGGCCCATTCTTTGAACGCATCCTTTTAATCGTACTCTCCCATGTCACATCTCCAAACGGCTGGGATCCATAGGCTGTGTTTACTCAATTATTATATTTTTTCCAATAGTTGGTCTTTTGACCAACCACATCAGATCTTTTTCAGAGCAGATCTGATTGGTCAAAAGACCAATTTGTGAAAAAATATCAGAATTGAGCTGCCTGTATAAATGCAGCCATAGTGGTAAACATTGAAAGCCCCTTACTCTACCAGCTTTTCCCTCCTATGTTATGTGCAGGGAACCTCCTGAAATTGGAGCAGGGCTATTACAAATTACAGACCTCTACATGCTTTGTAAGTAGGAAAACCTGCAAAATGACATATGTGGTGTTTTTGGTCCACTGGACCCGAGGGTAATATAAGTGTGGAAACGTGTGTTTATAGGTGAAATCATATAAAAATGAAACAAAGGTTTGCTGTGTGTCTCCCTGCCTGTCTGCCTGTCTCCCACTTTTGTCTCACTCTTTACCCTTTGTAGTGTGTGAAACTACACAATATCTTGCGGGAACCTTCACAATGTCATTACAATACATTCTTTTGATACATTATAAAAAAATAAAAAAATAAAAAAGGTATTTTCCCACACTCTTCCCCAGCCAGGTGCAAATTGGCAAAACAAATAAATAGCTTTGCACGTGTGGCTCCATACCACAATCAATCAGAACTTTTTTTGCAAAGAGAGAAGCTAGTGTGGAAGGAGCATCTTCCACTTTGGAAGATTAAGAATTCTCAGAATATTAAGATCATGTCTCTGTCAATTCGGAGTCTGACAATGAGTTGGAAGAAGAGGATGAAATTGACCCTTAGCCAACCCCAGGACCATCCCGTCAGCAGCCAGCTCCAGGACTAGCCGTCAGTAACCAGCTCATCAGCAGCCTGCAGGAGGAAAACTGTGGATGTCAAAAATAGTGAAATTGAATGGTCTTTTTGCCCAAGGAATGAACCATCCTGCATGACTGCCAATGTGATAAGGATGCAACCAGGGCTGACACGGATGGCGGTTACTCATATGCAAGACATAAAGTCTTCTTTTGAACTGTTCTTCCCAGACACCATCCAGAAAATCATTCTGCACTGATTTGGAGGGGAGGTGTGTTTTTGGAGAGAGATGGAAGGATATGAACCAAACTCATTTACATGCATACTTAGGGAGTCTTACCCTTGCTGGTGTTTTCAGATCCAATGGTTTTCAGATCCCTGTACGAGTCAGAAACTGTCAGATAACTTTTCCGTGCAACAATGTCTCTGGAGAACTTTCATTATTATTTCCAGGATTATCTGCTTCAATAACCAAGACACCAGACCAGCTCAGTGGCAGAGAGACAAACTAACAAGTGGAGGACAGAGGAGCTTCTTAAAGAAGAAGTTACAGGCCTGTGAGAGCCAGAAATCTTGCTTGTTTGTAGGTGACCAAATACTTATTTTCCACCATATTTAGCAAATAAATTCATTAAAAATCCTACAATGTGATTTTCTGGAATTGTTTTCTCATTTTGTCTGTATTAGTTGAAGTGTACCTATGATGAAAATTACAGGCCTCTCATCCTTTTAAGTGGGAGAACTTGCACAATTGGTAGCTGACTAAATACTTTTTTGCCCCACTGTATGTGTGTGTGTGTTTCTGACTCTTCTACCTTGGCCTGCAAGGTAAAATACCTTATGTAAAATTTGTCCTTTCAATTTGATCAGTTCAAAGCAGATAAACATTAATAGTGATAAAAAAAAAAAAATTCATATTTGTTCAAGATAAAACATAATTTAGTCCACAGATGTCTTGAATGTAATTATAACATTTTATCTCCAAAAATTTGTATCGCATTTATTGATGAATGTGATCTAGCAGAGGTAAATGGCAAATATTAACCATGTATGCTGTCTATATTGCTTGTAATTGATATAAGCCAACATCCAAGTATGAATTATTTTTTGTTAAATTGTTATGGCTGTATTGTTTTAAAAAAACATTAATGTTGTGGGTCCATCAGACCCCCCAAAAAACATGAACACCACACAAGGGTTAAGTTTTTTTTATTACTTACATTTTTCTGTTATAATTAATTCATCTTGATGGTGAAATCAGTTATTGTCTTGCTTGCTTAGCTATCTAGCTTTCTAGCTACCTGTGAATGGGATTGTTGAGACATTGCCATGACAACAGCTTGAGGTTGAGGAGAGCAGAACAGAGAGAGGACTGCGATGACTCCTTGAAGTAAAACTGCAACTTCTCTGTACTGAAGTGGGGTGAGCTTTCAGCGCTTGTCGGCAGCAGTGGAATCAGCCGAGTTGGTGATGCACAGAGGCATTTCGCCACACTCGCATTAACATCTGCTAACCATGTGTATGTGGCAAATACAATTTGATTTGAGGAGAAGCTACTTACTGAGTCAGAGCAAAGTGGCTATACAGTACACATGGAAAGGCAGAATGTGTGGTTGAGGCTATGCTATGAAACTGTCTGTCGGAGATGGAAGAGGAAGCAAAACATCCCACTCCCTAATTTTTGGTTATCAAATAAAATAAAATAAAATGTATTTATATAGCCCTTCGTACATCAGCTGATATATCAAAGTGCTGTTCAGAACACCCGGCCTAAAACCCCAAACAGCAAGCAATGCAGTTGTAGAAGCACGGTGGCTAGGAAAAACTCCCTAGAAAGGCCAAAACCTAGGAAGAAACCTAGAGAGGAACTAGGCTATGTGGGGTGGCCAGTCCTCTTCTGGCTGTGCCAGGTGGAGATTATAACAGAACATGGCCAAGATGTTCAAATGTTCATAAATGACCAGCATGGTCAAATAATAATAAGGCAGAACAGTTGAAACTGGAGCAGCAGCACGGTCAGGTGGACTGGGGACAGCAAGGAGTCATAATGTCAGGTAGTCCTGGGGCATGGTCGTAGGGCTCAGGTCCTCCGAGAGAGAGAAAGAAAGAGAGAAGGAGAAAATTAGAGAACACACACTTAGATTCACACAGGACACTGAATAGCACAGGAGAAGTACTCCAGATATAACAAACTGACCCTAGCCCCCCGACACATAAACTACTGCAGCATAAATACTGGAGGCTGAGACAGGAGGGGTCAGGAGACACTGTGGCCCCATCCGAGGACACCCCCGGACAGGGCCAAACAGGAAGGATATAACCCCACCCACTTTGCCAAAGCACAGCCCCCACACCACTAGAGGGATATCTTCAACCACCAACTTACCATCCTGAGACAAGGCTGAGTATAGCCCACAAAGATCTCCGCCATGGCACAACCCAAGGGGGGGGGGGTCAACCCAGACAGGATGACCACATCAGTGAATCAACCCACTCAGGTGACGCACCCCTTCCAGGGACGGCATGAGAGAGCACCAGTAAGCCAGTGACTCAGCCCCTGTAATAGGGTTAGCGGCAGAGAATCCCAGTGAAAAGAGGGGAACCGGCCAGGCAGAGACAGCAAGGGCGGTTCGTTGCTCCAGAGAGTTTCCGTTCACCTTCCCACTCCTGGGCCAGACTACACTCAATCATATGACCCACTGAAGAGATGAGTCTTCAGTAAAGACTTAAAGGTTGAGACCGAGTTTGCGTCTCTGACATGGGTAGGCAGACCGTTCCATAAAAATGGAGCTCTATAGGAGAAATCCCTGCCTCCAGCTGTTTGCTTAGAAATTCTAGGGACAATTAGGAGGCCTGCGTCTTGTGACCGTAGCGTACGTGTAGGTATGTACGGCAGGACCAAATCAGAGAGATAGGTAGGAGCAAGCCCATGTAATGCTTTGTAGGTTAGCAGTAAAACCTTGACATCAGCCTTTGCCTTGACAGGAAGCCAGTGTAGGGAGACTAGCACTGGAGTAATATGATCACATTTTTTGGTTCTAGTCAGGATTCTAGCAGCCTTATTTAGTGCTTTATCTGGGTAGCCGGAAAGTAGAGCATTGCAGTAGTCTAACCTAGAAGTGACAAAAGCATGGATACATTTTTCTGCATCATTTTTGGACAGAAAGTTTCTGATTTTTGCAATGTTACGTAGCTGGAAAAAAGCTGTCCTTGAAATGGTCTTGATATGTTCTTCAAAAGAGAGATCAGGGTCCAGAGTAGCCGAGGTCCTTCACAGTTTTATTTGAGACGACTGTACAACCATCAAGATGAATTGTCAGATTCAAGAGAAGATCTCTTTGTTTCTTGGGACCTAGAACAAGCATCTCTGTTTTGTCCGAGTTTAAAAGTAGAAAGTTTGCAGCCATCCACTTCCTTATGTCTGAAACACATGCTTCTAGCAAGGGCAATTTTGGGGCTTCACCATGTTTCATTGAAATGTACAGCTGTGTGTCATCCGCATAGCAGTGAAAGTTAACATTATGTTTTCGAATAACATCCCCAAGAGGTAAAATATATAGTGAAAACAATAGTGGTCCTAAAACGGAACCATGAGGAACACCGACATTTACAGTTGATTTGTCAGAGGACAAACCATTCACAGAGACAAACTGGTCTCTGTGAATGAATCACTAGTTACCACAGCCACAAAGTCATAACCCCTCCTATTTCTTTTGTTGATCTTCTTAAACTGTGATTTTAAACCTAACCTTATGCCTAATCCTAACCTTAAATTAAGTCCAAAAGCAAAGATTTTTTAAAAACATTTTAAAGATATCACCAATTATACTTTATGGCTGTAGTAACTAGTGGAAATCCTCAATGGGAGTCAATGAACTAAGTAGAAATATTCCAGTTCTTCCATCGCCAGCATGTTTGGGATGCTCTGGTTTGATGTGTACGACAGTGTGTTCCTGTTCCTGCCAATATCGAAAACTTTGTACAGCCATTGAAGAGGAGTGGGACAGTATTCCACCGGCCACAATCAACAACCTGATCAACTCTATGTGAAAGAGATGTGTCGCGCTGCATGAGGTAAATGGTAGTCACACTGCATACTGACTGGTTTTTGTTCCACACCGCTACCCTTTTTAAGGTATCTGTAACCAACAGATGCATATCTGTATTCCCAGTCATGTGAAATCCATAGATTAGGTCCAACTTGAATTTATTTCAATTGACTGATTTCCTTATATGTAATTCAGTAAAATATTTGAAATTGTTGCATGTTGCGTTCATATTTTTGTTCAGTGTAGCTATCTAGGTTTCTTGTATGCTAGCTAGTAGCCTATAATTTAGTAAAATGAGGAGGTAGCTAGCTAGCTGCTAATAAGTTAGATATGCCTATGTCCATTTCTTTGCAATGTGGCAAATGACAAACTCTTGATATCTGGTTTATTTATTGTCAGTAATGTATAACAGAACAACGTTTCTGACCAACCATCTCCAGAACTGTCAACAACATCTCTGGGGTAATTGACAATGTTTGTTCTGAAACAATGTTAGAATGTGCAACTTATTCACTGTAATTTAGCAAGACCATTAACTGTAACCAGCCTCCCTGCGTTCCTGTTATTAGGTGCCTTGGGCCGGATAAGGGCCAGAGGGGGGACAGAGAGAGCGAGCCAGTCAGAAGTCTTCCTCCTGGGCTGTGAGGATGCCATTGGGGCTAAAGCCGTGAGCTCACAGGTAGGCCTAACACACTGCTCATCTTGTCTATGGGTGTCAGTAAATGTTACTGCTCGCTTTTGATGGTGGGTCAGGACAGGATAGTGTGGGTCAGGACAGGATATGACAAGACAATCATCACAGGTTTTGATATGAGTCAGGGTGGCACCAAGACAGATGAGAATGTGTCATATAAAATCTGAATTTGTGTGCCCAGGCCCATGACTTTTGCTTTTATGTCAGGTATACTAATCTTTCTATCTTATTATTTCACTAACTCCCTCCCTCTCTATCTCCTCCTCCTTTGTATTCATCCATAATCCTTCACTAAACCCTCCGTCATTATTCTTTCCTCCCAGTAGCCCTGAATCCTAGTCAGTCTATTCTTATCTCGCTCCATTTTTTTTACCCATGCCTGTCTAAGCAGTTATTATAGCACACTATTGTACCACTGCTCAAACCACCAATTCAATGTATTCCACTTTACATCCATTAGTAGACAATATACGAGGAATTGTTCGTGATTGTGCTTTTCTCTGACTATTCAACAGATGGGTGGCATTCTACAGCACCCCTTCACTTATTCCACATTTTGTTGTGTTACAGCATAAATTACCAATACAATATTTGCACATTATTCTTTTAAGCTCTGTCAAGTTGGTTGATGATCATTGCTAAGCCAATTTCAAATCTTGCCATAGATTTTCAAGCCGATATTAAGCCAAAACTGTAACTAGGTCACTCAGGAACATTCAATGTAGTCTTGGTAAGCAACTCCAGTGTATATTTGTATTTGTGTTTCAGGTTATTGGCCTGCAGAATGGTGAATATGTCTCCCAGTGTCTGTTAAATATCTCGCTGAACCAGCTTTTCCTCTAGGATTTTGCCTGTGCATAGCTGTATTACATTTCTTTTTACCCCCAAAACAAAAAAAACTTGCTATTCCTTGCAGATGACAAGCATACCCATAACATAAGGCAGCCACCACCATCCTTGAAAATATGAAGAGCAGTATTCAGTGAGGGTTTGTGTTGGATTTGCTGCTCCTAACATGACACTTTGTATTCAGGACGTTAAGTTAATTTTTCTGCCACATTTCTAGCAGTTTTACTTTAATGCCTTATTACAAACAGGATGCATGTTTTGCAATATTTGTATTCTGTACATGCTTCCTTCTTTCCACACTGTCATTTAGGTTAGTATTGTGGAGTAACTACAATGTTGTTGATCCATCCTTAGTTGTCCCCTTTCACAGGCATTAAACTCTGTAACTGTTTTAAAGTCACCATTGGCCTCATGTTGAAATCCCCAAATCCCTTCCTCTCCGGCAACTGAGCTAGGAAGGACACCTGTATCTTTTAAGTGACTGGGTGTATTGATACACCATGCAAAGTCTAATCAATAACTTCACCATGTTCAAAGGGATTTTCACTATCTGCCTTTTTTTTCCCGCATCTACATTGGTTCTTCCAATATTGGTTCTTCCACTAGGGTAGCCTAGTGGTTAGAGTGTTGGACTAGTAACCCGAAAGGTTGCAATTTCAAATCCCCGAGCTGACAAGGTACAAATCTGTCATTCTACCCCTGAACAGGCAGTTAACCCACGTTCCTAGGCCATCATTGAAAATAAGAATTTGTTCTTAACTGACTTGCCTAGTTGAATAAAGGTAAAAAAAAAGGAAGATTGATGGATGTATAGCTGAGGGAAAGGTGGAAAGTATCTGGGCAAATACAGTACCTTTTATTTAGCAGGACTAAAATAGGAGAATAAGAGAGAAAACATTTTGTTAAAACATGGGGGATGGGGGGAAGCGGTAACTGGCTTTCAAAAGTTGGCGCTGTACAATGTGACCGGTCGGGAGTAGGCTACAAAGCAGAGGTGTGGACTCGAGTCACATGACTTGGACTCGAGTCAGACTCAAGTCACAAATATGATGACTTGCAACTCGACTTCGATTTTAACACCAATGATTCGTGACTTAACTTGGACTTGAGCCTTTTGACTCGACCGGACTTGATACCCTCCCCAAGCCCAGATATTAAAAATGATGCGATTTAAAAAGTGTGCAGCGCATCAACTCTTCATTTAACAGATTACAGTTTGAATCGGACAGCAGCCAATCAAATTGTGCCAGATGAGAAAAAGTTGCACGTGGCAGTGCAGATGGAGCCCTTGGAAAGATGATAACCAAAATTATTATTTTCAGATATAAAGACTACGTTGTATCAAAAGAAATGGATTGCAACTTGCAAAACATGCGGGAAGAAAATTACAGGAGGCACAACAACTTCCAACTTTGTTTATGACATTTGAAGCTGCACAAAAAATTGTAAATTGTGGCTAATATAGCCAACAGCTAGTGGGGCAAAAAAGTATTTAGTCAGCCACCAATTGTGCAAGTTCTCTCACTTAAAAAGATGAGAGAGGCCTGTAATTTTCATCATAGGTACACTTCAACTGTGAAAGACAAAATTAGGAAAAACAATCCAGAAAATCACATTGTAGGAAGTTTAATGTATTTATTTGCAAATTATGGTGGAAAATAAGTATTTGGTCAATAACAACATTTTCACAATACTTTTTTATATACCCTTTGTTGGCAATGACAGAGGTGAATCGTTTTCTGTAAGTCTTCACAAGGTTTTCACACACTGTTTCTGGTATTTTGGCCCATTCCTCCATACAGATCTCCTTTAGAGCAGTGATGTTTTGGGGCTGTTGCTGGGCAACACGGACTTTCAACTCCCTTCAAAGATTTTCTATGGGGTTGAGATCTGGAGACTGGCTGGGCCACTCCAGGACCTTGAAATGCTTCTTACGAAGCCACTCCTTCATTGCCCAGGCAGTGTGTTTGGGATCATTGTCATGCTGAAAGACCCAGCCACGTTTCATCTTCAATGCCCTTTCTGATGGAAGGAGGTTTTCACTCAAAATCTCACGATACATGGCCCCATTCATTCTTTCCTTTACACGGATCAGTCGTCTTGGTTCCTTTGCAGAAAAACAGCCCCAAAGCATGATGTTTCCACCCCCATGCTTCACAGTAGGTATGGTGTTCTTTGGATTCAACTCAGCATTCTTTGCCCTCCAAACACGATGAGTTGAGTTTTTACCAAAAGTTTTATTTTGGTTTCATCTGACCATATGACATTCTCCCAATCTTCTTCTGGATCATCCAAATGCTCTCTAGCAAACTTCAGATGGGCCTGGACATGTACTGGCTTATGCAGGGGGACACGTCTGGCACTGCAGGATTTGAGTCCCTGGCGGCGTAGTGTGTTACTGATGGTAGGCTTTGTTACTTTGGTCCCAGCTCTCTTCAGGTCATTCACTAGGTCCCCCCGTGTGGTTCTGGGATTTTTGCTCACCGTTCTTGTGATCATTTTGACCCCACGGGGTGAGATCTTGCGTGGAGCCCCAGATCGAGGGAGATTATCAGTGGTCTTGTATGTCTTCCATTTCCTAATAATTGCTCCCACAGTTGATTTCTTCAAACCAAGCTGCTTACCTATTTCAGATTCAGTCTTCCCAGCCTGGTGCAGGTCTACAATTTTGTTTCTGGTATCCTTTGACAGCTCTTTGGTCTTGGCCATAGTGGAGTTTGGAGTGTGACTGTTTGAGGGTGTGGACAGGTGTCTTTTATACTGATAACAAGTTCAAACAGGTGCCATTAATACAGGTAACGAGTGGAGGACAGAGGAGCCTCTTAGCACTCAAGTCCCAAGTCAAGACTGATAAGTCTCAAGTAAAGTCTCAAGTCCTAAACTTTGAGTTTCGAGTCCTAAACAAGTCATAATGAGCTGTTCACCAAATGTAATACCATTTAATATTTAACAAGAGTAATAGTTAGTATACTACATTTACGCAAACATGAATGCTTTAAAAAAATATACATATTTATTACTTTCCAAATAAACGTTATATTTCCATGGAAATACATGGGTAGCCATGAGAAAGATACCCCCCCCCTCAACTATCGAGGATCGCTATGGGGGGGGGGGGGGTCTCTTTCTCATGGGAAAGGCTCTGTATGACATTTTATAGATATATGTGTATATATATTTTTTTTTTTTCAAGAACATTAACAATGTGTTCTCTTGTTTGGTACTGTTCTGTAGTTTCGACCCAATGATTAGTCTGACAAACAAATAACTTTGAGTGCTGCAAAACCAGTTAGGTTTTAAGTGTAACTTTTGCATTACTGATGCCTTTAGTGAGAGGTCTAATGCTTTAATATTTAATCATTTTTGCCTTCTGAATTCCTATTCGTTATATTAATAGGCCCATGTGCACCTTCATCAAATGAACCACAACATGTTGGCTAAAGCGATTTAATGAATGAATGCATTTGAACTTTTTTTATATTGTGATAGTGAAGAGCAAAATAATCCTAACATTTCCAAATAAAAACTGATCGATTTATTTATTTAGACCAGTCCCCATACTATGTCATTCAGTGATATTTATTCCCATAGTAATTCGTTATGGATCTATGAATATACAGTGCCTTGCGAAAGTATTCGGCCCCCTTGAACTTTGCGAACTTTTGCCACATTTCAGGCTTCAAACATAAAGATATAAAACTGTATTTTTTTGTGAAGAATCAACAACAAGTGGGACACAATCATGAAGTTGAACAACATTTATTGGATATTTCAAACTTTTTTAACAAATCAAAAACTGAAAAATTGGGCGTGCAAAATTATTCAGCCCCTTTACTTTCAGTGCAGCAAACTCTCTCCAGAAGTCCAGTGAGGATTTCTGAATGATCAAATGTTGACCTAAATGACTAATGATGATAAATACAATCCACCTGTGTGTAATCAAGTCTCCGTATAAATGCACCTGCACTGTGATAGTCTCAGAGGTCCGTTAAAAGCGCAGAGAGCATCATGAAGAACAAGGAACACACCAGGCAGGTCCGAGATACTGTTGTGAAGAAGTTTAAAGCCGGATTTGGATACAAAAAGATTTCCCAAGCTTTAAACATCCCAAGGAGCACTGTGCAAGCGATAATATTGAAATGGAAGGAGTATCAGACCACTGCAAATCTACCAAGACCTGGCCGTCCCTCTAAACTTTCAGCTCATACAAGGAGAAGACTGATCAGAGATGCAGCCAAGAGGCCCATGATCACTCTGGTTGAACTGCAGAGATCTACAGCTGAGGTGGGAGACTCTGTCCATAGGACAACAATCAGTCGTATATTGCACAAATCTGGCCTTTATGGAAGAGTGGCAAGAAGAAAGCCATTTCTTAAAGATATCCATAAAAAGTGTCGTTTAAAGTTTGCCACAAGCCACCTGGGAGACACACCAAACATGTGGAAAAAGGTGCTCTGGTCAGATGAAACCAAAATTGAACTTTTTGGCAGCAATGCAAAACGTTATGTTTGGCGTAAAAGCAACACAGCTCATCACCCTGAACACACCATCCCCACTGTCAAACATGGTGGTGGCAGCATCATGGTTTGGGCCTGCTTTTCTTCAGCAGGGACAGGGAAGATGGTTAAAATTGATGGGAAGATGGATGGAGCGAAATACAGGACCATTCTGGAAGAAAACCTGATGGAGTCTGCAAAAGACCTGAGACTGGGACGGAGATTTGTCTTCCAACAAGACAATGATCCAAAACATAAAGCAAAATCTACAATGGAATGGTTCAAAAATAAACATATCCAGGTGTTAGAATGGCCAAGTCAAAGTCCAGACCTGAATCCAATCGAGAATCTGTGGAAAGAACTGAAAACTGCTGTTCACAAATGCTCTCCATCCAACCTCACTGAGCTCGAGCTGTTTTGCAAGGAGGAATGGGAAAAATGTCAGTCTCTCGATGTGCAAAACTGATAGAGATATACCCCAAGCGACTTACAGCTGTAATCGCAGCAAAAGGTGGCGCTACAAAGTATTAACTTAAGGGGGCTGAATAATTTTGCACGCCCAATTTTTCAGTTTTTGATTTGTTAAAATTTTCTGAAATATCCAATAAATGTCGTTCCACTTCATGATTGTGTTGCACTTGTTGTTGATTCTTCACAAAAAAATACAGTTTTATATCTTTATGTTTGAAGCCTGAAATGTGGCAAAAGGTCGCAAAGTTCAAGGGGGCCGAATACTTTCGCAGGGCACTGTATTTAAAGTCCCTAAACTCGGCAAAAGTCTATTGTTCTGCTGATAGTTGAAATAAACATCTGCATTTTGAAATAGTTTTTTTATCATTATTTTATTAACGAAAGCCTAAAGATGTTGATGAAGAAATAGTGTATAGTATATGCTTTACCCAACATTTTGTGGTTGCATGATGTTTGGAGTTAGAAATGTAAATCTTTAGAGTACTTAACACATTGCAAGTTGGAGGGATTTTTTTCACACCTAGACCGAGCTATAATTTTGTAAAGGTTAAAGAGTCTATTGTCCTGCTAATAGCGCATCATAGAAATTTTGTTTGCACCCATAGGTTTTAGGCCTGCAGTAGGTTATAATAATCAATGCCTTCTGGGAATGTTTAAAAGTCCAAAAGTTATGGGTGGAAATAGAATTTTGTCTGTCAGAAGTTTTAAAATCAACCAATATCAGCCTTTAAATGCTTTATTACCCAAATGTTTAACGTGCGTGTGGGCGACAGTTTTTAATATTAGGACTTTCAAGAGGAACGGAAAATTGCAGGTCAATTCATAAACCGTCTGACTCTCCGCCAATGACTTGACTCTCCGCCAATACCACCTGGCTCTGGATCAATGCAATTTAACTAAGGGTTTCAGTTAGGAAAATATGTTGCTGTACAACGGGACCGGTCGAGAGTACTGTAGGCCTAAACTACTAAGTGACTGCAAGTGAAGAGTAAAATAATCCTAACATTTCCAAATTAAAATCTGATTGCTATATCAAGACCAGTCCCCATGCTCCGTCATTCAGCATAAATAACAATAATTGTTGGAGAACAGATCGGGTCTTGGAACTCAATAAGAGGTGGCTTCTATCTTCAATATAATCCTTAATTCAGAAGGTTACTCCTATAGGTTTTAGGCCTGCTGTAGGTCATAATAAATGGAAAATTGCATGTCAATTCAAAAACCATGTGCCATGGAGTCGGTACATTGAAAATCTCTTCCCAACTATTTTGCAATCTATATGACACAGCTGTCAATTTTTTGGTCCTTAAATGAAATGGATATATCTTTTCATTTTTCACAATTTTCTTTAACCAATTTTGGTCTTCAATGTAGGGCCGACAGACAAGTTCCTTACTTTTCCCCTGTTTTTAGAGGGAGAGAACCATGCCTATTTTTCAAAAATCGTCAGTCCACCTGTCAAGTGAAATTCCCCCATTGTATTTACTCAAGATCTCTCTTAACTCACGGACCACCGACAGCTTTTTGTTGTTGTTGCCTGATGCAGGACTCTGTTGCCAGAGAAGAGAGACTCTCAGACTGAAAACACCATTAATTTCCACAGTTTAGACTACCGATAGATCAGCGTTCTAACTCCCCCTTGTGATAGTGTGGAACAATGACAGAATGCCACCATCTAACACTAAAGGTCGCGGCATAAGCTCGTAACTTTTAAAGGAAGAACCACTGTACCAATATGTACCCTTCTTTGGAAGTAATTGGAAAACCTCCCTGGTCTTTGTGGTTGAATCTGTGTATTAAGTTCACTGCTCGACTGAGGGACCTTACAGATAATTGTATGTGTGGGGTACAGATATGATTTTAATTTTACGCTATTATTATAAGTCTATGCAACTTATTAAATTACTTGTTAAGCAACATTTTACTCCTGAATTAATTTAGGCTTGCCATAGCAAAGGGGTTGAATACTTACATGCTGTAACACAACAAAATCTGGAAAAAGTCAAGGGTTGTGAATACTTTCTGAAGGAACTGTAGCAGATGTTTTGAGTCCTATTGACTCCTATTAATCTTGTGCATGAGAGAGAAGGAGGGAGAGAGGTTACATACAGTGAAAGCCATTGCTCATAATCACTGATTCACGTTTCTCTTTCATGTCATGAAAATAAGAAAAAAAGTTAGTTTCGGTCTTTTTCTTAACTTATGGAAAGAAGGGATCATTTTTGCCAGCTGGCATTTCATGTTTATTTAACTAGACACAACTCCCAAATCAATGGCATCAAAACAAAATCAAATCTAATTGTATTTGTCACATACACATGGTTAGCAGATGTTAATGCGAGTGTAGCGAAATGCTTGTGCTTCTAGTTCGGACAATGCAGTAATATCCAACGCGTAATCTAACCTAACAATTTCACAACAACTACCTTATACACACAAGTGTAAAGGGATGAATAATATGTACATACAGATATATGAATGAGTGATGGTACAGAACGGCATAGGCAAGATGCAGTAGATGGCATAGAGTACAGTATATACATATGAGATGAGTAATGTAGGGTATGTAAACATATAAAAGTGGCATTGTTTAAAGTGGCTAGTGATACATTTTTTACATAAATATTTCCATTATTAAAGTGGCTGGAGTTGAGTCAGTATGTTGGCAGCAGCCACTCAATGTTAGTGGTGGCTGTTTAACAGTCTGATGGACTTGAGATAGAAGCTGTCTTTCAGTCTCTCGGTCCCTGCTTTGATGCAACTGTACTGACCTCGCCTTCTGGATGATAGCGGGGTGAACAGGCAGTGGCTCGGGTGGTTGTTGTCCTTGATGATCTTTATGGCCTTCCTATGACATCGGGTGGTGTAGGTGTCCTGGAGGGCAAATAGTTTGCTCCCGGTGATGCGTTGTGCAGACCTCAATACCCTCTGGAGAGCCATACGGTTGAGGGTGGAGAAGTTGCCGTACCAGGAGGTGATACTAGGATGCTATCGATTGTGCATCTGTAAAAGTTTGAGTGTTTTTGGTGACAAGCCGAATTTCTTCAGCCTCCTGAGGTTGAAGAGGCGCTGCTGCGCCTTCTTCACCATTCTGTCTATGTGGGTGGACCAATTCAGTTTTTCCGTGATGTGTATGCCGAGGAACTTACTACCCTCTCCACTACTGACCCGTCAATGTGGATAGGGGGGGTGCTCCCTCTGCTGTTTCCTGAAGTCTACGATCATCTCCTTTGTTTTGTTAACATTGAGTGTGAGGTTATTTTCCTGACACCACACTCTGAGTGCCCTCACCTCCTCCCTGTAGGCCGCCTCGGCATTGTTGGTAATCAAGCCTACCACTGTTGTGTCGTCTGCAAACTTGATGATTGAGTTGGAGGCGTGCATGGCCACACAGTCGTGGGTGAACAGGGAGTACAGGAGAGGGCTCAGAACGCACCCTTGTGGGGCCCCAGTGTTGAGGATCAGCGGGGTGGAGATGTTGTTACCTACCCTCACCACTTGGGGGCGGCCCGTCAGGAAGTCCAGCACCCAGTTGCACAGGGTCTCGAGCTTGATGACGAATTTTGAGGGTAGCATGGTGTTAAATGCTGAGCTGTAATCGATGAACAGCATTTTAACATAGGTATTCTTCTTGTCCAGATGGGTTAGGGCAGTGTGCAGTGTTGTTGCGATTGCGTCGTCTGTGGACCTATTGGTTGAGGTGGTAGGCAAATTGGAGTGGGTCTAGGGTGTCAGGTAGGGTGGAGGTGATATGGTCCTTGACTAGTCTCTCAAAGCACTTCATGATGACCGAAGTGAGTGCTACGGGGCGGTAGTCATTTAGCACAGTTACCTTCACTTTCTTGGGAACAGGAACAATGGTGGCCCTTTGAAGCATGTGGGAACAGCAAACTGAGATAAGGATTGATTGAATATGTCCGTAAACACACCAGCCAGCTGGACTGCGCATGTTCTGAGGACGCGGCTGGGGATTAACACGTTTAAATTTTTTACTCAAGTCGGCTGCAGTGAAGGAGAGTCCGCAGGTTTTGGTAGCGTGTCAGTGGCACTGTATTGTCCTCAAAGCGAGCAAAGAAGTTGTTTAGTTTGTCTGGGAGCAAGACATCCTGGTCCGCGACGGGGCTGGTTTTCTTTTTAAAATCCGTGATTCACTGTATACCCTGCCACATACCTCTTGTGTCTGAGCCGTTGAATTGCGACTCTACTTTGTCTCTATACTGACGCTTAGCTTGTTTGATTGCCTTGTGGAGGGAATAGCTACACGGTTTTTATTCGGTCATGTTTCCGGTCACCTTGCCCTGGTTAAAAGCAGTGGTTCGAGCTTTCAGTTTCGCGTGAATGCCCATCAATCCACAGTTTTTGGTTTGGGAATGTTTAATAGTTGCTGTGGGTACGACATCGCCGATGCACTTGCTAATAAACTCGCTCACCGAATCAGCGTATTCGTCAAAGTTGTTGTTTGACGCAATGCGGAACATATCCCAATCCATGTGATCGAAACAATCCTGAAGCGTGGAATCAGATTGGTCGGACCAGCTTTGAACAGACCTGAGCACGGGTGCTTCCTGTTTTAGTCTCTGTCTATAGGCAGGGAGCAACAAAATGGAGTCATGGTCAGCTTTTCCAAAAGGAAGGTGGGGGATGGCCTTATATGGGTCACGGAAGTTAGAATAACAATGATTCATGGTTTTACCAGCCCTGGTAGCACAATCGATATGCTGATACAATTTAGGGAGACTTGTTTTCAGATTAGCCTTGTTAAAATCCCCAGCTACAATGAATGCAGCCTCAGGATATGTGGTTTCCAGTTTACATAGAGTCAAATAAAGTTCGCTCAGGTCCATCGATGTGTCTGCTTGAGGGGGAATATATGCGGCTGCGATTATAATCGAAGATAATTATCTTGGTAGATAATGTGGTCGACATTTGATTGTGAGGAATTCTAAGTCAGGTGAACAGAAGGACTGGAGTTCCTGTATGTTGTTAAGAGGTTTCCTGTAAAACTTAGATGACCCAAGCCATTTTCACTCGATGCTGATTTGTTTTTATCTGGACATCCATTTACAATGGAATTTTGGTCAGAAAGTGTATGTTTTTCAGTTTATCTGATCGTTGTTTGTTTGCTTCTAGTTAACAAATTGTCCTTGTCTGCCAAAACAGGCCAAACATACAATTTACAGGCAAATCCCTTGTAGTTGATATACAATGTACATTTATAAAATTTGAGAAGTGATCCATTTGAGGTGAGGAAGGCTATTTTTGTTCCTACCACCAAAAATCAGTGATAACAATCATTAGCAAAGCAAATGACAACACATTTTTTAACCCAATGCCTCTGCACTTGGTCTCTTATTCTATGTCCTGTCCCTGGCTTCATTGTTAATGGGATAGAGAGCTCAGGAGAGCTCCCCACTCCGCTGTCCTTTATCCTTTTACATGAAGACACACAGAGAGATAAGCTTCTCCAATGCTGTCCTTTTCACATGTCCAGACTTCATTATCCCAGATTTATTCAGCGACTGCATGGCTGGAAAATGGCTTTAGAAACGTGGCTTTCTGAGTTGATGTGGATGGAAATAGCTATCCAACTTAATTAAGGATAGTCCAGGGTCCTGGTCTATAAAGGGGTCTTGGAATTATGGCACTTCTCACAGGAGCCTTATAGAGAGAATGAATGGATGGTTTAGACAGAAAAAATAAATGATCTTGAAAACCTCCTCTCTCTCAGTTGGCCAATAAGACGAATTTAAAGTGAGTGGATCCAGTCCACTCTCATGTGAACTGATGTAGAGCTTCCTACTTGATTACTACTGGAGCTAATTTCAAATGCATGAGATTGTTACGTTGTCGTTGGATTTAATTGGATATAATGGGTGCACTTTATCTCTGGTGTTCGTTAATTGATTAAAGAATTCTGTATGGATGAATGCAAATGGATGGGTACAGGCTCATTAATGGTTATTTTACCTGTACATCTCTGCCTGTTCCCTTCAATCTGAAAGATTCCTCATGATTGGTTTCTACAGTGCATTTTGAAAGTATTCAGACCCATTGATTTTTTTCCTGCATTTTGTTACGTTACAGCCATATTCTAAAATGTATTCAACTGTTTTTTCCCCATCATCAATCTACACACAAAACCCCATAATGACAAAGCAAAAACAGGTTTTTAGAAATATCTGCAATTGTATGAAAAAAAATATTACATTAAAATAACTACTCAGACCCTTTATTCAGTACTTTGTTGAAGCACCTTTTGCAGCGATTACAGCCTTGAGTCTTCTTTGTTATGACGCTACAAGCTTGGCACAACAGTATTTGGGGAGTTTCTCGCATTCTTCTCTGCAGATCCTTTCAAGCTCTGTCAAGTTGGATGGGGACTGTCACTGCACAGATATTTTCAGGTCTCTCCAGAGATGTTTGATCGGCTTCAAGTCCAAGCTCTGGCTGGGCCACTCAAGGACATTTAGAATCTTGTCCCAAAGCCACTCCTGCATTGTCTTGGCTGTGTGCTAAGGGCTGTTGTCCAGTTCGAAGGTGAACCTTCGCCCCAGTCTGAGTGGTCTGGAGCAGGTTTACATCAAGGATCTCTCTGTAACAACTTTGCTCTGTTCATCTTTCCCTCGATCTACTCTCCTAGTCCCTGCCGCTGAAAAACATCCCCACAGCATGATACTGCCACCATCATGCTTCACCGTAGTGATGGTGCCAGGTTTCCTCCAGATGTGACGCTTGGCATTCAGGCCAAAGACTTCAGTCTTGGAATCATCAGACCAGAAAATCTTGTTCCACATGGTCTGAGTGTAAGGATCTGGGTGTAGCTGGCGCAGAGGATGCAGGCACAGGACACCAGAGATGAGTAACACAAGGAACTTTACTCAAAATGCCGAAACACATGAAGTAATGCCAAGCCAACAAACATCGGACCGAACTTACAATAAAACATTACAAAAACCATGGGGAAAACAGAGGGTTAAATAATAAACATGTAATTGGGGAATTGAAACCAGGTGTGTAAAACAAAGACAAAACAAATAGAAAATGAAAAGTGGATCGGCGATGGCTAGAAGGCCAGTGACGTCGACCGCCAAACGCCGCCCGAACAAGAAGCGGGACCGACTTCGGCGGCAGTCGTTTAGGTGATTTTTGGGAAATTCTAAGCGGGCTGTCACGTGCCTTTTACTGAGGAGTGGCCACTCTAGCATAAAGGCCTGATTGGTGGAGTGCTGCAGAGATAGTTGTCCTTCTGGAAGGTTCTCCCATCTCCACAGAGGAACGATGTAGCTCTGTCCGAGCGACCATCGGGTTCTTGGTCACCTCCCTGACCAAGGCCCTTTTCCCCCGATTGCTCAGTTTGGCCGGACGACCAGCTCTAGGAATAGTCTTAGTGGTTCCAAACTTCTTCCATTTAAGAATGATGGAGGCCACTGTGTACAATGACTACCTGCTTAAATCAAGTCTGACACAATATTAACTGGAATAGGAAAACAAAGGCAAGTTGACAAATTATTATTTCACATGTAGTTAATTAATTAATTCCTTTCGAGTGAATGAATCATTATTTTCAGCCATTGAAGGCTTCTGCGATCTCTGATGTGAATCTATATTGTCTGGACTCATTTTTAAGGCATGGCCCTGCTGGAGCTCTACCAGTTGGAATTCCAGGACTTTGTAATCTAAGACGAATCCTTTGCTGTTTCAATTTGCTCCGTGAAAAGATCTATCAGTGGCACTGTTTGTCCAGCTAGCCGCTCTAGCTCCAGCTTTTATGGCTCCCACTGGTATTTATCCTTACCTGAATGATAAGGCTAGCCACAGGCACATAGTGTTTCTCTCAATTAGCCAATGAATGGAATTCTCCTTTTAGATGGCAACTTAATTTCTTCAATGCAGATATCTTCAAAGCAATAATAGACAATCATCATCGTATTGGTCAGCAGGTAGGCTACAGTTTTTTTTCTATCAGTTCTCTAAAAAGCTTACAAAACACCAGCAAGTTAATTCCTGGTCCAAAATATTGTTCTGGTCGAGCTGCCATGAACACTGGAGGTCAGGGCCATTCCACAGTGGTAACTAATGCTGTATCATAGGTCAATCCAGGGGTCAAATGAGAAACTATTGAAAGAGGAGAGGGAGGAGGGAAACACCATTTGCTAGCAACTGTATTTCCAGAATGTATATATACGAAAATGGGACTCACCACTCAAGGTCAGACAAATTCAACATGAGTCTTCTGTTAACCTCCATAATAACAGAAGACCTCCTCTCACCCTGCCATTGTTATGAAGTTGGTGTATAGATCCTCACGGCCTTGAGCCTACTGATACCATACATCAATGTATCCGTCTATCTTATTGGCTCAGACTGCTGGCAAAATTCAGCTTATGTTTTATGGTGGTGTGCTGTTTTTGAGTGATATGTGAATGAAAAGGCAATGAGCCTTATGCCAGTTATCATGAATTATAAGGATTTTTGTTTGCTTCAGATCTACTGGGCATTTGAACATAAAAATACTTTACCTGTCATTTTTTTTATGACTTGGGTTATGACAAATCATAAAGCTCCTATGACATTCTAAACATGTTATAGATGTTAAGAAACTGTTCAGATAAACCATTACTGTAGTTTGCCCTTATCATGTCATCCTTCTTAACTCTAGGTTTCCATAAAAGTAGATATAGCCTGCTCTTAATATTCAAATGTCATAGATTGTTACCATTGTCAGATATGCTTGTATTCCGTAACACGATGAGCTGTCTGTTCAATAAATTATTCCACGTAAGCCAGAAGATAACATTGTCTCCTGTGGCGCATTCTTTCAGAAATGTTACATCCTAGTTTAGTATTTCCATTGTATGCATCTGTATCATTTTCACCCATAATTTGAGTCTGAAACAGGTTCTATTGTGCATCAGCTGCTGGCCCAAGCAGCAATGCCTAGGTGTGAAAGCGGCATCGGAGAGGCAATAATGACATTGCTGCCTGCTGGTTAATATTATCTGTGATTGATTTTTTCCACTTCCACCAATGTCTCTGGAATTGGATTTTGTGCTCATGGTAATGTAGATGCCATCCTTGAGCTAGACAGGCCCACCTCTCTCATAATGTGTATCTGCACAGCCTCTTTGTCGAGGTTGTTCTCTGAGAGATAGAGGAGGAGAGGGGGAGATTAGTTCAGGCACAGAGCCTGAAAGAGCCACCCTCTACAAATGAACTTCGTCTCCAAAGTAATTGACTGTAATTTCTCAACTCTTTTTTTATAACTACCATTCGCTGAATCCTCCAGTCCATTGTTGGGAAAATTAAAGTAGCAGACTTCCACTCACTTAAATCTAATGGAGGAAAAAAGGAACAGTAGCTTTAGTCTCTCTTTAAGTGTTCCTATTATTGAAATGCTAAAGAATATTCATTTTGGTTTGCTAAAGAAAGAAATTAAGGCTGAACACAGCTTGATATGACATGCATGGCATAATGTAACAACTCTAAATTAGTGTGTGAACTACATTTACGTGAGTTTAACCTCCACCATATCCCCGGTTGTCACATGCAGGTGCATGGTGAGATGGTTCTGCCCTGCTGCCTGCTCGCCAGTTGGCCCACTGCCCACCAACCACTATGACGATGGATCTGTTCCTGCTCCTAAGCAGGCCCCTTACCCACCAACTCCCATCAACCGCTATACCAGGTAGTCATTGTTTTCCCTGCGCCTTGTGCACAATGTGACCTCACAGTCTTGCTGCATCCCACCCGCATCCCAGCCCTCAATCTCAATTCCCTCCTCCCCTTTCTCATAACAGCTAGCGCTCTCCCTCTGCCACTTATCAGACAAAGGCCTTCTATTTCTCCCCCAGCCTAATGATGTAGTACCGGTGAGAAGTGTGTGGTTAGAATTTCAATGTGGCCCCCGTGGCAGCACTAAACAAAACATCCAGGTGAGGCTGAGGCTGTTAGGCCGGACCAGAACGAGAAGGGTGAATAACTCTGGATCTGATATCAAGTGAGGGATTTGGCCGTGGCATGGGAAGCCTTTGATGTCTCAGAGGGGGAGGGGAAATGTTATTTAGTGTAATTGCACATTTTGAGTCTTGTTATGTTTACAGTAGATACATGTTGCCCATGTCCTCTGAAGAAGTGGTATTTCTTCAGTGGGTTTGAATCAAACAATGACATGGATCTATAATTTGACGCCTTCTTTGCCTCACCCATTCCTTCCTTAAAGCTACAATATGTAACTTTTGGGTGACACGGCAAAATTCACATAGAAATGTGAGTTATAGATCTATTATTATCATTGAAAGTAAGTCTAAGAAGCGGTAGATAACGTCTGCCACGCTGATCCTCAACACTGGGGCCCTTCAGGGGTGTGTGCTTAGTCCCCTTCTGTACTCCCAGTTCACCCACGACTGAGTGGCGAAACACGACTCCAACACCATCATTAAGTTTCCTGATGACACAACAGTGGTAGGCCTGATTACCGACAACGATGAGACAGCCTATAGCGAGGAGGTCAGACACCTGGCAGTGTAGTGCAAGGACAACAACCTCTCCCTCAATGTGAGCAAGAAGGAGATGATCGTGGACTACAGGAAAAGGCGGGCCGAACAGGACCCCATTAACATCGACGGGGCTGTAGTGGAACAGGTCGAGAGTTTCAAGTTCCTTGGTGTCTACATCGCCAACAAATTATCATGGTCCAAATCCACCAAGATAGTCGTGAAGAGGACACGACAACACCTTTTCCCCCTCGGGAGACTGAAAAGATTTGGAATGGGTCCCCAGATCCTCAAAAAGTTCTACAGCTGCACCATCGAGAGCATCCTGACTGGTTGCTTCACCGCCTGGTATGGTAACTGCTCAGCACCTGACCATGAGATGCTACAGGGGGT
Organism: Oncorhynchus kisutch; assembly: GCF_002021735.2. Taxonomy (NCBI): domain Eukaryota; kingdom Metazoa; phylum Chordata; class Actinopteri; order Salmoniformes; family Salmonidae; genus Oncorhynchus; species Oncorhynchus kisutch. The sequence continues at coordinate 37,720,685 of NC_034177.2, forward strand.
AGTGCGTATGGCCCAGTACATCACTGGGGCCAAGCTTCCTGCCATCCAGGACCTATGTACTAGGCGGTGTCAGAGGAAAGCCAAAAATATTGTCAAAGACTCCAGTCACCCAAGTCATAGACTGTTCTCTTTGCTGTTGCATTTTTGAGGAAAATGGGAAAGTAATTCTACTTTGAAAGTTGATACACTTTTGAGAAAAGGGCCTTTGATTGTTTTGGTTCCTACTAGAGCGCTCTCCTTTGTCAACACCCATTCAGCATTGTTCATACCCTATTAAGCCAGCACCATCCATCTATCTCTTTAAGGATTCATATGAGGTCATGTGCTAAAGACTAAAAGTGGTAGTAGCCTACAATAAGGAAAAATTCCAGGTGAACAGATAGTGGCCAGATAAAAATATTTTTGAAATATAAGATGACACTTACATAGATACACTTGTCTAAATTGATGGATCATGTGAAAGAAATGCTATAACACCCAGCCACATTCAGTGGTGGAAAAAGTATTCATTTGTCATGCAAAAGTATAAATAATTTCAAATTCCCTATATTAAACCAGACGGCACAATTGTATTTACATTTTTTGTTTAAATGGACAGCCAGCCAGGGTCACAATGCACTTAAGTATCAAAAGTAAAAGTACAAATATAAAGCATTTCAACTTCCTTATATTGGATTGTGCCCCTGGATAGCCATGATGCTCCCTTCACCATACTTTACAGTTGGGATGAGGTTTTGATGATGGTGTGCTGGGCCTTTTTTTTCTCCACACAAACAGCTGAACTATACTTTCTTCTGTCCACAGAATATTTTGCCAGAAGCACTATGGAACATCCAGGTGCACTTTTGCAAACTTCAGACTTGCCCCAATGTTTTTTTGGGACAGCAGTGGCTTCTTCAGTGGTGTCCACCCATGAACATCATTCTTGTTTAGTGTTTTACGTATCGTAGACTCATCAACAGAGATGTTAGCATGTTCCAGAGATTTCTATAAGTCTTTAGCTGTCACTCTAGGATTCTCCTTAACCTCAATGAGCATTCTGCGCTGTGCTCTTGAAGTAATCTTTGCAGGATGCCCACTCCTAGGGAGAGTAGCAACAGTCCTGACCTTTCTCATTTTATAGACAATTTGTCAAACCGTGGACTGATGAACATCAAGGCTTTTAGAGATACTTTTGTAACCCTTTCCAGCTTTATGCAAGTCAACAATTCTTAATCGTAGGTCTTATGAGGTCTCAATGTTTGAGGCATGGTTCACATCAGGCAATGCTTCTTGTGGATAGCAAACTCAACATTTTGTGAGTTTTTTTCTATAGGGCAGGGCAGCAATAACCAATATCTCAAATCTCGTCTCATTGATTGGACCCCAGGTAAGCTGACTCCTGACCTCAATTAGCTTTTGGAGATGTCATTAGCCTAGGGGTTCACATGCTTTTTTACAACCTACACTGTGAATGTTTAAATTATGTATTCAAAATAAACAAGAAAAAAACAATTTCTGTGTTATTAGTTTAAGCACACTATGTTTGTCTATTGTTGTGACCTATATAAAGATCAGATCAAATTTAATGACCAATTTATGCAGAAATCCAGGTAATTCCGAAGTGTTCACATACTTTTTCTTGCCGCTGTATGTAAGAATGCTGTTCATTGATGACAGCTCATCCATCAACACCACAGTGCCTTCCAAGCTAATCACTAAGCCCGGAAACTGGGTCCTGGTCTTCCTGATGGGCCCATTTCAGGTGGTGTTGGTAGGCCTACGCCATGCTGATCCTCATCATGGGGCCCGACAAGGGTGGGTGCTCAGCCCATGCCTGCTAAGCAAATCTCCCAGCGGTTAAGAGCATTTGGCCAATAACCAAAAGGTTGCTGGTTTGAATTCCTGAGCCAGCAAGGTAGAAAAATCTGTAGTTTTGCATTTGAGCAAGGCAGTTAACCCCCAACAGTAACAACTGCTCCATGGGTGCCAATGACATCGATGTCGATAAAGGCAGCCCTCCACACCTCTGATTATGTTGGGTTAAATGCAGAAGACACATTTTGGATGAATGCATTCAGTTTTGCAACTGACTAGGTGTCCCCTTTCCTTCCTTTCCTCCAACTCAATCATCAAGTTTGCTGACAAAACAACAGTGATAAGCCTGATTACCAACAACGACAAGACAGCCTACAGGGAGGAGGTGAGGGCCATGTCCGATTGGTGCCAGGAATTGTCAATACTGGTCTAAGTATTTTGTGTTTTTCTTCATGTATTGGGTCAGGCCAGGGTGTGGCATGGGGTTTTTGTATTGTGGTGTGTTTTGTCTTGTGGTTTTGGTGTGTATGTATTGGGATTGTAGCTAGTGGGGTTATCTAGCAAAGTCTATGGCTGTCTGGAGTGGTTCTCAATCAGAGGCAGGTGTTTATCGTTGTCTCTGATTGGGAACCATATTTAGGCAGCCATATTCTTTGAGTTTGTCGTGGGTGATTGTCCTTAGTGTCGTTGTTCCTAGCGCTTTGTTACTTATTAAAAGTACATTTGTGGAATAACCTTAGGAGGCTGAAGGAATTTGGCTTGGCTCCTAAGACTTCTACAGATGCATCAATGAGAGCATCCTGTCGGGCTGTATCACCGCCTGGTACAGAAATCGCACCATCTGCAATGGCAGGGCTCTCCAGGGGGTGGTGCAGTCAGTCCAAAGGATTAACAGGGGTTCACTGCCTGCCCTCCAGGACATCTACAGCACCCGGTGTCACAGGAACGCCAAGAAGATCATCAAGGACCTCAGCCACCCAAGCCACTGCATGTTGACCTTGCTACCATCTAGAAGGAAGACAGTACAGGTGCAAAAAAACTGGGACCGACAGACTGAAAAACAGCTTCTATCTCCAGGCCATCCGGCTGTTAAATAGTCACCAACCAGTACTCTGCCCTAAACTTACTCACTGTTACTAGCCAGCTTCCAACTGGTACTCTACCCTGTCCATGAGAGACCAATTATCTATGTACATAGACATTGAACACTGATCACTTTAATAATGTTTACATACTGTTTTACCCACTTCATATGTATATACTGTACTCTAGTCAAGGCTCATCCTACATTACTACAGCTGTCATGACCTTTCCTATTCATATAAGGTCCATACACACTATTTTATATATATATATATATATATTTATATATATATATAGTACCAGTCAAAAGTTTGGACACACCTACTCATTCAAGGGTTTTATTTATTTGTACAATTTTCTACATGGTGAAGACATAAAAACTATAAAATCACACATATGGAATCATATAGTAACCAAAGAAGGGTTAAACAACTCAAAATATATTTTATATTAGAGATTCTTCAAAGTAGCCAAACTTTGCCTTGACGACAGAGTTGCACAATCTTGACATTCTCTCAAACAGCTTCATGAAGTAGTCACCTGTAATGTATTTTAATTAACAGGTGTGCCTTATTAAAAGTAAATTTGTGGAATTGATTTCCTTCTAAATGTGTTTGAGACAATCAGTTGTGTTTTGACAATGGCCAATACCGTGGACTTAACTACATGTTTGACGTTAGCTGAAGAGTCCAACTTTACGTTTTACAAACAAACATACTTTTCAGAGGACATTCTGGAACCGACGGACTCAGAGGAAGCTGCGTGCTTGAATGGTGAAGCCACCACATCAGAGCCCTGCCCCCCCCAGACACCCAGGGTCAATTGATAAAATCAATGCTCCTGCAACACCTGAGCCCTGCACACCGAGGTGCAAAGGGTGCATTCTCGGTTGGTAAACAGTTCAATAAAAAATTGATTGTCATGTTCACTTGTTTAGCCATAATCACACAATTTAGCTGCCTTCCACAGGGGTGGGCAATCTCATACACAGAGGGCTTTTGTCATGGCAGGGTTATGTTCCTAAATATTGTCCAAGGAGACAATGTGGATGTAAGACTTCATATTTAAAACAGTCCACTGATTAAATTAATCATATTCTGACCGAAGACGTTTATTTGTTGCATCATTTGAGTATCTGGTTGGTATATCTGGTAGCACCACACTAGCCTTTTCTGGATAAGATTAAATACATTTGAGAAAATACATGGTTTGAGGAGAACATTGCGCTCACACTGGCTGTACTTAGGTTTGCTATGGAGTCTGTACCTTATCATTCCTTCCTGTACATCTCATTACTTCTGCCTAATATTTTACCAGGGAAGATGAGGCAGCATCCAGTGGAGCAGACAGGGCAGCCAGGGACGCTGAGATGGCCAAGACCGTCTCATTTAACAACAGCTTCATAGCTGTATTTGGACAGCTTATCCAGGCTATAAAAGGACGTCAGACACCAACAGCAGACATGTCACTAGACTAAATTGGAGTAAACTTATAACGATGTATGCTGAGAGTTGGGAATCAAGTTCAGGGAGTGAATGCATTTAATAAATAAAATGAACACGAAACACAAACAACACACCGACACGAAACAGGAACAATGACGACTGGGGAAGAAACCAAAGGGAGTGACATATAAAGGGCAGGTAATCAAGGAGGTGATGGAGTCCAGGTGAGTGTCATTATCTGCGTAACGCTGGTGACAGGTGTGCACCATAACAAGCAGCTTGGTGACCTAGAGGCCAGAGAGGGAGCACACGTGACAAAACTGGCTGGCGTTCTATGTAAAAAAATATATATATATATTATTCACTTATTTGCACTACACCAAATGCATTGTGAATGTGGCTTTCATTGAATATAGCCTACCGTTAAACATTGAAAATAATGTACATTTTTGGAGCAAAAAACTTCTTAAACGTGCTGACTTGTGTTGATTTTCGAAATTTAGGAAATAAAGATTAGGCATACTATGATTTTTACACACTTTTATTAAACAACAAGTAAACATTGGTCAAAAATAGAAAATTTGTCTCCCGGGTGGCGTAGTGGTTAAGGGCGCTGTACTGCAGCGCCAGCTGTGCCATCAGAGACTTTGGGTTCGCGCCCAGGCTCTGTCGTAACCGGCCGCGACCAGGAGGTCCGTGGGGCGACGCACAATTGGCCTAGCGTCGTCCGGGTTAGGGAGGGCTTGGCCGGTAGGGATGTCATTGTCTCATCGCGCACCAGCGACTCCTGTGGCAGGTTGGGCGCAGTGCGCGCTAACCAAGGTTGCCAGGTGCACGGTGTTTCCTCCGACACAATGGTGCAGCTGGCTTCCGGGTTGGATGCGTGCTGTGTTAAGAAGCAGTGCGGCTTGATTGGTTTGTGTATCGGAGGACGCATGACTTTCAACCTTCGTCTCTCCCGAGCCTGTACGGGAGTTGTAGCGAAGAGACAATATAGTAGCTATAAAAACAATTGGATACCACGAAATTGGGGAGAAAAAGGTGTAAAATAAATAAATAAAAATAGAAAAAATAGAAAATTCAATTGTGTAGTAGGGTATTCACAAGGGGTAAAAAATGGCACCACCGTCATTGTAAATAAGAATTTGTTCTTAACTGACTTGCCTAGTAAAAATAAAGGTAAAAATACATAAATAATAATAATAATTGTAAAATGAACGTGAGGGAGTATATAGTAGTACTTTATTAATTACCAAGGGTAAATTAATGTAACCAAAAAAGGAAGAGAATCACTGCGATAAGGTCTGTCATTCGAATAGTTCTGTAGTTGGTCCTGGCGCTTTGTTGTCCAAATGGTGTTTGTTGTTGGAGCTGGGTATGAGAGGAGGGAGAAAATCACAAAGAAATAAAAAATAGAACATCTTGTTAAACATTGTGTTGATTTGCCTTGTGGTAATTTTCTCTTTATTTTGCATACCTACACACTAGAGAGCAAGAGCCTTCGTTTAGCATTAAATAGCTATCCTGTGTAATCCACTCTGATGTATCTAGTTGTAGAAGTGCTGCAGTCCATCACATACTGTGATTGCAATAGCCCCTATCCTCTCCGGAAGTGGCACTGCAGGCTGCTGAAATGTTGCATTCCCTGGGGCAGCATTCCAATCCCTTCTGAACACTTCATTGTTTTGCTCATGCAGATTGTGCAGTATACAACATGCAAAAGCCATCTGTTTGACAAAATCTAACATTGCAGTCATGGCTTTTCATAAGGCAGCACCACCTTCCCTTCAGTCTGCCAAATGCATTTTCGATCACTACCCTTACCCTGCGGATTTTCTCATTGAGATTCTCGTGTCATTCAGTCTGTTAGTATCTGCAAAAGGCTTCACCAGCCATGGCTGGGAGGGGTAGGCAGCATCCCCAATAATAAACAGTCTCCAGTACCAACATTTCCAAGCAAATAAAAACATGGAGAAGGGAGAATTTGTAGACATGCTGAGATAAAAGAACATACTCTTTTCCAGAATTCAGCCAGCCTTCACAAGTCCATAACATAAGCAAATATGTCCCCTTTTGTGTTTTACACCGCCAGCAGTATAATTACATTTTTGAGTGCATGATATTCCGTTTTTACTGGCATATAGTATGTTCTGTGGATGGTCAAACATGTTAGTATTTTAAGTCTGAGATTATATGACTGGGCATTCTAACATATCTGTATCTGGTTGCCTGACCATGATGAGACTCCTGTCACCATCTGATCCTTGTCAGATGAGACATGACCAAGAATTACCTTGGTGTACATTTAGACATTATAGTATCCAAGAATATAATCAATGGTTCAATAATTGAAATGACCATTATCCCCAGATCCCAGACAGTAGCCTACCCATCAACTTAAGATGGAACTTTGTATCCATTCACTGATTGTTATAATGTACTGGTACACCCTGGCTATCTGATCCTGCAGGGACACCCTGGCTATCTGATCCTGTCACCTGATCCTGCTAAGACATGATGAGCATAGTGTTGTGTACTGACTGTACATCATGACAGTGAAGCATGTAGAGCTGTTCATGCCGTGACAGTGTGAAAAGGAGAGAATTACCTCGGGAAACTGACAGATCAATAAGTACCGTTGCTGCCAGCGTCTCAGCAGTTGGGAGTAGGAGGAGTTCAGGCAACAGAACTTGTTTGAAATCTATACAAAAATTGTTTTTGCAATGCCATACAGTTATAATACCAACTCCAAAAAGGTGTGCTACACTGCGGTATCCTGAATTTGTGACCACCTTCCACAGGGCAATGGCAATTTTCTTTTGGAGGGATACAAAAACGGAACACTGAATCTGTCTCTCCATAACAGGACTCAGCCTGTTGCAGAGGAACTGGAAAGTCTCTGCCGACATGCAGAAGTTATCAATCCATTGGGTGTATGTAAATTGTGGAACACAGTTGTCCCCCCCAATCAGTTGACTGGCACCAAGTCCAGACATAGGTGCTCGCCTACAGCTCTTTAACATTTAATAGATCTGAAACACATGTATTGCAGATTGTTAACATAGGTTAATGATATTGTAATGTTCCTTAGGGAAAAAATACTTTGTCTGGCATCTCCAGTCAATGGGACACACTTCAACTCATCATAGCATAGGTGGAGATAATATAGTTGATTGGGTTGATTAATTATTGCCTGATTAGGTCAGGAAGTGTTTCATATAAGAATGTTCAGCTAAATTATTCTTGCAGTATGGAATGAGGACAGCTAGCTATTACACTTGCAATAAAGGGCAGTCCTGAAATATTACTCTTGCAATATGTCATGCATGATGTAACGTTAGGCCTAGATATGTACAATGTATATGGAACAAAAATATAAACACAACATTTAACAATTTCAATGATGTTACTGAGTTACAGTTCATATATGAAAATCAATCAATTTAAATTCATTAGGCCCTAATCTATGGATTTCACATGAGAGGGCAGGGGCGCAGCCATGGGTGAGACTGGGAGGGCATAGGCCCACCCTATCAGAGCGAGTTTTTCCCCACAAAAGGTCTTACAGACAGAAATGTGAACCATTTCAGAAAACTAGGCGTATGACGCAAGTCACGACTTCACAGGAGAGCCAACGTAACATTTTACTTTCAAATGCCTTAATTAATAATAAACTTGTATGGCATCTGTAAATACAAATAAAATGGCTAAATTACGTGCACGGTTTGTTAAGCCTCAGAAAAAGTCAGCAACCTTCCTACTAGCTATGATTGGCTGAGATATTGAGTGGGCTGGACATGCCGAGAAAGAAGATCGGATTGGTCTTCCATATAAGGCTTCTGTCTATTTGAGCTGGTCAGTGCGTGTTGGTAATCCTGTTGAACAAATTTAAAAAAAATGTATCGTGTAGTGGAGCTGCATAAGTATTTCTCTCCACTTTCTGGAGGATCAAGTTTTAAAGTACGATAGCTAAAAAGATAGCTAAAAAGATGGAGCAATCAATTAATCAAAAATGTATTTTATAAAGCCCTTCTTACATCAGCTGATGTCACAAAGTGCTGCACAGAAACCCAGCCTAAAACCTCAAACAGCAGGCAATGCAGGTGTAGAAGCAAGGTGGCTAGGAAGAACTCTCTAGAAAGGCCAGAACCTAGGAAGAAACCTAGAGGGGAACCAGGCTATGAGGGGTGGCCAGTCCACTTTTTGCTGTGCAGGGTGGAGATTATAACCTGAACATGGCCAAGTTGTTCAAATGTTCATAGATGATCAGCAGGGTCAAATAACAATAATCACAGTGGTTGTCGAGGGTGCAACAGGTCACCTCAGGAGTAAATGTAAGTTCAGAGTATCTCTACCACTCCTGCTGTCTCTAGAGAGTTGAAAAAAGCAGGTTTGGGACAGGTAACACGTCCTGTGAACAGGTCAGGGTTCCACAGCCGCAGGCAGAACAGTTGAAACTGAAGCTGCAGCACAGCCAGGTAGACTGGGGACAGCAAGGAGTCATCAGGCCAGGTAGTCGTGAGTCATGGGCTTAGAGTTCATTCAGGTCCTCCTCCGAGAAAGAGAGAAAGAGAGAGAATTAGAGAGAGCATACTTAAATTCACACAGGACACTGGATAAGACAGGAGAAATACTCCAGATATAACAGACTGACCCTAGACCCCCGACACATAAACTACTGCAGCATAAATACTGGAGGCTGAGACAGGAGGGGTCGGGAGACACTGTGGCCCGTCCGATGATACCCCCGGACAGGGCAAAACAGGCAGGATATAACCCCAGCCGCTTTGCCAAAGCACAGCCCCCACACCACTAGAGGGATATCTTCAACCACCAACTTACCATCCTGAGCCAAGGCTGAGTATAGCCCACGAAGATCTCCGCGATGGCACAACCTAATGGGGGGGCGCCAACCCGGACAGGAAGATCACATCAGTGACTCAACCTACTCAAGTGATGCACCCCTCCGAGGGACTGCATGGAAGAGCACCAGTAAGCCAGTGACTCAGCCCCTGTAATAGGGTTAGAGGCAGAGAATCCCATTGGAGAGAGGGTAAGGCAGCAAGGGCGGTTCGTTGCTCCAGTGGCTTGCCTTTCACCTTCACACTCCTGGGCCAGACTACACTCAATCATAGGATCTACTGAAGAGATGAGTCTTCAATAAAGACTGAAAGGTTGAGAACGAGTCTTAGTCTCTAACATGGATAGGCAGACCATTCCATTTAAATGGAGCTCTATAGGAGAAAGGCCTGCCTCCAAATGTTTGCTTCGAAATTCTAGGGACTGTAAGGTGTCATGCGTCTTCTGACCGTAGCGGACGTGTAGGTATGTACGGCAGGACCAAATTGAAATATAGGTAGGAGCAAGCCCATGTAATACTTTGCAGGTTAGCAGTAAAACCTTGAAATCAACCCTTGCCTTAACAGGAAGCCAGTGTAGAGAGGCTAATATGATCAAATATTTTGGTTCTAGTCAAGATTCTAGCAGCCGTGTTTAGCACTAACTGAAGTTTATTTAGTGCTCTGTCCAGGTAGCCGGAAAGTAGAGCATTGCAGTAGTCTAACCTAGAATTAACAAAAGCATGGATTTATTCTTCTGCATAATTTTTGGACAGAACGTTTCTGAACAAGCAACTGTCTCTGGATTACATCTTCCAACTAAGGGCAACCGTGGCATGGCATCAGTGACAGTGAGACGCGTCCATCATGCATGATGATGTATACAGGTAAGATAGTCTAGCGTTAGCTATCTAAATTTTCCGATATTACACATTTCTAATTTTGATATAAAGTCGTTTCATTTCAAGCTAACGTTAGCTGGCTTGCTCCCTAGCTGATTTTATTTGTCCAGGCGCTGTGTACTGTTAGCTAACTAGATAACGTTACGTATATGGCGTTATTATTCGTATCCCATAACCGTTTGCTTTGCTAGTTAGAGCCTAATGTTAGCTAGCTAACATTGAACCTGGTTGGTTGGCTCCCAGCAGATTCATGCCGGGTAGTAACGACATGATTTGCTAACATTAGCTGGCTGGCTCATTAGCTAACATTACGTGATGTGTATGATCTTACACATTGTTTCCCTAGCTAGATTCACTGTTTATCTAGCTTGCTAGCTAACGTTAGGTGGCTGGCTCCCAAGTTGATGTTATTATTCGTATCCCAGAGCCGTTTGCCTTGCTAGCTGGCTGGCTCGTTAGCTAACGTTACGTGATGTGTGATTTTCAGTGGTGTAAAGTACTGAAGTAAAAACACTTTAAAGTACTTCTTAAGTAGTTCTTTGGGGTATCTGTTCTTTACTATTTATATTTTTGACTACTTTTACTTCACTATATTCCTAAATAAAATGCTGTACTTTTTCCTCCATAGATTTTCCCTGACACCCAAAAGTACTAGTTACAATTTGAATGCTTAGCAGTACAGGAAAGAGGTCAAAATAACACACTTATTAAGAGAAGGTCCCTAGTCATCCCTACTGCCTCTGATCTGGTGGACTCACTAAACATAACTGCTTCCTTTGTCAATTATGTCTGAGTGTTGGAGCTGGCCCTAGCTGTCAAAAAAAAAGTTATAAAAAAGGACATTTTGCCATCTGGTTTCCAAATTATAAGGAATTTGATGTACAGTGGGGCAAAAAAGTATTGTCAGCCACCAATTGTGCAAGTTCTCCCACTTAAAAAGATGAGAGAGGCCTGTCATTTTCATTATGGGTACACTTCAACTATGACAGACAAAATAAGAAAAGAAATCCAGAAAATCACATTGTAGGATTCTTAATGAATTTATTTGCAATTATGGTGGAAAATAAGTATTTGGTCACCTACAAACAAGCAAGATATCTGGCTCTCACAGACCTGTAACTTCTTCTTTAAGAGGCTCCTCTGTCCTCCACTCGTTACCTGTATTAATGGCACCTGTTTGAACTTGTTATCAGTATGAAAGACACCTGTCCACACCCTCAAACAGTCACACTCCAAACTCCACTATGGCCAAGACCAAAGAGCTGTCAACTGACACCAGAAACAAAATTGTAGACCTGCACCAGGCTGGGAAGACTGAATATGCAATAGGTAAGCAGCTTGGTTTGAAGAAATCAACTGTGGGAGCAATTATTAGGAAATGGAAGACATTCAAGACCGCTGATAATCTCCCTCGAACTGGGGCTCCACGCAAGATCTCACCCCATGGGGTCAAAATGATCACAAGAACGGTGAGCAAAAATCCCAGAACCACACGGGGAGACCTAGTGAATGACCTGCAGAGAGCTGGGACCAAAGTAACAAAGCCTACCATCAGGTACACACTACGCCGCCAGGGACTCAAATCCTGCAGTGCCAGTGTCCCCCTGCTTCAGCCAGTACATGTCCAGGCCCGTCTGAAGTTTGCTAGAAAGCATTTGGATGATGTCATATGGTCAGATGAAACCAAAATATTACTTTTTGGTAAAAACTCAACTCGGCGTGTTTGGAGGACAAAGAATGCTGAGTTGCATCCAAAGAACACCATACCTACTGTGAAGCATGGGGGTGGAAACATCATGCTTTGGGGCTGTTTTTCTGCAAAGGGACCAGGACGACTGATCCGTGTAAAGGAAGGAATGAATGGGGCCATGTATCGTGAGATTTTGAGTGAAAACCTTCAATGCAAGGGCATTGAAGATGAAACATGGCTGGGTCTTTCAGCATGACAATGATCACAAACACACCGCCCGGGCAATGAAGGAGTGGCTTTGTAAGAAGCATTTCAAGGTCCTGGAGTGACCTAGACAATCTCCAGATCTCAACCCCATAGAAAATCTTTGGAGGGAGTTGAAAGTCTGTGTTGCCCAGCAACAGCCCCAAAACATCAAATCAAATCAAATTTATTTATATAGCCCTTCGTACATCAGCTGATATCTCAAAGTGCTGTACAGAAACCCAGCCTAAAACCCCAAACAGCAAGCAATGCAGGTGTAGAAGCACGGTGGCTAGGAAAAACTCCCTAGAAAGGCCAATACCTAGGAAGAAATCTAGAGAGGAACCAGGCTATGTGGGGTGGCCAGTCCTCTTCTGGCTGTGCCGGGTGGAGATTATAACAGAACATGGCCAAGATGTTCAAATGTTCATAAATGACCAGCATGGTCGAATAATAATAAGGCAGAACAGTTGAAACTGGAGCAGCAGCACAGTCAGGTGGAAGTTGAAACTGGAGCAGCAGCATGGCCAGGTGGACTGGGGACAGCAAGGAGTCATCATGTCAGGTAGTCCTGGGGCATGGTCCTAGGGCTCAGGTCAGTTGAAACTGGAACAGCAGCATGGCCAGGTGGACTGGGGACAGCAAGGAGTCATCATGTTAGGTAGTCCTGGGGCATGGTCCTAGGGCTCAGGTCCTCCGAGAGAGAGAAAGAAAGAGAGAAGGAGAGAATTAGAGAACGCACACTTAGATTCACACAGGACACTGAATAGGACAGGAGAAGTACTCCAGATATAACAAACTGACCCCAGCCCCCCGACACATAAACTACTGCAGCATAAATACTGGAGGCTGAGACAGGAGGGGTCAGGAGACACTGTGGCCCCATCCGAGGACACCCCCGGACAGGGCCAAACAGGAAGGATATAACCCCACCCACTTTGCCAAAGCACAGCCCCCACACCACTAGAGGGATATCTTCAACCACCAACTTACCATCCTGAGACAAGGCTGAGTATAGCCCACAAAGATCTCCGCCACGGCACAACCCAAGGGGGGGGGCACCAACCCAGACAGGATGACCACAACAGTGAATCAACCCACTCAGGTGATGCACCCCCTCCAGGGACGGCATGAGAGAGCCCCAGCAAGCCAGTGACTCAGCCCCTGTAATAGGGTTAGAGGCAGAGAATCCCAGTGGAAAGAGGGGAACCGGCCAGGCAGAGACAGCAAGGGCGGTTCTTTGCTCCAGAGAGTTTCCGTTCACCTTCCCACTCCTGGGCCAGACTACACTCAATCATATGACCCACTGAAGAGATGAGTCTTCAGTAAAGACTTAAAGGTTGAGACCGAGTTTGCGTCTCTGACATGGGTAGGCAGACCGTTCCATAAAAATGGAGCTCTATAGGAGAAAGCCCTGCCTCCAGCTGTTTGCTTAGAAATTCTAGGGACAATTAGGAGGCCTGCGTCTTGTGACCGTAGCGTACGTGTAGGTATGTACGGCAGGACCAAATCAGAGAGATAGGTAGGAGCAAGCCCATGTAATGCTTTGTAGGTTAGCAGTAAAACCTTGAAATCAGCCCTTGCTTTGACAGGAAGCCAGTGTAGAGAGGCTAGCACTGGAGTAATATGATCAAATTTTTGGGTTCTAGTCAGGATTCTAGCAGCCGTATTTAGCACTAACTGAAGTTTATTTAGTGCTTTATCCGGGTAGCCGGAAAATAGAGCATTGCAGTAGTCTAACCTAGAAGTGACAAAAGCATGGATTAATTTTTCTGCATCATTTTTGGACAGAAAGTTTCAGATTTTTGCAATGTTACGTAGATGAAAAAAAGCTGTCCTCGAAATGGTCTTGATATGTTCTTCAAAAGAGAGATCAGGGTCCAGAGTAACGCCGAGGTCCTTCACAGTTTTATTTGAGACGACTGTACAACCATTAAGATTAATTGTCAGATTCAACAGAAGATCTCTTTGTTTCTTGGGACCTAGAACAAGCATCTCTGTTTTGTCCGAGTTTAATAGTAGAAAGTTTGCAGCCATCCACTTCCTTATGTCTGAAACACATGCTTCTAGCGAGGGCAATTTTGGGGCTTCACCATGTTTCATTGAAATGTACAGCTGTGTGTCATCCGCATAGCAGTGAAAGTTTACATTATGTTTTCGAATAACATCCCCAAGAGGTAAAATATATAGTGAAAACAATAGTGGTCCTAAAACGGAACCTTGAGGAACACCGAAATTTACAGTTGATTTGTCAGAGGACAATCCATTCACAGAGACAAACTGATATCTTTCCGACAGATAAGATCTAAACCAGGCCAGAACATGTCCGTGTAGACCAATTTGGGTTTCCAATCTCTCCAAAAGAATGTGGTGATCGATGGTATCAAAAGCAGCACTAAGGTCTAGGAGCACGAGGACAGATGCAGAGCCTCGGTCCGATGCCATTAAAATGTCATTTACCACCTTCACAAGTGCCGTCTCAGTGCTATGATGGGGTCTAAAACCAGACTGAAGCATTTCGTATACATTGTTTGTCTTCAGGAAGGCAGTGAGTTGCTGCGCAACAGCCTTCTCTAAAAATTTTGAGAGGAATGGAAGATTCGATATAGGCCGATAGTTTTTTATATTTTCTGGGTCAAGGTTTGGCTTTTTCAAGAGAGGCTTTATTACTGCCACTTTTAGTGAGTTTGGTACACATCCAGTGGATAGAGAGCCGTTTATTATGTTCAACATAACATCACTGCTCTTGAGGAGATCTGCATGGAGGAATGGGCCAAAATACCAGCAACAGTGTGTGAAAACCTTAAGAAGACTTACAGAAAACATTTGACCTCTGTCATTGCCAACAAACGGTATATAACAAAGTATTGAGATAAACTTTTGTTATTGACCAAATACTTATTTTCCACCATAATTTGCAAATAAATTCATAAAACCCCTCCTGTCTCAGCCTCCAGTATTTATGCTGCAGTAGTTTGTGTCGGGGGGCTAGGGTCAGTTTGATATATCTCGAGTACTTCTCCTGTCCTATTCGGTGTCCTGTGTGAATCTAAGTGTGCGTTCTCTAATTCTCTCCTTCTCTCTTTCTTTCTCTCTCTCGGAGGACCTGAGCCCTAGGACCATGCCCCGGGACTACCTGACATGATGACTCCTTGCTGTCCCCAGTTTCAACTGTTCTGCATCATTATTATTCGACCATGCTGGTCATTTATGAACATTTGAACATCTTGGCCATGTTCTGTTATAATCTCCACCCGGCACAGCCAGAAGAGGACTGGCCACCCCACATAGCCTGGTTCCTCTCTAGGTTTCTTCCTAGGTTTTGGCCTTTCTAGGGAGTTTTTCCTAGCCACCGTGCTTCTACACCTGCATTGCTTGCTGTTTGGGATTTTAGGCTGGGTTTCTGTACAGCACTTTGAGATATCAGCAAATGTACAAAGGGCTATATAAATCAATTTGATTTGATTTTGATTTGACAAAAAAAACACTACAATGTGATTTTCTGAAGGAAAAAAATCTAATTTTGTCTGTCATAGTTGAAGTGTACCTATGATGAAAATTACAGGCCTCTCATCTTTTTAAGTGGGAGAACTTGCACAATTGGTGGTTGACTAAATACTTTTTTGCCCCACTGTATAGCATTTACTTTTCATTGAACTTTTACTCAAGTAAGACAATTGAGTACTTTTTCCACCACTGTACTTAAGTATATTTAAAATCTGATACTTTTAGACTTTTACTCAAGTAGTATTTTACTGGGTTACTTTGACTTTTACTTGAGTCATTTTATATTCAGGTATTTTTACTTTTACACAGTATGACATCTGAGTACTTTTTCCACCTCTGGTGATCGTACAGGTTGTTTAACTAGCTAGATTCATTGTTTACCTAGCTAGCTAGCTACATGTCTTGAGCTAAAGTGTACAACATCCGTTGAATATGGCCTGTGTCAGTAAAAGTTGGAAAAAAGCATAATGAAATTGTTGCCAGCAGAGCTGGTTAGGCTGTTTTCATGTTATCCAGAGGTAAACAAATCATTGGACAGAGCGCCAAGAGAGTCTCTACTTTCATCCAATGTAAAAAACAAATTTTGCAACATACATTGTGATTGGTTTACTTTTTTTCTCCCTTCTGTATTTTCTCTCCTTCCCTATTTGGTTTCCTCACTCATACTTTTTTAAATCAAAAAATTATATGAACTTTAAAAAGTAACAGCAATTATAGTTTGGATGGACAGAAGCTCATTGATTGGACTTTTTATTATCCTGGCTCCTGGCAAAAGTATTCATACCCCTTGGCATTCTTCCTATTTTGTTGCATTACAACCTGTAATTTAAATACATTTTATTTGGACTTCATGTAATGGACATATACAAAATAGTCCAAATTGGTGAAGTGAAATGAAAAAAGACTTGTTTAAAAAAAATTGAAAAAAATCAACCAGAAAACTGGTGCGTGCATATGTATTCACCCCTTTGCTGTGAAGCCCCTAAATAAGATCTGGTGCAACCAATTACCTTCGGAAGTGTCACATAATTAGTTAAATAAAGTCCACCTGTGTGCAATCTAGGTGTCACATGATCTGTCACATGATCTCAGTATATATACACCTGTTCTAAATGGCCACAGAGTCTGCAACACCACTAAGCAAGGGGCACCACCAAGCAAGCAACACAATGAATACCAAAGAGCTCTCCAAACTGGTCAGGGACAAATTTGTGGAGAAGTACAGATCAGGGTTGGGTTATAAAAAATATCTGAAACTTTGAACATCCCCCAGAGTACCATTAAATCAATAATTAAAAAATTGAAAGAATATGGCACCATAACAAACCTGCCAAGAGAGGGTCGCCCACCAAAACTTATGGACCAGGGAAGGAGGGCATTAATCAGAGAGGCAACAAAGAGGCCAAAAATAATGCTGAAGGAGCTGCAAAGCTCCACAGCGGAGATTGGAGTATCTGTACATAGAACCACTTTAAGCCGTCACTCCACAGAGCTGGGCTTTATTCAAATTTAGCTTTTTGGCCATCAAGGAAAACGCTATGTCTGGTGCAAACTGTTACGCACGCCTCTATGAAGAGGGAACGCAACACCCTGCTACAACTAAACTCTCCCTGAAGCGAAAAAGGTATGGACTGTAGGTGCGAGTATGGATGACAACATGCAGAATGTGGTACCGTTTACAAGGACTTTATTCCTTTACACGGTAATATGGGGAAAAGGGGCTGGACTGAACCAAAGCAAAGAAAGTAAATCTCAAAGCCCCCTCTCCTATCTTACCTGCCTACCCACTACTTACCTAATTTAGCACCACCTGGTGCCCTAACCAAAATACAAAGGGTGGTCCGCCCAGGTCTTACCTAGTGTGCCTAGACAGCGAATATGCTACTGGTATATGTATGCCCGCGGGCCTCTTGCCTAAACACTCCCAAGGTGCCTTCCCCTTCCCCCCTGGGAACAAATGAAACAGAATATAAAACAATTTCACAAACAAACTAAGAAACAAAGGACGTCAAATAAGCTCTATCTGAGCAACAAACTCACAGAACATACCACTTTCCAGCAATGTACTCCCAGCAAAATCAACCTCTATCACCATCAATCTCAGCAATCCCTACCTCCAGCAAAATCTCTAACAAATCTCTAACAAATCTCTCTAGCAAAATCTCTCTCCAAAAAGCTCTCCCTCCTGAACAGAACACTGGCTTTTATATAGCTTCAGAAGGAATGGGTAATTGTAGACAGCTGCGTCTTGACGAGGGGGCGGGGTCAGCTCTCCAATTAGCACTGGAGTCGACCAATCAGCTGCTTGAGGGATTTCAGGAAGCCATTTCCTAAAATAAACACATGTAAATACACAAACTACAACACATAATCTGGGGAACGTAACACAAACCCAACACCTCCCATCACCCAGAGAACACCATCCCCACAGTGAAGCACGGCGGTGGCAGCATCATCCTGTGGGGATGTTTTTCATCGGCAGGGAATGGTAAACTGGTCAAAATTGAAGGAATGATGGATGGCGCTAAATACAGGGAAATTCATGAGGGAAACCTGTTTGTCTTCCAGAGATTTGAGACTGGGACATCAGTTCACCATCCAGCAGGACAATGACCCAATGTAACGGCGTTCTTCGTTTGTTGAAAGAGAGTCGGACCGAAATGCAGCGTGGTGGATACTCATGTCTTTAATGAAGAAAAAACGGAACGATACATGAAATAACTAATAAATACAAAAACAACTAAACGGAACGTGAAACCTAATACAGCCTATCTGATGAACACTACACAGAGACAGGAACAATCACCCACGAAATACAAAGTGAAACTCAGGCTACCTAAATACGGTTCCCAATCCGAGACAATGAGAATCACCTGACTCTGATGGAGAACCGCCTCAGGCAGCCAAGCCTACACTAGACACACCCCTAATCAACTACAATCCCAATGCCTAGAAAACCCCAATACGAAACACAACAAAATAAACCCATGTCACACCCTGGCCTGACCAAATATATAACGAAAACACAAAATACTATGACCAAGGCGTGACAGAACCCCCCCCCCCCCCCCCCAAGGTGCGGACTCCCGGACGCACCTCAAAACCATAGGGAGGGTCCGGGTGGGCGTCTGTCCATGGTGGCGGCTCCGGCTCGGGACGTGGACCCCACTCCATTAATGTCATAGTTCCTCCCCTTCGCGTCCTGGGATAATCCACCCTCGCCGCCGACCATGGCCTAATAGTCCTCACCCAGAACCCCACAGAACTGAGGAGCAGCTCGTGACTGAGGGGCAGCTCGGGACTGAGGGGCAGCTCGGGACTGAGGGGCAGCTCGGGACTGAGGGGCCGCTCGGGACTGAGGGGCAGCTCGGGACTGAGGGGCAGCTCGGGACTGAGGGGCAGCCCGGAACTGAGGGGCAGCCCGGAACTGAGGGGCAGCCCGGAACTGAGGGGCAGCCCAGTACTGAGAGGAAGCCCAGTACTGAGAGGAGGCCCAGTACTGAGATGAAGCTCAGGTAGGTAGTAGGCTCCGGTAGATCCTGGCTGGCTGGCGGATCTGGAAGATTCAGGTTGACTAGCAGATCTGGAAGATTCTGGTTGACTAGCAGATCTGGAAGATTCTGGTTGACTAGCAGATCTGGAAGATTCTGGTTGACAGGCTGATCTGGAAGAATCTGGTTGACTGGCAGATCTAGAAGATCATGGCTGACTGGCGTATCTAGCTGCTCTATGCAGACTGACAGCTCTGACTGCTCCATGCAGGCTGACAGCTCCTTGCAGACTGGCAGCTCTTTGCAGACTGGCAGCTCTGGCTGCTTCATGCAGACTGACAGCTCTGACTGCTCCATGCAGGCTGACAGCACCCTGCAGACTGGCAGCTCCTTGCAGACTGACAGCTCCTTGCAGACTGACAGCTCCCTGCAGACTGGCAGCTCCTTGCAGACTGACAGCTCCATGCAGGCTGACAGCTCCTTGCAGACTGACAGCTCCTTGCAGACTGGCAGCTCCTTGCAGACTGGCAGCTCTGACTGCTCCATGCAGGCTGACAGCACCCTGCAGACTGGCAGCTCCTTGCAGACTGACAGCTCCTTGCAGACTGACAGCTCCTTGCAGACTGACAGCTCCTTGCAGACTGACAGCTCCCTGCAGACTGACAGCTCTGACTGCTCCATGCAGGCTGACAGCTCCTTGCAGACTGGCAGCTCCTTGCAGACTGGCAGCTCTTTGCAGACTGACAGCTCTGGCTGCTTCATACAGACTGACAGTTCTGACTGCTCCATGCAGGCTGACAGCACCCTGCAGACTGGCAGCTCCTTGCAGACTGACAGCTCTTTGCAGACTGACAGCTCTGGCTGCTTCATGCATACTGACAGCTCCTTGCAGACTGGCAGCTCTTTGCAGACTGGCAACTCAGGCTGCTCCGAACAGGCAGGAGGCTCCGGCAGCGCTGTAGAGGAGGAAGGCTCTGATAGCGCTTAACAGGCGGGAGACTCCGACAGCGCAGGAGGGAAGGAAGGCTCTGATAGCGCTGAACAGACAGGAGACTCCGATAGCGCAGGAGAGGAGAAAGGCTCCGACAGCGCTGGAGAGGCGGGAGACTCCGACAGCGCAGGAGAGGCGAGGCGCACTGTAGGCCTGATGCGTGGTGCTGGCACTGGTGATACTGGAGCAAGGACACGCACAGGAAGCTTGGTGCGGGGAGCTGCTACCGGAGGACTGGTGTGTGGAGGTGGCTCTGGATAGACCGGACCGTGCAGGCGCACTGGAGCTCTTGAGCACCGAGCCTGCCCAAGCTTACCTGGCTCGATGCCCGCTCTAGCCCGGCCAATACGAAGGGCTGGTATGAACCGCACCGGGCTATGCACCCGCACTGGAAACACTGTGTGCTCCATAGCATAACACGGTGTCTGCCCGGTCTCTCTAGCCCACCGGAAAGCACAGGGAGTTTGTGCAGGTCTCCTACCTGGCATAGCCATACTCCCTGTAAGCCCCCCCCAAATATTTTTTGGGGGTTGCTTTTCGGGCTTCCTTGCCAACCGTGTTCCCTCGTATCGTCGGCTCCTATCTCCTGCTGCCTCTGCTTCCTCCTTGGGGCGGCGATATTCACCAGGCTGAGCCCAGGGTCCTCTTCCGTCTAATATCATCTCCCAAGTCCAGAAGTCCTTATATCGCTGCTCCTCACGATTAACAGGGAGAGTTGGCTCAGGTCTGACTCCTGACTCTGCCACTCTCTCCCTGAGCCCCCCCCAATACATTTTTGGGGCTGCTTTTCGGTTTTCGCTCTGCACCGCCGTGTCTTTCTTTTCGACTCCATTCGTCTATAGCCCTCTTCGCACTGTTCCAGCGAATCCCAGGCGGGCTCAGGCACTCTCTCTGGGTCGGCCGCCCACCTGTCTATTTCTTCCCACGTTGTATACTCCAAGCCTCTGCTATCCATAACGTCCTCCCTTCGCTGCTCCTGCTGCCTGTTACCACGCCACTCGGTCCGTGTGTGGTGGGTGATTCTGTAACGGCGTTCTTCGTTTGTTGAAAGAGAGTCGGACCGAAATGCAGCGTGGTGGTTACTCATGTCTTTAATGAAGAAAAAACGGAACGATACATGAAATAACTAATAAATACAAAAACAACAAAACGGAACGTGAAACCTAATACAGCCTATCTGGTGAACACTACACAGAGACAGGAACAATCACCCACGAAATACAAAGTGAAACTCAGGCTACCTAAATACGGTTCCCAATCCGAGACAACGAGAATCACCTGACTCTGATCGAGAACCGCCTCAGGCAGCCAAGCCTACACTAGACACACCCCTAATCAACTACAATCCCAATGCCTACAAAACCCCAATACGAAACACAACAAAATAAACCCATGTCACACCCTGGCCTGACCAAATATATAACGAAAACACAAAATAATATGACCAAGGCGTGACACCCAAAGCATACTGCTAAACAACACTTGAGTGGTTTAGGGGAACATTTAAATGTATTGGATTGGCCTAGTCAAAGCTCAGACCTCAATCCAATTGAGAATATGTGGTATGACCTAAAGATTGCTGTACACCAGTGGAACCCATCCAACTTGAAGGAGCTGGAGAAGTTTTGCTTTGAAGAATGGAAAAAGATCCCAGTGGCTAGATGTACCAAGCTTATAGAGTCATACCCCAAGAGACTTGCAGCTGTAATTGCTGCAAAAGGTGGCTCTACAAACTATTGACTTTGGGGGGTGAACAGTTATGCCTGCTCAAGTTCAGTTTTTTTGTATTTTTTCTTGATGGTATCACAATAAAAATATTTTGCATCTTCAAAGTTGTAGGAATGTTATATAAATCAAATGATACAACTCCTGAAAAAAATAATTCCAGGTTGTAAGGCAATAAAATAGGAAAAATGCCAAGATGGTGAAAACTTTCGTAAGCCACTGTAAGACCGAATCCAGGTGGTGAGTCACAAATACTCCTCAGTTTTTTCAGCCGTTTGGGTTGCTGGTCTCAGACAATCCCTCATGTGAAGAAGCCGAATGTGGAGGTCCTTCACTAGCATGGTTACACGTGGTCTGCAGTTTTGATGCCTGTTGGACGTACTGACAAATTCTCTGGATTGACGTTGGAGGCGAGGCGGCTAATGGTAGATAAATGAACATTCAATTATCTGGCAACATCCCTGGTGGACATTCCTGCAGACAGCATGCCAATTGCACACTCCCTCAAAACTTGAGACATCTGTAGCATCGTGTTGAGTGACAAAATTGCACATTTTAGAGTGGCCTGTGTAATGATCGTGCTGTTTAGTCAGCTTCTTGATATGCCACACCTGTCAGGTGAATGGAGTATCTTGGCAAAGGAGAAATTCTCACTAACAGTGATGTAAACAAATTTGTGCGCAACATTTTAGAGATGTAAGCTTTTTGTGCATATGGAACATTTCATGAAACATGGGACTAACACTTTACATGTTACATTTGAATTTTTGTTCAGTATATATCTATCACAAAGACAATTAAACATTATATGTAGATTCACAGATACATATTTTACAGTATTTCAGGACTGCACCTCATTGCAAAAAACTAATAGCTGTCCTCATTCCAAATAAGTTTTGAACAAAGATAGCTACACGGCAGCTAGCTTGCTAAACAGATACACATACATCTCTTGAGCATTTCTTTCGACGCATAAGCCGGTCTTTCAACTGTCTGAAGCAATCCTCTTCCCACATGATGATACATTGTGAATTGTTTCAACTCTTTTCAGCTGTCTCCTCTATGGAAAACAGAAAACCCCAACAAAGCAAGTTCGTCTTGGTTTCGGAACGGCACTGTTTGGTTCCTCCAGGGGAATTGAGCTATTAGGGGCCAGGGCCCCCTCTAGATAGACCATAGCAACCTGCTCCAGGTCAGGATCATTGTGCTTTAGTCCATCTCCACTGACCTGTTGGCCTTTAAAACTTGTTAAGGCGATGGGTTCCCCTACGGGAAAGGGGCGCAGGGAATGCAAAAATATTCTTTAGAAATATTTAACCTCCACACATTAACAAGGCCAATACCTCAAATGAAAGATAAACACCTTGTTCATCTATCCAGCGTGTCAGATTTTTAAAAATGTTTTACGGCGAAAGCACAACATATATTTATGTTAGACCACCACCAAACCAAAGAAAAAATGTAGCCATTTTTTCCAGCAAAAGATAAAAATCACAAAAGCTGGATAAAAAAAAAATCTATCACTGACCTCTTGAAAATCTTCATCAGATGACAGTCATATGACATGTTACACAGTACATTTATGTTTTGTTCAATAATATGCATTTTATATCCATAAATCTCGGTTTACATTGACGCCATGTTCAGAAAATCCTTCAAAATATCCGGAGGAATTATAGAAAGATACGCCAGATAACAGAAATACTCATCATAAACTTTGACTAAAGATACATGTTCTACATATAATTAAAGAAACACTGGTTCTTAATGCAACTGCTGTGTCACATTATTTTTAACGTTACGGAAAAAGCCTAACATTGCAATAATCTGAGACGGCGTTCAGACGTAACAATATTTCTCCGCCATGTTGGAGTCAACAGAAATACAAAATTACAACATAAATATTCCCTTACATTTGATGATCTTTCATCAGAATGTAGTGCAAGGAGTCCTAGTTCAATAATAAATCGTTTTGTTTCATAATGTTCAATTCTAGTGACCAAGTAGCAGCATTTGCTACCACTTTCAGCTCAAATGCCCAAAAAATGACTTCTGGTCCAGGATAACTTTGCATCAAAACTTCCAAATGACATATTACAGGTCAAAGAAACTGGTCAAACTAAGTGCAGAATCAATATCCAATATCATTCCAACCGGATCATTCGTTTTCGTCTGGGGCTGATTGGAACAGCCAAAGCACTCAAAGGCAAACGTGCCTCGTCAAAATGGCATCCTTTTGCGACACCAACTACTTTCCTTCCCATTAGGTCAAAGTTCACAGCAAATGCTCCATTACGCTTTCTACTGAATGAGGACATCTAGTGGAAGACGTAGGAAGTGTTTCCAGATCCATAACTTGTTGGGAAGGGAGGGGGCGATGACGTTAAAGTTGCCCCAACTTTCAGGATTTCAAAACTTGTTTGGAAGATTGCCTGCCCTGTGAGTTCTGTTATACTCACAGACATAATTCAAACGGTTTTAGAAACTTCAGAGTGTTTTCTATCCAATATTAATAATAATATGCATATATTAGCAATTTAGGACAGATTTTTGATGCAGTTCACTATGGGCACGCAATTCATCCAAAGTGGAAATACTGCCCCCTATCTCTAACTGTTAACAAAACAAGCCCTTTTGAAAAGTGTTGTTAAAAGTTTTTTTTTTTTACTCAACCTCCCTCCCTGAGTCTCTTATGTCACTTGATCTCCTTTTTCTCATTTCACATTCAGAAGATTGCATTTGAGTGTTGGGTTTGTTGAGTGCCGTTTGAGTTCAGGCGTTCCCCTGAAAAGCACTAATATAATGGAACATTTAGTTAGTCTTGCCTGCGTTTTTAGAGTTTGTTTCTCATTTAATCTTTTTTTGCCTTCTTTTAAAATACAGCTGATGCTAGAGTGCCCTGCACTATCGTCCTTCACCCAATCGTAAATCCGACCAGCGACTCAGGGATTATCAGGCACTAGCTAACACAGTTTCTATCTGCCCTCCCGTTCCTTCCTTTGAACCTGTTTACTCACATATCCACTATCTGCTGCACAGCCCCATGGATGATTAATGCTAATAGATGACCAATTTTGCGTTGTGACACAGGACAATGATCATGATGGTAACTAATCTCTATCAAAAACACTGCCATTCTCTGTGAAAACATGCATATAAATTAAATTAATGAACTGGTGCTAGGTAGTGCATTAACAACCGTTGCTAAAATTGGAAAATAGATATGGAGCATATAGTCTAATTATCTCCAGGCCTTGTATCTGTCATGAATCTTTGTTAAAACATGAACAAGTGTTTGTTAATTTAATTTAATTTACAGACTGTAACTTTTAATTGCCATGCAATGATGTAGCCAGTAAAGTTTAATTTGAGTAAGAACCTGTCACACCCTGATATGTTTCACCTGTCTTTGTGCTTGTCTCCACCCCGCTCCAGGTGTCGCCCATCTTCCCCATTATCCCCAGCGTTTTTATACCTGTGTAATCTGTTTGTCTGTTGCCAGTTCGTTTTGTTTGTCAAGCCTATCAGTGGTTTCCCCCTTGCTCCTGTCTTTTTCTAGTTTTGACCATTCTGTCTGCCCTGAGCCTGCCTGCTGTTCTGTACCTTGTTACACCGCTCTGGATTATTGACATCTGCCTGCCCTGACCCCGAGGCTGCCTGCCGTTCTGTACTTTATGGACTCTGATCTGGATTACTGATCTCTGCCTGCCCTTGACCTCTCGTTTTGTCTGCCCCCTGTTCTAGTAATAAACCTTTGTTACTTCGACACTGTCTGCATCTGGGTCTTCTCCTGAAACGTGATAGTACCAGTGATAGCACCATACAAGTTTCCTTTAGAACCTTATGAGCATGGCTTTTTATTTAATCTCCAAAACAGGGTTCTATATAGCACCAAAAAGGGTTGCCACTATGGTTATAAGCCAAATAACCCCTAAAATATGTGTTTTGTGTGTGTAGTTTGCTTTTGCTGGCCAGGTCAATGATAACCTTTTACATTGTCATTGGATGAGTGTGTGTGTGTGTGTGTGTGTAGAATAATCTCTGTACAAACCATCTGTCAAAAAATGTGGCTCAAAATCTGTTCTTTTTATACTACTAAACATTTCTCCCTGAAGGTTTAGATGAAATTGACAAGCTGTTTGAGCATACTGGTAAAAGTTGATCTGATTCCAACATTGAAATTTATTTTTTTATGAATCCACCCCCAATGCATTTAGAATCAACCATATAATCTCAATGGAAAAGATAGTAAATCAAATACAGACCTTAGTGCAACAAGCTTTTCGTGATAACCACCTCCACCGCTCCATTTCCCTCAGAAATCAAATCACCTAGCAGGCTGATGTGAGTCTTTTAGAATTATAAGTGAGGCTCCTGTGGAGAATCCAAATTGTAATTGTCACCATTACTCCCTTGTTAGTGTGCCTGTTCAATAGGGCACAACTGCCTGGAGGGGGCTGTGTGTGTATTGTGTCTGGGATGTGTACAGGGCTGTCTGTAGGACTATTTCCACTGACGAGTAAGCATCTGGTTTATTTTAACCTGGAGGTTAGGTTGAGATTGTGGTCCATGTAAGAAGATTATTGTGCAGGTTGAAACACAATTCCCACTGCCCCAACACCATAAATGATACTCTCAATCTATGATGCATTGATGTTGACATATAACCCTCCTGTTGTGTTCATTTTATGTAAATTAATTATGTGTTCCCGGTCCAAAATGACCGCCCCATTATAGCTGATTAGCTGAAAAATACATATATTATCACCTAATGTTGTGTTAGATATTTTTATCAACTTAAGTTATTGTGAACATTACAAGTTTTGAACTTCTATTTGCTATTTATGGCCTGTAGGCCTCATTGACCTGAGCTCATGCAACTCGTTTTTGTGTAAAAAAAAGCTAAATGTATGGATTATTTTCACTATAACAAATACTCGGATTAAACATATTGTGCTATTTATCACAGACTACTTTGTGTCAAAGTTCAACAAGGACTCTCTCCTCCTCACCAGTGTCATGTTCAAAGATATGATCAAGAGCCTCACATACAGTATATCGTGTGGTCATTGTGCTGCCACAGAGTGAATTGTGAGCAAGGCCTCAAAAAAGCTTTATATACCAGAGCTGTGAAAAAAGTTCTACATGTTATTGAAACAAGAACATGTTGGGGTCTGGGAGAGGAAGTGTGTCCATCTGATAAATGGGCATGTGCCTGAACTCAATTTTATACACTAATTGTAGTCTCACCCATTCATTTCTAATGACCGGTCATTTTTGACGGAGAACACTAGAGTTAAATGTATTTTGTGTGTTCAGATTCCCTGTGTGGACAAAGTCATGAAACCTTATGACAATCAGATTACATTTCTCAGAAAGAGAACTTGTAACGAAACACAGCAGGAAGGTTAAAGATGCCCATGGCAAAGAGTGAATGTATGAAATGTTATGTTATTTCATAATTAAATAAGTGAAAGGGAGAAAATCCACCCCCAAAGGACATTGATAATCACTATGGCTGTGTTTAGACAGGCAGCCCAATTCTGAAGTTTTTTCCACTAATTGGTCCTTTGAGCAATCACATCAGATCTTTTCTTATCAGATATTTTTTTAGAGCTGATTTGATATGTCAAAAGACCAATAAGTGGAAAAAAAGGATTAGGTTGCCTGTCTAAACATAGGCTTAGAAGTTTGATGCTGCTCTTCCCATGATTAATATGATCCAAACACTAAAAAGCATTGACTCTCATTGTTAGACAACTTATTTTGTTCCATATCACTTTACATCCCATTATGCACACACTTACATGACCAATGATCATTGTGTCTTACTCAGTATATATTACTACCAATATCAAAAGTGAAATATTATCTTTTGTCTGTCGACAAAAATACAGGAAATGCAAAAGCTAATTTGACGTTATACACTAACAAGGCTTTTCAGCATAAGCAGCTGGACCACTGCTAGAATACTGTAGCTTCATTGATCTGCTGTACTTCAACAACATATGCATTTACATTGGATGGGTTGATTAGGACTTAAACATCTCTCAAACAGCCTAATGCATACTACTAAAGTAGGTTTACCCCGCCGATGACTTCAGAACTAATGTGACAGTAGCTATGTTTCTATTAACTTGTCCTGTGATTGTTTTGTCGACATATAGAAAGTTGTCATAGAAAATAGATGTGACAGTTGCCTGATAGGGTGCGTTTCCCTGTAACTACAGTATCTTGTGTCGATAAAATATCACTTTTTTGTAAAAATCTAGTGTTGAATAAAAATGTAGTGGTTGAAGTGTTAATGCATCAGTGACAGCCCGTATGCCCTCCAACCTATATGTTTAATGTCTCAGGTAACCCACAAAAGCCAGCATGGATAGAATGCAATAATTGACAAATATTTGCAAATATTCTAATAATAATGTGTCAACGTATCGCCACTGATTCAAGCACTGTCAGCTGCCAATGCTAATCCGTTCTATGGTGAGGAAAGCAAGGAGAAGTAATTCAGGCATTCTTGAAAGTCAGGACAGTCCTGCAAATAAATATTTTTATAGTTGAAAAAATGTATTTTGCAAGCCGTAGGCATTTAGAATTAAATGTAGAGTGGAGATTGAAGTTATTTGATGACATCACGTGGCCATCATCCCTTCAAAATTATTTGTCAATCGTCATTTATTTTAAAAACACAGTTTCCATCATCATTTGTACGCAATACATGAGTTAGACAAGGTACAAATCTGATCAGATTAAGATGTATTCAACAATCTGTGCAAGATCCAGATATGATACAGGGCTCTCCTGGAGAGTTACCATTTTGTAGGTTTTCTCCTATCTTAATTAAAACCCTTTGGGGATAGGGCTGATTGCTGCCCCCTTTGGGGTGATTGCGTGCCCATAGTAAACAGGAAAAAAATCTGTCAAAAATTGCTAATATATGCAATTAAAAATTATTATTGAATAGAAAACACTCTAAAGCTTCTAAAACCGTTTAAATTATGTCTGTAAGTAAAGCAGAACTCTCAGGGCACTCATTCTCCCAAACTCTCTCTTGTCATCATAAAAGTTGGCCCAACTTTGACGTCATCGCCCCCACCCTTCCCAAGCACCTACAGTCCTGTGAGCAGTTTCTATGCCTTCAGCGCGATGTCCGCTTTCAATGGGGCTTCTCATTGTGTGAATCGCGCACTCACGAGAGTTTTGGCGGGCCGAAACCTTTCGGTCACGCGAGAAAACAGGTTACTCTCATGCGCGTTCTGCTCCGGTGATGTCTTTCTTCCAAGATTGATTAAACGATGCGTGTGTTTCTGTTCGTCCTGAGAATTGCTGTGAAGCTATATAACATGCTAACGCTGTGTTCTGAACATACTTTGACAAGTTTAGTCGACATATAATATGTAATTTCGACATTTTGGTGCTTTACTTTTTGGCTGCATTTCAACCGAAATATGTCGTGTTTGATAACCGAAAGACACAGACTTCAAAACTAAAGCTGTTTTTGGTAAGTATAAACCCTTCCAGGTCTTCTGATGGAAGAACAGCAAAGGTAAGGGAATATTTATGTGTTAAATTTGGGTTTCTGTGGACTCCGAGATAGAGGAGCCAAAATGCTAATTCCTGAGCGCCGACTCATATTATAGCTTAGTGAACGAAATCTGTAACGTTAAAAATAAATGTAACACAGCGATTGCATTTAGAAGAAGTGTATCTTTCTATATATATGTAGAACATGCATATTTAGTCAAAGTTTATGTTGTGTATTCCATGTTAGCTGACGGCATCTGCCGAAGCCATCGTCATTTCTCCGGACATTTGAGTAGCATTTTTTTAACATGGCGTCATTGTAAACAGAGATTTATGGATATTTATAGCATATTATTGAAAAAAACATAAATGTACTGTGTAACATGTTATATTACTGTCATCTGATGAAGATTTCAAAAGGTTAGTGAAATTATTTTTCTTTTAATCCTGCGTTTGGTGATTGCATATTTTGGCTATGGAAATTAGCTGTGTCTTCGGTGTGTCTTCGGTGGTGGTTTGACATAAATATGTGCTATGTTTTCGGCGTAAAACATTTTAGAAATCTGACTTGCTGGCTAGATAAACAAGTTGTTTATCTTTCATTTGAGCTATTGGACTTGTTAATGTGTGGAGGTTAAATATTTCTAAGACTGTGTTACAATCATGTTGGTAAGGTTGACTTGAATTATGTGAGTGAAATATGTTTTGGTATTGTAATACTTTCTGTAACTGGTCTCACCACCTGTTTATGAATTACACATGGGGTTGCTTTGGCCTTTTGGTGGGCCTTAGGGAGATTTGGTTGGGGGGGTCCCCACCTACATTTAACATTTAACATGTTTAGCAATTCTACACATTTGTGTAGTAAAATTTGATATATTTTTTTACATTGGATAAAAGTATAGACTCAGAGCTAGAAAATTGTATATAATACAATACAGTTGAGGAACAATGGGAAAGCAATTCTTTTGACAAAATGGCCCTTGAATGTTTTGGTACACCTACTGGAGAGCTCTTCTTAGTCTACACCCATTCAGCATTGTTCACGCTCTCTCAAAACTTCTTAAGGATCAGCGTTCCGTCAATGGGACAGTCGTAAATCATACAGCACGTTACATCAAGTTTGCAGATTTTAGAGTAACAGCAAATGTCGGCACATAGAAGTGTTTTATATCAACTGAAAGCTTACATTCTTGTTAATATAACTGCACTGTCCAATTTACAGTAGCTATTAATGAAAAGAAATGCCATGCTATTGTTTGAGGAGAGCTCTTAACAACAAAACACTTTTTTCAACACGACAGGTTTGATAAATTCACCTCTGAAGGTGAAATATGTACTTACTTATTGAAATCTTGCTCTGATTTATCTTCCAAAGGGTCCCAGAGATAACATGTGTCATTTTGTTACACAAAATACTTTTTCATATCCTAAAAAGGTCCATATAGTACACATGATTGATTTTGTATTTCCACTTGTTCAATTTGCAAACAAAGGAATCTGTGAAAAATCTCACTCTAAAAGTTGTTCAGGTTCGTATCTATTCCTCAGAGATCCTAGAAGGTAACAAAATTTCACTATTTCATTAGGGGTGTGGTATATCTTATAGGACACCATATTTGGTCAGAGAGCGATGCCTTGAAGGCACGCCAATGATGCGGGCGGCCATCTCTTGAACGTCTGTATCTTTGTCAAATAAGCACCAATCGGGCTTTACGGGAGTATCCAGAAACCATATATATGTCATAAAATGCAGCTTCTAACCTTGTACCACAGCATGCCTTTTCATTTTGGACATAAATTCTAATATTCAGAGTTATGAAGTTATGAAAACTGGTTGTTTTGCAAATGTTGAACTTATAATATGGCTACTAATACTTGGAAAGCTAAATCAAAGTCCAAGTCTACAGATGTGATGACAGTATTGCAGAAAAATGCTTCACGATTTGTCCAAATGTACCTGGGGACTTCACACTAAAAGTCTTGTTGTCCCCTCGTTTGTCAAGTCATACATTTTAACCTCTCTGGGATATGTGGGATGGAAGCGTCCCACTTGGCCAAAAGCCAGAGAAAATGCAGATCGCCAAATAAAATAAAAAAATTGTATAAAAATCAAACTTCCATGAAATCACACATGTATGCTACACGTGTTGTGAATCCAGCCAACATGTCAGATTTCAAAAAGGCTTTTCGGCGAAAGCAAACGATACTATTATCTGAGGATAGCACCTCCGTAAACAAAAGAGAGAACATATTTCAACTCCAATATGTCCCATAAACATCACAAATGGTCCTTTTGTTTGATTAATTCCGTCGATATATATCCAAAACGTCCATTTATTTTGGCTCGTTTGATCCAGAAAAACACTGGTTCCAACTTGCACAACGTGACTACAAAATATCTCAAAAGTTACCTGTAAACGTTGCCAAAACATTTCAAACTACTTTTGTAATAAAACTTTAGGTATTTTTTAAAGTAAATAATCAATCAAATTGAAGACGGGATGATCTGTGTTCAATACAGGAAGAAAACACACTGACGCTACCTTTCTAGTCACGCGCCTCTAGCAAAAGATACACTTGAAGTGACCCTCATTTTGAACAGGGCTACATCTTCATTACACAATGGAAAAACCTCAACCCATTTCTAAAGACTGGTAACATCCAGTCTTAAGCGGTAGGAACTGCAAGAAGGTCCATTAGAAATCTGGATTCCCAATGAAAATTCATTGAAAAGAGAGTGACCTCAAAAAAAACTATCTGAATGTTTTTTCCTGCTACATATGTTCTGTTATACTCACAGACATGATTCAAACAGTTTTAGAAACGTCAGAGTGTTTTCTATCCAAATATACTAATAATGTGCATATCTTATCTTCTCCGGATGAGTAGCAGGCAGTTGAATTTGGGCATGCATTTCATCCGGACGTGAAAATACTGCCCCCTGTTACCAAGACGCTAACGGCTAGCTAATTACAGAAAATAGCTTACGACTGTGAGTATGATGAATTAAAAGCAGGGCATTCTACCGGAGAATTTTAGAACTTGGACACTGTCTCGTAGGCCTAATGATCTATCCTAATTTGACTTTGGTGCAGGTCATGTTGTTCTTCACATTACCATCTCTGGTAAACACATATATCAAATACAAATGAAGTTTATTTGTCACATGCACAGTATACAGAAGGTGTAAATGGTACAGTGAAATGGTTACTTGCATAGTGGAGTCTTTTGTTTAAACAATGAACCAAAATCCCAACTCATAACGTTACTACACTGCATAAATCTGCAGGTAGCTAAAACTAACCAACTCCATTCGATATTAGCTAGCTAGCTAACATTAGGGTATAACTAGCAATGCAAATGGCTCTGAATAATATTACTACACAGATGATAC
This sequence comes from Oncorhynchus kisutch, assembly GCF_002021735.2. NCBI lineage: Eukaryota > Metazoa > Chordata > Actinopteri > Salmoniformes > Salmonidae > Oncorhynchus > Oncorhynchus kisutch. Next base: position 37,753,321 of record NC_034177.2, read on the forward strand.
ATGTAACATTAGCTTGCGAGCCTGCCAGCCAGCTAACGTTAGCTAGCTAGCTAAAAGTACACTTTAACTTGCCACTTTCTGATCAAATTAGAAATGTATAATATCTGAAATTGTAGCTAGCTAGACTCTCTAACCCGTATAAATGGATGAACGCTTGTCCCTCTCTGTCATGGATGCCATGGTTGCCCTTAGTTTGAAGATGTAATCCAGAGACAGGTCTTTTATACAACAGCCTTCTATGCACATTTGCAATCAAATGCCTGAATTTTCTCCATCTCCTTAGCTATCATAATTTGCTTCCAACGGCACTCCACTGATTTCAAAACTCGGTCCTCCAGAAAGTGGAGAGACTTTGCAAGACTTTTGCAGTTCTTCGTATTATCTTTCAAGTAATCCACAAAGGATTACCAATACATACTGAGCAGCTCATGTTATAGACAGAAGCATGTTACATGGCAAACCTATCCGAACTCAACTCTCGGCATGTCCAGCCCATCCATTGTCTCAGCCAATCATGGCTAGCAGGAAGGTTCCTGGCTTTTTCCATGGCTAAACCATCTAGGCACGTAATTTAACAATAGTATTTGTATTTACAGATGGCATACAAGTTTGATATTAAGGTACTTGAAAGTTCACATGTTCTAGAAGGCATTTCAGCCCCAAAACGCATTTTGATTAAAATAAAGATTTTTACTCTCCTGTGTAGCAGTGATTGGCGAGATTCTCCTAGTTTCCTGAAACAAGTCATGTTTTGCCATTTGACACAATTTAGCTAATTTCCTGCAATTTTAGGCATTTTTGTAATGACTTATGCCATGTCAATATGATCTGAGTGAGAATGACTAACACAAGCAATGGGGACCCCTGGAGGTCAGGGCCACTGGGAAAAAACATTGTGTTATGTATTGATATTTTAGTTTTGTCTCTTTAGGGCACCTGTAACCCCCCTTGCTTACCTATGTTGAAATGCTTGGAATATTCTTCCTGTGAAATGCATTAAACAATGCACAAGTTCATTTCTACTCCCGTATCATGTCCTGTCCTTATGTTAGTTGTATAAGTAATACAGTGTGCTATACAACACATTGTTTTCGAGAATTTGGCAGTACGTCCAACCGGGCCTCACAACCGCAGACCACGTGTATGGCGTTGTGTGGGCGAGTGTATTGCTGATGTCAACGTTGTGAACAGAGAGCCCCATGGTGGTAGTGGGGTTGTGGTATGGACAGGCATAAGCTGCATACAACAAACACAGTTGCATTTTATCTAATGCAATTTGAATGCACTGAGATACAGTGATGAGATCCTGAGGCCCATTATCGTGCCATTCATCCGCCACCATCACTTCATGTTTCAGCATGATAATATACGGCCCCATGTTGCAAGGATCTGTACACAATTCCTTGTAGCTGAAAATGTCCCAGTTCATCCATGGTCCGCATACTCACCGGACATGTCATCCATTTAGCATGTTTGGGATGATCTGGATTGACGTGTACAACAGCATGTTTCCATTTCCCGCCAATATCCAGGAGTTTCACACAGCCATTGAAGAGGAGTGGAACCACATTCCACAGGCCACAATCAACAGTCTGATCAACTCTATGTGAAGGAGATGTGTCGTGCTACATGGTGCAAATGGTTGTCACGCCATATACAGTCTGGTTTTCGGCTCCAAATCCCTACCTTTTTTAAGTTAAAGATATGTGACTAACAGATGCATATCTGTATTCCCAGTCATGCAAAATCCATTCCTTCCTAATTAATTTATTTTTATTGACTGATTTCCTTATATGAACTATAACTTAATTAAATCTTAGAAATTGCTGCAATATGCGTAATTTTTTTCCAGTGTATATAGTGCATTTGGAAAGTATTCAGACCCCTTCCCTTTTTCCACATTTTTTTACATTATAGCCTTATTCTAAAATGGATTAAATAAATAAATCCAATACCCCATGACAAAGCGAAATCAGGATTTCAGAATTGTTTGTAAATGTATTAAAACATAAACTGAAATAACTTATTTACATAACTATTCAGACCCTTTGCTATGAGTCTCAGAATTGAGCTCAGGTGCATCTTGTTCCCATTGATCATCATTGAGATGTTTCTACAACTTGATTGGAGTTCACCTGTGGTAAATTAAATGGATTGGAAAAGATTTGGAAAGACACACACCTGTCACGCCTGCTCCCGCTCTCACTCTCTGACGCCAGGCTGCCCTTCATTACGCACACCTGTCACCATCATTATGTGCATCAGCGCTCATTGGACTCACCTGGACTCCTTCACCATCTATATCCTTTGGTTACACAAGGTCAACATTATTGTTGTTATGTTTCCCCTGTCCAGACGCTGTTTGTATTCTGTTCCTGTCCGTTGTATATTAAATGTTCACTCCCTGTACTTGCTTCTTGTCTCCATCGTCTGTCCTCACAGTACCACAGTTGACAGTGCATGTCAGAGCTTCGCTAGGCAGCACTTCTTCTAAAGAGGTGTACATTTATTTCACCTACAGAACAAAAACCAAGCCTTGAGGTCAAAGGAATTGTCGTTAGAGCTCAGAGACAAGATTGTGGAATGGTACCAAAAAATGTCTGCAGCATTGCAGGTCCCCAAGAACACAGTGGCCTCCATCATTCTGAAATGGAAGAGGATTGGAACCACAAAGACTATTCCAAGAGCTGGCCGCCCGGCTAAACTGAGCAATCGAACCCTAGAGTCATTCTGACAGATCTCCAGAGTATCTCTGTGGAGATGGCAGAACCTTCCAGGAGGACAACCATCTCTGCGGCACTCCAACAATCAGGCCTTCATGGAAGATTGGCCAAACGAGAAGCCACTCCTCTGTAAAAGGCACATGATAGCCCGCTTGGAGTTTCCCAAAAGGCACCTAAAGGACTCTCAGACCATAAGAAAGGAGATTCTCTGATCTGATGAAACCAAGATTGAACTCGTTGGCCTGAATGCCAAGAGTCATGTCTGTAAGGAAACCTGGCACCATCGCTTTGATGAAGAATGGTGGTGGCAGCATCATGCAGTGGGGTTGTTTTTCAGTGGCAGGGCCTGGAAGACAAGTCAGGGTCGAGGGAAGGATGAACAGTGCAAAGTACAAAGAGATCCTTGATGAAAACTTTCTCCAGAGCACTAAGGACCTCAGACTGGGGTGAAGGTGCAACTTCCAACAGGACAACGACCCTAAGCACACAGCCAAGACAATGCAGGAGTGGCTTCGGGACAAGTGTCTGAATGTCCTTGAGTGGCCCAGCCAGAGCCCGGACTCAAACAACTCTGGAAAGACCTGAAAATAGCTGTGCAGCAACGTTTTTTATTTTTAATACCTTTTGCCCAAAAAATTTAATAAACTATTTTTGTTTTGTAATTATTTGGTATTTGTTGTAGATTGATGAGGTGGAAAAAACCAAATGAATCAATTTCATAATAAGGCTGTAATGTAACAAAATATGGAAAACGTCTGAAGATTTTCTGAATCCACCGTATAGTTAATTGTAAAACCTATTAATACATACAGTATTGTATATTAGTAGGATACCCTCATATTTGGTGTAATGAATCTAAGGTGGCAAATGTGTCCACTATGATAATTGTTCTTAATAGCCAATATTACTATTTTACAGATGCAGGGGAACATATCTGTGCACTCTACATTATTCCAGATTACAGCTATTTTCCTTCACTGTTTAAATATCATTTTACCCTCACTATCATACTACCCTCTGCTCCCCTGGGTCTGGCTGGGCTTAGCTAGCCTCGGCTTCTCTCCCTACCCAAGGGGATTCCTAAAGGACCACTGTGTGTTATGAAGTGGCAGCATTAGCAGAAGGGGACATGGGCCTAGAGATGGCCCTGTGGGGACCTACAACCTACTCTAATAAACAGGCCTGAGAACCACTGGAGACCCTGTGCATGCCCCTTATGAGAGGTGCTGGCCAGGAAACAACAGCATACTCTGTCTTCTTTCCCCCTCCCACACTTTCTGATCTGAGTTCAGTTTGACTCCAGCAGAAAGAAGGAATATAAGGATGTTCTCGTTTTTTGTATGGCCTTGCTGCTCAGATTAGTGGAAACACTTCTGCCAAGATAATAGATGTTGCATATCAGGAGAAAAGAGGGTAGTGTCATGACTGTCCGGTGAAGATCCAGATGGGTCGGATCAGCTTTGCTGTGGATGACTTCGGCCAGACCCCCTGTCCCCTCAGAGGGGAGCAAAGGGGAGCTGGTTGGGGGTTGACAGTTCACACCCTGTTGTAAATCATGGATTAGAATGTTCAGCTCTCTCCCTCTACAAATTCACACAGGAATGTGCCTTTGTTCAGACATTATCCCGCCTAAATTCTAACATGTTCTAAAGCGAATACTGGATCAATATTTCTAACATATAAAATATATACACTACATGTACGAAGTCATCATCTTTTAATTTGTGTATGATTTTCATACACAATTTTCATACACAAACTGTTTTTGTTAAGAGAGGGATGAGTTTTAGAAACTTCAAGAGGAAATTGTTTCTATACATTTCTCAAACTCTGAGTCAATCTGTTTTAACCGTGAACACAAATGACACATCACACCGTTGCAAACAATCCCTCCACTTTGTGGGGAATATGACCACAAAACTAAACTCTGAAAGTCTTGGACAGTCCTGGAGTACTGCTTCACCCGTGATGCACTAATAGATTCGGGCTCGACAATATCGCTTATCTCTCAAACATTGTTCAATGATCAAAAATGGCTGTGAAACCCAGCTACACTTTTAAAACAGAATGATGTGATACTAAACTTTGAGGTTTCACTCAGACTACCTCGCCTCTCACTATGCGACTCATGCTGAAACTACACTTCCAAGACGTATCGCTTGTTACCAGCCTCGAAACTGAACACCTGCTACTCGGAGCAGACTTGATGGATCGTTTGATCCCACTAATGGATTGGAAAAAGAACCAAATATATGTTCACAAGTAACCATGTCATCTCCACTGACCGCACTGTCTTCTCCTAACACTGGCAGCAACACAGTAATCCACAAGGAGTATCTGTTGACAGGACCCCTTGGGAAAAATATGTTTTGACATCTCTTGGTGCAGATATTACGATATCTCGTCACAATCAATCAGCAAACCTGATAGAGTCAGCAGTCTCTGTGAGTGAGCAACTTCCCTCCTCCTTGGAGTCGTGCGATACTGTTGTTAGATAAACTTCTCTTGTCCTTCAGACACCTCCACAAGCACCGCGGCCGTCTCAGGAATAAAAGCATCAACGTGCAGAGTGGACTCTGCTTCTGATGATCCATTTTACACTTTGAAGGGGTCTGGAACCCGTTACAATGAAACTAGCGGTGTCAGTTCCGCCATTGACCCTGTGACTCCGACCTTTTCCTTTGTGCCTCGGACACCAACACCAACCGCTGGTGGGGAGGTCCCGGGACACAAGGGGGGGGGGGGGGGAATACTAGGCCAGACCCATGATGAGCCTCAAGGCCAGTGGGGGGGTTGAGACTACGTGCAACACTGTATGAGGCCGCCCGATCAGGAAACAAGTTGTAAACTTCCCCACGAGAAGAGAGAGGAGCGGACAATCCCCTCGATGGGGACAACCTTTTTGAATACATCTTGAGATATCACTGAGGTGTCCACACGGGTCATAATATAAGTCCAGTGGATTTTCCACCTCCCAAAGAAGTTGGTAAAAATAATAATTCCTTGCCATGCATAGTCTCAACTACAATGCAACTAGTAAAATCCTCTAATCATGTGTTCTGGTAGGATAACATTATTGAATAAATTGGTAGGGTAGCTGGTCCCCTTGGGTACCAGTACTAATGCCAGCAACTTTCACTCCAGCCACAGTCAGTAAGAAGGTTAGAGACCTAAAAAGTCAAATTGACCTTAATAACAGCGACGGAGGAGGTAGTAGTCACTCAGATTGCAACACATGGAAGGGACTCTCCAAAACACTCTTCTGATGGCTAACACACATGCCACTAATACATACAACCCTCCATTCATGAGGAAAGTTATTAGAAGTCATGAACCATGATCACACCGCATACAATTGATTCAGTGTTTATAGAGTACTTCAGTCGTGAGGTTAGCTCCTACGTGGATAACTTCTTATGGCTGCAGAGACAGTATTGAGTAGCTTGGATGAAAGGTGCCTGCTCCTCAGTCATAGTTGCTAATATTTGCATATTATTATTGGTATTGGATAGAAAACACTCTGAAGTTTCTAAAACTGTTTGAATTATGTCTGTGAGTATAACAGAACTCATAGAGCAGGCAAAAACCTGAGAAATTCCACTTCCTGTTTTTTAACCAAGCTCTCATTGAAATTACAGCGAGATATGGATGAATTTTCACTTCCTACGCCTTCCACTAGATGTCAACAGTCAATAGAACTTTGTCTGATGACTCTACTGGGAAGGGGGGTCAAATGAGACAGGAAATCATCACCACTGCCATGAGTGGACCATGCTTTCACCAGGCGCGTTCACAGGGGAAGGACTTGCGTTCCACCGCTCATCTGAAGTCATTCTAATTCTCCGGTTGGAACGTTATTCAAGATATATGTCAACAACATCCTAAAGATTGATTCAGTACATCGTTTGACATGTTTCTACTGACTGTTACGGAACCTTTGGACATTTCGTCACGTTATAGTGGATGCGCTTTGTGACTTTGGAATTGTTTACCAAACGCGCTAACCAAAGTAGCTAATTGGACATAAATAACGGACATTTTCGAACAAATCAAGCATTTATTGTGGACCTGGGATTTCTAGGACTGCATTCTGATGAAGTTCAAAGGTTAGGAAACATTTATCATGTATTTTCTGGTTTCTGTTGACTCCAACATGGAGGCTAATTTGACTACTCTTCTGAGAGCTGTCTCAGATTATTGCATGGGTTGCATTTTCCGTAAACATTTTTTGCAATCTGACACAGCGGTTGCATTAAGGAGAGGTAAATCTATAATTTCATGTCTATAACTTGTATTATCATCTTTATTTATGATGAGTATTTCTGTTGAAACGATGTGGCTATGCAAAATCACTTGATGTTTTTGGAACTAGTGAATCTAACGCGCCAATGTAAACTCAGATTTTTTTATATGAACTTTATCAAACAAAACATGCATGTATTGTGTACCATGAAGTCCTATGAGTGTCATCTGATGAAGATAATTCAAGGTTAGTGATTCATTTTATCTGCTTTAGTTCTGCTTTTTGTGAATGCTATATTTTGCTGGAAACTGGCTGTGCTTATTGTGGTTTGGTGGAGACCTAACACTATCGTTTGTAGTGCTTTTGCTGAAAAGCCTATTTTAAATCGGACACTTTGTTGGGATTAACAACGAGAATAGCTTTAAAATTATATTAGGAATTGTAATTATGAGATTTCTGTGGTTTGAATTTGGCGCCCTCTATTTTCACTGGTAGTTGTCATATTGACCCCGGTATTGGGATTGCAGCCATAACAAGATAACATAGCTATGAAATAGACTCCTTCATACCTATCACCACTACAATGGTTTAAGTCACATTGACTTGTAGTAAAGCCACTACAAGTCCCTTTGGCATATGGCTTGAGGTCAGCACCGATTCATACTGACACGGTCATGGACATGGAAATTATCTGATGACGTCAGACTCAATCTTTGTTCACAGACGTTTTCCTGCCGAAACTCTAGCATGTTCTAAAGCAAATGCTGGAACAATTGTCACGTTCTGACCTTAGTTCCTATGTTATGTCTTTGTTTTAGTTTGGTCAGGGCGTGAGTTGGGGTGGGTAGTCTATGTTCCTTTTTCTATGTTGTGGTTTTGTGTTTGGCCTGGTATGGTTCTCAATTAGAGGCAGGTGTCGTTCGTTGTCTCTGATTGAGAATCATTCTTAGGTAGCCTTTTCCCACCTGTGTTTTGTGGGTGATTATTTTTCCGTGTCAGTGTTTGTTTTCATTTATTTCTCTTGTTCCTTTTGTTTTCTGTGATATTTCATTAAAATATATCATGACCACGCTACGCTTTGGTCCTCCTCTAATTCCAACGAAGACAACCGTTACAAAAATTTCTAACATAGAATATGGGGAACGGTCAGAGGTGATCTAAAGAATAATAATGTCATATGGATTGTTATTTTGTGATGTCTGAAAAAATGTTATAAAGGAAAAACTGTAATTTGAAAAGTAGATACACTACATGTACAAAATCTCCATCCTTTACGTTGTGTATGAAATATGAACAATTATGAAAGTGTTTTGGTTAAGAGATGGATGTGATCTTAGAAACTATAAGAGGAAATTGTTTGTATAACCTTGTGGAAGTGAGTAGTCACCGCCCCTTGAGTGAGGTCAGAGAGAATGTCAACCTCATGAAACACCCTTTTGAATTAACTATATAAAACGGTGTGTTAAGAATTAACATATCAGACCAGAGAGGCATGTAGCTGTAGCTCATGTCCGAAGTGGTTTGAACTAATCAACACGAGGTCCAGGCGAGAAACTCACCTCCCGGACAATCACTGGTATGGCTGATTAGCTGTCCTAAGTAAAGTATCTAGAAAAGCCAATTTAAGTGGGACCATTCTACTACTGTTCAAAAGAATGTATTCTACTACTCTCATCACCAATGGGAACCATCGGCAAGGCTGTCTAGACTCTCTTCAAAGGAGCATCTTCCAGAGTGAACAACTGTAGAAGACAGGGGGGAACCCTTATGGACAATCAGAGCCTTGCAAGAGTGCCACGGAAAGGCAGAAACACCCTTCCTAAGAAGGCCTGGTTCCGACAGAGATACACAGCGAACAAAGGCATTTACACATAAATACAGTACATTCATGATTTCTTACGCCAAACGGGTAGAGGTTTGTGTGCAAAGTATAAGATTACTGTGAGAGTAGTTTCTAGAATGTATCAAGAATAAGTGTCTCTTTCTCTCTCTCTCTCCCCCTCTCTCTCTCTCCCTCTCCATCTCTTTTGTAACAAGCCACCATATGTTGTGTCAGTCCGCTAGGGACCTTTTTCTAATGTATTAAGTCTGTATGTTTATCCTGTGTGTTGTGACGTGATTATCATTAATGTGATGTCTGCTATTGTTCGAATAATTACCTATTGTGTTTAATTATTACTTGATTAAATCAATCAAGTAACAATTAACTCATTAGGAATTTGGGGCACCATGGAAAAAGTTGTTTACCGAGTTAATATCTCACGACCTTATTAAACTCTAAAGATGATCTAAATATCTCTTATATCAATAACAGTCAATTATGAATTATTACCTCATCAGTCTCATTCTGAATGTCATTGACTTTGTAAATCTGAACGAACCCGAAGTGATGAAACAGCGATACACAACTTTTTATTTACTAACTAACTAAATAATCAAATCAAATCAAATGTACTTATATAGCCCTTCGTACATCAGCTGGTATCTCTAAGTGCTGTACAGAAACCGAGCCTAAAACCCCAAACAGCAAGCAATGCAGGTGTTGAAGCACGTTGGCTAGGAAAAACTCCCTAGAAGGGCCAAAACCTAGGAAGAAACCTAGAGATGAAGCAGGCTATTAGAGGTGGCCAGTCCTCTTCTGGCTATCCATAATGTCCACAGAAAAATATCAAACGTTTTTTATAATCAATCCTCAAGGTATTTTTCAAAAATCTATTCGATAATATATCGACCGGGACAGTTGGCTTCCCAGTAGGAGCGAGAGGTACAATGGACGCCTTTGTCTAATACGCAGAAATCACTCTGAGAGCCATCACCTGACCACTGACGCAATGTTGTCCTTCACGTTCATTTTTCAAAATAAAAGCCTGAAACTATGTCTTGTGACACTAGACACATTAGGGAAGCCATAGAAAAAGGAATCTGGTTGATATCCCATTCACTGCTCAATAGGGACACATAGGAACGCAGAGGTTTCTAAATAAGAGTCCCTTCTTGATTGGATTTTTCTCAGGCTTTCGCCTGCAATATCAGTTCAATATTTTTATAGTTGGAAACTTTAGAGTGTTTTCTATCCTAAGCTGTCAATTATATGCATATTCTAGCATCTTGTCCTGACAAAATAGCCTGTTTACCTTGAACGTTATTTTTCCAAAAATGAAAATAGTGCCCCCTAGTTTCAATAGGTTAAGGTATAGGGGGCAGCATTTTTACTTTTGGATAAATAGCGTGCCCAATTTCAACTTCCTGCTACTCATGCCAGGAATATAAGATATGCATATTATTAGTAGTTGTGGATAGAAAACACTCTGAAGTTTGTAAAACTGTTTGAATCATGTCTGTGAGTATACCAGAACTTATGTAGCAGGCAAAACCCAGAGGACTAACTGTTCAGAATTATTATTTATTTTGCCCCTGACTGTCTTTGCCAAGGGATATTTCCTAGGAACCTGTTTTCAGTTCCTACCACTTCCACTGGATGTCACCAGTCTTTGGAATTTGGTTGAGGTTATTAATTTGTGCAATGAAAAAGAAGCACATCCTGGAACAACGTTACACTATTGAGAGTAAGCGTGAAAAGTAAAAAGGAGCATGGTTTGTTTACTTGCTGTATTGAACACAGATAGCCACGTCTACAATTTCATTGATTATTAACGTTTAAAAATACCTAAAGTTGTATTACAAAAGTAGTTTCAAATATTTTGGCAAAGTTTATAGGCAACTTTTGAAATGTTTTGTTGTGACTTTGCGTTTTTTGGCAGCTGTTTTTTTTGTTGGATCAAACACGTCAAATAAATGGACATTTGCATATATATGGACGGAATTAATCGAATAAAAGGACCAATTGTGATGTTTATGGGACATATTGCACCTGGCAACCTTGGTTAGCGGGCACTGTGCCCGGCCCACCACAGGAGTCGCTGGTGCGCGATGAGACAAGGTTATTACAAAAAATGATTTAAATTCTCTGATAATGCCAATATGGAAGACTATCATATGCTTCTCAAAGATGCCCTCTGGTTGTCAAATTAGCACTGACTTGCAATTAAGTGACATGCCACAGAATGATGCAGCAGCCCGCAAGGTGTGCTGCAGTATGACACAACTTTAAAAGTTATTAATCACCCTACCAGGGTGTTTACAAACACTACAGGAACAAGATCATCCACATGTATCCATCACATTTTTACTAGTACTGTAGAACTGTGTTCTAAAGCTGTATCCATACCAATTGACTGCAGTGATCACAATATAGTGGCTATATCCAGAAAAGCCATACAAAAGATTTTGCTGTGACTCTTACGTGGATGATGTAAAACATATTTGTTGGTCTGATGTGAATAACGAGAAGCATCCAGATGCTGAACTTGATGAATTTATGAAATTGCTTCTTTCAGTTATTGATAAAAATGCAACCTGTTATGAAACTGACTGTTAGAACTGTTAAGGCTCCATTGATTGATGGGGAATTGATAAACTGTGTGGTTGAAAGAGATGGGGCAAAAGAAGTGGGTAAAAAGTCTGGCTACACATTTGACCGGCTTACTTACTGTAAATTGAGAAATTATGTGACTCAACAAAAAGAAGACAGCAAGCAATTGTATCCATGCATAAAAAAACAAATAATGAACGTTAGAATTTTTTAAAGTTTGGGAGAGGTGGAAAAGTGATTGTTATCAGTCAATAATGACAAACTTCCTGGCATTGACAACTTAGATGGAAAGCTACTGAGGATGGTAGCTGACTCTATAGCCACTCCTATATGTTATATTTTTAATCCGAGCCTAGAGGAAAGTTTTTGTCCTCAGTCCTGGAGGGAAGCCAAAGTAATTCCACTACCCACGAGTGGCAAGGCAGCCTTTACTTGTTCTAACAGCAGACCTATAAGCTTGCTACCAGATCTAAGAACATTGTTTTTTTAAATGGTGTTTGACCAAATACAATTCTATTTCTCTGTAAACAAATGATCAACAGACATTCAGGATGCTTATAGAGAAGGGCACTCAACATATACTGCACCGACACAAATGACTGATGATTGGTTGAAGTAAATTGATAATAAGAACCTTGTGGGATCTGTACTGTTAGATTTCAGTGCAGCCTTTGATAGTATTGACCATAACCTGTTGTTGAAAAAAACATATGTTATGGCTTTTCAACCTCTGCCATGTTGTGGATTCAGAGCTATAGAACTCAAAGGGTTTTATTTAATGGAAGCTTCTCTTAAATATGTAAAGTGTGGTGTACCGAAGGGCAGCTCCCTAGGCCCTCTACTCTTTTCAATTTTTTACCAATGACCTGCCACTGGCATTAACCTTTTCACAAGTACCAACACACGGGCTTGATCATTCTACAGTGGTCCTTGTAGCGTGTGATTTAGAATGCTAATTTAGAACAGCCTGTTTCGAATTACGCAACAATCAGCGTTTGAGCTGGCCACAGTTTTTTCAGAAACATTTTGCACAAACACAGTCCTTACAAAGTTATGTCCAGAATGTGAGCAGTTTATTTTGCAATGTTCAGATATTCACAGAAGTATCTACAGCATAACACAATCATCCAAATCGGAACAATATAGCCTACATTTGTCCTAACTGAGGAAAGATTGATGTAACACAAGCGGTCATATTTTTATAACTCTCGGCTGACAAACTACGATATGAATTAGCTAATACTATTTATAATTAATCACATCATGGGTGAGCTCACCATTGATTGAAATAATTGAGTAAAACACTTTCTAGAAATCGAAAGTAATCTGACGATGGTAGCTTCTGAGTGCCAGCATGCTTTTTTCTCACAGAAACCAAAGATAAGAGAAGATAAGATGAGTTTAGTCTGTTTATTGTATGCATGTTCAAGGGGTGTGTTGTCTACCATCGTTCACATCCCACCATTCACTAACGAAAGTTCTCAAAAAATGTGTGAACGCTTACTCACCTCATTTTGTTATAACATCTTTGGTCATACAGACTATTACATGAAACCCAGAATGCATTGTATGTCAACAAACATGTCTCCACACACAGCTGCAAATAGCTTAGCTCATCATAATCAGTACAATCTTCAAAAATGTATTTTACACACATACTATGTGCCCATTACAATCTATGCAAGAATCGGTATGCATGATTTGTCACCGGAACTTGAAAACGTGAATAAAACAGTAAATATATAAATAATTACCACACAAAACATGTATTGATAAAAGTGGCACGTGCCGGCAATCAATCACGTAACCTCTCACTCCCACTCGGAGCCATTCAGTGTTGTTGTTTATGTACAGTTGAAGTCGTAAATTTACATACACTAGGGTTGAAGTCATTAAAACTCTTTTTTCAAACATTCCACACATTTCTTGTTATCAAACTATAGTTCTGAAAAGTCGGTTAGGACATCTACTTTGTGCATGACACAAGTCATTTTTCCAACAATTGTTTACAGACAGATTATTTCACCTATAATATGAGATATAACAACAACCAGTGATAGTACAGGGCGCTATATTCAAAAGAACAGAAATCTCATAATTAAAATTCCTCAAACATACATGTATTTTATTTCGTTTTCCAGGTAGTCTTGTTGTTAATCTCACCACAGTGTCTGATTTCAAATAGGATTTACGGGGAAAGCACCACAAACGATTATGTTAGCTCACCAACAACTCACTAAAATACACAGCCAATTTTACCAGCCAAAGAGAGAGAGGGAAAAATCACAGAGAGAAAATAATAATCTTCATCAGATAACACTCATAGGACTTCATGTTACACAATACATTCATGTTTTGTTTGATAAAGTTCATATTTATATCAGAAAATCTGAGTGTACATTGGAGCATTCCATTCACTAGTTCCAAAAACATCCAGTGATTTTGCATAGTCACATCATTTCAACAGAAATACTCATCATAAATGTAGATGATAATACCAGTTATACAGATGGAATTATAGATATACCTCTCCTTAATGCAACCGCTGTGTCAGATTTCAAAAAAACTTAACAGAAAAAGCAACTCAGGCAATAATCTGAGACTGCGCTCAGAACAAAAGACAAATTAGCCTCCATGTTGGAGTCAACAGAAACCAGAAAATACATGATAAATGTTTCCTTACCTTTGATGAACTTCATCAGAATGCAGTCCTAGGAAGTCCAGGTCCACAATAAATGCTTGATTTGTTTAATAATGTCCGTTATTTATGTCCAATTAGCTACTTTGGTTAGCGCGTTTGGTAAACAATTTCAAAGTCACAAAGCGCGTCCACTATAATGTGACAAATTGTCCAAAAGTTCCGTAACAGTCAATAGAAACATGTCAAACGATGTACTGAATCAATTTTTAGAATGCTGTTTACATACATCTTGAATAACGTTCCAACTGGAGAATTATAATGACTGCAAATGACCGGTGGAACGCAGGTCCTTCCCTTGTGAACGCGGATTGTGAAAGCATGGTCAACTCGTGCCAGTGGTGACTATTTCCTCTCATTCGACGCCCCTTCACATTTAAGTCATCAGACAAAGTTCTATTGTCTGTTGACATCTAGTGGAAGGCGTAGGAAGTGAAAACTCATCCATATCTCGCTGTAATTTCAATGAGAGCTAGGTTGAAAATCTGCCACCCCCAGAAAAAATCCTAACAGGAAGTGGAATTTCTCAGGTTTTTGCCTGCAATATGAGTTCTGTTATACTCACAGACATAATAGAAACTTAATAGAAACTTCAGTGTTTTCAATCCAATACTAATAATAATATGCATATATTAGCAACTGAGACTGAGGAGCTGGCCATTTACAATGGGCACCTTTTCATCCAAGCTACTCAATACTGCCCCTGCAGCCATAAAAAGTTAAACAGCTTGGAAAACAGCTTGGAAAATTCCATAAAATGATGTCTTGGCTTTAGAAGCTTCTGATAGGCTAATTTACATAATTTGAGTCAATTGGAGGTGTACCTGTGGATGTACTTCAAGGCCTACCTTCAAACTCAGCGCCACTTTGCTTGACATTATGTGAAAATCAAAAGAAATCAGCCAAGACCTCAGAAAAAAATGTGTAGACCTCCACAAGTCTGGTTCATCCCTCGGAGCAATTTCCAAACGCCTGAAGGTACCACGTTCATCTGAACAAACAATAGTACGCCAGTATAAACACCATGGGACCACGCAGCCATCATACCGCTCAGGAAGGCGACGCATTCTGTCTCCTAGAGATGAACGTACTTTAGTGCAAAAAGTGCAAATCAATCCCAGAACAACAGCAAAGGACCTTGTGAAGATGCTGGAGGAAGCAGGTACAAAAGTATCTATATCCACAGTAAAACGAGTCCTATATCGACATAGCCTGAAAGGCCGCTCAGCAAGGAAGAAGCAAATGCTTCAAAACCACCATACAAATGCCAGACTACGGTTTGCAACTGCACATGGGGAGAAAGTTCGTACTTTTTGGAGAAAAGTGCTTTGGTCTGATGAAATAAAAATAGAACTGTTTGGCCATAATGACCATCATTATGTTTGGAGGAAAAGGGGGAGGCTTGCAAGCCGAAGAACACAATCAGCATCGTGGCAGCATCGTGTTTTGGGGGTGCTTTGCTGCAGGAGAGACTGGTGCACTTCACAAAATAGATGGCTCATGAAGTAGGAAAATTATATTTTGAAGCAGCATCTCGAGACATCAGTCAGGAAGTTAAAGCTTGGTAGCAAATGGGTCTTCCAAATAGACCCCAAATGACCCCAAGCATACTTCCAAAGTTGTGGCAAAATGGCTTAAGGACAACAAAGTCAAGGTATTGGAGTGACCATCACAAAGCCCTGACCTCAATCCTATAGACAATTTGTGGGCAGAACTGAAAAAGCATGTGCTAGCAAGGAGGCCTACAAACCTGAATCAGTTACACCAGCTCTGTCAGGAGGAATAGGCCAAAATCACCCACCTTATTGTGGGAAGCTTGTGGAAGGCTACCCAAAACGTTTGACCCAAGTTAAACCATTTAAAGGCAATGCTACCAAATACTAATTGAGTGTATGTAAACTTCTGACCCACTGGGATTGTGATGAAAGAAATAAAATCTGAAATAAATCATTCTCTCTATTATTCTGACATTTCACATTCTTAAAATAAAGTGGTGATCCTAACTGACCTAAGACATGGACTTTTTACTCGGATTAAATGTCCGGAATTGTGAAAAACTGAGTATAAATGTATTTGGCTAAGGTGTACGTAAACTTCCGACCTCAACTGTATGTAGCTAGCGAGCTACACTGTAGCATTAGCAATGTCTTTCAAAGGGAGGTACAAATGTGGTAATTTTGGAGATAAAAAAAAAAATCTGACGATGAGTCTGAGTATGAAAGTCAGGACTCAGATTCTGAACCCTGAATTTGAGGATCCCTTGTCCACTGAAGAAGTCCCAGGTCCCTTTGAAGTTGATGGTGGTGATGGAGGCAGACCAACAGGGAATAAAGTACATGAGTTCTGTGATAGCTGGAAGGCCACCAGCCATTTCATCCCTCCTGGCCCTGCTGTTTGCTTTGAGTCCCAGTCTGGAGTGCAACGCCCCTTGTCATTTCCATCTGAGGCAGAGTGCTTCAAGTTGTTTCTGACAGAGGAGCTGGTGGGAGACATAGTAGAGGAGACCAATCGCTATGTCTTGCAATTACAGGAGAAGAGGGCCAGGAGTGAGGGGGAAACTAGCTAAATGGGTGAAATTAGAGAAAATGTATACGTTCCTGGTGACAGTCCTTCTCATGGGGATAGTAAAGAAGAACTTCCTATGTTTGCAACTCCCTTCCTTTCCACCATCTTTTCCCAAGTCCGCTTCCTAGTTCTGATGCGATGCCTGCATTTCATCAGCAATGGTACTGCCATCCTAAATGACCCGTTACACAATAATAAATGTTCTTACCAGCCTGACATCACCCTTTGGTCGAGTCTTTGTGCCATACAAGGACCTATGCATTGATGAGTCCCTGATGTTGAGGAAAGGTTGCATTACATCAATATATTCCCTCCAAAAGGCACAGGTTTGGGGTCAAGTTCTTTGTCATGTGCAACGTGAAGACAGGATTTGTCCAGGACATTATAGTTTACACAGGGTCCACCACTGACATCCAACATTATGAGGGGCTTGGGATGTCCGGGTCTCTGGTGATGACCATGCTGACTCCTCATCTCAGCAAGGGACACACTTTGTACGTGGGCAATTGGTACACCAGTCCCACACTCTTCCAGCATCTGCTCTCCAACAGCACAGGGGCCTGTGGCACAGTCAGGTTGAACAGGAAGGTGATGCCGGCATTCGGATGCAGAAAGATGCCAAGAGGGTAGGTTGAGTTCAAGGAGAACGATCAACAGCTGGCGGTAAAGTGGCATGACAAACGAGACGACCATGTAATTTCCGCTGTCCATACAGCATCCATGTCGGCCACAGGGAAGGTGGACCACCGGACGGGAGAGAGAAAAATCTAACCGGGTTGTGCTTGACTATAACCTCAAAATGGGGGCAGTGGATAAGGCGGACATGATAAACAGCTTTGTGGAATGCACTCGGAAAACGACCAAGTGGAATGAAATTATATTTTTCTATCTGATCGACACTGCTGCCGTCAATGGCTAAATAGTTCACCGCCAACTAACAGGTGAGATGACTACTGTATTTTTTGTAATTGGACGTACAGTTCACATACAAATCACATGCAGTTCCATTATGCAATTATAGTGACAATATCTCACCCATCATCCTCTCCCTTCCCTCATAGGTAAAGTAATTACCTACCAAAAGTACAGAGAGAGCTGAAGGAGGCGCGCCACACCCCTCGGCCCCCATCCACTGGGGGTCATCCTGCTGCGGACAATCCCCTATGTCTCACTGCACGGCATTTTCCCTGCAAATTGCCTCAAACTGCTGCTCAAGGTAGTCGCAAATGGAGGCACTGCAAAGTCTGCTTGTCTGGCACCGGGAGAAGTAAGCAGAGGAAGTTGACAAAATGCATTTGTTTAGCTTGTGATACACCTCTGTGTATTTCACCTTACTTTGGGGAGTATCATATGCTCAAGCACTATTGAGCACGTTTGCAGCAATTAGTGACTGACTGACCTAACAGGCAATTTAATATGTGACCTGCCATGATACTATGCCTTTAGAGGTGGGGGTGGGGTGGAATTGCAGTTGTTGTTCAATCACTTCATGAATATGAAATATGGGTTATGCATATTCAGTTTTCTTTCCTCTAGTAAAACAAGTTTTTGTTGTTTAACCAACCACCACCAATACTGCAGAAAATAGACGACTATTACATATTGGCCAATGTGTTTTATTGCTGTGTTTTCATGCAGTAAAACTGTTTAGGAGTGTACGCTAGCATACAAAAGCTGGCCTCTATCGTCCGCTCAAACGATGTCCAGCTCCAGTTCCAGTTAGGATAGTGGCAAATACTGTGTGTGGTTTCTGAAAGTACAGATTAAAGAGGAATTATTAGTAATTAGAATACAATATCAGGATATAGCAATAAAACAATTTTACAAAGAAGTCACATAATAAACACAGCTATAAAATAGTATATTGCATTGACAAATTTGAGTTAAAACAGTAACATTTTGAGATCCACAAATGGGCAGGGCAGGGCAGGGCAGAACAGAGCTATGCTAAATAGGCCAAATGAAAAGAGTCCATGGACATATGTTTTTTATTTAACTAGGCAAGTCATTTAACAACAAATTATTATTTACAATGATGGCCTACAACGGCCAAACTCGGACAACACGAGGCTAATTGTGCGCCGCCCCATGGGACTTCCAATCACAGCCAGTTGTGATGCAGGCTGGATTTGAACCAGGGTGTCTGTAGTGACACCTCTGGCACTGAAATCATCAAATCAATTAAAATGTATTTATATAGCCCTTCGTACATCAGCTGATATCTCCAAAGTGCTGTACAGAAACCCAGCCTAAAACCCCAAATAGCAAGCAATGCAGGTGTTGAAGCACATTAGCTAGGAAAAACTCCCAAGAAAGGCCAAAACCTAGGAAGATCCCTAGAGATGAAGCAGGCTATGAGGGGTGGCCAGTCCTCTTCTGGCTGTGCCGGGTGGAGATTATAACAGAACATGGCGAAGATGTTCAAATGTTCATAAATGACCAGCATGGTCAAATAACAATGATCACAGTAGTTGTCAAGGGTGCAGCAAGTCAGTACCTCAGGAGTAAATGTCAGTCGGCTTTTCATAGCCGATCATTTAAAGTATCTCTACCACTCCTGCTGTCTCTAGAGAGTTGAAAACAGCAGGTCTGGGACAGGTAGCACGTTCGGTGAACAGGTCGGGATTCCATAGCCGCAGGCAGAACAATTGAAACTGGAGCAGCAGCACGGCCAGGGGGACTGAGGACAGCAAGGAGTCATCATGCCAGGTAGTCCTGAGGCATGGTCCTAGGGCTCAGGTCCTCCGAGAGAGAGAAAGAAAGAAAGAGAGAGAGAGAATTAGAGAGAGCATACTTAAATTCACACAGGACACCGGATAAGACAGGAGAAGTACTCCAGATATAACAAACTGACCCTAGCCCCCCGACACAAACTACTGCAGCATGAAAACTGGAGGCTGAGACAGGAGGGGTCAGGAGACACTGTGGCCCCATCCGATGATACCCTGGAAAGGGCTAAAAAGGAAGGATATAACCCCACCCACTTTGCCAAAGTACTGCCCCCACACAACTAGAGGGATATCTTCAACCACCAACTTACCATCCTGAGACAAGGCCGAGTATAGCCCACAAAGATCTCCGCAATGGCACATCCCAGGGAGGGGGCAACAACCCAGACAGGACGATCACATCAGTGACTCAACCCACTCAAGTGACGCACCCCTCTTAGGGACGGCATGAAAGAGCACCAGTAATCCAGTGACTCAGCCCCTGTAATAGGGTTAGAGGCAGAGAATCCCAGTGGAAAGAGGGTACCGAACCGGCAGCGACAGCAAGGGCGGTTCGTTGCTCCAGAGCCTTTCCGTTCACCTTCACACTCCTTGGCCAGACTACACTCAATCATGTGACCCACTGAAGAGATGAGTCTTCTGTAAAGACTTAAAGGTTAAGACCGAGTTTGCGTCTCTCACATGGGTAGGCAGACCATTCCATAAAAATGGAGCTCTATAGGAGAAAGCCCTGCCTCCAGCTGTTTGCTTAGAAATTCTAGGGACAATTAGGAGGCCTGCGTCTTGTGACCGTATAGGTATGTACGGCAGGACGAAATCAGAGAGATAGGTAGGAGCAAGCCCATGTAATGCTTTGTAGGTTAGCAGTAAACCCTTGCTTTGAAAGGAAGCCAGTGTAGGGAGGCTAGCACTGGAGTAATATGATCAAATTGTTGTTTCTAATCAGGATTCTAGCAGCCGTATTTAGCACTAACTGAAGTATATTTAGTGCTTTATCCAGGTAGCCGGAAAGTAGAGCATTGCAGTAGTCTAACCTAGAAGTAACAAAAGCATGGATTAATTTTTCTGCATCATTTTTGGACAGAGAGATTCTGATTTTTGCAATGTTACGTAGATGGAAAAAAGCTGTCCTTGAAACAGTCTTGATATGTTCGTCAAAAGAGAGATCAGGGTCCAGAGTAACGACGAGGTCCTTCACAGTTTTATTTGAGACGACTGTACAACCATCAAGATGAATTGTCAGATTCAAGAGAAGATCTCTTTGTTTCTTGGGACCTAGAACAAGCATCTCTGTTTTGTCTGAGTTTAAAAGTAGAAATATTGCAGCCATCCACTTCCTTATGTCTGAAACACAGGCTTCTAGAGAGGGCAATTTTGGGGCTTCACCATGTTTCATTGAAATGTACAGCTGTGTGTCATCCACATAGCAGTGAAAGTTAACATTATGTTTTCGAATGACATCCCCAAGAGGTAAAATATATAGTGAAGACAATAGTGGTCCTAAAACGGAACCTTGAGGAACACCGAAATTTACAGTTGATTTGTCAGAGGACAAACCGATATCTTTCCGACAGATAAGATCTAAACCAGGCCAGAACTTGTCCGTGTAGACCAATTTGGGTTTCCAATCTCTCCAAAATAATGTGGTGATTGATGGTATCAAAAGCAGCACTAAGGTCTAGGAGCACGAGGACCGATGCAGAGCCTTGGTCTGATGCTGTGTCTTAGACCGCTGTGCCACTTGCGAGTCATAAGGCCAGGGTAGCTTCAAAACACAACACAAGCTATTACTTCTCTGACGTAATTAGTATTGTTTTACAGATCTAATGGAAGAATGCAGCTAGCTACATAAGCACGATTGAATAAAAAACCATAAAGGTTATGAAACGTGTAACGTTACCTCGTGTGTCAGCGGTTATAAGGAATATGCACACATATATTATGCTTCATACATACAGTAAGCTACAGTTGAAACAACATACAGAAACAATTGTAACGTAATAAGGCATTTACTTTGATAGAAACGCACACATTTCCAAAGTTAGTATTAGTAATGAAGACAACAATGGCTGCGATGCGGTCAACAGATGGAAAATGTGAACATGTGTGTGCAGATCTTGTTCTGACAGGAGATCCGCAAATGTCTGCAGACTTGAACTGCACAAACAATTGGGAAGTGCTTGGGGAATTGTCAGACATTTTTAAAAAACAAACATGTATTGTCCGCAAAAGTAAAAAGGACTACTTTTCTGTGAATGAATGAGGAGGCGGAACACACCTCAATTCAAACTGTTCTTACAAAATAAAAACTTGTTTAGAAAATCATTTGAAATTGACAAGTTGAAAAAGCCAATAAATACAAACAGGCTGCGTGCCTTGGTTTGGGGGCAGCACAGATTAAATGTACTGTTGCTTAACAATCATATTCAGGAATTGAGAGAACATTCTTACATCACGTGCATAATAAAACACACTGGGGCAACCAATAGAGATATTTGGAACTCATGTATAAAAAGGCTAAACAAAGCATGTGTGTCCATGTATGCTGATAATTCAAAAATATACCCATCAGCAAAGACAGCTAATGAAGTCACTGAAACCCTTAACAAAGAGTTGCAGTCTATTTCGGAATGGGTGGCCAGTAATAAACCGGTCCTGAACATCTCTAAAACTAAGAGTATTGTATTTGGTACAAATTATCCTTATATTCTAGACCTCAGCTGAATCTGGTAATGAATGCCGTGGCTGTTGAACAAGTTGAGGATACTAAATTACTTGGTTTTACCTTAGATTGTGAACTGTCATGGTCAAAACATATAGATTCAATGGTTGTAAAGATGGGCAGAGGTCTGTCCGTAATAAAGAGATGCTCTGCTTTTCTGAAACCACACTCCAAAAAGCAAGTTCTGCTGGCTCTAGTTTTGTCTAATCTTGATTATTGTCCAGTCGTGTGGTGCAGTGCTGCAAGGAAAGAACTAGTTGAGCTGAAAGCTGTCCCAGAACAGAGCGGCACGTATTGTTCTTCATTGTAGAGGACTGATATAAATACTATGCATGCTAAGAGTTGTGGAGAGACTGACAGCATCACTTCTTATTTTTATAAGAAACATTAATGGAGTGCTGCAGGGATGGTTGTCCTTCTGGAAAGTCCTATCTCCCATCTCCACAGAGGAACTCTGGAGCTCTGTTAGAGAGTCCATCAGGTTATTGGTCACCTACCTGACCAAGGCCCTTCTCCCCCGATTGCTCAGTTTGGCTGGGATGCCAGCTCTAGGAAGAGTCTTGGTGGTTCCAAACTTCTTCCATTTCAGAATTATCGAGGCCACTGTGTTCTAAGGGACCTTCAATGCTGCAGAACATTTTTGGTACCCTTCCCCAGATCTGTGCCTCAACATAATCCTGCTTCGAAGCTCTATGGACAACGCACTGTCAACTGTGGGACCTTTTATACACAGATGTGTGACTTTCCAAATCACGACCAATCAATTGAATTTACCACTGGTGGACTCCAATCAAGTTGTAGAAACATCTCAAGGATGATCAATGGAAAAAGGATGCACCTGAGCTCAATTTCGAGACTATTTCGAGTCTCATTGCAAAGGTTGTTTTTTATTTATTTTAAATTTACAGAAATGTGTTTTGCTTTGTCATTATGGAGTATTTTGTGTAGATTGATGAGGGAAAACAATAACTTAATCCATTTTAGATGAAAGCTGTAATGTAACAAAATGTGGACAAAGGGAAGGGGTCTGAATACTTTCTGGATGCACTGTACATAAGAAACAGAACATATGTGTCTATGGGCTATTTGTCAAGCAATCTCATTTTCCTATAATGGTTATCATTCTTTTTCAATTACAGGTTTTATATCTGTTATTTTCTGATGTTTGCAATGTTAGTGAACTGAAGCAGACTAGTCGCAACATAACACAACCACATTGTACTTGTTTAATCAGTATGTAGCTATATCATATTTAAATCCAACCTTTACAGCATGAATTTATGCAAATCATTGTTTCATGCTTTCCGCCTCTCATTTTTCATGCTCAGTTTTGAGGTCACATCCTGCTCCCAGTGGGTTGAGCACGGTGCAGAGCTTTCTCCTTATCACTTTGCTCTGCATTTGAATTGCCTCATTTGTTCCAATGAAAAGCACATCCATCAGGAGATTTCCCATGAAGCTTTGTGGCCATCACTAATATTTGCCTTTGTGTTTAGCGTCTGTGGCATGGACCTTTAGGGCAGAAATGTGTCCCCCTCTATTTCTCTCTGTCTATCTCGCTGTTGCTCTCTCTCCCTCTCCTCCTCCAACACACCCTCTATCCCTGCAAGTGACGACAAGGGCTTTTCTGACAGCGTTTCCACTCTCCATGAAATACTCACAGTGGCTGGAAGCAGATGATGGAGAGAGAGGGTTATGATTCAGGAACAAAAGGCTAATTGATTATATTGCCAAACACAAAAAAACAGAGGCTGCACTGAAAAAAAGGGCTTGCTTGTTCCTCTCTTTAAAATCAAAAGGGAAAAGTCTTGCAGGTGTTGGGAGTATAAAACAGTATTTATGCTTTTAATTCCGCATTGCCTATCGTCTTTATTCTCTGGCTGCTGTTCAGGGGAGTCCTGACTCATCGATTTTGCACAGCTCGATGACTCCGCTGCCAGCAGAGTAGCCAATGCGAGGTTCTGTAAAGCAAACAGACTGGAGGGGGGTAAGGACACCCTGGTCCTCTTGAGAAGGCAGAGAGAGGGTGGCTGTCACATGGGCCCATAACTAAACACTTGGAAGGTGACTGTGAATTGAGTTGGAAATAGAATTGTCCTCTTTCACAGCAGTTTGGCTGTGCTAACAATATAAATATCTCTATGTAGGTGGTAAATTACCTTTTAATGGCGTCAGACCGAGGGTCTGCATCTGTCCTCGTGCTCCTAGACCTTAAGTGCTGCTTTTGATACTATCGATCACCACATTCTTTTCGCGAGATTGGAAGCCCAAATCGGTCTACACGGACAAGTTCTGGGTTGGTTTAGATCTTATCTGTCGGAAAGATATCAGATTGTCTCTGTGGACGGTTTGTCCTCTGAAAAATCAAATGTAAATTTCGGTGTTCATTATGGTTTTAGGACCACTATTGTTTTCACTATATATTTTACCTCTTGGGGATGTCATTCGAAGACATCATCTTTCACTGCTATGCGGATGGCACACAGCTGTACATTTCAATGAAACATGGTGAAGCCCCTAAATTGCCCTTGCTAGAAGTATGTGTTTCAGACACAAGGAAGTGGATGGCTGCAAACCTTCTACTTTTAATCTCGGACAAAACAGAGATGCTTGTTCTAGGTCCCAAGAAACAAAGAGATCTTCTGTTGAATCTGACAATTCATCTTGATGGTTGTACAGTCGTCTCAAATAAAACTGTGAAGGACCTCGTCGTTACTCTGGACCCTGATCTCTCTTTTGACGAACATATCAAGACTGTTTCAAGGACAGCTTTTTTACATCTACGTAACATTGCAAAAATGATGCAGAAAAATTCATCCATGCTTTTGTTAATTCTAGGTTAGGCAATGGTCTACTTTCCGGCTACCCAGATAAAGGACTAAATACAGCCGCTAGAATCCTGACTAGAACCAAAAAAATGTATCATATTACTGCAGTGCTATCCTCCCTACACTGGCTCCTGGTTAAGGCAAGGGCTGATTTCAAGGTTTTACTGATTAACTGCAAAGCATTACATCGGCATGCTCCAACCTATCTTTGCAATTTGGTCCTGCCGTACATACCTACACGTACGCTACGGTCATAAGACGCAGGCCTCCTAATTGTCCCTAGAATTTCAAAGCAAACAGCTGGAGGCAGGGCTTTCTCCTATAGAGCTCCATTTTTATGGAAGGGTCTGCCTACCCATGTGAGAGACGCAGACTCGGTCTCAACCTCAGTCTTTACTGAAGACTCATCTCTTCAGTTGGTCAAAAGATTGAGTGTAGTCTGGCCCAGGAGTGAGAAGGTGAACGGAAAGGCTCTGGAGCAACGAACCGCCCTTGCTGTCTCTGCCTGGCCAGTTCCCCACTCTCCACTGGGATTCTCTGTCTCTAACCCTATTACAGGGGCTGAGTCACAGGCTTACTGGTGCTCTTCCATGCCGTCCCCATGAGGGGTGCATCACTTGAGTGGTTTGAGTCACTGATGTGATCTTCCTGTCTGGGTTGGCGCCCCCCCCCTTGGGTTGTGCCGTGACGGAGATCTTTGCAGGCTATACTCAGCCTTGTCTCAGGATGTAAGTTGGTGGTTGAAGATATCCCTGTAGTGGTGTGAGGGCTGTGCTTTTGCAAAGTGGGTGGGGTTATATCCTGCCTGTTTGGCCCTGTCTGGGGGTATCATCGGATGGGGACACAGTCTCCTAACCCCTCCTGTCTCAGCCTCCAGGATTTATGCTGCAGTAGTTTGTGTTGAGGGGCTAGGGACCGTTTGTTATATCTGGACTACCTGTCCTGTCTTATCCTGTCTCCTGTGTGAATTTAAGTATGCTCGCTTTAATTCTCTCTCTCTGTCTTTCTCTCTTTCTTTCCTTTCTTCTCTCGGTGGACCTGAGCCCTAGGACCATGCCTCAGGACTACCTGGCATGATGACTCCTGACTCCTGTCCCCCTGACCGTGCTGCTGCTCCAGTTTCAACTGTTCTGCCTGCAGCTATGGAACCCTGACCTGTTCACCGGACGTGCTACCTGTCCCAGACCTGCTGTTTTCAACTGTCTAGAGACCGCAGGAGTGGAAGAGATACTCTTAATGATCAGCTATGAAAAGCCAACTGACATTTACTCCTGAGGTACTGACTTGTTGCACCCTCGACAACTACTGTGATTATTATTATTTAACCATGCTGGTCATTTATTAACATTTGAACATCTTGGCCATGTTCTGTTATAATCTCAACCCTGCACAGCCAGAAGAGGACTGGCCACCCCTCATAGCCTCGTTCCTCTCTAGGTTTCTTCCTAGGTTTTGGCCTTTCTAGGGAGTTTTTCCTAGCCACCCTGCTTCTACACCTGCATTGCTTGCTGTTTGGGGTTTTAGGCTGGGTTTCTGTTCAGCACTTTGAGATATCAGCTGATGTAAGAAGGGCTATATAAATACATTTGATTTGATTTTATATGATATGATGTTGGCTAAGCTACATGTCCAACCAGTCTTTGTCTCCTCTACAGCCCATCTGTCCAGGTAAAGACACCTACAGTTGGAGCAATGCACTCTTAAAAAACCTGTTGAGAGATTGTTGTAAGTGTGGCTGGATGTGGAGGAGGAGGCAGTGTGGAGGCCAGTCAACATCTGGTGAGGAGGAAGCTACTGGAGGAATTTAGCCAAGTCGTGGGCGACTGCTTAACGGCTTGACCCAGTAGTAATTATTTCAGTAAATGTGTTGCATACTCTAACAAAACCCTCATAATTGCATTATATACAGTACCAGTCAAAAGTTTGGACACCTACTCATTCAAGGGTTTTTCTTAATTTTATGATTTTTTACATTGTAGAATAATATTGAAGATGTCACAACTATGAAATAACACTAAAATGGAATCATGTAGTAACCACAAAAGTGTTAAACAAATCAACATATTTTATATTTGAGATTATTTTGACTGTTTTTATAGTTCACAGATCAGCATTTCGTGTGCTACAGTAGTGTGTGGATTTGAATGTGTGTGTACAGTACATCCGATTAAGTGAGGGCCCAATTACTCCTACTGACCCATTACATCCATAGTATGAGCACACCTGTTGTGAGTGTGGAAAGAGGGGTCTAGTTACCCCCTGTGATGGAAAATACACATAACATCTTAACCTATGTGGGCTGTGCATTCACAACCACATTAATTCTACCTGATTGACCCTTTTTCTATTTTCTTTTACACTTTAATACCTCATTTCAGGTCCCCCCTCCCACTCTCCATTGTTTAATACAGTAGCTTTCTCCCTTTTTTAATGTATACTCCCCACAGAAGAATAAAGTTAGGCCTACTAGCAGCAATTTGTATTTTCATCTTTTTTTCTAATTTACAGTGGATTAAAACTGAAATCCTGTCTTTTAAGTACATAAACTGCTGCATGTTGTAGGCTTCTTGCTCATTCTAGTAATCCTTATTTGACAGCTACCACTCAGCAAAGACCTGCTGTGTGAGTGTCCTCCCATTTCCTTGTCCAACCTCCTCTTCCTGCGTCTACCCCATTTCCTCTCCTCTTTCTCTTTCCCTCTCCCTCCTACTTCACATCCCTTTTCTGCTCTACTTCTCTCCCTCACTTCCACCTCTTTCTGCTCTACCTCTCTCCCTCACTTGCAATCGCAGTGTCATTAACTGGTCTTAATCCATACGTGTTGCTTTTTAAAGTGTTAATAGCTATACATTCAAGGTGTTAAGGGTCAATAATGATGTTATTTCACATTAATGTTGTGTAGGTGTGTTAACCATGACAAATGCAGAACTCAAAGACATGTAAAGTGAATGGTGTATGGTATAGTCTCGCACACGCACACACCTTGTTCCGCAGTGCTATTTCTGACGTCTTCACTGTGATACCCTTACAGAGAAACACCACTTAGTGAAAAACATACAAGTGTTTGACACGCGAGGGTTAGGTGGGGACGGACCAGAAGCACTGTGGGGAGAGTGATAAAAAGACCCTTGATTGGAGCAGATTAATTATTGAGAGGATGGCTTGCCCTCCTTCGCCTGCCACTCTGTCAGGCTGTCTAATGAATGATGGATGAGGTCACTTTAAGGTAGGTATCTCAGTGTCTGCTCTGCTTTGGCAGGCTCTGGCGGGGGGTTCTACTGCAGGGTACACTGGACCAGACCCAGGACAGCTCTGCCAGACTCGAGTCACACATTTACATTCACAATGTATTCAGAATGTTATCTCACCACGTCGTTCAGGACAGGTGTTACATCATGTTTTTAAAATGCTAGACTTTTCAAAAAATATATTTAAGTGTGACACCTGCATGGGATAAACAAAGGAAAGAAAAAAAAACAGGTTTCCAAGTATTGCTTCAAGTCAGTTTTAATTGCCTAACTAATCACATTCTTTCTCTTAATTCTGAAGCTTCAGTCGAAACCTCTAAAAAGTTGTTTACCTATCATTTGAGACGACCTACAGTGGTTAGTCCTTTAAAAGTTGCAGAGTACTGTGGCACACTTGCATGGTGCTGGGCTGGGCTGTTTAGCTCAAGAATCCCTTTGTCGTGTGGGCACACGGGAGACCGGGGTTCAATTCCCCGATAGGGAGTAGACTGTCCTTGTAAATAAGATTTGTTTAACTGACTTGCCTAGTTAAATAAAGGCTAGACTAAGAACATAACAATTCTACACCATAATTGTAGCCTAACCAATACCCAAATGGAGATTCAGTGAAAATAAAAATCTCATTGATTTATCAAGGCCAGTCCCCATGCAGTGCTAAAATAGTAGGCTATTGCTTAAAACATCTTGCTTCTAAATTCAATATGCCCTTTAAATAAATAAGACCTACACCACTTTAACAGCCTTTTACTCAACACTAGTGACACTTATGTCACCTACGGTACAAATACAGTATATCGAAAAATATGACGTGACTCTCCGCCAATAATTACACATCGAGGATTGGTGGATATTTCTGTAATTCAGTGATATTTATTCCCATAGTAATTGCTATGGATCCATAACTAAATAAAAATAGGAATTTGAAAGAGTATTTTTATCATTATTTTATTAACAAAAGCATAAAGATGCCATTATTAGTTACATTGTTTTAGTTTGAACGTGCAGACTGGAACTAAGAACAGCGGGAACGTTTCCTTAGTCAGCGCCATTATTAGTGCAACTCCCCTTAAAGTGTTGCTCTGTGCAACCCAGTGTGCCTGGGTGGCCACCCCCCCTCCTTTCCCCATAGGCAGGGTTTGTCTTCTGTGCGTGGCTCTGCGGACCATCCCGTGTCCTCTGCCCTCGTTCCTTGAACCTTGCGTGCTTTCAGGGGATACAGCTGGAGAACAGTCAACCAAATCGTTTCTAGTCACTCCTCTTTCCAGGCTTTTTCTTCTTTGGACTTTATATAGTGATTGGCATCTAACTTTCATAGTTACCATGACGACCAACCAAACTCAGTTAATCTTTCAAGTTCATCTTTCCATCACCCACATTGGTAAAACCATTGAGGAGATGGCACGTGGGAATCTGCTTCTATAAACCAATGAGGAGATGGGAGAGGCAGGACTTGCACCGCGTTCAGCATCACAAATAGAAATTACTTCCATTTTAGTGCTTGGCAACGCAGATGCTTGTTGGTGCGCATGAGCAGTGTGGGTGCAATAATTTAATACCATGTATGCTTAAATGTATTATTCAATGCTTGCGCATGCAACGTGAGCGGTGTGGTCTGCTTCTAAGTCCCGCAGCATAATCACAAAACTTTTTGTGGAGCAACCACTGTAAACCCCCCACCCCCTCAAAGAAATGGAAGGCTTATTGATTCCAAAGTAAATAATACATACGCTTTAAAACTTTGTCAAATAGGAATTCATTTGAAATCCAATTTGCGTCATTAAACCTGGGGTTCAAGAGCCTTCCTTTTACTCTCAAGTGCAGATTTAGACCAGATTTACCTCGGGGATACTTATTAGGTCTAGTATTGTGCCTGCTACACCTTTACCTGTCATTAAGCTATTAGCTAAATGATGGTATGTCATGGGGATACTGAACTCTGTAGGGTAGAGAATTTAATGACATCGGGGTCAGAGGTCAATGGTACAACCTGACCATCAACCAGCCAGCCAGAGGCAGCAGGCCATCCAGGCTTGACCATAGTCGGGGTACGTCTGTAAACCTGAGGGAAAAATGTGATTGCAGAGCAAGGAGATTGTTTAACAGCGACCAGAAGGGAGGGAGAAGGGGGGTCACTTTAGCAGACATTAAAAAATATTGGCAGATAGGCAATTTAACTTCTCAGAATTGTAATCAACTACACTAATTAGCATAACGCAACAGACAAAAAAAATCTTACTCGGAAATATTCATATTGTCACGCCCTGGTCTTAGTATTTTGTGTTTTCTTTATTATTTTGGTCAGGCCAGGGTGTGACATGGGTTTATTATGTGGTGTGTTTGTCTTGGGGTTTTTGTAGGTATTGGGATTGTGGTATAGTGGGGTTATCTAGAAAAGTCTATGGTTGCCTGAAGTGGTTCTCAATCAGAGGCAGGTGTTTATCGTTGTCTCTGATTGGGAACCATATTTAGGCAGCCATATTCTTTGAGTGTTTCGTGGGTGATTGTTCCTGTCTCTGTGTTAGTTTGCACCAGAATAGGCTCAGTCACTTTGGATTTTCTTTTTTCATTGTTTTGGAAGAGAAGAGAACGAGCGCCATTCTCCTTGCGGAGATGGTGCAAAATACATCAACACGGTCGGTCCCTGGGATTGGGCTGGCCAACACGATTCGATTTGCTTGGATGGAAAAGGAGTTGGAGCCTTTAGGACGGGAAACTTTTGGAAGGATAATATTGATGGGGATTCTAAAGCTGACGGTGAAGGACGTGTTTTGTTTCCAAGGCAACTCGTTGGAGGGAGCATACGACGTGGCACTATATACAGAGGAGAAACACGATGATATCCTGAGAAGGGCAAGAGCAGTGGGAGGTGAGAGGCCGATGAGCCACTATGAAATAACAAGCCTGGCGAAGAACAACTTTAGGGTTGTAACTGTCAACATTTACAACCCATACGTTAAGGACGAAGAGGTGAGGGCCTTTCTGGGGAGATACATGGATAACGTCTCCTCAGCAAGGCACCTCAAAGACTCCCTTGGGTTTTGGAATGGGAGGAGAGGCTTCCAGGCCCTCCTCAGGGAGGACCCAAAGGGACATGGTGGCTACCTCCATCCTCCTGCTATGTTCTCCCTAGGGGCTGACAGGGGGACGTTGTTTTATGCACGTCAGCCCCCATTTTGCAGGGGCTGTATGGCCTACGGCCACATATTCGCTTCGTGCAGCACAAGAAAATGCAGATTTTGTGGATCTGAGGAACACGAGGCGAGAGATTGTGACAAGCCTAAGGCGTGCCACGGGTGTGGCTCGTCAGCACACCTGTGGCGGGGGTGCCCGGCTCGTCAGAGGTCATATGCGCCTGCGGCTGGGGGGGACCAGGAGCGGGGGATGGGGGAAGGAGGGGAAGGAAGCACGCCTCATGACCAGAGCCAGAGTACAGGTCCAGAGGGGAAGGCGCAAGGAAGGAGAAGGAAACAGAAGGCACGGGAGTAGGAGAACCAGGAAAAGCGGCAGAAGAAGGCAACCGAGTGGAGTAGCATGAGAGAGAAGAAAGCGAGGGAGGAGTGTTGGAGACGGTGGAAGAGCAAGTGGACTGGGGGGAAAGTGCCCTGGTGGAAGAGATGAGGGGTATGGTGGAGGAGCTGGCTGGGGGGGAGGGTGGTATCTCTCCACTGCCGCCATCACCAAAGAAGAGAATGAAGAGGAGGGTGCGATTGGCCGACAGTGAGAGGGAGGGGATGGCCAAGAGAGTGATGGGGGTGGGAGAAACCTCTGGGTTGCTGCTGGTTTCCCCAGGCCCTCAACTTCTGTTGAGTGGGGACACACCTAACAAGACTCAGGACTGGGTACAGGAGGAGGTGGGGAGTTTTTTGTTTGGGGACCCGACTTTTTTTCCAAACCAGCTGCAGCACTGGGGAGGGGGAGGAGTGTGGGGGTAGACCCAGGGTGCAGGGCACCCCGGAGCCAAACACTATTCCTGCATCCTGGGTTGGTGAGATGGAGGAAGAGGGGGGGATGTCGGGAGTACGGATGGTGTTCTCACCGGTAGATATGGAGCAGGGGAGCATCGGGTGAGTCTCCTGTTTTTGTTTTTTTCTGTCTGGGTTTAGAATTTGAGTGTATTACATGATTTTATTATTTCATGGGGTCTAATTTCACTTTTGTTAGTTTAAATGTAAGGGGTTTAAGGGATTTTGTTAAGAGGAGGGCGGTTTTTAGTTATTTGGAGGGTGTGGGGTTAGATTTCTTTTTTTACAGGAGGTTCACCTGAGGGATAGAGGGGATGTTAGTAGGTTTAAGAGGGAGTGGGACAAGGGGGAGTCGGTTTGGGGTATTGGGGGGGGTGCACTCATCGGGGGTAGGGATTTTGTGTGGGCACAGGGAGGTAAAAGTGGAGGATTCTTTTGTGGTAATGCAGGGGAGGGTTATAGGGGTGGATGTCACGATAAGGGATTGTACATTTAGATTAGTGGTGGTGTATGGGCCACAGGTGGTGGCAGACAGGAGGGAGATGGTGGACTGTCTGACGCCCCTGTGTGTCACAAATAGGAAATTAGTGATAGGGGGGGATTTTAATACAGATTTAGGAATAGGGGGGGATAGCAGTGCAGGCGCCATCACCAGGCTAATGGCTTGCCATGGTCTGGTTGATGGTGGTCTGCACACTACACTGAAAATGGCCGGTCCTACATGGCGCAACTCCAGGGGGGTTGAGCGGAGGCTCGACTATATTTTTGTCCCAGGTCTTTGGGTAAGTTGTCTGGGGGGCTGTTGCCTGTTTTCTTTTCGGATCATGACGGGGTGCTCCTGCAGGTGGGGTCGCCAGTCTGCCTCTTTGGTAGGGGGTACTGTAAGTTAGATCGGGATGTGCTGGAGGAGCAGGCTTTTGTTGACGGGTTTTATGGTTTCTTTTGGAGGCTTGAAGTCCTCTGGTCCATGTGCGAGGGGGTGTTAGAGTGGTGGGAATTAGTTAAGGTGAGGATTAGGGCTTTTATAATAGGGTATTGCAAGAGGAAAAAAAGGGAGGAGAGGAGGGAGGTGGATCGTATCCAAAGGTTAATTGAACTTGAGTACGAGGCAGGCAACCTCGGCGGGTCGTTTGACTGGGAGAGATCCGCAACCCTAAAGGCGCAGCTCAGGGAGTTGCAGGAGCGGAAGGCTCGAGCTTTCCTGGAGCGTGCGCATAGTGGCTTTCTAGAACATAATGAGACTTGTTCTGCTATGTTCTTTAAGTCGGTTAGGGCCAGACAGAGTAGGAAGGTAATGCATGGCGTTAGGGAAGAAAATGGTAGTATAGTTAGAGAACCAGAGGATATGGTCAGGGTGACAACTGATAATTTCCAAGGTTTATTTAAGGAAAGGGAAATAGATGTAGAGCAGGGAAATGTGTTTTTAGAACACTTGTCCAGGCGGTTGCCGGAGGACATTAGAGAAGTGATGGAGGCCCAGATTTCACTAGAAGAGGTTGAGAGCGCTCTTAGGAGGATGGGAAAAGGGAAGGTGCCTGGGATGGATGGGCTGCCGGCTGAGTTTTATCTCAAGTTTTGGGGTATACTTGGACCAGTGGTCCTCGAAGTCTTGAAGGCCATCCTTGAGACGGGGGTCCCGGGGGGGATCAATGGCTGTTGGTGTGCTGTCACTTTTATATAAGAAGGGGGAAGTAACAGACCTTGGCAACTGGCAGCCGTTGACCATGCTGTGTGTAGATTACAAGCTACTTGCAAAGGTTTTAGCAGACCGGTTGCGCACAGCCCTTTCCTACGTCGTCCATGAGGATCAGACGTGCGGGGTAGAGGGCCGCTCTATTAGATGGAACCTACAGTTAATCAGGGACTCCATCGCTTGGGTTGAAGATAGAGGACTGCCTTTAATGGTAGCAGCGCTAGATCAGGCGAAAGCTTTTGATCGCGTGAATAGATCCTTTTTATTCAGAGTGTTAGGTCGATTAGGATTTGGGGAGAAGTTCATAGGATGGATTCGTACATTATATGTCGGAGCGGGGTGCCGAGTTAGTGTAAATAGTCACTTGGGTGACGTTTTTGACCTCTCTTCTGGGGTCAGGCAGGGGTGCCCACTCTCGGCTCTCCTCTTCGTCCTGTACATGGAGCCTCTGGGGGCTGCCATTAGGGCAGACACAGGGGTGGAAGGCTTGTTGATCCCTGGAAGTGGTGGGCTGCGTGTTAAGATGAAGGCAGTACGCCGACGACACTTCCATGCTACTGTGCAAGGACTCGTGCCTGACAAGGTCCCTTGCCATCTTTGGGGATTTCACCCGAGCGTCGGGAGCGGTTCTGAACCATGCAAAGTCTTCCGTCAAGTTTTTCGGAAGATGGCGCAGTAGAACGGATGTGCCTGGGGGTTATCTCTCTGTGAGGGGGCCCTGAGGATTCTCGGGGTCCATTTTGAGACCTCCGGCTCAGCGACGCTAAACTGGAACATGCGTATCGCAGTGGTACAGAGGACGCTAGCAATGTGGAAGGCTAGGTATTTGTCTTTTATGGGCAAAGTCCTGGTCCTAAAGGTGGATGTGTTGCCGTCTCTTGTATTTGGCGTACATCTACCCATTGCCGGCTTGTCTGAGGCCTCTAGTGAGGCTTGTGTTTCAGTTCATGTGGAGTGGCAGGTGCGAGTGGGTCGCCAGGGCACGCATGATCTGTCCCATCGGGGAGGGAGGTAGGGGGGTACCACATTTCCCCCTCAAGCTGGACACAATTTTTGTTTCTTTCTTGTTAACGGAGCTTGCTCATCCAGTGATACACCCGTCCGGTTACCTCCTGCGGGTGTTCTTCTCATATCAGGCGAGAAGCGTAATGGTGTGGTCTAACACGGGTCCTCGGGCGGAACAGCTGCCGTGGCACTTTGGTCATGCGGCCAAGTGGCTGCGTGCGCACCCTGCGGTTGAAGTTGCCCGAGTAGGTTTAGATCACAGGCACCTGTACGAGGAGGTCAGAAAGGCAGGGAGTCCGGCCCCTGTAGTGAGCATCTCGGAAGTGGTCTGGGAGGGGGTGCAGGCGCGGGGTCTGGACAACAGGCTCAAGGACTGTATGGCAAATCGGTTCAAATATGACACAACCAAGAACTTTGTGAAAATCAATATAGACTTTTAATACAACAGTATCATAAGCCGGAGCGGTCCGCGGAACACACCCCTTTCACTCGACATTTTATACCCACACATACATCATCAGTTCATCCCCCAATGCAAATACAGTTACATCCCAATCCGTGCATCCTGCTTGTTCAGCCCAGTAACGCCCACATCTGCTTTCCGTCGGATTATAATGATGACAAGACCCTTGCTTTGACCTAAAGATAATATACATCCCTCTTTCCTGTGGCCTGTGTTTAGACCCTGTAATTAACTCCATGTGTCCCTTTGTATGTGTCTTTTATCTCTAGTTTTTAGTGTGTCCAGCTGCCCTGGTCGCCTTCTCTTCATATGGTTATCTAAGATCAAACAGACTTGTGTCTCCCCTGTGATGTGATTGATGTCTGTAATCCATCAGTTGGTCCTTTGGCTGACCCCCTCCTTTGTCTATCCCTCTGATCTTTGTATGTCCAGCCATTCTAGGCAGCTATGTCACCTTTCCTTCATGTAGTCTGTTTTTAGTGTTCAGCTATTCTATACATCTTATGCATTTGTCTATATGTTATATTTGCACCCACAGGACCTGAATTGGTTGAGCCTCCATAAGTGTTTGCCGGTACGTTCCATCATGTACCGGTATAGTTTGGTGCAATCCCCCACCTGTCCAAGATCCTCTTGTGGCAGGGAGGAGACTGTGCGCCATGTCTTTTGGGACTATGCCTTTGCCGGAGTAGTATGGGGTAGGGCACGGGTGTTGTTAGGTTTGGTAAGGGGGGATTTTGTATTGACGTGGGCCAGGTTAGAGAGAGGTGTAGGGAGAGCGAGAGGGACGGATAGGGACAGGTTTCTGCTCTGGCTTCTCATGAGTCTCTTTAAACGGGGGCTGTGGGAAGCCAGGCAGAACATGGTGAAGACAGGGACAGATTGGGGGGTGGAAGGGATAGTGAGGATTGTGGAAGGAGATTTGAGGGGGAGGATGAAGAGGGAGGAGAGGAAGTGGGGGCAGCACGCTGCTCAGGAGAGGTGGAAGGGGGGTTTAGGGCTGGGTGTCATTTAGATTTGCAAGGGGATAGATTAGGGACGGGGAGATAGGGAAAGGTAGTTTGTAGGGTGATGGGGAGGGAAGATGCTCCCCTGAAGTTTTGTTTGGGGTTTTTGTTTAGTTAAATTAGTTAAATTAAAATACCATTTTTTGAGTATGTATACAAATTATGAGTTGTAAAGAATGAATGGTATTGAAGATAATAAATTATTTTTTTATAAAAAAAAATAGGCTGTTTAGGTTTTCACGGTACGTTTGTTGTTTTGTATTGTTTGTGTTTTCATCTTTATTAAAGATGTATACAAGTAACCACGCTGCATTTTGGTCCTCCTCTCCTTCACCGCAAGAAAACCTTAACACATATTCATGAAATCACAAGTGAAATATAGTGAAACACAGCTTAGCTTTCTGTTAATCACGCTGTCATCTCAGATTTTGAAATTATGCTTTACAGCCAAAGCAAGACAAGCAATTGTGTAAGTTTATCGATAGCCTAGCATAGCACTATGTCCAGCTAGCACCAGGAAGCTTGGTCACGAAAATCAGAAAAGCAATCAAATTAAAACGTTTACCTTTGATGATCTTCGGATGTTTTCACTCACTAGACTACCAGTTAGACAGCAAATGTTCCTTTTTTTCCATAAAGATTATTTTTATCCCCAAAATACCTCAGTTTGTTGGTCACGTTATGTTGAGAAATCCACCGGAAATATCGGTCACGACAACGCCGAAAAACATTCCAAATTATATCCATAATATCGACAGAAACATGGCAAACGTTTTTATAATCAATTCTCAATGTGTTTTTCAAATATCTATTCAGTAATATATCAACCGGGACAATTGGCTTTTCAGTAGCAGCGAGAGGAAAAATGACTACCTCTGTCTTCTACGCAAGAATCACTCTGAGAGCCCTCAGCTGGCCACTTACGCAATGTAGTCATTTACGCTCATTCTTCAACATAAAGGCATGAAACTACGTCAAAACACATCACAGACAAGCTGAATTGGTCCACCCACACAGACAGCGTTGTGAAGAAGGCACAGCAGTACCTCTTCAACCTCAGGAGGCTGAAGAAATTTGGCTTGTCACCAAAAGCACTCACAAACTACAGATGCACAATCGAAAGCATCCTGTCGGGCTGTATCACCGCCTGGTATGGCAACTGCTTCACCCACAACCGTACGGCTCTCCAGAGGGTAGTGAGGTCTGCACAACGCATCACCGGGGCAAACTACCTGCCCTCCAGGACACCTACACCACCCGATGTCACAGGAAGGCCATAAAGATCATCAAGGACAACAACCACCCGAGCCACTGCCTGTTCACCCCGCTATCATCCAGAAGGTGAGGTCAGTACAGATGCATCAAAGCCTGGACCGAGAGACTGAAAAACAGCTTCTATCTCAAGGCCATCAGAATGTTAACGTCTCTGCGCACGGAACCCGCTAGCAGGCTGAAATTCCACAACATACAGTGATCGCTACATAAATTGTCATATTAAACATTCATGAAAATACAAGTGTCTCACATGTATCAAACGCCTAGAATCTTGCTAATCCAACTGCGTTGTCAGATTTAAAAAGGGATTTACTGCGAAAGAATACGATGCGATTTTCTGAGCATAGAGCCCCATAAAAAACAACACTTTTAACCAGCACAGGCGTAACATATTCACAAACTGAATTAAAATAAATAATTTACCTTTTGTCTGTTTGCAATTCCAATGCTCATTGTTACAATGAATGATCTTTTGTTTGATAAAATCAGTTTTTATAGACTAACACGAAACCTTTTGTGAACCGCTTGTGTCGTGAATTCCGTCTCATTCCATTTTCGACGACACATTCCAGGTAAATAAGCCACACAGAACGTGACTTTTCCAGTCATGTTTGGTTTCATTGTCTTTAAAACAAACCAGTTGATTGCAATCAAACGTGATGGGCCATTTCGCGGGACGTATTGACTGAAAGAATCGATTTGAAGCCAACAAGTAATGACATCACTGTGCACCAATGATTTGCCCGCCTTTTAACCCAATGACCACTGATCGTCTTGAAATCTAGCTGGGTAGGTAGCCAATGAGCTGAGGTAAACGTCAATAGGTCAAGTTTATGTGTTGCAAGACCAACCCATGTAGTAAGCTCCAGCTAAAGAGTCATTCGCTATTGAAGTTTCATACCGGAAGGAGAAACACATATTACCTACTGCATTGTTTGGTAAACGCGCAGATTCAGCTGTTTATATATCAATCAGTTTGGCGACTAATATTTAGCTTTCCCTGACTAAGTCTAGATATACAGATGTATACACAATTTTTGAATAAATAAAGTGAGACAGAGATTGTTGTAAGACGATTCATTTAGCGATTGTGGAGGAATATTTTTTGAACGGGAGAGGACATCGTTTTGGACTGGTAAATTATTATCATGCTAATGCCCTTGTTTGATTAATTAATCATATAAAATATATAATTTTTTTTTACATTTTAGAAGCAATATATAAACATGTAATGTCATGAAATGTGAGATGCGTGTGTCTGCCGCCCCACCCCAATCCACATGAAATAGCCTATTTGAGGCTGTTGAGGGGAGGGCAGGCCCACAACAATGGCCAAAGTGAAATGGAGACAGTAGATACAGCTGGTCTGTTGTAATATAATAAAGACAGTAGATCTAGCTGAAATGTCATAATATAAAAGAGACAGTAGATCTAGCAGGTAATAATAATATAATAATATATTCAACCTTCAACTCTCTATATATATCTGTTTATTATACCTGTTGATACAGGGCTCATATGTGAAACTATTCTAACATAACATTTTCTTTCACAGTGACACTGACTCCGAATGGGATTCTTATCCGGTGTCCTGTGTGAATTTTAAATATGTTCTCTCTTTCTCTCCCTCGGAGGACCTGAGCCCTAGGACCATGCGTCAGGACTACCTGGCATGATGACTCCTTGCTGTCCCCAGTCCACCTGGCCTTGCTGCTGTTCCAGTTTCAACTGTTCTGCCTGCGGCTATGGAACCCTAAATTTTTACTCTTGAGGTGCTGACCTGTTGCACCCTCTACAACCACTGTGATCTCCACCCGGCACAGCCAGAAGAGGACTGGCCACCCCTCATAGCTGGTTCCTCTCTAGGTTTCTTCCTAGGTTTTTGCCTTTGTAGGGAGTTTTTCCTAGCCACCGTGCTTCTACACCTGCATTGCTTGCTGTTTGGGGTTTTAGGCTGAGGCTATATAAATTGATTTGATTTGATAGAGGACTGAGGGTTATCCAAATAAAAGTGTGTAAATATACATATATATATATATATTTGTTCATATTTTTTTATCAATAATTATATTTCCCCCCCCCAAAAATGGTTCCATTTATTTTTCTCAATTTTTGGGGGTGGGGTGTGTTAGAATACCACTTTGGTATTTTGAAAATAGTTATTTGCTCACCAATTTGGCCACTTGGGTACATTTGGGC
This sequence comes from Oncorhynchus kisutch, assembly GCF_002021735.2. NCBI lineage: Eukaryota > Metazoa > Chordata > Actinopteri > Salmoniformes > Salmonidae > Oncorhynchus > Oncorhynchus kisutch. Next base: position 37,793,113 of record NC_034177.2, read on the forward strand.
TACTTGTGTGGGACACCTGGGTGACTTCATGATAAATGTCATGTAACACACTAATTTTGGAAGTTATCATTCTGAAACTTTGCACAAGTACTGTTGCCCTCTTATATTTTACACTGAAATTGTCCCCATCATCCTATCTGAATGTTTGTTTTATCTTGTTCATTTTAAAGATGATGATACAAAAATAAAAACGTATGTTTTTTTTCATTGTTTTATCTAAACCAGATCTATTGTGTTATATTCTCCTACATTCAATTCACATTTACACAAACTTCAGAGTGTTTTCTTTCAAATGGTACCAAGAATATGCATATCCTCGGTTCTGTGCCTGAGCTACAGGCTGTTAGATTTGGGTATGTCTTCAGGCGGAAATTGCACTAAGTAGGGGGGAGCTCTAAGAGGTTTAAAACTTGTTAAGGATAGGGGGCAGTATTTCCCCTTTGGATGAATTGCGTGCCCATAGTGAACTGCATCAAAATCTGTCCTAAATTGCTAATATATGCATATTATTATTATTATTGGATAGAAAACACTCTGAAGCTTCTAAAACCGTTTGAATTATGTCTGAGTATAACAGAACTCACAGGGCAGGCAATCTTCCAAACTAGTTTTGGAATCCTGAAAGTTGGGGCAACGTTGACGTCATCGCCCCCTCCTTTCCCAACAAGTTATGGATCTGGAAACACTTCCTTTGTTTTCCAATAGAAGTCCTCATTCAGTAGAAAGTGTAATGGAGCATTTGCTGTGAACTTTGACCTAATGGGAAGGAAATTGCTACAGTGTCGCAATAGATTCATGTGCTTGAAAGCGCGTATGCGTTTGGAGTGAGTCGTCTGTTCCAATCAGCCCGAGATGAACTAGGATTGCCCGGTTGGAATGCCATTCGTTTTGTACGTTTATAACATCCTGAAGATTGATTCTGCACTTAGTTTGACCAGTTTCGTCAACCTGTAATATGTAATTTGGAAGTTTTGATGCAAAATGATCCTGGACCAGAAGTAATTTTTTGGGCATTTGAGCTGAAAGTGGTAGCAGATGGACACTAGAATTGAACATTATGAAACAAAACGATTTATTGTTGAAGTAGGACTCCTTGCACTACATTCTGATCGAAGACCATCAAAGTTAAGGGAATATTTATGTTGTAATTTTGTATTTCTGTTGACTCCAACATAGCGGAGAAATATTGTTACGTCTGAGCGCTGTCTCAGATTATTGCAATGTTAGGCTTTTTCCGTAACGTAAAAAAAAAAATGTGACACAGCGGTTGCATTAAGAACCAGTGTTTCTTTAATTATATGTAGAACATGTATCTTTAGTCAAAGTTTATGATGAGTATTTCTGTTATCTGGCGTAGCTTTCTATAATTCCTCCGGATATTTTGGAGGATTTTCTGAACATGGCGTCAATGTAAACCGAGATTTATGGATATAAAATGCATATTATCGAACAAAACATAAATGTACTGTGTAACATGTCATATGACTGTCATCTGATGAAGATTTTCAAGAGGTTAGTGAATGATAAATTAAAAAAAATCCTGCTTTTGTCATTTTATATTTTGTGGTACAAAATGGCTACGTTTTGTCTTTGTTTTGGTGGTGGTCTAACATAAATATATGCTGTGTTTTCGCCGTAAAACATTTTAAACATCTGACATGCTGGGTAGATGAACAAGGTGTTTATCTTTCATTTGAGGTATTGGACTTGTTAATGTGTGGAGGTTAAATATTTCTAAGAATATTTTTGCATTCCCTGTGCCACCGTTTCAGCTGAACGGGGGGATGTAGTTCCTGTAGGGGAACCCATAGGCTTAACAAGTTTGAATTAAACAGCCACCACTAAAATTGATTAGAAATTGATGGAAATATATCACTAGCCACTTTAAACAATGCTCATCTCATATGTATATGTATATACTGTACTCTATCATCTACTGCATCTTTATGTAATATATGTATCACTAGCCCCTTTAAACGATGCCACTTTGTTTACATACCCTACATTACTCATCTCATATGTATTTACTGTACTCGATACCATCTACTGCATCTTGCCTATGCTGTTCTGTACCATCACTCATTCATATATCTTTATGTAAATATTCTTCATCCCTTTACACCTGTTGGCACCACACGTCCCGCTAGGGCACCTTCCCCCACTGCTCAACTGACACAGTAGCGCACAGAACGCAAAAAATATTCTTTGAAATATTTAACCTCCACACATTAACAAGTCCAATAGCTCAAATGAAAGATAAACACCTTGTTCATCTAGCCACCAAGTCAGATTTCTAAAATGTTTTACGGCGAAAACATAGCACATATTTATGTCAAACCACCACCAAAGATAGGCTAATTTACATAGCCATTTTGTAGAACAATAGATGCAATCACAAAAGCAGGATTAAAAGTAAAATAATTCACTAACCTTTTGAAAATCTTCATCAGATGACAGGAATAGGACATGTTATACAGTACATTTATGTTTTTTTCAATAATATGCTAATTATATCCATAAATCACGGTTTACATAGAAGGTCATGGCTAAAAAATGCTACAACAATGCCTGGAGAAATTATGGTAACTCTGCCAGATAACAGAAATACACATCATAAACGTTGACTAAATATACATGTTCTACATATACTTAGAAAGATACACTTCTTCTTAATAAAACAGCTGTGTTACATTTATTTTTAACTTTACAGATTTCGTTCACTAGGCTATAATGTGAGTCGGCGCTCAGGAATTAGCATTTTGGCTCCTCTATCTCGGAGTCCACAGAAACCCAAATTTAACACATAAATGTTCCCTTACCTTTGCTGTTCTTCCATCAGAAGACCTGGAAGGGTTTATACTTACCAAAAACAGCTTTAGTTTTGAAGTCTGTGTCTTTCGGTTATCAAACACGACATATTTCGGTTGAAATGCAGCCAAAAAGTAAAGTTAGTTCGCACCAAAACGTCGAAATTACATATTATATGTCGACTAAACTTTTCAAACTTGGTTCAGAACACAGCGTTAGCATGCTATATAGCTTCACCGCAATTCTCAGGACAAAGAGAAACACACGCATCGTTTAATCAATCTTGAAAGAAAGACACCACAGGCGCAGAATGCGCGTGAGAGTAACCTGTTTTCTCGCGTGACCGAAAGGATTCGGCCCGTCATTACTCTCGTGAGCGCGCGATTCACACAATGAGAAGCCCCATTGAAAGCGGACACCGCGCTGAAGGCATAGGAACTGTTCCCAGGACTGTAGGTTCTTGGGAAGGGTGGGGGAGATGACGTCAAAGTTGGGCCAACTTTTTGGATGACAAGCGAGAGTTTGGGAGAATGAGTGCCCTGAGAGTTCTGCTTTACTTACAGACATAATTTAAACGGTTTTAGAAGCTTTAGAGTGTTTTCTATTCAATAATACTTTTTAATTGCATATATTAGCAATTTTTGACAGATTTTTTTTCTGTTTACCATGGGCACGCAATCACCCCAAAGGGGGCAGCAATCAGCCCTATCCCCAACAGGTAGTAGTTTTGGAATGGTTAGGTTAGAATACTCGTTGGTTATTACTGCATTGTCGGAACTAGAAGCACAAGCATTTCACTACACTCGCATTAACATCTGCTAACCATGTGTATTTGATTTGATTTGAAATGCTGTAGACACCTTAAGGAATACGTAGAAAAATACAGCTGGTTGATATCCCTTTCAATGGCCAATAGGGGTGCATAGGAACACAACGGTTTCAAAATAAGAGCCACTTCCTGATTGGATTTCCCTCAGGGTTTCGCCTGCAATATCATGTCTTTTATACTCACAGACAATATTTTGACAGTTTTGGAAACTTTAGAGTGTTTTCTATCCTAAGATGTCAATTATATGCATATTCTAGCATCTGGTCTTGAGAAATAGGCGGTTTACTTTGGGAACGTTATTTTTCCAAAAATAAAAATAGTGCCCCTTAGTTTCAAGAGGTTAACTTGCTTGCCTAAGAAGTCACAGAATGCATCTCGACCTTCGCCCCCTTTTCCTCTGTCTTCTCTTCACGCAAATTACCGGGATTTCTGCCTGTTCCCGGGAAAGCAGTATATCCTTCACGTCGGACTCATTAAAGGAAAAAGTGTATTCTAGTTCGTGGGGAGTAATTGCTGTTCTGATGTCCAGAAGTATATCCGTCAAAAAATAAGTTACACACAACGTGACAAAATGAACAAAATAGCACAGTTGGTTAGGAGCATGTAAAGTGGCAACTATCCCCTCCGGTGCCATTCTTCCCTGACTGAAAATCCCTCCTCCCTTCATCTTACACGAGTCTGCAATCCGGTCTTGATGATGCACAGAAAAACCAGCGAGATGTACTGTATATCCATATTGTCATTCAACCAAGACTCAGAGAAAAAGTATTTCAAATCCCATTGATATTCTTAAATCCCAGATATTGAATCCCAAATCCCAGATATTCTTAAATGGAGCTCATGCATTTTGTTCTCCAGTGATTGCACGTTTGCCAATAGAACAGAGGGCAATGAAAATCCATTTGCTTGCCGGCGTAGGATGCTGGCTCACTTCCCTCTCTTTCGCTGCCGCTTCCTCTTTCGCATCCCAGAGATTAGGGCCTGGTCCGGAGTATGCAGAACGTCCAGACTTGCAGACTTGTTGAAGTGGAAATTCTCATTCAAATCGAGGTTGTCCAGTAGCATTTTTCGGTCAAAGGAAATTATGGTGGAGACATTATGTACAAAAAAAGTTTTGATCTGCGTAAACAAAAACACACACGAAACAGCAGCATTTGTCAGGAGCCTGTAAGACGGCTGCTATCCACTGCAGCGCCATTCTACATAATGTGTAGGGCAGATTCTTTTCAGACAGATCTTTGACCAAATAAATCATTTTTTAAATAACTTTTTATTCAAATGCTTTACCATCTTTAGGAAAATAAGATTTATTTAATTTCACTTTTATATAGAAAAATAAGATAAAAGTACAGCTAAGATATGCAACCACATAGGTTATCACTATTTCACACAGACCTGAACAAACATAGAAAAGCAAAAGGTATTGAATTGAGGCCCTGAATAGATCATACATTCTGTAATCAGATGGTTAAAATAGACCCAGAGGATTATGGGTAGACATAAAACTCATCAAAAGTAATCAAATTGGATACTATAGGTTGTTGATAAATCTTGTAGGATTGTCACCCCAATCAGAATCCTATCAGAACTTTTTTTCTTAATTGAACCTAATAAATTATAGTTTGTTGTCACAAGTTACAGTACAATACAACAACATTAATTACAGCATTTTCATTGATCGGAAACAAGAGACCTATATTAATTTTAGTTTTTTAATCACCTTTAAGAAAACCTGTCACTTTTAAAAGTGACTGATGACATCTCAGCTAGTGCAGGCTTGCAATGTTAATTAACTACCAAGTTCAGCTCACCGCCTGTGGCTCTGAATAGAATCTCTAGTTTTCTAACATAATTATCCTTCACTTGCATGAATGCAAGAATGGTATTCGTTTCCTTATGTTTCCTGACAAACTTGTCAATGTTTTAGAAGCTACTGTTAGACACATTTTTCCTGTCAGCTGACTAGCTAAGTTGTAGCTGTTGTAGCTGATTGTGTTAGCCGTATAGTGGTGAGCGTAGCTGGCGTCCAAGCAGTTGACCCGAGTTTGTTTCCCGGCCAACGCAGACATTTGTACCAGCAGTATACCCCCCTGCATCCCACTGCTGGCTTGCTTCTGAAGCTGGTCTCCCATCCAGGTCCTGGTCAGTCCCTGGATGGGAGACCAGATGCTGCTGGAAGTGGAGTTGGAGGGCCAGTAGGAGACACCCTTTCCACAAGTCTAAATATCCCAATGCCCCAGGACAATGATTGGGGACATTGTCCTGTGTAGGGTGTTGTATTTCAGATGGGATGTTAAATAGGTGTCTTGACTCTCTGTGGTCACTAAGATCTCATGGCACTTGTTGTAGAAGTGTAGGGGTGTTAATCCTGGTATCATGGCCACCTAATCATTCCCAGGTTACAATTGGTTTATTCTGTTGCTATTCCCCAAGTTGTTGCTGTAAATTAGATTCTCATTCAACTTACCTGATAAATAATGTATGTAGGTATGTTGTTTTTGTGTCACTGTACTTTTATAGCAGATTATATATTTTTTCTTCTTTGATAAAGCTAAGTATACTGTATCTGCAAGTCAAACCCATTTTTATTATTTCTGGTAGATCATCAAAATAAATCAATCTCATCGTGTTTTTGGACTCACTCAGCAGTTTTTACCAAGTTAAGTAGCCTACTAATGAACATGTATGTTGAAAGTTCCATTTATATTTCTAAAACATATGTTTAAAATGATTATGTTGCTGCTTCTTGTTGACAATAACTTCTGATAAATAGCCCAACCTCAAAACACCATTTTGAAGTGTCCAAATCAATAATCAATAAACAGTTTGATATATTGAAAACATAAAATGAACTACTTACACATACATATGCCATAATAGTAATAATATTACTTATTTTTCAAATGAGGACATTATAAACTGCATATGCACCAAAAACAACAAGCGGCAACAAAAAACAACAAATTAATCACTCATATTGGTAAGTGCAAAATTAGGTTGTATGCGCTGTTGAAACTAACACAACTCAAAAAACACTCATCTGAGGTAAAAAAACAAATAATGTGTATCTACCCTCAATTTGATTTGGTCAAAATGTGTGTAATGCAGTGACACATACTTTCCATGTACAGGAAATGAGAGCAAATAATCTTAAATAATTATTAAAGAATTGGAGCCAGTCCTATGGAATTCGGTCGAATTATTATTAAATCATTGGAACCAGTTCTATGGAATTCTATCCTATAGGATTGCAATACAAGAATCCAATAGAAAAATCCTATCAGATTTTGAAACCTATCCTACATTATATTTAAATTCTAGAATGTATTATGAAAGTTTTGTGAGGCTGCCTATAGGATAAGTTTCAAAACCTTAGAAGAATTTCTATTGGATTCTAATAAGATTGTTTTTATTGGAATCCTATAGGACTTTTTGGTTCATCAGGTTCATGTGAAGTATGAATCAAAGCTAACTCTTTTGGGAAAATCAGCATTGTCTCAGCCTGCCTTTGCTGGAAATGGACACTCACACACAATTATTTGCATGTCAATGGGGGGCTTACACAGAAAAACGCCTGATAGGTCAGTGGGGGTTTCTGATTTCCTCAGACATACTTCAATTTATTGTGCTATGATGGATAATGCAGGATTTAAAATCTGTCATCTGTAATATTCTGCTATTCACGTTACTGCTGCATGTACCAAGTTGAAATGTAACATTTTTTACAATTTTACAAACAAACACGAAAAACAACCTTTTTCATCAATAAAAACTGAGGGTGTTGTGGGGAGTGTTGTCTGCTTGGAGTTTATCCATTCACATGGGCCTTCAGGGAAAGTTTAGGCTAATTGATGGTGCTCAGATAGGCCTGGATTGTAGTTGATCTTAAACAAACACAGCTTTGCAAGACCATGGTTAAACACAGCCCCCAAAAACAAACCTTTACAAAATAGCTGTCATCTAACACTATATCAAAAGGCTTCAGTGCCAGTGATACCCAGAAAGTGAGTGATCCTTGCCTTTGGGCAGATGTACTGTATTTCGCGTCCCCTTCATTCAGCACTTTGATATGTCCTCTTCATCTGCCACCTCAGACATCTCTGCTTTTCGGACTGTTGTGCCTGAGCTCTTGAAGGCAGTGGAGTAAAAATGAGCCTCTCCTCATTTATTTAACAGGGGGGGGAAGGGATGGAGAGAGAGAGGGGGTGGCCTAATGGTTAGGACTCTGAGGAGTTATCAAAAAGGCTTAGATCTGACCGGTGTGCCACCCACTTAGTCTTATTCTCTCCTCCCCTTCCAATTCAACACCCCCTCATTGAGAAGCCCTGTCATCAGACTCTGACCTGGTATTCATGTATTCACTCAAAATATGTGCATTTAAAATACTTAACTCAGAATTTTAAGAGCATTATGTTAATGTGAAGAGGAGTTATGCAAACAAAAAAAATCTACATAATGCACACCCTTTACCACAAACCACAATAGTTTTATAATTAAAGATATGCACTCAAGCATAAATAGAACCTCTAACTAAATCCTTTAGTGCTCTCCTATTAGTTTATTATGGACTAACCTGCACTCTGTAGCTGTTAGACACATTGAACTTGACAGGCATGCTAATAAGAGATACACCAAACACCTGATGGCTGAAGAACAACAGATGGCATTGTAGTATAGTTCAGTTTTCTGTTCATGAACAACACTGAGGGTTTTAACGCTGGGTGGGGGGGGGTTTACAAAATTATGTAAATAATACATAAGTATTTAGACCCTTTACTCAGTACTTTCTTGAAGCACCTTTGGCAGTGATTACAGCCTTTTTGTCTTCCTGGGTATGACACTACAAGCTTGGCAGACCTGTATTTCTGGGAGTTTCTCCCATTCTTCCCTGCATCTCTGTCAGGTTAGATGTGGAATGTCCCTGCACAGCTATTTTCAGGTCTCTCCAGAGATTCGGTTCGATTGGGTTCAAGTCCAGGCTCTGGCTGGGCCACTCAAGGATATTCAGAGACTTGTCCCGAAGCCACTCCTGCATTGTCTTGGCTGTGTGCTGTGAGAGAAAAATGACCTGTTTATCTGATTTGTTTGATATTAATAGTTAATACTTAAAAAATAGTAAGACACTTCTGTTCTACTAATGCTGAGTTTCTATGGTCTCCACTCTAGCTCCCTGCAGCTAATCTGAGCATATGGTCAAGGACATGGGTTTTACTAGAAACAGTTTAGGAGTAGAACAATATTGTGTTTGGGAAACTAAGCCGGGTTGGGTTAAAACAACACCAGGTGCAGATAACCACGAGATGTACCCAAAGATGGCGTCTGATGCCCACTGATCTGCAAGGGATGGGTGGAACCCGCCATGACTAAGAATTCTTAGTGTTAGCTATATAAGAACCAGTAAATATATATACAATTGAAGTGAGAAGTTTACATACACCTTAGCCAAATACATTTAAAATCAGTTTTAAACAATTCCTGACATTTAATCCTAGTAAAAATTATCTTATGTCAGTTAGGATCACCACTTTATTTTAAGAATGTGAAATGACATACTAATATTTGAGGGAATGATTTATTTCACCTTTTTTTTCATCCATCACATTCCCAGTGAGTCAGAAGTCTACATACACTCAATTAGTATTTGGTATCGTTGCCTTTTAAATTGCTTAACTTGGGTCAAATGTTTCGGGTTGCCTTCCACAAGCTTCCCACAATAAATTGGTTGAATTTTGGCCCATTCTTCCTGACAGAGCTGGTGTAACTGAGTCAGGTTTGGAGGCCTCCTTGCTCACGCGTGCCTTTTCAGTTCTGCCCACACATTTTCTATGGGATTGAGGTCAGGGCGTTGGCCACTCCAATACCTTGACTTTGTTGTCCTTAAGCCATTTTGCCACAACTGTGGAAGTATGCTTGTCTATTTGGAAGACCCATTTGCTACCAAGCTTTAACTTCCTAACTGATGTCTTGAGATGTTGCTTCAATATAATCAATATATCATTTTCCTCCTTCATGAAGCCCTCTATTTTGTGAAGTGCACCAGTCCCTCCTGCAGCAAAGCACCCCAACAACATGATGCTGCCACCCCCGTGCTTCATGGTTGGGATGTGGTTCTTCGGCTTGCATGCCTACCCCTTTTTCCTCCAAACATAACGATGGTCATTATGGCCAAACAGTTCTATTTTTGTTTCATCAGACCAGAGGACATTTCTCCAAGAAGTACGATCTTTGTCCCCATGTGCAGTTGCAAACCGTAGTCTGGCTTTTTTATTGCGGGTTTTGGAGCAGTGGCTTCTTCCTTGCTGAGCGGCCTTTCAGGTTATGTCGATACAGGACTCGTTTTACTGTGGATATAGATACTTTTGTACCTGCTTCCTCCAGCATCTTCATAAGGTACTTTGCTGTTGTACTTTTCGCACCAAATATACGTTCATCTCTAGGAGACAGAATGCGTCTCCTTCCTGAGCGGTATGACGGCTGCGTGGTCCCATGGTGTTTATACTTGCGTACTATTGTTTGTTCAGATGAACGTGGTACCTTCAGGAATTTGACATTTTCTCAATTGACTCAAATTATGTCAATTAGTCTATCAGAAGCTTCTAAAGCCATGACATCATTTTATGGAATTTCCAAAGCATTTTAAAGGCACAGTCAACTTAGTGTATATAAACTTCTGACCCACTGGAATTGTGATGCAGTGAATTGTAAGTGAAATAGTCTGTCTCTAAACAATTTTTTGAAAAAATTACTTGTGTCATGCACAAAGTAGATGTCCTAACCGACTTGCCAAAACTATAGTTTGTTAACAAGAAATTTGTGGAGTGGTTGAAAAACGAGTTTTAATGACTCCAACCTAAGTGTATGTAAACGTCCGACTTCAACTGTATTTATATATTAGTTTGATGATGATATTTGTTTATACATTTTAGAATAAGACTAACGTAACAAAATGTGATAATAATCAAGGAGACTGAATTTTCCAAGTGTTCTGTGCATTGAATTTTGCCTTACTGCTGTTAACCCATAGAAACCTATTGCATAACACATTCACACATGGTAAAGCAGAAAAAAAAGAAAAAAAAAGGAAGTACTGTTTGAGATGTCTGAAATGTATCTGAGAGATATAGGAAAGCTTTAGTAAAAAGTTTGTCCCAAAAAATCCTATTCATTTTGATAAATGTTTTACCAGTCGGTACCGAGTTACCTTGAGACGAGTCCAGTGAAGCTTGTGGGTGTCGGAGGACACATTTGTGTTCATGAGTCTCCGCTCTTTAGAACTAGTTTTTATCCTCAACCGTTTGGGCTAAGATGTCTTGGATGTCTTCTGGTCTGACAAACACTGCTGTAGTGCTGCCACCTTCCACCACGCAGTTAGGAGGCCGACATCGGCGGATGCTGTGGGTTGAAATGCAGCCCATGCAAAAAAATAGCTTAATCAGACAGATGTTGATATTTTTTTTATGCTAATTAATTTTCAGTGTAGTCGTGGACATCAACATTGGCCACTAGATTTAAAAAATAAGCTAAATTAGTCCATTTGTTAACCCTCTACCCTAATGAGAAATGACAATCATTTGAGGGATGGGGGCTATGGGACATTCAGGGTCAGAGGAAGGAGAGGAGTAGCCACCGTCCTCGTCTCCTCTCTCACATGTCTCTACACTATGCATCGCCTCAGGTGTCAGATGAACGAGTCACTGTCACATTGTGTCCTCTGACATATTTTAAATGAGCCATCAAATGTCAGTAGAAATCTGAGCCATATGTTTCATAAATATCCTTCCCCCAAAAAATCGCACCTGATGCCCTGTTGCCCACCGACAGACAGACTCCCCATTAAATCCCTAATGTTAGTTTAATTTATTTTTCAACACTACTGTAGTTGGCCAAATTTAGCATTTGGTTTGGGATAACTATTGATCTTATTTTGGTTACAATTAGCAATGGACATTTAATTGACATCTTATAGAGTACGATGACTGCTATCATTCAATATAAAGTTTATCTTTATGTGTAGTCTGTTGCTTATGTGGAGAAACTGTTATGTAGCTACTGTACTTTTGAGGTAAACCCATTATGCAACATTTCAGGACACAGCACTGATATCATTGAAATTGAAATGCCACAACTATCTCATTGAAATGTGTTGTCAAATTATGTTTTATCAAGGAAACATATGGTCCTTCAAAGCAGTTGTTTAGCTTCCATCATTAATGATCATACAAATTATGTATCTGCGCTCTGAGTGGAATAAATATATATATTTCCTTCTGCTTGATGTCAATGTGATCATCCTAATTCCATTGTGATTTATCTGAGATTTTCTCTTCAACACAGATGCTATTTGGAATAAAATAAAAAATAACTGGCAGCAGCATCAAACCATAAACAATGTTAGTTTTTTTTGGCTGTTGTTGTACCACATAGCTTGTTAAAAAATAGCTGTTTATTTTGAAAATAGTACATTTAAAAGAGGAATTGATGGTCTCCAGAAGCAAGTGTGAGAGTAGGGTTGGGGAATAGACACTGTAAATCTATAAACCGCTAGTCTGTAGCCCACCATGGAAAGCCTCTGTGGGTTTTCCTGTACCCATTTACTTTGCATTTGTCTGGCAGGTGAGAATGTGGGCTAATGCAGCCTTCCACGTCCACTGTCACACATGATTATGGTGGTTCCAGGAAAGGGAAAAGTAATTTAGGTGTGTTAGTCAGAGTCGTGATGTGCAGTATGACACATTCAATCTCAGGATTAAGAATGATTGTTGTCCACTGCTTTGAGCTCTGTGCTTTGTCCCAGTGTGCTTTGTCCCAGTGTGTAGTGTAAATGTGACTCATTTCAGAAAACTAAGCATATGTCACACGTCACTTCTTCACAGGAGAAGCATTTGAAAGTAAACAGACTTTTTGGGGGAAGAAATGCCTTCTGGAACACGTGAACTTTCATGTGCATAAATTAGGAGCCTTGGTTTAGCCACTGAAAAAGACAGGAACCTGTCACGACAAGTCGGTCCCTCTCCTTGTTCGGGCGGCGTTCGGTGGTCGACGTCACTGGTCTTCTAGCCATAGCTGCTCCACCTTTCATTTTCCATTTGTTTTGTCTTGTTTTCCCGCACACCTGGTTCACATTCCATCAGACTAAATGTATATTACCCTTTGTTTCCCCCATGTCTGTGTGTGGAATTGTTCTTTGTGAGGGTGTTACGCTACAGGCTGGCTTGCGCTAGGTTTGTTTCAAACTTATGTTAGTTTTTTTTGTTTAATCAGGTTCATGTTACCGTGGTTGTGCTTTGTGCTGCCTCGCCTGTGCCTTTGGGCCAGGGTGTATATTAAAGTTCTCCTGTTATCACCCATCTTTGCTCTCCTGCGCCTGACTTCCCGGCAACCAGTCACTCAATCCGTTACAGAACCTTCCCGCTAGCCATGATTGGCTGAGATAATGGATGGGCTGGACATGCCGGGGGATGAGTTTGAATTATTCTGCCATGTAGCATGCTTCTGTCTATAACGTGAGCTGTTCAGTATATGTTAATAGTCTTTTCTTCCACACTGTTTTTGAAAGATATACTGTTAGCCACCGAACTAAAAAAGTATTGTTACTTTTCACGACAACATTGATGCCCTGAATTTAGCAGATGCTATCGACAGATCAGTTGGAAAAAGTGAGGGGCTACTTTCTGCACAGACCACGGTTAGTGGGAACCGGAGTTACTTCACACAACGCTGGCCAAATAAGATGTAGCTACAAACAAAACATAGTTAAATTGTTCTAGTCTGCCTTGAAGTGGTCATCCATGTATACAGGTAAGAGTTTAGCTACATTTTTCAGGTATTCTAAGTTTCTAATTTGATCAAAGTCATTTTCATTGCATGGTAAGTGTACTGTTCGCTAGCTAGCAAATTTTAGCATGCTAGCTAACATTAGGTGTATGATCTGTGTAGTAATATTATTCTAATCAGAAATCCATTTGCTAGTTATAGCCTAATGTTAGCTCGCTAACATTGGACCTAGTTGGTTAGTTTTAACTTCCTGCAGATTCATATAATAGATATGACGATGTTTGAATTGGTAGCAATAAATATTGTGATTATGCCGGTCCTCTGTTTAGCTAGCTAGCTACATGTCAACAAAAGAAAATCCACTTTGCTAGATGATTACATAACCCATTAAGTTTGCCAGGTGTCTCAGGGAAGATTAAGAGGGCAATATATTGTACCTCTTAGAGCTAACCCTCTACTTTTTTCAATTTCCGCCTGAAGACATAACCAAATCTAACTGACTGTATCTCAGGCACAGAACCAAGGATATGCATATTCTTGGTACCATTTGAAAGAAAACACTCTGACACTCTGAAGTTTGTGTAAATGTGAATTGAATGTAGGAGAATATAACACAATAGATCTGGTTTTGATAATACAATGAAAAAAATAGTTTTAAATTTTTTATTGTTGTATCATCATCTTTAAAATGAACAAGATAAAACAAACATTCAGATAGGATGATGGGGACAATTTCAGTGAAACATATAAGAGGGCAACAGTACTTGTGCAACGTTTCAGAATGATAACTTCCAAAATGAGTGTGCTACATAACATTTATCATGAAGTAACCCAGGTGTCCCACACAAGTAGCCTAAATGTACCCAAGTGGCCAAATTGGTGAAGGTATACATTTAGAAACAAAACTATATACAAAATGCCAAAATGGTATTCTAACACACCCCACCCCCCAAAAAAAGTGAAGTTTTTTTTAAATAAATTTACAAAACAACATGGGTAACTGTTTACACACTTTCAATATTTGGAAGACCCTCAGTCCTCTCTCAAATCAAATGTATTTATATAGCCCTTCGTACATCAGCTGATATCTCAAAGTGCTGTACAGTTACCCAGCCTAAAACCACAAACAACAAGCAATGCAGGTGTAGAGGCACGGTGGCTAGGAAAAACTCCAGATGAAAGGCCAAAACCTAGGAATAAACCTAGAGAGGAACAAGGCTATGAGGGGTGGCCAGTCCTCTTCTGTCTGTACCGGGTGGAGATTATAACAGAACATGGCCAAGATGTTCAAATGTTCATAAATGACCAGCATGGTTAAATAATAATAATCACAGGCAGAACAGTTGAAACTGGAGCAGCAGCACGGCCAGGTGGACTGGGGACAGCAAGGAGTCATCATGTCAGGTAGTCCTGAGGCATGGTCCTAGGGCTCAGGTCCTCCGAGAGAGAGAAAGAAAGAGAGAATTAGAGAGAGCATACTTAAATTCACACAGGACACCGAATAAGACAGAAGAAGTACTCCAGATATAACAAACTGACCCTAGCCCTCCGACACATAAACTACTGCAGCATAAATACTGGAGGCTGAGACAGTAGGGGTCAGGAGACACTGTGACCCCATCCGATGACACCCCCGGACAGGGCCAAACAGGAAGGATATAACCCCACCCACTTTGCCAAAGCTCTACACAATATTGTGCTGCTGATGCCAGGTGCCATAGCAGCCTCTTTCTGCTGTAAAGTGAGTATCAACAGGTATAATAAACATACATTTATATATATAGAGTACAGGGAACATAAGGTTGAATATATTATTATAGACCTGCTAGATCTACTGTCTCTTTTATATTATGACATTTCAGCTAGATCTACTGTCTCTATTATATTACAACAGACCAGCTGTATCTACTGTCTCCATTTCACTTTGGCCATTGTTGTGGGCCTGCCCTCCCCTCAACAGCCTCAAATAGGCTATTTAATGTGTGTTGGGGTGGGGGGGGCAGACACACGCATCTCACATTTCATTTACATTCCATTTTTATATATTGCTTCTAAAATGTAAAAAAAATCTAATCATATTTTAGATTATTAATTTCAAACAAGGGCATAAGCATGAGAAGAACACATGTCCTCTCCGTTAAAAAAATATTCCTCCACTTGGGAATCGCTAAATGAATCATCCTACAACAATCTCTGTCTCACTTTTCCGATCAATTTCTTCAAAAATTGTGTGTACACCTATATATCTGGACTTCGATTTAGCTTTCCCTGACTTAGTCGCCATACTGATTGATATATAAACAGCTGAATCTGCGCGTTTTACCAAACAATACTGTGCGTAATATGCGTAGCTCCTTCCGGTATAAAACTTCAACAGCGAATGACTCTCTTTACGCCGGAGTTTACTACATGGGTTGGTCTTCCAACACATATCCATTGCATATTGCCGTTTACCTCAGCTCATTGGCTATCTACGCAGCTCGATTTCAAGACGATCAGTGGTCATTGGGTTAAAATACAGTCAATCAACGAAACAGTGGTCATATCATTGGTGCACAATGATGTCATTACTTGTTGTTTTCAAATCGGTTTCTTTCAGTCAATGTGTCCCGCGAAATGGCCCATCAGGATTGGTTGTGTTACAAACAAACCAGTTGATTGCAATGAAACCAAACATGACTGGAAAAGTCACGTTTTGTGTGGGTATTTACCCGCGAATGTGTTGTCAAATGGAATGAGACGGAATTCACGACACAAGCGGTTCACAAAATGTTTCAGGTTAGGATATAAAAATGTATTTGATCAAACCAAAGATCATTCATTGTGTAACAATGAGCATTGGGATTGCAAACAGATGAAGATAGTCAAAAGGTAAACAATTTATTTTAATGCAGTTTGTGAATATGTTACGCCTGTGCTGGTTAAAACATTGAAATAGTTTTTTTATGGGGCTCTATCCTCAGATAATCGTATCGTATTCTTTCGCAGTAAATCCTTTTTTAAATCTGACAACGCAGTTGGATTAGCAAAATTCTAGGCTTTCGATACATGTGAGACACTTGTATTTTCATGAATGTTTAATATGACTATTTATGTAGCGATCCGTGCGCAGAGGTTAATAGAAACTGACTCAAGTAAAAGTGAAAGTCACCCAGTAAAATAATACTTGAATCTAAAACTATTTGGTTTTACATATGTAATTGCTAAAATATACTTAAGTATCAATGTAAAAGTAATTAAAATAAATATTTCCTTACATTAAGCAAACCATTTTCTTGATTTTTATTTATTTACAGATAGCAAGGGGCACACTCCAACAGTCAGATATCCTTTACAAGCAAAGCATGGGCTGTTTTCTTGATAAGTGTGTGAATTTGACAATTGTCCTGTCCTGCTAAGCATTAAACATGTAATGAGTACTTTTGGGTGTCAGGGAAAATGGAGTTAAAAGTACACTGTATTCTTTTGGAAAGTAGTGAAGTAAAAGTTGTCAAAAAATATAAATAGTAAAGTAAAGCACAGATACCCCAAATAACTACTTAAGTAGAACTTTAAAGTATTTTTACTTAACCTTTTGTGACTAGGGGGCAGTCATTTCATTTTTGGAAAAATAACGTTCCCGTAGTAAACGGGATATTTTGTCAGGACAAGATGCTAGAATATGCATATAATTGACAGCTTAGGATAGAAAACACGTGCCTCATGTTTTGAAAGTGCTGCGTTCCAATGCGTCTACTCATTTACTCCTCTATACTTGATTCTCCCCACTCTGAACAGAGTAAGCGAACAAGGATTATCCCTCACCTTGGTAGCCCCTCGATGGCCAGGAAAGCTCTGGTTAGTGGAGTTTCTCCTCCTTTACAACGAGCACTGGCAACTACCGTTATGCAGGGATCTTTTGGCCCGGGTAAAGTGAGATTTTCCACCCTCACCCAGAAACCATGGCCCTCTGGGCCTGGCCCATAAGAGGATAAATATGAATGACAGGCTTGCCTCTCGGAGTCATTGAGACTATCCAGAGTACAAGAGTCTACAGTGTTCCCCGGGGTTATCCAAGGCAATATTGTTACCCAACCGGCCTTTATGCCTAAGGTCAGCACCAATTACAATTGCCTCACCTTATGGCTTTCCACGTGACACCCTTCACTTTTTTTGAAAGAAGATCATCTCCACCGTTTATTTCCATTACAAGCTTTGTGCATCTACTGCGATAGAATGAGAATATGGCTATGGGGGACCAAGTATTCATGTCTTGGGCACCCCCCTGTAAGGGTGGGCCACTCTTTCGTTAATGGCTATCCCATTGGATAGTGGAGGCTATTATATTGGCTTATGTTAGCAAGGGATTACAGCCCCCGGAGGGCCTGAGGACTCAGTCCACCAGAGGTATGGCTACCTATTGGGCACAGTTCAAAGTAATCTCTTTACAAGAGATTTGCGAGGTGGCATGTTTGTCCAACCCTCGTACTCGTATGAAGTTTTATCAACTGGAAGTCATTGCACCTTAGTTGGCACATACTGTCCTCAGTGTCGGAGCCTTTGAGAGGTGATGCTTTTGGGACTACCCTGGCTTCGGCGAGCACGTCTGCAATATGGGAGTTGGCCATATCCCTATGTGAGACATCAAAGCGAGTATTTGAAATAGAACAGGGTTTCTTGGGTTCTATGATAATAGGAATGAGATGTCTCGCTAGAGCGCAAAGAAGAGAGGCATGCTTGAGAAGGACCAGTGGGTGGGCAAGTGGCACCTTATAGGAGAGGGGCTCACCTCATTCACACTCGACCTGTCTCTCTCCAACAGATGTTGTGTGATTGGATCTTCGAGCCCAGTGATCTGCCGATTGGATCCCAATGTGAGACATCTCACTTCTATTATCGTAGAACCGGCGTTAGGCAAGTAACCCTACATTTTCTTTGGCATCGCGTGCCACTTCACTTATCTGCCTGGCTGGAGAGAGATGGATAGGAGATAGAGTGAGTAACGGAAGCAAGGCCAATACGAGAACACAGTTCTCTCCCATGCTCCTCCACTGGAGGTGAAAAAAGAGCTCGTATCCACTCGATCTTGTCACAGTCTGTTAGGCTTACAGAACCAACTCAATGCCCCAAGGGCGGCAGAATATTTATTTACGCAGCTGCCATTACTATTTCAATTAATCTCCCTGCCAATGATTCGAGTGTGTTTTTATGACATGTTTTTCTCACTTTTTGGGGTAATTTACTTTGCTGAAACAGTGTAGCCTGTGCTATATCATTCCAATGTGTCCCTTGTGTGTCCCCTGCAGGGCCAACACTGCGTGACACAGATAGGCTTCCCTGTTGTTTGTCAGCCTTGAGAATCGCTTCTGTCTACAGCTTTTCAGAACGGTGAGATGGCTACACACGGAACAAGTACCAGATAGAAACGGACACTCAACATATGCAGACGGAGCAGCCTGTGACCGCAAACATTTGTTACCTTTCTGACTGGACCCAGGATGAGTATATCGAAGCGGGATCAGATGTCAAAGTCAGGTTATTAAGCCTAACAACAGATTAAAATGAACAGTGCATTGTGTGTTTCACTTTGGAAAATAGAATAGGATTTAGCTGCGTAAATTCAAGAAGCAGTACATGCATAGACTAGGCCACGTTTTGTTGTGGGTTCTGATAGTTATTTTGATGCGGACTGTTTCTGTTGTGAAAAGAGGACTCAACTGGATTAAACTGAATGAAGGGTCTCCTGAATTAATAGCAATGACAGGATGGCAGTACAATTTGCGAATGCTGGCTAATAGTGATGTTGTGTGAACATTCATGGAGCCATGTCATACTTTGCGAGTATATTCATTTTTACCAAGGTAACCCGATTAGACTAAACTGAATCCAAAATGTTTCCACAGGGATGTACAGTTTAGCCAGGTTTCCTGCGAATGTTCCTTTATCCAGGTCCTACCAAGGTCATTTTGCCAATTCACATCGTTTAAAGCTAAACAATCCTCTGGCCAAAAACCCATGTGTTAGTAATATCTCAATTCTTACTGTCAGACATTTTTTCTGTTCTGTCTCTGTACCTGCAATGGAGATTTGATAAACCGCAGATTAAAATAAGATTAGCCTTCTCCTTAAGGACTCCAACCTATAGTGCCTTGCGAAAGTATTCGGCCCCCTTGAACTTTGCGACCTTTTGCCACATTTCAGGCTTCAAACATAAAGATATAAAACTGTATTTTTTTGTGAAGAATCAACAACAAGTGGGACACAATCATGAAGTGGAACGACATTTATTGGATATTTCAAACTTTTTTAACAAATTGAAAATTGAAAATTCTTTGTAGCGCTACCTTTTGCTGCGATTACAGCTGTAAGTCGCTTGGGGTATGTCTCTATCAGTTTTGCACATCAATTTTGGTTTCACCTGACCAGAGCACCTTCTTCCACATGTTTGATGTGTCTCCCAGGTGGCTTGTGGCAAACTTTAAATGACACTTTTTATGGATATTTTTAAGAAATGGCTTTCTTCTTGCCACTCTTCCATAAAGGCCAGATTTGTGCTATATATGACTGATTGTTGTCCTATGGACAGAGTCTCCCACCTCAGCTGTAGATCTCTACAGTTCATCCAGAGTGATCATGGGCCTCTTGGCTGCATCTCTGATCAGTCTTCTCCTTGTATGAGCTGCAAGTTTAGAGGGACGGCCAGGTCTTGGTAGATTTGCAGTGGTCTGATACTCCTTCCATTTCAATATTATCGCTTGCACAGTGCTCCTTGGGATGTTTAAAGCTTGGGAAATCTTTTTGTATCCAAATCCGCCTTTAAACTTCTTCACAACAGTATCTCGGACCTGCCTGGTGTGTTCCTTGTTCTTCATGATGCTCTCTGTGCTTTTAACGG
The DNA here is from genome assembly GCF_002021735.2 of Oncorhynchus kisutch. NCBI lineage: Eukaryota > Metazoa > Chordata > Actinopteri > Salmoniformes > Salmonidae > Oncorhynchus > Oncorhynchus kisutch. Next base: position 37,813,398 of record NC_034177.2, read on the forward strand.
ACCTCTGAGACTATCACAGTGCAGGTGCATTTATATGGAGACTTGATTACACACAGGTGGATTGTATTTATCATCATTAGTCATTTAGGTCAACATTGGATCATTCAGAGATCCTCACTGAACTTCTGGAGAGAGTTTGCTGCACTGAAAGTAAAGGGGCTGAATAATTTTGCACGCCCAATTTTTTAGTTTTTGATTTGTAAAAAATGTTTGAAATATCCAATAAATGTCATTCCACTTCATGATTGTGTCCCACTTGTTGTTGATTCTTCACAAAAAAATACAGTTTTATATCTTTATGTTTGAAGCCTGAAATGTGGCAAAAGGTCGCAAAATTCAAGGGGGCCGAATACTTTCGCAAGGCACTGTATATATATGTAAACATTCATACACATAGCTCATATATTATACAGCGCCAAGCCAAACCGCCTGACTCAAATCATCTTACGTACCCCTGCTAAAACAGGAACCAGCTCACTCACCCAGCAATAAAACTATCCCCCCTCAGCTCTGTTGTCTTACCACCCCAGGAAACAAAGACATTCCATCGCAAGAACACATACACCCAGCCATTTAACTGACCCCCTCTGCTCTCCTGTATCAGATTTCCTGAGGCACAAATATCTCCTTGTATAAACACACATCTCACCCCCCTCTACTGGTCGGGTGCTCAGAACAAGACTCTGCTGTGCACCAATGGGGCTTCTGCTCTGGCTCGAGCAGGTCCGCCTCCAACCCTTTGGGACCAGTCAGAAGACCAACACGACAAGACTCCACCTACATATTCCATGTATAAAATCTGCTGTGACCAATGTCTAGGTCTCTTTTTCACCTGACTCCTTACCGAGTTAAATTAACTAGATCCGTGCACGTAAAACTGCGGGACAAGATATCTTTGACTCATTAAAACTGCCTTTTGTTACAACTGAAATCCACTCTGTCCAGCGTCCGTGATTTGGTCTCAACTCTCCAGTATTTGAACATCAACACTCTTCAGCCTTACCCAGTATAGAGAAGATAATGCAGTTTTACCATAAGTGCTAGAACAGCCTAGGCCTACCTGTTAGCTGAAAAGGGGAAGATATTACAGTACAACAACAAACTCACTACTTCTACTGGGTGATACGTGGATAAATGTGTAAATTAATGCTACAGTGTCCTTGTGCATGTTACCTCTGCTGTGACAATTTGTTATCTATCACCAACAGCTGTGTACCTGCCCTGTTGCTGTGCTCTTTCCCTCTCTCTCAGACACATTTAACCAGAGCTCCTCAGTTGCTCTACCTCCCTTTCCTCTGTCTCTGCCGACTAAAAATAGCTTGGATTACCCCTGAATATCCACATAATTTTGTAGAGTCAAGGGATTTCAGTTTTCTATTGAGCCTCCCATACTGCTCACACAGGCATATTCCTGGGCTTCTATATGATTGGATTTGTATTCCCCTCTCATTTGGGACCATGTCTAGTATAGTGTAGTGCAGCCTGCATGTTTCAATGTGCTGACTACTGACACTCACGCTGTAGCTGCAGTAGGACATCTGCCAGTGTCCTCAAGCCTGTGCATGACTCTAAAGCAGGGGACTTTCTTGGATTTGTAATTAATGCGCTCAGGTAATAGTTGCCATCTGGGGGTGTTCTTGGCAGGTAATCACACACAGAGACTCTTGTTGGTGACCAGATGCAGTGGCTCAACCCTCACTTTCCCACCTAATTCCTCTTTCTTTCACAAACAGAGCAATGTAAATAGAGCTTAGCCATTATTCCTTTAATAACCACTGTTCTCGCTCTCCACAGCCCCAAAAGAAGGTGAAGCATTGCAAATACAGGAAAATCAATGTGCTTTATCATTGTGGTACGGGGTATACTTGTTCATGCTTTAGACACCACACTGAGTGAATGTGAAAGATGCAGAACGTACCCTAGAACCTTTAACACAAGGGACCCTAACGCTACCTGAGAACGGCTTCATTCAATTATAGGAGAGGTTGCACAGAGAGAGAGGACACAAAAACGGAATGCCGCTGCTGCCACCAGCCAGCAATCATAGTGATGTACTTAAAATAACGCCACGCTGTTTGACGTTCAAAAGCTCAGTAACCTGGACAAGAGGCATTCCAATTAAGCATTTTCCCCCATTAGTGCAATGTGTTCTGAAATGTGTTCGTTTGAGGCTATGATTACGATCCCGGATCCGGGGTTAAACCTCTTAAGGCTAGGGAGCAGAATTTTCACTTTTGGATAAATGGGCGTGCCCAATTTCAGCTTCCTGCTACTCATGCCAAGAATATAAGATATGCATATTATTCATAGATTTGAAGTTTGAAGTTTGAAACTCTGAAGTTTCTAAAACTGATTGAATCATGTCTGTGAGTAAAACAGAACTTATGTAGCAGGCAAAACCCAGAGGACTAACTGTTCAGAATTTTTTTTTCTTCCCCCTCTCGCCAGTCTTTGGAATATGGTTGAGGTTATTCCTTTGTGCTATGACGTAGTAGGCCAACTCGGAACTGGGGACACTTTTGTGAGTTGCACAAGACGTGAAAAGTGGCGCTGGTTTGTTTTCATTCCTGTATTGAACACAGATTGCCCGGTCTAGAATTTGATCGATTATTAACGTTTAAAAATACCTTAAGAACAAATGTTTTCTTTATGAACAAGTCTTATAAATTGATAATTTTTTTCTACAGCTTATTAGCGTACACCTAATATGGTCCCCCTGTTGATTATGCTCACTATACATTAAGGTTGAACCAAAAGATTGCATGTATCAAACATGAAATGAAATACTAAACTATTATATGAAATTGAATGGAACAATGTATGTTGATGCCAATATGATGTACAATATTCCATTATGTTTCTATAGAGACTAGACTAGAGAAGTTAGCACGAGAGCCTTCTGTAGAGTGAGAGCGTGTGAAGCAACCACTACAGCGAGCAGCTCTCTCTGCGGGCCGAAACAAATGCAACACCCCTAGACCATTAATACTGTAGATTATGCTACCATATACAGTACCAGTCAAAAGTTTGGACACAGCTACTCATTCAAGGGTTTTATTTTACTTTTTTTACTGTTTTCTATTTAATAGAATAATAGTAAAAGCATCACAACTCTTGTCCAGATGGGATAGGGCAGTGTGCAGTGCGATGGAGATTGCAAATTGAAGTGGGTCTAGGGTGTCAGGTAAGGTGATATGATCCTTGCCAAGTCTCTCAAAGCACTTCATGATGACAGAAGTGAGTGCTATGGGTCGATAGTCATATAGTTCAGTTACCTTTGCTTTCTTGGGTTCAGGAACAATGGTGGACATCTTGAAAGATGTGGGGACAGCAGGCTGGGAAAGATTGAATATGTCCGTAAACACACTGCGCATGCTCTGAGGACGCAGATAGGGATGCTGCTATTATTCTACATTGTAGAAAATGGTAAAAATAAAGAAAAACCCTTGAATGAGTATGTGCGTCCAAACTTTTGACTGGTACTGAATCTCACATTCTCCCACATTTCAGGTTGGCAACACAGGAAACCCAAACTTTTAATACAGAGTGTTACCCCTTTTTCACAGCTACTATTTCCATTTTTCTTTGATGTTACAGACAAACTAGGCCCAACAATAGTAGCCTGCCTTTGACTATCAGAATCTTGCCCATACTGGTATTTAAATTCATCATTATAATACCAACCAACCTCTTTTAACCTTAGGATTTATTTATTTAACCTATTTAATCCCATCAGTCACAATAGTGACCGTAAAAAATGATTTCAGTTATAAGGCTCTAAACATTTTACTGAATGATGTATCAAGCCATTTCCAGCAAATATTTAAATAATAAAGGGTCTCAATGAAATATGTGCAGTGTCACATTTTTTGTGTAAATTGTCACATGACCAGAGCTTTTTACTTCCTGGTTGTACCATGAGAAGAGAATGGCTGCATCAAAGCTCCCAAACAAAAGGTTTACAAGGTATGTTAACATAAAGATAGGACAAATATATTTGATACACATCATCTTTACGGTGTCTAGTATTGATATATGCATTTGCAATTACACAACTATGTTCAGTGTGGTCATAGAATGAGTAAACATGTTGACGGCAACAATAGTGACCGGCGGGATAACACAGTGCATCCAGGTATACACATCTTATACATAGTTCTTGTTCTACCTAACTTTCTACTCTGTTCTTTCTTTTAGTTTCACTTTGAGTCAAGTTCTGGATATGTTGGATCTAGGTGACCGCCCAGACAAGGCATGCAACATTGCAGTTATCCCTCAAAATGAGAAAGATGCTGTCCTCAGTGATTGTGATAGCGATGGGTCAGAAATGGACTATGAGGGGGAGACAGGCCATTTGCCAGCCAGGCTGTTTAATGCATATGCTGAACCTATACAAACAGATCATGACAGGAACAACGTTATCAGTGATGATGAAATACCTCTCACTACCCCCCCCCCCCCCCCTTATCCACCACCCCCCTCCACCATTGATAATGAAGAGCCAACGGCCTTTACCCGTCAGAGGGTCCAGTCAGAAGAGGCAAGGGGAATGCTGCAGGTGGTCAAAAATAAAGATTGAGTGTTCAAACAATCAAAGAGGCCTGCCACCGCTTTGATTCCAAACCACATTGTATACAGCCCAAATCTTGCAGAATGTGTCAAACAAAGCTGCCCCAACCCAATGGATGTTTTCCTACTAATGTATCCACCCACGCTAAGAGAGATCAACTTTGAAATGTCCAACCTCTACTCCACCCAGACCATGGACAAGCAACTATCTGAGTATGGATGAGCTCAAATCAAAATCAGTAAAATCAAATTAAAGTGTATTTGTCACGTGCGCACAATACAACCTTACAGTGAAATGCTTACTTATCTTTTTTGCACTATTTGTTAGAGCCTGTATTAGGTGAACAATAGATAAGTAAAGAAACTAAACAACAGTAAAAACACAGGCTATATACAGTAGCGAGGCTACATACTGACACCAGTTAGTCACGCTGATTGAGGTAGTATGTACATGTAGATGTTAATAAAGTGACTATGCATATATGATGAACAGTGTAGCAGTTGCGTAAAAAAGGGGTTGGTGGGTGGCGGGACACAATGCAGATCGCCCGGTTAGCCAATGTGCGGGAGCACTGGTTGGTCGGCCCAATTGATGTAGTATGTACATGAATGTATAATTAAAGTAGCTATGCATATATGATAAACAGAGAGTAGTAGCAGCGTAAAAAGAGGGGTTGGGGGGGCACACAGTTGTCCGGGTAGCCATTTGATTACCTGTTCAGGACTCTTATGGCTTGGGGATAAAAACTGTTGTGGAGCCTTTTTGTCCTAGACTTGGCACTAGAGAGAACAGTCTGTGGCTGGGGTCTTTGAAAATTTTTAGGGCCTTACTCTGACACCGCCTGGTGTAGAGGTCCTGGATGGCAGGCAGCTTAGCCCCAGTGATATACTGGGCCGTACGCACTACCCTCTGTAGTGCCTTGCGTTCAGAAGCCGAGCAATTGCCGTACCAGGCAGTGATGCAACCAGGATGCTCTCGATGTTGCAGCTGTAGAACCTTTTGAGGATCTCAGGACCCATGCCAAATCTTTTTAGCTTCCTGAGGGGAAATAGGCTTTGTCGTGCCCTCTTCACCACTGTCTTGGTGTGTTTGGACCATTCTAGTTTGTTGTTGATGTGGACACCAAGGAACTTGAAGCTCTCAACCTGCCTCACTACAGCCCCGTCGATGAGAATGGGGGCGTGCTCGGTCCTCCTTTTCCTGCAGTCAAGTTAATTAATTATACTGCCATTGTACAAATGTAACGCACACTTAATAAAGATGGTACCATATGATAATTGTTTGTACCATTTATCACAATTGTGCGTTACCATGTTAGAATGTATAATGCAGTATAAAACCATAGCATTTCCATTATCCACATCTATCCACCTAATTTCTGGATGCAGGGTGGAGGTGATATGGTCCTTGACTAGTCTCTCAAAGCACTTCATGATGACAGAAGTGAGTGCTACGGGGCAGTAGATTGATTATCATAATTCATATGTGCCCCACTAAGGACACAGTGGTTTCCACAGGTGTCCTGGAGGGCAGGTAGTTTGCCCCCGGTGATGCGTTGTGCAGACCTCACTACCCTCTGGAGAGCCTTACGGTTGTGGGCGGAGCAGTTGCTGTACCATTGGGTGGACCAATTCAGTTTGCCCGTGATGTGTATGCCGAGGACCTTAACTTACTACCCTCTCCACTACTGTCCCTTCGATGTGGATAGGGGGGTGCTCCCTCTGCTGTTTCCTGAAGTCCACGATCATCTCCTTTGTTTTGTTGAAGTTGAGTGTGAGGTTATTTTTCTGACACCACACTCCGAGGGCCCTCACCTCCTCCCTGTAGGCTGTCTCGTCATTGTTGGTAATCAAGCCTACCCCTGTAGTGTTGTCTGCAGACTTGATGATTGAGTTGGAGGCCTGCATGGCCATGCAGTCGTGGGTGAACAGGGAGTACAGGAGAGGGCTCAGAACACACCCTTGTGGGGCCCCAGGGTTGAGGATCAGCGGGGTGGAGATGTTCTTACCTACCCTCACCACCTGGGGGCGGACTGTCAGACCCAGGGTCTCGAGCTTGATGATGAATTTGGAGGCAACTGTGCTGAGCTGTAGTCGATGAACAGCATTTTCACATAGGTATTCCCTTTGTCCAGATGGGTTAGGGCAGTGTGCAGTGTGGTTGCTATTGCGTCGTCTGTGGACCTATTGGGGCGGTAAGCAAATTGGAGTGGGTCTAGGGTGGAGGTGATATAGTCCTTGCCTAGTCTCTCGAAGCACTTCATGATGACGGAAGTGAGTGCTACGGGGCGGTAGTCGTTTAGCTCAGTTGCCTTAGCTTTCTTAGGAACAAGAACAATGGTGGCCCTCTTGAAGCATGTGGGAACAGCAGATTGGGATAAGGATTGATTGAATATGTCCGTAAACACACCAGCCAGCTGGACTACGCATGCTCTGAGGCTGGGGATGCCGTCTGGGCCTGCAGCCTGGCTGGGTTAACACGTTTAAATGTTTTACTCACATCGGCTGCAGTGAAGGAGAGTCGACAGGTTTTGGTAGCAGGCCGTGTCTGTGGCACTGTATTGTTGTTTAGTCTGTCTGGGAGCAAGACATTTTGGTCTGCGACGGGGCTGGTTTTCTTTTTGTAATCCGTGATTGACTGTAGACCCTGCCACATAACTCTTGTGTCTGAGCCGTTGAATTGCGACTCTACTTTGGTTCTATACTGACGCTTAGCTTGTTTGATTGCCTTGCAGAGGGAATAGCTACACTGTTTGTATTCTGTCATGTTTCCGGTCACCTTGCCCTGGTAAAAATTTGACAGGAATATGTTAGTTAATGTAGAGACAAACGTTAGTGCATATTCTTTTATCTTGAAGTTAATTCACTATTTAGCAAGGTTTATTTTTGACATATCCAATACCAGGTTTATCAAACTCCATTCTGTGAATGATGCTGTGTCTGCAAGCGTGGATTGCAATTATGCACTTCAACAGTGTTTACCACTCCTGCTCCTGGGACATCAATACATTACACATTGTAACTATGCAATAGACTACAAACATGATTTAAGTAAAGGATGCTTTGTAATTCATATATACAGAATAAAAAACAGTACATCCTGGCAGCACACCCACAAGTGTGCTAAATGACGCATGGAATAGAGCGAGGAACCAGATGGGAGTAACAATCCGTGGCTAATTGCTCTGAGCCCAGCATAATGATGTAATGAAACATGCAGGGAGCAGGTTTTGAACCCTCAACATTCTAGCCTGAAGTCCAGCTCACTATATTCTGTGCCCAAATGTATAAATTGGGTTTGGGGTCGATTGTGGCTAAAAACACTTTATCAATTGGAATCTTTAACATGTGGAAAGGGGAAAAAGTTTCGTTGTTAGTTTTTCACAAGCTAGTAGGATGGACTATTAGCTGAACAATAGACTATTCAACCTTTACTAAATAATTGTTTTATAGCCAAGCTACAGTTGAAGTCAGAAGTTTACATACACTATAGCCAAATAGATTTTTCACAATCCCTGACATTTAATCTTAGGACAATTCCATGTCTTAGGTCAATTAGGATCACCACTTTATTTTAAGAATGTGATATGTAAGAATAATAGTAGAGATAATGATTTATTTCAGCTTCTATTTCTTTCATCACATTCCCAGTGGGTCAGAAATTTACATACACTCAATTAGTATTGGTAGCACGGCCTTTAAATTGTTTAACTTGTCTCAAATGTTTCAGGTAGCCTTCCACGAGCTTCACACAATAAATTGAGTGAATTTTGTCCCATTCCTCCTGACAGAGCTGGTGTAACTGAGTCAGGTTTGTAGACCTCCTTGCTCGCACACACGTTTTCAATTCTGCCCACAAGTGTTTTATAGGATTGAAGTCAAGGCTTTGTGATGGCCACACCAATACCTTGACTTTATAGTCAATAAGCCATTTTGCCACAACTTTGGAAGTAACCTTGGGGACATTGTCCATTTGGAAGACCCATTTGCGACCAAGCTTTAAGTTCTTGACTGATGTCTTGAGATGTTGCTTCAATATATCCATGTAATTTTCCTTTCCTCCTGATGCCAAGCACCCCCACAACACGATGCTGCAACCCCGTGCTTCACGGTCGGGATGGTGTTTTTCGGCTTGCAGGTTTCCCCGTTTTTCCTCCAAACATAACGATGGATATTATGGCCAAATAGTTCCATTTTTGTTTCATCAGACCAGAGGACATTTCTCCAAAAAGTACGATCTTTGTCCCCATGTGCAGTCTGGCATTTTTATGGCGGTTTTGGAGCAGTGGCTTTTTCCTTGCTGAGCGGCCTTTAGGTTATGTCAATATACGACTCGTTTTACTGTGGATATAGATACTGTTGTACCTGTTTCCTTCAGCATCTGCACAAGGTCCTGTGCTGTTGTTCTGGGATTGATTTGCACTTTTCTCACCAAAGTACGTTAATCTCTATGAGACAGAACACAACTCTTTTCTGAGCGGTATGACGGCTGTGTGGTCCAATGGTGTTTATACTTGAAAGTGATGAATGTGGTACATTCTGGCGTTTGGATATTTCTCCAAAGGATGAACCAGACGTGTGGAGGTCTACAGTTTTTATTCTGAGGTCTTGGCTGATTACTTTTGATTTTTCCATGATGTCAATCAAAGAGGCACTGAGTTTGAAGGTAGGCCTTGAAATACATCTACAGGTACACCTCCAATTGATTCAAATTATGTCAATTAGTCAGAAATTTCTAAAGCCATGACATCATTTTATGGAATTTTCCGAGCTGTTTAAAGGCACAGTTTACTTAGTGTACTGATGTCAACTTCTGACCCACTGGAATTGTGATACAGTAAATTATAGGTGAAATAATTTGTCTTTAAACAATTGTTGGAAAAATTACTTGTCATGTGGAACGCTCCGGGTGTCGTGGGTGTGGAGTCAGACGCAGGAAACAGAGAGTGCAATGCTGTGCTCTTTAATGCACTAACGCAATACAGGGTGCTCACAACCAAACTGCCCCAAACACAGGGGACAAAAATAATACACGACCAGGAACAAAGACGTTCCTCTACTACAGAACCGAAGGTCACAATAATTAATCCCGCACAAAGAAACAGGCGGGCCGGCTGTCTAATAAAGCCCAACTAATCATTCACGAACAGGTGCTAACAATAAACATACAAGGAGGGGGAGGAAAGACAATCAGTGGCAGCTAATAGGCCGGTGACGACGACCGCTGAGCGCCACCCGACCAGGAAGGGAAACCACCCTCGGTCGGACACGTGACATCATGCACAAAGTAGATGTCCTAACCGACATGCCAAACCTATAGTTCGTTAACAAGAAATTTGTGGAGTGTCTGAAAAACAAGTTTTAATAACTCCAACCTAAGTGTATGTAAACTTTTGACTTCAACTGTATTTCTGTATTTCCAGGCCATCATACTATTGAACAGTCGTTACTACCTTGTCCTGCACCTTATACACTGTCACTAGCCGGCTACCACCCAGTAATTCTACCCTGTCCCTTAGAGAGACTGCTGCCCTATGTAAAACTCAGCAAAAAAAGAAACGTCCCTTTACAGGACCCTGTCTTCGTTACAATCTTCAATGTAAGGGTTTTAACACTGTTTCCCATGCTTGTTCAATGAACCATAAACAATTAATGAACATGCACCTGTGGAACGGTCGTTAAAATACTAACAGTTTACAGACGGTAGGCAATTAAGGTCAGAGTTATTAAAACTTAGGACACTAAAGAGGCCTTTCCACTGACTCTGAAAAACACCAAAAGAAAGATGCCCAGGGTCCCTGCTCATCTGCGTGAACGTGCCTTACGCATGTTGCAGATGTGGCCAGGCTAATAAATTGTGTACGTACTGTGAGATGCCTAAAACATTGCTTTCAGGGAGACAGTACGGACAGCTGATTGTTCTCGCAGTGGCAGACCAAGTGTAACAACACCTGCACAGGATCGGTACATCGTACATCACACCTGCGGGTCAGGTACAGGATGGCAACAACAACTGCCCGAGTTACACCAGGAACGTACAATCACACCATCGGTGTGTCACAGCATCATCGGACTGAGCTTGTTGTCATTGCAGGCAATCTCAACGCTGTGCTTTACAGGGAAGACATCCTCCTTCCTCATGTGGTACCCTTCCTGCAGGCTCATCCTGACATGACCCTCCAGCATGACAATGCCACCAGCCATACTGCTCATTCTGTGCGTGTTTTCCTGCAAGACAGGAATGTCAGTGTTCTGCCATGGCCAGCTAAGAGCCCGGATCTCAATCCCATTGAGCATGTCTGGGACAAGTTAGATCGGAGGGTGAGGGCTAGGGCCATTCCACCCAGAAATTTCCAGGAACATGCAGGTGCCTTGGTTGAAGAGTGGGGTAACATCTCACAGCAAGAACTGGCAAATCTGTTGCAGTCCATGAGGAGGAAATGCACTGCAGTACTTAATGCAGCTCGTGTCCACACCGGATACAGACTTTTACTTTTGATTCTGAACCCCCTTTGTTCAGGGACACATTATTCCATTTATGTTAGTCACATGTCTGTAGCTTGTTCAGTCTTTGTCTCAGTTGTTGAATCTTATGTTCATACATATATTTACACATGTTAAGTTTGCTGAAAATATACGCAGAGTTTACATAGTCATTGAACAGTGGTCACTTTAATAATGTACACATAATGTTATTGTTCTGAAATCAGTTCTATAGTTAAAAACATATACGATTGTAACGGTTCTCTTCTATCTCCTCCTCTGACGAAGAGGTGGAACAAGGATCGGACCAAAATGCAGCGTGATGATGATTCATGATATTTTAATAAAGGAAAAAACTATACATGAATAAACTACAAAATAATGAAATGTGAAAACCGAAACAGCCCTATCTGGTGCAAACACAAAGAAAGGAACAATCACCCACAAAACACTCAAAGAATATGGCTGCCTAAATATGGTTCCAAATCAGAGACAACGATAAACACCTGCCTCTGATTGAGAACCACTCCAGACAGCCATAGACTTTGCTAGATACCTCCACTAAGCCACACACCCAATAACTAACAAAACCCCAAGAAAAAACACACCACAATAAACCCATGTCACACCCCGGCCTGACCAAATAAATAAAGACAAACACAATAATACTTCGACCAGGGCGTGACAACGATTAGCATTCCTGCAACATTATACTGTTAAAACCTCTTGATTCTAGCCATCCCGGATACGGGATCGTGAATACAGCCTCAAGCTCATTACCATAACGCAACGTTAACTATTCATGAAAATCGCAAATGAAATGAAATTGATATGCTAGCTCTCAAGCTTACCCTTTTGTTAACAACACTGTCATCTCAGATTTTCAAAATATGCTTCTCAACCATAGCAAAACAAGCATTTGTGTAACAGTATTGATAGCTAGCATAGCATTTAGCGTTAGCATCAGCAGGCAACATTTTCACAAAAACCAGAAAATCATTCAAATAAAATAATTTACCTTTGAAGAACTTCGGATGTTTTCAATGAGGAGACTCAGTTAGACAGCAAATGTTCAGTTTTTCCTGAAAGATTATTTGTTTAGGAGAAATCGCTCCGTTTGGTGCGTCACGTTTGGCTACCAAAAAAAACCGCCATCAAAGCAGTCATCAAAACGCCAAACTTTTTTCCAAATTAACTCCATAATATCGACTGAAACATGGTAAACGTTGTTTAGAATCAATCCTCAAGGTGTTTTTCACATATCTCTTTGATGATATATCGTTCGTGGAAGTGTGCGTTCTCCCCTGAATCCCATGGGAAAATGCCTCCAGTTGAAGATTACGCACCAATTTAGACAAAGGACACCGGGCGGACCCCTGGTAAATGTAGTCTCTTATGGCCAATTTTCCAATGATATGCTTACAAATACGTCACAATGCTGCAGACACCTTGGAGAAACGACAGAAAGGGCAGGCTCATTCCTGGCGCATTCACAGCCATATAAGGAGACAATGGAAAACAGAGCCTCAAAAATTCTGCTCATTTCCTGTTTGAAGTTTCATCTTGGTTTCGCCTGTAGCATGAGTTCTGTGGCACTCACAGATAATATCTTTGCAGTTTTGGAAACGTCAGTGTTTTCTTTCCAAAGCTGTCAATTATATGCATAGTCGAGCATCTTTTCTTGAGAAAATACTGCGCTTAAAACGGGCACGTTTTTTTTTTATCCTTATCCTTATTTATCCTTAAATAAAATGAGTGCCCCCTATATCCAAGAAGTTCAAATTGTATTTATATGCACATACTGTATTCTCGACATACTGTAGCTCATCCTATATAACTACTGGTGTACATACCTTTTCCTACTTACAGTTACTTCGGAAAGTATTCAGACTCCTTGACTTTTTCCACATTATGTTAAGTTACAGCCTAATTCTAAAATGGATTAAATAACACATTTTCCTCAGCAAACTACACGCAATACTCCATAACGACAAAGTGAAAACAGGTTTTTAGAAATGTTTGAACATTTATTAAAATTAAAAAACAGAAATACCTTATTTACGTAAGTATTCAGCCTCTTTGCTATGAGACTTGAAATTGAGCTCAGGTGCATCTTGTTTCCATTGATCATCCTTGAGATGTTTTCACAACTTGATTGGAGTCCACCTGTTGTAAATTCAATTGATTGGATATGATTTGGAAAGCCACAGACATGTCTATATAAGGTCCCACAGTTGACAGTGCATGTCAGAGTAAAAGCCAAGCCATGAGTTTGTATGAATTGTCCGTACAGCGCTGAGACAGGATTGTGTCAAGCCACAGATCTGGGAAAGGGTACCACAAAATGTATGTAGCATTGAAGATCCCCAAGAACACAGTGGCCTCCATAATTCTTAAATGGGAGATGTTTGGAACAACCAAGACTCTCCCTAGAGCCGACCCCTCGGCCAATCTGAGCAATTGGGTGAGAAGCGCCTTGGTCAGGGTGGTTACCAAGAACCTAATGGTTCTAACAGAGCTCCTCTTTAGATATGGGAGAACCTACAGGGGACAACCATCGCTGCAGCACTCCACCAGTCAGGCCTATATGGAAGAGTGGCAGGACAGAAGCCAGTCTTTAATAAAAGGCACATGACAGCCCACTTGGAGTTTGCCAAAATGCACCTAAAGACTCTTAGACCATGAAAAACAAAATTATCTGGTCTGATGAAACCAAGATTGAACAGTTTGACTTGAAAGCCAACCGTCACATCTGGAGGAAACCTGGAACCCTCCCTATGGTGAAGCATGGTGGTGGCAGCATCATGCGGTGGGGATGTTTTTCAGTGGCAGAGATTAGGAGACTAGTCAGGACTCTAACCTGATCAAACATCTCTGGAGAGACTTGAAAATAGCTGTGCAGCAACACTCCCCATCCAACCTGACAGAGCTTGAGAGGATCTGCAGAGAATCAAATCAAATCACATGTATTTATATAGCCCTTCGTACATCAGCTGATATCTCAAAGTGCTGAAAGTACAGAAACCCAGCCTAAAACCCCAAACAGCAAGCAATGCAGGTGTTGAAGTACGTTGGCTAGGAAAAACTCCCTAGAAAGGCCAAAACCTAGGAAGAAACCAAGACAGGAACCAGGCTATGAGCAGTGGCCAGGCCTCTTCTGGCTGTGCCGGGTGGAGATTATAACAGAACATGGCCAAGATGTTCAAATGTTCATAAATGACCAGCATGGTGAAATAATAGGTCTGGGACAGGTAGCACGTCCAGTGAACAGGTCAGGATTCCAAAGCCGCAGGCAGAACAGTTGAAACTGGAGCAGCAGCACGGCCAGGTGGACTGGGGACAGCAAGGAGTCATCATGCCAGGTAGTCCTGAGGCATGGTTCTAGGGCTCAGGTCCTCCGAGAGAGAGAAAGAGAGAGAGAAAGAGAGAGAGCATACTTAAATTCACACAGGACACCGGATAAGACAGGAGAAGTACTCCAGATATAACAAACTGACCGTAGCCCCCCGGCACAAACTACTGCAGCATAAATACTGGAGGGTGAGACAGGAGGGGTCAGGAGACACTGTGGCCCCTTCCGATGATACACCCGGACAGGGCCAAACATGAAGGATATACCCCCACCCACTTTGCCAAAGCACAGCCCCCACACCACAAGAGGGATATCTTCAACCACCAACTTACCATCCTGAGACAAGGCCGAGTATAGCCCACAAGGATCTCTGCCACAGGACACACCCAAGGTGGGGCGTCAACCCAGACAGGAAGATCACATCAGTGACTCAACCCACTCAAGTGACGCATCCCTTCTAGGGACGGCATGAAAGAGCACCAGTAAGCCAGGGTTAGAGGTAGAGAATCCCAGTAGAAAGAGGAGAACCGGCCAGGCAGAGACAGCAAGGGCGGTTCGTTGCTCCAGAGCCTTTCCGTTCACCTTCACACTCCTTGGCCAGACTACACTCAATCATATGACCCACTGAAGAGATGAGTCTTCAGTAAAGACTTAAAGGTTGAGACCGAGTTTGCGTCTCTGACATGGGTAGGCAGGCCATTGCATAAAAATGGAGCTCTATAGGAGAAAGCCCTGCCTCCAGCTGTTTGCTTAGAAATTCTAGGGACAATTAGGAGGCCTGCGTCTTGTGACCGTAGCGTACGTGTAGGTATGTACGGCAGGACCAAATCAGAGAGATAGGTAGGAGCAAGCCCATGTAATGCTTTGTAGGTTAGCAGTAAAACCTTGAAATCAGCCCTTGCCTTGACAGGAAGCCAGTGTAGCGAGGCTAGCACTGGAGTAATATGATCAAATTTTGGGGTTCTAGTCAGGATTCTAGCAGCCGTATTTAACACTAACTGAAGTTTATTTAGTGCTTTATCCGGGTAGCCGGAAAGTAGAGCATTGCAGTAGTGTAACCTAGAAGTAACAAAAGCATGGATTCTTTTCTCTGCATCATTTTTGGACAGAAAGTTTCAAATTTTTGCAATGTTACATAGATGGAAAAAAGCTGTCCTTGAAACAGTCTTGATATGTTCGTCAAAAGAGAGATCAGGGTCCAGAGTAACGCAGAGGTCCTTCACAGTTTTATTTGAGACGACTGTACAACCATTAAGATTAATTGTCAGATTCAACAGAAGATCTCTTTGTTTCTTGGACCTAGAACAAGCATCTCTGTTTTGTCTGAGTTTAAAAGTAGAAAGTTTGCAGCCATCCACTTCCTTATGTCTGAAACACAGGCTTCTAGCGAGGTTAATTTTGGGGCTTCACCATGTTTCATTGAAATGTACAGCTGTGTGTCATCCGCATAGCAGTGAAAGTTAACATAATGTTTTCGAATGACATCCACAAGAGGTCAAATATATAGTGAAAACAATAGTGGTCCTAAAACGGAACCTTGAGGAACACCAAAATGTACAGTTGATTTGTCAGAGGACAAACCATTCACAGAGACAAACATATCTTTCCGACAAATAAAATCTAAACCAGGCAAGAACTTGTCCGTGTAGACCAATTTGGGTTTCCAATCTCTCCAAAAGAATGTGGTGATCGATGGTATCAAAAGCAACCCTAAGGTCTAGGAGCACGAGGACAGATGCAGAGCCTCGGTCTGACGCCATTAAAAGGTAATTTACCACCTTCACAAGTGCAGTCTCAGTGCTATGATGGGGTCTAAAACCAGACTGAAGCATTTCGTATACATTGTTTGTCTTCAGGAAGGCAGTGAGTGGTTGCGCAACAGCCTTTTCTAAAACAATTGAGAGGAATGGAAGACTCGATTTAGGCTGATAGTTTTTTTTTTTCTGGGTCAAGGTTTAGCATTTTCAAGAGAGGCTTTATAACTGCCACTTTTAGTGAGTTTGGTACACATCCGGTGGATAGAGAGCCATTTATTATGTTCCAAATAGGACGGTCAAGCACAGGAAGCAGCTCTTTCAGTAGTTTAGTTGAAATAGGGTCCAGTATGCAGCTTGAAGGTTTAGAGGCCAAGATTATTTTCATCATTGTGTCAAGAGATATAGTATTAAAACACTTGAGTGGCTCTCTTGATCCTAGGTACTGGCAGAGTTGTGCAGACTCAGGACAACACAGATTTAAAGAGGAGTCCGTAATTTGCTTTCTAATAATCATGATTTTTTTCCTCAAAGAAGTTAATTAATTTATTACTGCTGAAGTGAACGCCATCCTCACTTGGGGAATGCTGCTTTTTAGTTAGCTTTGCGACATTATCAAAAATACGTTGGAAAATATAGTTGGAAAATAGGATGATCGAGCAGCAGTAAAGGCTCTTCGATACTGCTCGGTACTGTCCTTCCAAGCTAGTCGGAAAACTTCCAGTTTGGTGTGGCGCCATTTCTGTTCCAATTTTCTGGAAGCTTGCTTCAGAGCTCGGGTATTTTCTGTATATCAGGGAGCTAATTTATTATGAGAAATAGCCCGTAAATTGCATTCACGAAAACGCCGAAAAATATTCCAAATTAGCTCCATAATATTGACAGAAACATGGCAAACGTTGTTTATAATCAATCCTCAAGGTGTTTTTCAAATATCTATTCGATAATATATCCACCGGGACAATTGGTTTTTCAGTAGGACCGATTGGAATAATGGCTACCTCTGTATTTTACGTGAGAATCACTCTGAGAGCCATCAGGTGACCACTTGCGCAATGTAGCCGCTTACGGGTATTCTTCAACATAAATGGGTAAAACTACGTCACAATGCTGTAGACACCTTGGGGAGTACGGAGAAAAAGTAATCTGGTTGATAGCCCATTCACTGCTCAATAGGGACGCATTGGAACGCAGCGCTTTCAAAACATGAGGCACTTCCGGATTGGATTTCGCCTGCAATATCAGTTCTGTACACTCACAGACAATATTTGTACAGTTTTGGAAACTTTAGAGTGTTTTCTATCCTAAGCTGTCAATGATATGCATATTCTAGCATCTTGTCCTGACAAAATATCCCGTTTACTAAGGGAACGTTATTTTTCCAAAAATGAAAATACTGCCCCCTAGTCACTAAAGGTTAAAGTCACCAAAAATGTGAATATTATCTGCTATGACTACAAGGTCCGATAGGAATTCAAGGAACTCAATGAGGAACACTGTATATGGCCCAGGACACCTGTAAACAGTAGCTATAAAAAGTGATTGAGTAGGCTGCATAGATTTCATGACTAGAAGCTCAAAAGACGAAAACGTAATTTTTTTGTAAATTGAAATTTGCTATCGTAAATGTTAGCAACACCTCCGCCTTTGCGGGATGCACGGGGGATATGGTCACTAGTGTAACCAGGAGGTGAGGCCTCATTTAACACAGTAAATGCATCAGGCTTAAGCCATGTTTCATTCAGGCCATCACATCAAGATTATGATCAGTGATTAGTTCATTGACTATAATTGCCTTTGAAGTAAGGGATCTAACATTAAGTAGCCCTGTTTTGAGAAGTGAGGTATCACGATCTCTTTCAATAATGACAGGAATGGAGGAGGTCTTTATCCTAGTGAGATTGCTAAGGCGAACACCACCATGTTTAGTTTTGCCCAACCCAGGTCGAGACACAGACTCAATGGGGATAGCTGAGCTGACTACACTGACTGTGCTAGTGGCAGACTCCACGAAGCTGGTAGGCTGGCTAAAAGCCTGCTGCCTGGCCTGCACCCTATTTCATTGTGGAGCTATAGGAGTTAAAGCCCTGTCCACGTTGGTAAATAAGATGAGAGCACTCCTCCAGCTAGAATGGAGTCCATCACTCCTCAGCAGGCCAGGCTTGGTCCTGTTTGTGGTTGAGTTCCAGAAAGAGGGCCAATTATCTACAAATTCTATCTTTTGGGAGGGGCATGCAACAGTTTCCAACCAGCGATTGAGTTGTGAGACTCTGCTGTAGAGCTCATCACTCCCCCTAACTGGGAGGGGGCCAGAGACAATTACTCGATGCCGGCACATTTTTGCCGACACAAGCTATGTTGCACTTGGAGACCTTTGACTGTTTCATCCTAACATTGTTGGTGCCGACATGGATAACAATCTCTCTACACTCGCAAGTTTTAGCTTTAGCCAGCACCATCTTCAGATTAGCCTTAACGTCGGTAGCCCTGCCCCCTGGTAAACAGTGTATGATTGCTGGATTATTCGTTTTAAGTCTAATACTGCGGGTAATGGAGTCACCAATGACTAGGGTATTCAATGTGTCAGAGCTAATGGTGGGAAGCTCCCCGTAACGAGAGGAGTAGAGACAGGAGAAGGCTCGGCCTCAGACTCCAACTTGCTGCTTAATGGGGAAAACCGGTTGAACGTTTCTGTCGGCTGAATGAGCAACACCGGTTGAGCATTCCTACAGCATTTCCCTCCAGAAACCATGAGAAAGTTGTCTGGCTGCGTGGACCGTGCGAGGGGATTTATACTAACGTTACTATCTGTACTTACTGGTGGCACAGACGCTGTTTCATCCTTTCCTACACTGAAATTACCCTTGCCTAACGATTGCTTCTGAAGCTGGGCGTGCAACACAGCTTTCTTCGCCGTAAGGAGACCGTTCTCCTGTATATTATGAGTACAGCGACTGCAATTAGAAGGCATCATGTTAATGTTACTACTTAGTTTCAGCTGTTGGAGGTCCTGACGAACCATATAACGCGTCCGGAGTGAAAGTTTCAGGAAAAAAAGTTGAGTGAGGGAAAGACCAAAAATATAAACTGTAATTAAAAAGTAAAAACCGTAAAGTTGTCAGGTAGCAAAGTAAGGTTGGCAACAAAACGCACAGCAAAACGTAAACAAGTCTGCAAGTTGTGACTGGAATTGGGAGAGAAGAATGGGAGAAACTCCCCAAATACAAATGTGCCAAGTGTTATACCCAACAAGATTTGAGGCTGTAATCACCAAAGGTGATTCAACAAAGTACTTAGTAAAGGCTACTTAACTTATTTAGGTATAGGGGGCAGCATTTTCACTTTTCGATAAATAGCATGCCCAATTTCAACTTCCTGCTACTCATGTCAAGAATATAAGATATGCATATTATTAGTAGATTTGGATAGAAAACACGCTGAAGTTTCTAAAACTGTTTGAATCATGTCTGTGAGTATAACAGAACTTATGCACTTAGGCAAAACCCCGAGGACTAACCCTTCAGAATCTTTTTTTTTTGGGGGGGGGGGGGTCTCTGTCTGTTCACTGAATTCTCATTGGGAAACAATGTTTCTTAGGAACTTGTTTTCAGTTCCTACCGCTTTCACTGGATGTCACCAGTCTTTGGAATTTGGTTGAGGTTATTCATTTGTGCAATGAGGGGGTACGGCCATCTAGGAACTGCGTAACACTGTTGAGAGTTGCGCAAGATGTGAAAAGCAGCTTGGTTTGTTGCCTTCCTGTATTGAAGACAGATAGACCCGTCTTCAATTTGATCGATTGTTAATGTTTAAAAATACCTAAAGTTGTATTACAAAAGTAGTTTTAAATGTTTTGGCAAAGTTTACAGGCAACATTTGAAATATTTTGTAGTGATGTTGCGCAATTTGGAAGCAGTTTTTTTCTGGATCAAACGCGCCAAATAAATGGACATTTTGCATATATATGGACGGAATTAATCGAACAAAAGGACCAATTGTGATGTTTATGGGACATATTGGAGTGCCAACAAAAGAAGCTCGTCAAAGGCAAGGCATGTTATATATTTTATTTCTGTGTTTTGTGTAGCGCCTGCACAGTTGAAATATGCTACCCTCTTTGTTTACTCTTGTGCTATCATCAGATAATAGCTTCTTATGCTTTCGCCGAAAAGCCTTTTAAAAATCTGACACGTTGGCTGGATCCACAACGAGTGTAGCTTTAATATAGTATCTTACATGTGTGATTTAATGAATGTTTGATTTTTATATAATTTTTTTGAATTTGCCGCGCTGCATTTTCCCTGGTTTTTACCATAAGAAGTTAATTAAGTAAATGTGATATTTGAGTTTTTTTTTTATTTTAATAAACTTGCACAAATTTTATGGGATATTGTGTCTAGAATGATGAGGAAAAACATTTTATCAATTTTGGAATAAGTCTGTAATGTGGAAAAGGTCAATGCGTCTGAATACTTTTCGAATGCACTTTACCAATTACAAACAGCGGTGATCTAAAAAAATTTATCATTGTCATTATCAAACTTGACTTTGGTTTGTCTGGTGTTACAGGTAGCCTAGTGGTTAAACCTCTTAGGGGAAGGCGTGCCGCTAGCGGGACACCTCGACATCATCCGGTGAAATTGCAGGGTGTGAAATTCAAACCACAGTATTATAAATATTTAACTTTCATAAAATCACAAGTGTAATACATCAAAATAAAGCTTAACTTCCTGTTAATCCAGCCGCTGTGTCAGATTTCGAATAGGCTTTACGGGAAATCATACCATGCGATTATCTGACAGTGCCCTGTATACACAACTATGAAAACCATATTTCAACCAGGCAGTTGCGACACGAAAGTCAGAAATAGCGATATAATTAATGCCTTACCTTTGATGATTTTCTTCTGTTGGTACTCCAGAAGTTCCCAGATACATCACAAATGGTCCTTCTGTTCGATAATGTCCTTCTTTATATCCATAAAAATGTAGTTTAGCTGGCGCGCTTCCGTCAATAATCCACCCAGTTTCCCTCCATCAAAATGCATACAAATGAATCCCAAACGTTACTAATAAACTTTTCCAAACAAGTCAAACAACATTTATAATCAAACCTTTGGTACCCTAATATGTAAATAAACGCACAAATTTAAGACAGAGAATTATTGTCTTTAACGGAGAAAAATACCAAAATACACTACAGCCAAAATGGGAGCCACCTGGTAAAACTACCATTTCTGCTACATCTTTCCAAAAACCAGCCTGAAACTCTTTCTAAAGACTGTTGACATGTAGTGGAAGCCCTGGGAACTGCAATCTGGGAGAACTTCGCCTTATAATAAAAGTTACAGCCGTTGAAAAGAGTGGTAGGCTGAATTGTTTTGGGGGGAGGTTTGTCCTCTGGGTTTCGCCTGCCATATCAGTTCTGTTACACTCACAGACATTATTTTAACAGTTTTAAAAACTTTAGAGTGTTTTCTATCCTAAAGTGTTTTCTATTCTATGCATACCCTAGTTTCTGGGCCTGAGTAACAGGCAGTTTACCTTGGACACGCTTTTCATCAGGATGGGAAAATACTGCCCCCGATCCCAAACAAGTTTTAGAGACGTTGGGCCAGTCACCTAAAGGTCACTGGTTTGAATCCCAAAGCAGACTAGGTGAAAGATCTGTTGATGTGCTCTTGAGCAAGGCACTTAACACCAATTGCTCCCATAAGTTGCTCTGGATAAGAGCGCCTGCTAAAAGACTAAAATGTAAATGTACATTTTTACAACAACAAGACAGGCCCGCAACAGCATCCTGTACAAATACTACCACTGAAACCCTCACTCATCCTCTTCGTCCCTCCTTGCTACTTTTACCACCACACAACTAATAACTATAACCATATGATAGTAATAAAGAAGGGATGTAATAATTTAATCCAGTATATTTAGAGGGCAGACAGTGAGGTCCTGAATGTTCACACAGTGCCACAGAGCCAATAAGTAGTGTAGGGTTTGCCGCACTAACAGGATTAAGCACCAGGAGCTTATCTTTTACTGCCGCTGCCAGGCACAGAACTGGAAATAATGGGATCAGTTCTCCATTACTTTATAACGGAAGAAACCACCTCTTCCCACATTAGCTCTCTGTGAGAGGCTCCACTGCACGAGTAGGCCCATAGTCTCAATGGAACACACCCAGGAATAAATTGTCAACCAGCGATGACAACACAGATAAATACACATAGAGACAACAAGCAGTGTCCAGAGGGGAGTATTTCACACGAGCAAGCAGAAGATATTTTAACAAACACATGGCCCCAGAAAGGGTAAAGGTTAATGGTTGAGCAGTCAATTACCTGGCTGTGAGCACAATGTCTCACTGACCGACCAAACAATTGCAGACAGCCTTACAGCACAGGTTTCATGTAATTGTTCCATATTGTGATGAAAAGGAAACATATGAACCACTTTTAAAATGTATTCAGCGATGTCTCTTGTCATGTTTATAATTAGAGGGGTTCTCCCTCCAACTAGATATGTTTTATCTGTTGTAGTTAAAAGAGAGCAGCAACTACCTGTGTGATGTAAAAGAGGATAAAACTAAAGGAAAGTGGAACATGAAGAGTTATGAAGGTGGATCATTAGGAGTTAGTGAGATTTAGTGATATATGCTTTAAGGCATTATCAAAGCCAGGAAGACTGATGGTCTGTGCTCAGAAGAGATTTGTGAATGGTAAGAGCATTCTTTGATTGTCAAATTACAGCCTTAGAAGAGATTTGTGAATGGTAAGAGCATTCTTTGATTGTCAAATTACAGCCTTACAGTCACAAAAAGGAGTACTGTATACATGAAATATGTCACAACGGCTAAGGACAGGAGGAAGATCAAGGCTCAACCTTAGGGTCACATTCCACCGCATACAGTGAGCATTTCAAGCATATTGCATTTGGAGTTCCACTTGCTATTTATCAATGGTGACAATGCATGTGCACCAACCGTCATTGATTACAGTTGTGTTGACTGTACATAGACATAACCATGTGAGACCCAAGCATAGATCAAATTAGGATTTTTTTGTATTACCCTTGTAATAGACCTCTGATTATGTTTTATTTATTTGCATACTTTTTTATAATTATTTTCTGGAAACATTGCAAAAATGCAACATTGGGCTTCAATGGTAGCAAATATTTGTGCAAAAAAAACTTCAACGCTATTGAAATCACATCAAAATGTATCAAATGCATTCATATGTGATGGGAAATATCTTTACATGCTATATAAATCTGAAATGTAATGCTATTTTGTCAGTAAAAGTCTAATTGTTCAACTCGATTTTCTACCAAAAACATATTGGTTTAAAAGCTATTTGGTGGGTTTTCTATTTATGGGGAACTTCTAACTTACTTTAAGTTATATTTGGTTGTCCTTTCTGGCTTAATTTGGAGAGACCACCTTCTTTACCATAAAATGAATGGTCATATAATGGCAAAATCCTGACCTGCGTAGAAGGGACATCAAAATTACTAGAAGGGAAACAATCACCTACTTTATCAGTATATGAAAGTGGCCCTATGTCTTAAGTTTGGCAACACTTTAAGCCCAATGTTGCATTTTAGCAAGACTTACAAAACTATCTCTAGCTCTCACTCAGAATGTTTAGCTTAATTATTATTATTTTCTACATAATAATAAGGAAGACAGAAAAAAAATATTTCAAGTCATTTACTTGCATGGATGGCCTATAACGTGCTTGTGTAGGGGACCAGTGTGGTTTCAGACAAGTGTATGGGTTTCTAATGTTCTAATGTATTACACAATAATAATACTAACAACAAATACTACTAAGAGATACATATGGTACTAAGGAGATGCACTATGGTTTTTGACATGATCTTTGAGTTTAGGACCTGTACAGGTGCTGCACCCTGATCTGTGCCACCTGTCTTTGTGATTGTCTCCACCCCCCTCCAGATGTCGCCCATCTTCCCCATTATCCCCTGTGTTTTTATACCTGTGTTCTTTGTTTGTTTGTTGCCAGTTCATCTTGTTTGTCAAGTCAACCAGCGTTTTGAAAAGTATCTATTTTCTCGTTATTCTGGTTTTTGACCCTTGCCTGTGGTGACTCTGTACCCACCAGCCTGACCACTCTGCCTGCCCCTGAGCCTGCCTGCCGTCCAGTACCTTTGCCCCACCTCTGGATTACCGACCTCTGCCTGACCTGAGCCTGCCTGCCATCCTGTACCTTTGCCCCTGTTTCTGTAATAAACAGTGTTACTTCGACACGATCTGCACCTGGGTCATACATTGATTCCTGATAACAGAAGGCAATTTCATATGATCCAAAACTTGTCATACTTGCTGTATTTCTGCCTGCTTTGAACAGCAATAGCTCAGATACACATGGAAACATTTAATTGCCCTGGGAATTGCTAGAACATCGTTCAGAGATGCAAAAAAATTATAACATTCAAAATGGTTTAATATTTCCTTTAATAGGCACTTAATATAGTTTCTAAATGTACATTTATGTTTTACTTTTTTAATTGAACCTTTATTGAACTAGGCAAGTTTTAATTAAGTTGAACATGTGCTTGACATGACAGAACTTTAAAATAAACATTCACCACTCTACACTACCCAAAATGCACTCATTTCATGGAATGACCCTCCTCTTATGACACAGGCAGAATTTGACGTGACACACTCTCCCCCTCATTATAATTTCTGTCACCGTTGTCTTGTAGCCTTTGGACAAACATTGGGAAATCAGGTTCCAGTGTGCATATGGCCAGTGGGACTGGTAATGAAATACCTGCTTGAGAGAGAGAAACATTGCTTTATTACTCTATTATACATTAAAGGAGCTGAGCAGTCTTAGAAGCCCTTCATCAAAGCAGACATCATCGCCTCATATCCCTCCTGTGCCCATTTCCCTTCACTCGCATTAATTGCTGCTTATTTAACTTTTCCCCTTGAAAATGAAATGGCAGCCACTCGAGGATGGAATCAGGTACGAATAATGTGCTTGCTTCTTGTTCAGAAAACATACCCACAATAACATGGCGTAACACTTAGTACTGATATTCCTCAGATACAGTGCCTTGCGAAAGTATTCGGCCCCCTTGAACTTTCCGACCTTTTGCCACATTTCAGGCTTCAAACATAAAGATATAAAACTGTATTTTTTTGTGAAGAATCAACAACAAGTGGGACACAATCATGAAGTGGAACGACATTTATTGGATATTTCAAACTTTTTTAACAAATCAAAAACTGAAAAATTGGGCGTGCAAAATTATTCAGCCCCTTTACTTTCAGTGCAGCAAACTCTCTCCAGAAGTTCAGTGAGGATCTCTGAATGATCCAATGTTGACCTAAATGACTAATGATGATAAATACAATCCACCTGTGCGTAATCCAGTCTCCGTATAAATGCACCTGCACTGTGATAGTCTTAGAGGTCCGTTAAAAGCGCAGAGAGCATCATGAAGAACAAGGAACACACCAGGCAGGTCCGAGATACTGTTGTGAAGAAGTTTAAAGCCGGATTTGGATACAAAAAGATTTCCCAAGGTTTAAACATCCCAAGGAGCACTGTGCAAGCGATAATATTGAAATGGAAGGAGTATCAGACCACTGCAAATCTACCAAGACCTGGCCGTCCCTCTAAACTTTCAGCTCATACAAGGAGAAGACTGATCAGAGATGCAGCCAAGAGGCCCATGATCACTCTGGATGAACTGCAGAGATCTACAGCTGAGGTGGGAGACTCTGTCCATAGGACAACAATCAGTCATATATTGCACAAATCTGGCCTTTATGGAAGAGTGGCAAGAAGAAAGCCATTTCTTAAAGATATCCATAAAAAGTGTTGTTTATTAAAGTTTGCCACAAGCCACCTGGGAGACACACCAAACATGTGGAAGAAGGTGCTCTGGTCAGATGAAACCAAAGTTGAACTTTTTGGCAACAATGCAAAACGTTATGTTTGGCGTAAAAGCAACACAGCCCATCACCCTGAACACACCATCCCCACTGTCAAACATGGTGGTGGCAGCATCATGGTTTGGGCCTGCTTTTCTTCAGCAGGGACAGGGAAGATGGTTAAAAGTGATGGGAAGATGGATGGAGCCAAATACAGGACCATTCTGGAAGAAAACCTGATGGAGTCTGCAAAAGACCTGAGACTGGGACGGAGATCTGTCTTCCAACAAGACAATGATCCAAAACATAAAGCAAAATCTACAATGGAATGGTTCAAAAATACACATATCCAGGTGTTAGAATGGCCAAGTCAAAGTCCAGATCTGAATCCAATCGAGAATCTGTGGAAAGAACTGAAAACTGCTGTTCACAAATGCTCTCCATCCAACCTCACTGAGCTCGAGCTGTTTTGCAAGGAGGAATGGGAAAAAATGTCAGTCTCTCGATGTGCAAAACTGATAGAGACATACCCCAAGCGACTTACAGCTGTAATCGCAGCAAAAGGTGGCGCTACAAAGTATTAACTTAAGGGGGCTGAATAATTTTGCACGCCCAATTTTTCAGTTTTTGCTTTGTTAAAAAAGTTTGAAATATCCAATAAATGTCGTTCCACTTCATGATTGTGTCTCACTTGTTGTTGATTCTTCACAAAAAAATACAGTTTTATATCTTTATGTTTGAAGCCTGAAATGTGGCAAAAGGGATCGATATGACAACAGCCAGTGAATATGACAACAGCCAGTGAAATTGAAGGGCACCAAATTCAAAACAACATAAATCTCACATTTAAAATTCCTCAAACATAGAAGTATTTTACACCATTTTAAAGATAAACTTGTTGGTAATCCCACCACAGTGTCCGATTTCAAAAAGGCTTCACGACAACAGCACACCAAACGATTATGTTAGGTCACACCTAGTCGCAGAAAAACACAGCCATTTTTCCAGCCAAAGCGAGGAGTCACAAAAAGCAGAAATAGAGATAAAATTAATCACTAACCTTTGATGATCTTCATCAGATGACACTCATAGGACTGCATGTTACACAATACATGTATGTTTTGTTCAATAAAGTTCATATTTATATACAAAAATCAGAGTTTACATTGGCGCATTATGTTCAGTAGTTCCAAAACATCCGGTGATTTTGCAGAGAGCCACATCAATTTACAGATATACTCATAATAAACATTGATAAAAGATACAACTATTATGCATGGAATTATATATACACTTCTCCTTAATGCAACCGCTGTGTCAGATTTCAAAAAAGCTTTACTGAAAAAGCAATCTGAGTAAGGAGCTCAGAAAACAAATCAAGCCATACAGATATCTGCCATGTTGTGGAGTAAACAGAAGTCAGAAATAACATTATAAATATACACTTACCTTTGATGATCTTCATCCAAATGCACTCCCAGGAATCCCAGCTCCACAATAAATGTTTGATTTCTTTCTTCTTCATCATTTATGTCCAAATACCTCCTTTTTGTTCGCTCGTTTAGCCCAGTACTCCAAATTCATGATGTGCAGGCCAGACGAGAAGTCAAAAAGTTCCGTTACAGTCCGTAGAAACATGTCAAACGAAGTATAGAATCAATCTTTAGGCTGTTTTTAACTTGTTAGGGCTGCAATCCTGCTAACGGGATAATTGTCATCAACAACCGCTGAATTGCATAGCGCCACATTCAAACAATATTACTAAAAATATTTATATTCATGAAATCACAAGTGCAATATAGGAAAACACAGCCTAGCCTTTTGTTAATCCACCTGTCGTGTCAGATTTTGAAAATATGCTTTACAGCGAAAGCAATCCAAGCGTTTGTGAAACTGTATCGATCGCCTCGACAAAACATTATGTACACGTAGCATCAAGTAGCTTGGTCACAAAAATCAGAAAAGCAATCAAATTAATCGTTTACCTTTGATGATCTTCGGATGTTTTCACTCACGAGACTCCCAGTTACACAATAAATGTTATTTTTGTTCCATAAGGATTATTTTTATATCCAAAATACCTCCGTTTGTTCGGCGCGTTATGTTCAGAAATCCACAGGAAAGAGCGGTCACGACAACGCAGACAAATTCCAAATAGTTTCCATAATGTCCATAGAAACATGTCAAACGTTTTTTATAATCAATCCTCAGGTTGTTTTTAAAATATATAATCGATAATATATCAACCGCAACTGTCTTTATCAGTAGGAGAGAGAAAGGCAATGGCTGCCCTAACTCTGTTACGCATACAAAACGCTGCTGGCACCCGGCCATCATTTTTCAAATTAAAAGCCTGAAACTATGTCTAAAGACTGTTGACACCTTGAGGAGGCGATAGGAAAAATAATCTGGTTGATATCCCTTTAAATGGAGCAAAGGCAGGCTATGGAACATGGAGTTTTCAAAATTGAAGCCACTTCCTGGTTTGATTTTCCTCAGGGTTTCGCCTGCAATATCAGTTCTGTTATACTCACAGACAATATTTTGACAGTTTTGGAAACTTTAGAGTGTTTTCTATCCAGTACTAATAATAATATGCATATATTAGCAACTGAGACTGAGGAGCAGGCCATTTAGTTTGGGCAACTTATTCATCCAAGCTACTCAATACTGCCCCCCAGCCATAAGAAGTTACATGAATCTTCAATATTGTTCCAACAGGAGAATTCCTTTATCTTCAGAAATGCAATGGAATGCAAGCTAACTCTCACGTGAACACGCGTGACCAGCCTGTGGCACTCTGCCAGACCACTGACTCATTCAGCTCCCATTCCCCCCTCCTTCACAGTAGAAGCATCAATCAAGGTTCTAAAGACTGTTGACATCTAGTGGAAGCCTTCGGAAGTGCAATTTGACCCCATAGACACTGTATATTCGATAGGCAAAGAGCTGAAACACTACAAACCTCAGATTTCTCACTTCCTGGTTGTATTTTTTTCTCAGGTTTTTGCCTGCCATATGAGTTCTGTTATACTCACAGACATCATTCAAACAGTTTTAGAAACGTCAGTGTTTTCTATCCAAATATACTAATAATATGCATATATTAGCAACTGGGCCTCAGTAGCAGGCAGTTTAGTCTGGGCACCTTATTCATCCAAGCTACTCAATACTGCCCCCAGCCATAAGAAGTTAAATAAGTAATTACACTGTAGCAAGTATTGTAGTTAACTGCAAGAACTCATAGTTATTGTAATAACAACATGTAACTGGTAATAATTGAAGTCTGTAATTACGGAAGTGTAACAACAATGCTTGTTACCATGCCTGTACAAATGGGCAGGTTCCACTAAATTCACCAATTTATTGTTTTACTTCTTCTCAATTGTATCGGATTCAATAACAACTGTGACAAAGGTTTGGATCCCTTGTGGATGTGCTGGGTGTCTGATAGATTGTAGCCTGTGCTCAACAGGCTCTAATCACTTATTCATGAATTTGCCCTGTTCAAAATATATATCCAGTCAACATTGTTATTAGCACATGCCCCCAGATAAAGTGTACCATCTGGGTTAACTTGGTTGAGCTTACGAAAACAGATCTAATACAAGTGTCATCCCAGGTGAGGAATAAGACACCATTTCAGAGCATAGTACTTGTAATATTTTCTTAAGTACAATGTTACTAGTTGTTACACAGGATTTAGCTGGTTCAAATTAAGTGTCTTGTGGGGTACTTATACAGTACATTGCCCATCCTGACAACCTGGCCCTCATTTTCTTATTTTCTGGAAGCACCATCCAAGTGAGAAATAAACACACTAGTACAAGCCAGAGTACATGTGATATCTGCAGAAATACATTGTAGTTGCTAGATGTTACACAGGATTTTGCAACTTCTATATAATTACTTAGGCCTACTACTCATTACCTTTGAAAGTACCTAGAAAGAATAGATGAGCTTCTACTCTGCATCATCTAAAAACAAGCTTACATTGCTTACAAAATAAAAATGATTTTTATTGTTAGATTAATTAAATTAAACAAAGATATAACATAAAACAACTATTGTAGTGGGGACTTAAATCTGTAGCCTATAGAATGGTGAGTAGTCTAGATAGCTAATAGCTAATGGGATTGTCTATTGCTCCCTTTTTTAAAGTTCTGTGGTAGAGAAGAAGAATGTATACAATTTAGCATTATAAACTACATTACCCTATACTAGTTATTATCATCATGCTTTCTATAGATGGGCCTATAGCTAGCTAGGCCTAGTAGCTACCTAGCTAGTTCTTGTGTTATCCAGCTAGATATTAAAGTGCATGCTAAGACCAAAGGTTTTTATAACTAACCCAAGATAGACCACATCATGTTGTTGCCAATGGGGGGCTAGTGAGTTGAGTGGGCAGAATAAGCAAGGAAGTGGGTCGAGAGCCAAGCATGAGTTAGCAAGATCCTATTGGCATTTTCTAGCATATATTTGCACATTTCCGTTAGGGATCGCCTTGTCTAAGAAGTGCGAATGTGCAATAACTCTAGTCGCCCTTGCACTTCTGAACATCGCAATTTTTTTTTTTACTTTGGGAAAGGAAGTCCATTCTGTTTGTAAAATATTGCAGATTTGTGACCAGAAAACTGTATTGAGATCAAATGTTTAATTTATGAGAAAATGGTCAGAATGTTCCATTTCGCTCAATTCTCCCACTGCCAGGCACTGAGATTCCTCTCCCCACCATATTTGATGGGAAGAAGAAACTCCAACCTGATGCTTCACATTTATACTTCCGGTGAAACATCTGGCCCATTGTTTTATCTGTGCTAAAACTAACAAGTTAGCTGTTGTTTAGCTACATTGAAAAGGAACAATTGTTACTCTTATTGTGTGTTGACACACATAGCGTCATGTTTCTGTCGATATTATGGAGCTAATTTGGAAAAAAGTTTGGCGTTGTACTGACCGCATTTTCCAGTCGATTTCTCAGCCAAACGTGAAGAACAAACGGAGCTATTTCGCCTACAAAAATAATATTTTGGGAAAAAAGGAACATTTGCTATCTAACTGGGAGTCTTGTGAGTGAAAACATCTGAAGCTCATCAAAGGTAAATTATTTCATTTGATTGCTTTTCTGATTTTCGTGACCAGGTTGCCTGCTGCTAGCTAGGCATAATGCTATGGTAGGCTATCGATAAACTTACACAAATGCTTGTCTTGCTGTAAAGCATATTTTCAAAATCTGAGATGACAGGGTGATTAATTTGGCTTTCGAAGACCTTAGAAAGGCAGGTAGGATAGATATAGCTCTGTAGCAATTTGGGTCTAGAGTGTCTCCCCCTTTGAAGAGGTGGATGACCGCGGGAGATTTCCAATCTTTGGGGATCTCAGACGATACGAAAGAGAGGTTGAACAGGCTAGCAATAGGGCATGCAACAATTTTGGCTGTTAATTTTAGAAAGAGAGGGTCCAGATTGTCTACCAGAATGATTTGTAGGGGTCAAGATTTTTCAGCTCTTTCAGAACAACAGCTATCTGGTTTTGGGTGAAGGAGAAATGGGGGATGCTTGGGCAACTTGCTGCTGGGGGTGGAGGGGTGTTGACGGGGGTAAGGGTGGCAAGGTGGAAAGCATGGCCAGCCGTAGAAAAATGCATATTGGAAGTCTCTATTAATGAGTATTTTTCGATGGTGACAGTGTGTCCTAGCCTCCTCCCATTTGCAGTGGGCAGCTGGAGGTGCTCTTATTCTCCATGGACTTTACAGTGTCCCAGAACTTTTTAGAGTTTGTTCTGCAGGATGCAAATTCCTGTTTGAAAAAGCTAGCCTTTTTTCCCCCTAACTGCCTGTGTAAATTAGTTCCTAACTTCCCTGAAAAGTTACACATTGCCTAGGCTATTTGATGCTAATGCCGTACGCCACAGGATGTTTTTGTGCTGGTCAAGGGCAGTCAGGTCTGGAGTGAACCACGGGCTATATCTGTTACTGGCAAATTTTTTTGGAATGGGGCATTCTTATTTAAGATGGTGAGGAAAGCACTATTAAAGAATAACCAGGCATATTCTACTGACGGAATGAGGTCAATATCCTTCCAGGATACCCAGGCCAGGTCGATTAGGAATACTTGCTTGCTGAAGTGTTTTAGGGATGGTTTAACAGTGGAGGGGTGGTCGTTTGACCGCAGACCCATTACGGACGCAAGCAGTTAGGCAGTGATCACTGAGACCCTGGTTTGAGAGAGCAGAGGTGTATTTGGAAGGCAGGTTGGTTAGGATGATATCAATGATGGTGCCTGTATTTACGTATTTGTGGTTTTCCTGGTGGGTTCATTGATCATTTGTGTGAGATTGAGGAAATCAAGCTTAGATTGTAAGATGGCCGGGGTGTTATTAAGCATGTCCCAGTTTAGGTCACCTATCAGCATGAGCTCTGAAGATAGATGGGGGGCAATCAATTCATATTTGGTGTCCAGGGCACAGCTGGGGGCAGAAGGTGGTCTATAGCAAGCGGCAACGGTGAGAGACTTGTTTCTCTTCCGGCGCCGACAGAGATGGCCACCTCGCTTCGCGTTCCTAGGAAACTACGCAGTATTTTGTTTTTTTTACGTGTTATTTCTTACATTGGTACCCCAGATAATCTTAGGTTTTATTACATACAGTCGGGAAGAACTATAGGATATAAGAGCAACGTCAACTCACCATCATTATGATCAGGAATATGACTTTCCCACCACCCAGGATAATGGATCGGATCCCAGCCGGCGAACCAAAACAATAACGCCGTAAAAGGGGCAGGCGAAGCAGTCTTCTGGTCAGGCTCCAGAGAATACTACTCAGCAATGTCCAGTCTCTTGACAACAAGGTAGATGAAATCCGAGCAAGGGTAGCATTCCAGAGAGACATAAGAAACTGTAACGTTCTATGCTTCACGGAAACATGGCTCACTCGAGACACGCAATCGGAGTCGGTACAGCCAGCTGGTTTCTTCACGCATCGAGCTGACAGAAACAAGCATCTTTCTGGTAAGAAGAAGGGTGGGGTAGGGGGGTATGCCTTATGAATAAAGAGACGTGGTGTGATCATAACAACATACAGGAACTCAAGTCCTTCTGTTCACGTGACTTAGAATTCCTCACAATCAAATGTCAAACGCATTATCTACCAAGAGAATTCTCTTTGATTATAATCACAGCCTCATATATTCCCCCCAAGCAGACACATCGATGGCCCTGAACAAACTTCATTTGACTCTATGTAAACTGGAAACCACATATCCTGAGGCTGCATTCATGCATTCATTCAAAATCATTCGAAATCCCCATAGCTGGGGATTTTAACAAGGCTAATCTGAAAACAAGACTCCCTAAATTCTAACAGCATATCGATTGTGCAACCAGGGCTGGTAAAACCCTGGATCATTGTTATTCTAACTTCCGAGACACATATAAGACACTCCCCCGCCCTCTTTTTGGAAAAGCTGACCACGACTCCATTTTGTTACTTCCAGCCTATAGACACAAACTAAAACAGGAAACTCTCGCGCTCAGGTCTGTTCAACGCTGGTCCGACCAATCTGATTCCACGCTTCAAGATTGCTTCGATCACGGGGACTGGGATATGTTCCGCATTGCGTCACTCAACAACATTGACGAATACGCTGATTCGGTGAGCGAGGTCATTAGCAAGTGCATCGGCGATGTCGTACCCACAGCAACTATTAAAACATTCCCAAACCAGAAACCATGGATTGATGGCAGCATTCGCGCGAAACTGAAAGCGCGAACCAATGCTTTTAATCGGGGCAAGGTGACTGGAAACATGACCGAATACAAACAGTGTAGCTATTCCCTCCACTAGGCAATCAAACAAGCTAAGCGTCAGCGTAGAGGCAAAGTAGAGTCGCAACTCAACGGCTCAGACACAAGAGGTATGTGGCAGGGTCTACAGTCAATCACGGATTTTAAAAAGAAAACCAGCCCAGTCGCGGACCAGGATGTCTTGCTCCCAGACAGACTAAACAACTTCTTTGCTCGCTTTGAGGACAATACAGTGCCACTGACACGGCCCGCTCCCAAAACCTGCGGACTCTTCTTCACTGCAGCCGACGTGAGTCTGGTCCAGGAGTGGGAAGTTGAACGGAAAGGCTCTGGAGCAACGAACCGCCCTTGCTGTCTCTGCCTGACCGGTTCCCCTCTTTCCACTGGGATTCTCTGCCTCTAACCCTATTACAGGGGCTGAGTCACTGGCTTACTGGGGCTCTCTCAAACCATCCCTGGGAGGTGTGCGTCACCTGAGTGGGTTGAGTCACTGATGTGATCATTCTGTCTGGGTTGGCGCCCCCCCCCCCCCTTGGGTTGTGCCGTGGCGGAGATCTTTGTGGGCTACACTCAGCCTTGTCTCAGGATGGTAAGTTGGTGGTTGAAGATATCCCTCTAGTGGTGTGGGGGATGTGCTTTGACGAAGTGGGTGCGGTTATATCCTTCCTGTTTGGCCCTGTCCGGGGGTGTCCTTGGATGGGGCCACAGTGTCTCCTGACCCCTCCTGTCTCAGCCTCCAGTATTTATGCTGCAGTAGTTTGTGTCGGGGCTACGGTCAGTTTGTTATACCTGGAAAACTTCTCCTGTCCTATTCGGTGTCCTGTGTGAATTTAAGTGTGCTCTCTCTTATTCTCTCTTTCTCTCTTTCTTTCTCTCTCTCGGAGGACCTGAGCACTAGGACCATGCCTCAGGACTACCTGACATGATGACCACTTGCTGTCCCCAGTCCACCTGGCCGTGCTGCTGCTCCAGTTTCAACTGTTCTGCCTTATTATTATTGGACCATGCTGGTCATTTATGAACATTTGAACATTTTTGCCATGTTCTGTTATAATCTCCACCCGGCACAGCCAGAAGAGGACTGGCCAACCCACATAGCATCGTTCCTCTCTAGGTTTCTTCCTAGGTTTTGGCCTTTCTAGGGAGTTTTTCCTAGCCACCATGCTTCTACACCTGCATTGCTTGCTGTTTGGGGTTTTAGGCTGGGTTTCTGTACAGCACTTTGAGATGTCAGCTGATGTACGAAGGGCTATAAAAATACATTTGATTTGAGTAAAACATTTAAACGTGTTAACCCTCGCAAGGCTTCAGGCCCAGACGGCATCCCCAGCCGCGTCCTCAGACCAGCTGGCTGGTGTGTTTACGGATATATTCAATCAATCCTTATCCCAGTCAGCTGTTCTCACATGCTTCAAGTGGGCCACCATTGTTCCTGTTCCCAAGAAAGCTAAGGAAACTGAGCTAAACGACTACCGCCCCGTAGCACTCACTTCCGTCATCATGAAGTGCTTTGAGAGACTAGTCAAGGACCATATCACCTCCACCCTACCTGACACCCTAGACCCACTCCAATAGGTCCACAGACGACGCAACCACACTGCACACTGCCATAACCCATCTGGACAAGAGGAATACCTACGTGAGAATGCTGTTCATTGACTACAGCTCAGCATTTAACACCATAGTACCCTCCAAACTTGTCATCAAGCTCGAGACCCTGGGTCTCGACCCCGCCCTGTGCAACTGCGTGCTGTACTTCCTGATGGGCCGCCCCCAGGTGGTGAGGGTAGGTAACAACATCTCCACCCCGCTGATCCTCAACACTGGGGCCCCACAAGGGTGCGTTCTGAGCCCTCTCCTGTACTCCCTGTTCACCCACAACTGCGTGGCCATGCACTCCTCCAACTCAATCATCAAGTTTGCAGACGACACAACAGTGGTAGGCTTGATTACCAACAACGACGAGATGGCCTACACAGAGGAGGTGAGGGCACTCGGATGTTGGTGTCAGGGAGCACCTCCCTATCCACATCGACGGAACAGTAGTGGATAGGGTTGTAAGTTTCAAGTTCCTCGGCTACACATCACGGACAAACTGAATTGGTCCACCTCCACAGACAGCGTGGTGAAGAAGGCGCAGCAGCGCCCTATCAACCTCAGAAGGCTGAATAATTTGCCTTGACACCAAAAGCACTCACAAACTTTTACAGATGCACAATCAAGAGCATCCTGTTGGGCTGTATCACTGCCTGGTAAGGCAACTGCTCCACCCACAACCGTAAAGCTCTCCAGAGGGTATTGAGGTCTGCACAACGTATCACCGGGGGCAAACTACCTGCCCTCCAGGACATCTACACCACCCGATTCCACCTTTCCACCCCAGACAGAGTAGGGTCTACCTTCATAAAGATCATCAAGGACAACAACCACCCGAGCCATTGCCTCTTCACCCCACTATCATCCAGAAGGCAAGGTCAGTACATGTGCATCAAAGCAGGGACCGAGAGACTGAAAAACAGCTTCTATCTCAAGGCCATCAGATTGTTAAACAGCCACCACTAACATTGAGTGGCTGCTGCCAACATACTGACTCAACTCCAGCCACTTTGACAATGTACAAATGTATCACTAGCCACTTCATATAATGTTTACATACTCTAAAAAAAATGTAATCTGTTATTTTACCAAGTAAATTGACTGAGAACACATTCTCATTTACAGCAACAACCTTGGGAATAGTTACAGGGGAGAGGAGGGGGATGAATGAGCCAATTGTAAACTGGGGATTATTAGGTGACCGTGATGGTTTGAAGGCCAGATTGGGAATTTAGCCAGGACACCAGGGTTAACACCCTTACTCTTACGATAAGTGCCATGGGATCTTTAATGACCTCAGAGAGTCAGGACACACGTTTAACGTCCCAGCCGAAAGACGGCACCCTACACAGGGCAGTGTCCCCAATCGCTGGCCTTGTGATTTTTTTTTAGACCAGAGGAAAGAGTGCCTCCTACTGGCCCTCCAACACCACTTCCAGCTGCATCTGGTCTCCCATCCAGGGACTGACCAGGACCAACCCTGCTTAACTTCAGAAGCAAGCAAGCAGGGGTATGCAGGGTTTTATGCTGCTGGCATTACTCATCTCATATGTATATACTGTACATCTACTGCATCTTGCCATATTTATGGAATACATGTATCACTAGCCACTTTAAACAATGCCACTTTTATATGTTTACATACCCTACATTACTCATCTCATATGTATCTAGAGTACCCGATACCATCTACTGCATCTTGCCTATGCCGTTCTGTACCATCACTCATTCATATATTTTTATGTACAAATTCTTCATTCCTTTACACTTGTGTGTATAAGGTATTTGTTGTGAAATTGTTAGGTTAGATTACTCGTTGGTTATTACTGCATTGTCGGAACTAGAAGCACTCACATTAACATCTGCTAACCATGTGTATGTGACAAATAAAATTGGATTTGATTTGATTTTGATTTGATTCTGGAAAGGTGGATTTTAAAAAGTTAATTGTTTGGTCACAGACCTGGATAGTAATACAGAACTCTGCAGTAGATTGCAACTCCTCCCCCTTTGGCAGTTCTATCTTGTCGGAAAATGTTATAGTTAGTGATGGACATTTTAGGGTTTTTGTTGGCCTTCCTAAGCCAGGATTCAGACACAGCTAGGACATCCGGGTTGGCAGAGTGTGCTAAAGCAGTGAATAAAACAAACGTAGGGAGGAGGCTTCTAATAATTTTCGGTTACAGAAGTCAACAAATGAGAGGGCCTGGGGAATGGTAGTGGAGCTACTTTGAAGATTCAAAAATATATTTAGATTTCTTTAAAAAAAATGTTGGTTACTTCATGATTTCATAGTTTCATAGTTTTGATGTCTTCACTGTTATTCTACAATGTAGAACATTTAAAAAGATTAAGAAAAACCCTTGAATGAGTAGGCGTGTCAAAACGTTTGACTGGTACCGTATACTTAAATCATACTACATTAATATATTTTAGAATAATTTAAATATATTTAATGTACATTCTATTTGTATTTTATTGGCATTATGTCTTAAATTAATTTAAAATTAATTGGGCCACTTTTTTGTACTTAGGTATATTCTTAGTATATTAGACAACGAGCAAAACAAATATACTTTGAATACACCTTACGTACATTTTATGTATATTTATCATTCGAAATATGCACAAAGAAAATTGAATTAGAATTCTTGTATTTACCAAAAGAGTGTATTTTTTATGTGTTTCAAGTATACTTTTACAAATACACTTCTGATCATTAATCACATTAGCTATTGTGATTGGCATTTTCTCAGCCAATGGTATTTACAAAGCAGTTGTTGGCTGGAGCAGCATTTTGCATTTCACACTTTAGTTGTTCACATCACGGTAATAAATTGTCATTTCAATACAATGTTTTATATGTAATATGTATTTAAAAAACCAACATTATTCAATCTGAAAATTAACAACCAAAACATTTGAATAAGCTAAATATGAGGAACAATATCATATTA
The DNA here is from genome assembly GCF_002021735.2 of Oncorhynchus kisutch. Taxonomy (NCBI): domain Eukaryota; kingdom Metazoa; phylum Chordata; class Actinopteri; order Salmoniformes; family Salmonidae; genus Oncorhynchus; species Oncorhynchus kisutch. The sequence goes on from NC_034177.2 coordinate 37,851,829, forward strand.
GAAATCAAAACTTCAACTGCAGAAAGGATGATTGGGAATGTGGAAATTGTGCACGTGCTTTTTTGAAAGTATACTTTGTGGACTTAAAAAAAAAAACTTTTTGAAAGTACAGTGAGGGAAAAAAGTATGAGGTGAGTATGAGGCTTTGTTGCATACAATATGCATGTTTAGGAATATATTCTGTAAATTTGTATTATTATTTTCACTCTGTCATTTAAATAATTATTGTGGAGTCACTACAATGTTTTTGATCCATCCTAAGTTTTCTCCAATCACAGCCAATGAACTCTAACTGTTTTACGATCACCAATGCCCTCGTAACATCCCTGACCAGTTTCATTCCTGTCCTGCAGCTCAGTTTAGAAAGATAACTGTATGTGGGTGGTTTAATACATAATCCACAACATAATAATTAACTTGACTTGCTTAAAGAGATAGTCAATTTCTGATTTTATATAGTTGCCGATCTACCAATCACTGCCCTTTTATGACACTTTCGAAAGGCTCCCTGGTCTTTGTAGTTGAATCTTTGCTTGAAATTCAATATTTGACGAGGGACCTTACGAGGGATGTTCTATGTATGGGGGACAGAGGAACGTTTAGTCATAAATAGTTTTGATGTCAATCCCTATTGTTTAATGTACAATAGTATTTCATTTGTTAAAACTTCTTAGGGACAGGGTTTCCTGGATTTCCAACTGACTCAAGTGCCCAAAACTGCCTGTTACTCTGGCCCAGAAGCCAGGAAATGCATATAATTGGTAGCATTGGATATAAAACACTTTGAAGTTTCTAAAACTGTTAAAATAATGTCTGACACTATAACAAAATTAATATGGCAGGCGACTCTCAGAAGAAAAACCACCAGATATATATATTTGTTTTAGGTCCCAGGATATTACAATGGATAGCTATGGGTCCTATGTAATTCCGGCTCCCAGATTGCAATTCCTATGGCTTCAACTAGTTGTCAACAGTCTTTATTCAAGGTTTCAGGCTTGTTTCTTCAAAAACGAGCACTTTTAAACTATTTACTGCACTCTGGTGTTGTGGAAAATTAGCTTTCAGCAAATGCATTTAATTTAATTGTTTCCCCTGTATGCATTTTACAGCGAATAAAGGTAAAAAGAGAGGGACAGTGTAGTGAATGGCAAATTAAGCGGGATAATTGTCATCAGCAACCGCTGAATAGCATAGCGCCACAGTCAAATAATATTACAAAAAATATTAATATTCAAGAAATCACAAGTGCAATATTGCAAAACATAGCCTATGTCACGCCCTGGTCTTAGTGTTTTCTATATTTATTTGGTCAGGCCAGGGTGTGACATGGGTTTATTTTGTGTTGTGTTTATGTAGGTTTTGGGATTGTGGCTTAGTGGGGTGTTCTAGCAAAGTCTATGGTTGCCTCAGGCGGTTCTCAATCAGAGGCAGGTGATTCTCGTTGTCTCTGATTGGGAAACATATTTAGGCAGCCATATTCTTTGAGTGTTTCGTGGGTGATTGTTCCTGTCTCTGTGTTTGTTTGCACCAGATAGCCTCAGTCACTTTGGTTTTTCTTTTTTCATTGTTTTGGAAGAGAAGAGAACGAGCGCCATTCTCCTTGCGGAGATGGTGCTAAATACATCAACACGGTCGGTCCCTGGGATTGGGCTGGCCAACACGATTCGTTTTGCTTGGAAGGAAAAGGAGTTGGAGCCTTTAGGACGGGAAACTTTTGGAAGGATAATATTGATGGGGATTCTAAAGCTGACGGTGAAGGACGTGTTTTGTTTCCAAGGCAACTCGTTGGAGGGAGCATACGACGTGGCACTATATACAGAGGAGAAACACGATGATATCCTGAGAAGGGCAAGAGCAGTGGGAGGCGAGAGGCCGATGAGCCACTATGAAATAACAAGCCTGGCGAAGAATAACTTTAGGGTTGTAACTGTCAACATTTACAACCCATACGTTAAGGATGAAGAGGTGAGGGCCTTTCTGGGGAGATACATGGATAACGTCTCCTCAGCAAGGCACCTCAAAGACTCCCTTGGGTTTTGGAATGGGAGGAGAGGCTTCCAGGCCCTCCTCAGAGAGGACCCAAAGGGACATGGTGGCTACCTCCATCCTCCTGCTATGTTCTCCCTAGGGGCTGACAGGGGGACGTTGTTTTATGCACGTCAGCCCCCATTTTGCAGGCGCTGTATGGCCTACGGCCACATATTCGCCTCGTGCAGCACAAGAAAATGCAGATTTTGTGGATCTGAGGAACACGAGGCGAAGGATTGTGACAAGCCTAAGGCGTGCCACGGGTGTGGCTCGTCAGCACACCTGTGGCGGGGGTGCCCGGCTCGTCAGAGGTCATATGCGTCTGCGGCTGGGGGGGGAGCAGGAGCGGGGGATGGGGGAAGAAGAGGGGGGGAAGGAAGCAAGCCTCATGACCAGAGTACAGGTCCAGAGGGGAAGGCCGCAAGGAAGGAGGAGGAGCAAGAAGCGGCGGATGGAAGAGAGAAGGAAACGGAAGGCACGGGAGTAGGAGAACCAGGAAAAGCGGCGGAAGAAGGCAACCGAGTGGAGGAGCATGAGAGAGAAGAAAGCGAGGGAGGAGTGTTGGAGAAGGAGACGGTGGAAGAGCAAGTGGACTGGGGGGAAAGTGCCCTGGTGGAAGAGATGAGGGGTATGGTGGAGGAGCTGGTGGGGGGGGGGGGTGGTATCTCTCCACTACCGCCATCACCAAAGAAGAGAATGAAGAGGAGGGTGCGATTGGCCGACAGTGAGAGGGAGGGGATGGCCAAGAGAGTGATGGGGGTGGGAGAAACCTCTGGGTTGCTGCTGGTTTCCCCAGGCCCTCAACTTCTGTTGGGTGGGGACACACCTAACAAGACTCAGGACTGGGTACAGGAGGAGGTGGGGAGTTTTTTTTGGGGGGACTCAGCCTCCCCGATTTTTTTCCAATCCAGCTGCAGCACTGGGGAGGGGGAGGATTGTGGGGGTAGACCCAGGGTGCAGGGCACCCCGGAGCCAAACACTATTCCTGCATCCTGGGTTGGTGAGATGGAGGAAGTGGGGGGGATGTCGGGAGTACGGATGGTGTTTTCACCGGTAGATATGGAGCAGGGGAGCATCGGGTGAGTCTCCTGTTTTAGTTTTTTTCTGTCTGGGTTTAGAATTTGAGTGTATTACATGTTTTTATTTGATTCTTTCATGGGGTCTAATTTTACTTTTGTTACTTTAAATGTAAGGGGTTTAAGGGATTTTGTTAAGAGGAGGGCGGTTTTTAGTTATTTGGAGGGTGTGGGGTTTGATTTTTGTTTTTTACAGGAGGTTCACCTGAGGGATGGAGGGGATGTTAGTAGGTTTAAGAGGGAGTGGGACAAGGGGGAGTCGGTTTGGGGTATTGGGGGGGTGCACTCATCGGGGGTAGGGATTTTGTGTGGGCACAGGGAGGTAAAAGTGGAGGATTCTTTTGTGGTAATGCAGGGGAGGGTTATAGGGGTGGATGTCACGATAAGGGATTGTAAATTTAGATTAGTGGTGGTGTATGGGCCACAGGTGGTGGCAGACAGGAGGGAGATGGTGGACTGTCTGACGCCCCTGTGTGTCACAAATAGGAAATTAGTGATAGGGGGGGATTTTAATACAGATTTAGGAATAGGGGGGGATAGCAGTGCAGGCGCCATTACCAGGCTAATGGCTTGCCATGGTCTGGTTGATGGTGGTCTGCACACTACTCCGAAAATGGCCGGTCCTACATGGCGCAACTCCAGGGGGGTTGAGCGGAGGCTCGACTATATTTTTGTACCCAGGTCTTTGGGTAAGTTGTCTGGGCGGCTGTTGCCTGTTTTCTTTTCGGATCACGACGGGGTGCTCCTGCAGGTGGGGTCTCCAGTCTGCCTCTTTGGTAGGGGGTACTGGAAGTTAGATCGGGATGTGCTGGAGGAGCAGGCTTTTGTTGACAGGTTTTATGATTTCTTTTGGAGGCTTGAAGGCCTCCGGTCCATGTGCGAGGGGGTGTTAGAGTGGTGGGAATTAGTTAAGGTGAGGATTAGGGCTTTTATAATAGGGTATTGCAAGAGGAAAAAAAGGGAGGAGAGGAGGGAGGTGGATCGTATCCAAAGGTTAATTGAACTCGAGTATGAGGCAGGCAACCTCGGCGGGTCGTTTGACTGGGAGAGATCCGCTACCCTAAAGGCGCAGCTCAGGGAGTTGCAGGAGCGGAAGGCTCGAGCTTTCCTGGAGCGTGCGCATAGTGGCTTTCTAGAACACAATGAGACTTGTTCCGCTATGTTCTTTAAGTCGGTTAGGGCCAGACAGAGTAGGAAGGTAATGCATGGCATTAGGGAAGAAAATGGTAGTATAGTTAGAGAACCAGAGGATATGGTCAGGGTGACAACTGATCATTTCCAAGGTTTATTTAAGGAAAGGGAAATAGATGTAGAGCAGGGAAATGTGTTTTTAGAACACTTGTCCAGGCGGTTGCCGGAGGACATTAGAGAAGTGATGGAGGCCCAGATTTCACTAGAAGAGGTTGAGAGCGCTCTTAGGAGGATGGGAAAAGGGAAGGTGCCTGGGATGGATGGGCTGCCGGCTGAGTTTTATCTCAAGTTTTGGGGTATACTTGGACCAGTGGTCCTCGAAGTCTTGAAGGCCATCCTTGAGACGGGGGTCCCGGGGGGATCAATGGCTGTTGGTGTGCTGTCACTTTTATAGAAGAAGGGGGAAGTAACAGACCTTGGCAACTGGCGGCCATTGACCATGCTGTGCGTAGATTACAAGCTACTTGCAAAGGTTTTAGCAGACCGGTTGCGCACAGCCCTTCCCTACGTCGTTCATGAGGATCAGACGTGCGGGGTAGAGGGCCGCTCTATTAGATGGAACCTACAGTTAATCAGGGACTCCATCGCTTGGGTTGAAGATAGAGGACTGCCTTTAATGGTAGCAGCGCTAGATCAGGCGAAAGCCTTTGATCGCGTGAATAGATCCTTTTTATTCAGAGTGTTAGGTCGATTAGGATTTGGGGAGAAGTTCATAGGATGGATTCGTACATTATATGTCGGAGCGGGGTGCCGAGTTAGTGTAAATAGTCACTTGGGTGACGTTTTTGACCTCTCGTCTGGGGTCAGGCAGGGGTGCCCACTCTCGGCTCTCCTCTTCGTTCTGTACATGGAGCCTCTGGGGGCTGCCATTAGGGCAGACACAGGGGTGGAAGGCTTGTTGATCCCTGGAAGTGGTGGGCTGCGTGTTAAGATGACGCAGTACGCCGACGACACTTCCTTGCTGCTGTGCAAGGACTCGTGCCTGACAAGGTCCCTTGCCATCTTTGGGGATTTCACCCGAGCGTCGGGAGCGGTTCTGAACCATGCAAAGTCTTCCGTCAAGTTTTTCGGTAGATGGCGCGGTAGAACGGATGTGCCCGGGGGGTTATCTCTCTGTGAGGGGGCCCTGAGGATTCTCGGGGTCCATTTTGAGACCTCCGGCTCAGCGACGCTGAACTGGAACATGCGTATCGCAGTGGTACAGAGGAAGCTAGCAATGTGGAAGGCTAGGTATTTGTCTTTTATGGGCAAAGTCCTGGTCCTAAAGGTGGATGTGTTGCCGTCTCTTTTGTATTTGGCGTACATCTACCCATTGCCGGCTTGTCTGAGGAGGCCTCTAGTGAGGCTTGTGTTTCAGTTCATGTGGAGTGGCAGGTGCGAGTGGGTCGCCAGGGCGCGCATGATCTGTCCCATCGGGGAGGGAGGTAGGGGGGTACCACATTTCCCCCTCAAGCTGGACACAATTTTTGTTTCTTTCTTGTTAACGGAGCTTGCTCATCCAGTGATACACCCATCCGGTTACCTCCTGCGGGTGTTCTTCTCATATCAGGCGAGAAGCATAATGGTGTGGTCTAACACGGGTCCTCGGGCAGAACAGCTGCCGTGGCACTTTGGTCATGCGGCCAAGTGGCTGCGTGCGCACCCTGAGGTTGAAGTTGCCCGAGTAGGTTTAGATCACAGGCACCTGTACGAGGAGGCCAGAAAGGCAGGGAGTCCGGTGCCTGTAGTGGGCATCTCGGAAGTGGTCTGGGAGGGAGTGCAGACGCGGGGTCTGGACAACAGGCTCAAGGACCTGAATTGGTTGAGCCTCCATAGGTGCTTGCCGGTACGTTCCATCATGTACCGGTATAGTTTGGTGCAATCCCCCACCTGTCCAAGATCCTCTTGTGGCAGGGAGGAGACTGTGCACCATGTCTTTTGGGACTGTGCCTTTGCCGGAGTAGTATGGTCTAGGGCACGGGTGTTGTTAGGTTTGGTAAGGGGGGATTTTGTATTGACGTGGGCCAGGTTAGAGAGAGGTGTAGGGAGAGCGAGAGGGACGGATAGGGACAGGTTTCTGCTCTGGCTTCTCATGAGTCTCTTTAAACGGGGGCTGTGGGAAGCCAGGCAGAACATGGTGAAGACAGGGAGAGATTGGGGGGTGGAAGGGATAGTGAGGAGGGTGGAAGGAGATTTGAGGGGGAGGATGAAGAGGGAGGAGAGGAAGTGGGGGCAGCATGCTGCTCGGGAGAGGTGGAAGGGGGGTTTAGGGCTGGGTGTCATTTAGATTTGTAAGGGGATAGATTAGGGATGGGGAGATAGGGAAAGGTATTTTGTAGGGTGACGGGAGGGAAGATGCTCCCCTGAGGTTTTGTTTGGGGTTTATGATTAGTTAAATTAAAATACCATTATTTGAGTATGTATGAAAATTATGAGTTGTAAAGAATGAATGGTATTGAAGATAATAAATTATTTTTTATAAAAAAATATGCTCAGTCACTTTGGTTTTTCTTTTTTCATTGTTTTGGAAGAGAAGAGAACGTGAGCCGGGTGCGCCATTCTCCTTGCGGAGATGGTGCTAAATACATCAACACGGTCGGTCCCTGGGATTGGGCTGGCCAACACGATTCGGTTTGCTTGGAAGGAAAAGGAGTTGGAGCCTTTAGGACGGGAAACTTTTGGAAGGATAATATTGATGGGGATTCTAAAGCTGACGGTGAAGGACGTGTTTTGTTTCCAAGGCAACTCGTTGGAGGGAGCATACGACGTGGCACTATATACAGAGGAGAAACACGATGATATCCTGAGAAGGGCAAGAGCAGTGGGAGGCGAGAGGCCGATGAGCCACTATGAAATAACAAGCCTGGCGAAGAATAACTTTAGGGTTGTAACTGTCAACATTTACAACCCATACGTTAAGGATGAAGAGGTGAGGGCCTTTCTGGGGAGATACATGGATAACGTCTCCTCAGCAAGGCACCTCAAAGACTCCCTTGGGTTTTGGAATGGGAGGAGAGGCTTCCAGGCCCTCCTCAGAGAGGACCCAAAGGGACATGGTGGCTACCTCCATCCTCCTGCTATGTTCTCCCTAGGGGCTGACAGGGGGACGTTGTTTTATACACGTCAGCCCCCATTTTGCAGGCGCTGTATGGCCTACGGCCACATATTCGCCTCGTGCAGCACAAGAAAATGCAGATTTTGTGGATCTGAGGAACACGAGGCGAAGGATTGTGACAAGCCTAAGGCGTGCCACGGGTGTGGCTCGTCAGCACACCTGTGGCGGGGGTGCCCGGCTCGTCAGAGGTCATATGCGTCTGCGGCTGGGGGGGGAGCAGGAGCGGGGGATGGGGGAAGAAGAGGGGGGGAAGGAAGCAAGCCTCATGACCAGAGTACAGGTCCAGAGGGGAAGGCCGCAAGGAAGGAGGAGGAGCAAGAAGCGGTGGATGGAAGAGAGAAGGAAACGGAAGGCACGGGAGTAGGAGAACCAGGAAAAGCGGCGGAAGAAGGCAACCGAGTGGAGGAGCATGAGAGAGAAGAAAGCGAGGGAGGAGTGTTGGAGAAGGAGACGGTGGAAGAGCAAGTGGACTGGGGGGAAAGTGCCCTGGTGGAAGAGATGAGGGGTATGGTGGAGGAGCTGGTGGGGGGGGAGGGTGGTATCTCTCCACTACCGCCATCACCAAAGAAGAGAATGAAGAGGAGGGTGCGATTGGCCGACAGTGAGAGGGAGGGGATGGCCAAGAGAGTGATGGGGGTGGGAGAAACCTCTGGGTTGCTGCTGGTTTCCCCAGGCCCTCAACTTCTGTTGGGTGGGGACACACCTAACAAGACTCAGGACTGGGTACAGGAGGAGGTGGGGAGTTTTTTGTTTGGGGACTCAGCCTCCCCGATTTTTTTCCAATCCAGCTGCAGCACTGGGGAGGGGGAGGATTGTGGGGGTAGACCCAGGGTGCAGGGCACCCCGGAGCCAAACACTATTCCTGCATCCTGGGTTGGTGAGATGGAGGAAGTGGGGGGGATGTCGGGAGTACGGATGGTGTTTTCACCGGTAGATATGGAGCAGGGGAGCATCGGGTGAGTCTCCTGTTTTAGTTTTTTTCTGTCTGGGTTTAGAATTTGAGTGTATTACATGTTTTTATTTGATTCTTTCATGGGGTCTAATTTTACTTTTGTTACTTTAAATGTAAGGGGTTTAAGGGATTTTGTTAAGAGGAGGGCGGTTTTTAGTTATTTGGAGGGTGTGGGGTTTGATTTTTGTTTTTTACAGGAGGTTCACCTGAGGGATGGAGGGGATGTTAGTAGGTTTAAGAGGGAGTGGGACAAGGGGGAGTCGGTTTGGGGTATTGGGGGGGTGCACTCATCGGGGGTAGGGATTTTGTGTGGGCACAGGGAGGTAAAAGTGGAGGATTCTTTTGTGGTAATGCAGGGGAGGGTTATAGGGGTGGATGTCACGATAAGGGATTGTAAATTTAGATTAGTGGTGGTGTATGGGCCACAGGTGGTGGCAGACAGGAGGGAGATGGTGGACTGTCTGACGCCCCTGTGTGTCACAAATAGGAAATTAGTGATAGGGGGGGATTTTAATACAGATTTAGGAATAGGGGGGGATAGCAGTGCAGGCGCCATTACCAGGCTAATGGCTTGCCATGGTCTGGTTGATGGTGGTCTGCACACTACTCCGAAAATGGCCGGTCCTACATGGCGCAACTCCAGGGGGGTTGAGCGGAGGCTCGACTATATTTTTGTACCCAGGTCTTTGGGTAAGTTGTCTGGGCGGCTGTTGCCTGTTTTCTTTTCGGATCACGACGGGGTGCTCCTGCAGGTGGGGTCTCCAGTCTGCCTCTTTGGTAGGGGGTACTGGAAGTTAGATCGGGATGTGCTGGAGGAGCAGGCTTTTGTTGACAGGTTTTATGATTTCTTTTGGAGGCTTGAAGGCCTCCGGTCCATGTGCGAGGGGGTGTTAGAGTGGTGGGAATTAGTTAAGGTGAGGATTAGGGCTTTTATAATAGGGTATTGCAAGAGGAAAAAAAGGGAGGAGAGGAGGGAGGTGGATCGTATCCAAAGGTTAATTGAACTCGAGTATGAGGCAGGCAACCTCGGCGGGTCGTTTGACTGGGAGAGATCCGCTACCCTAAAGGCGCAGCTCAGGGAGTTGCAGGAGCGGAAGGCTCGAGCTTTCCTGGAGCGTGCGCATAGTGGCTTTCTAGAACACAATGAGACTTGTTCCGCTATGTTCTTTAAGTCGGTTAGGGCCAGACAGAGTAGGAAGGTAATGCATGGCATTAGGGAAGAAAATGGTAGTATAGTTAGAGAACCAGAGGATATGGTCAGGGTGACAACTGATCATTTCCAAGGTTTATTTAAGGAAAGGGAAATAGATGTAGAGCAGGGAAATGTGTTTTTAGAACACTTGTCCAGGCGGTTGCCGGAGGACATTAGAGAAGTGATGGAGGCCCAGATTTCACTAGAAGAGGTTGAGAGCGCTCTTAGGAGGATGGGAAAAGGGAAGGTGCCTGGGATGGATGGGCTGCCGGCTGAGTTTTATCTCAAGTTTTGGGGTATACTTGGACCAGTGGTCCTCGAAGTCTTGAAGGCCATCCTTGAGACGGGGGTCCCGGGGGGATCAATGGCTGTTGGTGTGCTGTCACTTTTATAGAAGAAGGGGGAAGTAACAGACCTTGGCAACTGGCGGCCATTGACCATGCTGTGCGTAGATTACAAGCTACTTGCAAAGGTTTTAGCAGACCGGTTGCGCACAGCCCTTCCCTACGTCGTTCATGAGGATCAGACGTGCGGGGTAGAGGGCCGCTCTATTAGATGGAACCTACAGTTAATCAGGGACTCCATCGCTTGGGTTGAAGATAGAGGACTGCCTTTAATGGTAGCAGCGCTAGATCAGGCGAAAGCCTTTGATCGCGTGAATAGATCCTTTTTATTCAGAGTGTTAGGTCGATTAGGATTTGGGGAGAAGTTCATAGGATGGATTCGTACATTATATGTCGGAGCGGGGTGCCGAGTTAGTGTAAATAGTCACTTGGGTGACGTTTTTGACCTCTCGTCTGGGGTCAGGCAGGGGTGCCCACTCTCGGCTCTCCTCTTCGTTCTGTACATGGAGCCTCTGGGGGCTGCCATTAGGGCAGACACAGGGGTGGAAGGCTTGTTGATCCCTGGAAGTGGTGGGCTGCGTGTTAAGATGACGCAGTACGCCGACGACACTTCCTTGCTGCTGTGCAAGGACTCGTGCCTGACAAGGTCCCTTGCCATCTTTGGGGATTTCACCCGAGCGTCGGGAGCGGTTCTGAACCATGCAAAGTCTTCCGTCAAGTTTTTCGGTAGATGGCGCGGTAGAACGGATGTGCCCGGGGGGTTATCTCTCTGTGAGGGGGCCCTGAGGATTCTCGGGGTCCATTTTGAGACCTCCGGCTCAGCGACGCTGAACTGGAACATGCGTATCGCAGTGGTACAGAGGAAGCTAGCAATGTGGAAGGCTAGGTATTTGTCTTTTATGGGCAAAGTCCTGGTCCTAAAGGTGGATGTGTTGCCGTCTCTTTTGTATTTGGCGTACATCTACCCATTGCCGGCTTGTCTGAGGAGGCCTCTAGTGAGGCTTGTGTTTCAGTTCATGTGGAGTGGCAGGTGCGAGTGGGTCGCCAGGGCGCGCATGATCTGTCCCATCGGGGAGGGAGGTAGGGGGGTACCACATTTCCCCCTCAAGCTGGACACAATTTTTGTTTCTTTCTTGTTAACGGAGCTTGCTCATCCAGTGATACACCCATCCGGTTACCTCCTGCGGGTGTTCTTCTCATATCAGGCGAGAAGCATAATGGTGTGGTCTAACACGGGTCCTCGGGCAGAACAGCTGCCGTGGCACTTTGGTCATGCGGCCAAGTGGCTGCGTGCGCACCCTGAGGTTGAAGTTGCCCGAGTAGGTTTAGATCACAGGCACCTGTACGAGGAGGCCAGAAAGGCAGGGAGTCCGGTGCCTGTAGTGGGCATCTCGGAAGTGGTCTGGGAGGGAGTGCAGACGCGGGGTCTGGACAACAGGCTCAAGGACCTGAATTGGTTGAGCCTCCATAGGTGCTTGCCGGTACGTTCCATCATGTACCGGTATAGTTTGGTGCAATCCCCCACCTGTCCAAGATCCTCTTGTGGCAGGGAGGAGACTGTGCACCATGTCTTTTGGGACTGTGCCTTTGCCGGAGTAGTATGGTCTAGGGCACGGGTGTTGTTAGGTTTGGTAAGGGGGGATTTTGTATTGACGTGGGCCAGGTTAGAGAGAGGTGTAGGGAGAGCGAGAGGGACGGATAGGGACAGGTTTCTGCTCTGGCTTCTCATGAGTCTCTTTAAACGGGGGCTGTGGGAAGCCAGGCAGAACATGGTGAAGACAGGGAGAGATTGGGGGGTGGAAGGGATAGTGAGGAGGGTGGAAGGAGATTTGAGGGGGAGGATGAAGAGGGAGGAGAGGAAGTGGGGGCAGCATGCTGCTCGGGAGAGGTGGAAGGGGGGTTTAGGGCTGGGTGTCATTTAGATTTGTAAGGGGATAGATTAGGGATGGGGAGATAGGGAAAGGTATTTTGTAGGGTGACGGGAGGGAAGATGCTCCCCTGAGGTTTTGTTTGGGGTTTATGATTAGTTAAATTAAAATACCATTATTTGAGTATGTATGAAAATTATGAGTTGTAAAGAATGAATGGTATTGAAGATAATAAATTATTTTTTATAAAAAAATATGCTCAGTCACTTTGGTTTTTCTTTTTTCATTGTTTTGGAAGAGAAGAGAACGTGAGCCGGGTGCGCCATTCTCCTTGCGGAGATGGTGCTAAATACATCAACACGGTCGGTCCCTGGGATTGGGCTGGCCAACACGATTCGGTTTGCTTGGAAGGAAAAGGAGTTGGAGCCTTTAGGACGGGAAACTTTTGGAAGGATAATATTGATGGGGATTCTAAAGCTGACGGTGAAGGACGTGTTTTGTTTCCAAGGCAACTCGTTGGAGGGAGCATACGACGTGGCACTATATACAGAGGAGAAACACGATGATATCCTGAGAAGGGCAAGAGCAGTGGGAGGCGAGAGGCCGATGAGCCACTATGAAATAACAAGCCTGGCGAAGAATAACTTTAGGGTTGTAACTGTCAACATTTACAACCCATACGTTAAGGATGAAGAGGTGAGGGCCTTTCTGGGGAGATACATGGATAACGTCTCCTCAGCAAGGCACCTCAAAGACTCCCTTGGGTTTTGGAATGGGAGGAGAGGCTTCCAGGCCCTCCTCAGAGAGGACCCAAAGGGACATGGTGGCTACCTCCATCCTCCTGCTATGTTCTCCCTAGGGGCTGACAGGGGGACGTTGTTTTATACACGTCAGCCCCCATTTTGCAGGCGCTGTATGGCCTACGGCCACATATTCGCCTCGTGCAGCACAAGAAAATGCAGATTTTGTGGATCTGAGGAACACGAGGCGAAGGATTGTGACAAGCCTAAGGCGTGCCACGGGTGTGGCTCGTCAGCACACCTGTGGCGGGGGTGCCCGGCTCGTCAGAGGTCATATGCGTCTGCGGCTGGGGGGGGAGCAGGAGCGGGGGATGGGGGAAGAAGAGGGGGGGAAGGAAGCAAGCCTCATGACCAGAGTACAGGTCCAGAGGGGAAGGCCGCAAGGAAGGAGGAGGAGCAAGAAGCGGTGGATGGAAGAGAGAAGGAAACGGAAGGCACGGGAGTAGGAGAACCAGGAAAAGCGGCGGAAGAAGGCAACCGAGTGGAGGAGCATGAGAGAGAAGAAAGCGAGGGAGGAGTGTTGGAGAAGGAGACGGTGGAAGAGCAAGTGGACTGGGGGGAAAGTGCCCTGGTGGAAGAGATGAGGGGTATGGTGGAGGAGCTGGTGGGGGGGGAGGGTGGTATCTCTCCACTACCGCCATCACCAAAGAAGAGAATGAAGAGGAGGGTGCGATTGGCCGACAGTGAGAGGGAGGGGATGGCCAAGAGAGTGATGGGGGTGGGAGAAACCTCTGGGTTGCTGCTGGTTTCCCCAGGCCCTCAACTTCTGTTGGGTGGGGACACACCTAACAAGACTCAGGACTGGGTACAGGAGGAGGTGGGGAGTTTTTTGTTTGGGGACTCAGCCTCCCCGATTTTTTTCCAATCCAGCTGCAGCACTGGGGAGGGGGAGGATTGTGGGGGTAGACCCAGGGTGCAGGGCACCCCGGAGCCAAACACTATTCCTGCATCCTGGGTTGGTGAGATGGAGGAAGTGGGGGGGATGTCGGGAGTACGGATGGTGTTTTCACCGGTAGATATGGAGCAGGGGAGCATCGGGTGAGTCTCCTGTTTTTGTTTTTTTCTGTCTGGGTTTAGAATTTGAGTGTATTACATGTTTTTATTTGATTCTTTCATGGGGTCTAATTTTACTTTTGTTACTTTAAATGTAAGGGGTTTAAGGGATTTTGTTAAGAGGAGGGCGGTTTTTAGTTATTTGGAGGGTGTGGGGTTTGATTTTTGTTTTTTACAGGAGGTTCACCTGAGGGATGGAGGGGATGTTAGTAGGTTTAAGAGGGAGTGGGACAAGGGGGAGTCGGTTTGGGGTATTGGGGGGGTGCACTCATCGGGGGTAGGGATTTTGTGTGGGCACAGGGAGGTAAAAGTGGAGGATTCTTTTGTGGTAATGCAGGGGAGGGTTATAGGGGTGGATGTCACGATAAGGGATTGTAAATTTAGATTAGTGGTGGTGTATGGGCCACAGGTGGTGGCAGACAGGAGGGAGATGGTGGACTGTCTGACGCCCCTGTGTGTCACAAATAGGAAATTAGTGATAGGGGGGGATTTTAATACAGATTTAGGAATAGGGGGGGATAGCAGTGCAGGCGCCATTACCAGGCTAATGGCTTGCCATGGTCTGGTTGATGGTGGTCTGCACACTACTCCGAAAATGGCCGGTCCTACATGGCGCAACTCCAGGGGGGTTGAGCGGAGGCTCGACTATATTTTTGTACCCAGGTCTTTGGGTAAGTTGTCTGGGCGGCTGTTGCCTGTTTTCTTTTCGGATCACGACGGGGTGCTCCTGCAGGTGGGGTCTCCAGTCTGCCTCTTTGGTAGGGGGTACTGGAAGTTAGATCGGGATGTGCTGGAGGAGCAGGCTTTTGTTGACAGGTTTTATGATTTCTTTTGGAGGCTTGAAGGCCTCCGGTCCATGTGCGAGGGGGTGTTAGAGTGGTGGGAATTAGTTAAGGTGAGGATTAGGGCTTTTATAATAGGGTATTGCAAGAGGAAAAAAAGGGAGGAGAGGAGGGAGGTGGATCGTATCCAAAGGTTAATTGAACTCGAGTATGAGGCAGGCAACCTCGGCGGGTCGTTTGACTGGGAGAGATCCGCTACCCTAAAGGCGCAGCTCAGGGAGTTGCAGGAGCGGAAGGCTCGAGCTTTCCTGGAGCGTGCGCATAGTGGCTTTCTAGAACACAATGAGACTTGTTCCGCTATGTTCTTTAAGTCGGTTAGGGCCAGACAGAGTAGGAAGGTAATGCATGGCATTAGGGAAGAAAATGGTAGTATAGTTAGAGAACCAGAGGATATGGTCAGGGTGACAAACGATCATTTCCAAGGTTTATTTAAGGAAAGGGAAATAGATGTAGAGCAGGGAAATGTGTTTTTAGAACACTTGTCCAGGCGGTTGCCGGAGGACATTAGAGAAGTGATGGAGGCCCAGATTTCACTAGAAGAGGTTGAGAGCGCTCTTAGGAGGATGGGAAAAGGGAAGGTGCCTGGGATGGATGGGCTGCCGGCTGAGTTTTATCTCAAGTTTTGGGGTATACTTGGACCAGTGGTCCTCGAAGTCTTGAAGGCCATCCTTGAGACGGGGGTCCCGGGGGGATCAATGGCTGTTGGTGTGCTGTCACTTTTATATAAGAAGGGGGAAGTAACAGACCTTGGCAACTGGCGGCCATTGACCATGCTGTGCGTAGATTACAAGCTACTTGCAAAGGTTTTAGCAGACCGGTTGCGCAGAGCCCTTCCCTACGTCGTTCATGAGGATCAGACGTGCGGGGTAGAGGGCCGCTCTATTAGATGGAACCTACAGTTAATCAGGGACTCCATCGCTTGGGTTGAAGATAGAGGACTGCCTTTAATGGTAGCAGCGCTAGATCAGGCGAAAACCTTTGATCGCGTGAATAGATCCTTTTTATTCAGAGTGTTAGGTCGATTAGGATTTGGGGAGAAGTTCATAGGATGGATTCGTACATTATATGTCGGAGCGGGGTGCCGAGTTAGTGTAAATAGTCACTTGGGTGACGTTTTTGACCTCTCGTCTGGGGTCAGGCAGGGGTGCCCACTCTCGGCTCTCCTCTTCGTTCTGTACATGGAGCCTCTGGGGGCTGCCATTAGGGCAGACACAGGGGTGGAAGGCTTGCTGATCCCTGGAAGTGGTGGGCTGCGTGTTAAGATGACGCAGTACGCCGACGACACTTCCTTGCTGCTGTGCAAGGACTCGTGCCTGACAAGGTCCCTTGCCATCTTTGGGGATTTCACCCGAGCGTCGGGAGCGGTTCTGAACCATGCAAAGTCTTCTGTCAAGTTTTTCAGTAGATGGCGCGGTAGAACGGATGTGCCCGGGGGGTTATCTCTCTGTGAGGGGGCCCTGAGGATTCTCGGGGTCCATTTTGAGACCTCCGGCTCAGCGACGCTGAACTGGAACATGCGTATCGCAGTGGTACAGAGGAAGCTAGCAATGTGGAAGGCTAGGTATTTGTCTTTTATGGGCAAAGTCCTGGTCCTAAAGGTGGATGTGTTGCCGTCTCTTTTGTATTTGGCGTACATCTACCCATTGCCGGCTTGTCTGAGGAGGCCTCTAGTGAGGCTTGTGTTTCAGTTCATGTGGAGTGGCAGGTGCGAGTGGGTCGCCAGGGCACGCATGATCTGTCCCATCGGGGAGGGAGGTAGGGGGGTACCACATTTCCCCCTCAAGCTGGACACAATTTTTGTTTCTTTCTTGTTAACGGAGCTTGCTCATCCAGTGATACACCCATCCGGTTACCTCCTGCGGGTGTTCTTCTCGTATCAGGCGAGAAGCGTAATGGTGTGGTCTAACACGGGTCCTCGGGCAGAACAGCTGCCGTGGCATTTTGGTCATGCGGCCAAGTGGCTGCGTGCGCACCCTGAGGTTGAAGTTGCCCGAGTAGGTTTAGATCACAGGCACCTGTACGAGGAGGCCAGAAAGGCAGGGAGTCCGGTGCCTGTAGTGGGCATCTCGGAAGTGGTCTGGGAGGGAGTGCAGGCGCGGGGTCTGGACAACAGGCTCAAGGACCTGAATTGGTTGAGCCTCCATAGGTGCTTGCCGGTACGTTACATCATGTACCGGTATAGTTTGGTGCAATCCCCCACCTGTCCAAGATCCTCTCGTGGCAGGGAGGAGACTGTGCGCCATGTCTTTTGGGACTGTGCCTTTGCCGGAGTAGTATGGTCTAGGGCACGGGTGTTGTTAGGTTTGGTAAGGGGGGATTTTGTATTGACGTGGGCCAGGTTAGAGAGAGGTGTAGGGAGAGCGAGAGGGACGGATAGGGACAAGTTTCTGCTCTGGCTTCTCATGAGTCTCTTTAAACGGGGGCTGTGGGAAGCCAGGCAGAACATGGTGAAGACAGGGAGAGATTGGGGGGTGGAAGGGATAGTGAGGAGGGTGGAAGGAGATTTGAGGGGGAGGATGAAGAGGGAGGAGAGGAAGTGGGGGCAGCATGCTGCTCGGGAGAGGTGGAAGGGGGGTTTAGGGCTGGGTGTCATTTAGATTTGTAAGGGGATAGATTAGGGACGGAGAGATAGGGAAAGGTATTTTGTAGGGTGACGGGAGGGAAGATGCTCCCCTGAGGTTTTGTTTGGGGTTTATGTTTAGTTAAATTAGTTAAATTAAAATACCATTATTTGAGTATGTATGAAAATTATGAGTTGTAAAGAATGAATGGTATTGAAGATAATAAATTATTTTTTATAAAAAATAAAAATAAAGAATATAGGCTGTATTAGGTTTTCACATTTCCGTTTGTTGTTTTTGTATTTGTTCGTATTTTCATCATTAAAGATGTCTCGATTTAACCACAAAAAAAAAAAGAAAAAAAAGATAGGCTGTATAGGTTTTCACATTCCGGTTGTTGTTTTTGAATTGTTCGTGTTTTTTCGTTATTAAACATGTATCAAAATTACCACACTGCATTTTGGTCCGACTCTCCTTCGACGGAAGAAAACCGTAACAGCCT
Source organism: Oncorhynchus kisutch (assembly GCF_002021735.2). Taxonomy (NCBI): domain Eukaryota; kingdom Metazoa; phylum Chordata; class Actinopteri; order Salmoniformes; family Salmonidae; genus Oncorhynchus; species Oncorhynchus kisutch. The sequence goes on from NC_034177.2 coordinate 37,869,335, forward strand.
AGCCCTTTGTTAATCCAACAACAGGCTAAGCTGTGTTTTCCTATATTGCACTTGTGATTTCATGAATATAAATATTTATACTGCTCTAAAAAATTAAAGGAACACTTAATAAGAATATTTCATTCATTCAGATCTAGGATGTGTTATTTTAGTGTTCCCTTTATTTTTCTGAGCAGTGTCGTAAAATGTATTGTATTCAGCGGTTGTTGATGACACTTATCCCAATAGGGGGATTGCAGCCATAACAAGTTAAAGTTAATGATGGAGATATAAGTCTCCAATTTCAGTGATTTTTGCAATTCGTTTAAGTCATTGGCAGCAGAGAACTGGAAGGAAAGGCGGTAGGTAGGTGTTGGCTCTCTTGATGACCACTGAAATGTACCTGCTGGATCGCGTGCTACGGGTGGGTGTTGCTATGGTGACCAGTGAGCTGAGATAAGACAGAGCTTTACCTAGCAAAGACTTATAGATGACCTGGAGAAAGTGGGTTTGGCGACACATTTGGACAGTGTCCAAAGAAGGGCCAGATGTATACAGAATGGTGTCGTCTGTGTAGAGCTGGATCAGAGAATCATCCGCAGCAAGAGCGACATCATTGATATATACAGAGAATATATATATATACAGAGAATTGAACCCTGTGGCACCCCCATTGAGACTGCCAGAGGGCTGGACAACAAGCCCTCTGGACAACAAGCCCTCTGATTTGACACACTGAACTCTATCTGATAAGTAGTTCGTGAACCAGGCGAGGCAGTCATTAGAGAATCCAAGGCTGTTGAGTCTGCCGATAAGAATACGGTGATTGACAGTCAAAATCCTTGGCCAGGTTGATTAAGATGGCTGCACAGTGTTGTTTTTACGATGGCAGTTATGACATCGTTTAGGATCTTGTGCGTGGCTGAAGTGCACCCAGAAACCAGCTTGGAAACCAGGTTGCATAGAGGAGAAGGTACGGTGGGATTCGAAATGGTCAGTGAACTGTTTGTTAATTGGGGCAAGGAGTTCCCCTCAGGGAACTCCACCCCCCGTTCAGCTGAAAAGGTGGCGCAGGGAATTCCAAAATATTCTTTATAAATATTTAACTTTCACACATTAACAAGTACAATACCTCAAATGAAAGATAAACATCTTGTTCATCTACCCATCATGTCAGATTTTTTAAATGTTTTACAGCGAAAAAACAACAAATATTTGTTAGACCACCACCAAACCAAAGACAAAACGCAGCCATTTTTTCCAGCCAAAGATAAAATCACAAAAGCAGGATAAAAAATAAAATGAATCACTAACCTCTTGAAAATCTTCATCAGATGACAGTCATATGACATGTTACACAGTACATTCATGTTTTGTTCGATAATATGCATTTTTATATCCACAAATCTCGGTTTACATTGATGCCATGTTCAGAAATTCCTCCAAAATATCCGGAGGAATTATATAAAGCTACGCCAGATAACAGAAATACTCATCATAAACTTTGACTAAAGATACATGTTCTACATATAATTAAAGATACACTGGTTCTTAATGCAACCGCTGTGTCAGATCTTTTTTAAACGTTACGGAAAAAGCCTAACATTGCAATAATCTGAGACGGCGCTCAGACGTACCCGCCATGTTGGAGTCAACAGAAATAAGAAATTACAACATAAATATTCCCTTACCTTTGATAATCTTTCATCAGAATGTAGTGCAAGGAGTCCTAGTTCCACAATAAATCGTTGTTTTGTTCCATAATGTCCAATACTAGTGTCCAAGTAGCTGCATTTGCTATCACTTTCAGCTCACATGCCCAAAAACTGACTGCTGGGCAAGTTGCCGCGGGGGTGCAGAGCTGTTGGCCAGGGTTGGGTTTGCCAGGTGATAAGCATGGCCAGCCGTAGAGAACTGCTTTTTGAAATTCTAGATTATGGTGGAGTTATCGGTGGTGAGCGTGTTTCCTAGCCTCAGTCCAGTGGGTAGCTGGGAGGAGGTGCTCTCATTCTCCAGGGACTTTACAGTGTCCCACAACTTTTTGGAATTAGTGCTACAGGAAGCCAATTTCTGTTTGAAATTTGCATTCTTAACTGAATGTATATATTGGTTCCTGACTTCCCTGATGCTAGTATAATACGCCACAGGATGTTTTTGTGCTGGTCAAGGGCAGTCAAGTCTGGAATGAACCATGGGCTATATCTGTTCTTAGTTCTACATTTTTTGAAAGGGGCATGCTTATTTAAAATGGTGAGGAAAGCACTTTAAAGAACAACCAGGCATCCTCCACTGACGGGATTAGGTCATTATCCTTCCAGGATACCCGGGCCAGGTTGATTAGAAAGATCTGCTCGCAGAACTGTTTTAGGGAGCGTCTGACAGTGATGAGGGGTGGTCGTTTGACCACAGACCCATAACGGATGCAGGCAATGAGGCAGTAATCGCTGAGATCCTGGTTGAAAACAGCAGAGGTGTATTTAGAGGGAAATTGGTTGAAAATGTTGTAATTGGGGATGGAAATTTCAGAATTTCTGGTGGCCTTCCTAAGCCATGATTCAGATTCGGCTAGGACATCAGGGTTGGCGGAGTGTGCTAAAGCAGTGAATAAAGCAAATTTAGGGAGGAGGCTTCTGATTTTAACATGACTAAATGGCTGGAAGCTATTGAGGATTTTTATTTAAACACATTAACAGTATCTATGGCATTAACTTCATTGATTGTATTAAAGGAAAATTATTAAGAAAAAACACCAAGCTGCATGAGACAAGGTGATAATTGTTGGTCCCCATTACATCTTAAAAGGTTGTAAATGATGTATATCTTGATTTAGAATGGCACGTCTTCATTGGCCAGCCTGTTCATGTGGGTTTTTTCAACTTGTCACCTGGTTAGTCATTGTTGCCATTCTCAATTATGTTTTTCATCTATTTTCCTGCAGTCACAAGAGTCAGTCCAACAATGAACAATGTCATCCCTCAGGTAGGCCCTGCCATGTTTGATTAGCCGTCAGCTTGGAAAACAGGTGGAACAGTTACACAACAATCACAACACATTCCAGATGAAAGTTTGCCTCTGAACTAGATCCAAATAAAAAGGGTTAATTGAGTTCACCCTTATTTGTTCACTCAGAAAATGGAGGCAGAGGCTCGCTCTCACTCTGGATACACAAAAATAGGAAAATAAGTGGTGACAGTGGAGTGGAGTTAACTATAATGTTCCTAAAATTGTTGTAGAGTGCTGTGTGTTGGTGTATTTGTATTCCTGATTATGTGTGTGTTTATGCTGCCTGTGTGTGTGCTTGCTCATGTGTCACGAGTCTGTGTGTATTTGCAGCATAATTACATTAGTTTTAATGAAGATGGATCTGAACATCATGTGGATTCCTCCACCCAACAGAGCGTTTCTGACGTGTTTCGGACATGTTTGTGTGTGTGTCTGTGTGTGCGCACGCGGACACTAATGTGGTGTGGCAGGGCCGTGATAGCCAGACTGGGAGGCCAGATTTCCCAGGGGTCTCTGTCACCTCCTGCTGTCAAGACTAACGGCCACAATGCAGGGGGATGCCCCAGTGACTGGGCTCCAGCTCGACTAGAGAGACCTTGGACGTGTCAGAGGTGTACAGGAAGTGGTAATACATGTAGGAGGGCAGCATCCTCAAAACTATGCACAGACAGATTTACAAGTAAGCCCTTATTGCATAGTGTAATTTAGTGGCCTTGTACTGTATTAATGTTCTCTGCAATATCCTCGTGAATTGTTCTTAGGGCATATTTGCAACCCTTCAAATGTATACTGAACAAAAATACAAATGCAACGTGCAGAATTTCAAAGATTTTACTGAGTTACAGTTCATATAAGGAAATCAGTCAATCAATCAATTTAAATAAATTGATTAGGACCTAATCTATTGATTTCACATGACTGAGCAGGGATGCAGCCATGGGTGAGCCTGGGAGGGCATAGGCCCACCTACTGGGGAGCCAGATCCAGCCAAACAGAATGCAGTTGTCATCACAAAAGGATTTATTACAAACAGAAATAGTCCCCCCCCCCCCCCCCCCGCAGGTGAAGAAGCCAGATGCTGAGGTCCTGGGCTGGCATGGTTACACATGGTATGCAGTTGTAAGGCCAGTTGGGCGTACAATTCTCTGACAACAGCTCTGGTGGACATTCCTGCGGTCAGCATGCCAATTGCATGCTCCCTGAAAACTTGAGGCATCTGTGGCATTGTGTTGTTTGACAAAACGGCACATTGTAAAGTGGCCTTTTATTTTCCCCAGCAAAAGGTGCACCTGTGTAATGACAATGCTGTTTAATCAGATTTTTGATATGCCACTCCTGTCAGGTGAAAGTAGAAATGCTCACTAACATGGAGGTAAACAAATTTGTGAACAACATTTGAGAGAAATAAGCTTTATGTACGTATGGAACATTTCTGGGATATTGTATTTCAGCTCATGAAACATGGGACCAACACTTTATATTTTTGCGTTTATATTTTTGTTCAGGATAGATTTTTGTACAACGTTTTGGGTACACTTAAAACGTATGTGCAACATTTTTGCTACCTAGGTCCTAAACTGATTAAAAGTGTTTGAGACGACATTAACTATACCGTTGTTCTTAAAATAGTGCTGGCACCCAGGGCTATGACTGAGGGTGTGTAAAGGAGAGTGTTGATGAAGAATAAACTGTGGATTAAAGTGGACAAATTAGCAGTAAATGGGTCAGTGAGGGAGTGAAATACTGAGCCATGCATCCATTCTCTGGCCTTACTCTATGACTCAAGAGTCTGTCAGACATGGGTAATACAGACAGATACAGATGTCTATTATGTGCACGCCTACATAATAATCATATGCTTTGGCTGTGGTATTCTGTTCCACTTTTGCTTTATAAAGCCAAATCATTTTCCCAACATGCTTTATTAGAAAATCGCCAAAGTAATCATATCTATACAATATTATGGATGGATTTCTAGCATTGTGTAGTCTTCCATTGAAAGTAGGTGCCATCAGTCGGAATCAGCAGCAGGAGGAAATTAGAAGAGAGAAGCAGCTTGATAACATCTGCCCAAATCTGAGCTGCATAAAAAGCCCCAATATACATATTCTCATATTTTCTTTCTCTCTCTCTCTCTCTCCCCATCTTGCTGAAAATGACATCAGTGTTATGGCCTCTAGCAAGGTATAGACATGTTGTAAAATATATATATATATTTTAACAAACAACTTCAACACCAGAAACTTACAGCAGATAACATGGCTCTGACAAATAATCATCGTTTTCAATTAAATTATGTATCCATATACGACACTTTCACATCTGTGGTGGCTGTTGGCTCATAAATATTTCATTTCAGCACTGACATACACATAGACCCAGCTTGACTTGGATTTATATATTCTATATCTGCTCCCTTCAGTTTCAGGATCTCTGAGTGAGAGCCGTCATCCCCCATACGACTGTCTGTCAGTCAGAGCTTCAACATTTCTTTCACGGCTAGAAAATTACGTCCCAGTCTTGGCGACAGGGTATGCCTTCAGATCCCCTAGACCTTTCCAACTCTTATCTATCCATAATGATATTTATTTGGCTACCAGATCTTTCCTTGAATCCCTTTAAATGGCTAGACACTACCTGAGGTTCTAAAATGGTTGCATCCTTTTATGGAGTTGTTTACGTTTTATCGGTGACATTCAAGAGCTTATCAGGACATGTATACTGTATATATTTAGAATATGTAAGGGATAGTTGATTGGCTAAGGTCATTGTCTCTTCGCTGACCCAGTCAATCAGTAAACAGAACCAAGACATTCTAAAGGAAGGTCCAATAAACCTCAAGAGGCGGGACTAACTATCACATTCTTCGTGATGCGGGAGAGATTTAACAGTATGTTGAATAGAGTGCCATGATAAAATCCTACAGAACAAAAACACCATACAAATATCATAAAACAGTTAGAAATTATGTGTTTTACCTGAAATCAGTGGAGTCTACTGGAAAACGGAAGACAGACTTCAAGTATTTTAATATTATAATTATTCTGTGCTACAAGTGGAGCGAGAGACCAGCAACGTTTTCTGTGGCATCAGCTACAGAGAGATCAGTTAGCAGCAGCACAGGAAAGTCGAGGATCTGGACATTGAATAGCGAGGGAAGTTCCAGCTCGAGGGAAGCATTGAAATTCAGCAAAGGGACGTAAAAACGTTCACTATTAGACTTAAATTGACACCACACCCAAACCGGGCGCGCAAATGGATTTTGTCCACCCACACCAAATGCGATCCTGACACGCAGGTTGAAATATCAAAACAAACTCTGAACCAATTATAGTATTTTGGGGACAGGTCAAAAAGCAGTTTCTAGCTAATTTGTCCTATTTAGATTGCTTGCTGTTGCTAGCTAATTTGTCCATGGTTATAAACGTTGAGTTGTTATTTTACCTGAAATGCACAAGGTCCTCTACTCCACACACAAAACGGTCAACCGAATCGTTTCTAGTCATCTCTCCTCATTCAAGGCTTTATCCTCTTTGGACTTTATATCGCGATTGGCATCTGACTTTCATAGTATTACCACGACGACCGACCTCAGTTAATCTTTCAATCACCCACTTGGGTATAACCAATGAGGAAACGGCACGTGGGTATCTGCTTCTATAACCAATGAGGAGTTGGGAGAGGCAGAACTTGCACCGCTTCAGCGTCACAAATAGAACTGTCTTCTATTTTAGCCTTGGCAATGCAGATGCTCGTTGGTGCGCGAGCAGTGTAGGTGCAATCACTGAATAACATGTATGTGTAAACTTATTTTGCAACGCTCGCGCACGTGACTTGAGAGGTGTGGTTATCATGTTAACGTAATTCATAGATACGGATAGTATCAGTGTGAACGAACAGTGACTGTGAAGTTGGCAACAATAACAATTAGCCACAGTAGCAGACAGTGTAGCTCACTCAAGTTCAGCTATTCTGGAAACTCATGAGCTGGAGCATATAGCTAGCTCTGACAATAGAAGCAGATTAATAATTCATTCTAGCTGAAGATCAATAGTTTGGGAGAGAAGCAGACTTGTGACTCTGAGGGAATACACATGATTCTCTCATAGGAGAAAGCAGTTCTATGAAGAGAGCTAAACAGGACATTGTCATTTAAGACAGTTTAGTGCTGGTTTATTTAGTTAAACGGGGCTGAGTTCAAATGATCTTCCATTGTCAAATTTATTTGTGACTTATTTAGGTTTATCTGATAATCAAAGATTGATTATCTACAAGTTCATGGGTTGGAAGTTACGCCTTGTTGAATACTGAAGGTGGTTTGGAGAAACTACTGTTTCTTTTTGAGTGTTTATGTTAGTGGTTGGAGAAATCAGTCCCTATTTGTTAAAAGACCAAGTCCATAATATGGCAAGAACAGCTCAAATAAGCAAAGAGAAATGACAGTCCATCATTACTTTAAGACATGAAGATCAGTCAATATGGAAAATTGCAAGAACTTCAAACATTTCTTCAAGTGCGGTCGCAAAAACCATCAAGCGCTATGATGAAACTGGCTCTCACGAGGACCACCACAGGAAAGAAAGACCCAGAGTTACCCAGAAGTAAGAAGAATCTTACATATATTTGGATTTGTTTAACAATTTCTTGGATTCTAAATGATTCCATATGTGTTATTTCATAGTTTTGATGTATTCACTATTATTCTACAATCTAGACAATAGTAAAACATTAAGAAAAACCCTTGAATCAGTAGGTTTGTTCAAATGTTTGACTGGTACTGTAATTCCTGGATGACAGAAAGCTTGGCCCCAGTGATGTACTCACTACACTCTGTACCGCCTTAAGGTCGGATGACAAACAGTTGCCATACCAGGCAGTGATGCAACAGGTCAGGATGCTCTCGATGGTGCATCTCTAGAACTTTTTGAGGATCTGAGGACCCATGCCAAATCTTTTCAGTCTCCTGAGGGGGAATAGGCTTTGTCTTGCCCTCTTCACAACTGTCTTAGTGTGTTTTTGACTATGATAGTTTGTTGGTGATGTGAACACCAAGGAACGTGAAGCTCTCAACCTGTTCCATTACAGCCTGGGTAATCTACAATCATCTTCTTTGTCTTGATCACGTTGAAGGAGAGGGTGTTATCCTGGCACCACTCAGCCAGGTGTCTGACCTCCTCCCTATACGCTATCTCGTCGTTTTCGGTGATCAGGCCTATCACTGTTATGTCATTGGTAAACTTGATGACGGTGTTGGAGTCATGCCTGGCAGTCATGAGGGAACAGGGAGTACAGGAGGGGGCTGAGCAGGCACCTCTGAGGGGCCCCTGTGTTGAAGATCAGCATGTCAGATGTGTTGTTCCCTACCCTTACCACATTGCAGAGGGAGGTGTTTAGTCCCAGGGTCCTTAGCTTAGTGATGAGCTTTGTGGGCACTATGGTGTTGAACGCTGAGCTGTAGTCAATTAATATTATTCTCACATAAGTGTGCCTTTTGTTTAGGTGGGAAAGGGCAGTGTTGAGTGCAATAGAGTTTGCAACATATGTGGATCTGTTGGGGCGGTATGTGAGCCATGACCAGCCTTTCAAAGTACTTCATGTCTACAGATGTGAGTGCTATGGGTTGGTAATAATTTAGGCAGGTTAACTTAGTGTTCTTGGGCACAGAGACTGTGGTCTGCTTGAAACATGTTGGTATTACATGTTGGTATGACTCAGTCAGGGACAGGTTGAAAATGTCAGTGAAGACACTTGCCAGCTGGTCAGTGCATGCTCGGAGTACACGTCCTGGTAATCCATGGTAATGGTAATCCATCTGGCCCTGCGGTCCTTGTGAATGTTGACCTATTTAAAGGTCTTACTCACATCGGCTACAGAGAGTGTCGTCTGGAACATATACAGTCGTCTGGAACAGCTAGTTCTCTTATGCATCTTTCAGTGTTACATGCATCGAAGCAAGTATAGTAATTTATCTCATCTGGTAGGTTTGTTTCACTGGGCAGCTCGTTGCTCTTCTTTCCTTTGTAGTCTGTAATAGTTTGCAAGCCCTGCCACATCTGATGAGCATCGGAGCCGGTGTATAACGATTAAATCTTAGTCCTGTATTGACGCTTGGCCTGTTTGATGGTTCGTCGGAGGGCATAGCGGTATCTCTTATAAGCTTCCGGGTTAGAGTCCCGCTTGGAAGCGACTGCTCTGCCCTTTAGTTCAGTGGGGATGTTGCCTGTAATCTATGGCTTCTGGTTGGGGTATGCACGTACGGTCACTGTGGGGGGGACGTCATTGATGCACTTATTGACGAAGCCAGTAACTGATGTGGTGTACTCCTCAATGCCATCGGAATAATCCCAGAACATAATCCAGTCTGTGCAAGCAAAACAGTCCTGTAGCTGACCACATTCTTATTGACCGAGTCACTGGTGCTTCCTGCTTTAGTTTTTGCTTGTATGCAGGAATCAGGAGGATATAATTATGGTCAGATTTTCCAAATGGAGGGAGAGATTTGTATGCGTCTCTGTGTGTGGAGTAAAGGCGATTTAGATTTTTTTTCCCTCTGGTTGCAGCTCTAACATGCTGATTGAATTTAGGTAAAAACTGATTTGAATTTCTCTGCATTAAAGTCCCCTGCCACTAGGAGCGACGCCTCTGGATGAGCATTTTTCCCTTTGCTTTTGGCCGTGTACAGCTCATTGAGTGCAGTCTTAGTGCCAGCATTGGTCTGCGGTGGTATATAGACAGCTACGAAAAAAATAGATGTAAACTCTCTCGGTAAATAGTTTGGTCGACAGCTTATCATGAGATACTCTACCTCAGGCGAACAAAACCTTGAAAACTTCCATAGATTTCATGGACCAGCTGTTGTATATAAATATGCATCGGCCGCCACCTCGTCTTTCCAGAGGACGCTCCTCTATCCTGCCGAAAAAGTTTAAAACCCACCAGCTGTATGTTATTCATTTCGTCGTTCAGCCATGACTCTGTGAAACATAAGATATTACAGTTTTTAATGTCCAGTTGGTAGGATATGTGTGCTCGTAGTTTGTCTATTTTATTATCGATTGGTTGTACTTTGGCTAATGGGACCGATGGTAAAGGTAGATTACCCTCTCGGCGACAGATCCTAACAAGGCACCCGGACCGCCGTCCACGATACCGCCGAATTTTCCTCCCCAGAATGACGGGGATGGTCCTTGTCCTTGTCGGGTGTCTGGAGAAAATCTGTCCTGTCCGACTCGTTGAAGAAGAATTCCTCCAGGTGGGGTGAGTAATCGCTGCCCTGATATCAATAAGCTCTTTTCAGTCATAAGACACAGTTACAGAAACATTATATACAAAATAATTTACAAATATTGTGTGAAACAGACAATTGCATAATTAGTTACGGGATCGTAAAACGGCGGCCATCTGCTTCGGCACCATTATTACACTCTCAGCCCGTTCCATTACAGCCCCGTCGATGTGAATGGGGGTGTGTTCGGCCTTCCTTTCCTGTAGTCAACAATTAACTCCTTTGTCTTGCTCACATTGAGGTGGTTATCCTGGCAACACGCTGCCAGGTCTCTGACCTCCTCCCGATAGGCTGTCTAATCTTTGTCGGTGATCAGGCCTACCACTGTTGTGTCGTCAGCAAACTTAATCATGGATTTGGAGTCATTCTTGGCCACGACGTCGTGGGTGAACAGGGAGCACAGGAGAGCAGATGTGTTGTTGGCTACCTTTAGCACCTGGGAGCAGCCTGGCAGGAAGTCCAGGATCCTGCTGCAGAGGGCGGTGTTTAGTCCCTGGGACTAAACACCTAAACACCTACTGTTTATCATGTTTTGGTGTGTTGACTATCAAGACTCTCGACACTATACCACTACTCCTAGTGGATGGACATTGTTCATGTGAAACATTCTGTAATTCTAAAGGAAGAATAGAAAAGACTGATACACTACTTCATGTTAATAGGGGGAACCAAAAGTTTTTAAACGTTTAACTGGATTTATTCATAGAGACCATACCATTGCACTCTTTAAATACATAACTGTAGATAAAGCATAGATATCTCACAGCAAAGATCTTCAACCCACAAATCCATCTCAACTTGCCTCACACTTCTTTGACATGGAATGAAAAGGAAATGCCTTTAATGTAAACATGTCATTTTAAAATGTCAAGTCGATAGTTTTCTGGCCTTCTCACATTATTGAGATGTGCAATTATTCCCTTACAACTCAGTCTGTCATGTGTTAATGCTTACATATTTCCAGATACTGTCTTCATTCTTATCCTGACTGTCCAATCACATCAATGAAAAAACCACTTCTTCTCCTGTAATCCAGTGTCACCTCTATTTACCAGCAGGCATTGGTCAAGGAACAGACAGGAAGACAGACTGCTGTGCCCCTCTTCAGGCGCCTTCTTGTGATGACCCCTTCCACTCACATCTTGATTACTCTTAGGGGAGACAGAAGGTCTAGGGTATCATTTGTTTGCCACTCCATCCACTTTGGAGGTGAATATGCATAAACACGCTCCAGTATGTATGTGCACAGCAGTTGTACAAGCTCATCTCATTGGGTGGCAACGAGGAACACTATGGCACTGTCCTGAGAAATGTGTGTCTGCTTCAGTAATTTAGTTCGCTTTGATTTTAACAAAAGGCTAAGCTGTGTCTCAATATATTTCATTTGTGATTTTCATGAATAGGAAAATTTCCCGGGGATATTTATGTCCGCTGCGTTATGCTAATTAGTTTGAGGCGATGATTATGCTCCCGCATGCGGGATGGGGGTATCAAGAAGTTAATGCCCTCCTTGCCTGGTCCATGAGTTCTCGTGGGCGGTCCTCTCTTGGCAGGTTTATTGTGGTGCCATATTCTTTCCATTTTTTTATAATGAATTTAATGGTGCTCCATGGGATGTTTCAAGTTTCTGAATTTTTTTTAGAACCCAACTGATCTGTACTTCTCTACAACTTTGTCCCTGACCTGTTTGGAGAGCTCCTTGGTCTTCATTGTGCCGCTTGCTTGGTGGTGTTGCAGACTCTGGGGCCTTTCAGAACAGGTGTATATATACTGAGATCATGTGACAGATCATGTGACACTTAGATTGCACACAGATGGACTTTTTAAACTAATTATATAACTTCTGATGGTAATTAGTTGCACCAGATCTTATTTAGGGACTTCATAGCAAAGCGGTGGATACATATGCATGCACAACTTTCCCATTTATTTTTTTTATTTTTTTTTGAAACAAGTAATTTTTTTCATTTCACTTCACCAATTTGGACTATTTTGTGTATGTCCATTACATGAAATCAAAATCAAAATCAATTCAAATTACAGGTTGTAATTCAACAAAATAGGAAAAACGGGGTGATGAATACTTTTGCAAGGCACTGTAGTTTCTTCATTGATGTGCTCACCAATATCAACACTTGGTCTTGAATTTAATTGCATGCTAGATTGGCTAGTAGCTAACCTTAGCCAGCTGGAGTTAGCTAGGTAGCACCGGTTTTCCATTTGACACTAACAATAGTGCATTGTGGGTTGTTCCGAAAATCAAAATCCTAAACTATTTTTGGAGTTATAAGTAACCACACCGTGACTACAACTAAGTTACTACTTTGACCACACTACGTTGTTACTTTGGTGAGTAAAAACAAATGCTTTCTACCCTTTAAAATACACTTATACTCCAACAAGTAAAATTTCCCTTTGGCTAGCTTTACTACCTGCCTATGTCAATGAGCATTAGCATTCTAATGAACAACAGCTGCTGCATCTAAAAACTATCACAACCAAATATAATATTACAGGCTGTTCAAGCAATAATTAAAACATCATTGTATGAGAACACCAAATTTTCAGTTTGAAATAATAACTAAGTAAATCTAGGCTATGTTGAATGGGCGCAGATGGCCAATGTCAGTTGTTTTCTCCCACGGTGGCCGTTATACTTGTTCATGATGTGAATAGCGACTTGGAGTATGAGCTGGAAGTCAAAACCGGATCTCAACTTAGTGCTTCTGGGTCTACATGGTTTACCATGCATCAATCCCAGTCATAAGTGAAGCTAAAGTATATACATTGATAAACAGTACACAATGAGTAATGTACCTTTCTCTATCAAAGCCTACACTGTAACCAACAAGTATTTTTATCTGCATCTTTTAGAAAGGCCTTATGAAGTATTGGTCTCTTAATATGTTTTATTGCATAATGTGCTACCTTAGGGTCTGTCTGCTCGTCTGTTGTGTCACCTGCCTCTAATCCGACCTGTACTTTGAGTCTGTGCTCTATTGCATCCCAGTAGCACCCCCTCCTCCCCTACTCTTCCTTCTCCTCCTCCCCCTCCTTTTACTCCTCCTCAAGCCAGCACTGAAGTAGTCTTTACACTGATGATAAACTATGTACCATCCCACTTCTGGCTATCTTCTCCTCACCCCGTTTCCCTCTCTCTGTCAGGAGGCATCCCCAGGGTGTCAGACTAACGTGGTTCAATTACTCACATAATCACAGGCGATTACTGTGAAAAGGCACTCAGATCAGATCACAGAAGATAGATAAAGTCACTGAGGATTCATCATGTCGAAGTGAGCTGTGTTTCTGCCATAGTCAGCAAGGGATATGTTAATGTTGCTAGGGAAATTAATTGGAGTATTAGCTTACAAACATTTGGTGACATTTTATTGTGGCTTGGAGGGACCGACTTCGCTAGGGTTGTTTTTCAATAGCATTGGTCTTTAGCGAGGTACTTTCTTTTTAATTAGATACAACTAACAGCTGGATAAGCAAACAACATTTCAGTCAGACTGAAGTATCAGCAGCTTGCTGATTCATATTTGCTAGTGAAATAAAAAGAACCTCTCTCTTGCTTAGTTGGCCACGTTTTTTGACGACACCAGAGTCATATTGGTTATATACAGTTCCAGTAAAAGTTTGGACACACCCACTCATTCAAGGGTTTTTCATTATTTGTACTATTTTCTTATGGCGTAGAACAGCAGACTGGGATAGGGAGAGATTGAATATGTCCATAAACACACCAGCCAGCTGGTCTGCGCATGCTCTGAGGATGCGGCTAAGGGCCGGCAGCCTTGCAATTGTTAACCCATTTAAATGTTGTACTCACGTCGGCCATGGAGAAGGAGAGCCCACAGCCTTTGGTAGCGGGACGCGTCAGTGGCACTGTATTATCCTCAAAGCGGGCAAAGAAGGTGTTTAGTTTGTCTGGAAGCAAGACGGAGGTGACCGTGACGTGGCTGATTTTCTTTTTATAATCCGTGATTGTCTCGTGTCGGAGCCATTGCATTGTGACTCCACTTTGTCCCTATGCTGACATTTCTCTTGTTTGATTGCATTAGTCTTTAAATAATTCCTCAAGCTCTTTTATTTATATTTATTTATTTCATCTTTATTTAACCAGGTAGGTTAAACTTGTTCTCATTCACAACTGTGACCTGGCCAAGATAAATCAAAGCAGTGCAACAAAAACAACAACACAGAGCTACACATAAACAAATGTACAGTCAATAAGACAATATAAAAGAAAAATAGAAAAATAGATTTATAGTGTGTGCAAATGTAGAAGAGCAGGGAGGTAGGCAATAAATAGGCCATAGAGACAAAAGCATAAATACTGGAGTGATAGATGTGCAGATGATGTGCGAGTAGAGATACAGGGGTGCAAAAGATCAAGAGAGTAAGTAATAATATGGGGATGAAGTAAATGGGTGTGCTATTTACAGATTTGCTTTGTACAGGTACAGTGATCTTTTTTCTGCACTTCCTGTCTGAATGACATGCCCAAAGTAAACTGCCTGTAGCTCAGGCCCTGAAGCCAGGATATGCATATAATTGATAGTATTGGAAAGAAAACACTTTGAAGTTTGTAGAAATGTTAAAATAATGTAGGAGAAAATCCAATCAGATTATTTTTTGGGGGGAACAATCCTCTTAGAAATGCAAGAGTAAGGTCATATTGAAAATTAGCTCCCTGGATGCAATTCCTATGGCTTCCACTGGGTGCTCAAAAGCGAATAAGAAATATCAGGACACAGTCTTGGAAATGTGTGTTTGAGCGCGACATGAAGACATTACGCACCTACTAAAATCGGTTTCATATTGAACATACTTCTTTCCAAAATAAAAAATTATAGTTTGATTACATTTTAGAGTATCTGAGGAGTAAATAGAAACGTATTTTGACTTGTTGAAACAAAGTTTAGGAGTAGATTTTCAGATTCCTTTCTCTGCATGTTGAACGAGTGGATTACTCAAATCGATGGCACCAACTAAACATACTTTTTGGGATATATGAAGGATTTTTCCTAACAAAACGACACTACATGTTATAGCTAGGACCCTTTGGATGACAAATCAGAGGCAGATTTTCAAAAAGTAAGTGAATATTGAATTGTTATTTGTGAATGTGTGAAACCTGTGCTGTTTGATGTAAGGCGCCATCCTCAAACAATCGCATGGCATGTTTTTGCTGTAATAGCTACAGTAAATCGGACAGTGCAGTAAGATTAACAAGAATTTAAGCGTTCGGCTGATATAAGACACTTATATGTACATAAATGTTTAAAATCCATAATATTCATGATTCTTTTTTTGAATTGTGCGCCCTCCTGTTTCACCGCAAGTTGTCTAGCGGGACTCCTATCCCTAAATAAAGTTACAGAGGGAGACATAAGTTTCCAGCTTCAGAGATTTTTGCAATTTGTTCCAGTCATTGGCAGCAGGGAAATGGAAGGAAAGGCGGCCAAAGTAAGTGTTGGCTTTGGGGTGACCAGTGCAATATACCTGCTGCAGCGAGTGCTACGGGTGGGTGTTGCTACAGTGACCAGTGAGCTGAGATAAGGTTTACCTAGCAAAGACTTACAGATGACCAGGAATTTGTGGGTTTGGAGACAAATATGTAGTGACTGCCAGCCAACAAGAGCATACAGATAGCAGTGGTGGTGTCACGACTTCCACCGAATGTGGCCCCTCTCCCTGTTCGAGCAGTGCTCGGTGGTCGTCGTCGCCGGCCTACTAGCTGCCACCGATCCATTTTTTATTTTTGTTTGTGTCTGTCTGTATTGTTTACACCTGTGTCTTATTAGTTGATTTCGGTGGGTATATTTGCCTCCGCTGCCTGCTAGTCTTTGTGCGGGATTGTTTTCTGTGGTTACGTTCGTTAGGGGTGTGTGTCTGCTCCACTAGGTTTTCTTTTTCTCACGGCAGTTGTGCCGTTCGGTATGAGTTGAGGAGTAAAGATTTCTCCCCCGTGTGTAAAACTATTTTGCCACTGGGACTTCCTTGCTCTCCTGCTCCTGATTCCTGTACCTCCCTCCATTAGGACGCTCGTAACAGGTGGGTAGTATATGGGGCTTTGACAAAACGGATGGCATTGCGATAGTCTACATCCAGTTTGCTGAGTAGAGTGTAGGGGGCTATTTTGTAAATGACATTGCTGAAGTCAAGGAGGGTATGTTTGCATGAGTGAAGGAGGCTTTGTTGCGAAATAGGAAGCCGATTCTAGATTGAATTTTGGATTGGAGATGCTTAATGTGAGTCTACATCTAACCAGACACCTAGATATTTGTAGTTGTCCACATGTTCTAGGTCAGAACCGTCCAGAGTAGTGATGCTAGTCGGGCGGGAGGGTGCAGACAGCAATCGGTTGAAGAGCATTCACTTAGTTTTATTAGCATTTAGAAGCCACGGAAGGAGTGTTGTATAGCGTTGAAGTCGTTTGGAGGTTTGTTAGCACGATGTCCAAAGAAGGTCCAGGTGTATACAGAATTGTGTCGTCTGCGTAGTGCTGGATCAGAGAATCACCAGCAGCAACAGCGACATCATTGATATACACAGAGAAAAGACTCGGCTCGAGAATTGAACCCTGTGGAACCCCCATAGAGACTGCCAGAGGTGCGGACAACAGGCGCTCCAATTTGACACACTGAACTCTATCTAAGAAGTAGTTATTGAACCAGGCGAGGCAGTCATCTGAGAAGCAAAGGCTATTGAGTCTGCCGATAATAATACAGTGATTGACAGGCGAAAGCCTTGGCCAGGTACTGCTGCACAGTACTGTCTTTTATCGATGGCAGTTATGATATAATTTAGGGCCTTGAGCGTGGCTGAGGTGCACCCATGACCAGCTCGGAAACCAGATTGCATAGTGGAGAAGGTACGGTGGTGTCGTATGAAATGCTATTCTATAAAATAATTTATCTGTAAATAACACTACCTGATTAAGCTAATCAGGCAAATGTAATTAACTAGAAAGTCGGGGCATCACAAAATAATGATTATAGAGCTGTTATCTTCCGAATAAACTCTTAAAGACCTAGAAATCGTTGACATTAATAGCAGTCAATATTTAATCGTCACCTTGTTAACTTGTCTTTCGAAGATTTTAGAAAGGCAGGGTAGGATGGATATAGGTCTATAACAGTTTGGGTCTAGAGTGTCTCCCCCTTTGAAGAGGGGGATGACCGCGGCAGCTTTACAATCTTTGGGGATCTCAGACGAGACGAACGAGAGGATGAATAGGCTAGTAATAGGGGTTGCAACCATTTTGGCGGATAATTTTAGAAAGCGAGAGTCCAAATTGTCCAAAGCTGATTTGTAGGGATCCAGATTTTGCAGTTCTTTCAGAACACGACTGCCTGGATTTGGGTGCTGGAGACACTGGGGGGGGGGGGGGGGGGGGGGTTGGACAAGTTTCTGTAGGGGGTGCTGAGGTGTTGGCCGGGGTAGGGGTAGACAGGTGGAAAGCATGGCCAGCCGTAGGAAAATGCTGGATTTATCGGTGGTGACAGTGTTTCCTATCCTCAGTGCAGTGGGCATCTGGGAGGAGGTACTCTTATTCTCCATGGACTTTACAGTGTCCCAAAACTTTTTGGAATTAGTGCTACAGGAAGCACATTTCTGTTTAAAAAAGCTAGCCTTAGCATTCCTATCTGACTGAGTATATTGGTTCCTGACTTCCCTGAAAAGTTGCATATCGCGGGGGCTATTCGATGCTAATGCAGAACGGCACAGGATGTTTTTGTGCTGGTCAAGGGCAGTCAAGTCAGGGTTGAACCAAGGGCAATATCTGTTCTTAGTTCTACATTTTTTGAATGGGGTATGCTTATTTAAGATGGAGAGGCACTTTTGAAAAGCAACCTGGCATCCTTGACTGATGAGATAAGGTCAATATCCTTCCAGGATACCCAGGCCAGGTCGATTAGAAAGACCTGTCAATGTAAGGCCAAATGCAGGAGATGAGAAGCAGGTACAGGGAGTGAACCTTTAATACAAACAGACATGCAACGGAACAGGGACAGCATCGGGACATAAACCCGACACAACAAACAATGCTACTGCAGGGAACAACATGGAGGAGCAGCCATATATGCAGGGGAAAACAACAAAGTGAGGGAGTTCAGGTGAGTCCAATGACCACAGCTGAGCGTAATGATGGTAACAGGTGCTTATGATGACGGGTAGCCTGGCGCCCTCAAGCGCCAGGTGGGGGAGCCGGAGCAGGCGTGACAGTTGATCATTGCTAAACAGCCATTTTTATGTCTTGCCATAGATTTTCAAGACGATTTAAGTCAAAACTGAGTCTCTCTGGAACATTCAAGTTGTCTTGCTAAGCAACTCCTGTGTATATTTGACCTTGTGTTTTAGGCTGGTGTCCTCACTGAAAGGTGAATTTGTCACCTTTGGAAAGCAGATTGAACCAGGTTTTCCTCTAGCATTTTGCCTGTGCTTAGCTCTATTCCATTGCTTTTCATCTTAACAATTCCCTAGTCCTTGCCAATGACAAGTTACCCATAACATGATGCAGCCACCACCATGCTTGAAGATATGCAAATTGTCAATGAAAATTGTCCCGGCAGTCATTTGATTAGCCGTTCAGCAGTCTTAAGAATGATGGAAGTTGTTCAGAAGCCTTTTGGACCTAGTCTTGGCGCTCCGGTACCGCTTGCCGTGCGGTAGCAGAGGGAACAGTCTAGGATCCAGTTTCAGAGGGAGGTGTTTAATTAATCTCAGGGTCCTTAGCTTAGTGATGAGCTTTGAGGGCACTATGGTGTTGAACGTTGAGCTGTAGTCAATGAACAGCATTCAAACGAAGGTGTTCCTTTTGTCCAGGTGGGAAAGAGCAGTGTTTAGTGCAATAAAGATTGTCATCTGTGGACCTGTTGGAGCGGTATGCACATTGGAGTTGGTCTAGTGTTTCTGGGATGATGGTGTTGATGGCTACAGACGTGAGTGCTACGGGTCGGTAACCATTTAGGCAGGTTACCTTGGTGTTCTTGGGCACAGAGTCTGCTTGAAGCATGTCGGTATTACAGTCTCGTCCAGGGACAGGTTGAAAATGTCAGTGAAGATTTGTGAATCGCTGTGACATATGAAATACGAGTGAGAGTGTAATCAATGTGTAATAATTTTGTTTAAAAAAATTATGAACATGTTAAATTGTGACGTTTGGAGTAGGTTTTGTAGCTCTGTAGGAGAATAATAACATTTAATCACTTTTTGAATTACATTTAAGGCAGAAAAATATTTAGACGACAGGTGTGTAGACTAACTAGGCACTGTAGGTTATATTTTTTCAAACTGTAATTGGAATGATGAAGGATAATGAAGGTGTTATGGAATATCTCCATTCACTTATTCTACTGCCTGGCATCTGACTAACCATTTCCAGCTGGAATCAACAGATAAGGGGAGAGAACAATATCACAGGTATTTCCACTCTGGTGGAGAAAGAGAGAACGGGAGAAGGAGAGCAAGAGGGGAGAAAGAGAGAGTGGTTGGAGAGATAGGGGAGTGGAGAGAAGTTGAGAGAGATAAGGGAAAAGAGAGCAGGGCTATGGGGGGTGAAAGAGAGAAAGAGGCAGAGGGAGGGATCAAAAATCTGGAGGAGTCAAGAGGTAGAGACGATGGAAAAATCAATCACCTCTTTTGACCACAATCAATAGCCACCACAAACCCACCAAGTGACAGAAACAGACCATTGAGTGTCTCCTATTTCTGTGTCTCCTCCAACCATGTTCTCTTATGCCATTATACACTAACAGCATGTGGTGTATGGAGTTTACAGTTTACTGTTCAGGACCCAATTCAATCAATAGCAAATAAACTAGTGTGGTTTTACACCAGGTAAACCCGACACACACTATATACAGACTGTTCCTATCATGGACACTAATATTGGATAATGACCCGGAACCACACCTGCCTTTTAAAATACATTATATACATTTGTGGCCAAACGTTTTGAGAATGACACAAATATAAATTTTCACAAAGTATGCTGCCTCAGTTTGTATGCTGGCAATTTGCTTAAACTCCAGAATGATATGAAGAGTGATCAGATGAATTGCAATTAATTGCAAATTCCCTCTTTACCATGCAAATGAACTGAATCCCCCCAAAAAACATGTCCACTGCATTTCAGCCCTGCCACAGAAGGACCAGCTGACATCCTGTCAGTGATTCTCTCGTTAACACAGGTGTGAGTGTTGACGAGGACAAGGCTGGAGACCATTCTGTCATGTTGATTGAGTTCGAATAACAGACTGGAAGCTTCAAAAGGAGGGTGGTGCTTGGAATCCTTGTTCTTCCTCTGTCAGCCATGGTTACCTGCAAGGAAACATGTGCCATCATCATTGCTTTGCACAAAAAGGCTTCACAGGCAAGGATATTGCTGCCAGTAAGATTGCACCTAAATCAACCATAACCTCTTGATACTACCCATCTCGGGTCCGGGAGTGTAATCATCAACTGACACTAATTAGCATAACGCAACGGACATAAATATTACTAGAAAATATTCCTATTCATTAAATCACAAGTGAAATATATTGAAACACAGCTTAGCCTTTTGTTAATCACCCTGTCATCTCAGAATTTGAAAATATGCTTTACAGCCAAAGCAAGACAATCATTTGTGTAAGTTTATCGATAGCCTAGCATAGCATTATGACTAACTAGCAGCACGAAAATGGTCATGAAAAGCAGAAAAGCAGAAAAGCAATCAATTTAAATCGTTTACCTTTGATAAGCTTCGGATGTTTTCACTCACGAGACTCCCAGTTAGATAGCAAATGTTCCTTTTTTTCCAGAAATATTACTTTTGTAGGCGAAATAGCTCCGTTTGTTCTTCACGTTTGGCTGAGAAATCGATCGGAAATTGTGGTCACTACACCGAAAAATATTAAAATTTAGCTCCATAATATCGACAGAAACATTTTTTTTTAAATAATCAACCCTAACTAAAAGGTGTTTTTTAAATATCTATTCGATAATATATCAACCGGGTCAGTTGGCTTCTTAGTAGGAGCGAGAGAGAAAAATGGACGCATTTGTCTATTATGCACATATCACTCCGAGCCACCAGCTGACCACTGACGCAATGTTGTCGCTCACGCTCATTTTTCAAAATAAAAGCCTGAAACTATGTCGTGACAGTAGACACATTAGGGAAGCCATAGAAAAGGATTTAAAGAAAACACATTCAGTTTTATAGCCTTTAGTCCCTATATCTCAATGCTAGAAAACAGCTATTCTCTCCAAGAAAAGAGCTGTTTCATGCTGAGGTAAATAACCCTAACACCCTGGGGCTGCATGTGTCTCTGCTTTATCCTGATTTCATTAGAAAAACAGACACACAAAATAAACCTTGTAGTCTGGTTGATATCCCTTTCACTGCTCAATAGGGACTCATAGGAACGCAGAGGTTTCAAAATAAGAGTCACTTCCTGATTGGATTTTTCTCAGGCTTTCGCCTGCAATATCAGTTCTGTTATACTGGCGGCAGGGTAGCCTAGTGGTTAGAGCGTTGGACTAGTAACCAAAAGGTTGCAAGTTCATATCCCCGAGCTGACGAGGTACAAATCTGTCGTTCTGCCCCTGAACAGGCAGTTAACCCACTGTTCCTAGGCCGTCATTGAAAATAAGAATGTGTTCTTAACTGACTTGCCTAGTTAAATAAAAATACTCACATACAATATTTTCACAGTTTTGGAAACGTTAGAGTGTTTTCTATCCTAAGCTGTCAATTATATGCATATTCTAGCATCTTGTCCTGAGAAATAGCCCGTTTACTTGGGAACGTTATTTTTCCAAAAATGAAAGTACTGCCCCCTAGTCACAAGAGGTTTTAAGAAAGTCTCAAGCTTTTCCTTGTCTGAGGTAAGCATCTCATGATAAGCTGTAGACCGCACCAATTACCAAGAAAATAGTGCCCCCTAGCCTTAAGAGGTTTTAACAGTCTGAAGGCCTGGTGGTAGAAGCCGTTTCCAAGCCTCTAGGTCACGGCTCTGATGCACCTGTACCGTCTGCCAGACGGTAGTAGAGTGAACTGTTCATAGCCTGGGTGGCCGAGGTCCTTAATGATCTTCTTCGCCTTCCTTCAACACAGAGTGCTGTTAAATATCCTGGAGGGCAGGCAGCGAGCCCCCAATGGTGCGTTGGACTGACCCCACCAATCTCTGAAGAGCCATGCTGTTGCCATACCTGGTGTTGATGCAGCCTGATGAGAATGCTCTCAATGGTGCATCTGTAGAGGTTTGTGAGTATCTTAGGGCTCATGAAGAATTTCATGAGCCGCCTGAGATTGAAGTGGCACTGTTGTGCCTTCACCGCAGTGTAGATGTGATGGGAGCATTTCATGTCTTCAGTGATATGCAGGCAGAGGAACTTGAAGCTATTGACCCTCCCCATCGTGGCCCCGATGATGTGGATGGGGGCATGCTCTCTAATCTGTCTCCTGTAGTCCACGATCAGCTCCTTGGTTTTGTTGACATTGAGGGAGAGGTTATTGTCCCGGCACCACTCTGCCAGGGCTCTAACCTCCTCTCAGTAGGCTGTCTCATCATTGTTGTTGGTAAGGCCTACCACTGTCATGTCATCAGCAACTCGATGAGTGGCCTGAACAGGGACTACAGTAGGGGGCTAAGCACACACCCCTGAGGGTCCCCCGTGTTTCGATCAGTGTGGTGGAGGATTTGTTGCATACCCTCACCAAGTGGGGTCGACCTGACAAAAAGTAAAGGACCAAGTTGCACAGGGATGGTTCAGATCCAGGACCCTGAGCTTATTGACGAGCTTGGGGGCAAAGCTGAACTGTCGATGAGCAGCATTCTAACATATGTATTCATCTTGTCCAGGTGGGATAGCGCGGTGTGTTGTGCACCAGTAGTTCCTGGATCTGTTGGGGTGGTATGCAAATTGTAGAGGGTTTAGGGTGTCGGGTAAGGTGTACAGTTGAAGTTGGAAGTTTACATACACCTTAGCCAAATACATGTAAACTCAGATTTTCACAATTCCTGACATTTATCAAGGTAAAAAGGCCCTGTCTTAGGTCAGTTCGGATCACCACTTTATTTTAATAATGTGAAATGTCATTAAAAAAAGTAGAGAGAATTATTTATTTCAGCTTTTATTTCTATCATCACATTCCCAGTGGGTCAGAAGTTTACATACACTCAATTAGTATTTGATAGCATTGCCTTTACATTGTTTAACTTGGGTCAAATGTTTTGGGTAGCCTTCCACAATCTTCCCACAACAAGTTGGGTGAATTTTGGCCCTTTCCTCCTGACAGAGCTGGTGTAACTGAGTCAGGTTTGTAGGCCTCCTTGCTAGCACATTGGTTTTTCAGTTCTGCCCACAGATTTTCTATAGGATTTATGTCAGGGCTTTGTGATGGCCACTCCAATACCTTGACTTTGTTGTCCTTAAGCCATTTGGCCACAATTTTGGAAGTATGCTTGGGGTTATTGTCCATTTGGAAGACCCATTTGCGATCAAGCTTTAATTTCCTGACTGATGTCTTGAGATGTTGCTTCAATATATCCACAGAATTTTCCTTTCCTCATGACGCCATCTATTTTGTGACGTGCACCAGGCCCTCCTGTAGCAAAGCACATCCACAACATGATGCTGCCACCCCCATGCTTCATGGTTGGGATGGTGTTCTTTGTCATGCAAGCCTCCCCCTTTTTCCTCCAAACATAACGATGGTCATTATTAGAGGTCGACCAATTATGATTTTTCAACGCCGATACCGATTTATTGGAGGACCAAAAAAAAGCCGATACCGATTAATCAGACGATTTTTTATTTATTTAAGTGTAATAATGACAATTACAACAATACTGAATGAACACTTATTTTAACTTAATATAATACATCAATAAAATCAATTTAGCCTCAAATAAATAATGAAACATGTTCAATTTGGATTAAATAATGCAAAAACAAAGTGTTAGAGAAGAAAGTAAAAGTGCAATATGTGCCATGTAAGAAAGCTAATGTTTAAGTTCCTTGCTCAGAACATGAGAACATTCGAAAGCTGGTGGTTCATTTTAACATGAGTCTTCATTATTCCCAGGTAAGACGTTTTGGGTTGTAGTTATTATAGGACTATTTCTCTCTATACCATTTGTATTTCATTAACCTTTGACTATTGGATGTTCTTATAGACACTTTAGTATTGCCAGTGTAACAGTATAGCTTCCGTCCCTCTCCTCGCTCCTAACTGGGCTCGAACCAGGAATACATCGACAACAGCCACCCTCGAAGCAGCGTTACCCATGCAGAGCAAGGGGAACAACCACTCCAAGTCTCAGAGCTAGTGATGATTGAAACACTATTAGCGTGCACCCCGCTTACTAGCTAGCCATTTCACATCGGTTACACCAGCCTAATCTCGTGAGTTGATAGGCTTGAAGTCATAAACAGCACAATGCTTGAAGCACAGGGAAGAGCTGCTGGCAAAACGCATGAAAGTTCTGTTTGAATGAATGCTTACGAGCCTGCTGCTGCCTACCATCGCTCAGTCAGACTGCTCTATCAAATCACAAATCATAGACTCAATTATAACATAATAACACGCCAAAATATAAGCCTATGGTCGAATCTGAAAACAAAACGTTTAGTATATCAGTGAAATACGGAACCGTTGGTTAAGTCTAAATATTCCTGTTACATTGTACAACCTTCGATGTTATGTCATAATTAAGTAAAATTAGTTAATTAAGGCAAATTAGTTCGCAATGAGCCAGGCGGCCCAAAACTGTTGCATATACGCTGACTCTGTGTGCAATGAACGCAGGACATGCTAGATAAACTAGTAATATCATCAACCATGTGTCGTTAACTAGTGATTATAATTGATTGATTGTTTCTTATAAGATAAGTTTAATGCTAGCTAGCAACTTACCTTGGCTTCTTTCTGCATTCGCTTAACAGGTAGGCTCCTCGTGGAGTGCAATGAGAGGCAGGTGGTTAGAGCGTTGGACTAGTTAACTGTAAGGTTGTAATCTTGAATCCCGGAGCTGACAAGGTAAAAATCTGTTGTTCTGCCCCTGAACAAGGCAGTTAACTTCTAGGATATAGGGGGCACTATTTAAATTTTTGGATGAAAAACGTTCCAAACAAGATATTTTGTCACGAAAAGATGCTTGACGTTTCCAAAACTGCAAAGATATTGTCTGTGAGTGCCACAGAACTGATGTTACAGGCGAAACCCAGATAAAAATCCAATCAGGAAGTGCCAATTTTTTTTAAACCGCCTCATGCCAATGATTCCTTATATGGCTGTGAAGGAGCTAGGAGTCAGCTTACGTTTTCCACGTTTTCCCCAAGGTGTCTGCAGCATTGTGACGTCTTTTTAGGCATTTCCATTGGAGAATGGCTGTAAGAGACCATATAGGGCGAGTGGACGCATGGTGTCTCCCAGAGAAAACCTTGCGTAAAATCCTGAGGTAGCCATTTTTCCAATAGTTTCTTATGAGAAACCAACTGCCTCGACGGATATATTATCGAATACATATGTTAAAAACACCTTGAGGATGGATCCTAAACAACGTTTGCCGTGTTTCTGTCGATATTATGGAGCAAATTTTGAAAATAGTAGAATCCTCCTTAGAAGCGGGGAACCAGTGGCAGTGGCTCAATGTTTTTTTTCTTGAAGTTGGCGAAAAATATGTTTAGCTTGTCTGGAAGTGAGGAGACATTGTTTTCGACTCAGCTGGTTTCCCATTTATCATCCATGATTGTCTGTTCTTGCCAGATTAGTTTTGTGTCTGCGCCATTAAATTGCGACTCCACTGTCTTTTCGCCTCTTTGATTGCCTTACGGAGGTCGTAGCTTGTCCATATTTCCGGTTACCTTACCATGGTTAAAACCTGTTTGGGATAGGGGGCAGCATTTTCACGTTTGGATGAAAAGCATGCCCAGAGTAAACTTCCTGCTACTCAGTTCTAGTTGCTAATATATGCATATTATTAGTAGATTTGGATAGAAAACACTCTGAAGTTTCTAAAACTGTTTGAATGATGTCTGTGAGTATGACAGAACTCATATGGCAGGCAAAAACCTGAGGTTTTTAGTTTTTCAGTGGCTATGGGATCAAATTGCACTTCCTAAGGCTTCAACTAGATGTCAACAGTCTTTACAACCTTGTTTGATGCTTCTACTGTAAAGGAGGGGCTCATAAGGGCTCTTTGAGTCAGTGGTCTGTCAGAGTGCCACAAGCTCGTGAAGCTCGTTCACGTGAGAGGTAGCTTGCGTTCCATTGCTTTTCTAAAGACAAAGGAATTCTCCGGTTGGAACATTATTGAAGAGTTATGTTAAAAACATCCTAAAGATTGATTCTATACATCGGTTGACATGTTTCTACGGACTGTAAAGGAACTTTTGGACCTTTTGTCTGGACCTAGTGCTCGCACCTCATGAAGATGGATTACTGGGCTGAACGCACTAACAACAAGGAGGAATTTGGACATAAATGATGAACTTTATCGAACAAATCAAATATTTATTGTGGAACTGGGAATCCTGGAAGTGCATTCTGATGAAGATCATCAAAGGTAAGTGAATATTTATAATGCTATTTCTGACTAATGTTGATTCCACAACATGGCGGATATTTCTTTGGCTTGTTTGGTCTCTGAGTGCCGTACTCAGAATATTGCATGGTGTGCTTTTTCCGTAAAGAGCGGTTGCATTAAGGAGAAGTTTCTTTAATTATGTGAATAACACTTGTATGTTTTACCATTGTTTATTATGAGTATTTCTGTAAATTCATGTGGCTCTCTGCAAAATCACCGGATGTTTTGGAAGCAAAACATTACTGAACTTAACGCGCCAATGTAAACTGATATTTTTGGATATAAATATGCACTTTATTGAACAAAACATACATGTATTGTGTAACATGATGTCCTATGAGTGTCATCTGATAAAGATCATCAAAGGTTAGTGATTAATTTTCTCTCTATTTCTGCTTTTTGTGACTGCTCTCTTTGGTTGGAAAAATGTCTGTGTGTGTTATTGTGACTTGGCTCTAAACTAACATAATCATGTTGTGCTTTCGCTGTAAAGCCTTTTTGAAAATCAGATGGGTAGATTAACAAGAAGTTTATCTTTCATTTGGTGTATTGCACTTGTTAATGTGTGAAAGTTGCATATTTAAAAAATATATATTTTTGAATTTCGCGCACCTCCTTTTCAGGAGAATGTTGTCGAGGGGTGCTGCTATCGGAACCCCTAGCCATAAGAAGTTTTACATGTGATGGTTTGTGCTTTCAGTTTTGCCCCAATACTGTCATTTTTCCACGGTTTTTGGTTGGGGTATGTTCAAATCATCACTGTTGGAACAACATCCTCTATGCACTACCTGATGAACTCAGTGATGTAGTCAGTGTAGTTGTTGATGTTATTCTAGGAGGCAACTCAGAACATTTCCCAGTCCATGGAAGCAAAACAAACCTGAAGCATAGATTCCGATTGGTCAGACCAGCGTTCTAGTCAGTTCTAGTCACGGGCACTTCCTGCTTCAGCCAATAGGTGGGTAGAAGTAAGATGGAGGAGTGATTTGATTTGCCGAAAGGTGGGCAGGGGAGGGGTTTGTGTCCATCTTGAAAGGGAGAGTAGCAGTGATCCAAGGTATGGTCTGAGTGCATGTGGAATTTGATTTCCTGGTGAAGTTTTGTAAAACGTTCCTTAAATCTGTTCTCATCAAATCACCAGCCACTATGAATGCAACTTCTGGATGTGCGGTGTCTAGTTTATTAAAAGTCCTGTATACATCTGTGAGAGCTCGAGTGGCTTCGGCCTGTGGGGGAATGTATACAGCCGTGAGGATAAAGGAAGAAAATTCCCTCAGAAGATAATGGGGTCAACATTTTATCATCAGGAACTCCAGATTGAGTGAACAGAATGATGAGAGCTTTTCACATTGCTCAGGTCACACCAAGAGTTGTTGATCATGAAACATACCACTCCTCCTTTGCATTTCCCAAATGCCCTTGTCATATCCCCCTGGTTGAAGGGCTGGGTGGTGGTGTAAGCCACATCTCAACAAAACAGAGAACACTGCAGTCTCACCGGATAAGGCAACAAGGCAACGGTCAGCACCATCTTGTAAATACAATAACATGCATACAATAAATGCCTACCTTAATATATTCTGACACGTTGGCTGATTTAAAGGATATCCGCTTTACAATATTTACAGAATAGTATACTGAACAGAACTGTGTATTGTGCAAAAACAGAGGATGCAGTTCTCTCCTCTACCAGAAGAGAGTACTGTGGCTATGCACCTCTCATATCTACTGAAGGCAATTTACCTATCCCTATTCACTGGTGTTTGCTCACAAGTGATGTATGGTAATTGAGGTAGGTAGTTCTCTGTGTGAATCAGTTGCTGAGAATGTTATTTCCCTTGAACCATCATGACCATCTTTAAAAAATGTTATAGAGAACATGCATTTGACTAACTTTACACTTCTGAACTCATATCTCCTCTACAGCCTAAAATATCAAGTTTGAACTTAAGCCTCTGAAAATCACTACTTTATAGGTGGGCAGCATCTCTAACCTAGTATAGAAGGGAGGGCTCCAACACCACTATACCTCAATGCAGCAGTATAGTGGGGAAGCCTCTAACACAAGTGTTGTTTATTGAAACTCTGCATGCCAACATAATGAGGTAGGATTAGCAGAGAGTCCGCCTTGTCTCATTATCCCTTTAGAGCGTCTCAGCCTCATCCAGGTTTTAATTACGCTAGGCTGCAAGAGTCCCGGTGCATCCTCCCAAGCTTCTGATCTTCAAAGGGCCCCCTCTTGTCAAAGCACAAAGGAGCCGGAGCCATCCACCCTCACCTGACTGCGTCCTGGGGGTAGGCCCTTGGATCTGGAGGCTTATGGAGGGAGCTGTGCGTGTTTGTGTGTTCATCTAGAGCAGTGTTTCAAGACCCTGGTCCTCGAGTACCACCAACAGTGCACATTTTTGTTGTAGCCCTGGACAAACACATCTCATTGAGGGCTTGATGATGAGTTGAGAAATTGAATCAGGTGTGCTTGCCCAGGGTTACAATAAAAATGTGTATTGTTTTGTGGGATTTTCAGTACTTCAGCATAATGTTTTCTACAAGTTTGCTCAGGGTTCTGTTTAAAGTCATGCTGTCACATTGATTTAAGAACATGTAGAAACAACGTTCTACTGTGGAAATGTCAGTGCCTCAGCATAACGTTTCCTACATGTTTCTATTTAAAGTCATGTTTTGAAATTGTTTAATGTTTCCTGGTTCAATTTAAAGTTATGTTCTCACATTGTTCCGTGTATGTTTGGAAACAACGTTCTTCTGTGGAAATTTTCAGTACTTCAGCATAATGTTTTCTACAAGTTTCCTCAGGGTTCTATTTAAAGTTATCTTCTAACATTGTTCCATGTACATTAGGAAACAACATTCTTCTGTGGAAATTTCAGGACTTCAGCATAACGTTTCCTACATGTTTCTATTTAAAGTCATGTTTTGAAATTGTTCCGAGAACATTAAGAAATCTTTTCATAAAAACTACAACAAGACTTTAATTACATTCATAGAACGTTCTAAGAATGTTATTGAAAAACATATACAGTGCATTCGGAAAGTATTCAGACCCCTTGATTTTTCCCACAATGTATTACATTACTGCCTTATTCTAAAATTGATTAAATCAAATAAATCCTCAGCAATCTTCACAAAATACCATAATGACAAAGGAAACTTATTTTTTCTCGAAAATTATTCAAATTTATTAAAAAAAAACTAAAACAGAAATATATTATTTACATAAACATTCAGACCCTTTGCTATGAAACGCAAAATTGAGCTCAGATGCATCCTGTTTCTATTGATTATCCTTGATATGTTCCTACAACTTGATTGGAGTGCACCTGTGGTAAATTAAATTGATTGGACATGATTTGGAAAGGCATACACCTGTCTACATAAGGTCCCACAGTTGACAGTGCATGTCAAAGCAAAAACCAACCATCTCTGGAGCACTCCACCGGTGGTGTAAAGTACTTAGTAGTAGTAATATTAACTCGTCTATTGGTGTATCTGTGCTTTACTATTTATATTTTTGACAACTTTTACTTCACTACATTCTTAAAGAAAATGATGTACTTTTTACTCCATACATTTTCCCCGACACCCAAAAGCACTTTTTTACATTTTGAATGCTTACCAGGACAGGAACATTTACACACTTATCAAGAGAACATCCCTGGTCATCTCTACTGCCTTTGATGTGGCAGACTCACTAAACACTTGCTTCATTTGTAAATGATGTCTGAGTGTTGGAGAATCTGTAAATAAAATTAAAATAACACAAATTGACTTCTGGTTTTCTCAATATAAGGAATTTGAAAGTGATTTAAACTTTTACTTTTGATAATTAAGTATATTATAGCAATTTTATTTTATTTTGTTACTTTAAAAGTATGTGGTTTTAAATATACTAGACTTTTAATCAAGTAGTATTTTACTAGGTGACTTTCACTTTTACTTGAGTCATTTTCTATTGAGGTATTTTTTACTTTTAATCACGTATGACAATTGAGTATGTTTTCCACAAGCATTCCAGACAGAACCCACTCCTCAGTAAAAGGCACATGAGAGCCCTCTTAGAGTTTGCCAAAAGGCACTTAAAGACTCTCAGTCCAAGAGCAACAAGAATCTCTGGTCTGATGAAACCCAAGGTGGGGCGTCAACCCAGACAAGAAGATCACATCAGTGACTCAACCCACTCAAGTGACGCATCCCTCCTAGGGACGGCATGAAAGAGCACCAGAAAGCCAGCGTTAGAGGTAGAGAATCCCAGTAGAAAGAGGAGAACCGGCCAGGCAGAGACAGCAACGGCGGTTCGTTGCTCCAGAGCCTTTCCGTTCACCTTCACACTCCTTGGCCAGACTACACTCAATCATATGACCCACTGAAGAGATGAGTCTTCAGTAAAGACTTAAAGGTTGAGCTCTGTTTGTTCTTCACGTTTGGCTGAGAAATAGCCCGTAAATTGCATTCACGAAAACGCCGAAAAATATTCCAAATTAGCTCCATAATAATCGACAGAAACATGGCAAACGTTGTTTAGAATCAATCCTCAAGGTGTTTTTAAAATATCTATTCGGTAATATATCCACCGGGACAATTGGTTTTTCAGTAGGACCGATTGGAATAATGGCTACCTCTGTATTTTACGTGAGAATCACTCTGAGAGCCATCAGGTGACCACTTGCGCAATGTAGCCGCTTACGGGTATTCTTCAACATAAATGTGTAAAACTACGTCACAATGCTGTAGACACCTTGGGGAGTACGGAGAAAAAGTAATCTGGTTGATAGCCCATTCACTGCTCAATAGGGACGCATTGGAACACAGCACTTTCAAAACATGAGGCACTTCCGGATTGGATTTTTCTCAGGCTTTCGCCTGCAATATCAGTTCTGTACACTCACAGACAATATTTTTACAGTTTTGGAAACTTTAGAGTGTTTTCTATCCTAAGCTGTCAATTATATGCATATTCTAGCATCTTGTCCTGACAAAATATCCTGTTTACTACAGGAACGTTATTTTTCCAAAAATGAAAATACTGCCCCCTAGTCACTAAAGGTTAAAGTCACCAAAAATGTGAATATTATCTGCTATGACTACAAGGTCCGATAGGAATTCAGGGAACTCAATGAGGAACACTGTATATGGCCCAGGACGCCTGTAAACAGTAGCTATAAAAAGTGATTGAGTAGGCTGCATAGATTTCATGACTAGAAGACGAAAACATATTTTTTTTGTAAATTGACATTTGTTATCGTAAATGTTAGCAACACCTCAGCCTTTGCGGGATGCACGGGGGATATGGTCACTAGTGTAGCCAGGAGGCGAGGCCTCATTTAACACAGTAAATTCATCAGGCTTAATTCATGTTTCAGTCAGGCCAATCACATCAAGATTATGATCAGTGATTAGTTCATTGACTATAATTGCCTTTGAAGTAAGGGATCTAACATTAAGTAGCCCTATTTTGAGATGTTAGGTATCATGATCTCTTTCAATAATGACAAGAATGGAGGTCTTTATCCTAGTGAGATTGCTAAGGCGAACACCGCCATGTTTAGTTTTGCCCAACCTAGGTCGAGGCACAGACACGGTCTCAATTGTGATAGCTGAGCTGACCACACTGACTGTGCTAGTGGCAGACTCCACTATGCTGGCAGGCTGGCTAACAGCCTGCTGCCTGGCCTGCACCCTATTTCATTGTGGAGCTAGAGGAGTTAGAGCCCTGTCTATGTTGGTAGATAAGATGAGAGCACCCCTCCAGCTAGAATGGAGTCCGTCACTCCTCAGCAGGTCAGGCTTGGTCCTGTTTGTGGGTGAGTCCCAGAAAGAGGGCCAATTATCTACAAATTCTATCTTTTGGGAGGGGCATGCAACAGTTTTCAACCAGCGATTGAGTTGTGAGACTCTGCTGTAGAGCTCATCACTCCCCCTAACTGGGAGGAGGCCAGAGACAATTACTCGATGCCGACACATCTTTCTAGCTGATTTACACGCTGAAGCTATGTGATCTCTGACTGTTTCATCCTAACATCGTTTGTGCTGACGTGGATAACAATATCTCTATACTCTCTACACTCGCAAGTTTTAGCTTTAGCCAGCACCATCTTCAGATTAGCCTTAACGTTGGTAGCCCTGCCCCCTGGTAAACAGTGTATGATTGCTGGATGATTCATTTTAAGTCTAATACTGAGGGTAATGGAGTCGCCAATGACTAGGGTTTTCAATATGTCAGAGCTAATGGTGGGAAGCTCCCCGTAACGGGAGGAGTAGAGACAGGAGAAGGCTCGGCCTCAGACTCCAACTTGCTGCTTAATGGGGAAAACCGGTTGAAAGTTTCTGTCGGCTGAATGAGCAACACCGGTTGAGCATTCCTACAGCATTTCCCTCCAGAAACCATTAGAAAGTTGTCCGGCTGCGTGGGCCGTGCGAGGGGATTTATACTAACGTTACTATCTGTACTTACTGGTGGCACAGACGCTGTTTCATCCTTTCCTACACTGAAATTACCCTTGCCTAACGATTGCGTCTGAAGCTGGGTTTGTAGCACAGCTATCCTCGCCGTAAGGCGATCGTTCTCCTGTATATTATGAGTACAGCGACTGCAATTAGAAGGCATCATGTTAATGTTACTACTTAGCTTTGGCTGTTGGAGGTCCTGACGAACCATGTCCAGATAAAGCATCCGGAGTGAAAAAGTTGAGGGAAAAAACAAAAATATAAACGGTAATTAAAAAGTAAAAACCGTAAAGTTGTCAGGTAGCAAAATAGGTTGGCAACAAAATGCACAGCAACACGTAAACAAGTCTGCAAGTTGTGACCGGAAATGACAACGTTATTTTCCGGTTGAAATATTATAGATCATTTTGGCTAAAAAACAACCTGAGGATTGAATATAAACATCATTTGAAATGTTTCTATGAATTTTACGGATACAATTTAGATTTTTTGTCTGATTGTTTTGACTGAGTTTGAGCCTGTGGATTACTGAAGAAAACACGCTAACAAACTGAGGTTTTTGTAAATAAAGAGACTTCATCGAACAAAAGGAACATTTATTGAGTAAATTAATGTCTTCTGATTACCAACATATGAAGATCATCAAAGGTAAGGGATTAATTTGATCTCTATTTCTGAGTTTTGTAATGCTTCTGCTTGGCTGGTTACTGTTTGTAATAATTTGTCAACTGGGCTATGGTTCTGGGCTAGGTATGTTCTGGCCGAAAAGCATTTTATAAATATGACGCTGTGGTTGGTTTAACAAGAAGTTAATCTAGAAACTTATGTAAAATATATTTTGTTTTCTGAATTTTTATAATGAGCATTTCTGTAATTGAATTTGGCGCTCAGCATCCTCACTGGATGTTGGCCAGATGGGACGCTAGCGTCCCACATAACCGAGAGGTTAAAAATGTTTTTATACATTTGCAACATTTTCTAAAAAACAGTTTCTGCTTCGTCATTATGGGGTAATGTGTGTGGTTTGATGAGGAGAAAAATTTGTTTTAGAATAAGGCTGTAACGTAACAAAATGTGGAAAAAGTCAAGTGGTCTGAATACTTTCCGAATCTTCCGAGTCTTCCACGCCCTTCTCTCTGCGCAGACAGTCTCTGCAGTGAGGCCCTGGTGCAACCAGGTCTGGCTTTCGACCCTCCACCTGCCCCTCCACCTGCCCTGCTTGATGCTGGGTCCGCAGTTTGTGGGACCATTTAAAGTCCTGAAGAGAGTGAACGAGCAGTGTTACAGGTTACAGCTTCCCCCCGATTACCAAATTAACCCCTGGTTCCATATGTCTCTCCTCAGGCCGGTGGTGGTTGGTCCGCTCCAGGAGTCTGAGGTACCGGAGATTCCTCTGCCCCCTCTGGACATCGAGGGCGCCCCGGCGTACTCCGTTCGGTCATTCCTGGATTCGAGGCTTTGGGCGAGGGGCCTTCAATACCTCGTGGAGTGGGTGGGGTACGGTCCTGAGGAGAGGTTCCGGTGCAGGACATGTTGGACCCTTCAATGCAGCAGGAGTTACACCGTCTCTGGCCGGATCGCCCTGCCCCTCGTCCTCCGGTTCATCCATGAGGCCAGTGTCGGCGCGCTGCTGGAGCTGTGCGTCAAGGGGGGTGTACTGTCACGACTTCCATCGAGGAATGCTCCTCACCTTGTTCGGGCGGCGTTTGGCAGTCGACGTCACCGGTCTTCTAGCCATCACCGCTCCACTTGTCATTGTTCCATTTGTTTTGACTTGTTTCCTAGCAAACCTGGTTTACATTCCCTAATCACTCTACATATACAATGGGGAGAAGAAGTATTTGATACACTGCCGACTTTCCAGGTTTTCCGACTTACAAAGCATGTAGAGGTCTGTTATTTTTATCATAGGTACACTTCAACTGTGAGAGACAGAATATAAAACAAAAATCCAGAAAATCACATTGTATGATTTTTAAGTAATTCATTTGCATTTTATTGCATGACATAAGTATTGGATACATCAGAAAAGCAGAACTTTATATGTGGTACTGAAACATTTGTCTGAAATTACAGAGATCACACGTTTCCTGTAGTTCTTGACCAGGTTTGCACACACTGCAACAGGGATTTTGGCCCACTCCTCCATACAGACCTTCTCCAGATCCTTCAGGTTTTGGGGCTGTCGCTGGGCAATACGGACTTTCAGCTCCCTCCAAAGATTTTCAATTGGGTTCAGGTCTGGAGACTGGCTAGGCCACTCCAGGACCTTGGGATGCTTCTTACAAAGCCACTCCTTAGTTGCCCTGGCTGTGTGTTTCGGGTTGTTGTCATGCTGGAAGACCCAGCCACGACACATCTTCAATGCTCTTACTGAGGGAAGGATGTTGTTGGCCAAGATCTCACGATACATGGCCCCATCCATCCTCCCCTCAATGCGGTGCAGTCGTCCTGTCCCCTTTGCAGAAAAACATCCCCAAATAATGATGCTTCCACCTCCATGCTTCACGGTTGGGATGGTGTTCCTGGGGTTGTACTCATCCTTCTTCCTCCAAACACGACGAGTGGAGTTTAGACCAAAAAGCTCTATTCTTGTCTCATCAGACCACATTAACTTCTCCCATTCCTCCTCTGGATCATCCAGATTTTCATTGGCAAACTTCAGACGGGCCTGGATTTGCGCTGGCTTGAGCAGGGGGACCTTGCGTAAGCTGCAGGATTTTAGTCCATGACGGCGTAGTGTGTTACTAATGGTTTTCTTTGAGACGGTGGTCCCAGCTCTCTTCAGGTCATTGACCAGGTCCTGCCGTGTAGTTCTGGGCTGATCCCTCACCTTCCTCATGATCATTGATGCCCCACGAGGTGAGATCTTGCATGGAGCCCCAGACCGAGGGTGATTGACCGTCATCTTGAACTTCTTCCATTTTCTAATAATTGCGCCAACAGTTGTTGCCTTCTCAGGACCCCCTTCTCAAGCTGCTTGCCTATTGTCCTGTAGCTCATCCCAGCCTTGCGCAGGTCTACAATTTTATCCCTGATGTCCTTACACAGCTCTCTGGTCTTGGCCATTGTGGAGAGGTTGGAGTCTGTGTGGACAGGTGTCTTTTATACAGGTAATGAGTGGAGAACAGGAGGGCTTCTTAAAGAAAAACTAACAGGTCTGTGAGAGCTGGAATTCTTACTGGTTGGTAGGTGATCAAATACTTACAATAAAATGCAAATTAATTACTTAAAAATCATACAATGTGATGTTCTGGATTTTTGTTTTAGATTCTGTCTCTCACTGTTGAAGTGTACCTATGATAAAAATGACAGACCTCTGCATGCTTTGTAAGTAGGAAAACCTGCAAAATCGGCAGTGTATCAAATACTTGTTCTCCCCACTGTATATTTACGCCCAGTGTGTCGTCGTGATCTCTGTTGGAATCGTCAGTCCTTCTGTTGGAAAGTTCATCCGAGAGTCTCTCTGCTTCCCTGAAGTCTTTCGTGGTTAGATGGATACTTCAGAGTACCATTCAGAAATGTTCTCATGGAATAGATGTTTCGGCGGTTGTCGGTCTTCGCATTCCAGGTTGACATAATATCCAGCTGCAGACTAGTAATTAGTATCTAAGATTTGCTCTTATTCTGTCAGGATCGATAGTCTCAGAGTTTAACAATTTCCACCCGTGTAGCCAATGCTCCACGTGGTATGATTAGCAATTCAACAACCATTACAACCTTAGCTTATACTGAGGTTTTTGTGGTCTAAACTCAACCTTTGCCCCTCGGTGTCCATCTAGGTACGCGTGGTCTGAAGAGGATTTCTTCAGGTGGGGTTTTTATTCGTAACAGTAGAAAAGGGCTGTTCCATGATGCCAGATCATGTCTGTGAACATGGGGTTGGGCCAATGACTTAGTTAAACTTTAAAGGGAATAAAATTCTCTCACATTATCATTACATCATGTTTCATCTTTACTCATTCATTTTATACAATAATTAGCCGCACACCTCATAATGGAGGCACCTGTATAAACAGAGTTATGGTAATGTGGCTGTATTGTCTTTCATGAGGTCACAAACATGAAACAAAACGGACCGGGTCGTAGCTGGCTTCTCCACTGACCATTTACACATTCTCCAAAACATTGATATTGTTCAGTTCTCAAGTTCTGTGATGTAGAAGAAGTTCCTTTGTTCTACTGTGAAACTGTCTCTCTCTATACTGCATGGCAAGGAGGAGAGAGTCTCCTCCAGGAATTGAAGATATGAGATAACAGAACCTGGATGTAGGAGGGAGAGAGAGGGGGATGCCACGCACTGTACCCAGAAAGGGCCACGTCATGACAGTTCCAACAATAAGCACCTTGGTCTTGTCTTGATTTAGCTGGAGGAAGTTGTGAGTCATCCAAGTATTTAAATCACTAATACAGTCTAATCCTTTATCTGTGGAGCTAAAATCCTCTGGTGAAACAAATGTACAGTTGTGTATTGTCTGCATAGCAATGAAAATCAATGATGTGCTGTCTGATAATGCTGCAAAGGGGTAACATCTTGGCCATGTTCTGTTATAATCTCCACCCGGCACAGCCAGAAGAGGACTGGCCACCCCACATATGCTCTCTCTAATTCTCTCTTTCTTTCTCTCTCTTGGAGGACCTGAGCCCTAGGACCATGCCCCAGGACTACCTGACATGATGACTCCTTGCTGTCCCCAGTCCATCTGACCGTGCTGCTGCTCCAGTTTCAACTGTTCTGCCTTATTATTATACGACCATGCTGGTCATTTATGAACATTTGAACATCTTGGCCATGTTCTGTTATAATCTCCACCCGGCACAGCCAGAAGAGGACTGGCCACCCCACATAGCCTGGTTCCTCTCTAGGTTTCTTCCTAGGTTTTGGCCTTTCTAGGGAGTTGTTCCTAGCCACCGTGCTTCTACACCTGCATTGCTTGCTGTTTGGGTTTTTAGGCTGGGTTTCTGTACAGCACTTTGAGATATCAGCTGATGTACGAAGGGCTATATAAATACATTTGATTTGATTTGAACATATACTGTATAAACTGAACAGTACCAGACCCAAAATCAAACCTTGTGGAATGCCACATGTAATATGTATTGTCTCTTGAGTTATGTTCACCAAGGGTGACAAACTCTCCACTGGTTAAATAGGTCCTAAACCAATTTCGAAGTGGAACGTAGAGGCCAACCTACCTCTCCTGTCTGTCCAGAAGGACATCATGGTCAAAAGTGTTGAATGCAGCACTTAAAGGACAGAGAGCTGTTTGGCATCTGTGTTTGCTCTAAGATCATTTACTAATTTAGCCAAGGCTGTCTGAAAATCTGATTGGAATTTTTCCAAATTACAGTTGGCACTTAAAAAATAATTTAGCTGTTTGAAAACCAATTTCTCAAGAATTTTGCTAAGAGCTGAAGGATCTAGATTACATTTCTTCAGAAGCAGTTTCACCATAGTAGTTTTCAGTGCAGTAGGGAAAGTGCCTGTGAACTGGGAGTGATAAAAATAGCTTACACTTCTTTAGATATGCAATAAATACAGTTTAAGAAGGTGATGGAGATATAATTGAGAAGGCAGGTAGAAGGCTTAAGTTGTAGTATCACTTTCCTGAGCATGTCTGTGTCAACCAGGGAAAATAAATCCATGCCTTTGCGTGGTAGGCTAGGGCACAAATCATCAAACTTCTCATCAGGTCTTGCTTGACTGATAACCAACATTAGGCTGGGTATCTTATTTCTGAAATATGCAGTTAGATGTGAAGGAAAGTGCACATATGTTTGAGGGGGTTGGATTTATCATGCCATCAATAGTCGAGAAGAGCACTCTCAAATTATTTTGATTAATCAAGTAAGAAAAAATTTGCCCATCTGGATTCTCTAATTGCCTTGTTATATATATGCCAAGTTGCTCTCTGAGAATATTAACTTGGACTTTCTCTTTCTCTGCTCTGCCTTTTTGAAATGTCTCTTTAATTGATTAGTTTCCTCACTTCTCCAATTGGCTGTCCATTTGGATGAGTTCTTTTTCAACTTTACTGGTTCTATGGCATCAATGGTTGCCCATAATTTGCTATTAAAGTTATCAACTAAATCATCACAAGAGGAAGGCAGAATAGGTGGGGTAGTATTGTTCATACACTTAATAAAAATGTGTAGCAACTTCAGAGGTAAAATAGCGTTTCTTAATAATGCATTCAGTATTACTCCATGCTATGAGTAACAAGGTAGTAAAACATGCACAATGGTGAGCAGATAAAACAATAACAATAAATCATATGTCAATAGAAAGCCCCTTGGTAATAACCAGGTCCCAGTAATATGTTGGATGAAGTCCATAGAGCTCAAAAGACTAATGAATTCAATGGCCTTGGAGTCAGTCTCTTTGTCAACATGAATATTAAAGTCGCACAACAAAATGATTGTATTATAGTTCTCAAGGACAATAGACAATAGTTCAGATAAATCACTAAAGAAAGTGGGGCAATGCTTTGGAGGCCTATATAGGGTTATTGCCAGCAATGGAGGCTGACATTTAAACAGTATAGCATCATGCTCAAAAGACCCAAAGTCGCCAAACTAAATATCCTTACAACTGAGAGCATTAGTAAAAATGGAGGCTGTCCCCCGACCCGTAGCAACAGTAGCTAAGATGGGGAGAAGTCTGGCCATAACAAAGCACTGCTCTGCCTTCTTAACAACACTATCAACAAGGCAGGCCCTAAAGGCCCCTGTTTTGTCGCCCCTGGACTACTGTCCAGTTCTGTGGTCAGGTGCCACAAAGAGCGACTTAGAAAATTACAATTGACCTAGAACATGGCAGCATGGCTGACCTTTAAATGTACACAATACGCATGTAAATCTCTCATGGCTCAATGTAGAAGAGATTGACTTAATCACTACTTGTTTTTGTAAGAAGTATTGACAAGCTGAACGCACAGAGCTGTCTGTTTAAACTACTAGCACACAGCTCGGACACCCATGCATACCCCACAAGACATGCCACCAGAGGTCTCTTCACAATCCCCAAGTTCAGAACAGACTATGGGAGGCGCACAGTACTACATACAGTATAGTCATGGCTACATAGAACTCTATTCCACATCAGGTAACTGATGCAAGCAGTAGAATCAGATTTTAAAGAGATACAAATACACCTTATGAAACAGCGGGGACTATGTTGAGACACACAGGCACAGACACATGCACTCTATACACACGTACACATGGATTTTGCATTGTAAATATGTTGTGAAAAGTGTTATGAAATGTCATGTAACCACCTTAATGTTGCTGGATACAAATAGGGTAGTCATTGGGTAGTCATTTGATTCGCTCTTCAGGAGTCTTATGCTTGGGGGGTAGAAGCTATTTAGGAGCCTCTTGGACCTAGACTTGGCGCTCCGGTACCGCTTGTCGTGCGGTAGCAGAGAGAATGACTAGATGGCTGGAGTCTTGACAATTTTTAGGGCCTTCCTCTGACACCGCCTGGTATAGAGGTCCTGGATGGCAGGAAGCTTGGCCCTGGTGATGTACTGGGCCGTATGCACTATCCTCTGTACTACCTTGCATTCGGAGGCTGGGCAGTTACCATACTAGGCAGTGACGCAACCCGTCAGGATACTCTCGATGGTGCAACTGTAAACCCTTTTGAGGATCTAAGAACCCATGCCAAATATTTTCAGTCTCCTGAGGGGGAATAGGTTTTGTTGTTCCCTCTTCATGACTGTGTTGGTGTGCTCAGACCATGTCAGTTTGTTGGTGATGTGGACGCCAAGGAACTTGAAGCTCTCAACTTGCTCCACTACAGCCCCGTTGATGATGGGCCTGAATAAGTTCAGGAGTAAACATATGCTTAACAAGTCACATAATAAGTTGCATGGACTCACTCTGTGCAATAATGAAGAAATGTTATTTGAGTATTTAAATGGTTATTTGTACAAAATAATAATAATTGTCTTCTGAATAGTATTTTGATCAGTTTTTTTAAATACTATTTTCAAATAGTGACTTCAGAAATTATTCACACTCCTTGACTTTTTCCACATTTTGTTGTGTTACAGCCTGAATTTAAAGTTGATTCAATTTGGATTATTTTTCACTGGCCAATACCCATAATGTCAAAGTGGAATAATGTTTTACATTTTTTACAAATGAATAAAACATGAATAGCTATAATGTCTTTAATCAATAGGTATTCAACCACTTTGTTATGGCAAGCCTAAATAAGTTCAGGAGTAAAAAGGTGGTTAAACAAGTCACAAAATACTTTAAATGGACTCACTATGTCTGCAATAATATTATTTAACATGACTTTTGAATGACTACCTCATCTCTGTACCGTACACGTACAATTATGTGTAAGGTCCCTCAGTTGAGCAGTGAATTTCAAACACAGATTCAACCACACAGACCAGGGAGGTTTTCCAGTGCCTCGCAAAGGGCACCTTATTAGTTGACAAATAAAACATTGAATATCCCTTTGAGCATGGTGAAGTTAATCATTTCACTTTGGATGGTGTATCAATACACCAAGTCACAACAAACATACAGGCGTCCTTCCTAACTCGGTTCCGCAGAGAAAGGAACCCACTCAGGGATTTCACCATGAGGCCAATGGTGACTTTAAAACTGAGGATGGATCAACAACATTGTAGTTACTTCATAATACTAACCTAAATGACAGCGTGAAAAGAAGGAAGCCTGTACATAATACAAATTCCCCAAGATATGCATCCTGAAAAAACAAGTGGTAAATGAGACCCACCACCTCGATTCGGCCTTGTGTACCAAAATTTGAAAGTGTTTTTTTTAAAACATTGGATAAAAGTAGAGACTCAGAGCTACAAAATGGTATGCCATACACCACAGTTGCGGAACAATGGGAAAGTCATTCTGCTTTGAAAGTTGATCAATTTGTAACCCCACTTTTGAGGAAAGCTCTTCTTGTTCTACACCTATTCAGCAGTCATCTTAAGCATTAGCCCCACCTATCTCTTTACAATAACGAACAACTCCAAGTAAAAATACACTTAAGTTATCTAGTCCTTGGCCTATATCCTAATCTGACTTTGAAAGTGTCCAGATAAAAATATGTTCTAATCTTTAGATGATGCCTACCCAGACACTTGTCTAAATTGATGCGTCATGTGAAAGAAATGCTTTAACCAGCCCTCAGCCACATCTAGCTACAGGGATGGGTCACTATTGCCTAGACAAGTACACATGTTCATTAAATACAACAGATGGCCGTAATCATCCCCAGACACACCTGGCTAACATGATGGGTCATGTGATCATTCACTTGCGAAGTGGAGTCTTTTGTTTAGATGTAGCTTGCTAGCTAGTTAGACTATTAACCATAATCCCAACGCATAGCTACAGTACAAACAGATTGTCATAGCTAGCCACTATGCATGAAATGCTTGAGTACAGTATTATTCTGCAGGTAGCTAAAGATAACCAACTAGGTTCAATGTTAGCTAGGTAACATTAGGCTATAACTAGTAATTCAAATGGCTTTCTGAAATGCTAATAATATTACTACACAGATCATACATGTAACGTTAGCTAGCGAGCCAGCTAACAGTACGTTTTAATTAACTTGCAATGAATACGACTTTCTGACTTACCTGTATACATGAATGAATGCTTCAAGGCATCGTGTCTACAGCTTTTTTGGCACATTGTTGTGTCAAGTCCCTTCAGTTCACACTGGCCTTGTGCAGAAAACTAGTCCATCACAACTTTTTGTCACTGATCTTTGTCGATAGCACCTGCTAAATCCTGGGCAGCAATGTTGTTGTGAGCAGTAGCAACACTTTTTCAGATTTCTGTGACTAACGCTATCTTTCAAAAAAGCAGTGGAGGCAAGGATTATATACACATACTGAGCAGTTCATGTTATTGACAGAAGTGTCGACATGCTGAATGCACTGAGGTGACTCTTTAAACTACTAGCACACAGATCAGACACCCTTGCATACCTCACAATACATGCCATCAAACATCTGGCTACATGGAAATCTATTCCACATCAGGTAACTGATGCAAGTAGTAGAATCAGAATTTTTTTTTAAACAGGTAAAAATGCACCTTATGGAACAGCATGGACTGTGAAGAGACACACACAGGCACATACACATGATAAGACACCCACACATACACATGGATTTTGTATTGTAGATATGTGGTAGTAGAGTACTGGCCTGAGGGAACACAATATGTTGTGAAAAGTGTTCCTGTCTTTTTACGTGGCTAAACAAACTAGGCTCGTAATTTAACAATTTAAGTTTGTTATTTAACACACATTAAAGTTCACTTGTTCCAGAAGGCATTTCTGCCAAATAATGCATTTTATTTAAAAAAATGTAAAGGTTCAAATGCCTCTCATGTAAAGTAGTGACATGCGACATATGCCTAGCTTCTTGAAACAGGTCACAAATGAACATTATGCCCTGAATACAAAGCGTTATGTTTGGGAAAAATCCAACATAACACATCAGAGTACCACTCTTCATATTTTCAAGCATGGTGGTGGCTACATCATGTCATGTGTATGCTTGTCATCGGCAAGGACTAGGGAGTATTTTTTAGGATAAAAGAAAAGGAATAGAGTTAAGCACAGGCAAAATCGTAAAGGAAAACCTGGTTCAGTATGTTCTCCGATCGACATTGGGAAGCAAATTCACTTTTCAGTAGGACAATAACCTAAAACACAAGGACAAATATACACTGGACTTTCTTACCAAGATAACTTCTTACGGCTGAGATCCCGTTAACGGGATTGATATGACAACAGCCAGTGAAAGTGCAGGGCGCCGAATTCAAACAGAAATCTCATAATTAAAATTCCTCAAACATACAACTATTTTACACCATGTTAAAGATAAACCGGTTGTTAATCCCACGACAGTGTCC
This sequence comes from Oncorhynchus kisutch, assembly GCF_002021735.2. NCBI lineage: Eukaryota > Metazoa > Chordata > Actinopteri > Salmoniformes > Salmonidae > Oncorhynchus > Oncorhynchus kisutch. Next base: position 37,913,567 of record NC_034177.2, read on the forward strand.
GATTTCAAAAAGGCTTTACGACGAAGGCACACCATCTGATTATGTTAGGTCAGTACCTAGTCACAGAAAAAAACAGCCATTTTTCCAGCCAAAGAGAGGAGTCACAAAAAGCAGAAATAGAGATAAAAATGAATCACTAACCTTTGATGATCTTCATCAGATGACACTCATAGGACTTCATGTTACACAATTAATGTATGTTTTGTTCGATAAAGTTCATATTTACATCCAAAAATCTCAGTTTACATTGTCGTTCAGTAATGTTTTGCTTCCAAAACATCCGGTGATTTTGCAGAGAGCCACATCAATTTACAGAAATACTCATAATAAACATTGATAAAAGATACAAGAGTTTCTCTCTCTTCCTTCCTGGGCCAAAATACCAGCAACAGTGTGTGAAAACATTGTGAAGACTTACAGAACGTTTGACCTCTGTCATTGCCGACAAAGGGTATATAACAAAGTATTGAGATAAGTATTTGGTCAATAACAAAAGTTTATTTTCCACCATAATTTGCAAATAAATTCATAAAAAATCCTACAATGTGATTTTCTGGATTTTTTCCCATATTTTGTCTGTCATAGTTGAAGTGTACCTATGATGAAAATTACAGGCCTCTCATCTTTTTAAGTGGGAGAACTAGCACAATTGGTGGCTGACTAAATAGTTTTTTGCCCCACTGTAACACAATAGATCTGGTTTAGATAAAACAATGAAAAAAAACATACGTTGTTTATTTTCTATGCAATATTTTCCATGCAATTTTCTATACAATGCAATGCGTAATATGTTTCTCTTTCCGGTATGAAACTTCAATAGCGAATGACTCACTTTACGCTGGAGGTTACTACATGGGTTGGTCTTGCAACACATAAACATGGCGTATTGCCATTTAGCTCAGCTCATTGGCTATCTACCCAGCAAGATTGAAAGACGATTAGTGGTCATTGGGTTAAAAGACAGTCAATCAACGAAACAGCGGGCAAATCATTGGTGCTCAATGATGTCATGACTTGTCTTCAAATCGGTTTCTTTCAGTCAATATGTCCCGCGAAATGGCCCATCTTTTTGATTTGTGTTACAAACAAACCAGTTGATTGCAGTGAAACCAAACATGACTGGAAAAGTCACGTTCTCTGTGGGTTATTTACCTGGAATGTGTCGTCGAAAATGGAATGAGACGGAGTTCACGACACAAGCGGTTCACAAAATGTTTTGTGTTAGTTAGGCTATAAAAATGGATTTTATCAAACAAAAGATCATTCATTGTGTAACAATGAGCATTGGAATTGCAAACAGATGAAGATTGTCAAAGGTAAATTATTTATTTTAATGCAGTTTGTGAATATGTTACGCCTGTGCTGGTTAAAACATTTTTTTTTATGGGGCTCTATGCTCAGATAATCGCATCGTATTATTTTTTAAATCTGACAACACAGTTGGATTAGCAAGATTCTAGGCTTCCGGAACATGTGAGACACTTGTATTTTCATGAATGTTTAATATGACTATTTATTTAGGGATCACAGTATGTTGTGGAATTTCAGCACGCTAGCGGGTTCCGTGCGCAGAGGGGTTCATCAACATTAGAGGTTTGTCCGACTGCCTTATAATAGTTTCAATCTTTTAAGTTTCTTGCTTGTCCAGTGTTAGCTTCACATAGTAATAAAGTTTTGATCTGTAAAAGTTTACCTCTGCGCCATCACTGACTGGTCTTCCCTGGTTGCTTTTCCCTGATGAGAACCTGGTCACGATCTGATCCTGTTCAGATTAGTCATGAAAGAGAATTACCTTGGTGTACATTTACATATATGGTTCAATAATTGAAATGACCATTATTCCCAGACCCCAGACTGTAGCCTACCCATCAACTCAAGATGGAACTTGTATCATTCACTGATATTGTTAACATCTGAGCTCTGTAAACTGGGCTACCCTGGCTGTCTAACAGTGTAGGGAGACCTGTCACCATCTGATCCTGCTAAGACATGAGAATAATGTTGTGTACTGACTGTGCACCATGGCAGTGAAGCCTGTAGAGCTGTTTATACCGTCCCAGTGTGAAAAGTAGAGAATTAGTTTGGGAAACGGACAGATTAATAATGTTACATTGCTATACTGACTAATAAAGATTGAAGCTGGGAGAAGACAGATTTAACCTTATGTGATTGCTCGACATCAACTGATATTACATTATTAGAGGATTGATATGACTATAATGGACCATTCATGTCCTGTCCTTTACCATTATCAGGTTGCTGTATTGATTTTTGGATGAAGTCTAACTAATGTTGAAGTTCAGTGGTTTCAATGGACATGACACTGCACATGTGATTAGTGGAAAGCTGAAATCGAAGTCTGGGCTCTTGTCTTGACTTGAAAGAGTCGGTAAGAAGATGTGACAACATGATAAAGCCACTGTCTACTTTGGATGAAGAGATGCATTATGCATAGATGCCATCACATCCTGATTGAGAGAAATTGATAGAAGTGTTGTCATTGATGCACTTATTCTGGACTTTTCATGATAATCTATTTCTAAAAGCCTTTTTGTTGAATACATAACAATGGCCAAAGTGAAATGGAGACAGTAGATACAGCTGGTCTTTTGTAATATAATAAAGACAGTAGATCTAGCTAGCTGGTCTGTCATAATATAATAGAGACAGTAGATCTAGCTGAAATGTCATAATATAAAAGAGACAGTAGATCTAGCAGGTCATAATAATGTATTCAACCTTGTGTTCCCTGTACTCTCTCTCTCATATATATATATATATATATATATATATATATATATATATATATATATATATATATATATATATATATATATATATATATATATATATATATATATATATATATCTGTTTATTATACCTGTTGATACATGGCTCATATGTGAAACTATTCTAACTGAACATTTTCTTTCACAGTGAGACTGACTCCGATTCCGGTGTCCTGTGTGAATTTAAGTATGCTCTCTCTAATTCTCTCTCTCTCTCTCGGAGGACCTGAGCCCAAGGACCATGCGTCAGGACTACCTGGCATGATGACTCCTTGCTCTCCCCAGTCCACCTGGCCTTGTCGATGTTCCAGTTTCAACTGTTCTGCCTGCGGCTATGGAACCCTCAACTGTTCATTTTTACTCTTGAGGTGCTGTCCTGTTGCACCCTCTACAAACACTGATCTCCACCCGGCACAGCCAGAAGAGGACTGGCCACCCCTCATAGCCTGGTTCCTCTCTAGGTTTCTTCCTAGGTTTTTGCCTTTGTAGGGAGTTTTTCCTAGCCACCGTGCTTCTACACCTGCATTGCTTGCTGTTTGGGGTTTTAGGCTGGGGCTATATAAATAGATTTGATTTGATAGAGGACTGAGGGTCTTCCAAATATTGAAAGTGTGTAAATAGTTACCCATGTTATTTTGTAAATGTATATATATATTTTTCATATTTTTTTATCAATAATTATTTTCCCCCATTTTTTCCATTTTGGGAGGGGGGGGTGTTAGAATACAATTTTGGTATTTTGTATATAGTTATTTGTTTCAAAATGTATACCTTCAAATATTTGGGCACTTGGGTACATTTGGGCTACTTGTGTGGGACACCTGGGTGACTTCATGATAAATGTCATGTAGCACACTCATTTTGGAAGTTATCATTCTGAAACTTTGCACAAGTACTGTTGCCCTCTTATACACTGCTCCAAAAAATAAAGGAAACACTTAAACAACACAATGTAACTCCAAGTCAATCACACTTCTGTGAAATCAAACTGTCCACTTAGGAAGCAACACTGATTGATTGACAATACATTTAACATGCTGTTGTGCAAATGGAATAGACAACAGGTGGAAATTATAGGCAATTAGCAAGACACCCCCAATAAAGGAGTGGTTCTGCAGGTGGGGACACAGACCACTTCTCAGTTCCTATGCACCCTGGCTGATGTTTTGGTCACTTTTGAATGCTGGCAGTGCTTTCACTCTAGTGGTAGCATGAGACGGAGTCTACAACCCACACAAGTGGCTCAGGTAGTGCAGCTCATCCCGGATGGCACATCAATGCGAGCTGTGGCAAGAAGGTTTGCTGTGTCTGTCAGCGTAGTGTCCAGAGCATGGAGGCGCTACCAGGAGACAGACCAGTACATCAGGAGATGTGGAGGAGGCCATAGGAGGGCAACAACCCAGCAGCAGGACCACTACCTCCGCCTTTGTGCAAGGAGGATCAGGAGGAGCACTGCCAGAGCCCTGCAAAATGACCTCCAGCAGGCCACAAATGTGCATGTGTCTGCTCAAACGGTCAGAAACAGACTCCATGAGGGTGGTATGAGGGCCCGACGTCCACAGGTGGGGGTTGTGCTTACAGTCCAACACCGTGCAGGACGTTTTTCATTTGCCAGAGAACACCAAGATTGGCAAATTCGCCGCTAGCCTGTGATCTTCACAGATGAAAGCAGGTTCACACTGAGCACGTGACAGACGTGACAGTCTGCTGTCTGCAACATCCTCCAGCATGACAGGTTTGGCGGTGGGTCAGTCATGGTGTGGGGTGGCATTTCTTTGGGGGGCCGCACAGCCCTCCATGTGCTCGATAGAGGTAGCCTGACTGCCAGTAGGTACCGAGATGAGATCCTCAGACCCCTTGTGAGACGATATGCTGGTGCGGTTGGCCCTTGGTTCCTCCTAATGTAAGACAATGCTAGACCTCATGTGGCTGGAGTGTGTCAGCAGTTCCTGCAAGAGGAAGGCATTGATGCTATGGACTGGCCCGCCTGTTCCCCAGACCTGAATCCAATTGAGCACATCTGGGACATCATATCTCAGTCCATCCACCACAGACTGTCCAGGAGTTGGCGGATGCTTTAGTCCAGGTCTGGGAGGAGATCCTTCAGGAGACCATCCGCCACCTCATCTGGAGCATGCCCAGGCATTGTAGGGAGGTCATACAGGCACGTGGAGGCCACACACACTACTGAGCCTCATTTTGACTTGTTTTAAGGACATTACATCAAAGTTGGCTCAGCCTGTAGTGTGTTTTTCCACTTTAATTTTGAGTGTGACTCCAAATCCAGACCTCCATGGGTTGATAAATTTAATTTGCAATGATAATTTGTGTGATTTTGTTGTCAGCACATTCAACTATGTAAAGAAAAAAATACGTAATAAGAATATTTCATTCACTCAGATCTAGGATGTGTTATTTTAGTGTTCCCTTGATTTTTTTGAGCAGTGTATTTTTCACTGACATTGTCCCCATCATCTTATCTGAATGTTTGTTTTATCTTGTTCATTTTAAAGATGATGATATAACCATTTCAAAAACCATATGTTTTTTATTTTTATATCTAAACCAGATCTATTGTATTATATTATCCTACATTCAATTCACATTTCCACAAACTTCAGAGTGTTTTCTTTCAAATGGTACCAAGAATGTGCATATCCTTGGTTCTGTGCCTGAGCTACAGGCTGTTAGATTTGGGTATGTCTTCAGGCGGAAATTGCACAAAGTAGGGGTGGAGCTCTAAGAGGTTTTAACATGTGTGCCCTGCTAAAAGTTCATTTGTGGAATTTCTTTCCTTAATGTGTTTGAGCCAATCAGTTGTGTTCTGACAAAGTAGTGGTGGTATACAGAAGATAGCCCTATTTGGTTTAAGACCAAGTCCATATTATGGAAAGAACAGCTCAAATAAGCAAAGAGAAATGACAGTCCATTTTCTTTAAGACATGAAGGTTAGTTAATCCGGAACATTTCAAGAACTTTGAAAGTTTCTTCAAGTGCAGTCACAAAAAACATCAATCGCTATGAAGAAACTGGCTCTCATGGGGACTGCCACAGGAAAGGACGACCCAGAGTTACCTCTGCTTCAGAGGATACGTTCATTAGAGTTAACTGCACCTCATATTGCTGTCCATATAAATGCTTCACATAGTTCAAATAACAGACACATCTCAACATCAACTGTTCAGATGAGACTGTATGAATCAGGGCTTCGTGGTCGAATTTCTGCAAATAAACCACTACTAAAGGACACCAATAATAAGAGACTTGCTTGGGTTGAGAAACAAGAGCAATGGACATTAGACCAGTGGAAACCTGTCCTTTGGTCTGATGAGTCAAAATGTTAAATTTTTGTTTCCAACCATCGTGTCTTTGTGAGATGCAAAGTAGGTGAACGGATGATCTCCACCAACAAGTGCTCAGCATATGTGGGAACTATTTCAAGACTGTTAGAAAAGCATTCCTCATGAAGCTTGTTGAGATAATGCCAAGAGTGTGCAAAGCTGTCATCTTGGCAAAGGGTGGCTACTTTAAAGAATCCAGAATATAAAATATATTTGATTTGTTTAACACTTTATTGGTTACTACATGATTCCATATGTGTTATGTCATAGTTTTGATATCTTAACTATTTAGAAAATAGTACAAATAATGAAAACCCTTGAATGAGTAGGTGTGTCCAAACTTTTCACAGGTACTGTATATTTTTTCCATTTCATCTGTGTCTGGTTTTAGCTAGCTACTGCCTAGCTAGGTCTTCAGACAGCATGGAACAATCAAAACTCAGACAGAGTTGTCAAGTCTACACATCCGTCAGTGCTTCTGTGAACAAGAGATAAAACAAATCACAGCATATATCATTGATGCAATTTCAATGTTGTTTGAGTTGCTTTGTGCATCACCAAATTTGCTGGAGATTATTTTACTGCAACACTGCTCATTGCACCCAAGTTGCTTGACATAGGCATTTTAAAGAGCTGTCAGTCAAGCCAAGCTCGTGAAATTAAGCTCCCCACCAACTCATCCTTTTTTCAAACTTCCTGGTAGTTAGTCATTTTCATGACCTTTATTTTCCTCTCCTCTCTTTCCCTATATTTCCCTGTTGACCTATAGGTTTGTGTCAAAATATTTAACTTGTAAGTTAACATTCAAGACAAAAAAAGTTGGTGACAGACTCAGACAGACAGACACTGACCTCGTTGACTGTTTTCTAGCCTCCACTTTGTTTTGAAATGAGGCCATCTCCCAACAGTCTCACCTGTCATCTGACCTAAATTAAGGCATGCCTCCCTGTTCTCTGCCACCTGGTGATCAAGATTGCAAATGCATCCCTCACATCTGGCATTGTTCCTACTCCTTTGAAAACAGCAGCGAAAACACCCATAACCTTGTTGTAGGCCTCTGGGTTACAGGTCTTTATTTACCCATCCACGGTGAACTCAACATCCATAGAAATAAGAATGCTGCACACACACACACGTATGTTGCACATAAAAAGGATGTTGCACACATACTAATGTCATATATCAATGCAACGATGTGAACTAAATTCTAACCAACTGAAATCATGTGCAAACAGTGCAAATACATATCATTTTCTTTGAGACAAACAAGACATGCTACCAACTTCAACTCTAATGTGTAGGCCTACCTACTGTGAAAACCCAGAACAGCCACGGAGGACAGTCCTCTATAGGCCTACCAGCCAATACGAAGTCATGTCTGACAGCATTTAGTCCATTTCAACTCAATTTAACACCAGAGCAACAAGTTATTTCTGTGATATCTGTGATAAAGTGCACATATACAGTGCCTTGCAAAAGTGTTCATCCGCCTTGGCATTTTTACTATTTTGTTACATTACAACCTGTAATTTAAATGGATTTTATTTTGATTTCATGTAATGGACATACACAATGTCAAGTATAGTAGGCCAGAAGGCTATACTTGAAAACCTAACCTCTATCAAAATAAAAAGATGGCGGTGCCGCAAAAGTTCTTCTCTGCAAGGGTGTTTATTTACATAGTGATTCCGGAACAAAAACAACAGTACTGCAATCAAACGTATACCTTATGGGACAGCTAAAAACAATGGTACCTCATCCACAGCTCAATCCAAAATGCCTCCCCATGAACTGAAAGAGAGGCCCGCGGCCAGTGACGGACTTCTACGTTACATTACCTTCCTCCTCTCCTGAAGCGACCAGGTTCAGGAGCCTTGATAGGTAATCTGCCGTGACGTTCTCTTTTCCTGCCTTGTGACGGACACAAAACCTGTAGGTTTGGAGCTCCAGATACCACCTGGTCACACAAGAATTCCGGTCCTTCATGGTCTGGATCCAGGTCAGTGCTCTGTGATCCATGTGCAGGTCAAATTCCCTCCCAAGAAGGTAGTAACGGAGGCTATCTAGGGCCCACTTTATAGCCAGGCACTCCTTCTCGATTGTAGAATACCTGGTTTCCCTGGGCAATAGCTTCCGACTCAGGTACAGCACAGGAAGCTCTTCTCCTGGCTCCCCTTGGGCCAGTACAGCTCTAATTCCCATAGCCGTGTGTCCACTTGCACGAGAAACCTCTTCTGAAAATCAGGGGTCTGGAGAACAGGGAATGAGCACAGTCGTTTTTTCAGTATCATGAAGGCTTCGTCACACTTCTCAGTCCACTTCACAGGGTTGTTGGCCACCTTTGAAGTGAGGTTGGTCAGAAGGACAGCGATGGTCGAAAACTACGGAATGAATCTCTGTGTCTTCGTTCAGGGTTGAGGGCTGTTCCTGATGGACACCACTTTGTCCACCTGAGGCCAAACTTCACCCTTACCCAGCGGGTAAACCAGTTACTTTGTCTCCTGTTTCGCACACTCACACTTCAGGAGGTTAAGCGTGAGGCCTGCATCATGGATCTTCCCCAGGACTCTGCTAAGATGCTGTATGTCCTCCTCCCAGGAGTGGCTGTAGATCACCACGTCTTCCAAGTAAGCAGCACAGTAATCGTCACAGTCCTGGAGGACCTAGTCCATCAGCCTCTGGAAAGTCACAGGGGCCCCATGAAGGCCAAACGGCATGACCTTGAACTGGAAAAGGCCCATTGGCGTACGGAATGCAGTGTAGGCCTTGAATTGTTCATCCAGGGGCACCTGCCAGTACCCTTTGCAGAGATCCAATGTGGTGATGTATTGAGCTCTACCTATTTTCTCCAGTAAGTCATCAATGCCGGGCATGGGGTAGGCATCAAACTGGGAGATGGCATTCACCTTATGGAAGTCCATGCAGATGTGCAAAGACCCATCTTTCTTTGGGACAATGACAATAGGGCTGCTCCATTCACTTGAAGATGGCTCGACAACATCCATTTCTAACATGGTGTGGACTTCTTCCTTGAGGGATACCACCAGCCTCTCAGGCACACGGTAAGGATGCTGGCGGATAGAGTTCTGGCCAGGCTTCAAACTAATGACGTGTTCTAGGACTTTGGTTCTTCCCGGTCTCTGACTGAAGTGGGCAGGATACTTGCCAAACAGCTGCTTCAGCTCATCTTGCTTGTTTTTTTCTAGGTGAGCCGGTATGACCTCTGCTCGTCCTTTCCATGCCTCTCTGACCCCATCCGACTCTTCTTCTTCTACTATGCGGACCAGAAAGGACTTTCCCTTGGAGAGTTCCGCTTTCTCCTCCCAGGCCTTGAGGAGGTTCACATGATGGGTTTGCTTCTTCTTACCCTTGTCCGGGTGCAGCACGTTGTAGGTCACCGGGCCCACCTTCCTCCCGATTAGGGTACGGCCCTTGCCACTGCGAAAGGAGCTTGCTGGTAGACGAGGGAAGGAGGAGTAGGACTTTCTGTCCTGGCTCAAACTCTCTGTGGCGAGTGTGCTGGTCATACCCTTTCTTCTGAACCTTCTGAGCTTGCTGAAGGTTTACCCTAGCTTCCTCTCGGTACCGCTCCAGCCTGTCTCGCATCTGGAGGATGTGCTGGACAATCCCCTGTACTGGAGGTAGCTATTGGTGAACCTTCCCAGCACTTCTTCAGCAGGTCCAGTGGTCCCTGCACTGGCCATCCATAGAGGAGTTTGAATGGCGAGAAATCTGTCGATGCCCGAGGCACCTCCCTGTAAGCAAAAAGCAGAAAGGGTAACCACTTATCCCAGTCTTTCCCTGTGTCAGTCACAAAGTTCATCAGCATATTCTTGAGCGTTTGATTGAATCTCTCTACGAGACCATCCATTTGGGGATGGTAGGGAGTGGTCCTCAAGCCTTTAATGCCCAGCTGTTGGTGGAGTTGAACCATCAGTCGCGAGGTAAAGTTTGTCCCTTGGTCCGTCAGGATTTCATCTGGGATTACTACACGAGAGAAGAGCTGAACAAGAGCACTGATTATTTTTGGAGTGGCTATGGAACGGAGCGGGAAGGCTTCTGGGAACCGGGTGGCATAGTCACAGATCACCAATATATACTTGTACCCTGCGCTACTCTTGTCTAAGGGTCCAACAACGTCCATTGCAATTCTCTTGAGTGGGGTAGAGATAATTGGCAGTGAACATAGATGAGCCCGGTCAGACCTACGGACAGTACTGGTTTTCTGGCACGTGGGGCATGATTTGCAGTAGGTTTGTACATCAGTAGACATGGAGGGCCAAAAGAAATGGGAGCCTAAGATAGGTATTATGTTGCCATAGATGACCTGCCCATGGAACTGTATGTGCAAGGTTGAGAACAAGTGGTCTACAGGTAGATGGCACCACCAACTTCCTGCTATGTGCCTCTGACCCAAGGTAGAGTATGTGGTTGTATACCGTGTAAATCCCTCCACATGAAGATTGACCGTTCCCCGCTACGGCCTTGTCAAACAAACTTTTCCAGGTTTCCACTTCTGCAGTGTAGCAAAATTTTGCGGAACTTCCCATTGCACCTCTAACCCAGACAAATCAGCAACAGGTACAGGGGTTCCCACATACTTCTCAAGACGCCGATGGCGGCGTGACTTTCTGGGCCCTTTGGTTCCCCCCTCGCACAGACTATCACACAAGTCAGGCAGAGGTTGTAAACCAGCTTTGGCCTGGGTACGAGTGACATGTCAACATGACACCTGAACATCAGACTGGCAAACTGACTGCTCATATAGCTGACCCTCCACACTTCCCAACAGATCAGAGAGTACAGGCACATCCCTCCCCAAAATCATCTCAAAAGGTAGCTTCTCCATTACCTCAACTTTGAGGAGGTATTTATGACCCTGAATCTCAACTGTGAGCTCAGCTGTGGGCTGCTGTGACTGGTCACCATAATCAATGTCATTACTTTTCTGATCAACTACAGGGAACTGCCGGTGTCAATCCTTGCAGTAAGACTTTTACCATTCACTTTACAAGTACCAAACCTGACCCTTCCTGAGTCTGTCTATTCTGAAAACCATCCACCTCTCTGGGTACATAACAGTAACCTGAGAGCTTGGATTTACGTAGCGGACACATTGACGCTTTGTGCCCCTGCTGCCGGCAGTGAAAACAGGTCAGACCCCTCCCATCAGAGTCGAACTGCATGATCCCTTACCTCCCTCCTCCCAGACACATAACCCCCAGAGTTACCTCCGGCGTCTCTGATGTCCCTTGTGTCTAAGACTTCTTGGAGCGGGTGCTGCAGGTCGTGGTGGTCCCCCTTTACGTGCATTAAGGTACTGCAGTGCAAGCTTGGCCGCCATAAGCCAGTCCTTGGGCTCGTGCTCTCGGACCCAGGTTTGAATGTCGTGTGGTAGAACTTGTAGAAGTTGCTCGAGGATGATGACCTCAACTATTTTGTCCTGTGTCTTCTCCTCCGGTCGAACCCATCGTCGATAGAGACCCTTAAGGCGGTGGTACGTCTCTGTCGACGACTCACTCGATGGCGTCGATTCAGCTCAGAAGCATTGACGGTTGGTCTCTGGGGAGATGTTGAACTTCACCAGCAGTGCTTCCTTCAAGCCCTTGTAGACATTGGACAGCCCCTCATCCATTGCTGTGTAAGCCTCTAAGGCAATGAGACAAGCCTGCAGGCCCACTCTACCTCCGGCCACTGCCACATCTTGGCCATGCGCTCAAACCTCAGCAGGTAGTTTTCAATGTCCTCCCCCTGCTGGTATGAGGGCATCTTTGGCTCCTTCCTCAGGAATGCTGGAAGATGGACATTAACACTGCTGGACTGGTCTCCTGGTGCTGGGGCTGGCCTCATTACTGCTTGGGGATCCTGCTGTGGAGTTGACGTCCCTGCTGCGTCGAGCCTTTGCCATCCTGGTGTTGGAAGAACCAATCTTGGGCTTTCACTGACGAGTTCCGCTTAGTGAGGAGCTGTGAGGATAGATTGGTTGTAGACCCCGTAACTCCTGCTTGAGGTCTTCTTCCCTCCTCTCAAGGCAGGTGAAAAGTTGCTGGAAAAGGGCTACCATGGTTGGGTGTGGTTCTGGTCCCCCAACTGCTCCTTCAGTCAGCTGTTCTTTTCTGGCTGTATCAGCCGGTTCAACCGGTAGCTCAAACGGTTCTGGTTGTGTTTGGCCCCTTGGTCGGGCTGCTAGTTTCTCATACTTGACCTCTTCAGGTACCTTTTCTGACAGTTGATGCTACTGCTGAGAACGCAATCCTGTACGCATTCCTTTACCTCTCGTTGGAATTCACTGATTTGCGGTGCGCCATCCCACCACTGCCACCATATGTCACGTAGAGTAGGCCAGAAGGCTATGGTGGAAAACGTAACCTCTATCAAAATAAAAAGATGGTGGGGCCGCAAAAGTTATTCTGTGCAAGGGTGTTTATTTACATAGTGAATCCTGGAACAAAAACAACAGTACTGCAATCAAACGTATACCTTATGGGACAGATAAAAACAATGCTACCCCATCCACAGCTCAACCCAAAATGCCTCCCCATGAACTGAAAGAGAGGCCCGCGGCCAGTGACGGACGTCTACGTCACACACAAAATAGTCAAAATTGGTGAGGTGAAAATAAATACTTGTTTCATAAAATTCTAAAAACAAAAACCTGAAAAGTGGTGCGTGCATATGTATTCACCCCCTTCGCTATGAAGCCCCAAAATAAGATTTGGTGAAACCAATTACCTTCAGAAGACCAATAATTACTTAAATAAAGTCCACCTGTGTGCAATCTAAGTGTCACATGATCTCTCACATGATCTCAGTATATGTTCTGTTCTGAAAAGCCCCAGAGTCTGCAACACCACTAAGCAAGCGGCACCATGAAGACCAAGGAGCTCTCCAAACAGGTCAGGGTCAAAGTTGTGGAGAAGTACATATCAGGGTTGAGTTATAAAAAAATATCAGAAACGTTGAACATCCCACTGAGCACCATTTAAATCCATTATTTAAAAAATGAAAGAATATGGCATCACAACAAACCTGCCAAGAGAGGGCCACACACCAAAACTCACAGACCAGGGAAGGAGGGCATTAATCAGAGGCAACAAAGAGACCAAAGATAACCCTGAAGGAGCTGCAAAGCTCTACAGTGGAGATTGGAGTATCTGTTCATAGGTCCACTTTAAGCTGTACATGCCACAGAGCTGGGATTTACGGAAAAGTGGCCAGAAAAAAAGTTATTGCTTATAGACATTTGGTTCGCAAAAAGGCATGTGGGTGACTCCCCAAACATATGGAAGAAGGTACTCTGGTCAGATGAGACTAAAATTGAGCTCTTTGGCCATCAAGGAAAACGCTACATCTGGCACCATCCCAACAACTCCCATCACCCCAAGAACACCATCCATTTTTCACCGGGACAGGGAAACTGGGGCTGGTCAGAATTTAAGGAATGGTGGATGGTGCTAAATTCAGGGCAATTCCTGAGGGAAACCTGTTTCAGTCTTCCAGAGATTTGAGACTGGCATGGAGGTTCACCTTCCAGTAGTACAATGACCCTAAGCATACTGCTAAATCAACACTCAAGTGGTTTAAGGGGAAACTATTAAAGGTCTTGGAATGGCCTAGTCAAAACCCAGACCTCAATCCAATTGAGAATCTGTGGTATGATTTTAAGATGTACACCAGCGGAACCCATCCAACTTGAATGAGCTGGAGCAGTTTTGCCTTGAAGAAAGTGCAAATATCCCAGTGGCTAGATGTGCCAATCTTATAGAGATATACCCCAAGAGACTTGCAGCTGTAATTGCTGCAAAAGGTGGCTCTACAAAGTATGTGGGGGGGTGAATAGTTATGCATGCTCAAGTTTGTTTCCTTTTCTTGTCTTATTTCTTGTTTGTTTGATTCACAATAAAAACATATTTTGCATCTTCAAGGTGGAGGCATCTTGTGTAAATCAAATGATACAAACCCTCCAAAAATATATTTTAATTCCAGGTTGTAAGGCAACAAAATAGGAAAAATGCAAAGGGGATGAATACTTTCGCAAGCCACTGTACCTACTACAACAGACTAATCAAATGTTTACCCGGACAATTTGCATTGTGTACCCCCCAACCACTCTTTTTACGCTGCTGCAACTCTCTGTTTATCATACAGTATATGCATACTAACCAACTATACATTCATGCACATACTACCTCAATTGGGCCGACAAACCAGTGCTCCTGCACATTGGCTAACCGGGCTATCTGCATTGTTTCCCACCACCCACCAACCCCTCTTTTACACTACTGCTAATCTCTGTTCATCATTTATGCATAGTCACTTTAACCATATCTCCATGTACATACTACCTCAATCAGCCTAACTAACCGGTATGTAGCCTCACTACTTTTATAGCCTGTCTTTTTACTGTTGTTTTATTTCTTTACTTACCTATTGTTCAAATACCTTTTTTGAACTATTGGTTAGAGCCTGTAAGTAAGCATTTCCCTGTAAGGTCTATTACACCTATTGTATTATGCGCACGTGACAAATAAACTTTGATTTGATTTGAGATTGGACTCTTGGAAACCCCTTTGTTAACATAGAGAGAGTCTGGTACCATCAGAAGGTTGGGAACGGAACCATATTTGGCCCCGCCCAAGTGAACAGGCATTGGTTGTGAACTATGAAACATGTCCTTCTCTCCCCCACTACAAAATCCTATTGACGACAGTCAACCTCTTGTGTTCCTGATGACTGCTGTCCATACGTATAACTTCTTATGGTTTTGGCCATACGCTGGCCATAAGCCAGGGAAAATGCAGTGCAGCAAATTCAAATAAAATGATAAAAATCAAACTTTCAAATCACACATGTAAGATTCTAAATTAAAGCTACACTTGTTGTGAATCCAGCCAACATTTCAGATTTTAAAAAGGCTTTTTGGCGAAAGCATAAGAAGCTATTATCTGATGATAGCACAACAGTAAACAAAGAGGGTAGCATATTTCAACCCTGCAGGCGATACACAAAACGCAGAAAAAAAATATAGAACATGCCTTACCTTTGACAAGCTTCTTTTTTTGTCCCATAAATATCACAATTGGTCCTTTTGTTCGATTAATTCCGTCCATATATATCCAAAATGTTATTTGGCGCACTTGATCCAGAAAAAAACTGCTTCCAAATTGCACAACGTCACTACAAAATATTTCAAAAGTTGCCTGTAAACTTTGCCAAAACATTTCAAACTACTTTTGTAATGCAACTTTAGGTATTTTAAAACGTTAAAAATCGATCAATTTGAAGACGGGTCTATCTGTGTTCAATACAGGAAGACAACAAACCAAGCTACTTTTCAAGTCTTGCGCGACTCTCAACAGTGTTACTCATTTCCTAGATGGCCTTACTTCTTCATTGCACAAAGGAATAACCTCAACCAAATTCCAAAGACTGGTGACAAGCGGTAGGAACCGAGAACAAGTTCCTAAGAAATATCCTTTCCCAATGAGAACTCACCGAACAGACAGAGACCTCAAAAAAAAGATCTGAACGGTTAGTTCTCTGGGTTTTGCCTGCTACATAAGTTCTGTTATACTCACAGACATACTTCAGTGTTTTCTATCCAAATCTACTAATAATATGCATATCTTATATTCTTGGCATGAGTAGCAGGAAGTTGAAATTGGACACGCTATTTATCCAAAAGTGAAAATGCTGCCCCCTATACCTTAACCTCTCTAGGGTATGTGGGACGCTGGCGTCCCATCTGGCCAACATCCAGTGATTTTGCAGAGCGCCAAATTCAATTACAGAATTGCTCATTATAAAAATTCAAAAAACAAAATATATTTTACATAGGTTTAAAGATTAACTTCTTGTTCAACCAACCAAAGAGTCATATTTATAAAATGCTTTTCGGCGAAAGCATACCTAGCCCAGAACATACTTAGCCCAGTTGACAAATTATTACAAACAGTAACCAGCCAAGCAGAAGCGTTACAAAACTCAGAAATAGAGATAAAATTAATCCCTTACCTTTGATGATCTTCATATGGTGGCAATCAGAAGACATTCATTTACTCAATCAATGTCTCTATATCAAAAAACCTCAGTTTTGTTAGCGCGTTTTCTTCAGTAATCCACAGGTTCAAACTCAGTCAAAACAATCAGACCAAAAAATCCAAATTGTATCCGTAAAATTCATAGAAACATGTAAAACGATGTTTAGATTCAATCCTCAGGTTGTTTTTTAGCCTAAATGATCTATAATATTTCAACCGGACAATAACGTTGTCAATATAAAAAGTAAACAAGAAATGCACATGCGCCTGAAAAAAACTCTGTGTCACGTTAGGGTCCACTCGTTCAGACTGGTCTTACTCCCTCATTTATAAGAATACAAGCCTGAAACGATTTCTAAAGACTTCCTGAATAGATTTTTCGCAAGTTTTCACCTGCTAAATCAGTTCTGTTATACTCACAGACACTATTTTAACAGTTTTGGAAACTTTCGAGTGGTTTCTATCCAAATCTACCAGTTATATGCATATCATATATTCTGGGCCCGAGTAGCAGGCCGTTTAATTTGGGCATGCTTTTCATCCAAAATTCTGAATGCTGCCCCCTACCCTAGAGAGGTTTAAGAAGTTAAAGGAGCTAAAATCAATTGAAGAACTAAGCCAACCTCAGCGTGAGCGCTGGTTAGAAATGGTTGAATGACTACAACCTAATGAAATTAACATTGTGTTCTTGGTGACGTGAGGACTGATATCCATACGTTTAGAAGGGCGAATTTCAACGTGGATGTGACTCCACTAGCCAGAATATAGTATGGGCTTATAGTATGGCAGCTACGTATGATCTTTGAACTCTTATTCACTAATGAAGTGATAACTCGACGTCTAGGATGTATCAGCAGCTGCTGTAAATGTGCATTGCCTAGGAAAGGATGAACAATCTCTTCAGAAAGAAAGAAAGGGTGCTACAACGTATCCGTTCTAACACACGACGTCAGTACTACAACGTATCCGTTCTACCACATTCTTCAAGGGAGATCTCTGCACAGCTCAGAGTAAATATATTTCTTGCATTTCCCTTTTCGAATGGGCAGATATTTAGAATGCATACGATTCTGTATTTACGATAGCATAGCTTCATAAGGTCCGATAGAGACCCAATACCTTTGTTTCTCAATCTTCCCGCGCTTTCATTCAAACCCAACCCCCTTTGTTTGTGTAACCAGGTCGTCAAATCGGTTTTGTCCGCTTAGGGTCGTTTTTCTTTTATGACATAATTAGTATTCAATGTATGATCCATCCTGTGTATATGTAATTCTGTGTGACTATTTAGGTATTTAGTAAACAAATAATGAAACCAGATTTTGTATTTGCTGATTCAACTTATTATCCAGGGTTCATGAAGATAACCAATAATTTTATGACGTTCAAATGAGACTCTATAAGGTGACAATTAATAATTGACTGCTATTGATATACAAGATAACCAGGTCTTTAAGAGTTTATTTGAAAGACAACAGCTCTATGAACATTCTTCCGTGGTGCCCCGACTTCCTAGTTAATGATTAGTTTAAATCAGGTCATATTATTTGGAGAATTGATTTTATAAAATAGCCTGTCATATCATTTAATCCATAGTAAAGATACAACACTGTCTTTTCAGCACAATGGACAGCCATAGGAATCAGACAGAGGAAAAATTAGGCTAATAAATGAACGGGTTTACCTACAGAAGTATTTGTCTTCTTGTTTTTGTAGTGGATAAGTCCTTGATTACGTTGGTAAAATCGAACCCACGAAGGATGTCACTTTCAAGGGACATCAACATTAAGTGATTGAGTCTTTCCTGATGCATTGTTGATCTCAGATTATTTTTCACCAAAGAAAGCTTTGAAAAAGCTTTGTGTTGGTCACCAGGAAAGTTAAAAATATCCATAGTGCAATATCAACATTGGGAAATACTGACTGCAACTTCCTTTGCCTTAAAAGTTGTAGTAGTGCCCTTTCAGCTGTGTTACATTCCTAATTATGGATAATTTGATTACATTTAAATAAATACAAATTTCCCAGCTGGGGTCCCTAGGCTATAGTGCAGGTTAGCCCGTGCATTAAAATGCACATGCTTCTTTGAGTCTCTGGAACACCCCTTACCTAGTTCCACTCCTATCTGTTAGACAACCGTTTGTCTCCCTTGGCAACTGCAGGTCTGCCCCAGCCCCTGTATCACAAGGTTTCCAACAGGCCTCAGTGATCTTTTACATTACTGTTTAGTATTTACATGCTACTTGCATCAGATCCTCCTATCACTTTGGACTCAGATTTCACTTTAAGCAGATGTCACACAAATCTACATCCACCCACTGCCCACAAGTTGTCATGAAGGCGTCAAGTTTGACACCCACCACTCCGTCCATTGGTTGGGCCTGTTAATCTACCCTTTACAGAGCTTGCACGTGCCCGGTTGCACCTGCTGCCCTGTACGGTTGGGTAATATGTGCAACACATAGAGGTAGAAAGACAGATTGGAACGGCTGCATAAACAACCTGCAGACTCAACTCCATCCCTTCTTCACATGTATTTCAGGACAGCAGCAATAGAGTCTACACTTTAGCTAACCATCATATACAAAAATCTCCAAACCAGACACTAGCCAGCCATATACTGTATCTTGAGTTAGAGATAATGAATATTATATAATTAAGTTATTATTTGATACAAGCATTGAAGATAAATCACAATCAGTCAAATAAATTGATCTAGATAACTAACAGATTTACATCAATCCTCATCAGCAAGGACAAGGCGATATCCCACCCTCTTTTCCCAATGTCAATTATGTGTTTTCATTACGAGCACCTGCCCCTTGAAAGGTCTGTGCACGACCCTGATATTATCCAGGAGTTTTTAGTGGATTGACCATATGGTTAAAGAGAAAATAATCTAATTAAACAATGGCATTATTTTCAGTTAACTCAGTTTTTCAGTTCTCTCAACTGCCAACAGTTTGAAACATTTACAAAAAAGACATATTGATATAGTAAAATAAATAAGTGTGTAAAACATAAGTAAAGTATATTTCATGCTGAAACCCTCATTAAACACCAATGGTATTCACCAAATTAATGGTTTATATTTAGGATGTTTTAAAACTTTGTCATTCTATTTTTATTCATTACATAATAATAGATTTTACATGTGATACTCATCCCTCATCTTTATCCAGAGTGCCAATATTTATGCTTATGACTGTATGTAACGTGTCTCAGTTTAGTTCAGCTTTATGCAGTCCTCCGGCATAACTTTAGACTAGGAGTGTCAAACTCATTCCATGGAGGGCCTAGTGTCTGCTGGTTTTTGTTTTTTCCTTTCAATTAAAACATAGATAACCAGGTGAGGGGAGTTCCTTACTAGTCAGTGACCTTAATTAATCAATCAAGGGAGGAGCGGAAACCCGCAGTCACTCGGCACTCCATGGACTGAGTTTGACACGTGCTTTAGACAGTGCTTTTTACCATGCCTGTCCAGATAAAAGAAGCAGAGTGTCAAAGAGCCTCTATAGCAGAATATAGCTCCCATTCTGATATGTGACGAGGGTGACCTTCAACACTGCATCAGGTCAGCTCAGAGCTGGATGTAGACAGAGCTGTGTGGGTTGTGTAGGTTGCCAACTTAAAGGCACTATGGCTGTTCAGTCCACCCACTTCCTGACCTTTCTAGTACATCACATGTCACTTGAAGTAATGCAAACCAGTTTGTATGTAATGCCCTGTAGTCAGGAGCGTATATCATGCACACTGACAAACAACGTTTCCCAAACTCTGTCCTCGGGACCCCAAGGGGTGTACGTTTTGGTTTTTGGCCTAACACTACACAGCTGATTAAAATGTAATATTAATGTATTATTTGAATCAGGTAGTGCTAAGGAAAGAAACTAAATGTGCACCCTTTGGGGTCCCGAGGACAGATTTTTGGGAAACACTACATTAAGACAAGATGGTCTTGGCATATAATTTATACAGTCAAAGTGTCTTGCTGTGTCCTCACTTCATGAGTATCTTCAATCATTGTGATTTCCCATGTATTTTAATGGACCAGGGCCCAGTTTCCTGATAGTGATTGAACGCATGTTAAAAATCCTTAAATATATCGAGGCAAAAATTTGACAGTAGCATACAAATAACTCAATATAAATAAATTGAATTAACATGACATTGATTTCAATATAATTAAAATATATACACTACATGACCAATAGTATGTGGGCACCTACTCATCAAACATCTCATTCCAAAATCATGGGTATGAATATGGAGTTGGGCCCCCCTTTTCTACTATAACAGCCTCTACTCTTCTGGGAAGGCTTTCCACTAGATGTTGGAACATTGCTGCGGGGACTTGCTTCCAATCAGCCACAACAGATTTAGTGAGGTCAGGCACTGATGTTGGGCGATATGGCCTGGCTTGCAGTCGGCGTTCCAATTCTGATGCAGACATCTGATGCAAGACGATGTCTGTTCACTAAATTATCTGCTGGAATAATGTATTGAGAATTGAGTCGTATTTAAATTACTGTATCAATAGAGAAGACAGTTACCTAAGTTAAAGAAATTCTGAATAATAGCGGGGAGAGGATGGAGATAGGAAGTGATTACCAAAATGTTTTTCATTCTTATAGATTGACTGACGCATGTTATAATTTTGGAGCTGCGTGTGTTATTTTTAAAGAAATGGGATACATTTCATAAGTGTGAAGAGCAAAGAGAAGAGGAGTTGGGGTTTTAATCTTACGATAGAGGTAAGGAAAAACATTGAAATGAGAGGGGTTATATTTTTGCCCACTGGGGGAAAAAGAAATAGGAGAGTTAAGCTGAAAGTTGTGAGTGAGTAAGACATTGGGAGAATAGATTCTGATGGTTATTGATTCTTGGTTTAATTGTTTAAGTAACACCAGTTAATTTGAGCAGGAAAGTTCATGTAGTCTAACATTATAGTATGTTTCCATTATGTTGAACAATGTCAGGTCATTAAAGGTGATTGCTGGATTGAGTAGTATGAGAATACATTTGTTTTGATTTTTACACTGATGAGACAGCGCCAACTTTTGAAAGATTTTAGATTTGTTTAAAAACATCAGGATTGGCTTTTACTAAATTTATATCAACAGGTTGAAATTATTAGATTGCTGATTTAAAAAAAATGTAGGAGTTGATTTAACTTAATTAAACATTGTATCATACATATACATTGATTTGATTAAAACTTATGATTAATGATTTGAGATACAGTGGAATTATCATTAGGTTTGGTTTATAGTTTCACGTTTGAGTTTCTGAATCGATGTAGTGTAATGAATACTAACCAAGTGTGTTTGTGTTTTCTCCGGGAAAATTGATATTTCACGGTCTCTCTCTGGAATGTTTCCAGGGACTATACTCTTGGGGAGAGTGAGTGAAATTGAGGCCATAAACTACCACATTGGAGGGGGCCTGGAAGTTTTTTGTTTTAGTGCAAAGGTATTAAAGGGGCACTCACCACATGGGACTTTTCATTACACATGCAAATTCTTTTGATAAAGGAATGTTCTGGGAACATGGAAATACAAAAATGTTGGAACTAGTTGATTATTGTTTGCAAATTGTTTAACATAGTGAAAAACACTGCTTTGAAGGGTTTTGTATAACCTATGACCTTCTGATGACTTTCCGTTGTGGCTTGATCACCCGCATTGGAAAGCCATTTGGATAATACATTTATGGTCATTTGTAATACTGCTTTCAAAATAATTTGTGTAATTGGTAAATATGTTTCTTAGCCATATTTGTAATTTGGATCATTGTGAAGAGTGAGAGGGCATTGCTTTTAACTAAGGATATGCTGCTTTAAGTCTATTTTCCTATGACCATAGGGGTTAAATCATTTTTCTTTGTGGACTTTTTTTCAGTTTAGTGATTTTAATTTGATTAGGTTAGCTGAAATTTGTTTTACATTTCTTTTCAGTTTTGTTTTACATTACTCTCATACGGAGAGATGTGTGTAAAACATGGGGGAGGATTCAGTTTTTTTAGGGTTTGAATTTAAGTTAAACAACTTAAGTGATATGTGAAGGAGTGTATTGTATTG
This sequence comes from Oncorhynchus kisutch, assembly GCF_002021735.2. Classification (NCBI taxonomy): domain Eukaryota; kingdom Metazoa; phylum Chordata; class Actinopteri; order Salmoniformes; family Salmonidae; genus Oncorhynchus; species Oncorhynchus kisutch. The sequence goes on from NC_034177.2 coordinate 37,935,814, forward strand.
TTGAGTGTATTGCATTGTGTTTATTTTGTTCTATTCCCGAGGGGTATAGGTCTAACTTCTTGATCCTTGGCTCTACGATGGAGTTGACAGTGAGATGGGGAGTATAAACCAATTTGAAAGAATAGTTTCAATAGAATGTTAAGATATTCTCTGTGAAATATGTTTAGATATGTGTATTAAGAATAATTGATAAAAGTAATAATGTATCATGTAGTTAATGAACTGAACTAAACTGTTGTTCTGATCTGTTCTTTCGAGGTTATCATGAAAAGTGACATCAGACGGTATCTTAATGCATGGAAGAGATAATTGGACCGAATGGTGTGTGTACCTCAAAACCCCCTCTAACTGGCTGAAGAAGAGTGACAAAGGCGTTGAAGGAGGCTTTCCAAACCACTTCTACCGAGAGAAAAGAACCAAGCCAGAAATTGGTGTACAGTATCAGATCTAAGCTATCAACTGCTCTTCTTTCATGTTTCTCTCATACTGTGAGAGTCCACTTGGAGTGATCATGGAGAAAGTTCTGTTCTAACATTTTCTTATGATGCTGGATTATTGGTTGACGAATGGACAAGACATGAGTGGTAAAGATGAGACATTGAAATTGGGACATTATCATGTGCCGTCCACTTTGAACTGTAAAGCTATCTGAAGAAAAACGAAAGAGACACCAGAAGATGCAGTGCCTGAGAGGGGGGGGGTTGGTCAACTGTGCCATTAAATTGTTTATACTTTTGTGGTACCAGGTTGATTGAAGAGGTCTACACCATGTAAATTGTAGTAATTTAGATTAAGAATGCATTGAGATACTGATCTGTTTTATAATCATGATTAAAAAAGTTAATAGTAGAATTATGGGATAATTATACTAATTGTTTCTCCTAGATGTTTCGCCTTTACAATAACAGCACTTACAGTTGACCGAGGCAACTCAAACAGGGCAGATATTTGACGAACTGACTTGTCGGAAAGGTTGCATTATATGAAAGTGGCACGTTGAATGTCACTGAGTTCTTCAGTAAGGCCATTATACTGCCAATGCGTATCTATGGAGATTGAATATCTGTGTGCTCAATTTTATACACCTGTCAGCAACGGGTGTGGCTGAAATAGCCAAATCCACTAATTTGAAAGGTTGTCCACATACAGGTGAATTTTGGCCTTTTCTTCCTGACAGAGATGGTGTATCTGAGTCAGGTTTGTAGGCCTCCTTGCTCGTACACGCTTTTTCAGTTCTGCCCACAATTTTTCTATAGGATTGAGGTCAGGGCTTTGTGTTGGCCAACCCAATACCTTGACTTTGTAGTCCTTAAGCCATTTTGCCACAACTTTGGAAGTATGCTTGGGGTCATTGTCCATTTCGAAGATATTTGTCATTCCTAATAGAATCCAGCCAGAGTTAGGATATCCAAAATTGATTTAACCCTCAACCTGCATTCACAATGACTTCTAGGGTTAGGAACAGTATGAGGAGACTACTAAAGCCATTTATACTGGAACAACCATTTCAGTAATGGATTCAAAAAGTCAAACTAAAGGATTTGGATTATTTGAGAAAAATGTATTGTTTATCTTTGTAGCATAAGATTAATCAATTGCTCAAAAAGACAGAAACACAGATATCCAAAAACACAGATAATAAAACAATTACAAAAAAAATCTACCTGCAGTACAGCATGCTGGGAAAAATATTATTTGTTATCAAAACCCCAAAAAATTGTTGTTGCCTTCTCATTTTAGTTGAGTCAGTACCACAAATGAAATAATCACTTTTCATTGACTGAGTTCAATTTACAAGTATTTGAGTAAAACATTCCTTAGGGATTAGTGTACAATAGTTAAAATTATTAAAATCAAATTTTATTAGTCACATGCGTCGAATACAACAGCTACAGTGAAATGATTACTTACAATGCCTTGCAAAAGTATTCATCCCCCTTGGCATTTTTCCTATTTTGTTGCATTACAACCTGTTATTTAAATTGATTTTTATTTGGATTTCATGTAAATGGACATACACAAAATAGTCCAAATTGATGAAGTGAAATGGAAAAAAAGAACTTGTTTCAAAAAAATATTAAATGGAAAAGTGGTGCGTGTATATGTATTCAAGCCCTTTGCTATGAAGCTCCTAAATAAGATCTGGTGCAACCAATTCACTTCATAAATCACATAATTTGTTTATGAAGGATGAGAAAGACCAGATGAGAAAGTAACCTCTAAACAAAAAGAGGACATCTCACCACTGGATCTCTCGCTCCACACTGGAGACCTATCCCTGCAAACCATGACAGACAAGTATGAGGCCGAGCGGAGCAAGTGCAACACCTACGTGTCTAACATAAGCACCCTCAACTCTTAGGTGGACTCTGCGATGCAGCAGAATACCACCCTTACATATCATCTTATATGTATCATATCATATTTGAGCCATTTCTGAGAATTAATTTGATGATACAGCAGTAGCAAAAACAAGGATATAACATCTATATAAGAGACAGAAATGGTTATGGGGGAGATGTTGCTGTATATATTCAGCCATGTCCCTGTAAAGCTTAGAGAAGATCTAATATCAAGTATTATTGAAGTGTTGTGGTTGCAGGTTCACTTAGCACATCTAAAGCCTTTTCTTTTAGGGTGTTTCTGTTGGCCACCAAGTGCTAACAGTCAGTATCTAAATAATATGTTTGTGATGTAAACAGAGAGTTCTACATTCTTGGGCACCTGAATATTGAATGGTTTTCATTAAGCTGTCCGCTCAAGAGGAAGTTTCACTGTAACCAGTGCCTGTAATCTGGTTCAGGTTATTAATCAACCTACCAGGTATTTACAAACACTACAGGAACACGATCATCCACATGTATCGATCACATTTTTACTAATACTGCAGAACTGTGTTCTAAAGCTGTATCCGTACCCATTGGCTGCAGTGATCACAATATAGTGGCTATATCCAGGAAAGCCAAAGGTCCAAAAGCTGGGCCTAAAATAGTGTATAAAAGATTTTGCTCTGACTTAAAAATATGTGTTGTTCTGATGTGATTAATAAGGAGCATCCAGACACTGCACTTCATGAATTTATGAAATGTATTCTTCCAATTATTGATAAACGTGCACCTGTTAAGAAACTGACTCGTAGAACGGTTAAAGTTCCATGGATTGAGGAAGAATTGAAAAACTGTATGGTTGAAAGTGATTGGGAAAAAAGGAGCAGCTAATAAGTCTGGCTGCACATCTGACTGGCTTACTTATTGCATATTGAGAAATTATGGTACTAAACTCAACAAAAAGAAGAAACTGTATTATGAAGCCAGGGTCAATTATATAAAGAATGATGGGTGAAAAAACACTTGAGTACTTTAAATTAAATTAAATTATGGACAGACAGACAAATTCAACTCCATCTTTCATCGAATCAGATTACTTATTCATCACAAAACCATTTCATGTTGCCAATTATTTTAATGAAAACTTAGGCAGGAAATGCCAACAACAGCGAACCATCGTATTCATGCATAAGAAACATATAATGAGAGAAAAGCATTGCAAGTTTGAATTTAGTAAAGTTAGTATGGGAGAGGTGGAAAAATAATTGTTATTAATCAATAATGACAAACCTCCTGGCATTGACAATTTAGATGTAAATCTACTGAGGATGGTAGCTGACTCTACAGCCAATCCTATCTGTCATATCTTTAATATGAGCCTAGAAGAAAGTCTTTGTCCTCAGGCCTGGAGGGAAGCCAAAGTAATTCTGCTACCCAAGAGTGGTAAAGCGGCCTTTACTGGCAGACCTACAGTACCATTCAAAAGTTTGGACACACCTACTCATTCAAGGGTTTGTCTTTATTTTTACTATTTTCTACATTGTAGAATAATAGTGAAGACAAACTATGAAATAACACATATGGAATAATGTAGTAACCAAAAAAAGTGTTAAGCAAATCAAAATATATTTCAGATTCTTTAAAGTAGCCACCCTTTGTCTTGATGACCGCTTTGCACACTCTTGGCATTCTTTCAACCAGCTCATGAATAATGCTTTTCGGATGATTGTGGAGGCAAGGTCATCTGGTGCAGCACTATCACTCTCCTTCTTGGTCAAATAGCCTGGAGGTGTGTTTTGGGTCATTGTCCTGTGAAAAACAAATGATAGTCCTGCTTATGACAAACCAGATGGGATGGCATGTCGCTGCAGAATGCTGTGCTAGCCATGCTGGTTAAGTAGGCCTTGAATTCTAAAGAAATCACAGACAGTGTCACCAGCAAAGCACCCCCACATCATCGCACCACCTCCTCCATGCTTCATGGTGTGAACCACACATGCAGAGATAATCTGTTTACCTACTCTGTGTCTCAGAAAGACACGGCAGTTGGAAACAAAAATCTCAAATTTGGACTCATCAGACAAAAGGACAGACTCACGCAGTCTCATCCATGCAGTCTCATCTGAACAGTTGATGTTGAGATGTGTCTGTTACTTGAACTCTGTGAAGCTTTTATTTGGGCTTCAATTTCTGAGGTGCAGTTAACTCTAATGAACTTATCCTCTGCCACAGAGGTAACTCTGGGTCTTCCTTTCCTGTGGCGGTCCTCATGAGAGCCAGTTTCAACATAGCACTGGATGGTTTTTGCAACTCCACTTGAAGAAACTTTCAAAGTTCTTTGAATTTTCTGTATTTATTGACCTTCATGTCTGAAAGTAACGATGGACTGTTGTTTGTCTTTGCTTATTTGAGCTGTTCTTGCCATAATATGCAATTGTTTTTTTTAACAAATAGGACTATCTTCTGCATACCACCCCTACCTTGTCACAACACAACTGATTGGCTCAAACGCATTATTCCACAAATTAACAAGGCACATCTGTTAAATTGAAATGCATTCCAGGTGACTACCTCATGAAGCTGGTTGAAATAATTTCTTAAGTGTGTAAAGCTGTCATCAAGGCAAAGGGCATCTACTTTGAAGAATCTCAAATATAAAATATATTTTGAATTGTTTATCACTCTTTTGGTTCCTACATGATTCCATATGTGCTATTTCATAGATGTCTTCACTATTATTCTGCAATTTAGAAAATAGTACAAATAAAGAAAAACCCTTGAATGAGTAGGTGTCAAACTTTTGACTGGTACTGTATAATCTTGCTGCCAGGTCTTACCAAATACAAAGCTATTTCTCTGTAAACAAATTAACATCAGACTTTAAGCATGCTTATAGAGAAGGGCACACACCATGTTCTGCACTGATGACTGAAGATTGGTTGAAATAAATTGATAAGAGGAATGTGGGACCTGTACTGTTATATTTCAGTGCAGCCTGATGTTATTGACCATAACCTGTCTTTGAAAAACTTGTGTTATGGCTTTTCAACCTATGCCATATCGTGGATTCAGAGCTATCATCAGCAACCACAGGTAATGAAGTCATTGAAACCCTTAACATAAAACATCAATAATGTTCCAACCCGGAGAATTCCTATGTCTGAAGAAAAGCACTGGAACGAGAGCTAACTCTGTCTGGAGCGCGCGTCACGAGCCTAAGACACCTTGCCAGACCACTGCCTCAAACAGGTCTCATGAGCCCCTCCTTTATAGTAGAATCCTCATTCAAGTTTCTAAAGACGGTTGACATCTAGTGGAAGCCGTAGGAAGTGCAACTTGACTCCATAGACACTGTGTATTTGGTAGGCCAAGCTTTGAAAAACTACAAACCTCAGATTTCTCACTTCATGGTTGGATTTTTCTCAGGATTTCGCCTGCCATATGAGTTCTGTTATACTCACAGACATCATTCAAACAGTTTTAGAAACTTCCGAGTGTTTTCTATCCAAAACTAATAATAATATGCATATATTATTCATCCAAAAGTGAAAATTCTGCCCCTATCCCAAAAAGGTTAAATGTATTTGGCTAAGGTGTATGTAAACTTGTAAAGATGGAGAGGTCTTTCTGTATTAAAGATGTGCTCTGCTTTTTTGACATCACACTCCAAAAAGCAAGACCTGCAGGCTCTGGTTTTGTCTAATCTTGATTATTGTCCAGTCGTGTAGTCGAGTGCTGCAAGGAAAGTCCTAGTTAAGCTGCAGCTGGCCCAAAACTTAGCGGCACGTCTTGCTCTTCATTGTAATCAGAGGGATGATAAAAATATGCCAGTCTCTCTTGGCTAATACTTCAGGAGAGACTGACTGTATCACTTCTTTTTATAAGAAACATGAAGATGTTGAAAATCCCAAATTGTTTGAATAGTCAATTAACATAACTACATAAATTAAAACAATTACAAAAGGCACTCGTAGCCTACATATCAATGCATGAACACAAACTATTAAGTCAAATGTGGGAGAGGCGTCGTGCCGTGGGGTGTTGCTTTCTGTTTTTTGAAGCCAGGTTTGCTGTTTGGAAAAATAACTTTCCCAAAGTAAACGGCCTATTTCTCAGGACCAGATGCTAGAATATGCATATAATTAACAGCTTAGGATAGAAAACTCTAAAAAGTTTCCAAAACTGTAAAAATATTGTCTGAGTATAACAGATATGATATTGCAGGCGAAAGCCTGAGAAAAATCCAATCAGGAAGTGACTCTTATTTTGAAATCTCTGTGTTCCTATGCATCCCTATTGACCATTGAAAGGGATATCAACCAGATTCCTTTTTCTATGGCTTCCCTAAAAGTGTCTACAGCCTTTAGACATAGTTTCAGGCCTTTATTTTGAAGAATGAGCGTGAACGACCATATTACGTAAGTGGTCAGGTGGGGGCTACGAGTGATTTTTGCGCAAAAGAGAGAGACCTAGTGAAAAGCCAACTCTTCCGGTTGATATATTATCGAATAGATATTTGAAAAACACCTAGAGGATTGATTATAAAAAATGTTTGCCATGTTTCTGTCGACATTATGGATATAATTTGGAATTTTTGTCTGCGTTGTCGTGACCGCTATTTCCGGTAGATTCCTGGGCATAACGCACCAAACTGGATATAAAAAATATCTTTATGGAACAAAAGGAATATTTGCTGTCTAACTGGGAGTCTCGTAGTGAAAACATCCCAAGATCAAAGGTAAATGGTTAATTTGATTGCTTTTCTGATTTTCGTGTACATAATGCTATGCTAGGCTATCGATAAACTTAAACGCTTGTATTGCTTTCGCTGTAAAGCATAATTTCATTAACAAAAGGCTTAGCTGTATTTCGCTATATTTCACTTATGATTTCATGAATATGAATATTTTCTAGTAATATTTTTGACAAATATACCGGATCCGGGATGGGTAGTTGTTACGTTCCCCAGATTATGTGTTGTAGTTTGTGCAGACCACCACTTGGGGATCACAAAGACTTATAACCGGGTCCTTCGTCATTTCTTCTGGCCAGGTTTGAAGTCTGATGTGGTCCAATTTTGCAACTCACTGGGAAAGTGAATCAAACAGTTCCTCGAGCGCCGCTCTGCCCGATTCCTGTGGTGGGGGAACTGTTTGAAAGAGTGATAATTGATTGTGTAGGTCCATTGCCGAAAACCAGGTCAGGTAACCAGTTTCTACTAACAATAATGTGCAGTGCTACTCGATACCCAGAGGCTATTCCTCTCCGTACTATAACGGCTAAGACTGTGGTGAAGGCACTAGTGAAGTTCTTCTCTACGTTTGGACTCCTTAAAGTAATCCAAACTGATCAGGGATCCAACTTCATGTCTAAACTCTTTTCAAATGTGTTAAAGACATTGTGTATTTCCCATCAGGTCTCCAGAGAGTCAAGGGGCTCTAGAACGCTGGCATCAGACGCTGAAGGCAATGCTACGCAAGTATTGTATGGCTACCAGTACTGATTGGGATGAGGGGGTGCCCTTTGTCCTATTTGCTATAAGGGAAACGATACAAGAGTCCTTAGGGTTCAGCCCTGCTGACCTTGTGTTTGGACACAACGGGGACAACGGGGTCCGCTGAAAGTTTTGAAGGAGCATATCTCATCTCCTACACCCAGTCGCACATCCATCTTGAAACAAATGTACAACCAGAACCGCCGCCTTATGCGGTGGGCTCTGATTGTACAAGGATATAATGTACAGATCGTTTATGTGAAGGGCTCTGCGAATGTGGTTGCTGACGCTCTATCACGGGTTTACTAACTGGGGATACGTTGGCATTAGTTATTGCAAAACTAGGTTTGCAATTTTTGTGGTGGGCGTGTTACGTTCCCCAGATTATGTGTTGTAGTTTGTGTATTTGCATGTGTTTATTTCAGGAAATGGCTTCCTGAAATCCCTCAAGCAGCTGATTGGTTGACTCCATGGTTAATTGGAGAGCTGACCCCGCCCCCTCGTCAAGACACTGTCTCCAATTACCCATTCCTTCTGAAGCTATATAAAAGCCAGTGTTCTGTTCAGGAGGGAGATTTTCTGGAAAATCTTTTGAGAGAGATTTTCTGGGAGGTCATTGCAGAGATCTTTTTGCTAGAGAGATTTGTTAGATCTTTTTGGAGGTAGAGATTTTGGAGGTAGTGATTGCTGAGAGATTTTGCTTTAGAGATTTGTTAGAGATTTTCTGGGAGGTCATTGCAGACATTTTGCTAGAGAGATTTTGCTAGAGAGATTTTGCTAGAGAGATTTTGCTAGAGAGATTTTGCTAGAGAGATTTTGCTAGAGAGATTTTGCTAGAGAGATTTTGCTAGAGAGATTTTGCTAGAGAGATTTTGCTAGAGAGATTTTGCTAGAGGTTGATTTTGCTGGGAGTTAATTGCAGAGAGTTGGTATGTTTTGTGAGTTTGTTGCTCAGATAGAGCTTATTTGATGTCCTTTGTTTCTTAGTTTGTGAAATTGTTTAATATTCTGTTTCATTTGTTCCCAGGGGGAAAGGGGAAGGCACCTTGGGAGTGTTTAGGCAGGAGGCCCGCGGGCATACATATACCCGTAGTATATTCACTGTCTAGGCACACTAGGTAAGACCTGGGCGGACCACCCCCTGTATTTTGGTTAGGGCACCAGGTGGTGCTAAATTAGGTAAGTAGTGGGTAGGCAGGTAAGATAGGAGAGGGGTGGGCTTTGAGATTTACTTTCTTTGCTTTGGTTCCGTCCAGCCCCTTTTCCCCATATTACCGTGTAAAGGAATAAAGTCCTTGTAAACGGTACCACATTATGCCTGTTGTCATCCTTACTCGCACCTACAGTCTATACCTTTTTCGCTTCACGGAGAGTTTAGTTGTAGCAGGGTGTTGCGTTCCCTCTTCATAGAGGCGTGCGTAACAGTAGTTCTAAGAGGTTTTAATGTTCTGTATTATGTTTTGTTTTTTGTGGACCCCAGGAAGAGTAGTTGCTGCTTTTGCAACAGCTATTGGGGATTCAAATAAAATACCAAATACCAAAAATGCAACAGTTGGATCTCATTTAGCTGTTATCCCTTGTCCTCACAGTCGCCATAAATGTTTGCCACTTTCACTTGATTGCAACACTTCCCACAAACAAGTTGCATGCAGCTGAAACAGGTGTTGTGGGATCCAAGTGCATCTGCCCACCTGGCAGTTTCTCCTCCCCGGGAACTGTGTGCAATTTGGCTCAAGTGGAATCTTTGCTGGTGTCTTGGCCCTCATTTGTCTGTCACGTAGCACGTGTGCCAGACCAATGATTAAGTCTCTCCGGTCATGGTGTTTTTCATGCACTGCTTCAACCACACATATGCGTTGATAGCAACCAAGTCAAGCATGGTGTAGAACACAGCACCAGGCCAGCTACGAGTTCCTTCTTTCACCGAGTACAGCGGTGCCATCTGATCCAAAACATTATCTGACACTCGCTTACCTGCTGACCGATATGGATCCTTTCCAAGATATGGAAAGCCATTCACCATTAATCATAATAATATCAGAGGTGTCTTGATCCAATTCTTCCCCGCCTTCCAAGTAATTTTCATTCAGATCTTGTAGCAATGCTAGCGCAGCATGTGCATCCATTCGTCTTGGTCTTGCCATTGTAAATTATGCACACTCTCCATGTAGGCCTAGAGTAGACTAATAAGACTGCTTGGATTTGTTGGACTTATATAGGGTACACCGTTTTAAGATTATAATTAGAATAGCATGGCCTACCCTGGGTTATTACATAGTTATGCATTGTTCACCCCCCTTGCTCATCAGCTCACCCATCTCCCCCATCATACTTAACTTCATTTATTTCATGTTATGTGTGGAATTAGTTTTGGTATAGATTAGGTTCAGTTTTGAGGCAATTATCAGGGTGATTATCAACTGGGCAAAACACCTTCAACTATTGGGAGGAGTGGAGCAGGCCCTACTGTTGCGAGGAGCAATGGGAAAAACCATTAAAAATGACATGCCCTCTTAACTGGTTGTGATGTTAATATTCAAACAAGGACAGTATATTATATATACCTATTTGGGAAAAGTCAAGGACAAGGGGGATATGACTTTAAAAATGGCATATTGTTAAACATTTCAATTTGTTTTGAACCATTATGACACTCTGCCTTTCTAGTGTTAATATACACAATCACAAAGAAAACCATTAATATGTCATTTAGGAAAGTCATAAAAAACATCATGCAATACCATTTATTTCAAAAGAACAGAATATCATGTTTTGAGTTGTATTTGTCTATGCTTAGTAGCTAAGGCTATGGCATTTACAGTAGCATACATTGCAGTCCTGCCCTACCACAGTCAACACACATTTTACAGTAAGAATAATGGAATGTAAAAGAAAAAAATAGAAAGGCTATATTTCCAAAAATGGCTATTGCTGATTGTCACCAGTAGCCTACTTGCATGAAGGAGCCATGAAACAGAGACCATCTGCACAATTTGCAGAATTGTTTCGATACAATAGGTTCATTAGAAACTTTGGATTTGTTTTCCTAATAGGGTATAGCAATTGAAACAAATGCCGTGCATGGACCTCTGTAGGATGATATGGAAGAAGTGCTATTTGGTAAGCTCTGTTCCCTTATTTGTCAATGCACCCTGCACTGGTCTTCAGTATCTTCATTCTCTATTGTAAATGTAATATTGTCTTAAGGCCACATATTATTATTATTTGTTTCAATATAGTTTAGGTGTAGTTTGGATGGGCCAGCTGGGCAGGCAACTGTTTTCTCACAGTGAGAAAACACACTTGTTTTATTTGAGTATTTACAGTCTATGCGGCTAAATCAATATATTTGCTGTCTGATTACAATTTACATTTGGTGTCCTGAGGTTTCCTGTAACCTATTTGAACATAATAAATGCAATCATTTAGCAAATTATTATGGAATATTTACACAATTCAAATCAACGTAATGGCCATGTCACATTCTGACCTTTATTTCCTTTGTTTAGTATGGTCAGGGCGTGAGTTGGGATGGCCAGTCTGTGTTTTTCTAGGTTGGGGTTTTGAGTTCAGCCCAGTATGGTTCTCAATCAGAGGCAGGTGTCGTTAGTTGTCTATGATTGAGAATCATACTTAGGTATCCTGGGTTTCACTTTTGAGTTGTGAGTGTTTGTTGCCACACGGTACTGTTTCGGTTTTGTTCATGTTCACATTTATTGTTTCGTATCTCATAGTGTTCAGTTTATGTCTTAAAATAAATGTTATGGACACTTACCACGCTGCGCGTTGGTAATCCGATCCTTCTCGCTTCTCCTCAGAAGAGGAGGAGAAATGCCGTTACAGGCCATTCTTGTAGTTATAGAATTCCAGCGCTCTGAGGGTTAAACAGTGGGAATGTGTGGCTAAATTGCTTAAATGTAGTTATAAGCAGAAAAAGACTAACATTTTATTAGCTTTAGCAATAGGTCACTCAATAAAAGGTGCACTTTCTGCCTGAGCAGCACTTCTTCGAAACAAAGAAAAGAGTGTGACAGAGGGTGGATAGGAAAAGGCTTAGTTTGGAAGATCAGATATGACAGTAACTTTTTGGTCTAATCAATTTAATTTGTCGGTAGTTGAAGAGTGAAAAAAAGAATGTCAGTGTATTTTTTCCCCTTAAAAAGGTGCAGTTAAGTCAAAAGTGATTTTCTGTGTTTTATACATAATTTCCACACTGTGAAATTGGGAAAATGATGATAATGCCCTTTTTTAAGAGCGCCTGACATTTAAGGCTGTTTTGGTGGGATGGAGTTTTGGCATTAAGAAAGAGTTCCAAACTTCACTGCCAATAACAGATAGTGTTCAGTTCTCCTCCCCACTCAGACCACTCCGACAGTCCTAGCAAAAATCTCCTTGCTAAGAAGCTTTTTTTTACGATTTTAATTGAAAAGAAATCAAAGGTACTTAATTGTTACCCAGAAATTAGATCAAAACAGCTGCATTGGTCCTTTAAAGGGAGTATATGAAACATTTTAACAGGCCAAATAACTGTTACAAAACAACTCAAGCCTATTTACAACCAATAATATATAACCTATTTTTATGTGCATTTGCAGAGACATTCTGAAAAACAGTGACAATCTTGCTGTGACACTGGGGGAACCACTCACGAAACTGGCACTGCAAACATTATTATACACATATTCCGTATTTCTGGTCAAGAAATTAACAAAAATATTCTGTATGACACAAAAGCCAATTTTGGATAATTTACTAATGACCATGTCCAACGACAGGGTGATGGATAGCATACACTCTTCATGTGAATATGTCCCAATCATGCTGTCATATCATAATAACAGTCATTGGTAATTTGCATTAGGGGATGTATTTACCAGAGGATGTTCATTCAACAAACAAACAGCTAGCTGTCCAACTCAATGCCTATCCATTGGAGTAGCTTACTCATTCGTCCAAAAGGCTACTGACTGAGTGTAGCCTACAGTCAAAGTCTAAATGCTATAGCTGCCATGATCTCATCTTAGAAAAGACACTGTGGTCTTTGCCTAGAAAACTCCTCAGACTAGCCTATTATTTAAGACATTATTGGAGGAACAGCACAAACCATGAACAAGGCAGAGAGAGCGAGCGAACGAGAGCTGTAGGTGAACACATTTTCCACGTCTCAAAACGTACTGCTAATGAAGTTAGCTCAACTGCCCCTTAGGACCAACTTCTCTGGTTTTAAAATAGCCTGTTGCATCAACATGAGTCTAAAATATAATTCTAGTGTCAAAATTTACTACAATAATTTTGGTCTTTAAAGTAAGTGTCGTCTAAAACTGAGTTTTTTGGGCATGGGACACAAGCTAAGGCTTGATCACCCTTTAGCTGGCCACCTTTGATGAGGGTGTTTAGTGATTAAAAGGCCGAAACACCCACTGATTCGAAGGCACACTACTGAGGATGTGTCCCAAACTTTACATCTTAACCCAGTCTAAGAAATAAACCTCCCATGCCACTCTGTCAACATCACGGCAAATCTCATGTGAGTGCATTCCATCTATTGGCACAATGGACAGTTAACATCTCGTCCCGTGTTTTATGATTCTGTAAGTGAGTTCATCACAACTTACTGGAGTGTTGGTTATGGATTACTTACATGGCCTCTTTTGCCAATGATGCCCAATTGCCCAGAGAAAACACGCTGTGGTCCACACCCAGTTGCCATGTGGACATTTGTTGTCAAGTCTGCATATGGGTGCAACACATACACATTTTGCTCTGTAAATAGGAGTGAACATGGGATTCCAATAAAGTTGGTGCATACTTCCAATGCATTTCAACAATATTGCCATATGGCCAGGAACATATATATATAGCATTCTGGGTTTTTGTCTGCTAACACAAAACAAACCTGTTCTCATAAAAGTATATGTAGTGGGAAAAGAAATCTATGAAGGATAGTACTTGTCTACTACAAATATAGAGTAGCTTTGGCTCTGGGAGCAAATAGCTAAATAGCAAGCATTCAGCAAAGTACACAGCTGGTTGCATAGTAACGACATCAGCGTCACCGACCTGAATCTATTCTGTAGTTAGAGTCCCTCTCTCAGATTTGATTTACATTACTTACATTTTTTTTGCAATATGTTCATTGGGTGATTTTATTTAATTCACATAATACGTACAAAACCTATTGGATTTGTTGTTCAGCAGCGTCGTGGTAACCCCCCACCATATCAGGGGTTGTTACAGAAGGCAGAGGCAGTGGCCAGACACCAGTCTCGCTTCAAAGTAATGGAGGACACTTGAATCAGGTTGGTCACATTTGATCCGGTCAATGGCCAAAATACTATCTGTGCTGGAATTCAGCTAACTACAAATCAACACTCGAATGGTTTAAGGAGAAACATTTAAATGTTTTGTAATGGCCTAGTCAAAACATAGACCTCAATCCAATTGAGAATCTGTGGTACGTAGGGATTTGGTAACCTCAACCAGAGAGCTGTGCATGTCAGCCATTCTAGTTCTGATTAGACAGCTGAAGATGTACTCTACACACACCTTATTTTTATTTATAGTAATACTGACTTTATAAGCACATCAATATGAAATTTACAGCATGAAATGTTTTGTCTTTGTAACATAAACACATACTTTTTGTGGATCAATGAATCTAGACACAAGCTGGTCAGTGTTTGTGCAATGTCCCCATGTAGCCTACCCATGTGTAGCCTACACCTACATTCAAGTCACAGTTGATACCGTTTCCATGTATTTACATGATGTGGTCAAACGTTGAAACTAAGCTGCAAGCTACTTTTGTATTAAGATGCGGTAGAACAAGTATCTTATGAAACACATTCCATACCCCACATTCTCTCTCTTCTTATCCCTTGCTTGCAAGCTAGCCAACTACGGCTAATTTACAGTCACGTCAAAAAGTAGTCAGAATAACAGGAAAGTAGCTGCATTTATATTTGTTTCAGCTGTTTTCTAGTTAGATTCATTTGGATATATCCATAACAATGAGCTTGTGATGCGCAACTTTGCCTGGCATAGAAAAAGTGTTCTCTTGTCAAGGCAATCCATGGCATTCATTTGAGCTGATTTTAATAAATGAAACCATACATTCCCTTTGTTATCCACCACAGTAGCTATAGCTACTTATTGTACGTCACTTTTATCTGTACATTCCCCTGGATTGAGCATTGGTTTAAATATCTGTCGGAGTCTGTGCGTCTACTTCTGCTGCCTTGCTTCAGCTTTTTAGTGTTGATGGTGCTGCAGTGTTCTTTGTTTTCGGCCAGGATGTTGCTCTAGCATTTGTCTGTCAGTGACAGACGCCAGTAGCTATGGAGCGAACCTTCGCACCGATGCCCGCTCACTGACAATCTCCCTCGCTCCTAAACCAGCATTGGCCAACTCCTGGACTGTCTGTGCTGGAATTCAGCTAACTACAAATGATAATGTAATAGGTGCTGTGTGTATACTGTTAAAGCAACACTCGAATGGTTTAAGGAGAAACATTTAAATGTTTTGTAATGGCCTAGTCAAAACATAGACCTCAATCCAATTGAGTATGTAGGTGGACGTGTACCAGATTGAGTCCCTGATACGCTCTTCTCTCCTTGGGTGGATGCTCGAACATGAATCGCCTCTTGGACTCCCTGCCCCTCTCCCTTGGGTCCAGATGATAATTTGTGGCTTCGTTATATGCGAGAGTGGCATATCTGAGAGAGAATGTGTTGTTATAATTGTTTTCCAGTAGCTTAATTACGAGTGCAACTTAGAAATAACACAAACAGGCTATGAACAACATACTTTAGACCATTCTTGTCTGTTTTTACGAGGAATGAGTTTGGCTTTAGATGTCTGTTCCCCTGTTTTCCTATTCAACTGAGATGGAACTGGAGTTCGAACCACATGTTTTGGACCAGACCCCTTGGTGTACCGGGATTCAGGGCATTGGAGTTTTGGAGCTGGGCCATGTCCTTATCGGTGATGGGGTGGCTGTTTGTGATATCTTTTCCTTGCCTTCTTAGCTGTTTGTTGCCCAAAAATACATGATTCAAGGTGGTAAATTCAGTGTCCTTCATAATGCACCAGCTGAAACCGATGGTTGGGTCATTTAGAAACCGGTTGAGTCCACACCGGAGTGCCATGTAGCTACTTATGCTATACTGCTCCCCCTTCCCATTTCATACATTTCCATAAAACTGTCGAGTGTTAAACTCTTCCTTAGTGACAGTTTTAAAGTCAACAACTTTTTTCTTCTCTGCTACCCAGCCCTCGAAGCAACGCACAGCCCAGTTTGTATTCTTAATTGTGTTTTTTTCCCCCATTGTGGGCTTTTCTCTAGGTCATTCAATGCAGTATCCTCCAAATCTGCATGCCTGGGTATTTTTGCCATCTCTTTTTTACATTCTTCCATAGCCATGCCACAGAAAATATCAAAAGAAATGTTCCACTCATCCATTTTAGTTTTGGAAACAAATGATGGATTTAGCCAGTCAACTGAAAAAAAATGATATATTGCCATGACAACCAGCTCAATTTTCTGACTGTCGCTTGGACACATTCACTTCCAATGTTGGAGAGTCAGACAGCAAGGTTTATACAAATCTCTGCTGTTGAAAACCAAATGCTAGTCTAAAAGAAAATGGGAGATAATGTCTAGATACTTTTTATTGTGGAGATCAAGTTTATATATTTCCTGGCAGGGTGGGTGAGACTTCATAAATTTAGCCGGTGGAAACTTGTGAAAAAGACGAACGGCTGGAATGCGGTTTTAACCAACCCATTGTATAAAAACCTATAATTACCAGTTAAGAAAGAGAGCCTGCCTTTGGCTGGTTCTAGTAGTAGGCCTAAATGAGTGACATTTTTCAAATGTCATTATTATCCAACAAAGTAGCTAAAGTTATAGCCACCAATTTAGTTCGACTGCGGATGCATGCTTGAAGTCCTAAAAAATGGAAATGAGCTAGCAGTTTAACTCTCGTTTGTTAGGCCATTCATATAGGGGAAAATTATTTGGTTTTGGGACATATGCCGAAAATAAGGTATGAGGTTAACACAGGTTTAGGAGATTTACAAGTTTTGTTCTATGAGATATGATCAGTCAGTTAACACTTTGCCCCTACCTACATGTACAAATTACCTTGACTAACTTGTACCCTCTGTATATAGCCTCATTGTTGTTTTATATTATTATTTTTTTCATTGTGTATGTTTTATTTATTTTTGTACTTTATTTTGTGAATATATGCTTACTTATTTTCTTAAATCTGCATAGTTGGTTAAGGACTTGTAAGTAAGCATTTCACAATAATGAAATGCAATTTGATTTCATCTTTATGAATTATGAAGCCATTATGTGCTCAATAGTCAGTTGGTAACGAGTAGTTAGCTAGCTCAGTTAGCTTTCTGCTTACCAGCTAATTTTTTTACCAGCTGTTATGCTTCAGGCTGTAACCATCTCAATTCAGCAGGAAGGTGCTCATTTTATCGGCTCCCAAACTATGTTGTCCAGAGGAGACTTTGGGTCCTCTGATAAGGTAAGCTAAGCTTTTTACTTGTTTTGATTGCATAACCACTTAACAATTCACTCACAGAGATGTTAATTGATTAAGATTCTCATAGAACAAAACATATAAGATCTCCTAAGCCTGTGTTTACCACATACCCGTTTATGCTTTAGCCAAAGAGCCATGACAGTTAGCCTCAGTGCTTACAAAACAACTCCATTACTATTGTATTGTATGTGAAGAGCAAGCCAATGATCAAACATATACTATAAGCCTGTCGCATGTGGATGCTCAAGAAAGAGATTTTATTTATAGTCGGCCTATCAGATGCCTATATGATGGAATAGGCAGGTCCATCTTAAATCTGGTATTAGGCAATGGATATCTATTTCATAAAAAATATTTCTATGGCCTTTACTATAGTAGCCTAATATGCTGCAGTTGCTTGATTGGTTCCTGAGTGACATAAAATGCCATCGTTTCAGAACGCAAAACATCCAGAACATTTAAAAAAGTACTTTTCAAGCCGTTGGTTTAAAATTCATAGTTTAATTTTAGTGCTCAAATGTTTATAAATAGACAAAAACAATACTATGATATCTGGTTAACCTGTAGTGACTCCCAGCCCGTGAGTGGGACCGTTATCATCATCTAATTAGCATAACGCAGTGGACATAAATCTTCCTAAAAAAATCTTCCTATTCGTGAAAATCACAAGTGAAATACATTGGAACACAGCTTAGCCTTTTGTTAATCACCCTGTCATCTCAGATTTTCAAAATATGCTTTACAGCCAAAGCTAGACAAGCATTTGTGTAAGTTTATCATAGCCTAGCATAATACCCTGCTAGCAGCAGGCAACATTTTCACGAAAATAAGAAAAGCAATCAAATTAAATCATTTACCTTTGAAGAACGTCGGATCTTTTCACTCACGAGACTCCCAGTTAGATAGAAAATGTTCCTTTTTTCCCCAAAATATTATTTTTGTAGGCGAAATAGCTCCGTTTGTTCCTCACGTTTGGCTGAGAAGTCGACCGGAAAATGCGGTCACTACAACGCCGAACTTTGTTCCAAATTAGCTCCATAATAAAGCGACAAACATGGCAAACGTTGTTTAGAATCAATCCTCAAGGTGTTTCTCACCTTTCGATAATAAATATATCCACCGGGACAATTGGTGTCTCATTAGAAGCGATTGGAATAATGGCTACCTCTGTACTTTACGCAAGATTTTCTGCGGTAGCCATCATGTGACCACTTGCTCAATGTAGTCTCTTACGGCTATTCTTCAACATAAATGTGTAAAAATATGTCACAATGCTGTAGACACATTGGGGAATACGTAGAAAGCGTAAGCTCATTCGTAGCCCATCCACAGCCATAAGGAGTCATTGGCATGCAGTGCTTTCAAAATATGGGGCACTTCCTGATTGGATTTTTATCTGGGTTTCACCTGTAACATCAGTTCTGTTATACTCACGGTTACGAATCCTTTTGGCCCGACAGTCTTGGGGAGATGGTAACGAGACCAGTAACATAACTCATGCAATTTATAATAGTGACAAAGTAAGCGAGAACGAAATAACCATGACAACTGAAATCTACTAATAAACCCAGAGTTTGACAGTAAACACACGGTAATGGGGGGGCAGGAAAAGGGGCTGAGCTGGATCCAAGGAAAGAAACTATAAGCATCCAAAACACCCCTAAGCTAGACTAGCCTATTTTAACAACAGCTAACTAACCAACCAAAAATACAGTGGGTGGTCCACCCAGTTCTAACTAGTGTTTTTAACTAAGTTTACCTACGGGTAGTGTATGACCATGGGCGACTTGTCTTGGTTCCCCCTTTTCCTACCAGCAAACAAACAAACACCATAACCAAAAACAATACTCACAGGTTAGGACAAAGTGATATGGAGGTGCTCAAACAAAAGATAGCTCAATATATAAAGAGCGATAGAGACATAGTAGGAGAGGGTGAAACAGCGCGATCTACAGACATATGGCATTTACAGAGAGATTGAGCTCCAGAGCAAACAACTGACAGGGTTTTTAAACCAAGGGAAAGGAACTGTGATTGGGTACGAAACAGGAGGAGGTGTGTCTTCTGATTGATGATTGATTGGTGACTGATTGGGGAGTGATGATTTTCACCTGTGAAGGGAGAAGGAGAGAAAAGAAACACAGGATACATACACGCACACCCACAGGATACCTGTATCCGTAACACTCCCACCCTTAAAAGAGCAACCCTAGGGATTGTGACAACAGTATTACAATGAATACCCACAAGATCAACAACAAAGTCAAACTTACAAAAAAAAAAAAAAAAAAAAGACAAAGCATCTGCTAACACATTATCAGAACCCTTTGTGGCAGATCTCCAAATTATAATTCTGTTCAATCAGTGCCCAACGCATAAGGCGCTGGTTCTGGTAGTACATCCGGTGGAGAAACACTAAGGGGTTGTGGTCAGTGTATACAATCACTGGTAGGGCACTGGAACCAATATATACCTCAAAGTATTGCAGAGCCAACAATAAAGCAAGAGCTTCTTGTTCTATTGTGGCATAGTTTGACATTTATTACATTTACGTGAAAAATAACAAACGGGATGATCCACTCCACTCTTGTCCTGCTGCAGTAGAACAGCACCAGCACCTCTGGCACTAGCATCTACCTCAAGTTTGAATGGTTGTTCAAAATCCGGAGAAGCAAGTACAGGGGTACTACATAAGAGTGCTTTCACAGATTCAAAAGCTCTCTTACAATCAGGGGACCACACAAATGATCTAGCTGGACTGAGCAAATTGGTTAATGGAGCAACTACCGCAGAGAAGTTCTTACATTAACTACGGTAGTAGCCAACCATCCCTAAAAAGCGGCGTAGCTCTCGTCTGGTGGTAGGTGCGGGGAATGCAGTTATAGCCAAGACCTTGGCATCAACAGGGTGCACCTGTCCATGGCCGACCTCTTTACCGAGATAGGTAACAGTAGCCTTCCCAAACTCGCACTTTGCCAAGTTCAGGGTTAGAGAAGCAGCTGGCAACCATTCACATGCTACCCTTAGAGAGTCAACATGATCTGACCACTCAGACGAATAAATTACTAGGTCATCAAGGTATGCACTACAATTGGGAACGCCAGCTAATACAGAGTTAACCAGTCTTTGGAAAGTGGCTGGTGCATTTCGCATCCAAAAGCCATGACTGAGTACTGTAGGAAGTTGTCTGGGGTCACAAATGCAGAAATCTCAGAAGCACGTGAAGCCTGCCAGTAACCTTTTAAGAGGTCCAACTTAGTTACATACTTAGCAGCACCAAGTGTCGATAGTCGTCCAGTCTGGGTAACGGGTATGAATCTGGCATTGTAACAGAATTTACCTTTCGATAATCCGTACATAACCTGGACGTACCATCAGGTTTAGGAACCAGAATGCAAGGATAACTCCAAGGGCTTGAACTTGGTTTAGCCAGCTCATTCTCCAACAAATATCTCACCTCATACCTCAATCTTCCTCTTGGAAGCGTTGATACGATATGAGTGTTGCTTGATAGGTGTAGCATTTCCAACATTAATGTCATGTTCCAACACTATTGTGCGAGTAGGAACATCATTAAAGAGACATGGAAAACTGTAGTAGCATCATAATATAGTTGGCCTGTCCGTCCGTTAAATGAACCAGACCTGACTGGATAGACAGCAGCATTTCTGAGTTGGGCAATCTAACACACTGCTGTTGAGTATTGTGCAACTCTAATCCATCAACATCATCAATATGACAGTCCACTATCATAGCAGTAGTAGCAGAGGAGACAGCAGTACCTTCCTCTGTTTTTGAACTATCTAACTGTGTGATGGGTCGGGTGTGGTACGCTTTTAACATCTTAATGTGACACACACGAGATTGTGCTTCAAACTCCTGATCGAGAACGCCATAGTCAGTTTCACTTATTTTCTTTTCAATTATAAATAAGGACCAGAGAAACGAGCTGACAGTGAAGATCCTGTTACAGGCAATAACACCAGTACTTGGTCACCTGGCTGTAGTGGACGAGAAACAGCCTCCATCATAGTGTCTTTTCATGCTCCTCTGTGAGGAAGACAGCTTCCTTTGCGAGAGCACAAGCTTGGTGTAGGCGCTCACGAAAGCGACTAACGTAGTCCAACACATTCTCATCTCCTGTACACAACTCTTGGGACAAGAACTGTTCTTTAAGGACTTTCATTGGTCCTCTCACTGTGTGGGCTGAAACCTAGGGACACCTGCAAAGTTTCATGAGCAGCAAACAAAACTAGAGGAACTCCCTCATCCCAATCTTTCTCAGATTCCAAACAAAAGTTACGTAGCATAGACAGTATCTGATGCCATCTTTCAAGTGCACCGAGACTCTGGGTGATAGGCGCTTGACACACGGTGCGTAATTGATAAGGATTTTAACACCTGCTTGAAGAGCTTGGATAGGAAATTGGTACCTTGATCGCTTTGTACCACCTTAGGTAACCTGAATGTCGTGTAGAATTTAATTAAGGCTTTACTCACTACCGGGGCTGTAATCCTTCACAGAGGAATGGCCTCGGGTATCTTGTAGCCATACACATAATCGTTAACAAAAACTGGTTACCCGATTTTGTCTTCGGTAACGGTCCGACACAATCAACCACCACATGTTCGAATGGTTCACCTATGACAGGTATGGGACAAAGAGGAGCGGGAGGAATAACCTGATTTGGTTTTCCTGTTATCTGACATGTGTGGCATGTCCTACAGAACTGAGCCACATCTTGTTTTAAACCCGTCCAAAATAAATGTTGAAGGATCCGATCATAAGTCTTTTTGATTCCTAAATGACCAGACCACTGGTGATCATGAGCAAGGGATAGCACATTTTGTCAAAAGGCTGTAGGAATCACCTTCTGGTAAACAGCATTCCAATCTCCACCCGCGTCAACATCGGATTTCCATTTACGCATGAGGAGATTACCATCAATGAAGTAAGACACGTTCTTCTTCTTTACATCTTCCAATGAGACAACACTAGAAAAACATTTAGCAAGCTTGTTATCAACCTTTTGGTTAGCAATCAGCTGCTCATGAGTGACTGGTAACTGTATTGCATCAGCAATAAGTTCAACATTCTTTGATTCTTTCCTGGGTTGTTTGTCAGAGGTGATCAGCTTCCCAGAGGTAGCACACAAACCATCCTCTTGATCAACCTCTTTGAACAGAACTGTGTTCGACAAATCTATCACTTCACCCTCTTGTCATGCCTGAGCACGAGTGACAGCACAAGCGGGGAACACATGTGGATAACTCTGTGCCAGCTCATTAGAGAGAGAGTGGTCACTTTTATCCAATACGGGTACTACCTTTCCTCCGGCAATATCGTTACCCATTATAAAGGTCACACCTTTCACTGGCAACATCGGACGTACCCCCACTCTGAATATTCCACTGATTAACTCAGAGTGTACTTTCACAAAGTGCAATGGCACTGGGACAAAACCCATTTCAATACCCTGCACTAACACACTGGAACCACAGTATGTCTCATCAGATAAGGGCAACAGAGACAATATAAACGACTGTGCCGCACCAGTATCTCTAAGGATTTTAACCAGATGCTGAGATGCGTCGTCAGTTAGGGACACAAACCCCTCGAAAATGAACGGTTCATAACTGTGGTCGGGGACTGAGACTTTCAAACTGCAGTTACCCTGAGGCACCCGTTTCGTTTCAGACCTCACAACCGTACGAATTAGACCAACACCTGTTGGCGGCTTGGCACGGCTTGGATACGGGATTGCGATGAGCAATCCCGTATCCGGGAGCGTATTCATAGCCTCAAACTCATTAGCATAATGCAGCGGACATAAATACCCCTAGAAACTTTTCCTATTCATGAAAATCACAAATGAAATGAAATAAATATATTCAAACACAAGCTTAGTCTTTTGTTAACAACACTCATCTCAGATTTTCAAAATATGTTAGACGCTAGACAAGCATTTGTGTAAGTTTATCATGGCATAATGCTATGCTAGCTCTGCTGGCAGCAGGCAACATTTTCACAAAAATAAGAATAGCAACCAAATTAAATCATTTACCTTTGAAGAACTTCAGATGCGTTCACTCAGGAGACTCCCAGTTAGATAGCAAATGTTCCTTTTTTCCAAAAATATTATTTTTGTAGGCGAAAAAGCTCCCGTTTCTTCATCATCCTTGGCTGAGAAATCGACCGGAAAATGCTACTACTACAACGCCAAACTTTTTTCAAAATTAGCTACATAATATCGACAGAAACACAGCAAACGTGGTTTAGGTTCCATCCTCAAGGTGTTTTATACAGACATACAGACATACAGACATACAGACATACAGACATACAGACATACAGACATACAGACATACAGACATACAGACATACAGACGTCGAGGCAATTGGTTTCTCATAAGAAGCGATTGGAAAAATGGCTACCTCAATATTTTACGTGAGATTTTCTGCGGGAGACACCATGTGACCACATGCTATATATGCTCCCTTATAGCCATTCTTCGATGGAAATGCCTAAAAAGACATCACAATGCTGTAGACACCTTGGGGAATACTTGGAAAACGTAAGCTCATTCGGAGCGCATTCACAGCCATATAAGGAGTCATTGGCATGAGGCGGTTTTAAAAAATGCGGCACTTCCTGATTGGATTTTTATCTGGGTTTCGCCTGTAACATCAGTTCTGTTGCACTCACAGACAATATCTTTGCAGTTTTGGAAACGTCAGAGTGTCTTCTTTCCAAAGCTGTCAATTATATGCATAGTCGAGCATCTTTTCGCGACAAAACCGTTCCCGTTTTAAACAAGATATTTTCATCCAAAATGTTTAATAGCGCACCTTATTGCATAACTGGAAGCAATCATTAATTATATGTCCCACTTTATGACAATAGAAACAGGGACGCTCATTCTTCTGGCGTGCTTGATATACTCCTGTCCGACTAGGGCTAAAGCTAGGCAACTCAGTGGTTCTACTCTCAGTATGAGCCGAAAACACACTCTTGTGCGTCAACACAAACTCGTCTGCCAACACAGATGCTTCTGCCAAGGAGGATACTTTGTTCGTTTAGGTAAACTACAATGCGTTCGGGTAAGCAATTTTTTTACTCCTCCAACAAGATTAACTCCCGGAGAGAGTTGAAATCAGTTACCTTACTAGCAGCATGCCATTTATCAAACAGATTTCCCTTGTCTCTAGCAAATTCCACATAAGTCTTACTAGAAGACTTTCTATGAGACCTAAATCTCTGTCGGTATGCCTCAGGCACAAGCTCATAGGCACGAAGAACAGTAGCTTTGACTACTTCATAATTCAAACTGTCCTCCAGAGGTAGCGCTGACAAAACCACTTGGGCTTTACCAGTTAATTTACACTGAAGTAATAGACACCATACCTCTTCAGGCCATTTCAATGCTACGGCTATACGCTCAAATACACAAAAATAGGAGTCAACCTCCGACTCTCTGAATAAAGGTACTAAGGCAATCTGCCTACTAATGTCAAACATGTTTGAGGACACAGCTGGTGAGGATGACTCACTAACAGTCACAGCAGGACCGGAGGCTAGCCTCGCTGTCTCTGCCTCCAGCTCCATCTGGCGCATTTTGAACTCCATCTGACGTTCTTTATCTGCCTCAATTTTACACATCTCCAAATGCCGTTGTGTAAAATTGAGGCAGAAAGAGAACGGCATTTGGAGAGTCTCTCGCCTAATTTGGGCTCTCTTCCGCCTGCATTTGGAACTGTGTTGAACGGACATCCCTCCTGGCATCACCGGTTGACAGTGGGGAGAGTGGATCGAAATGGGGCTGGAACTTTAGCCTCGCCCTCATTCTCAGACACCAATGGGCTTACAGGAGCAGCAACATCCCCTACAGGGGTAGAAGGCTCAGGCAACGGTAACACAAGCACCTGCTCTTCCAACAATACATTTAACACCTGCTTTTTAACCTCCGACTTAACTACATTCTGTGGAATCGATACTGAATAATGGTCAGCTAAGGTCATTAAATCAACTCTTCGACATCTATCAAAAACATCCCACAAAGGTTTATCCAAAAAGGATTTCAAATCAAAAGTAGCCATCTTGAACTACTTCACAAGAGCCAACAAAAATAGCAAACACTAATGCTACATCAGCTATAACGCTCAACACTGAACTATAGCACTACAACAATCTGCATGAGCGGCATGGGTGTCAGTAAAGACAGATCCCGGATGAGCCTGACTTATGTAACTTATGTTACAAATCCCCTTTGGCCCGACAGTCTAGGGGAGATGGTAACGAGACCCGTAACACAACTCATGCAATTTATAATAGTGACAAAGTAAAAGTGAGAACGAAATAACCACGACAACTGAAATCTACCGTCAAACTCAGGGTTTATTAGTAAACACAAAGTTTACCTACGGGTAGTGTATGCCCATGGGCGACTTGTCTTGGTTCCCCCTTTTCCCACCAGCAAACAAACAAACACCATAACCAAAAACAATACTCACAGGTTAGGACAAAGTGATATGGAGGTGCTCAAACAAAAGATAGCTCAATATATAAAGAGCGATAGAGACATAGTAGGAGAGGGTGAAACAGCACGATCTACAGACATATGGCATTTACAGAGAGATTGAGCTCCAGAGCAAACAACTGACAGGGTTTTTAAACCAAGGGAAAGGAACTGTGATTGGGTAGGAAACAGGAGGAGGTGTGTCTTCTGATTGATTGGTGACTGATTGGGGAGTGATGATATTCACCTGTGAGGGGAGAAGGAGAGAAAATAACACAGGATACATACACGCACACCCACAGGATACCTGTATCCGTAACACTCAAAGACAATATCTTTGCAGTTTTGGAAACGTTAGTGTTTTCTATCCAAAGCTGTCAATTATATGCATATTATAGCATCTTGTCCTGACAAAATATCCCGTTTTAAAATGGGAACGTTTTTTTATCCAAAAATGAAATACAGCCCCCAGAGTTTCAAGAGGTTATTAAGGGTTTTCTTCTCCATGACCTCTTGTTTTCCATATACACCCTTTAAATACTGCAATGTGATTGGACTGCAGAGGCTTAACACAGAGCACCATGGAGGGTCAATGCTCATTAAAACACCTCGACCATCCAAACAAAGAAGTAAACCTTCTGTATAAAGAGACCTGACAACATCAGAAGTTTTTATTATGCCTTAAACAATTTCAAAAATGTTAATCTATAAAATCACTTTTGATAATACTGACTGATTAGAAACAAGACACCTGCTTCCAGAAACTAATTAGCTATGACACAAATTAGACATTTACATTCAGTAATTGTTTACCAAGATCAGAATAGCTTTCCTCCATTTTGGAGTGTAAATACATGCCTGTCTCCCAACAGCTGTCTTTCAGTGCTGAAATAAAGAAACATTGGATCAATCTAACCAAATTATAAGTAAACATTCCCGATTATTAAGACGTTTCCACCAATATTCATAGAAACAGTACATTTAACTTATTTTTGTATGTATACTGTTTGCCAGCCAAAATATAGAATTTGAAAACCAACCAAAAATATTTCACAGAATCTTACGGAACGGAACGACCTCTCCTCAACAGGTTCTAATTCTCAGAGTAAAAAACTCAATGGACACTGAAAGGTTAACAAAGTTTGATTCTTCCCAGAGGTTCAATACAGCTGCAGTCAGACAAATATATTTTCACACAAGCACTGATATTTAGCCGTTCATCATAGGCTGAGTCTCCTCCTACACATCTGTACAAACATTGTTCTTTACTGCTAGGCAGGACACTAGTGATACAGGCCATAAACTTTTTTTCTCCCTTAAGGTGACCTGACCTGACCTCAACCCCCCTTCATCGCTAATACATCGTTCTCTCCCCTTATCAATGCCAGCAGCATGTAATCGCTTCCCTGCACTCAACACATACCAAGCTTAATTGCACACATTATATACCTTCCTCTTATAACTATTAACTTCTGGTGTTGACCCTCTAAACCTCAGCACTCCTTCAGTGACATTAGTAAGTATTTTTCATATTCTCAGACCCCAACAATGGAAATGGGAGAAATTGTTATTTTATAAGGGTGATGGGACATCCATCTTCACACCTGCATAATCACATGAAGGTGCTCCTACCTAGAGAATAAGCTATGTAATCTGTTTATGATATCAATGCAAACATCCACAGCATAGATAAATACCCTATCTATGTGCCAGTTGTCAGTGGTCCTCTGAAGCTGTGGTGGTTTCAAGAACGATAGTCATCAGAACGTCTAGAAAATTTGAAAATCTCCACCATACTTCCATCTTGGCCTTTCTCTATTTGCCTTTGGCAACACACAGACAACATTTTAACACAACCTCATTGTACCTTGTGGATCCAGAATCCCCCTGGCTCAGTTGGCCAAGCTCATGACTGAAGACAAGACATACTTGGCCTTCAGTCTTCTTAAGCCTTGTAAACACTGTAGACCTTAATGCTCGAATCAGTTTTGATTTTCAAATCCATTTTGGAATGCTGACTGCAAGAAAGGAATTTCACTGTACTTGTGCAGGTGACATTAAAACTTTAAACTTGTCCAAACAGCATGTGTGTGTTCAGTCAATTGCTGATATACAAAAAATGTAATAGAATTTGAGTCACTTCAAACTCACAATGTGAACAAGGCTTAGTAACTTTAATTATCTCAACTGGTCAACGCAACTGTATCTCACCAATGATAAATGTATCATTGATCCACTTCACTTTGGAAAAACCTTCAGTATTATCCTTGCTGTTCTCAATTTTTGCCATTCAACATACAGTATGTTGTAGGTTGGCTATTTGATTTAAGATAAGAGCACTGATATTCAATCATTATCCCAGGTGACCACTGATTTAAAACAACAAGGTTTCTGTGCCGAAGCAGGTTGGTAAGTGATAAAAGTCAGAAGGAATGACTAAATACACACATGCCAATACAACAAGCGCATTATTTCTAAAGGCATGTGCCTTATCAGTTCCCTCAAAAGCACTCCAGCAGAAAAGTGTCAAATCTCATGCAGCTAATCAATAGTCCCTAATGTTCACACAGCAGTGTAATTGGCATCTGGAACCCTTTGGGGGCTGTTAGGTTCCCCAGCAAGAAAACAAACAATTGTCAAACAGAAAGGGGAATTAACAAAGAGTCACTGTTAACAACCAAAACTAATCAGATGGGGTTTTAGGAGGGGCACTGAAAGTTGACTAGCAACCACTGGGACCTAAAAGACACCCACCATGAGGGCCTACTAAATTTGCCCAAGAAGAGACAAACAAAAGTAAAACCCACACCAATCTTAGACCGGAGGCAAAGCCAAACGCAAAGACAATCACACAAAGGATTGTTTTTCTAGAAATCAACTAGGTAGTGCCAACTAAAGGTGTAAAGCCTCAACATGTCTCAAGACAACTGGAGCACTGGGCCAGTCACTAAATATCATCTGGGCCAGAACAGGTAAAACACCTTTCGACTAATGAGATGGAAAAGCCAGCACAGGTGCTACACAGGTGACACCAATCGATGCGCCCACCGTGCTAACGTACAACCTCAAAATATAAATGGAAAAACCAAAACCTGTAACACCTCCCTTCAGACAACACCTATATCCTATACTTTTTAGGAAAGGTTTGCTCACAACCATCAGAAAATGACTTTGATCTCACATGATAAACTTAAATGCGTACCTCCTTAACCCTTGTGTGATATTAACTTTCTTTATACTCCCCTTGTCCTAAGGGTAAAAAATAACCCGCCTTCACTAAACCCCTAAAATAAAGCAGCTTAATTGAATTTTAAACCCCAAATTTATTTTGCATGAAGAAACAACCTGTCGTTCATCACAAACTTTATGTGGGTTTTCCCTCTTCACAATGCAGAACGACTGCATTTAATCAGTGGACACCACTCGTTTTTATTACAACACACCTCTAATAATTGTTTTCTTTACTAAAATAGAGGTTTAATATTATTATTATTGCTAAAGGTACTGCATAGGTGTAAACAGACATTGTTTTAGCAAGAGATAGCACTGTAATGCTTACTTACAGGCTCTAACCAATAGTGCAAAAAAGGTATTAGGTGAACAATAGGTAGGTAAAAAAAATGAAACAACAGTAAAAAGATAGGCTATATGAAGTAGCGAGGTTACATACAGACACCGGTTCGTCAAGCTGATTGAGGTAGAATGTACATGTAGATATGGCTATAGTGACTATGCATATATGATGAAGAGAGTCTCAGTAGCGTAAAAGAGGAGTTGGCAGGAGGTGGGTGGGACACTGCTGCCAGTGACTGGAACTAATTGCAAAGATCGCTGAAGTTGGAGACTTTTATTTCCCTCATCAACTTTAAACAAACTATCTGAAGCTGTACATAGTCCATCTGTAAATAGCCCACCCAATCTACCTACCATATCCCCATACTGTTTTTATTTTATTTACTTTTCTGCTCTTTTGCACATCATCATCTGCTCATTTATCACTCCAGTGTAAATCTGCTAAATTGTAAATATTCGCTACTATGGCCTATTTATTGCCTACCTCATGCCTTTTGCACACACTGTATATAGATTTTCTTTTTTTCTACTGTGTCATTGACCTGTTTATTATGTTATTGGCTTGTTTATTGTTTACTCCATGTGTAACTCTGTGTTGTT
Organism: Oncorhynchus kisutch; assembly: GCF_002021735.2. Taxonomy (NCBI): domain Eukaryota; kingdom Metazoa; phylum Chordata; class Actinopteri; order Salmoniformes; family Salmonidae; genus Oncorhynchus; species Oncorhynchus kisutch. Next base: position 37,965,885 of record NC_034177.2, read on the forward strand.
GTCTGTGTCACACTGCTTTGCTTTATCTTGGCCAGGTCGCAGTTGCAAATGAGAACTTGTTCTCAACTAGCCTACCTGGTTAAATAAAGGTTAAATAAATAAAAAATGTTTTAAAAAATGCAGATAGCCCAGTTAGCCAATGTGCTGGAGCACTGGTTGGTCGGCCCTAATGAGTTGTATGTATATGAATGTATAGTTAAAGTGACTATGCATGTATGACAAACAGAGAGTAGCAGCAGCGTAAAAAGAGGGGTTGGGAGGGGCACACGATGCAAATAGTCCGGGTAGCCATTTGATTACTTGTTCAGGAGACTAAAGTAAAAACTGTTGAGAAGCCTTTTTGTACTAGACTTGGCACTCCGGTACCACTTGCCATGCGGTTGTAGAGAGAACAGTCTTTCTGGGGTATTTGACTATTTTTAGGGCCTTCCTCTGACACCGCCTGGTGTAGAGGTCCTGGATGGCAGGCAGCTTAGCCCCTGCCATGTACTGGGCCGTACGTACTACCATCTGTAGTGCCTTGCGGTCAGAGGCCGAGCAATTGCCGTACCAGGCAGTGATGCAACCACGATGTTGCAGCTGTAGAACCTTTTGAGGATCTGAGGACCCATGCCAAATCTTTTTAGATTCCTGAGGGGGAATAGGCTTTGCCGTGCCCTCTTCACGACTGTCTTGCCGTGTTTGGACTATTCTAGTTTGTTGTTCATGTGGACACCAAGGAACTTGAAGCTCTCAACCTGCTCCACTACAGCCCCGTCGATGAGAATGGGGGCGTGCTCGGTCCTCCTCTTCCTGTAGTCCACTATAATCTTCTTAGTCTTGGTTACGTTGAGGGACAGGTTGTTATTCTGGCAACACTCGGCCAGGACTCGGTGTCGGTGATCAGGCCTACCACTGTTGTGTCGTCTGCAAACGTAATGATGGAGTTATGCCTGGCCACGCAGTCGTGGGTGAACAGGGAGTACAGGAGGGGACTGAGCACGCACCCCTGGGGAGCTCCAGTGTTGAGGACCAGCGTGGCAGGTGTGTTGCTGCCTACCCTCACCACCTGGGGGCGGCCCATCAGGAAGTCCAGGATTCAGTTGCAGAGGGAGGTGTTTAGTCCCAGGATCCTTAACATAGTGATGAGCTTTGAGGGTACTATGGTGTTGAACGCTGAGCTGTGGTCAATGAATAGCATTCTCACATAAGTGTTCCTTTTGTCCAAGTGATAAAGGGCAGTGTGGAGTGCAATAGAGATTGCATCATCTGTGGATCTGTTTGGGCGGTATGCAAATTGGAGTGGGTCTAGGGTTTCTGGGATAATGGTGTTGATGTGAGCCATTACCAACCATTCAAAGCACAAAATGGCTACGGATGTGAGTGCTACGGGTTTGTAGTAATTTAGGCAGGTTGCCTTTGTGTTCTTGGGCACAGGGACCATGGTGGTCTGCTTGAAACATGTTGGTTTTACAGATAATCAGGGACATGTTGAAAATGTCAGTGAAGACACCTGCCAGTTGGTCAGCACACGTCCTGGTAATCCATCTGGCACCGCAGCCTTGTGTATGTTGACCTGTTTAAAGGTCTTACTCACGTCGGCTACGGAGAGCGTGATCACACAGTCGTCCGGAACAGCTGATGCTAACATGCATGCCTTAGTGTTGCTTACGTCAAAGCGAGCATAGAGGTAATTTAGTTTGTCTGGTATGCTCGTGTCACTTCCCTTTTGTAGTCTGTAATAGTTTGCAAGCCCTGTAACATAAGATGAGCGTCGGAGCTGGGGTTGTGTGATTCAATCTTAGCCCTGTATTGAAGCTTTGCCTGTTTGTTGGTTTGTCGCAGGGCATAGCAGGATTTCTTGTGAGCTTCCTCATTAGAGTCCCGAAACTTGAAGGCGGCAGCTCTACACTTTAATTCTTGGCTTCTGGTTGGGGTATGTACGTACAGTGACTGTGGAGACGACGTCCTCGATGCACTTATTGATAAAGCCAGTGACTGATGTGGTGTACTCCTCAATGACATCGGAAGAATCCTGGAACATGTTTCAGTCTGTGATAGCAAAACAGTCTTGTAGTTTAGCATCTGCTTCATCTGACCACTTTTTTATATACTGAGTCACTAGTACACACACATCTATACAGTCAGATGGACTTAACCATATACTGTACACTAAACATTGGACAATTATTAGTTTAGAAACAGGAGCTAAATGTATAAAATTGTCTAGCAATCTGTATACAGTGGCAAGAAAATTATGGGAACCCTTTGGAAATACCTGGATTTCTGCATAAATTGGTCATAACATTTCATCTGATCTTCATCTAGGTCACAACAATAGACAAACACAGTCTGCTAAAACTAATAACACACAAACAATGATACGTTTCCATGTCTTTATTGAACACACCGTGTAAACATTCACAGTGCAGGGTGGGAAAAAGAAAAGTATGTGAACCCTTGGATTTAATAACTGGTTGACCCTCCTTTGGCAGCAATAACCTCAACCAAACATTTTCTGTGGGTGCAGATCAGACCTGCACAACGGTCAGGAGGAATTTTGGACCGTTCCGCTTTACAAAACTGTTTCAGTTCAGCAATATTCTTGGGATGTCTGCTGTGAACTGCTCTCTTAAAGGTCATCTCAGTAAGGTTGAGGGCCACTCCAGAAGGTGGATTTTCTTCTGTTGAAGCCATTCTGTTGTTGATTTACTTCTGTGTTTTGGGTTGTTGTCCTGTTGCATCATCCAACTTCTGTTGAGCTTCATTTCTCCTGCAAAATGTCTTGATAAACTTGGGAATTCATGTTTTTCCCCATTGATGATAGCAAGCTGTCTAGGCCCTGAGGCAGCAAAGCAGTCCCAAACCATGATGCTCCCTCCACCATACTTTACAGTCGGGATGAGGTTTTGATGCTGGTGTGCTGTGCCTTTTTTTCTCAACACATAGTGTTGTGTGTTTCTCCCAAACAACTCAACTGTAGTTTCAATATTTTTGCACTGGAACATCTAGGTGCACTTTTGCACACTTCAGACTTGCAGCAATGTCTTTTCTGGACAGTAGTGGCTTCTTCCGTGGTGTCCTCCCATGAACACATTCTTGTTTAGTGTTTTACGTCTCGTAGACTCGTCAACTGAGATGTTAGCATGTTCTAGAGATTTCTGTAAATCTTTAGCTGACACTCTAGGATTATTTTTAACCTCATTAAGCATTCTGCGCTGTGTTCTTGCAGTCATCTTTGCAGGATGGCCACTCCTAGGGAGAGTAGCAACAGTGCTGAACTTTCTCAATTTATAGACAATTTGTCTTACTGTGGACTGATGAACATCAAGGCTTTTAGAGATACTTTTGTAACCCTTTCCAGCTTTATGCAAGTCAGCAATTCTTAGTCTTAGGTCTTCTGAGATCTATTTTGTTCGAGGCATGGATCACATCAGGCAATTCTTCTTGTGAATAGCAAACTCACATTTTTTGAGTGTTTTTTTTATTGGGCAAGGCAGCCCTAACCAACATCGTGTCATTGATTGGACTCCAGGTTAGCTGACTCCTGACTCCAATTAGCTTTTGGAGAAGTCATTAGCCTAGGGGTTCACATACTTTTCCAACCTACACTGTGAATGTTTAAATAATGTATTAAATATAGACAAGAAAAATACAATCATTTGTGTGTTATTAGTTTAACATTTTATAGCTGCAGGGGCAGTATTGAGTAGCTTGATTTAAAGGTGCCCATATCAAACGGCCTGCTCCTCAGTCATAGTTGCTCATATTTGCATATTATTTGTAGTATTGAATAGAAAACACTCTGAAGTTTCTAAAACTGTTTGAAATATGTCTGTGAGTATAACAGAACTCATATATCAGGCAAACACCAGAGAAATTCCACTTCCTGTTTTTTTTCTGGAGGAGGCAGATTTTCAACCAAAGTCTTGAAATTACAGTGAGATATGAATGAGTTTTCACTTCCTATGCCTTCCACTAGGTGTCAGCAGTCAATAGAACTTTGTCTGATGACTCTAATGTGAAGGGGGTCGATTGACACAGGAAATAGTCACCACAGCCATGAGTGGAACATGCTTTCACCAGGCGCGTTCACAGATGAAGGACCTGCGTTCCATCGCTTATCTGAAGTCATTCTAATTCTCCAGTTGGAACATTATTCAAGATATATATAAACAACATTCTAAAGATTGATTCAGTACATCATTTGACATGTTTCTACTGACTGTTACGGAACTTTTGGACATTTCGTCACGTTATAGTGGATGCGCTTTGTGACTTTGGAATTGTTTACCAAACGCGCTAACCAAAGTAGCTATTTGGACATAAATAACGGACATTTTCGAACAAATCAAGCATTTATTGTGGACGTGGAATTTCTAGGACTGCAAAGTTCATCAAAGGTAAGGAAACATTTATCATGTATTTTCTGGTTTCTGTTGACTCCAACATGGAGGCTTATTTGGCTACTTTTCTGAGCACCGTCTCAGATTATTGCATGGGTTGCTTTTTCTGTAAACTTTTTTTGAAATCTGACAGTGGTTGCATTAAGGAGAGGTATATCTATAATTCCATGTGTATAACTTGTATTATCATCTACATTTATGGTGAGTATTTCTGTTGAAACGATGTGGCTATGCAAAATCACTTGATGTTTTTGGAAGTAGTGAATCTAATGCGCCAATGTAAACTCCGATTTTTTTATATGAACTTTATCAAACAAAACATGCATTTATTGTGTAACATGAAGTCCTGAGTGTCATCTGATGAAGATAATGATTCATTTTATCTTTATTTCTGGTTTTTGTGAATGCTATTTTTTGCTGGAAAATGGCTGTACTTATTGTGGTTTGGTGGAGACCGAACATAATTGTTTGTGGTGCTTTCGCTGAAAAGCCTATTTGAATTCGGACACTTTGTGGGATTAACAACGAGAATAGTTTTAAAATGATATAAGACACATGTATGTTTTAGGAATTGTAATTATGAGATTTCTGTGGTTTGAATTTCTATTTTCACTGGTAGTTGTCATATCGATCCCGATATCAGGATTGCAGCCATAACAGGTTAGGCACACAATGTTTGTCTATTGTTGTGACTTAGATGAAGATCAGATCAAATTTGATGACCAATTTATGCAGAAATCCAGGTCATTCCAAAGGGTTCACATACTTTTTCTTGCCACTGTACATCAAAGAGAATTCACAAAAGTAAGCTATATGCCATCATGAATGGATATAGAAACTTTTGAGATGCAAATGAAGAAATTATCAACATACTATGTTTTAGAAGAAGGCTCCTTTCAAGTACAATTGAGACAGTTGGCCCCTCTCTAAATCCCAACATTTCTGCATTGCGTGACCGCTTCTCTGACAAGAGGTACAGAACCTCCCCTCCTTAAGAAACCCACACTCGACCGCTCTGAACCTAACAACTATGGACCGGTGTCCCTTTCTTGTCAATTTCAAAATGTTTGAGCATGCTGTCTGACCAACTCTCTCATTATCTCTCTCAGAACGATCTTTATGACCTTAACCAGTCAGGCAAGGCAGCTCACTAAACTGCGACCTCTCTCCTCTGTGTCACAGAGGCTCTCTGCTTTGCCAAAGCTGACTCTCTCTCCTCTATTCTCATCCTGCTAGATCTATCCGTTGACTTCGACAAAATGAACCATCAGATCTTCCTCTTCTCCCTCTCAGGGTAGGGCATCTCAGGCTCTGCACACAAATGGATTGCATCCTACCTTGCAAGTCGCTCCTACCGGGTGACGTGGAGAGGATCTGTGTCTGCACCACGTGCTCTCACTACTGGTGTCCCCCAGGGCTCGGCCCTCTCCTCTTTCCTCTTCACACCAAGTCACTATCATATCCTCACATGGTCTCTCCTATCATTGCTATGCAGATGAGACTCAACTAATCTGCACCCACCCCCCTTTCTGACACTCTTCTCTGCGTGCCTGGCAGACATCTCAGCTTGGATATTGGTCCACCACCTCAAGCTCAATCTTGACAAAAGGGAGCTGCTCTTCCTCCCAAGACCTCTCCATCATGGTTGACAGCTCCACTGTTTCCCCCTCCCAGAGAGACAAGAACTTGGTATGACCCTGGACAACACCATGTCTTTCTCTTCTCTCGCTCGTGTAGGCCATACTCTAAAACATCCATAGAGTAAAACCTTTCCTCATACAGGAAGTGGCGCAGGTCCTAATCGAGGATCTTGTCATCTCCCATCTAGACTACTGCAACTCTCTTTTGGCTGGCCTCCCTGTTTGTGTCATCAAACCCCTGCAACTTATCCAGAATGCCGCAGCCCGCCTGGTGTTCAACCTTCCTAAGTGCCATGTCACCCTGCTCCTCCGCACACTCTACTGGCTTCCAGTCTAAGACCCTGGTGCTTGTTTACATAGCAGCAAGGGGAACTGACCCTCCATAACTTCAGGCTAAGCTCAATCACTCAGTTCTTCTGGTCTCTTGGCCTTCCCACCCATACGAGAGGGCAGCTGCTGCTCAGCTAAGTCAAAGCTCTTCTGTTCAGGCACACAAATGGTGGAACAAGCTTCACCCTGAAGTCAGGACAGTGGAGTCCCAGCCCATCTTTCAAAAACATCTAAAACCCTACCTCTTTGAAGAGTATCTTAAATAACTTTCATGACGCCCTCGACCCGTCTACACCCCCTCCAAAATGTACTTGATACGAATGTAATGCATTGCTGTCTCACCTAGTTATCTTAAGATGAATGCAGTGTTAGTTGCTCTGGGTAATAACATCTGCTAAATGACTAAAATGTAACAAATTAAAATGAATAGTTGGTCCTATTCTGTGGGCCGGTAGGCTGCCTGAAATGTGCAGGAGAATTTCCTCTGCTTCGGTTTCAACAGCACCTGACCGCATGCCCTTCCCTTTTACAGAAATCACAACACGATTTCTGAGCTGTTTGGGATTAGCCTTTGGGTACCCATCCTATTAGCTGCAATAAGGTCTATTTCTGGAGCATGGCCCGCCAGAGAGTGGCGTGGACATGTATTCCTTACCCGTAGGTGGGACTTACTGTGCCATGTCGCTTTGTAGCCTATTTGTGCTCTTTTCAACAAATATCACTGCATGTAGTGTAAAAATGAACTAGCCAGGTCATGTTCTGTTTGTGTCACGTTCTGACCTTTATTTCCTTTATTTTGTATTTATTTAGTATGGTCAGGGCGTGAGTTGGGTGGGCAGTCTATGTTTGATTTTCTATGATTTGGGGTTTTCTATGTTTCGGCCTAGTATGGTTCTCAATCAGAGGCAGGTGTCATTAGTTGTCTCTGATTGAGAATCATACTTAGGTAGCCTGGGTGTCACTGTGTGTTTGTGGGTGATTGTCTATGTTGTAGCTTCACGGTCATCATTTGTTTATTGTTTTGTATACAGTGTCAGTACTTGCTTTATTAAAGATTTACCATGGACACTTACGACGCCGCATTTTGGTCCGATCCTTCTCGCCTCTCCTCTTCAGATGAAGAGGAGGACGGCCGTGACAGTTTGCAACTGCACTATTTTACTCTTTGATGTCTTCTGGGACCTCAGTGGTTGCAAGCATGTTCATTGCTAGTTTCCTGTGTTTCAATTTCACAGCAAGCTCTAGAATTAACATCCTCTAGATTTTCTTAAACATGCCAATATATTCCCAGTATTGAAAGAAAATATCATCCCTAATAGAATCAAATGTTAGACCTTTTTTGATCTAATCATCAAAAAGTCAATTGCTATAACTCATACAGATCCGTTACTTGCATATTCTCTGTCGTGACGTTGCTATCATTAAGATGATGACATGCTATTTATCGAATAATTAACTCTTTAATCATGTAACAATTAACTCATTGGTATCCTGGGGCAGTTATCTTTTCCCAAATTAACTCGATAATATCAGAATCTTGATATCAGTCTCATTCTGAACATTAAATAATCCCTTAAATCTGCACAACCAGGGTCTCACTAATCATTCTGTACCACACCAACTGAGGTGATTATTTATTTACTAACAAGCTACATTTTATTTTTTTTATTTTATTTTACCTTTATTTAACTAGGCAAGTCAGTTAAGAACAAATTCTTATTTTCAATGACGGCATAGGAACAGTGGGTTAAATGATTACATAAGATACACAAACAGCCTAGGTTATTGGTTAGAACGTCATACAATGACAACAGGTCCTTTGCAGACCAACGCAATATGACACCTGTTACATAAGATGGAGATTTAAAGAGAGAGGGCGAGCGAGCAAGAGAGAAAAGTAACATTTACATTTTTTTTTTTTACAATTCCTCTGTCCAGCGTCTGTGTTCTTTTGCCCATCTTAATCTTTTCTTTTTTTTGGCCAGTCGGAGATGTCTTTTTCTTTGCAACTCTGCCTAGAAGGCCAGCATCCCGGAGTTGCCTCTTCATTGTTGATGTTGAGAGTTGTGTTTTGCGGCCTATTTAATGAAGCTGCCAGTTGAGGACTTGTGAGGCGTCTGTTTCTCAAACTAGACACTCTAATGTACTTGTCCTCTTGCTCATCTGTGCTAACGCAATTGGAAAAGTGTTTTCTAATGATCAATCAGCCTTTCAAAATGATAAACTTGGATTAGCTAACACAGCGTGCCGTTGGAACACAGGATAGAAAATTGTGATTTTCTATCAAAAACAAGGACATTTCTAAGTGACCCCAAACTTTTGAACAGTAGCGTATGTATGTTGTGTAGTTAAGCCCACTAGTGATTAACCCATGACATTGCATACCAAGATTTACAGATTCTGTAATTGGCACCTTTCAAGCCTATCACAAGACAAACAAAACATCCTCTTACGACTTGGATATGCTAAAGGTCAGGAGAAAATTAACAGAACCCCTTCATGACCCACATGTATGATGGTTTGGAAGGTCCTCAGAGACCTTTTGGCACCACTGCTATGTTCCAACAAAGGACCCCTTCTCTCCCCTTTCTCTTAGCAACAAAGTGGAAATAGCCAAGAGAGAAAAACATATATTACACACATCGCCTTCACTGTTTTAAAAATGTCAGACTCATGACCTGTTGGTATAACCTGAATATAAATTGTTACTGTTCCTCTTTTATTTCTATGTATTAAAAGTGTATTAAGTGTTTCACTGTAATATGAAAGGAACAGATATTATCATGACCATATTTGGAACCTGTAAACGACCTATTTCATCCTGGAGATTGCTATTCTTGTTCAAAGCACATTGAAACATGCTGTGAATACTTCTGAGTAAATCTCATGTTTTGTCCAAATAATGGCATGACCTATGGTAAACTCAAAGCAGTGACCGGGTTATCTTCATGACACTTCCTGGCTGAGCCCTCCCCCACTATAAGTAGGTAGACTCGGACTCAGACTAACCAGATCGGAACTTAGGGAGGTAGACCACCCCCTTAGAGGTTCAATGATACACTGCATGAGAAACCTAATGCAACTCGTGAGTTATGCCATTCGACTCTGAGAGAGACAAGCACCGGAAAGGAACTTTGGAAAGAACGACACACTGTTATCACTAACAACTAACAGAGGAGTATCGCCTCTCCGAAAAAGGGCACAACTTTACTTTATATTGAACACAGTGCTTTAACAAGCTTTGTCTCTTTGGACTGAATGAATTGAGAACTGAACTGAGAGAAAATAGAGCCTACACTTGAGCTCAGAGGAGCGAGAAGAACAGAACTCCAAAACACCAAGACCAAGGACCTTTATCCTGCCTATCACTCCTTCATAACGACAACTCAACTGACACAGGCGATACATCATGTAAATATACCATTTCATTGGTTCAAGACGAAAGATAGAATTTCTGAGAAAAGAGGTCAGCTTCTCTGCAAAATTATCTAGTCTGTCATTCTACACTTTCCCTGCCAATGAGCTACGAAAGAAGTGGGTGATCAACATCCAGCAAAAGTGTTCCAGACATGTCATGGATGTCAATTTTTTTAATTGAATAAATCATTGCCGTTAACCCTCCTAAAAGCCATTATTTTTTATTTCCATCTGTACTAGGAAGCTAAGTATTTGTTTCTTAATGTGACTGATCAAAGTGCCTCAGGCATACAAAAATAAATAAATGAACAGATTGAAACTAAGGGGATATCGGTGAACAAATGCTGTGGTCAAGGCTACGATGTAGCCAGTGCAACGAGTGGAGCTTACTCAGGTGTTCTTACATAGCTCTTCATGTGTTTTAGTTTAGAAAACAATCTCTCCGCAGAAGCGACAGTTACGGGGATGGTTAAAAATATCTTTATTGCCGTAGCAACATCAGGGAAAACGTCACAGAAATGAGTGGTGCTTCAAATACAGCAGTTCTGCAACATCTTTAATTGAGGCTCTCGCATTATCCTTAATTGCAGGCCTTAACACGTTACAGAAAGAGATTAACTGTATAGTAAGCTATGGGACAGAAATCTTTAGTGGACAACAGTTCTTGAGGGCTCAAACAAAAAAGCGGTTTGCAATTTTCTTCATGCTGGTGAACCGCTGTTTGAGTTGTATGGTTTCAATTTCAACAGTCCCTTATCTCTGGAAAATATTGTCATGCATCATTCAAGACTAAGTTTAAATTGTGTGCAACTGCTACGTAGATGCTGGGATTCAGGAAGCAAGTGCAGTTGGTGGGTTTAATAATGAAGACCGTGAAGATATACAAAATAAGCATACTGGGTATGAATAACAAAACCAATGCTGCCTGAAGACTGAGGCTACTGAGGGCTAAATAAAGGGGAAGTAATCAAGGTACTGATAAAGTCCAGGTGTGCATAAGGATGGGGAGCAGGTGTGCATAATGATGGTTGCAAGGTGTGCGTAATGTGGGTTGCAAGGACCTGTGGTTAGTAGACCAGTGATGCGATGGGGGAAACACATTTGTACTTTAGATTTTTATTTCTGTACACTACTACTATCACTCACTGCTTCTATTTACAACAAGTCTGTTTGGTGGGAAATGTACATATTTTCTTTATGCAGATTTTTAAATATTTGCATAAAAATGTGTCGCCAATTGGATGGAAACCTAGCTACTGTTAGGTTATTTAATGTGCAATTTTTATAAAGAGTTTATAAATAGCAGCTAAATACTGTATATAACTATAGATAGTAGGCTACATTGCACAATGAGACAATCCATAGCAAGCTAGTATTTTGAGGGTAAACTGACTGTATTATTTGTCATTAATAGACTGGCTTTATGCACAACAACTTTCTATCCAAGCTGGGAGAGACTGCGAGGACAGCTCATGCCATGCAAGTTCAGGTAGGCTATATTGTTTGCTGATTAGTATGCTGTTGTATCGGAACTACATTTGACAATCTGCAATGTTGGAATTTCCATCTTCAATTACTGAACAAGTAGTTACATTATTGCCACCAGTCAGTAGGCCTAGTCTAAATAGCAGCCTTGCGACACAGTGTACGGTCATGGCCAAAGGTTTTGACGATGACACAAATATTAATTTCCACAAAGTTTGCTGCTTCAGTGTCTTTAGATATTTTTGTCAGATATTACTATGGAATACTGAAGTATATATAATTTCAAGCATTTCATAAATGTCAAAGGCTTTTATTGACAATGACATGAAGATGATTCAAAGAGTAAATGTTTGCAGTGTTGACCCTTCTTTTTCAAGACCTCTGCAATCCACGCTGGCATGCTGTCAATGAACTTCTGGGCCACATCCTGAATGATGCCTTTCATAATCAATGCTTGGAGTTTGTCAGAATTTGTGGATTTTTGTTTTTCAATGGGATTAAGGTCTAGGGAGTTTCCAGGCCATGGACCAAAAATATAAATGTTTTGTTCCCCGAGCCACTTAGTTATGGCAAGCTGCTCCATCATGCTGGAAAAGGCATTGTTCATCACCAAACTGTCCCTGGATGTTTGGGAGAAGTTGCTCTATTAGGATGTGTTGGTACCATTCTTTATTCATGGCTGTGTTCTTAGGCAAAATTGTGAGTGAGCCCACTCCCTTGGCTGAGAAGCAGCCCCACACATGAATGGTCTCAGGAGGCTTTACTGTTGGCATGACACAGGACTGATGGTAGCGCTCACCTTGTCTTCTCCGGACAAGCTTTTTTCCGGATGCCCCAAACAATCGGAAAGGGGATTCATCAGAGAAAATGACTTTACCAGAGTCCTCAGCAGTCCAATCCCTGTACCTTTTGCAGAATATCAGTCTGTCCCTGATGTTTTTCCTGGAGAGAAGTGGCTTCTTTGCTGCCCTTCTTGCCACCAAGCCATCCTCCAAAAGTCTTCGCCTCACTGTGCGTGCAGATGCACTCACACCTGCCTGCTGCCATTCCTGAGCAAGCTCTGTACTGGTGGTGCTCCGATCACGCAACTGTATCAACTTTAGGAGGCGGTCATGGCGCTTGCTGGACGTTAGGATTAACATGAGAAAACTTAAACGAAATAAAGCTATCAATAAACAAAGTAAGGTTATAGGATACATACCTTGCCTGGGCTCCCGAGTGACGCAGCGGTCTAAGGCACTGCATTTCAGTGCTAAAGGCACCACTACAGACCCCGGTTTGATTCCAGGCCGTATCACAGGGCGGCGCACAATTGGCCCAGCGTTGTTCAGGTTAGGGTTTGGCCGGGGTAGGCCGTCATTGTAAATAATAATTTGTTCTTAACTGACTTGCTTAGTTAAATAATGGTTAAAGAATTTTTTAAAGCATATAAAATGCACCACAGAAAGCCTATCATTAATTTGAGAGGCAGCCGCATAGATATTTCATCACAATGGAGAGTGATTGGTTGTCTGTACTTTGAGTGGCTGTCTGACGCATTCTTTTTTTTTTTGTAAAGGGGGGGGGGGGGGGGGGGGCGAACACTGACCTTGCGGGCTGGTCCAGAAAAACAAACTGTGTTACGCCAGTGTCTGTGGCAGGCATTTCCTTCCTGAAGATGTAGTTGATCCAATTCCGAGAGGGCTGCATCATCTGAGGGAGGGGGCGGTGCCACTTCTTCTTTTCCATTGGAACAATTATGTTCTTCCCTCGAGGCCGAGTGTTTGGGAGACGAGAGAAACCTAGCCCCGACCATGCAGAGGATGATATGGACTGTGCCCAGGACCATGAATACTGTGCAGTACCTGAGCCGGCAGCAGTTGACTTGGCTGTTGATGTGGCCGGGTCTGAAAAGAAAAGGATGCAGAGTGAGATAGCTAGGTCACTCTTCCATCCAAGTACTCTGTAAAACATTTATTGTTTTCATGATGTGAATTAGTTGAAACGTGATTACCATTGATCTTCTTGAGAATGTGATGTATGTTAAATTAAAAACACAGTACAATGTTGAATTAACCTATATGGAAATAAAATACATTTAAATATATTTTCCATCACCTAACCAAAGATATTTGTAAATAAACCAAGATAGACCATAGCCTGTCGTTTCAAAAGGGAACGAATGAGTCAGTGGACAGAACAAGCAAGGAGGTGGGTAGAGCCAAGCACAAGCTAGCGAGATCCTATTGGCCCGTTCTAGCATAAGTCTGCATATTTCCATTAGAGAACGCCTACTCTGTGAAGTGCTCATGGGCAATAACTCAATTTGCCTTTGCACTCTTTTAAAATAATGCAATTTTTTAAAACTTTGGGTGAAGTCTACATAACTTACAACACTCTGTTCATAACATATTCTAGTTTTGGGAACAGAAAACTGTATTTAGGGTAAATGTTTCATCGATGAGAAAATTAGCAGAATGTCAACCAAAATCCATCTTCTCCCACTGCCAGCCACTGGGCTTCCTCTCACTATCTTATTTGGTAGTGAGAGGAAAGGCCAAGCGGATGCTTCACATTTATGCATCCAGTGAAATATCTGGCTCATTGTTCTATGTATGGTATTACCTCTTCATTCCAAAAGATGAATTTGTATAGTCAGTTTTTAAGTAAATAGTTGTTTTTTTCAAAGAGTTTGTGGTGACCTCAACACCAGCAGAGAGGTAAACAACTTCTTAATTATGGTAGCATGGTTGGAGCGAACAGTTATTTTTCTTAATCTAGTTTGTATAGTCAGTCAAACGTTTAAACATTTTGTTACTGATCACTACATTCACCATTCTATTACACTTCACATACACTATATATACAAAAGTATGTGGACACCCCTTCAAATTTGTGGATTCGGCTATTTCAGCCACACCCGTTATGTACGGGTGCGGTTTTTTTTTTACACCTCCATGCAATCTCCATAGACAAACACTGGCCTTACTGAAGAGCTCAGTGACTTTCAACGTGGCACCGTCTTAGGATGCCACCTTTCCAACAAGTCAGTTCGTCAAATGTATGCCCTGCTAGAGCTGACCTGGTCAACTGTAAGTGCTTTTATTGTGAAGTGGAAACATCTAGGAGCAGCATCGGCTCAGCCGCGATGTGGTAGGCCACACAAGCTCACAGAACGGGACCGCCAAGTGCTGAAGCACGTAGCGCGTAAAAATCCTCTGTCCTCGAATGCAACACTCACTTCCGAGTTCCAAACTTCCTCTGGTAGCAAGTTCGGCACAATAACTGTTCGTCAGGAGCGTCATGAAATGGGTTTCCGTAGCTGAGCAACCTCACACAAGCCTATCACCATCCACAATGCCAAGCATCGGCTTGAATGGTCTAAAGCTCGCCCCCATTGGACTCTGGAACAGTAGAAACACTCTCTGGAATGATGAATCTCGCTTCACCATCTGGCAGTCCGACGGACAAATCTGGGTTTGGCGGATGTCAGGAGAATGATAGCTGCCGCAATGCATAGTGTCAACTGTAAAGTTTGGTGGAGGAGGAATCATGTTCTATGGCTGTTTTTCATGGTTCAGGCTAGGCCCCTTAGTTCCAGTGAAGGGAACTCTTAGAGTTACAGCATACAACGTGGCAGCATATTATTATCCCATTCCTTTACTTGATTGTGTGTATTAGGGTTTGTTGTGGAATTGTTACATATTACCTGTTAGATTCTGTACTTTCAACTTTGTGGCAACAGTTTGGGGAAGGCCCTTACTTGTTTCAGCATGACAATGTCCCCATGCACAAATCAAGGTCCATACAGAAATGGTTTGACGAGATCGGTGTGGAAGAACTGGACTGCACAGATTCCTGACCTCAACCTTATCGAACACCTTTGGAATGAATTGGAACGCTGACTGCGAGCCAGGCCTAATAGCCCAACATCAGTGCCCAACCTCACTAATGCTCTTGTGGCTGAATGGAAACAAGTCCCAGAGTGGAGGCTATTTAGCGGCAAATGCCCATGATTTTGGAATGAGATGTTCGAGACGAGCAGGTGTACACATACTTTTGTTCATGTACTGTATCAGTCTGGCATTCCTCCTCATTGAAACAGTGAGGGGATTAGATTATCTGGGCCAGGTTGCCGCAGTGGGAAGAGTTTGCACCGGGTCAAAAGTGATTGCTGGGCTGGCTTCCAGGGGTGAGCCAGGTGCCCTGCTCTGGCCAATGGTAAAGTTGCCTCAAAACAAAAGTGACTTAAGCATGTAGAGTAATGAGTAGGATTCTATGTTTTTACATTCAAAAGTTATTGCTTTTGACAAACTCACTTTTTTTACCTTCCCAGTGAAAACACTCTTTTTTTAATTCAAACATATATTTTATGGAAAAGAGATGTCGTATGTTTCTGTACAATACATCATGCTGCACTCTTGACAGAGTGGTACAAATTACTGTTAGACTTGAGAAAGGCTCTCCTCCCTCTCTCATCACGGGCCATAGACCGGTGCACCGCGATCCAACTTAATCGAAACTGCCCAGTTCTAACCTGAGTCTCTAAGTGGCATTATTCAAAACTAACTTGTCAGTGATTGGATCACTTTCAACCAATCAGAGGATGCCGACGTGGGTTTTAGTCCTAAACTGTCCATTATCTCTGAGAGTACGCTGATTCAACCATCCATTTTCTGACTTATTCCAAAACTGGACGAAGTCCAGACTGATATGTGAAGTGACATAGAATGATGAAATGGTGCAATTCAGGCTGGTTCCACCACTCTTCTAGGACATAGCTGTAAAATAAAATCCAGGTGTCAAATTTAAAGATTTGAATGAGGCATTATGGAATTTGTCTGTTAAACTAAAATAGATATTGGTGCGGTATTACAACCTGTTATTATTGTGAAGAGGTTAAACATCTTCCTATCAAGGCATGTTTATAAATTGGTGAACCAGGCAGCAATGCCCACAGCCATGGTGAGAGTTTGTCTGTTGGGGATGTTCACCCTTGCAAGAAGTTGTTGTGGTCTCTCCCTCCGCTTGTGGTGCTCCGGGCCTCCCTTGTCTTACTCACACATTCACACACACACCCGAACAGCCTCTGCACTCCCTAATTGCCTAGAGCTGCTCGCTCTCTCTTCCCCTTTCTCCATGGCTCAACAATTGGCTTTTCTGCTGCTTCCCTCACTCTGATTTTGGAACTGGTCTGAAAAATGTATGCATATTGGGTCCGGGGCTTTTCCCTGTCCATTTTGGAATGGAAACTCTTAATTGCCAAGAAACTGAAGATCTCGTGCAACGCTGTGTATTACTCCCTTCACAGAACAGCGCAAACTGGCCCTAACCAGAATATAAATAGGAGTGGGAGGCCCCGATGCACAACTGAGCAAGAGGACAAGTACATTAGAGTATCTACTTTGAGAAACAGACGCCTCACAAGTCCTCAACTGGCAGCTTCATTAAATAGTACCCGCAAAACACCAGTCTCAACGTCAACAGTGAAGAGGCGTCTGAAGGGATGATGGCTTTCTAGGTACAGTTCCTCTGTCCAGTGTGTGTTCTTTTGCCCATCTTAATCTTTTATTTTTATTGGCCAGTCTGAGATATGGACTTTTCTTTGCAACTCTACCTAGAAGGCCAGCATCCCAGAGTTATCTCTTCACTGTTGACGTTGAGACTGGTGTTTTGCGGGTACTATTTAATATAACTGCCAGCGTCCTTTCCTAACTTAGTTTCCGGACAGGAAGGAAATCGCTCAGGGATTTCACCATGAGGCCTAAACAGAGTTTAATGGCTGTGATAGGAGAAAATTAAGGATGGATCAACAACATTGTAGTTACTCCAAAATACTAACCTAATTGATAGAGGGAAATGAAGGAAGCCTGTAGATAACTTATTAAATTCCAAAACATGCATCCTGTTTGCAGCAATACACTAAAGTAGTACTACAAAGAATGGGGGAAAGCAGTTACATTTTTGTTCCGAATACAAAGTGTTATGTTTAGAGAAAATCAAATACCACACATTACTGAGTATCACTCTCATATACTCATATCAGTAATAGTCATATTTTCAAATATAGTAGTGACTGCATCATGTTATGGGTATGCTTGTAATCGTTAAGAACTAAGGAAGTTTTTCAGGTTAAAAAATAAAATAAATGTTATAGAGCTCAGCACACGCAAAATCCTAGAGGAAAACCTGTTTCAGTCTGCTTCCCAGCAGACACTGGGAGATTAATTCAAATTTCAGCAGGACAATAACCTAAAACACAAAGCCAATGACTGTCGCTGTTTCAGGATATAGGCAGCTCAATTTTATTTTTGCAGTGATGCTTTCTTCAGTGTAGGCAGACACCTTCATGTAATTTTTACGTGTGTCATTCCTCCTCACATTAACTTCTCAATGTTCTGAGCAGTGACCCTCTTCTTTGCCATCTTATCTTATTCAGTTTCAGGGATATACAGTAGAATAACTCACACACTCTCACCAATGTGACAATGTTCTTTTTTATGTGGGGGACAATAAAGTCACACCTTAAGCTCATGCCATAGAGCATGAAAATGTGTGGATTTACACCCATCTCTGGCATATGTGAAATCCTAACCCAGCAGAGTAGCATGCTAGACAGTATTGTTACATCACCCAAGAGCACAAAAGAATGCTAATGAGACCATCAAATGAATATTGTCCATGCTGTTATAATAATAAGCAGATCCCCTATGGGTTTCTCTTCACCTGTTGTTTGTTCTGGTTCTCTGTGATTTCCTGTCAAGTGTTGACATTGACAAACGTGGCGACTGCACAAGTCTTCATTCTGCTAAAGCCACTTGAGTAGGGTCCCTCTAAAGCAGATCAGACTCTGGCCCTCTCAGCCAATTCTTCTCCCTCAAGACCAATGATTTTTTTTTTTACCTGAAACCGATATGCTGCCTGAATAATATCTTGTCATCGCTTTGGGGAAATCAAGTCCCAGTCTAAGCAGACAAGTACAAAATGTGATTGGGGGAAAACGAAGGACATACATTTTAAGCAGACAGTTCCTCGGCTGTCAGAAAAAGATAAGACGAGATCATTTCCAGCGAGTTCAAATCCCCAAAGCTCCCAAAAACTCGAGTGAGAGACCTTCTTCTCTTTTGTTTTTTGCCTTTAATCTCCCTGTTTTCATATATATATAATATATTATAAAAGGGCTGTTTTGTGTGCTGATAAGACATCCTGAGGGGTATCCATCAGGGCCACATCGAAAACCCCCCCAAAAATATTTTGAAGAGCGAGTGTTGACATCACACTTAATTCTGTGAAAAATACCTATTGAGATCGAGACAAGAGAACGTCAATGTTGTGTTTCTGTGTTTCTTCCCTTCCTAAACCAATGCCTTCTCGCTCCTGTCCAGGAAATTATCTTTGACTGCCACAGAAGTGGCTGGGGCTGGGGTTGTCATGGGAGGAATCTAGGGAGTGTGGGGTCTGTTTGACAGGTGCTTTTGAAGTGTACTGTCTGTGTGTGCATACAGTAGCCCACAATTAATGGAAAGATTTTAGAGCAGGCCTCCCTTTCCTGTACCCATGTTGTACACACACACACACACACACACACACACACGTTATCCATATTCCCATCAAACCAGGGAAAGCTTAGGACTTGTGACAAAAAAGGGTTTACAAAACATGTCAAAGTAAATCCTCTCCACATTAACCACACTGTTGTGTGTTTTTGCTTCACACTGTTACACAGTGTAATGAGAATGTATTTTTAGTCTTCTGAAAACCCAGTATCTGCTTTTAATTGAATGAGGCCTATATTACAGCACTCAAATTGAGACGTGACACTATGTTCATTACATTATCATGGTTTACTCATGTAATTCATTTCAAGATGATAACTTAATGTCAGAGCTTGGCTGAAGAATTTATTGTCTTAACCACATGTCTATCACTGCAAGACTATGAATAGCTCAAATCAGGTTTCCCTGCTCGCCCTGTCAAAATGGATCTGAATGTTTGTAAGCGTGGGCTGTTTGCGAAACGGAGGAAGAAAAA
Source organism: Oncorhynchus kisutch (assembly GCF_002021735.2). Lineage (NCBI taxonomy): Eukaryota > Metazoa > Chordata > Actinopteri > Salmoniformes > Salmonidae > Oncorhynchus > Oncorhynchus kisutch. The sequence goes on from NC_034177.2 coordinate 37,985,152, forward strand.
TTGCCTAATGGGTCAATGTAAATGAAGATGGAAAGTAAATACTGTAGATGTAGAAATGTTGAAATTGGGCTGGCACGCTAATCAGAGGCTAACAGGAGACACCAATCAATCTTCCAGCACAGAGCTCAGGCACATCCAATGGCACTTCTTATTTCCATTTTCCACTCAGAAATCGGTCAGCTCCCTCACACATGGACAGCGACTGCATTTTACACTGTTTTCTCAACTGTAATCAGTAGAGCCACACTCTCAGTGTAAAACGGGTGTCTGGAGGAGAGATGGAGGGTGGTGAGAGAGAGAATGACAGCGATTGAGAGAGAGAGAGGACGAGAGAGAGAGAGAGAGAGAGAGGGCGAGAGGGCGAGAGGGCGAGAGAATAATGTCTATCAGTTTCTTCATCACCGGGTCAAAAAGGTATCTCAACACACAAAATAGCACTTGGCATACTCAGAGATACTGTAAATGCTAATAGAAGTGTTGTTTTCATATTATTGAACTCACCACTGTATACTAATAATAGTTGTTTTTCTTCCTGGTATCTGGTAAACATCCATTATGCTTTGTTTTTTATTATTTGGAAGAAAAAAAAAGATTCCAGAATTCATATTCCAGAATGCAATGTATTCCAGCTGCAGCAAAGAAAAAAACAGCTGCAATAAAGAAAGGCAGTTTGATGGCACTGGGTCTGACTCCCAGCATGTAGCCCATCTCAAAACGGGTTATTCACATGGTATCACTCTGCACAATACCAATATCAGCATCAACAGCACTGAAGCTATATAGTAAATCATGTAAAACCCATCTGTTTTCACAGCATGTGGAATGCATTGCTGGGCTATATATTATTAATAATAATGAGTGCCCATTTTCAATGACCATGTTTCTTTCTGTGGCCTCCTTTTCTAAGATCTCAAGCTGAGTACTCGCAATGATAGAGGCAAGGTGTTGACCTGTCACTCCATTTAGAGCACAGCACACAGAATGAAGCGAGAGTGAAAAGGACAGCTTGGTACCAACAGAACAAGGGAGCGGGAGGTTGTGGGAGTGTTTGTGTTATCGCCCTCACTGCTATTTTCTCTTTACAGTCTCCCTGGAACTCTGCTAAATCCTTATTAGGCCAAGACTAACACACATACACACACACTCTACTCTGAAATGTGGCAAATTTGGAGGGGCTGACCAGTGAGGCGCAAACCATTCAGCCCAGAGAAGTTTAAATACTGTCGGGAAGGAACATGGCAAAACCCTGGGTGTGATGTGCCATTCATGCCCATAGAGTGGTTTGTTGTCTCCCTCTGTGAATTACACAAAGCCCTGGGTGTGATTGCGCCCATTCAGGCCCATAGAGTGGTTTGTTGTCTCCCTCTGTGAATTACACATTGTATTAACAGTAGATGGGTTTCTGCCATCTGAAAGATTACAGCCGTACATAGGGCCGTCAAGAGCCACTCAGCGAGGAGTCACCACAATAATCACAATCAATATTTTCACCAGTTATCTCGCCTGCTACGCATTGGCATAAATGAATTAAAGACAGAACTGAAAGATTACAGTGCTTGTATTATGCTGGAAGCAAGGTTATAATAGTTTTATGATTTTCTATTAGATTTTATTTCTATTCGTTTTTTAAATGTTTTATTTGGAATTCAGTTTAGTTTCAGTTAGTTTTTGGTTAGGTTTAAATTATAAATCAATGTTAGGCCGCATTCCAGAACTTTGCTTGCGCCTGACAGATCTTACAACACCTGGATAGATATTTTAAGTATCAGCTAACCACGGCGTATTATATAGCAATCTGTCAGTCGATGACACAGTCAATGACGTGGCATGCAACCTTTGTTTGCTTATTGCCCCTGCCCTGCGGAGGGGGTGCCGCAGAGCAAAACATCTCACTGGCAAATGTTTCTGGTCGGGGCAGGGCCACTCTAGTCTGATTATTGAGGGTGTCTCACTTTGCTCACTTTCTCGGCTGCTGATTTTTCCCTGTTGTTAGCTAGAGATAGCAAAGATGATCTATTATATTGACAAGATGTTCAAGTAACCGCTCTAACAATAAAAATACATGTCCACTGATATCAGTAAATTTGGAACAACCTAATCATTACTATTTTGATCAAAAAAGCCTCACATAATTTGACACTCGTCACCTCTTCATCTCTGATGATAGGTAGTGATAGTGATTTACAAGCTAGGCCTATTTGAAACATTGCCATTTACTGGCAGCCATTACATGCCAGAATCAGAAGTTCAAAAACCCCATTGCAAAAAAAGGTTGAAAACCCCATTTTATTTTTGCCAAAAGTAAAAAACAATAAAAAATAAATAACAATTTATGGTAGTTTTTATTCTATTTTAGTTCGTTTTGCAGTCAAATATAGTTTCAATATAGTTTTACTTTTTAAAATGTTTCTTATTATTTTATTTCAGTTTACTAAATAGTTTTTCAATATATTTTATTTATTTCAGCTTTGGTTTATAATAATAACCTTGGCAGGAAGTATCTGTGTCATGCCCTGGCCATAGAGAGGCTTTTAATCTCTATGTTGGTTAGTCCAGGGTGTGACTAGGGTGGGCATGCTAGTTTCTCTTTTTCTATGTTTTGGCCGGGTATGGTTCTCAATCAGGGACAGCTGTCTATCGTTGTCTCTGATTGGGAATCATACTTAAAAACAGCAAGCAATGCAGGTGTAGAAGCACGGTGGCTAGGAAAAACTCCCTAGAAAGGCCAAAACCTAGAAAGAAACCTAGAGAGGAACCAGGCTATGTGGGGTGGCCAGTCCTCTTCTGGCTGTGCTGGGTGGAGATTATAACAGAACATGGCCAAGATGTTCAAATGTTCATAAATGACCAGCATGGTCAAATAATAAATCACAGGCAGAACAGTTGAAACTGGAGCAGCAGTACGGCCAGGTGGACTGGGGACAGCAACGATGGTCATTATGGCCAAACAGTTCTATTTTTGTTTCATCAGACCAGAGGACATTTCTAAAAAAATTATGATATTCATCCCCATGTGCAGTTGCAAACCATAGTCTGGCTTTTTTATGGTGGGTTTGGAGCAGTGGCTTCTTCCTTGCTGAGCGGCCTTTCAGGTTATGATGATATAGGACTCGTTTTACTGAGGATTTTGATATTTTTGTACCTGTTTCCTCCAGCATCTTCACAAAGTCCTTTGGTGTTGTTCTGGGATTGAGTTGCACTTTTCAGACCAACGTACGTTCATCTCTAGGAGACAGAACGCGACTCCTTCCTGGAGGTATGATGGCTGCGTGGTCCCATGGTGTTTATACTTGCGTACGATTGTTGGTACAGATGAATGTGGTACCTTCAGGCATTTGGAAATTGCTCCCAAGGATGAACCAGACTTGTGGACGTCTACAATATTTTTTCTGAGGTCCTGGCTGATTTCTTTAGATTTTTCCATGATGTCAAGCAAAGAGGCACTGAGTTTGTAGGTACGCCTTGAAATACATCCACAGGTACACCTCCAATTGACTCTAATTATGTCAATTAGCCTATCAGAAGATTCTAAAGCCATGACATAATTTTCTGTAATTTTCCAAGCTGTTTAAAGGCACAGTCAACTTAGTATATGTAAACTTCTCACCCACTGGAATTCTGATACAGTAAATTATAAGTGAAATAATCTGCCTGTAAACAATTGTTGGAAAAATTACTTGCGTCATGCACAAAATAGAAGTCCTAACCGACATGCCGAAATTTGTGGAGTGGTTGAAAAACGAGTTTTAATGACTCCAACCTAAGTGTACGTAAACTTCCGACATCAACTGTATTTATACCCTTCTACTAGGAGGAGTCAACTCCTTTCACATCTAGACAGGCAATACATCTCTGTTGCTCGTCAGGAGCTTAATTGGTTCCTGTCATTGGTGTAGTCATGGCAATGCCTCATGCTAGAACCTTTGTGAGCATGGAAGTGCAGTGCATTCGCAACGTATTCCGACCCGATTTCTTTTTCCATATTTTGTTACGTTACAGCCTTATTCTAAAACGGATTAAATACATTTTCTCTCATCAATCTACATACAATACCCCATAATGACAAGCAAAAACATGTTTTTAGGCATTTTTGCAAATATATCAACAAAAAAAGACCCTTACTCTGTAGTTTGTTGAAGCCCCTTTGGCAGGGATTACAGCCTCGAGTTTTCTTGGGTATGACGCTACAAGCTTGGTACACCTGTATTTTGGGAGTTTCTCCCATTCGTCTCTACAAATCTTCTCAACCTTAGTCAGGTTGAATGGGGAGCGTTGCTGCTCAGCTATTTTCAGGTCTCTCCAGAGATGTTCAATCGGGTTCAAGTCTGGGCTCTGGCTTAGCCACTCAAGCACATTTAGAGACTCATCCCAAAGCCACTCCTGTGTTGTCCTGGTTGTGCGCTTAGGGTCATTGTCCTGTTGGAAGGTGAACCTTCACCCCAGTCTGAGGTCCTGAGCACTCTGGAGTAACTCCCTACTATTATATAAACTTTGAAATTACTTATAAATGAACAGAAAATAAAAGATAATTAATAACATTCACAGTTGATTTGTATGTTTACACCTCTGAGACTTATAATCACTTTATGTACGCTCTTATTCCGCCTCCTTTTATACAACTGATAATAACATTTCTGGAGCTTTTGACTTTCTTTTCCACCTTCGGGTTCCTAAGAGAGTGATAGCAAAAGACTTGAAAAGCAAAAGAAAACAGAAACTATAACAAGTACTAGTAATGCATTAAGCTTTGCATAATTATACGTACAGTGGGGAGAACAAGTATTTGATACACTGCCGATTTTGCAGGTTTTCCTACTTACAAAGCATGTAGAGGTCTGTCATTTTTATCATAGGTACACTTCAACTGTGAGACGGAATCTAAAACAAAAATCCTGAAAATCACATTGTATGATTTTTAAGTTATTTATTTATTTTATTGCATGACATAAGTATTTGATACATCAGAAAAGCAGAACTTAATATTTGGTACAGAAAACTTTGTTTGCAATTATAGAGATTATACGTTTCCTGTAGTTCTTGACCAGGTATCAGAAGTATCTCTAAACGCCTTGATGTTCATCAGTCCACAATAGGAAACATTGTCAATAAATGGAGAAATTTCAGCACTGTTGCTACTCTCCCTAGGAGTGGCTGTCCTGTAAAGATGACTGCAAGAGCACAGTGCAGAATGCTCAATGAGGTTAAGAAGAACCTTGAGTGTCAACTAAAGACTTACAGACATCTCTGGAACATGCTAATCTCTGTTGACAAGTCTACGATACGTAAAACTAAACAAGAATGGTGTTCATGGGAGGACACCACGGAAAACATTGCTGCACGTCGGAAGTTTGCAAAAGTGCACCTAGATGTTCCACAGCGCTACTGGCAAAGTATTCTGTGGACAGATGAAACTACAGTTGAGTTGTTTGAAAGAAACACACAACACTATGTGTGGAGAAAAAAAAGGAACAGCACATAAAAACTTCATCCCACCTGTAAAGTATGGTGGAGGGAGCATCATGGTTTGGGGCTGCTTTGCTGCCTCACGGCCTGCACAGCTTGCTATCATCGACGGAAAAAGTAATTCCCAAGTTTATCAAGACATTTTGCAGGAGAATGTTAGGCGGTCTGTCTGCCAATTGAAGCTCAACAGAAGCTGGATGATGCAACAGGACAATGACCCAAAACACAGAAGTAAATCAACAACAGAATGGCTTCAACAGAAGAAAATAAGCCAGAGTCCTGACCTCAACCTGATTGAAATGCTGTGGCATGACCTCAAGAGAGCAGTTCACACCAGACATCCCAAGAATATTGCTGAACTGAAACAGTTTTGTAAAGAAGTGTGGTCCAAAATTCCTCCTGACCATTGTGCAGGTCTGATCCGCAACAATAGAAAATGTTTGGTTAAGGTTATTGCTGCCAAACGCGGGTCAACCATTTATTAAATCCAAGGGTTCACATACTTTTTCCACCAAGCACTGTGAATGTTTACAAATGAAAACATAATTGTTTGTGTGTTATTAGTTTAAGCAGACTGTTTGTCTATTGTTGTGACCTTTGATGATGTTCAAATCAAATTTTATGACCAATTTATGCAGAAATCCAGGTATTTCCAAAGGGTTCACATACTTTTTCTTGCCACTGTACATGTAAAGTACTCAATAAGTTCAAGTATGGTAACATGAATATGTATATTTCAAGCTAGAATCCAACTCCTCAAATTAATAATCAAAGGGAGTTTTAAAAGCAGGATACTTTTTGATGATGTGTTTGATTGGGAATTTCAATGTCATTTGCTTTGATGTCAGAGTGGTTAGATGGACAATAGAGCCCTGAGTGCGAGGCCTTTAGCGACCTGATGGTTGTTATAAAGTTGGCTACTACTAAAGCATGTCCAGAGTGCATAAAAGGAGATTGCCATGACTCTACAGTCACATGGAATTTTACTGTGGTCATGACTCATGACTGCCGGTGTGGCTGTATACAGTCACCTCAACAGCACTAGCAAGGATCAATCAGTTTGGCTGCTTTACCGTTATTAGTCAAAAGCCAGCTACAAACAAACTATCTAGCCAGAAGGATTAGTCTCGGTGTCACGGCCGTCGAATGAAGTAGACCAAAGCGCAGCGTGGTGAGCGTACATATTCCTTTGATTCCGAAATTACGCTGACAAAAACAATAAACAACAACCGTGAAGCTTAAGGGCTATGTGCCACAAACAAAGTTAACTTCCCACACTGAAAGGAGGGAAAGGGCTACCTAAGTATGCTTCCCAATCAGAGACAACGATAGACAGCTGTCCCTGATTGAGAACCATACCTGGCAAAAACATAGAAATACAAAATCATCGAAAACAAAAACAGAATGACCACCCCAAATCACACCCTGACCAAACCAAATAGAGACATACAGTGCCTTGCGAAAGTATTCGGCCCCCTTGAACTTTGCGACCTTTTGCCACATTTCAGGCTTATTTTCAGGATGTAAAACTGTATTTTTTGTGAAGAATCAACAACAAGTGGGACACAATCATGAAGTGGAACGACATTTATTGGATATTTCATACTTTTTTAACAAATCAAAAACTGTTAAATTGGGCGTGCAAAATTATTCAGCCCCTTTACTTTCAGTGCAGCAAACTCTCTCCAGAAGTTCAGTGAGGATCTCTGAATGATCCAATGTTGACCTAAATGACTAATGATGATAAATACAATCCACCTGTGTGTAATCAAGTCTCCGTATAAATGCACCTGCACTGTGATAGTCTCAGAGGTCCATTAAAAGCGCAGAGAGCATCATGAAGAACAAGGAACACACCAGGCAGGTCCGAGATACTGTTGTGAAGAAGTTTAAAGGCGGATTTGGATACAAAAAGATTTCCCAAGCTTTAAACATCCCAAGGAGCACTGTGCAAGCGATAATATTGAAATGGAAGGAGTATCAGACCACTGCAAATCTACCAAGACCTGGCCGTCCCTCTAAACTTGCAGCTCATACAAGGAGAAGACTGATCAGAGATGCAGCCAAGAGGCCCATGATCACTCTGGATGAACTGCAGAGATCTACAGCTGAGGTGGGAGACTCTGTCCATAGGACAACAATCAGTCGTATATTTTACAAATCTGGCCTTTATGGAAGAGTGAAGCATGTATTTGAGGTGCAGTTAACTTTAAGAACTTCATCTCTTAAAGTAATATTAATTTGCTTATTTGAGCTGTTCTTGCAATAATACGGACTTAGCCCTATTTGGTAAAATACCATCGTCTGTATACCACCTCTGGCTCAAATGCATTAAAACCTGACAAAGATGTTGGTTCCCAATTGGGGATCAGCCCTCCCACCGTCAGCTGGAACGGTGGCGCACGGAATGCAAAAATATTCTTAGAAATATTTAACCTCCACACATTAACAAGTCCAATAGCTCAAATGAAAGATAAACAACTTGTTTATCTAGCCAGCAAGTCAGATTTCTAAAATGTTTTACGGCGAAAACATAGCACATATTTATGTCAAACCACCACCGAAGACACACTGAAGACACAGCCAATTTCCATAGCCAAATTGAACAAAATATGCAATCACCAAACACAGGATTAAAAGAAAAATAATTTCACTAACCTTTTGAAATCTTCATCAGATGACAGTAATATAACATGTTACACAGTACATTTATGTTTTTTTCAATAATATACTATAAATATCCATAAATCTCTGTTTACAATGACGCCATGTTAAAAAAATGCTACTCAAATGTCCGGAGAAATGACGATGGCTTCGGCACATGCCGTCAGCTAACATGGAATACACAACATAAACTTTGACTAAATATGCATGTTCTACATATATATAGAAAGATACACTTCTTCTAAATGCAATCGCTGTGTTACATTTATTTTTAACGTTACAGATTTCGTTCACTAAGCTATAATATGAGTCGGCGCTCAGGAATTAGCATTTTGGCTCCTCTATCTCGGAGTCCACAGAAACCCAAATTTAACACATAAATATTCCCTTACCTTTGCTGTTCTTCCATCAGAAGACCTGGAAGGGTTTATACTTACCAAAAACAGCTTTAGTTTCGAAGTCTGTGTCTTATCAAACACGACATATTTCGGTTGAAATGCAGCCAAAAAGTAAAGTTAGTGCGCACCAAAATGTCGAAATTACATATTATATGTCGACTAAACTTGTCAAAGTATGTTCAGAACACAGCGTTAGCATGTTATATAGCTTCACAGCAATTCTCAGGACGAACAGAAACACACGCATCATTTAATCAATCTTGGAAGAAAGACATCACCGGAGCAGAACGCGCATGAGAGTAACCTGTTTTCTCGCGTGAGCGCGCGATTCACACAATGAGAAGCCCCATTGAAAGCGGACATCGCGCTGAAGGCATAGAAACTGTTCCCAGGACTGTAGGTGCTTGGGAAGGGTGGGGGCGATGACGTCAAAGTTGGGCCAACTTTTATGATGACAAGAGAGAGTTTGGGAGAATGAGTGCCCTGAGAGTTCTGCTTTACTTACAGACATAATTTAAACGGTTTTAGAAGCTTTAGAGTGTTTTCTACTCAGTAATAATGTTTAATTGCATATATTAGCAATTTTTTACAGATTTCTTTTCTGTTTACTATGGGCAAGCAATCACCCCAAAGGGGGCAGCAATCAGCCCTATCCCCAAGGGGTTTTAAAGGAAAGAAATTCCACAAAATAGCTTTTAAAAAGGCACACCTGCTAATTAACCTCTCTGGGATAGGGGGGATGCAAATGTCCCACTTGGCCAATTGCCAGGGAAAATGCAGAGTCCAAGTAACAGACACATTAACTGTTAAGAGGGGACTGTTGAAATGGCGCCGGGAAAAATGGCAGCAGTTTTACGGGCGCCCAACCAATTGTGCTATTAAGTGTTTGTTTTTTTGCATTATTTCGAACTTATTCTGTACATAATGTTATTGCAACCGTATCTTAAGTCAAAAAAGAGCTTCTGGATATCAGGACAGTGATCACTCACCTCGGATTAGACTAAGATTTTTTCTTCAACAAACAAGACGCACAAGACATTCTCCAAACAACCGGCAGGGACGACATTCCCGTTATTTGCAAGAGGAAGCGACGAAGTTGCAGACGACAAAGAGCCGGATGACTGGTCAGGACCCGGAAAATGCGAGTGGGAAAGCTGCCGTTACTGTCAATACTACTTGCCAACGTGTAATCATTGGACAATAAACTAGATGAGGTACGATCACGAATATCCTACCAACGGGATATCAAAAACTGTAATATCCTATGTTTCATGGAAACTTAGCTGAATGACAACATGGATATTCAGCTAGCGGGATACACGCTGCACTGGCAAGATAGAACAGCACACTCCGGTAAGACGGGACGGGACGGGGAGGGGGGGGTGCACGATTTTGCTCGCCTGAAGTAGAGTATATTGTGATAAATAGCAGGCCACACTTCTTGCTTTGAGAGTTTTCAGCTATACTTTTCTTTGCTGTTTATTGACCACCACAAACAGATGCTGGCACTAAGATTGCACCCAGTTAGCTGTATAAGGAAATAAGCAAACAGGAAACCACTCACCCAGAGGCCGGCGCTCCTAGTGGCCGGAGACTTTAATGCAGGGAAACTTAAATCAGTTCTACCAAATTTCCATCAACATGTTAAATGTGCAACCAGAGGGAAAAAATTCCAAGATCACCTGTACTCCACAGACAGAGATGCGTGCAAAGCTCTCCCTCGCCCTCCATTTGGTAAATCCGACCACAACTATATTCTCCTGATTCGTGCTTACAAGCAAAAATTAAAGCAGGAAGCACCAGTGACTCGGTCGATAAAAAAGTAGTCAGATGAAGCAGATGCTAAACTACAGGACTGTTTTGCTGTCACAGACAGGAACATGTTCCGGGATTCTTCCGATGGCATTGAGGAGTACACCACATCCGTCACTGGCTTTATCAATAAGTGAATCGAGGATGTCGTCCTCAGTGACTGTACGTACATACCCCAACCAGAAGCCATAGATTACAGGCAACATTCGCACTGAGGTAAAGGGTAGAGCTACCGCTTTCAAGGTATAGGACTCTAACCCGGAAGCTTACAAGAAATCCTGCTATGCCCTGAGACGAACCATCAAACAGGCAAAGCGTCAATACAGGGCTAAGATTGAATCATACTACACCGGCTCCGACGCTCGTCTTATGTGGCAGGGCTTGCAAACTATTACAGACCACAAAGGGAGCTGCCCAGCCGCGAGCTGCCCAGTGACACGAGCCTACCAGATTAACTAAATCACGTCTATGCTCGCTTCGAGGCAAGCAACACTGAGGCATGCATGAGAGCATCAGCTGTTCCGGACAACTGTGTGAACACGCACTCCGTAGCCGACGTGAGTAAGACCTTTAAACAGGTCAACATACACAAGGTTGTATGTGTATTCCCCCTCAGGAAACTAAAAAGATTAGGCATGGGTCCTGAGATCCTCAAAAGGTTCTACAGCTGCAAAATCGAGGGCATCCTGGTTGCATCACTGCCTGGTACGACAATTGTTTGGCCTCTGACCGCAAGGCACTACAGAGGGTTGTGCGTACGGCCCAGTACATCACTGGGGCTAAGCTGCCTGCCATCCAGGACCTCTACACCAGGCGGTGTCAGAGGAAGGCCCTAAAAATGGTCAAAGACCCCAGCCACCCTAGTCATAAACTGTTCTCTCTACCTACCTATTGTTCAACTAATATCTTGTTTGCACTATTGGTTAGAGCCTGTAATTAAGCATTTCACTGTAAGGTCTACACCGGTTGTATTCAGCGCACATGACAAACAAACTTTGATTTGATTTAAGAGGAGACTGCGTGAATCAGGCCTTCAAATTGCTGCAAAGAAACCACTACTAAAGGACACCAAAAAGAAGAAAAGACTTGCTTTGGCCAAGAAACATGAGCAATGGACATTAGACTGGTGTAAATCTGTCCTTTGGTCTGATGAGTCCAAATTCAAGTGTTTTGGTTCCAAGCGCTGTGTCTTTATGAGACGCAGAGTAGGTGAACGGATGATCTCCGCACGTGTGGTTCCCACTGTGAAGCATGGAGGAGGTGTGATGGTGCTTTGCTGGTGACACTGTCTGGCACACTTAGTCAGCATGTGTATCACAGCATTCTGCAGCGATATGCCATCCCATCTGGTTTGCGCTTAGTGGAACTATCATTTTTCAACAGGACAATGACCCAAAACACACCTCCAGGCTGTGTAAGGGGCTATATAACCAAGGAGAGTGATGGAGTGCTGCATCAGATGACATGGCCTCCACAATCACCGACCTCAACCCAATTGAGATGGTTTGGAATGAGTTGGACCACAGATTGAAGGAAAAGCAGCCAACAAGTGCTCAGCATATGTGGAAACTCCTTCAAGTCGGTTGGAAAAGCATTCCTCATGGAGCTGGATGAGAATGCCAAATGTATGCAAAGCTGTCATCGAGGCAAAGGGTGGCTCCTAAAGAATCTAAAGTATATTTTTATTTGTTTAACACTTTTGTGGTTACTACTTGATTCCATATGTGTTATTTCATAGTTTTGATGTCTTCACTATTATTCTATACATTTTATTAATGTTTTTAGTCATGTGTCATGCATTTTACATGGGTAGTCCCTCGTTGTCAGTCCATCTGTTTGGTCTTCCAGTAGTGGGCTAATTATTCTACATATACTGTCGTGACAATTTTTCCATTCAGGTGCTATTGTACTGTATGCTAGCATAACAATGTAAGTGTGTTACATGCATTATCAGGCGTTCTCTTCATATGACTTGTATTCACAATGTTCCTCATATAACTTAAAAACAATTATTTTACCATGATGAGTGCCCAACTAACTATTTATTCTTCTTTGGATTTTAATGGCAGAGTACAGACCAATATTAAGTGCATTACCTCCACCTACTGGGCTGGAGTGAGTGGGAGATTTCTCAATTCTGTACTCAAGTCGACATGAGCGGAGGAAAGAAATTAGTGCTGAGTGTATTTCAGATTGTTCTGGGTGGGTTTTAAGTAACTGGGAAAGTTTAAGCTTATTCCCATAGATGTGATTTTCTTCTGAGTGTGTGCCATTGATGACAGTAAAGGAAGACATAATCTGTGGTTTCTGCTTCTGGACACTTGGTACATTAACCAGTATGTTTTCCTATTTTATGAAGAGTGTGATTAAGCCCATTGTGGCATTTTCACCGTTGGGTGGTGATGTTTTCTGATCATCTTGATTGTCCTTTGTGGTTATTACTGAATGAAACCAATGGGGGGATTGAATCTAAATGCCTTCCCTTTTCTCCTTCTGTCCATTCCATTGTCTGTGATTTCAGCTAGCATCTAGACGGATCAAACCTATGTACTCTGAACTTCCCCTCCTATTAATTAACACACTCTATTTCTCTCCACTATATGGCAGTATACTCTTACACTAATTATATTCATTCTAGTCATGTATTAGTTTCAGTTTATTCATCTGATTGCATATTGTAATCAATTGTCTTAAATACTAATAATATGATTAAGTTAACCTATATCTTCTTCCATTTATTCCACTTCTTCCTGACTTTCCTAGTTAAATGAAGGTTAAATCAAATTAAAATCAGGTAGGAGCCCCAAAGGGTATGTAGGGTGGGCCATCATTATGTATGTAGTTTTAAAATGGTAATTATCATGTGTTATGCTGAAACTCTTACTGCCGTGGTACATCAACTTGCCGAGGTGAATGCTGATGCTACTTTATGCATTTATGCATTATGTCCCTTTATCAACTGCAAATGTTTGGCATGGCATGTTGTTTGTATCACTGGGAGAGCACACGTTGAAGTTTTGGTGCTATATTTACTAATGCTTCGTTGTTTCACTATTGCCCCATCAATGCATGGCCTGATATTTGTTTTCTTCTCTGAGTGTTTGGGAATCTGAAAGACATGACTCTCTCTCCTCTTGTCATTTGTTTGACATTGTTGTGATACATGATACATGATAAATGATAAATTATACATATGTATAAAAATGCCCTGCAGCACTCTGCCTGTGTCCATAGTTGTCCCTTTTCACTTCTTATCACTGAGTCATGAGGTGTAACACAAATCCACGTTTTGTCTTCATCATTGCATGAAATTGGCTATTAGATGATTGTCAGGGACAAATAGGGACTAATACATACATGCACTGCAACTATTTGCTGGAAGATGCACAAAATGCAAATGACGGATGGCCACAAATTCCTGGCCAAATTCGACGCAAGCATGCATTAATATAGACAGGAACAAATCGACACACACACTTAAATATCTACTTTCATTGTCAAAACCTGAAGCAGAATATGTTCCAGCTATTGCTAATGCTGAAGGAGAAGCAAGGTGGAAGGGTAAGGCAAGGGGAGGAGATAAGCTTCCCCTTGAAGCAGGAGACTGATATTGCTCACTATCACTGTCATTGTTTGAACATAGTGAGATATTGTCTTTATGAAACCCAAACTCCTTTGATTTCAATAATCCCTTTTAAAGTAAAGATTCACCCATTTTGAATGTTATATTATTTTTGTGCCTCTCTGAGCGATGTTCTAATGATTCCATGTGTAATTTCATGTTGTTTTCATGTGTATATGAGCTACTGCCATTCAAGAAGGCAGAAATGTGGCCCATATGACAAAGCATTGTGATAAAGCCGCTCTGAAAACACTGGAAGTTAATAGGAATATGGCTACGACTAGGAGTGTGACACTCACAAAGACGTCATACTGGCTGATGTCATAACTGGCTGATGTAGTTTGACGTAGGTCTGTCCTTGAGCTGTTCTTGTCTATTAATGTTCTATATTGTGTCATGTTTTGTGTGGACTCCAGGAAGAGTAACTGCTGCTTTTGCAACAGCTAATGGGTCCTAATAAAATACCAAATAACGTGGGTGGTTGTCTTCTCTCGAATGAGCCATTGATCATATTTTTCCGATATTCCAACCTCAATAAATTTGTGATTTAACAGAGGGTCTAACACATTTCTCTTATTTCTCTGCCTCTTCAGACAAGGGTGCATTGCAAGGTGGCGTTGCAAATGTCAGACTCCACTCTGTGAGGCACATCGATCTGCAGGTTGGACATGGTGAGATTGTAGACTCCAAAATTGATTGTGCAGTTTGTTTAGGGGATTTTAAAGCAAACTAGCTACCAATCAATCAAATTTATTTATAAAGCCCTTCTTAAATCAGCTGATGTCACAAAGTGCTGTACAGAAACCCAGCCTAACACCCCAAACAGCAAGCAATACAGGTGAAAAAGCACGGTTGCTAGGAAGAACTACATAGCTATTTCCATGCCGAATTTTACTTTGGTATTATTGTGTGTACCTACTTTTGCTAGCCAGCCAGCCCATTGAGAGATGTTGGGGATTAATCAGAATTAGTTGGGTAACATAGATAAGATGTTTTATTTTCATGATATGCTTATGAGTTATTTCTCATACGAATGTATTTTCTGGTACTATCGTGGTGGCCATTTGCAGTTATCTGTTCTCTGTCAGGACTAAGTTGCTTGGGCCGCAGAGAGGGGAGAGGTCAAGGTGTCATCATGTGTAAACATATATTTTAAACCATGTGAAGGGATGATTGATGGGGAACCAATTATCTCCTGGCTCCACTGTGTCTGTGTGCCAGTTACTCCCTACTTTTCCCATCGGGGAGAGGAGGATGGCAGTGTCTGGAACCATTGTATGTTCCCTCTCTCGTTGCCCTATCTTGACCTAGAGGCTCACTTTCCTCTCCGTGAGCTTGTCCAGAATTGGTTGTATTTAGGATGGGAGTATCTAAAATGACAATTTGATATATATCATTGGGTGGGGGTAATGTCTTGGTACCAATTTGTACCAAGGACGAGATAAGAGCTTTGTTTAGGAGACCAAACTGAATGCTAATTTATAGCCAATTCTGTCTGGCTAGGCGATATTCCTCTCTGAAGTAAAGTCTTTCTTTGTGTAAGTTCCTAATTCCTGTGGTTTGTCGACTAGGGGAGGGGGGGGGGGGGACTTTGCTATAAAGGATCCCAGTTGCCATTATGTTGACCACTCTCAACTTTTCAGTAGAGATACTGAACTGTTGAAAGTCAAAATGCTATTGCAAAAGCTTAAATATTATTAAAGGTGAAGATTAAGCATAACTCTGACTGGTGTGTGATTTGCTCTCTCATCATTTGGTAATTAAGGACATTTCCACGACAGAGAGCATTATTTTATGTAACGTTCTGGGTGTAGCGGGTGAGAAGTCAGGCGCAGGAAGCAGAGAGTTCAGGGTAGTGCTAATTTAATGCACAAAACGGTGAACATAAGCCAACCCCACGAAAACACAGGGCGTATAACAAAACAAACGCCCCAAACACGGTGACTGTCCAGCAAAACCCACGAAATGGGAAACACGTAACCCACAGACGTGGTCACAATAATTAATCCCGCACAAAGAACTGACTAAAAAGCCTCACTAATTATACCCAACGCAAAACAGGTGTACTCAATAAACACATAAGGAGGGGGAGGAAAGAATCAGTGGCAGCTAGTAGGCCGGCGACGACGACCGCCGAGCGCCACCCGAATGGGAAGGGGAGCCACCTTCGGTCAGAGTCGTGACAGTATTCCCCCCCCCCGACGCGCGGCTCCCGCAGCGTGCCGACACCGGCCTCGAGGTCGACCCGGAGGACGAGGCGCAGGGTGATCCGGATGGAGGTGATGGAAATCCCTCAACATTGACGGATCCAAAATGTCCCCCACCGGTACCCAGCACCTCTCCTCCGGACCGTACCCCTCCCAGTCCACGAGGTACTGCAGGCCCCTCACCTGGCGTCTCGAGTCCAGAATGGCCCGTATCGTATACGCCGGGGACCCCTCGATGTCCAGAGGGGGAGGAGGAACCTCCGGCACCTCACCGTCCTGTAGGGGACCAGCTACCACCGGCCTGAGGAGAGACACATGAAACGAGGGGTTAATACGATAATAGGAAGGGAGTTGTAATCGATAACACACCTTGTTTATTCTCCTCAGGACTTTGAAAGGCCCTACACACTGTGGCCAAAGCTTCCGGCAGGGCAAGCGGAGGGGCAGGTTTCGGGTCGAGAGCCTGACCCTGTCCCCCGGTACAAACACGGGGGCCTCACTGCGGTGGCGGTCAGCACTCCTTTTCTGCCATCCACTAGCTTGTTGAAGGGATTCCTGGATGGCCCTCCAGGTCTCTTTGGAGCGCTGCACCCATTCCTCCACCGCAGGAGCCTCGGTCTGGCTCGAATGCCACGGTGCCAGGACCGGCTGGTACCCCAACACACACTGAAACGGGGACACATTAGTAGAGGAGTGGTGTAGTGAGTTCTGGGCCATTTTTGCCCAGGGGATGTATCTCGCTCACTCCCCTGGCCGGTCCTGGCAATACGACCGCAGAAACCTACCCACCTCCTGGTTTACTCTCTCCACCTGCCCATTACTTTCAGGGTGATAACCGGAGGTCAGGCTGACCGAGGCCCCCAGATGCTCCATGAACGCCCTCCATACTCGGGACGTGAACTGGGGGCCCTGATCAGAAATTATGTCCTCCGGCACCCCGTAGTGCCGGAAGACGTGGGTGAATAATGCCTCCGCAGTCTGTAGGGCTGTAGGGATACCGGGCAACGGGAGGAAACGGCAGGACTTAGAGAACCGATCCACAATCACCAGAACTGTGGTGTTCCCCTGAGACTGTGGAAGATCGGTCAGGAAATCTACGGATAGATGTGACCATGGCCGTTGTGGAACAGGGAGGGGTTGTAACTTCCCTCTAGGGAGGTGCCTAGGAGCCTTACTCTGGGCGCATACCGAACAGGAGGAGACATAAACCTTAAAGTCACGTTACCGGCACGTACTTCCGCCCCGCCGGACAATGAGGAGGCGCGGGTTCAGCCCGTAACGCCCGCTTGATGTCCGAGTCCACCTCCCATACCATTGGTGCATCAGCCTTAAGGCGGGAAAGATGGGAGTAGGTTCGGTGGACCTATCCTCCGTGTCGTAGAGGCGGGACAGTGCGTCCGCCTTCACGTTCTGGGAGCCCGGTCTATACGATAACGTGAACCGGAATCGGGTGAAAAATATGGCCCACCTTGCCTGACGTGGGTTCAGTCTCCTAGCTGCCCGAATATACTCCAGATTTTGGTGGTCGGTCCAGATGAGAAAGGGGTGCTTAGCCCCCTCAAGCCAGTGTCTCCACACTTTCAGAGCCCTGACCACCGCTAACAACTCCCGGTCCCCCACATCATAGTTAGCTCCGCTGGGCTGAGCTTCCTCGAGAAGAAAGCGCAGGGGTGGAGTTTTGGTGGCGTACCCGAGCGCTGTGATAGCACGGCACCCACCCCAGCCTCGGACGTGTCCACCTCCACTATGGACGGTAGAGAGGGGTCCGGATGCGCCAACACGGGTGCATCCGTGAACAGCGCCTTCAACCTGTTGAAAGCTCCGTCATCTTCTGCTGACCACCGCAACCG
Organism: Oncorhynchus kisutch; assembly: GCF_002021735.2. Lineage (NCBI taxonomy): Eukaryota > Metazoa > Chordata > Actinopteri > Salmoniformes > Salmonidae > Oncorhynchus > Oncorhynchus kisutch. The sequence continues at coordinate 38,003,168 of NC_034177.2, forward strand.
CACCAGGCCCCCCTTCAGCAGTGAGGTAATTGGAGCCGCTATCTGGCCAAAACCCCGGATAAACCTCCGGTAGTAGTTGGCAAAACCCAGAAACCGCTGCACCTGTTTTTACCGTGGTCGGAGTCGGCCAATTACGCACGGCCTTACTGCGGTCACCCTCCATCTCCACCCCCGAGGTGGAAATGCGATAACCCAGAAAGGAGACGGCTCGTTTGGAGAACACACACTTCTCAGCCTTGATGTATATGTCATGCTCCAGCAGTCTACCAAGCACCTTGCGTACCAGAGACACATGTGCGGCGTGAGTGGCTAAGTAGATCAGAATGTCATCGATATAAACATCCACTCCCTGCCCGTGCAGGTCCCTGATAATCTCGTCTACAAAGGATTGGAAAACGGCTGGAGCACTCTTTAACCCATATGGCATGACGCAGTACTCATAGTGGCCCGATGTGGTACTAAATGCGGTTTTCCACTCGTCTCCCTTCCGAATACGCAGCAGGCTATTTTGTGAAGAACTGCGCTCCCTGAAATGATTCCACTGCCGTAGCAATGAGAGGTAGTGGGTAGCTGAACCCCACTGTGATGGCATTTAGACCTCTATAATCAATACACGGACGCAAACCTCCCTCCCTTCTTCTTCACAAAAAAGTAACTCGAAGAGACTGGTGAGATGGAGGACCGACTGTACCCCTGTCCCAGAGACTCCGTGATATATGTCTCCATAGCCAACGTCTCCTCTTGGGACAATGGGTACACGTGACTCTTGGTAAGCGCAGCGTTTACCTGGAGATCTATCGCACAATCCCTTCCCGGTCGATGTGGTGGTAATTTAGTTGCCTTCTTTTTACTGAAAGCGATTGCAAATCGGCATACTCGGGGGAAATGCACACTGTGGGCCCCTGTTCTGGACTCTCCACCGACGTGGCACCGATGGAAACTCCCAGACACCTTCCAGAACACTCCTCTGACCACCCCTGGAGAACCCCGTCTCCACGAAATCTTAGGATTGTGCTGGGCCAGCCAGGGAATCCCTAGCACCACTGGAAACGCAGGCGAATCAATAACATAGAGACTGATACGCTCCCTATGATTCCCCTGCATTACCATGTCCAGTGGAACCGTGGTCTCCCTGACCACCCCTGACCCTAATGGCCGGCTATCTAGGGAGTGCACGGGAAAGGGAGAATCTATCGGCACAAGCGGAACACCTAATTTAATAGCGAGTCCGCGATCCATAAAGTTCCCAGCTGCGCCTGAATCGACTAGCGCCCTATGCTGGGAAGAGGGGAAAAATTTAAGGAAAAACAATCAAGACAAACATGTGACCAACAGGGGGTTCTGGGTGAGTTTGGTGCTGACTCACTTGGGGGAATCGAGAAGTGTTCCGCCTGCCATCTCGACTCCCAGACGGACCACCCAGCACCGATCGGCCGTGTGTCCTCTCCAACCACAGCTGGTGCAGGGGGAGCCTCCTCCTCCGGTACCCCTCGGCACAGTCCCTCCCAACTCCATCGGAACGGGAGTGGAGGTGCTGGGTGGTGGAACACACAGGACCCTCTCCGAACGCCCGCGGGCAGCCAGCAGATTGTCCAGTCGGATGGACATGCCAATCAACTCATCCAGGGAAAGAGCGGTGTCCCGACACGCTAGCTCCCTGTGGACATCCTCCCGGAGACTACACCGGTAGTGGTCGATAAGGGCCCTGTCGTTCCACCAAGATCCTGCTGCCAAGGTCCGGAACTCCAATGCGTAATCTCCTGCCGGAGATGGAATAGTCGTTCTCCCGCCGCTCGGCCATCTGGAGGGTGGTCAAACACGGCGCGGAAATGGCGGGAAAACTCTGGGTAGTGCTCCTTCGCTGAGTCTGGGCCAATCCAGACTGCGTTTGCCCACTCCAGAGCACGACCCGTGAGGCAGGAGATGAGGACACTCACCCTCTCCGCTCCCGAGGGAGTGGGTCTGACGGTGGCCAGGTACAGTTCCAGCTTCTCTCCCATCGGTCCATTCTCTCCATCACCTAATCCATAGCCGTTACGATCCGATGGAGAACGGTGGTATGATGTTGAACCCTTTCCTCCATCGATGGGAGAGGGTTGGCTGTTGCTCCTGCTGACTCCATTCCTTCGAGTGCGGGATTTTGTAACGTTCTGGGTGTAGCGGGTGAGAAGTCAGGCGCAGGAAGCAGAGAGTTCAGGGCAGTGCTAATTTAATGCACAAAACGGTGAACATAAGCCAACCCCACGAAAACACAGGGCGTATAACAAAACAAACGCCCCAAACACGGGGACTTAACCCTTTCACACGTACCATCACACGGGTGTGATCGTTCTACAGTGGTCCCTGAAGCGTACGATCACACCTGTGTGATTAGAACACTCATTTAGAATGCTCGTTTAAAACTGCCAGTTTCGAATGACACAACAATCAGCGTTTGAGCTGGCCACACTTTTTTCAGAAACTATTTACACAAACACAGTCCTTACAAAGTTATGTCCAGAATGTGAGCAGTTTATTTTGGGATGCAATGTTCAGATATTCACAGAAGTACAGTATATATAGCATAACACAATCATCTTAACCGGAAAAATGTAGGCTACAGTTGTCCTAGCGCTAACTGAGGAAAGATTGACCCAACACAAGATGTCATATTTTCTAGCTCTAGGCTGACAAACTACATTATGAATTTGCTAATAGCAATTACTATGTATAATTAATCACATCACAGGTGAGCTCACCATTGATCGAAATAACTATGTAAAACACTTTATAGAAATCGAAAGTAATCCGACGATTAGTTTCAGCGCGCAGCCATGCATTTTTTTCCTCACAGAAACCGAAGATAATAAGAAGACGAGATGTGTTTGGTCTGTTTATAGTATGCATGTTGAAGGGGTGTGTCATCTACCATCGTTCACATCCCACCATTAATTTCTGGAAGTCCTCAAAAAATTTGTGAACTCTTACCTCATTTTGCTATAGCATCTTTGGTCCGACAGACGATCAAGTGAAACCCAGAATGCATTGTATGTCAACAAACATGGCTCCACACACATAGCTGGAATTAGCTTAGCTCATAATCAGTACAACCTTCAAAACATTATTTTACACACATACTATGTGCCCTTTACAATCTATGCAAAAATCGGAATGCATGATTTATCACCGGTAATTGAAAAACGTGAATAAAATAGTAAATATAGGAACACTACACAAAACATTTGATAGTGATTTATTGATACAAAGGACGCAGGCAGTCAATCACGTAACCTCTCACTCCCGCTTTGAGCCATTCAGTGTTGTTATGTACGTAGCTAATGAGCTAAGCTGTAGCATTAGCAATGTCTTTCAAAAGGAGACAACTCAGAAATGCAGAAATTGAGATTTTTTAAAAAATTCTGACTGAGTCTGAATGTCAGGAATCAGGTTCTGACAGTGACAGAGGACCCCTTGTCGACTGACAAAGTCCCAGTTCCCTTCGAAGATGCTGGTGGTGACGGAGGCCGACCGATAGTACAGGAGTTCTGTGGTAGCTGGAAGGCTGCCAGCCATTTCACCCCTCCTGGCCCTGCTGTTTGTGTTGATGAGTCCCAGTCTGGAGTGGGGGGGGGGGGCAGCCACAATTAGTGAAATGTATACATTTCTGGTGACCGTAAAGAGGAACTCCATAAGAGAATACTGGGGCAGAGATCCAATGTTTGCAACTCCCTTCTTTGCCACCCTCTTTTCCCAAGACTGCTTTCTAGTTCTGCTGCTATGACTGCATTTCATCAACAACGCTACTGCCATCCTAAATGACCCATTATACAAAATAAAAAATGTTAACAGCTGGCAGTAAAGTTCCATGACAAACGAGACGTCCATGTCCTCTCCTCTGTCCATACAGCAACCATGTCAGCCACAGGGAAGTTGGACCACCTGACGGGAGAGAGAAACAAACCAGACAGAGAAACATCAAACCAGACTGCGTGCTTGACTATAACCTCAAAATGGGGGCAGTGGATAAGGCTGACATGATAAACAGCTTTGTGGAATGCACTCAGAAAACGACCAAGTGGTATAAGATATTTCTAAATTTTTCCAGGGTAGCGTCAAAATACAACATCTTCTTCTGATGCATTTAGCATTGTTTTACAGAGCTAATAGAATAATGTAACTAGCTACATAAGCACAATTTAATATAACACCATAAAAGGTGAGTAACGTTACCTAGCGTGTCCGCGGTTATAGGGAATATACACAAATATATTACGCTCCATACACACAGTGAGCTACAGTAGACACAGTATAACACGACACACAGAAACTATAACGTAATAAGGCACTTACTTTGATAGAAATGCAGTCTGGATTTGAAGATGGGTGTCTGTAGTGACGCCTCTAGCACGGCTGTGCCACTTTGGAGTCATAAAGCCAGGGTAGCTTCAAAATACAACACATGCTAATACTTCCCTGACGCAATTAGCATTGTTTTCCAGAGCTAATAGAAGAATGTAGCTAGCTACCTAATCATTGAGTATAACACCATAAATGTTATGAAACGAGTAACGTTACATTGCGTGTCCACGGTTATAAGGAATATACCCAAAATATTATGCTACAGTAGAAACGACATGCAGAAACTATTATAACGTAATAAGGCACTTTGATAGAAACGCACACATTTCCAAAGTTATTATTGGTAACGAAAACAACTTTGATTGCGATGCAGGCGACAGGTGGAAAACATGAACACGTGTGTGCAGGACGGCAGATGAGCAAATGTCTGCAGACTTGAACTGCACAAACAATTGAGAAGTGTTTGGGGAATTTTGTCCGGGTCAGAAATGTCAAAAAAATTAATTGGGCCGCAAAAGTAAAAATGACTACTTGTATGTGAATGAATGAGGCGGAACACACCTCATTTCAAAATGTTATTAGAAATAAAAAAAACTTATTAGAAAATAATTTAAAATTTACAAATAAAAACAGTGCTTTGGTTTGAGGGCAGCGCCGATTAAATGTACTGTTACCGAACAATCACATTCTGGAATGGAGAGAACGTTCTAACATCACGTGCATAAAAAAACTCACGCTGGGGTGACCGTTAGAGATATTTGGAACTCACGCATGAAAGGGTTAAACTGTCCAGCAAAACCCACGAAATGGGAAACACGTAACCCACAGACGTGCACACAAGTTACACAAAACAGAAGGTCACAATAATTAATCCCGCACAAAGAACCAGGCGGGCCGTCTGACTAATAAAGCCTCACTAATTATACCCAACTCAAAACAGGTGTACTCAATAAACACATAAGGAGGGGGAGGAAAGAATCAGTGGCAGCTAGTAGGCCGGCGACGACGACCGCCGAGCGCCACCCGAACGGGAAGGGGAGCCACCTTCGGTCGGAGTCGTGACACTTTGTGGGTTTTGTCGTCGACTTGAACTGTAACAGATTTCCACAACACTTTTCACACGTTGCAAACAACCTTATTATAATGACTAAATTAAACATTTGTTCACAAAAAATATTGTTCTCTGAGTAACACTGTACATTATAGGACTTAGTGGTTTTGGGTGGATATTTCCTTTAATATCCCTAGCAATGACATATGGGCTGGGTCATGAACATTTTTGGTTAATCTCTTTCTTCTGTATGTTTTGAATTTATCTGATTCGATCTACATATACAGTGGCTTCCGAGAGTATTCACCCCCCTTGGCATTTTTCCTATTTTTTTGCCTTACAAACTGGAATTAAAATATATTTTTGGGGGGTTTGTATCATTTCATTTACACAACATGCCTACCACTTTGAAGATGCAAAATATGTTTTATTGTGAAATAAACAAAAAAAAATTATCTGAACTTGAGCGTGTATAACTATTCACCCCCCCAAAGTCAATACTTTGTAGAGCCACCTTTTGCAGCAATTACAGCTGCAAGTCTCTTGGGGTATGTCTCTATCAGCTTGGCACATCTAGCCACTGGGATTTTTGTCCATTCTTCAAGGCAAAACTGCTCCAGCTCCTTCAAGTTGGATGGGTTCCGCTGGTATACAGCAGTCTTTAACTCTTACCACAGTTTCTTAATTGGATTGATGTCTGGGCTTTGACTAGGCCATTCCACAACATTTAAATGTTTCCCCTTAAACCACTCAAATGTTGCTTTAGCAGTATGCTTGGGGTCATCGTCCTGCTGGAAGGTGAACCTCCGTCCCAGTCTCAAATCTCTGGAAGCCTGAAACAGGTTTCCCTCAAGAATTTCCCTGTATTTAGCTCCATCCATCATTCCTTCAATTCTGACCAGTTTCACAGTCCCTGCCGATGAAAAACATCCCCACAGCATAATGCTGCCACGATGGTATTCTCGGGGTGATGGGAGGTGTTGGGTTTGCGCCAAACATAGCGTTTTCCTTGATGGCCAAAAAGCTACTTTATTGTCTCATCTGACCAGAGTTCCCTGCTTCCATATGTTTGGGGTGTCTCCCACATGCCTTTTTGTAGAAGCAATGGCTTTTTCCTGGCCCCTCTCTGCAAAGCCCAGCTCTGTGGAGTTTACGGCTTAAAGTGGTCCTATGGACAGATAATACAATCTCCGCTGTGGAGCTTTGCAGCTCCTTCAGGGTTATCTTTGGTCTCAAATCAAAATCAAATCTAATCTTATTTGTCACATACACATGGTTAGCGGATATTAATGTGAGTGTAGCGAAATGCTTGTGCTTCTAGTTCCGATTATTGGGGCCACAGTGTCTCCTGACCCCTCCTGTCTCAGCCTCCAGTATTTATGCTGCAGTAGTTTATGTGTCGGGGGGCTGGGGTCAGTTTGTTATATCTGGAGTACTTCTCCTGTCCTATTCGGTGTCCTGTGTGAATCTAAGTGTGCGTTCTCTAATTCTCTCCTTCTCTCTTTCTTTCTCTCTCTCGGAGGACCTGAGCCCTAGGACCATGCCCCAGGACTACCTGACATGATGACTCCTTGCTGTCCCCAGTCCACCTGGCCATGCTGCTGTTCCAGTTTCAACTGACCTGAGCCCTAGGACCATGCCCCAGGACTACCTGACATGATGACTCCTTGCTGTCCCCAGTCTACCTGGCCATGCTGCTGCTCCAGTTTCAACTTCCACCTGACTGTGCTGCTGCTCTAGTTTCAACTGTTCTGCCTTATTATTATTCGACCATGCTGGTCATTTATGAACATTGAACATCTTGACCATGTTCTGTTATAATCTCCACCCGGCACAGCCAGAAGAGGACTGGCCACCCCACATAGCCTGGTTCCTCTCTAGGTTTCTTCCTAGGTATTGGCCTTTCTAGGGAGTTTTTCCTAGCCACCGTGCTTCTCCACCTGCATTGCTTGCTGTTTGGGGTTTTAGGCTGGGTTTCTGTACAGCACTTTGAGATATCAGCTGATGTACGAAGGGCTATATAAATAAATTTGATTTGATTTGATTATGCAGTAATGTCTAACAAGTAATCCAACAATTTCACAACAACTACCTTGTACTCACAAGTGTAAAGGATTGAATAAGAATATGAACATAAAAATATATATGGATGAGCAATGGCAAAACGGCATAGGCAAGATGCATTAGATGGTATAGAGTACAATATATACATCAGAGATGAGTAATGTAGGGTATGTAAACATTATATAAAGTGGCATAGTTTAATAACACCCCCAGTAACTAACATTAGCAAGAAACTCAACTGCAACTAAAATTACAACACAGTTTATCCGTGTAGCCCTGTTATTAGGTAGTTACTGTTGCTTCCACCTCAGATAGTACTGTAATACATTTTGTTGACAAATTTGTTTTTGGAAGGTTTTGTTAGCACCGCCTCATTAAGCTAGACTGAAGTTGACATAGCTAATGTTTGCTGGAAAAAAAATGTCCCTGTATTTGCTGTGTGTTTGTGTGTGTGTTGGTATAGCATACAAAACAGGTAGCTTGTTAACGCCAACTGATTTATTTGTCTTAACAAAATAACATTAGTTTGTTTTCAGGATGACATCTTCATCCCTGAAAATGTTTTCATCCTGGAGGAGATTGTGCAGTATGTGGCAGAGGATGTACATGCAAATCCATGTTATATCTAAGGCTATTGTTTTTTTTCAAGACACAATCTGTCATCCCTGAGGCCATTTGGATATAAAATGGAAAATATACAGTATATGCAGTGATTATTGAACATAACTATAGCCTAATAGATGCCTTAATTGTTGTCTACCAACAGGAACGAACGGTTAGTACATCATGCCAAACTGAGCCCTGGGTGTAATAGTGTTCCTGTGCTGCTGTAGAGAAGAGGTCCTCCGGGGCCATCACTAAAGAGCTTGAGGCCCAGCTAGATTGCACTCACAACCATCAGTATACAACCGAGTCCTGCCCCTATACGCCAAAGATGGAGCTGATGGAGAGTTAGAGTGAGATCAGTAAAGACCATAGCTCACTGTATGAACCTGAGCGTTCAGAATCACAATCATCACAGTGCGAGCCAAGAGATACTATCAAAGAGTGTGTGCAAGATCCGAAATACATAGTCATTGATAGCAAGCTGAAGGAGTTGTTCAATGCCTGCCATGAGCCAGGATGTCAAGCAGGTGTCATCAGATCAGCCCTGAAAACAGTGTGTTGTGGGCCACATGAGGAAGTTGGAGTCCCAGACCAGAATTGGAAAGTTGTTTGCAGGGAATCTGTTGGTGCCATCAGCGGTCTTGCTTAATGGCGGCTTCCTTTCCATATTTGTGGAAATGTGTCACCTCCTCAGCCTGGTGTCCATGTCGCAGCCACAGGTCGCAAAACAACAGCGCATCTACATTGTGCCAGAGGTTAACATCTGGACCCAGCACACAGAGGCCATTCTGGCTACAATTGGTGACAGTCCACTGATCATAACAGGAGACGCACGGTGTGATTTGCCTGGCCATTGGCCTCCTTTGGCTCTTAAACCATTCGGGACTCTGCTTCCCTCCTGATCCTCGCCCAGGAGAAGTGGCCGAAGTGAAGAACAACTACTGGTTGGAGAGGGAGGGATTAGAGATAGGCTTGCAGCACATTGAGGTATCCAAGTGTGAGGGTGCAAATGAGGAACTCACATGCTGATATCTGACATGAGTATGACCTGTGGCACATTGCCAAATAAATGTGTGAGGAAACCGCTGGTGGCCATCGGGAAGCCAGACGTACTGTCATAAATGTTATTGAAAAAGCAGAACTATGATTTGTGTTACTTATATCTGGCTCGAGGAACATCTCAGTTGACTCTCCTGAGTGCCCAAAGAGAAAGAGTAGCAGTCACTTTGCGGGAGCAGGCTGGTGTTCCAAAATTGGAGAAGGAGCAGGCCATTCAACAGCAAATTCAAAGACACACACATCCATAAAAGGAATAGAGTGGAATTGATTTTCCTTCTCTTTTCTTTTTACCCATTTCAAGGGACGTGCTACCCAGACCTACTGTTTTGACTCTCTCTCTCTCTCCCAGACTTGCTGTCTCAACCTATGAATGATCAGCTATGAAAATCCAACTGACATTTGGTCCTGAGGTGTTGAACTGTTGCAACCTCTATAACCACTGTGGTTATTATTTTTACGTAAAAAGTTTTGTAATATACATTTGAAATACATTTGATTGATTGATTCACTAACTGAGTGATGTGACATTTTATAGCATCTGTAATATTTTGTCGTGTATTTCACCTGCACGTTAACTTCTTACAAACAGCGCTTGTGATAAAACATTGTTATAGATTACTTATTATATATATATTGAGCACCTACCCACTACTGATGTTAGCTTTAAACAATTATAATCAAGCAAAATGTAAGCAATTATTTAACTGCCATACTAGTCGAGTAACATCTTCCAGGAAGACCTTCATAAGGATTAGTGAAGGGGCTCCCGAGTGGCGCAGCAGTCTAAGGCACTGCATCTCAGTGCTAGAGGCGTCACTAAAGACGCTGGTTCGATTCCAGGCCGTATCACAATCGGCCGTGATTGGGAGTCCCACAGGGCGACACACAATTGGCCCAGTATCGTCTGGGTTAGGGTTTGGCCAGGGTAGGCCGTCATTGTAAATAAGAATTTGTTCTTAACTTCTTGCGTCGAGCCATCCCGGATCCGGGATCGTGAATACAGCCTCAAGCTCATTACCATAACGCAACGTTAACTATTCATGAAAATCGCAAATGAAATGAAATGAATATGCTAGCTCTCAAGCTTAGCCTTTTGTTAACAACACTGTCATCTCAGATTTTCAAAATATGCTTCTCAACCATAGCAAAACAAGCATTTGTGTAACAGTATTGATAGCTAGCGTAGAATTTAGCGTTAGCATCAGCAGGCAACATTTTCACAAAAACCAGAAAATCATTCAAATAAAATAATTTACCTTTGAAGAACTTCGGATGTTTCCAATGAGGAGACTCTCAGATAGCAAATGCTCAGTTTTTCCTGAAAGATTATTTGTTTAGGAGAAATCGCTCCGTTTGGTGCGTCACGTTTGGCTACCAAAGAAAAACGAAAAATCAGTCATCAAAACGCCTAACTTTTTTCCAAATTAACTCCATAATATCGACTGAAACATGGTAGACATTGTTAGAATCAATCCTCAAGGTGTTTTTCACATATCTCTTCATGATATATCGTTTGTTGAAAACTTCCTCTCTCCTCTCAATCACTGGATGACTGCGTGCAGCTTGTAGATTACGCACCAATTTAGACAAAGGACACCGGGCGGAACACTGGTAAATGTAGTCTCTTATGGCCAATCTTCCAATGATATGCCTACAAATACGTCACAATGCTGCAGACACCTTGGAGAAACGATAGAAAGGGCAGGCTCATTCCCGGCGCATTCACAGCCATATAAGGAGACAATGGAAAACAGAGCCTCAAAAATTCTGCCCATTTCCTGGTTGAAGTTTCATCTTCATTTCGCCTGTAGCATGAGTTCTGTGGCACTCACAGATAATATCTTTGCAGTTTTGGAAACGTTAGTGTTTTCTTTCCAAAGCTGCCAATTATATGCATAGTCGAGCATCTTTTCATGACAAAATATTGCGCTTAAAGGGGCACATTTTTTATCCATAAATTAAAAGAGCGCCCCCTATATCCAAGAAGTTAACGGGTTTTTTTTTTACCCCTTTTTCTCCCCAATTTCGTGGTATCCAATTGTTTAGTAGCTACTATCTTGTCTCATCGCTACAACTCCCGTACGGGCTCGGGAGAGACAAAGGTTGAAAGTCATGCGTCCTCCGATACACAACCCAACCAAGCCGCACTGCCTCTTAACACAGCGCGCATCCAACCCGGAAGCCAGCCACACCAATGTGTTGGAGGAAACATTGTGCACCTGGCAACCTTGGTTAGCTCGCACTTTGCCTGGCCCGCCACAGGAGTCGCTGGTGCGCGATGAGACAAGGATATCTCTACCGGCCAAGCCCTCCCTAACCCAGACGACGCTAGGCCAAATGTGCGTCATCCACGGACCCCCCGGTCACGGCCGAGCCTGGTCGCGAACCCAGAGTCTCTGATGGCACAGCTGGTGCTGCAGTACAGCGCCCTTAACCACTGCGGCACCCGGGAGGCTGGTTAAATAAAGTTTAAATTAAAATGTTAAAAAACATCCAATACATTGCCATCCAGACAGACTGACAGAAACCTCTGACTGGATGCAATACAGTCACTATCCACTGGGATTTTGTGCTGTATCGCCACCATCTCTCTACAACACACACACTCCCTAGCCATTATCTGGCAGCATCCGCACTCACACCAGATTGTGTCACCACTATGCCGACCCTCTAGCTGAGGTGTTTCAGGCGGCATATCTGTATTACTGCTATGTGAACAAACTTTGATCTGGGGCAACAATCGGCTCAAACATGAACAGCTTCAGTAGGTTTATTGGTTCCCTAACTTATTGGTTCCCTAACTAACGCTATTTCATCCTCTTATAAACTCATTCTCAGACTCGAAGCTACTCCTGGTAAATACAGCTATTTTGGGAGTTCCAAAAATGTTTCTCCTGCCAGTAACGCAACAATGCCAATATGGAGATTTACAGTTACAGTTAGCTGGCATTCTAAATCCTAGTGTTTCCATTCCCCTTTAATGACAATTAGAACTTACCCAGAATGTGGTTACTAGGGATGTGCCGACATGGCCATACTCAAATTCGTAATCGTATCCGTGAAGATCTCTAAGGTCAATGCGTGACAGTACCCCCCCCCCCCCCCCCCCCCCCTAAAGGTGCAGACTCCGACCGCAAAACCTAAACCTATAGGAGAGGGTCTGGGTGGGCATCTATCCGCGGTGGCGGCTCAGGTGCGGGACGCAGACCCCGCTCCACCACTGGCTCATCCCACTTTGGTGGCACCTCTGGTGCGGGGACCCTCGCTGCGGGCCCCAGACTGGGTACCCCGCTGTGGGCCCCGGACTGGAGAATGTTGCTGGAGGCTTCATGCCATGGATCGTCGCTGGAGGCTTCGTGCCATGGATCATCACCGGAGGCTTCTTGCCATTGATCATCATTGGAGGGAGGAGACGTATGGGCAGTCTGGTACGTGGAGCTGCCACAGGGCTGGGGAGACATACAGGAGGATTAGTTCTAGGCGCCGGCACAGGACTCACCAGGCTGGAAGAGACATACAGGAGGCTTTGTCCTTGGTAGAGGCACCTGATGCACTGGGCCGTGGAGACTGGATGGTTACTTTGGCACGGCACATGCGGGGCGCAGGCACAGGGCGCACTGGTCTGTGCAGACGCACCAGAGACACAGTGCGCAAAGCCGGCGCAGGATATCTTGGGCCGAGGAGGCGCACTGGAGGTCTGGAGTGCAGGGCTGGCACAACATTTCCTGGCTGGATGCTCACCCTAGCCGGGCAGATGCGGCGAGCTGGAATGTAGCGCACCGGGCTAAGAACGTGTACTGGAGACACCGTGCACTCCACCGCATAACATGGTGCCTGACCACGGTAAGCACGGGGAGTTGGCTCAGGTCTTCAACCTGACTCAGCCACACTCCCCATGTACCTCCCCCCCCAAAATTTGGGGAGCTGCCTCTCGGGCTTCCTTGCTAGCCGAGTCCCTTCGTAACGCTGCCGCTCTGCTATTGCTGCCTCCAGTTCCTCCTGTGGACGGCCATACTCCCCAGCCTGCCTCCAGGGTACGTTTCCGTGAATCCTGGACACGCTGCTCCTCCTTACCACGCTGCTTGGTCCATTGTTGGGAAATTCTGTCATGGCCGTTAAAAGAAGAAGACCAAGGTGAGGGGTAGTGTGCATACATTTTTCTTTTTATTTGGGGAAAAAAGATGCCGAACAAAACAATAAACCCTACAAAAACAAACCGTGAAGCTAAAGGCTATGTGTCCTAAACAAAGTCAACTTCCCACAAACACAGGTGGGAAAAAGGGCAGCCTAAGTATGGTTCTCAACCAGAGACAATGATAGACAGCTGTCCCTGATTGAGAACCCTACCCGGCCAAAACATAGAACTACAAAACATAGAATACCCACCCCAACTCACGCCCTGACCAAACCAAAATAGAGACATAAAAAGGATCTCTAAGGTCAGGGCGTGACAGGTATTTAGTCTTGCTATAACAACGGGGTTGAATTCATATTAACTCAAGACAATTCAGCTTTTCATTTTTTATTAATTTGTAATTATACGTTGACATTATGGGGTATTGTGTGTAGGCCAGTGATAAAATAAATCTCAATTTAATAAATTTTAAATTCAGGCTGTCACACAACAACATTTAGAAAAAGTCAAGGGGTGTGAATACTTTCTGAATGCATTATAAATCAAATCAATGATGTAAAATTAACTGACACAGACATGATTGTGTAGCAGCAAGATCTGAATGCTATGATCCCCGTGGTTGGGAGTTAAAATCCCATGTGAGTACATGCTGAATAATAATTACTGTGTGTGTCACGTATGTTAAGTTGAAAACACTATGTTAAAAGAAGCACTGTATGTGTGTGTATGTGAGTATCCCTAACCTTGCCAACAGAAAAACATAGCTGTGAATGAAGCAGTGGTTGACCAATCAGGGCCTTGATGGGCTTGGCAACAGTAACAAGGTATAATGAAAACATTTTTGGGGGGAGAACATTTCTTTGGGACCATCAGGCGACATCTGGACAACTGATACACAGAAACACCCAGTCAGCGGCAGTCTTGTGGGCGGAAACAGCTCGTTGATGAGAGAGGTCGAAGTAGAATGGCAAGAATCGTGCAAGCTAACAGGCGGGTCACAAAGAGATAAATAACAGCACTGGACAGCAAGTGAAGTTCACTTGAATGGCCTGAGCAGTCTCCAGACCTTAACCCAATAGAGCATCTTTGTGATGAAATGGAACAGACTGTTTGCAGCATAAATTGACCTCCATCCAATCTTTTGCAACTGCGTGATGCAATCGCGTCAGCATGGACCAACATAGATCTGGAACATCTCCGACATCTTGTAGAACGCCCCAAAGAATTCAGGCTGTTATGGAAGTAAAGGAGGGTCTGACCCGGTACACGATGGGTGTCCCTAATAAACTGTACGGTGAGTGTATTTAACAATTTAGTTTATGTTAGGTTTACTTTTATACCCATTGTTCTATAATGACTCTTTATTTGTAATCTATACTGAACAAAAATATAAACACAACATGCAACAATTTCTATGATTTTACTGAGTTACAGTTCATATAAGGTAATCGGTCAATTTAAATTAAATAATTAGGCCCAAATCTATAGATTTCAAATGACTGGGCAAGGGTGTAACCATGGATGGGCCTGGGCCCACCCAATCAGAATGGAGTTTTTCCTCACAAAATGTCTTTATTATAGGCAGAAATACCCCTCAGTTTCATCAGCTGTCTGAGTGGCTGATCTAAGATGATCCCGCAATTGGAGGTTCTGGGCTGGCCGGAATTGGAGGTTCTGGGCTGGCATGGTTACACATGATCTGCAGTTGTGAGATAGGTTGGATGTACTGCTAAATTCTCTAAAGCGACTTGAGGTGGCTTAAGGTAGAGAAATTAACATTAAATTCTCTGGCAACAGCTCTGGTGTACATTCCTGCAGTCAGCATGCCAATTGAACACCCTCAAAACTTGAGACATCTTTGACAAAATGGCACATTTTAGAGTGGCCTTTTATTGTCCCCAGCACAAGGTACACCTGTCTAATGATCATGATATTTAATCAGCTTCTTGATAAGCCAGACCTGTCAGGTGGATGGATAATCTTGGCAAAAGTGAAATGCTCACTAACAGGGATGTTAGTTTGTCAGACAAATCATTAGGTCCAAACTACAGAACAGTACAAAACAAGAGAACACACATGGTTAATGTTCCAGTCAAAAGTTGACACACCTACTCATTCAATGATTTTTTTTTGATTTTAAAGAAGCAAATAAACTGTCCTTCTTTAGACTTTTGAGTATCTGGAGCATCAGCATTTATGTGTTCGATTGCAGGCTCAATATGGCCAGAAACAAATAACATTCTATTGAAACTCATCAGTCTATTCTTGTTCTGAGAAATGAAGACATCCCATAAAAAAATTGTGGGCAGAATTGAAAAAGCCTGTGTGAGCAACGAGGCCTACAAACCTGACTCAGTAACACCAGCTCTGTCAGGAGGAATGGGCCAAAATTAATGCAACTTATTGTGGGAAGCTTGTGGAAGGCTACCGAAACGCTTGACCCACGTAAAAAAATTTAAAGGCAAGGCTACCAAATACAAGCTGAAATAATTCACTCTCTACTATTATTCTGACATTTCACATTCTTAAAATAAAGTGGTGATCCTAACTGACCTAAGACAGGGAATTTTCACTCTGATTAAATGTCAGGAATTGTGAAAAACTGAGTTTAAAGGTATTTGGCTAAGGTGTATGTAAACTTCCGACTTCAACTGTATATATAGCCTCTAAGGTGCAGGGTTGAGTAACCAAGTGGTAGTCAGCTAGTGACAGTAACTAAGTTCAGGGCATGACATTGGATCGAGGCTGGCTAGTGATGGCTATTTAACCTCTCTAGGCTACCTGGCCAACACCCAGTGAGATTGCAGAGCGCCAAATTCAAATACAGAAATACTCATTACAATAATTCAGAAAAGATACAACTATTTTACATAAGTTTAAAGATGAACTTCTTGTGAATCCAACCTCAGTGTCAGATTTCAAAAATGCTTTACGGCGAAAGCATACCTTATGATTATTTGAGACCATAGCCCAGCAGACAAATCATTACAAACAGTAACCAGACAAGTAAAAGAGTCAGAAAGTCAGAAATAGAGATAAAATGAATCACTTACCTTTGATGATCTTCATATAGTTGCACTCAGAAGACATTCATTTATTCAATAAATGTTCCTTTTGTTCGATAAAGTCTCTTTATATCCACAAGCTAATCCACAGGCTCAAACGCAGTCACAACAGGCAGACAAAAAATCCAAATAGTATCCGTAAGGTTCATAGAAACATGTCAAACAATGTTCATATTCAATCCTTAGGTTGTTTTTAGCCTAAATAATCAATAATATTTCAACCGGACAATAACGTTGTCAATATAAAGGGTAAACAAGAAAGGCACTTTCACGGTCGCACACATGAAAAATCTCTGTGACACTCATTCAGACTGGTCTTACTCCCGCATGAATAAGAATACAAGCCTGAAACAATTTCTAAAGACTGTTGACATGGGGCGGCAGGGTGGCCTAGTGGTTAGTGTGTTGGACAAACCCCCGAGCTGACAAGGTACAAATCTGTCGTTCTGCCCCTGAACAGGCAGTTAACCCACTGTTCCTAGGCTGTCATTGAAAATAAGAATTTGTTCTTAACTGACTTGCCTAGTTAAATAAAGGTAAAATAAAAAAAATAAAAAATAACATCTAGTGGAAGGCATAGGAACTGCAATTTGTGTCCTAAGTCAATGGATACTCTAATGGCATTGAATAGAAAACTACAACAAACAAAACAAATCCTACTCCCTGAATGGATTTTTCTCTGGTTTTCACCTGCCAAATCAGTTCTGTCATACTCACAGATACTATTTTAACAGTTTTGGAAACTTTAGAGTGTTTACTATCCAAATCTAACAATGATATGCATATCCTATCTTCTGGGCCTGAGTAGAAGGCAGTTTAATTTGGGCATGCTTTTCATCCAAAATTCCAAATGCTGCCTGCCTACCCTAGAGAAGTTAACAGTCTGATGGCCTTGAAATATAAACTGTTTTTCACTCTCTCGGTCCCAGTTTTGATGCACCTGTACTGACCTCGCCTTCTGGATGATACTGGGGTGAACAGGCCGCGGCTCGTGTGGCTGAAGTTCTTGATGATCTTCCTTGTCTTCCTGTGACACCGGGATCTGTATGTCTTTGAGGACAGGCAGTGTACCCCTGTGATGCGTTGGGCAGACCGCACCACCCTCTGGAGAGCCCTACAGTTGTGGAATGTGCAGTTTCCGTACAAGGCGGCAATACACTCCGACAGGATACTCTCAATGGTACATCTGTAAAAGTTTGTGAGGGTCTAAAAACTTCTCTAGGATAGGGGGCAGCATTTGTAGTTTTGGATGAAAAGCATGCCCAATTTCAACTGCCTGCTACTCATCCCCAGAAGATAAGATATGCATATTATTAGTAGATGTGGATAGAAAACACTGAAGTTTCTAAAACTGTTTGAATCATGTCTGTGTGTATAACAGAACTTATGTAGCAGGCGAAACCCAGAGGACAAACCATTCAGATTTTTATTTTGAGGGACCCCTTTTTCAATGGATTTCAATGGGAAAACAGATTTCTAAGGGACTTGCTTGCTGTTCCTACCGCTTCCACTGAATGTCACCAGTCTTTAGAAATTGGTTGAGGTTATTCCTTTGTGTAATGAAGAAGTACGGCCATCTTGAAAAAGTGTCACTTCATGTGTACTGTTTGATAGAGGCGCAAGACCAGAAAGCATGCTTGAGTTTGTTGTCTTCCTGTATTGAACACAAATCATCCCGTCTTCAATTTTATTGATTATTTACTTTAAAAAATACCTGAAGTTGTATTACAAAAGTAGTTTGAAATGTTTTGGCAAAGTTTACAGGTAACCTTTGAGATATTTTGTCGATACGTTGTGCAAGTTGGAACCAGTGTTTTTCTGGATCAAATGCGCCAAATAAATGGACATTTTGGAAATATATGGACGGAATTAATCAAACAAAAGTACCATTTGAGATGTTTATGGGACATATTGGAGTGCCAACAGAAGAAGCTCGTCAAAGGTAAGGCATGATTTATATTTTTATTTCTGCGTTTTGTGTCGCGCCTGCGGGTTGAAATGTTTTCTCTCTTTTGTTTACTATGGTGCTCTGCTCAGATAATAGCATCGTTTGCTTTCACCTTTTTGAAATCTGACATGTTGGCTGGATTCACAACACTTGTAGCTTTAATTTGCTATCTTGCATGTGTGATTTCATGAAAGTTAGATTTTTATAGGAATTTATTTGAATTTGGCCCTCTGCATTTTCTCTGGCTTTTGGCCAAGTGAGACGCTACCGTCCCACATATCCCAGAGATGTTTTAAGAGCCAAACCGAATTTGTTCATCCTCCTGGGGTTGAAGAAGCTCTGTTGCACCTTCTTCACTTCACTGTCTGTGTGAGTGAACCATTTCAGATTGTCAGTGATGTCTACGCCAAGGACCTTGAAGCTTTTCACCTTCTTCACTGGGGTCCTGTTGACGTGGATGGGGGTGTGCTCACTCTGCTGTCTCCTGAAATCCATGATCAGCTTGTTCATTATGGTGACATTGAGGGAGAAGTTATTTTTCTGGCACCACTCCTCCAGGGCCCTCACCTCGTCCCTGTAGGCTGTCTTGTCATAGTTGGTAATCAGGCCTACCACTGTTGTGTCATCTGCAAACTTGATGATTGAGTTGGAGGCATGCGTGACCACCGAGTCATGGGTGAACAGGGAGAACAGGAGGGGGTTGCCTATGCACCTACATTAACCTGAAGAGCTACACATTACAAATCATGCCAATGCTGGGGAGAAAATAGGCAATTAGGTGTATAGTTACACTCAATAGATGGAATGGGGGTCTACGGTCATATAAACAGTGTGGCCACACTATCACGCAATCTCAGAGATTGGAATCCTGGGAGGCTAGAGACTTCGAAAGGTGAGCTGACGCCAGGTAATCCTGGGCTGTGCAAGGCTGAACAGGGTCAAACGTAGGTTTGGTGAGGAAAGCTAGCATTCCTGTCAATGACTGAGCTCTAGACGGGATCAGTCGGATGCGAGCTGGTGATCCGTAATCCTTAGCTCTGATTCAATGGAAAAAGGATAACTCCCAAGAGTAAGTCATTGGGTAGTTCGTCTACAAGTCATTTCGACAGTCACATCTGACAGCCAAAACATTCACTGGAACTGAGGTGTGAAACATGCCTCAGTTCTTTAATTCCCTCCATTTTAAGGGAGTGCTCAAAATGTCCATCCAAACCATCTGACCCTGCTAATTGGTTTAAAATGAAAAAGGAGGAGAAAGTCATCCAAACCTTGTCACGCCCTGACCTTAGAGATCCTTATTTATTCTCTATGTTTGGTTAGGTCAGGGTGTGACTCGGGTGGGAGAATCTATGTTTTCTATTTCTTTGTTGTTTTTGCCTAGTGTGGTTCCCAATCAGAGGTAGCTGTCTATCGTTGTCTCTGATTGGGGATTATATATAAGTTGTGCTTTTCCATTTGGGTTTTGTGGAGAGTTATTTTATAGTTAGCTGTTTTGTTGCCTGACAGAACTGTGTGCTCTCGTTTTTCTACTTTGTTATTTTGTTGCTGTGTTCAGTTTATTCAAAATCATGAATGACTACCACTCTGCACCTTGGTTTCCTTCTTCAACCCACGAGAGTCGTTACACACCTTGTCCATAGTGTCCATAGCATGTTCTTCATGCAGTCCAATAGTGAATTAAATTATATTTGCATTCCGTAACCACCAAACTGGCCTTTGAAAGGTTACACATTACATGGTTACTTGTAACAAGCATATTATACATTGTATAGGAAAAATGAAATAATATCACATAACACACTAAGCCCAAAATGGTATAAGTATTTAATGTTTATGTGCTGTTAGAAAAAGGTGTTTTAGATTACGTCTTGGTCCGTTGTTGAAAGAGTAGGACTTTTTCTTCGAAAAAGGCTTGCCACTTTCTGTGGTCAAGAGGAAGTACCTGGACTTTATTGCCCTGTCTGGAGCAAAAATAATTTAAGCTTGTGCTCTTATGGTTTGTTGAGAATACCTGATATAGCCCTGGATCAAGATAGCAGGCGGCCATATCCTTATCAATACATGTGGATGATATACACTCAGTGTATAAAACATTAGGAACACCTGCTCTTGACAGACTGACCAGGTGAAATCTATGATCCCGTATTATGTAGATGTCACGTGTTAAATCCACTTCAAGCAGTGTAGAAGAACGGGTGCAGACAGGTTAAAGAGGGATTTTAAGACTTGAAACAATTGAGACATCGATTGTGTATGTGTGCCATACAGAGGGTGAATGGGCAAGACAAAATATTTAAGTGCCTTTGAACGGGGTATGGTACTAGCAGCCAGATGCATCGGTTTGAGTGTGCCAAGAACTACAAAGCTGCTCGGTTTGTCACGCTCAACAATTTCCCTTGTGTATCAAGAATGGTCCACCACCCAAAGGACATCCAGTCAACATGTCCCAACTGTGGGAAGCATTGGAGTCAAAATGGGCCAGCATCCATGTGGAACGCTTTTACCACCTTGTAAAGTCCATGCCCCAATGAATTGAGGTTGTTCTGAGGGCAAAAAGGTGGTGCACATCAATATTAGGAAGGTGTTCCTAATGGTTTGTACATAGTGTAGTTCCTGTACTGTTTGTAAACATCCTGGTATGTTTATAAATAACCTGAACCAGATTACATGCATTGGTTTCAGTGAGCAGCTTCCTCTTGTGCAGACAGCTTGATAAAAAACAGTCTATATTCAGGTCACTGAAAATAGATCGCTCTGTTAACGTCACACACAATATCAAACATGCACTCATATTATCCAGATACTGACTGGTAGAACTTGGTGGCCTATAGCAGAACCCCAAAATAAGAGCCTTTAGATGAGGCGGGTGAACGTGCAACTCTCTAAGCTTTACAGGAATATGGCTCTGAATATTGACACTGCTGTATCATTAAAGGAATTATCTATGTGAATCTCAGAGATGGTAGTTTATCGGAGATAGAACTAATAAACAGTCCGCAGTCGAAGCCACAGGGGCTAACCACGTTGCGAGCTATGTTAAGCTTTCAGGAAACTTTGATAGCTTGATAGTTAGTTAGCAGCTAGGACAGCTGCTATGCCAAGCAGGTTGTCAGGATTCCTGGACATACAGTACAGGCTCAACAACACCAGCACAGCCCACAACATGTTCATCTATCAGAACCTGCATTAAATCATCACACTCTTCCAGTCCATGCCTCATTTCACATACACCATCTACTTCAGCACTTAAGAAAAAGAGAGAGAGTCTGTAGAGATTACTACGATGTGTTTTAAAACCCAATAAAAGGGCTTCAAATCACTGGCAGGGACACATTAATGGGGAAAAGGAGCCATCAGTTATACCTGAGTGGTGATTACCATGGGCCTGCTGGGCTGTGACCACACCCCAATCCCGTTAACGCAATCGAATTTCAGGACCCCGTCTGTGTTTCCCCATGTACCAGCAACCCAATCCTGCAGATTGAGAGGAAAACTGTGAACTGCCTACTTAGAATTCAAATGAAGAGGACATTTGTTTACTTGCTACCAACATAAAGTCTCCTCCTCCCCTCCTGGTGTAGGTAGATGGCTATTGTCACTGTTATCCAGATTTAGTTTTAAAACATCACATTCAATTATGTACCAACAAACCAACTATGCTATTTAGATTCATGTCAGTAAAGGAAAAGGCCTGCGAATCTGTGGAAGCTCCAGCAGGGCAGTGGCTGATTGTGGAAGAGAGGCGGCAGTTTCCCTCCATCTTTTCCATCAGAGAAATGATTAGATTCCTCTGTGTAATAAGCTTACACAAACCTGCCAGGAGGGAGTGGAAGGTAATTTATTCCAATAGAACATGAGAAAGACATTTTGGGTTCTAAAAATGTACTTTGTTGTGTTGGAATTCTGTGTCAAGCTCCCTTGTCTTGCGCTTCCTTTGTTTGTCCCCGTTGATTGTTGTTGTGGCAGATGTGTGTATAATGTATTTTTCAGTGTGCCCATAGCCCCCTTTCGAATACTCAGGGCATTTAAAACTAGGTAAAATCATTAGAACTAGGCTACTGAGGATCTCTGCGTACTGCAGGCATCCCTCCCACTGTCCCTGCCTAAAATAAAATAAAATTGTATTAGTCACATACACATATTTAGCAGATATTTTACTGGTGTAGCAAAATTCTTGTGTTTCTAGCTAGTAAAATAATTGAATTAAGAAATATGTAAATATTAGGACTAGCAATGTCGGAGTGGGATTGCCTAGAATACAGTAAAATACAGTATATACAGTACATATGAAATGAGTAAAACAGTATGTAAACATTAATAAAGTGACCAGTGATTCCATGTACATAGGGTAGCAGCCTCTAAGGTGCAGGGTTGAGTAATCGAGTGCTAGCTGGCTAGTAATAGTGACTAAGTTCAGGGCAGGGTACTGCATGGAGACCGGCTATTAATGGCTATTTAAAAGTCTGATGGCCTTGGAATAGAAGCTGTCTCTCGGTCACAGCTTTGATGCACCTGTACTGACCTTGCCTTCTGGATGGTAATGGGGTAAACAGGCTGTTGGTCAGGTGGTTGATGTCCTTGATGATCTTTTTGGCCTTTGAGGGTCTTGGGGGCCAGGCCAAATTTCTTTAAACTCCTGAGGTTGAAGAGGTGCTGTTGCGCCTTCTTCACAACACTGTGTGGGTGGACCATTTCAGATTGTCAGTCATGTGTACGCCAATGAACTTGAAGCTTTTCACCTTCTCTACTGCGGTCCTGTTGATGTGGATGGGGGTGTGCTCCCTTTGCAATCTCCAACAAGGCTTTTCTTTGCAGCAATTCAACCATGAAGGCCTGGTTCACACAGTCTCCTCTGAACAGTTGATGTTGAGATGTGTCTGTTACTTGAACTATCTTACTTTAACTTTATTTTGTCTGCAATCTGAGGTGCAGTTACCTCTAATGAACTTATCCTCTGCAGCAGAGGTAGCTCTGGGTCTTCCTTTCTTATGGAGTTCCTCTTGAGAGCCTGTTTCATCATAGAGCTTGATGGTTTTTGCGACTGCACTTGAAGAAACCTGACTGACCTTCATGTCTTAAAGTAATTATGGTCTGTCATTTTCTTCTTATTTGAGCTGTTCTTGCCATAATGGACAAATAGCTCTATCTTTTGTACACCAGACCTACCTAGTCACAACACAACTGATTAACTCAACTGCATTAAGAAGAAAATAAAATCCACAAATGAACTGAATGAAGAATCTCAAACATAAAATATATTTTATTTGTTTTTTGGTTACTACATGATTCCATAGTTTTGACGTCTTCACTATTATTCTACAATGTAGAAAATAGTAAACATTCTGAAAAACCCTGGAATGAGTAGGTGTGTCCAAACATTTGACTGGTACTATAGGCATTCATCTTGTTGCATTCATCCTCCATATTGTGTCTCTTTATTCTCAACATTGTGAGGCACTAAATAATGAAATATATAAAGTCAAGTATAAAGTTAATTAATCCTTGGCTTTCTGCTTACAAATGTCACCTTGTTGGTGCACTTAAGTAAGAGCGTGGAGCCGGTGGAGACCTGGGGGCGCCAAGGAGGATTTGTAGAGCGGAGACAGCAGAGGACGCTTGGCAAGAGAGCTGTCTGATAATCCACAATGACAAACCTGTCACACTGGCAAAACACCAGCACACACTGCTCAGATCTCCCATTCCCCTGAGCACTGGGCAAGAGTGGAAATACAAGAAAATACTTTGTAATTCCTTCTCCAGGATAAACTACCATTTTAAAGTACTTCTGATAAGAGGGGGTGAGGGGAGAACAGCCTAAGATGTAATATTTTTGCTACAGTGAACAAACATAGGTTAATAAATATTAACAAATTCCCCAGGCTATCGTCTCTTCCTGTAGGGGTGTGCAGCAGACCTCCATTCCCTCCCACACTGAAGATGTCAGAGGATGAAAGATGAGCTCTATCTTATTGAAGAAGCATTTAAAATATGAAAACAGCCTCAATTTTTTAGGGCATGGACTCTACAAGGTGTTTGATGTTGGCCTATATTGACTCCAATGCTTCCCAAGGTTGTGTCAAGTTGGATGGATGTCCTTTGGGTGGTGGATCATTCTTGATACACATTAGAAACTGTTGAGTGTGAAAATCCCAGCAGTGTTGTAGTTCTTGACACAAACCGGTGTGCCTGGCAACTACCGCTATTCCGCTATTCAAAGGCACTTAAATAACTTTAACTTCTTCAGGTATAGGGGGCAACATTTTCCCTTTTGGATAAATAGTGTGCCCAATTTCAACTTCCTGCTACTCATGCCAGGAATATAAGATATGCATATTATTAGTAGATTTGGATGGAAAACACTCTGAAGTTTCTAAAACTGTTTGAATCATGTCTGTGAGTATAACAGAACTTATATAGCAGGCAAATATTGTAACTGGGGACCTTAATTAAGGAAATCTGATCTATCAACACATCTACTGTGCTACACGCGCATCACGAATTCCATATCATTGCTACTCTCCCTTCCGGTATGGCTACAATGCCCTCCCCAAAACTTCCTTTGGCAAATCAGATCCTCCACACCTGTAGGTAGAAAAAAAACAAGAAGAACCCTTGGTAAGGACTGTTCAATGTTGGACTGAACAATCAGAATCTATGCTTCAAGATTGTTTTGATTATGTGGAATGGAAAATATTCTGGGTCACGTCTGAGAATAGTATTGAGGTACACACTGACTCGGTGACTGGATTCATCAGGATGTGCATAGAGGATGTTATTCCCACTGTCACGCCCTGGCCATGGAGAGGCTTTAATTCTCTATTTTGTTTAGGCCAGGGTGTGACTGGGGTGGGCATTCTAGTTTCTTTATTTCTATGTTTTCTATTCTTTGTTTTTGGCCGAGTGTGGTTCCCAATCAGAGGCAGCTGTCTATCGTTGTCTCTGATTGGGAATCATACTTAGGCAGCCTTTTTCCCACCTGTGTTTTGTGAGTAGTTGTTTTCTGTATAGTTAATTTGCCTTACAGAACTGTTCGTTTTTTCGTTCGAGTGTTTTGATCAATAAAAATAATGAACACTTAACACGCTGCACTTTGGTCTGATCCTCATTCCGACGAGAGCCGTGACACCCACTGTGACAATTAGAACTTGTCCAAACCACAAAACCCGGTTAGATACTGTAGATCCACTACAATTTACATAACTCCCCAACAGATTCACGGACAACACAATCACCATTTCACCGCACACTGTCCTATCACCCCTGGAACGAAATAAATACCTATGCTAGAATGCTGTTCATAGACTACGGCTAAGCAATCAACACCATAGTGTCCTCCAAGCTCATCACTAAGCTCAGGGTCCTGGGTATGAACCTCTCACTGTGCAACTGGTTCCTAGACTTCCTGATGGGACGACCCCAAGTGGCGAAGGTAGGCAACAACATCTCCATCACGCTGATTCTCAACACGGGGCCCCACTGTGGTGCATGCTCAGCTCCCTCCTGTGCTCCCTGTTCACCCATGACTCCGTGGTAACGCACGTCTCCAACTTATTCATCAAGTTTTCTGACAGTGGTAGGCCTGATTACATATAATGATGAGACCGCCTACAGAGAGGAGGAGAGCCCTGGGAGAGTGGTGCCAGAAAAATAACCTCTCCCTCAATGTCAACAAAATTAAGGAGCTTATCGTGAACTACAGAAGACAAAAGAGAGAGCACGCGCGTATCCACATTGATGGGGCCGGATTAGAGAGGGTCAAAATGTTTAAGCATGCACATCATTGACAACCAGAAATTGTCCCTTCACACAGACAGTGTGGTGAAGAAGACGCATCAGTGCCTCCTCAACCTCAGGAGTCTAAATAAACTCAGCTTAGCCCCTAAGAAACTCAAACCTCTACAGATGCACCATTGAGAGCATCCTGTCGGGTTCTATCACCGCCTGGAACGGCAATTGCGCCATCGTCAACCTTAGGGCTCTCCAGAGGGTGGTGCGGTCAGCTCAATACAACATCGTGGCCACACTGCCTGCCCGAAGACATCTACAGCACAGATGGAAGGCGAAGAATATCATCAAGGTACCCAAACCATCTAGAAGGAGGAGACCGCACACGTGCATCAAAGCTTTGACCAAGATACTGATAAACAGCTTCTATCTCCAGGCCATCAAATTGTTAAACAGTCATCACTAGCCGGCCTCCGCCCAGTAAGCTACCCTGAACCTTAGTCATTCTTACTAGCCGGCTCGCACCCGGTACTCTGCCCTGCACCTTAGAGACTGCTTTGCCATATGTACAGTACAGTCGTGGCCAAAAGTTTTGAGAATGACACAAATATTAAGTTCCACAAAATTCGCTGCTTCAGATATTTTTGTCAGATGTTACTATGGAATACTGAAGTATAATTACAAGCATTTCATAAGTGTCAAAGGCTTTTATAGACAATTACATGAAGTTGATGCAAAGAGTCAATATTTGCAGTGTTGACCCTTCTTTTTCAAGACCTCTGCAATCCACCCTGGCATGCTGTCAATTAACTTCTGGGCCACATCCTGACTGATGGCAGCCCATTCTTGCATAATCAATGCTTGGAGTTTGTCAGAATTTGTGGGTTTTTGTTTGTCCATCCGCCTCTTGAGGATTGACCACAAGATCTCAATGGGATTAAGGTCTGGGGAGTTTCCTGGGACAAATCTACACCCGAGTTGCTTATCAAGAAGACATTAACTTCTTGCGTCGAGCAATCCCGTATCCGGGAGCGTAATCATACCCTCAAGCTCATTACCATAACGCAACGTTAACTATTCATGAAAATTGCAAATGAAATGAAAGAAATATATTCACTCACAAGCTTAGCCTTTTGTTAACAACACTGTCATCTCAGATTTTCAAAATATGCTTTTCAACCATAGCTACACAAGCATTTGTGTAAGAGTATTGATTGCTAGCATAGCATTAAGCCTAGCATTCAGCAGGCAACATTTTCACAAAAACAAGAAAAGCATTCAAATAAAATCATTTACCTTTGAAGAACTTCGGATGTTTTCAATGAGGAGACTCTCAGTTAGATAGCAAATGTTCCGTTTTTCCAAAAATAGTATTTGTGTAGGAGAAATCGCTCCGTTTTGTTCATCACGTTTGGCTAAGAAAACCCCCCGAAAATTCAGGCATTACAACGCCAAACTGTTTTCCAAATTAACTGCATAATATCGACAGAAACATGGCAAACGTTGTTTAGAATCAATCCTCAAGGTGTTTTTCACATATCTATTCGATGATAAGTCATTCGTGGCAGTTGGGTTTCTCCTCGGAAGCAAATGGAAAAATAGACGCAGCTGGAGATTACGCAATAATTACGACGGAGGACACCAAGCGAGCACCTGGTAGATGTAGTGTAAAATGGTCAATCTTCCAATGATATGCCTACAAATATGTCACAATGCTGCAGAAACCTTGAAGAAACGACAGAAAGTGTAAGCTCATTCCCTGGCGCATTCACAGCCATATAAGGAGACATTGGAACACAGCGCCTTCAAAATCTGGGGCATTTCCTGTTTGAAATGTCATCTTGGTTTCACCTGTAGCATCAGTTCTGTGGCACTCACAGATAATATCTTTGCAGTTTTGGAAACGTCAGAGTGTTTTCTTTCCAAAGCTGTCAATTGTATGCATAGTCGAGCATCTTTTCGTGAAAAAATATCTTGTTTAAAACGGGAACGTTTTTATCCAAAAATTAAAAGAGCGCCCCCTATATCGAAGAAATTAAATGTTCCTGAGTCGCCGAGTTACAGTTTTGACTTACAGTGAGGGAAAAAAGTATTTGATCCCCTGCTGATTTTGTACGTTTGCCCACTGACAAAGAAATGATCAGTCTATAATTAATGGTAGGTTTATTTGAACAGTGAGAGACAGAATGACAACAACAAAAATCCAGAAAAGCGCATGTCAGAAATGGTATAAATTGATTTGCATTTAATGAGAGAAATAAGTATTTGACCCCCTCTCAATCGGAAAGATTTCTGGCTCCCAGGTGTCTTTTATACAGGTAACAAGCTGAGATTAGGAGCACACTCTTAAAGGGAATGCTCCTAATCTCAGTTTGTTACCTGTATAAAAGACACCTGTCCACAGAAGCAATCAATCAATCAGATTCCAAACTCTCCACCATGGCCAAGACCAAAGAGCTCTCCAAGGATGTCAGGGACAAGATTGTAGACGTCCACAAGGCTTTAATGGGCTACAAGACCATCGCAGAGCAGCTTGGTGAGAAGGTGACAGCAGTTGGTGCGATTATTCGCAAATGGAAGAAACACAAAAGAACTGTAAATCTTCCTCGGCCTGGGGCTCCATGCAAGATCTCACCTCGTGGAGTTGCAATGATCATGAGAACGGTGAGTAATCAGCCCAGAACTACACGTGAGGATCTTGTCAATGATTTCAAGGCAGCTGGGACCAAGAAAACAATTGGTAACACACTATGCCGTGAAGGTCTGAAATCCTGCAGCGCCCGCAAGGTCCCCCTGTCACTAAAGCACCTTATACTCATCTCCAAGGTGGCATAGCAGTTCAGACGTCTTTTGTCCTCGTCTTGTCGTGTCCTGTATATATATATATATTTACAACTTTTTCACATACATTTTATTTTTATTTTCCATCAACTCATCTTCAAAACACTCTCCTGCAACCCGCCTCACCAATGTATATTTATAAAAAAGTATTATTTACCTCAGATCTGTAATCCTCCAAGAAGCTAGCCAGAAACTCCAAGAAGCTAGCCTGAAACTAGCCAGAAGCTAATCCAGAAGCTAGTTCAGAAGCTAGTTAGCTCCTTTACTGGCAAATCGTTAGTATTCAGCTAACCACGGTTTGTGGTCATCAGCTATCCTTTAGCTCGAAAATCTATCGCCAGTTCTGTACGGCGCAGCGCGGCTCGGAACGGAACATACCGGACCAATTTTTCTCTCCATGTCCCTGGATTTCGACTGCTCTCTGGACATTCATACCCGGATCTCACAGCTAGCTAGCTGCTATCCGTGTGACTATCGGCCTTCGTCGATTCCGGAGCAAACATCAATTATTCCGGAGCTAGCAAGCTCCGTCAATCACTCCTGAGTTCCATCAATCACACCTGGGCTGCAGTCACCTATCCGGACCCGTTTTACTGCCTTCACGGAGCCCCACCGGGCCTTCACAACTGGACTGCCGACGTTATCTACCCGAAGGAGTTATTCGGCTGGCTCCTCCGTCGCGACGTTACCTGAACGCCCATCTGCGGCCTGCTAACCTTAGCTGTCTTACCGGCTGCTATCTGAATAGACAATCTGACAATTTTTTTTATTTTTTAAATTATTTTTATTATTATTATTATGTTTTCTTCTTGGGCCTCTATAACTATATCTATTGTTTTTATTTTTGTTGTTGTGATTTGGATTAATCCCCTCTACCACACGGAACCTCACTAATCTACTGACGGAACGCAAGAGGTGGCTAACAACAGACCTCCATCCTATGCTAGCTTGCTACCGATGCCCTGGCTAGCTGTCTAAATCACCAACCAACCTCTCCACTCACCGGACCCTTTTGATCACTCGACTAAGCATGCCTCTCCTTAATGTCAATATGTCTTGTCCATTTCTGTTCTGGTTAGTGTTTATTGGCTTATTTCACTATAGAGCCTCTAGTCCTGCTCACTATACCTTATCCAACCTATTAGTTCCACCACCCACACATGCAATGACATCTCCTGGTTTCAACGATGTTTCTAGAGACAATATTTCTCTCTTCATCACTCAATACCTAGGTTTACCTCCACTGTATTCACATCCTACCATACATTTGTCTGTACATTATACCTTGATGCTATTTTATCGCCCCCAGAAACCTCCTTTTACTCTATGTTCCAGACGTTCTAGACGACCAATTCTCATAGCTTTTAGCCGTACCCTTATTCTACTCCTCCTATGTTCCTCTGGCGATGTAGAGGTGAATCCAGGCCCTGCAGTGCCTAGTTCCACTCCTATTCCCCAGGCGCTCTCTTTTGACGACTTCTGTAACCGTAATAGCCTTGGTTTCATGCATGTTAACATTAGAAGCCTCCTCCCTAAGTTTGTTCTATTCACTGATTTAGCACACTCTGCCAACCCGGATGTTCTAGCTGTGTCTGAATCCTGGCTTAGGAAGACCACCAAAAACTCAGACATTTTAATTCCAAACTACAACATTTTCAGACAAGATAGAACTGCCAAAGGGGGCGGTGTTGCAATCTACTGCAAAGATAGCCTGCAGAGTTCTGTCCTACTATCCAGGTCTGTACCCAAACAATTTGAACTTCTACTTTTAAAAATCCACCTCTCTAAAAACAAGTCTCTCACCGTTGCCGCCTGCTATAGACCACCCTCTGCCCCCAGCTGTGCTCTGGACACCATATGTGAACTGATTGCCCCCCATCTATCTTCAGAGTTCGTGCTGCTAGGCGACCTAAACTGGATCATGCTTAACACCCCAGCCATCCTACAATCTAAACTTGATGCCCTCAATCTCACACAAATAATCAATGAACCTACCAGGTACCTCCCCAAAACCTTAAACACGGGCACCCTCATAGATATCATCCTAACCAACTTCCCCTCTAAATACACCTCTGCTGTCTTCAACCAAGATCTCAGCGATCACTGCCTCATTGCCTGCATCCGTAATGGGTCAGCGGTTAAACGACCTCCACTCATCACTGTAAAACGCTCCCTGAAACACTTCTGCGAGCAGGCCTTTCTAATCGACCTGGCCGGGGTATCCTGGAAGGATATTGATATCATCCCGTCAGGAGAGGATGCCTGGATATTTTTTTAAATGCCTTCCTAACCATCTTAAATAAACATGCCCCATTCAAGAAATTTAGAACCAGGAACAGATATAGCCCTTGGTTCTCCCCAGACCTGACTGCCCTTAACCAACACAAAAACATCCTATGGCGTTCTGCATTAGCATCGAACAGCCCCCGTGATATGCAGCTGTTCAGGGAAGCTAGAAATCATTATACACAGGCAGTTAGAAAAGCCAAGGCTAGCTTTTTCAAGCAGAAATTTGCTTCCTGCAACACTAACTCAAAAAAGTTCTGGGACACTGTAAAGTCCATGGAGAATAAGAACACCTCCTCCCAGCTGCCCACTGCACTGAAGATAGGAAACACTGTCACCACTGATAAATCCACCATAATTGAGAATTTCAATAAGCATTTTTCTACGGCTGGCCATGCTTTCCACCTGGCTACTCCTACCCCGGACAACAGCACTGCACCCCCAATAGCAACTCGCCCAAGCCTTCCCCATTTCTCCTTCTCCCAAATCCATTCAGCTGATGTTCTGAAAGAGCTGCAAAATCTGGACCCCTACAAATCAGCCGGGCTAGACAATCTGGACCCTTTCTTTCTAAAATTATCTGCCGAAATTGTTGCCACCCCTATTACTAGCCTGTTCAACCTCTCTTTCGTGTCGTCTGAGATTCCCAAAGATTGGAAAGCAGCTGCGGTCATCCCCCTCTTCAAAGGGGGGGACACTCTTGACCCAAACTGCTACAGACCTATATCTATCCTACCGTGCCTTTCTAACGTCTTCGAAAGCCAAGTCAACAAACAGATTACCGACCATTTCGAATCTCACCATACCTTCTCTGCTATGCAATCTGGTTTCAGAGCTGGTCATGGGTGCACCTCAGCCACGCTCAAGGTCCTAAACGATATCTTAACCGCCATCGATAAGAAACATTACTGTGCAGCCGTATTCATTGATCTGGCCAAGGCTTTCGACTCTGTCAATCACCATATCCTCATCGGCAGACTCGACAGCCTTGGTTTCTCAAATGATTGCCTCGCCTGGTTCACCAACTACTTCTCTGATAGAGTTCAGTGTGTCAAATCGGAGGGTCTGCTGTCCGGACCTCTGGCAGTCTCTATGGGGGTGCCACATGGTTCAATTCTTGGACTGACTCTCTTCTCTGTATACATCAATGAGGTCGCTCTTGCTGCTGGTGAGTCCCTGATCCACCTCTACGCAGACGACACCATTCTGTATACTTCCGGCCCTTCTTTGGACACTGTGTTAACAACCCTCCAGGCAAGCTTCAATGCCATACAACTCTCCTTCCGTGGCCTCCAATTGCTCTTAAATACAAGTAAAACTAAATGCATGCTCTTCAACCGATCGCTACCTGCACCTACCCGCCTGTCCAACATCACTACTCTGGACGGCTCTGACTTAGAATACGTGGACAACTACAAATACTTAGGTGTCTGGTTAGACTGTAAACTCTCCTTCCAGACCCATATCAAACATCTCCAATCCAAAGTTAAATCTAGAATTGGCTTCCTATTTCGCAACAAAGCATCCTTCACTCATGCTGCCAAACATACCCTTGTAAAACTGACCATCCTACCAATCCTCGACTTTGGCGATGTCATTTACAAAATAGCCTCCAATACCCTACTCAACAAATTGGATGCAGTCTATCACAGTGCAATCCGTTTTATCACCAAAGCCCCATATACTACCCACCATTGCGACCTGTACGCTCTCGTTGGCTGGCCCTCGCTTCATACTCGTCGCCAAACCCACTGGCTCCATGTCATCTACAAGACCCTGCTAGGTAAAGTCCCCCCTTATCTCAGCTCGCTGGTCACCATAGCATCTCCCACCTGTAGCACACGCTCCAGCAGGTATATCTCTCTAGTCACCCCCAAAACCAATTCTTTCTTTGGCCGCCTCTCCTTCCAGTTCTCTGCTGCCAATGACTGGAACGAACTACAAAAATCTCTGAAACTGGAAACACTTATCTCCCTCACTAGCTTTAAGCACCAACTGTCAGAGCAGCTCACAGATTACTGCACCTGTACATAGCCCACCTATAATTTAGCCCAAACAACTACCTCTTTCCCAACTGTATTTAATTTTTATTTATTTATTTATTTTGCTCCTTTGCACCCCATTATTTTTTTATTTCTACTTTGCACATTCTTCCATTGCAAAACTACCATTCCAGTATTTTACTTGCTATATTGTATTTACTTTGCCATCATTGCCTTTTTTTGCCTTTACCTCCCTTCTCACCTCATTTGCTCACATTGTATATAGACTTGTTTATACTGCATTATTGACTGTGTTTGTTTTTACTCCATGTGTAACTCTGTGTCGTTTTATCTGTCGAACTGCTTTGCTTTATCTTGGCCAGGTCGCAATTGTAAATGAGAACTTGTTCTCAACTTGCCTACCTGGTTAAATAAAGGTAAAATAAAATAAAATAAAATAAATAAATACCACCCACCACTGCGACTTGTATGCTCTAGTCGGCTGGCCCTCGCTACATATTCGTCGCCAGACCCACTGGCTCCAGGTCATCTACAAGTCCATGCTAGGTAAAGTCCCCCCTTATCTCAGTTCACTGGTCACGATGGCAACACCCATCCGTAGCACGCGCTCCAGCAGGTGTATCTCACTGATCATCCCTAAAGCCAACACCTCATTTGGCCGCCTTTCGTTCCAGTACTCTGCTGCCTGTGACTGGAACGAATTGCAAAAATCGCTGAAGTTGGAGACTTTTATCTCCCTCACCAACTTCAAACATCAGCTATCTGAGCAGCTAACCGATCGCTGCAGCTGTACATAGTCTATTGGTAAATAGCCCACCCATTTTCACCTACCTCATCCCCATACTGTTTTTATTTATTTACTTTTCTGCTCTTTTGCACACCAATATCTCTACCTGTACATGACCATCTGATCATTTATCACTCCAGTGTTAATCTGCAAAATTGTAATCATTCGCCTACCTCCTCATGCCTTTTGCACACATTGTATATAGACTCCCCCTTTTTTTCTACTGTGTTATTGACTTGTTAATTGTTTACTCCATGTGTAACTCTGTGTTGTCTGTTCACACTGCTATGCTTTATCTTGGCCAGGTCGCAGTTGCAAATGAGAACTTGTTCTCAACTAGCCTACCTGGTTAAATAAAGGTGAAATAAAAAATTTAAAAAGCACATATACATGCCCGTCTGAAGTTTGCCAATGAACATCTGAATGATTCAGAGGACAACTGGGTGAATGTGTTGTGGTCAGATGAGACCAAAATGGAGCTCTTTGGCATCAACTCAACTCACAGTGTTTGGAGGAGCAGGAATGCTGCCAATGACACCAAGAACACCATCCCCACCATCAAACATGGAGATGGAAACATTATGCTTTGGGGGTGTTTTTCTGCTAAGGGGACAGGACAACTTCAATGCATCAAAGGGATGATGGACGGGGCCATGTACCGTCAAATGAGAACCTCCTTCCCTCAGCCAGGGAAGGAGGTTCATTGAAAATGGGTCGTGGATGGGTATTCCAGCATGACAATGGCCCAAAACACATGGCCAAGGCAATAAAGGAGTGGCTCAAGAAGAAGCACATTAAGGTCCTGGAGTGGCCTAGCCAGTCTCCAGACCTTAATCCCATAGAAAATCTGTGGAGGGAGCTGAAAGTTCGAGTTGCCAAACGTCAGCCTTTAAACCTTAATGACTTGGAGAAGATCTGCAAAGAGTAGTGGGACAAAATCCCTCCTGAGATGTGTGCAAACCCGGTGGCCAACTACAAGAAACGTCTGGCCTGATTGCCAACAAGGTTTTTGCTACCAAGTAATAAGTCATGTTTTGCAGAGGGGTCAAATACTTATTTCCCTCATTAAAATGCAAATCAATTTATAACATTTTGACATGCATTTTTCTGGATTGTTTTGTTGTTATTCTGTCTCTCACTGATCAAATAAACCTACCATTAAAATTATAGACGGATAATTTCTTTGTCAGTGGGCAAACGTACAAAATCAGCAGGGGATCAAATTCCTTTTTTCCCTGACTGTAAATGTGCTTGAAAATCTATGGCAAGATGTCACGTCTAATCAAGGTGGGTGGAATCAGGCGCAGAGAGCAGAATGCGATAATAAAGTTTATTCTCCGGTGAACAAACAAACACGGTCAACCCAAACAAACACAGGGTGAAATTATCCAACATAGGATAACAGACTAACCGGAGAATAAGAAAACACAATAACCACGACAGACGAAAATGAATGACAAAATAAACAATCCCGCACAAAACAAGGGTGGGACAACCTACATTATATACAGACACTAATTAACTAAACAACACACAGGTGAAACCAATCAGACAAAACCAACAGATACACGAAAAGGGATCGGTAGTGGCTAGTAGGACGGTGACGACGAACGCCGAGCACCGCCCGAACGGGCAGGAGAGCAAACCTCGGCAGAAGTCGTGACAGTACCCCCCCTCCCTGACGCGCGGCTCCCGCAGCACGCCGCCACCGTCCTCGAGGACGACCCGGAGGACGAGGTGCCGGCCTGAGGAGAGACGCATGAAACGAGGGGTTAATACGGTAATACCTAGGAAGTTGTAACCTATAACACACCTCGTTTATTCTCCTCAGGACTTTGAACGGCCCCACACACTGCGGCCCCAGCTTCCGACAGGGCAGGCGGAGAGACAGGTTTCGGGTCGAGAGCCAGACCCTGTCCCCCGGTGCAAACATGGGGGTCTCACTGCGGTGTTGGTCAGCGCTCCTCTTCTGCCGTTCTCCCGCTAACCGTAATGAGTCCTGAACGGCCTTCCAGGTGTCGTTGGAGCGCTGTATCCATTCCTCCACCGCAGGAGCCTCGGTCTGACTCTGATGCCATGGAGCCAGGACCAGCTGGTAGCCTAACACACACTCAAAAGGAGACAAGTTAGTAGAGGAGTGGCGTAAGGAGTTCTGGGCTAGTTCGGCCCATGGAACATACCTAGCCCACTCACCAGGCCGGTCCCGACAATAGGACCGCAGAAACCTGCCCACATCCTGGTTAACGCGTTCCACCTGCCCATTACTCTCGGGGTGAAAACCTGAGGTTAAGCTAACCGAGACCCCCAGTCTCTCCATAAACGCCCTCCACACTCTGGACGTGAATTGGGGACCCCGATCAGAGACGATGTCCTCAGGCACCCCATAGTGCCGGAAGACATGGGTAAACAAAGCCTCAGCAGTCTGCAGGGCCGTAGGAAGACCGGGCAATGGAATGAGACGACAGGACTTAGAAAACCAATCCACAACGACCAGGATCGTAGTACTTCCCTGGGACAGGGGAAGGTCGGTGAGAAAATCCACCGATAAATGTGTCCAAGGCCGTTGTGGAACGGGGAGGGGTTGTAATTTCCCTCTAGGTAGGTGCCGAGGAGCCTTGCTCTGAGCACACACTGAGCAGGAGGAGACATAAAATCTCACGTCTTTAGCCAGTGTGGGCCACCAGTATCTCCCTCTCAGACTCTGCACTGTCCTCTTGATACCAGGATGACCCGAGGAGGGAAGAGTATGAGCCCACCTAATCAGCTTGTCCCGGACCACCCTCGGCACGTACTTGGTACCTACTGGACAGTTAGGAGGAGCCGGCTCTGACCGTGAGGCCCTCTCTATCTCAGCATCCACCTCCCATACCCCACCGGTGCCCCGAGACATGATGGTGGAATGATGGGAGTTGGCTCTACTGACCGTTCCTCGGTATCATAGAGGCGAGACAGTGCGTCAGCTTTAGTGTTTTGGGAGCCTGGCCGATATGTGAGGGTAAACTGGAACCTAGTAAAAAACATGGCCCATCTAGCCTGACGTGGATTTAGTCTCTTAGCTGCCCGGATGTACTCGAGATTACGATGGTCAGTCCAGATGAGAAAAGGGTGTTTAGCCCCCTCAAGCCAATGTCTCCACACCTTCAGAGCCTTGACTACAGCTAACAACTCCCGGTCCCCCACATCATAGTTTCGCTCCGCTGGGCTGAGCTTGCTCGAATAGAAAGCACACGGGCGGAGTTTGGATGGCACGCCTGAGCGTTGGGACAGCACGGCTCCAACCCCAGCCTCGGACGCATCCACCTCCACTATGAACGCTAAAGAGGGGTCCGGATGCGCCAACACGGGCGCATTGGTGAACAGCTCCTTCAGACGACTGAAAGCTCTGCCCGCCTCTGCTGACCAGCGCAAGCGCACCGGTCCTCCCTTCAGCAGTGAGGTGATGGGAGCAGCCACCTGACCAAAACCCCGGATAAACCTCCGGTAGTAATTGGCAAACCCTAAAAACCGCTGCACTTCTTTCACCGTGGTCGGAGTCGGCCAATTACGCACGGCTGTAACGCGATCATCCTCCATCAAATACGATACCCCAGGAAGGAAACGGACTGTTTAAAAAACTCACATTTCTCCGCCTTGCAATACAGGTCATGCTCCAGTAGTCGCCCAAGTACCTTACGCACCAGAGACACATGCTCCGCGCGTGTGGCAGAATAGATCAAGATGTCATCAATGTACACTACCACTCCCTGCCCGAGCAGGTCTCTGAGAATCTCATCTACGAAGGATTGGAAAACGGCTGGAGCATTCTTCAACCCGTATGGCATGACGCAGTACTCATAATGACCAGAAGTAGTACTAAATGCGGTCTTCCACTCATCTCCTCCCCGGATACGTACCAGATTATACGCGCTCCTCAGGTCCAGTTTTGTGAAGAATCGCGCCCCGTGAAATGATTCCATTGCCGTAGCAATGAGAGGTAGTGGGTAACTAAACCCCGCTGTGATGGAATTTAGACCTCTATAATCAATACACGGACGCAGACCTCCATCCTTCTTCTTCACAAAAAAGAAGCTTGAGGAGACGGGTGATATGGAGGGCTGAATGTACCCCTGTCCCAGCGATTCGGAAACATATGTTTCCATCGCAACTGTCTCCTCCTGGGACAATGGATACACGTGACTCCTAGGAAGTGCAGCGTTTTCCAGAAGGTTTATCGCGCAGTCCTCTCGACGATGAGGTGGTAATTGGGTCGCCTTCCCTTTACTGAAGGC
This sequence comes from Oncorhynchus kisutch, assembly GCF_002021735.2. Taxonomy (NCBI): domain Eukaryota; kingdom Metazoa; phylum Chordata; class Actinopteri; order Salmoniformes; family Salmonidae; genus Oncorhynchus; species Oncorhynchus kisutch. The sequence goes on from NC_034177.2 coordinate 38,041,344, forward strand.
GATAGCCAAATCGGCATATTCAGAGGGAATGCGCACGGTGGAAACTTGGTTTGGACTCTCCACCGTAGTCGCACCAACGGCAACTCCTATACACCTACCTGAACACTCCTCTGACCACCCCTTAAGAGCCCCCTGTCGCCATAAAATCACCGGGTTGTGTTGAGCTAACCAGGGAACCCCCAACACCACTGGAAACGCAGGTGAATCTATAAGGAACAGGCTAATCTGCTCCTTATGATCACCCTGCGTTACCATGTCCAGCGGCACCGTAGCCTCCCTAATTACTCCTGACCCTAATGGTCGGCTATCTAAGGAGTGCACGGGGAAAGGTCGATCTAACGACACCAGGGGAATCCCTAGCCTTAACGCAAGCCTACGATCCATAAAATTCCCAGCTGCGCCTGAATCGACTAGCGCCTTATGCTGTAGAGAGGGGGAAAAACCAGGGAAAGAAATCAATACAAACACATGACCGACAGGAAGCTCTGAATGAGTTTGGTGCTTACTCACCTGGGGTGATCGAGCAGTGTTCCGCCTGTCCTCCCTACTCCTAGACGAGTTCCTCCAGCACCGGTTGGACGTGTGCCCTCGTCAACCACAACTGGTGCAGGAGGACACTCCTCCTCCGGTCCCCCTTGAAGCCGTACCTCCCAATTCCATAGGGATAGGAACAGGGGGGCTGGGGATTGGAAACGACAGGACCTGATCCGAACGCCCGCGAGCAGCCAGCAGGTTGTCGAGACGGATAGCCAGATCGATAAGTCCATCCAGAGTGAGTGTGGTGTCCCGACATGCCAGCTCCCTGCGGACGTCCTCATTGATACTACATCTAAAATGATCAATCAAGGCCCTGTCGTTCCATCCTGCTCCTGCTGCCAAAGTCCTAAACTCTAGGGCAAAATCCTGTATTGCTCCTCGTCTCCTGACGCAGGTGAAACAACCGTTCACCCGCCGCCCGACCCTCGGGTGGATGGTCAAAAATAGCTCGGAATCGGCTGGGGTGAACTCTGGGTAATTATCCTTAGCCGAGTCCGGACCATTCCACACTGCGTTGGCCCACTCGAGGGCTCGCCCAGTCAAACAGGAGATGAGGGCGCACACGCTCTCCTCTCCAGAGGGAGCAGGACGCACGGTAGCCAGGTATAGTTCCAGCTGAAGGAGGAAACCCTGGCACCCAGCCGCCGATCCGTCAAACTCCCGTGGAAGTGTCAGCCAAAGAGCCCCAGAGCCAGATGTGGTCGCAGAAACAGGAGGTGCTGGAGAAGGGGTTGCTAAAGATGAGGTGGGGAGGCCACTCCTCTCCCATCGATCCATTTTCTCCATCATTTGGTCCATAGCAGAACCAATCCGGAGAATCAGGCTGGTATGATGGAGGACCCTCTCTTCCATCGATGGGAGAGGAGACGCTGCTGCTCCTGCTGATTCCATGGCGGGTGCGGGATTCTGTCACGTCTAATCAAGGTGGGTGGAATCAGGCGCAGAGAGCAGAATGCGATAATAAAGTTTATTCTCCGGTGAACAAACAAACACGGTCAACCCAAACAAACACAGGGTGTAATTATCCAACATAGGATAACAGACTAACCGGAGAATAAGAAAACACGATAACCACGACAGACGAAAATGAATGACAAAATAAACAATCCCGCACAAAACAAGGGTGGGACAACCTACATTATATACAGACACTAATTAACTAAACAACACACAGGTGAAACCAATCAGACAAAACCAACAGATACACGAAAAGGGATCGGTAGTGGCTAGTAGGACGGTGACGACGAACGCCGAGCACCGCCCGAACGGGCAGGAGAGCAAACCTCGGCGGAAGTCGTGACACAAGACTTGAAAATGGTTCTCTAGCAATGATCAAAAACCAATTTGACAGAGTTTGAAGAATTTTGTAAAGAATGTGTGAATATTGTACACTCAAGGTGTGGATTGCTCTTAGAGACTTATTCAGATTCACAGCTGTAATCGCTGTCAAATGTGATTCTAACATTAGTATCACAGCGGTGAGTCTTTCTGGGTAAGTCTCCAAGAGCTTTCCACACTAGGATTGTACAACATTTGCCTATCATTCTTTTCAAAATTCTTCAAGCTCTGTCAAATTTGTTGTAACTCATGTAATGCAAACCTAATTGTTGCACAGTCTCTGCTTGTTGTACAGCACTCCCCCATCCAATTAATATGGCTCAATGGTTCCAGAGCTGAAATAACATGAGAAAAGCCTTCCATCTGCCTGGCTAACCCAAAACTCTAGGTCCAGAATAGGTCCCCAGTACAATGTATCAGTAGTAATGGGCACTGGCCTTTACCAACATACACCACCTGAGAATTTACAATCTGGTCGAGACATTTAGCATCACACAGCGGCCCAGCCAGGAGCGGGTGAGGAAAATCTGAGCGTCAGCAGGTTCCATGTCTTGCGCTGCATGTTGAATCCACATCAGCACCGCCATCTGTTTCTCCCATAATGTTTCTCTAATCATCCAGACCGGGTGTAGCAGGGCTAATAGAGTTGAAATCCCAAGGAGCTAGCGACTTTAATAGGAACATGAGAATGCAAACTCCATTATGCCAGACAGCCTGCTATGCCCTTACACAAGGCAGGCCCATGGAATGACCATTAGCTTTGTTCAATACGGGAAAGATTTGCTGTTCCGTTGGAGTTTTAATGCAAGTAACTTACTGTATGGTTGTTTTCACCAACACAGGGGCTCAAGAAAAAGTTTGGTTTGCCCACCAATCCCTCATGGACATAACAGTCACTCACTTGCAAGTTAAATATTTACCAAGAAACGTTCCAGTTTAAAGAAAACTTAAACGATTGCACCAAAATATTTGTGTCGTGTTACTGGAAAAATTGCATTGTTTTTCTGTTTGTTTTTTTACGCAAAAATATGAACAAATAGTATGTTTAGGTGTGAAAAAACGGAAGTGAAGAAGATTTATTCCAAACAAGTACCCTTCCCACCAACTTCATCTGTTACATGAACATGCAAGCAAATGTAATTTTCTCTTCACAGGCAAATCTTATAAATCTGTTTCATTCACGCAATTAAAGCATCCTTGACCTGTTGCAATGCCTGCATTTTCACACTTTTGGACACATTTTGTATCACATCTCACCATCTCCAAATCATTAAAAAACTATTCCTTAGACATGCTTATGTATGCTGGATTTAAAATAAATTACGCAAAGCCCTGGAATAAAAGAAAGGGGGCAAACTTCACTGTGAAAACTAAAATAAGCAGCCAGACATTTGCATCTGTTTATATTCGCTTTGAAACTCCAAGCGCCTTTCACTGATCTTTCGGTCAGAGACAAACACCACATATTTATTGGGGATGTTCAAACTGGTGTGGGTGTTTGTCGGCTAATTAATTACAACTTTTGAAGTGTCGGGGGAAAAAAACAAAGTCTTTATTTTGTCACGGTCGTCCTCCTCTTCATCTGAAGAGGAGAGGCGAGAAGGATCGGACCAAAATGCGGCGTCGTAAGTGTCCATGGTAAATCTTTAATACCGAAAGTACTGACACTGTATACAAAACAATAAACAAATGACGACCGTGAAGCTACAACATAGACAATCACCCACAAACAAACAGTGCAACCCAGGCTACCTAAGTATGATTCTCAATCAGAGACAACTAATGACACCTGCCTCTGATTGAGAACCATACTAGGCCGAAACATAGAAATACCCAAATTATAGAAAAACAAACAGACTGCCCACCCAACTCACGCCCTGACCATACTAACTAAATACAGAACACAGGAAATAAAAGTCAGAACGTGACATATTTGTGGCTGGTGTCTATTCTTAAATTGATTTTTGGAGCAGTTTGTCATGAATTTAGGTTTTCTTACTAGATATTTTCTTCATGTATTTTCTTCTATTTCCAGTTTCTATATTCTCCCATGGGAATGATAAACAGTTGGGTAGTAGCTCACCAGTTTCCCCTTCACACACAATGCATAGGCGGCAGCATGCGTTTAGTGCATTGAGGGTCAAAGCTCAGTATGTGAGCACCCTGTGTCAACCCATTTTAAAGACATGTATTTTAATGGTATAAAGGTATTACCTTTTAATGTGGCATGAACACAACCAGTCATGATGTTTCCATCTGATTGTCAAACAAATCGATTCAAATGTTACAAACACCAAAAGGTGTAATGACATTAAACCAAAAAGTGTAATGACACACTCGTGTAACCTGAATTAACTGATGCGTTTTGCTGACAAATGGGACACCTGAAAACAGGGTTGTCAATTGGGTATTGCAGATTATGGCAGTCATCATAACCTAGCTCAACACCAACATTTTAAAATAGGCTGCTAAAATCATTCCAATCCCAATTATAAGGCAATGGCAGTTTAGCGTATTAGGGCTGGCTTTTAGGCCCAGTTGATACAATGTTGCAAGTTCACTAGCGGGCTGGACCCAGTCAATAAATGTTGCAAGTTCGCTAGCGAATGCTCAAGACAAACAGAGACAGACGGAGTAGAGAGAAATGTAATTGAAATAACCTGAACCAACTGTCGGCGGTTTAAACCATAATGGAGAGGTGGGGGTGTTTGTTTAATTTGGAAGACGTTTTTATTTTCATATTTACCACTGTAGCAGTACAAAAATGGCATTTTAAACTGCATTGAATGTCGAGACCTCAAGCCTGGTAGAGTATAATTTCAGAGCATTTCACAAAACCAAACTTTTGTTCAATCTGTCCCCATTAATAAGTAGAACAGAGTCAGAAGGGTTGGGGGTTGGCTGAGAAAGACTCTCAGTATCTATCACCCCTTACCTTCCAAGACAACCTTTCAAATCCATTTTGTCCTCGAGCTTTAGCCAAGCGTGGTGTTAGTTTAAAAAAAAGCCTGTTTATGCATATAAAAGGAGAGATGGGTCTCATACTCAGCCAACAGAGGTGAAAAGAGGTGTGTGTGGGACCAAGCTAGGTTCAGATTCAGCAGGCCTCCTCGGCATCATCAAAGCTCCACTCCACACTTACACCAGGGGTAAAGCTAATATTCACACACTGCTCCTCTCAGTGTGGTGCACAGCTCTACTCACTGTCACTCAAGTGCTTCTCCAGATGTTTTCTAACTAGGTTGGACTGTATGCACACGTAATATCTATCAAGGTTACATGTCTACAGTATCATCCCCAAAAACATAATTTTCTAGTTTCTTTCATCGGCCTTCGAATATTTTATGCGGGAAGGGACATAATTGGATAACTTCATTGCAATACACAAATTCTTAGGAGCAGAGCACTTCCCTATAATGAGGACAAATCACAAGATGTATTGCTATCATGTAGCCATAGCCATTCCCACACATTTTTACACCCGTTATTTAATTATTTATCGATGCACCCTTGAACTAGACTGCATCAGTTAAAGTTGCATTTATGAATCATTCATTGCCCCCAGTTCAAATGCATGCACCGATACATACATAATATCTCATTGATCTTTCAATTACCTCTAAGATTTGAGAGCTGTGGCTAATAACTGGGTTTGGTATACAGTATTGTGTTATACTGCTGTGGATGGTGTGCTTGCTCATGGCTAATGGTCAATGGAACAATACTTACTGTACGCAGAAGTGGAAACACTAAACTCTCAAGGATTGAGATCTCCAGCAGAGGAAAAACAACAGCACGGGTTTAGACAGGCAGCCAAAGTTTTATATTTTTTTTCACAAATTCGTATTTTGACCAATCAGATCAGCTCTGAAAAATATCTGACGTGAAAATATCTAATGTGATGGGTAAAAAGAACAATTAGTGGAAATAAAATCAGAATTGGGGTGCTTGTCTAAACGCAGCCTAAGTAGAGCCCTTGCCTGATATACTGCACATTTGGAATGCAGTGAACACAGCCCAGATGTCCCACCGTGGCAGAGCAGTTAACTTCTGCAAAGACAATGATTAAAAAGTCCAACCTGAACAGACATTTTGTTTTAAACCAGGTGAAACACAGAGGCACTTTTCCCCAAGCAGGTGTTTTGTTAGTTATCTGTAAAAATCTAACATTAAGTTGCCCCTATGGCTATGTAACTAACATACAAGTAACATAGGTTTTAATATGTCAGCACATGGTAATAGGGTTATTGCGCAATTGGAAAAAGGAATATGTAATTAGACATTAATTTTCTGAAGGTTATTCCACATTTGTAACTACTAACGTTATTACATATTATCTTGTACCAATATGTAACTAATGTTTTGTAATTACACATTTGAAAGTCACATGTGAATTACTGTGTTAACAACTTACAACAAATATGACTAAATTACATGTAACTACAAGGTGTCACTACCTTCGACTCCACATTATTTTTTATGAAAAACAAATGAAAGTCCCACTAAAGGTTAATGGTCGCATACACAGATTTGTTACTAGCTCCAATAGTGCAATAGGGGCAGCAAGTAGCCTAGTGGTTAGATCATTGGGCCAGTAACTGAAAGGTTGCTAGATCAAATCCTCAAACTGACAAGGTAAACATCTGTCGTTCTGCCCCTGAACAAGACAGTTAACCCACTGCTCCTAGACCGTCATTGTAAATAAGAATGTGTTCTTAATTGACTTGCCTAGTTAAATAAAGAATAAATAAAATAGAATGTCTCACAAATACAAAAATAAAATAAAAAATCCAGAAATAACAATCCAAGGAGATATATTAGAATGAGCATGTGTGAGAATCCATAGTATAAATATGTGCATAGACAAGTATATCATTAGGAATTGAAAATACTAGGTATGTCAGGATTGGTACCTACAGTACCAGGCAAAAGTTTGGACACACTTACTTATTCAAGGGTTTCCTTTATTTGTTTAACTATTTTCTACATTGTATAATAATAATGAAGACATCACAACTATGAATAACACATATGGAATCATGTAGTAATCAAAAAAGTGTTAAACAAATCAATACATGTGAAATATTTTAGATTCTTCAAAGTAGCCACCCTTTGCCTGACGACAGCTTTGCACACTCTTGGCATTCTCTCAACCAGCTTCATGAGGTAGTCACCTGGAATGCATTTCAATAAACAGGGGTGCCTTTTTAAAAGTTAATTTGTGGAATTTCTTTCATTCTTATGCGTTTGCCTATCAGTTGTGTTGTGACAGGTTAGGGGTGGTATACAGAAGAGAACCCTATTTGGTAAAAAAAAAAAAAGTCCATATTATGGCAAGAACAGCTCAAATAAGCAAAGAGAAATGACAGTCCATCATTACTTTAAGACATGAAGATCAGTCAATATGGAAAATTGCAAGAACTTCAAACATTTCTTCAAGTGCGGTCGCAAAAACCATCAAGTGCTATGATGAAACTGGCTCTCATGAGGACCACCACAAGAAAGGAAGACCCAGAGTTACATCTGCTGCAGAGGATAAGTTCATTAGAGTTACCAGCCTCAGAAATTGCAACCCAAATAAATGTTTCACAGAGTTCAAGTAAAAGACACACCTCAACATCAACTGCTCAGAGGAGAATGGGGGAATCAGACATTCATGGTGGAATTGCTGCAAAGAAACCATTTCAATTATATGAAGAGACTTGCTTGGTCCAAGAAACACGAGCAATGGAAATAAGACAGGTGGAAATCTGTCCTTTGGTCCGATGAGTCCAAATTTTTGATTTTTGGCTCCAACCATTGTGTCTTTGTGAGACGCAGAGTAGGTGAAAGGATGATCTCTGCATGTGTAGTTCCCACCGTGAAGAATAGAGGAGGAAGTGTGATGGTGCTTTGCTTGTAACAGTGTCTGTGATTTATTTAGAATTCAAGGCACACTTAACCAGCAAGGTTACCACAGCATTCTGCAGCGATACGCCATCCTATCTGGTTTGTGCTTAGTGGGACTTTAATTTATTTTTCAATAGGACAATGACCCAACACACCTCCAGGCTGTGTACGGGCTATTTGACCAAGAAGGAGAGTGATGGAGTGCTGCATCAGATGACATGGCCTGCATAATCATCTGACCTCAACCCAATTGAGATGGTTTGGGGTGAGTTGGACCGCAGAGTGAAGGAGAAGCAGCCAAGAAGTGCTCAGCATATGTGGGAACTCCTTCAAGACTGCTGGAAAAGAAATCCAGATGAAGCTGGTTGAGAGAATGCCAAGAGTGTGCAAAGCTGTCATCAAGGCAAATGGTGGCTACATTGAAGAATCTAAGATATATGTTGATTTGTTTAACACTTTTTTTGGTTACTGTGTTATTTCAAAGTGTTGATGTCTTCACTATTATTCCACACTGTAGAAAATAGTAAAAATAAAACAAGAACTCCTTGAATGAGTAGGTGTGTCCAAACTTTTGACTGGTACTCTATGTAACTACCACCTCGTTAACAGTTATTAGTTGTTAATTATATAGTAATAGGGGCAAATTAATGTAAAGTCTTATCGAGTTCTCAGAGTGATAAACTGATCAAAGGTGTCCTCTAAACATGTGGTATGATGAACATTAATAACATAAAATTTTTACTGTTGGATATGTTATTTAGCTCACTATAGTTTGGGTTTGTTTTTGCCTGAGGAGCATACTGTACTATATGGGGTTTATTTCCCAATTACAGGGCCAAGTTTGCTATCAATCGTTGCAGTATTATGAAATGATTCAATACATCTACTTTACTTTTCTACCCCAGAGATGTTATGAAGGACCATGTGGTGAATAGTCATAAGAGATAAAGTTAACATTTCTTTAAGGGTAAGTGAGGGATACTCCTAAGGGCAAATTAAATGAGACTCCAGAAGGCTGCAAGCTCAGGACCTTTTCTATTTGTGGTACAATAATGATGGTTAAGAGGAGGCCTTTAAGTTAGTTTTAATATAATCATCCAATACTGCATACAAATTGATGTCTTTACAAAAACACACATCTTTGAAGAAACTAACAAATTACATACTCTTTGGCTCTCAGAAATAGTGATATTGTATACTTAAGGTTATGTGGATGTCTCTACGACATTTGTAACATTGTTTGAATATTCAAATTCGATCTTCAGCTGTCCCATAGTAGAGAACAAGTCGAGGGGGGACAGGCAGGCAGCGTTTCTCAGCCAGTCAAAATCATGAATCATCTTGCATAATTTTTATGGATATAGACAAATAAATGTAAATTGAAAAAAGGTCCAACTAAACAAAGTGCACCTACTGTAGTTTGCAATCTTTCCAGCTTCAGTTTTAAGTGTTTGTGTTAGCTGTGTTGTTGGCTAGCTCCTCTGAACAAGTGTCCTGGCGAGTGAGCACATGTTCTATGCCAAGCGAAATTGTGTCTCATTAACTCATTGTTATGGATGTATCCAAATAAATGTCACTAGAAAACAACATAAACAAATGTAAATACAACTACTGTTGTTATTCTACCTGACCTGTTTGTCGCGACTGTAAATTAGCAGTAGTTGGCTAGCTAGCAAGCAAGGGATAAGAACGTTCCCAGCCAGAATGGCAATGGAACACCTAGAACGAACGACTGGGCATCTATTGCAAATGAACCAACAGAACGAACGATCAGCCGGCTTGGGTAGGAACCCTAGATTTGTGTCGGGACTACAGTCGTGGCCAAAAGTTTTGAGAATGACACAAATATTAATTTCCACTAAGTTTGCTGCTTCAGTGTCTAGATATTTTTGTCAGATGTTACTATGGAATACTGAAGTATAATTACAAGCATTTCATAAGTGTCAAAGGCTTTTATTGACAATTACATGAAGTTGATGCAAAGAGTCAATATTTGCAGTGTTGACCCTTCTTTTTCAAGACATCTGCAATCCGCCCTGGCATGCTGTCAATTAACTTCTGGGCCACAACCTGACTGATGACAGCCCATTCTTGCATAATCAATGCTTGGAGTTTGTCAGAATTTGTGGGTTTTTGTTTGTCCATCCGCCTCTTGAGGATTGACCACAAGATCTCAATGGGATTAAGGTCTGGGGAGTTTCCTGGCCATGGACCCAACATATTGAAATGTTGTTCCCTGAGCTTCTTAGTTATCACTTTTGCCTTATGGCAAGGTGCTCCATCATCCATTGTTCGTCACCAAACTGTTCATGGATGGTTGGGAGAAGTTGTGTTGGTACAATTCTTTATTAATGGCTGTGTTCTTAGGTAAAATTGTGAGTGGTCTCAGGATGCTTTACTGTTGGCATGACACAGGACTGATGGTAGCGCTCACCTTGTCTTCTCCGGACAAGCTTTTTTTCCGGATGCCCCAAACAAATAACTTTACACCAGTGCTCAGCAGTCCAATCCCTGTACCTTTTGCAGAATATCAGTCTGTCCCTGATGTTTTTTTCTGGAGAGAAGTGGCTTCTTTGCTGCCCTTCTGACACCAGGCCATCCTCCAAAATATCTTCACCTCACTGTGCATGCAGATGCACTCACACCTGCCTGCTGCCATTCCTGTGCAATCACTGTACTGGTGCCCCGATCCCGCAGCTGAATCAATTTTAAGAGACGGTCCTGGAGCTTGCTGGACTATCTTGGGCGCCCTGAAGCCTTCTTCACAACAATTTAACTGCTCTCCTTGATGTTCTTGATGAGCCGATAAATGGTTGATTTAGGTGCAATCTTACTGGCAGCAATATCCTTGCCTGTGAAGCCCTTTTTGTGCAAAGCAATGATGATGGCACCTGTTTCCTTGCAGGTAACCATGGTGGAATGAGGAAGAACAATGATTCCAAGCACCACCCTCCTTTTGAAGCTTCCAGTCTGTTATTCGAACTCAATCAGCATGACAGTGTGATCTCCAGCCTTGTCCTCGTCAACACTAACACCTGTGTTAATGAGAGAATCACTGACATGATGTCCAGCTGGTCCTTTTGTGGCAGGGCTGAAATTCAGTGGAAATATTTTGGGGGATTCAGTTAATTTGCATGGCAAAGAGGGACTTTGAAATTAATTGCAATTCATCTGATCACTCTTCATAACATTCTGGAGTATATGCAAATTTCCATCATACAAACTGAGGCAGCAGACTTTGTGAAAATTTATATTTGTGTCATTCTCAAAAATGTTGGGCACAACTGTATATCTTGTGGAAGAATGCAACAGTTTTAATCAAAATATGTAAATCATTATTTGAATATATTGGTAACCCGTATAAAAGTGATAATGCCCTCGAAGTAGGTGTTTAGAGGATATTTGGCACAGTTTGCCGGCCCTCGACATTGTCTCTGGCCTAAAACACCCATACCAATATATCCTCCAAACTCCGGCTCCTCTGCCATTATCACTTATACACCCCAAGGTGAATGAGGGGAGCTTTCAGTGCACAGTTGATTACCGATGACAGCCTGTAAAAAAAATACTTACTGTACAATTCACGGTCCACAACACAAGCAAAGTTTACCTTCCATCTTTTTCTCTCTCCCACCCTCCATCCAGCTCTCTCCCATCCATCCATCCCTTTCTCTCCCCTTCTTCCTCCCACCATCCATCCCTTGCCCTCCATTTCTCTCTCTCTCCCACTCTCCATCTCTCTCTCCCTCCTATAGCCCTTCTGTGGTGGTTCTCTAAGGATGGAACCATACCATATTCTGCTCTACAACAGCTCTTATGGATTAATCATTTTGTTTTCTGTTTCCTGTCTGTGTCTGCATCCTCCCTGTGCCAGTTGAATTGATGCTGTGGTTTCATAGACTATGTCAACACTCACATATTGTAATTTTAGTTTTATGTAACCTAGACTGAGATATTGATTGATAGTTATAACAGTTTTGGTTTTGCAATATTTTACTTCTCAAAAATTATCTTATTTAATTCCATGAGCTATCTTCATGGACATGCCATGGGGAAGGGAGGGTGGAGAAGCTGCAGTGGAGAAAGGTTAACCTTTTTAACCAACAGAAGTTAGGACAATATTATTTAATGATTCTTCCACCAAGTTCCCTGAATAAAAGCAAAGAAAATGCTTTGTCTTTACTCCGGAAGACAACAAAACACTTTTAGATATGAAACATTTAATTAGTTGTAGTTGAATGTATTACAGTAAAACTTCAATTAATCTCAAAAAGCCGCTTGTCCCTTTTAATAGCCGGGCAACGGCACACGTTTCAGCAAATAAACGCCTTTTTAAAATAAACACTGCATCAACATTAATTGTTTTACAAGGTTACAATGAATTGTTTATGAGGATAAAAGTTAGATTCAGTTATTCATTTAGTAATGACTCAAAAATAGGATGGCAATCATCCAATTGTATTGCCAGTAAGAAAATGCTAGCCATTGGCTGCTAACAGCTGAGAACTGCAAGCTAATAGGCATGCACAAAATCAGTCAACAACTTCGGGAGTGCAGAACCCCAGACATGGTCCGATCACCCTCTAGTGGCAAAAGGAAGAACTGCCAAAAACGCACACTCAAAGAGGAGAATAATTATTCTGTCAAGGAAAAGTGTTTTGTTGTTGTTGAAATAGAGGCATACTAAGACAAAATAAATGATACACAGTGTGTAAATGATAACACATTTGTGCAGGAAATGAAGAAATTGATTCAAATGCTGGACGTGAAAGCTGAAATTAAACAATGAACTGTCCAAATGAAGAAAAGCTGGTTGCATTAACCCTTGTCTGGTGTTCGGGTCTGTGGGACCCATTTTCAATATTTACTAAAATAACAATTATACAATGAATTATTTTTTCAACCTGACACTCATTGGCCTTGTGTGTGTGTGTTTGTGTGTGTGTGTGTTTGTGTGTGTGTCTGACTCTCCTAACTTGGCCTGCTGTAACTATATACAGTACCAGTCAAAGTTTGGACACACTTACTCATTCAAGGGATTTTCTTTATTTGTACTATTCTACATTGTAGGATGATAGTGAAGACATTAAAATTATAAAATAACATGTATGGGATAATGTATTAACAATAGTATATATTTTAGATTTTAGATTCTTCAAATTAACCACCCTTTGCCTTGATGACAGGTTTGCACACGCTTGGCATTCTCTCAACCAGCTTCATGAGGAATGATTTTCCAACAGTCTTGAAGGAGTTCCCACATATGCTGTCTGCTTTTCCTTCACTCTGCGGTCCAACTCATCCCAAACCATCTCAACATGGGCTGAGAGCAGGGGATTGTGGAGGCCAGGTCATCTGATGCAGCGCTCCATCACTCTCATTCTTGTAAAATAGCCCTGACACAGCCCTGAGGTGTGTTTTGGGTATTTCTCCTGTTGAAAAACAAATGATAGTCCCACTAAGTGCAAACCCAATGGGATGGTGTATCGCTGCCGAATGCTGTGGTAGCGATGCTGGTTAAGTGTGCCTTAAATTCGAAATAAATCAGACAGTGTCACCAACAAAGCACCATCACACCATCACCCCTCTTTCATGCTTCACTGTGGGAACCACATATGCCGAGATCATCCGTTCACCTACTCTGCGTCTCACAAAGACACGGGAGTTGGAACCAAAAATCTCAAATATGGACTCATCACACCAAAGGACATATTTCCAAAGGTCTACTATCCATTGTTCGTGGTTTTTGGGCAAACAAGTCTCGTTTTATTATTGGTGTCCTTTAGTATTGGTTTCTTTGCAGCAATTCGACCACAACGGTGTGATTCACGCAGTCTGCTCTGAACAGTTGATGTTGAGATGTGTCTGTTTTACTTGAACTCCGTGAAGGATTTATTTGGGCTGCAATCTGAGGTGCAGTTAACTCTAATGAACTTAACCTCTGCAGCAGAGGTAACTCTGGGTCTTCCATTCTTGTTGCGGCCCTAATGAGGAGCCAGTTCCATCATAGCGCATGATGGTTTTTGCGACTGCACTTGAAGAAACTTTCAAAGTTCATGAAATGTTCAAATTGACAGACTGTTGTTTTTATTTGCTTATTTGAGCTGTTCTTGACATAACAGGGACTTTTACCAAATAGGGCTATCATCTGTATACCACCCCTACCTTGTCACATCACAACTGATTGACTCAAACGCATTAAGAAGGAAAGAAATTCCACAAATTAACTTTGAACAAGGCACACCTCGTGATGGGTCCATTGGCTGTCATCTAGTGGACATTTTGCTCTATTGCCTTCAGCTATGGTTAGACTGTTGTTCATGTTTTGCTGTGTTCTAGTGTACTATGGTATATATAGCTTTCTTATTCTTGACACCTCTCCCAGTCATATTTAAGGTTAGAACTACCTTGTGTTCTGATACTTCTAGTTTGGAGTTGTATTTTTATGATAACATTGCTACAGTATTTCACCTTTTAATGTGTATAGTATTGCTTACTAGGTCCAATCAATTGTGTAACCACTCCTTCTTCCAATTAGGGCTAATTGTAAAGCTGTTAAAAAGAGAGAACGTGTATTCCTTTTTTTGTACTCCCTGATGAAGACCATGCAGCCGGTTTAAAAAAAACGTTGTTTCTATTGAACATGCCATACTAATAAAGGCATTTTAATCAATTATATGAAGAGTGCCTTGGTCCTTCTTTCTTTTTGATGACCAATTTACCCCTTTTACCAAAGAGCACCTTCTATCTACCAAAATGTACTATTGTGTACCTTAGTAGCGCTTCCCTCCCTCCTCTTTCTACTAGTTAAGGCACACCTGTTAATTGAAATGCATTCCAGATGACTACCTTATGAACCTGGTTGAGGGAATGCCAAGAGTGTCACACCCTGATCTGTTTCACCTGTCCTTGTGCGTATCTCTACCCCCCTAAAGGCGTCGCCCATCTTCCCCATTATCCCATGTATTTATACCTGTGTTTTTCTGTCTGTCTGTTGCCAGTTCATCTTGTTTGTCAAGCTTACCAGTGTTCGTCCTGTCAGATCCTGTCATTTCCCTGCCTCTCTTTTTCTCGTCCTCCTGGTTTTGACCATTGCCTGTCCTGACCTTGTACCCACCCGCCTGACCACTCTGCCTGTCCCTGAGACTTCCTGCCATCCTGTACCTCTGGCCCACCTCTGGATTATTGACCTCTGCCTACCCTGACCCTGAGCCTGCCTGCCTTGACCTGTTGTTTGCCTGCCCCTGGTGTTACAATAAACATTGTTATTTCACACGGTCTGCACTTGGGTCTTACCTTGATTCTTGATAGTACGAACTGGCCATGACTGCGCCAGCTGCGTGATGCCATCTCCTACCAAGGAGCCACCGGGAGGCACGAGGAACTGCTTCGTGGCCTTATAGAGGGGGACCAAACGATGGCTGAATACCATGACTGGGCATTGAACAGTTTGCTGGAGCAATTCCACAGATTGTCTGGGAGGCAGCCCCGCAGCTCCATCTCATCGGCACTCCACCTTCTCGGGAGCCCCGTTTACCACCCTAGGGACAATTCAATGGAGAGTCGAGCACCTGTCGGGCGTTTCTAGCTCAGTGTGCCCTCATTTTCGAGCTTCAGCCCTCCTCCTTCCCCTCAGATTGCTCCAAGGTAGCCTATCTCATCATGTTGATGGCCAGGAGGGACTCTCACCTGGGCTACTGCTATATGGGAACATCAGTCGGCCATATGCATTAGTCTGGAAGGAATCGTGGAAGAGGTGATGGTTAACTGGAGGAGATAAGCTGCCCGGGAACTAATCCAGCTTCGGCAGGACTCCTGCAGTGTGGCTGACTATGTGATAGATTCCCTCACATTGGCAGCAGAGAGTGCTTGGAACCAGGAAGCACTGTTTGATATGTTACTGTACAACGTCTCGGAGGAGGTCAAGGTCAAGCTCGCTGCTCTGGGGTTCTCGATTCTCAGATCTCAATTCCCTCATCGCTTTGACCATTCATATCGATGGGCGATTACGGGAACAACGGAGGGAGGGGAAATTCGACTTCGGTCACATGTCCAGGGATTCCACCATGTCTCCGAGTAACCCCGGAAGTCCCTGACGATCCCATTGCCGAGAGAACCCGAGGACTCCCGACCTGCCCCGAGAGTCGTTGGAGTCGGCCAAGTTGCCGCATCCCGAGCCTATGCAAAAAGGCAGAGCTGGGCTATTGCCAGCGGAACAGCAATACAGGATCAACATGAAGAGTTGTCTGTATTGCTGGACTCTTGGTCATTTTATGTTCTCTTGTCCTTTTAAGAGACCAGGTTCACTAGTATTAGTGAGTACTCTGGTTGGCCATATGGAGAACTTTCCTGCTTCCCTTGCTCGCACCCCTGTTCCAGCTGTACCCCTGTTCATTGCTGGACGGGCGCCCTATAGGCCGGGTCACTCATATTACCACTCCCATCAACCTACGTGTGTCAGAGAATCACAGCGAGACTATTCAATTCCTGCTCATCAAGTCTTCTCAGATTTTCATGGTATTGGGATTCTCCTGGTGCCAGGAGAACAACAATCCCCTCATTGACTAGGCTACTAGTGCCATCATGGGCTGGAGCCCTTCCTGCCACACTCATTTCCTGAAGTTAGCTCTGCCTGCCTCGGGACATCTTCCGGGAGGCTTGGAAATTTCCCTGGACCTCTCCACCAGCCCTGCAGAGTACTAGGACCTCCAGGAGGGGTTCAGTAAGGCCCGGGCCAATTCGCTTCCGCAGAACCGACCTGTGTCCAAGAAGGTCAAGCCTGAGGCGCTGGTACGCAGCGTACATGGTTAGACACAGCGTAAATGGTTAGACACATCCTGAAGGTTTGACCTCGGTCGAGGGGAGCCAGGCCTTATCTCTGAGTTCCAACGCCGGCACCCAGCTCAATCAGGTATGCGCCCTTGTAGAATGCCAGATGGCATCCCTGGAGAGGGGGGTACTGTCACGCCATGATCTGTTTCACCTGTCCTTGTGCTTGTCACCAGCCCCCTCCAGGTGTCGCCCATCTTCCCAATTAACCTGTGTCATTATACCTGTGTTTTCTGTCTGTTGCCAGTTCATCTTGTTTGTCAAGCTTACCAGCATTCGTCCTGTCAGATCCTGTCTTTTTTCTGCCTCTCTTTTTCTCGTCCTCCTGATTTTGACCCTTGCCTGTCCTGACCTCGTAACCGCCTGCCTGACCTCTCTGCCTGTCCCGGACCCTGAGCCTGCCTGCTGTCCTGTACCTCTGTCCCACCTCTGGATTATTGACCTCTGCTTACCCTGACCCCGAGGCTGCCTGCCGTCTGGTACCTTTGCTCCACCTCTGGATTTCTGATTTCTGCCTGTCCCTGACCCTGATCCTGGCTGCCTTGACCTGTCGTTTGCCTGCCCCTGGTGTTACAATTGTAATTATTTGCCTACCTCCTCATGCCTTTTGCACACATTGTATATAGACTCCCCCTTTGGTTTCTACTGTGTTATTGACTTGTTAATTGTTTATTCCATGTGTAACTCTTTGTTGTCTGCTCACACTGCTATGCTTTATCTTGGCCAGGTCGCCAATCCAAGATGGCGTAGCAGTAAGTCGTCCTGTCGTGTCGTGTCCCTGTATATTTTGTTTATATTTTGTTTATTTTTCGTTTTTTTACATATTTTTCGTTTTTTACATAGCTATCCCTTTAAAAACATTTTGCTAAACCTAAGCTTCCAAATACGCTGGATCTTCACAACTAGCTATCTAGCTAAACTGCAACCCTGGATGATTACCCCTGGCTAGCGTTTCCACCCACTTAGCTTGAAGCTAGCCCGGCCTGCGCTACCACCGTAGCATACTCCTGAGCTACAATACCCGGGCCCACGACCGGTCTATCGATGTCACCGCATGAAGAGGAATAAACAGACTCACCCCATCGCGACGTCCCCCAAAGGCTAACTCTCTAGCCCTCGCTATCTCCCTGCTTGCTAATTCGGCCTGCTAACTGCTAGCTTGTCCAGCTCCGGTCCGCTAACTGCTACCTTGTCTAGCCCGGGCCTACAAACTGTTAGCTTGTTAGCACAGGCCTGCTAACCGCCTGAATCGCCGCGTCCCAAACGCTCACCGGACCCATATTTACTTTCTATCTCTTTTGACTTTTAATTTGTTTATACCTTCCGGAAACCTGCCTCACCCAATGTGATACGGAATCGCTATTATTTTTTATTTATTTTTAGAACACACTCAAGAACCTCCAGAAGCTAACCAGCTAACAAGCTATTTAGTCATTGTTCGTTTTTTTTTTTAACCTGGATAACACTCGCCAGTCCAGCTTCCCTTCCCCATCCACCGCTGCCCCCTGGACACTGATCTCTTGGCTACATAGCTGATGCACGCTGGACTGTCCATAAATCACGGTACTCCATTCTGCTTGTTTGTTTTATCTGTTGGCCCCGTTGCCTAGTCTACGCCATTTTACCTGCTGTTGTTGTGCTAGCTGATTAGCTGTTGTCTCACCTACTGTTTTAGCTAGCTTTCCCAATTCAACACCTGTGATTACTGTATGCCTCGCTGTATGTCTCTCTCAAATGTCAATATGCCTTGTATACTGTTGTTCAGGTTAGTTATCATTGTTTTAGTTCACAATGGAGCCCCTAGTTCCACTCTTCATACCCCTGATAACTCCTTTGTCACACCTCCCACACATGCGGTGACCTCACCCATTACTACCAGCATGTCCAGAGATACAACCTCTCTCATCATCACCCAGTGCCTGGGCTTACCTCCGCTGTACCCGCACCCCACCATACCCCTGTCTGCGCATTATGCCCTGAATATATTCTACCATGCCCAGAAACCTGCTCCTCTTATTCTCTGTCCCCAACGCTCTAGGCGACCAGTTTTGATAGCCTTTAGCCGCACCCTCATACTACTCCTTCTCTGTTCCGCGGGTGATGTGGAGGTAAACCCAGGCCCTGCATGTCCCCAGGCACCCTCATTTGTTGACTTCTGTGTTCGAAAAAGCCTTGGTTTCATGCATGTCAACATCAGAAGCCTCCTCCCTAAGTTTGTCTTACTCACTGCTTTAGCACACTCTGCTAACCCTGATGTCCTTGCTGTGTCTGAATCCTGGCTCAGGAAGGCCACCAAAAATTCAGAGATTTCCATACCCAACTATAACATCTTCCGTCAAGATAGAACTGCCAAAGGGGGAGGAGTTGCAGTTTACTGCAGAGATGGCCTGCAAAGTAATGTCATACTTTCCAGGTCCATACCCAAACAGTTCGAACTACTAATTTTGAAAATTACTCTCTCCAGAAATAAGTCTCTCACGGTTGCCGCCTGCTACCGACCCCCCTCAGCTCCCAGCTGTGCCCTGGACACCATTTGTGAATTGATCGCCCCCCATCTAGCTTCAGAGTTTGTTCTGTTAGGTGACCTAAACTGGGATATGCTTAACACCCCGCCAGTCCTACAATCTAAGCTAGATGCCCTCAATCTCACACAAATCATCAAGGAACCCACCAGGTACAACCCTAACTCTGTAAACAAGGGCACCCTCATAGACGTCATCCTGACCAACTGGCCCTCCAAATACACCTCCGCTGTCTTCAACCAGGATCTCAGCGATCACTGCCTCATTGCCTGTATCCGCTACGGAGCCGCAGTCAAACGTCCACCCCTCATCACTGTCAAACGCTCCCTAAAACACTTCTGTGAGCAGGCCTTTCTAATCGACCTGGCCCGGGTATCCTGGAAGGACATTGACCTCATCCCGTCAGTTGAGGATGCCTGGTCATTCTTTAAAAGTAACTTCCTCACCATTTTAGATAAGCATGCTCCGTTCAAAAAATGCAGAACTAAGAACAGATACAGCCCTTGGTTCACCCCAGACCTGACTGCCCTCGACCAGCACAAAAACATCCTGTGGCGGACTGCAATAGCATCGAATAGTCCCCGTGATATGCAACTGTTCAGGGAAGTCCGGAACCAATACACGCAGTCAGTCAGGAAAGCTAAGGCCAGCTTCTTCAGGCAGAAGTTTGCATCCTGTAGCTCCAACTCCAAAAAGTTCTGGGACACTGTGAAGTCCATGGAGAACAAGAGCACCTCCTCCCAGCTGCCCACTGCACTGAGGCTAGGTAACACGGTCACCACTGATAAATCCATGATTATCGAAAACTTCAATAAGCATTTCTCAACGGCTGGCCATGCCTTCCGCCTGGCTACTTCAACCTCGGCCAACAGCTCCGCCCCCCCCGCAGCTCCTCGCCCAAGCCTCTCCAGGTTCTCCTTTACCCAAATCCAGATAGCAGATGTTCTGAAAGAGCTGCAAAACCTGGACCCGTACAAATCAGCTGGGCTTGACAATCTGGACCCTCTATTTCTGAAACTATCTGCCACCATTGTCGCAACCCCTATTACCAGCCTGTTCAACCTCTCTTTCATCTCGTCTGAGATCCCCAAGGATTGGAAAGCTGCCGCAGTCATCCCCCTCTTCAAAGGGGGAGACACCCTGGACCCAAACTGTTACAGACCTATATCCATCCTGCCCTGCCTATCTAAGGTCTTCGAAAGCCAAGTCAACAAACAGGTCACTGACCATCTCGAATCCCACCGTACCTTCTCCGCTGTGCAATCTGGTTTCCGAGCCGGTCATGGGTGCACCTCAGCCACACTCAAGGTACTAAACGACATCATAACCGCCATCGATAAAAGACAGTACTGTGCAGCCGTCTTCATCGACCTCGCCAAGGCTTTCGACTCTGTCAATCACCATATTCTTATCGGCAGACTCAGTAGCCTCGGTTTTTCGGATGACTGCCTTGCCTGGTTCACCAATTACTTTGCAGACAGAGTTCAGTGTGTCAAATCGGAGGGCATGCTGTCCGGTCCTCTGGCAGTCTCTATGGGGGTGCCACAGGGTTCAATTCTCGGGCCGACTCTTTTCTCTGTGTATATCAATGATGTTGCTCTTGCTGCGGGCGATTCCCTGATCCACCTCTACGCAGACGACACCATTCTATATACTTTCGGCCCGTCTTTGGACACTGTGCTATCTAACCTCCAAACAAGCTTCAATGCCATACAACACTCCTTCCGTGGCCTCCAACTGCTCTTAAACGCTAGTAAAACCAAATGCATGCTTTTCAACCGGTCGCTGCCTGCACCTGCATGCCCGACTAGCATCACCACCCTGGATGGTTCCGACCTAGAATATGTGGACGTCTATAAGTACCTAGGTGTCTGGCTAGACTGCAAACTCTCCTTCCAGACTCATATCAAACATCTCCAATCGAAAATCAAATCAAGAGTCGGCTTTCTATTCCGCAACAAAGCCTCCTTCACTCAAGCCGCCAAGCTTACCCTAGTAAAACTGACTATCCTACCGATCCTCGACTTCGGCGATGTCATCTACAAAATGGCTTCCAACACTCTACTCAGCAAACTGGATGCAGTCTATCACAGTGCCATCCGTTTTGTCACTAAAGCACCTTATACTACCCACCACTGCGACTTGTATGCTCTAGTCGGCTGGCCCTCGCTACATATTCGTCGCCAGACCCACTGGCTCCAGGTCATCTACAAGTCTATGCTAGGTAAAGCTCCGCCTTATCTCAGCTCACTGGTCACGATGGCAACACCCATCCGTAGCACGCGCTCCAGCAGGTGTATCTCACTGATCATCCCTAAAGCCAACACCTCATTTGGCCGCCTTTCGTTCCAGTACTCTGCTGCCTGTGACTGGAACGAATTGCAAAAATCGCTGAAGTTGGAGACTTTCATCTCCCTCACCAACTTCAAACATCAGCTATCTGAGCAGCTAACCGATCGCTGCAGCTGTACATAGTCTATTGGTAAATAGCCCACCCTTTTCACCTACCTCATCCCCGTACTGTTTTTATTTATTTACTTTTCTGCTCTTCTGCACACCAATATCTCTACCTGTACATGACCATCTGATCTTTTATCACTCCAGTGTTAATCTGCAAAATTGTAATTATTTGCCTACCTCCTCATGCCTTTTGCACACATTGTATATAGACCCCCCCTTCGTTTTCTACTGTGTTATTGACTTGTTAATTGTTTACTCCATGTGTAACTCTTTGTTGTATGCTCACACTGCTATGCTTTATCTTGGCCAGGTCGCAGTTGCAAATGAGAACTTGTTCTCAACTAGCCTACCTGGTTAAATAAAGGTGAAATAAAATAAAAAAATAAAAATGAGAACTTGTTCTCAACTAGCCTACCTGGTTAAATAAAGGTGAAATAAAAAAAATAAAAAAATAAAAACAATAAACATGGTTAATTCACACAGTCTGCACTTGGGTATTACCTTGATTCTTGATACAGAGTGTGCAAAGCTGTCATAAAAGCAAAGGGTGGCTACCTTGAAGAATCTGAAATCTAAAACATATTTTGATTTCCCCTATTTTTAAATTTTTGCCTAAAATGACATACCCAAATCTAACTGGCTGTAGCTCAGGCCCTGATGTAAGGATATGCATATTATTGGTTCTATTTGAAAGGAACCACTTTGAAGTTTGTTGAAATGTGAAAGGAATGTTGGAGAATATAACACAGTAGATCTGGTAAAGGATAATACAAACAACAAACCAACCGTTCTTTTGTATTTTTTTTACCATTCTTTGAAATGCAAGAGAAAGGTCATAATGTATCAAATCAAATCAAATGTTATTTGTCACATACACATGATTAGCAGATGTTAATGCGAGTGTAGTGAAATGCTTGTGCTTCTAGTTAACCAACAAGTAATCTAACTAACAATTCCAAAACTACTGTCTTATACACACAAGTGTAAGGGGATAAAGAATATGTACATAAAGATATATGAATGAGTGATGGTACAGAGCGGCATAGGCAAGATGCAGTAGATGGTATCGAGTACAGTATATACATATGAGATGAGTATGTAAAAAAAGTGGCATAGTTAAAGTGGCTAGTGATACATGTATTACATAAAGATGCAGTAGATGATATAGAGTACAGTATATACGTATAGAGTACAGTATATACGTATACATATGAGATGAATAATGTAGGGTATGTAAACATTATATTAGGTAGCATTGTTTAAAGTGGCTAGTGATATATTTTACATCAATTCCCATTATTAAAGTGGCTGGAGATGAGTCAGTGTGTTGGCAGCAGCCACTCAATGTTAGTGGTGGCTGTTTAACAGTCTGATGGCCGTGAGATAAAAGCTGTTTTTCAGTCTCTCGGTCCCAGCTTTGATGCACCTGTACTGACCTTGCCTTCTGGATGATAGCGGGGTGAACAGGCAGTGGCTCGGGTGGTTGTTGTCCTTGATGATCTTTATGGCCTTCCTGTAACATCGGGTGGTGTAGGTGTCCTGGAGGGCAGGTAGTTTGCCCCCGGTGATGCGTTGTGCAGACCTCACTACCCTCTGGAGAGCCTTACGGTTGTGGGCGGAGCAGTTGCCGTACCAGGCGGTGATACAGCCCGCCAGGATGCTCTCGATTGTGCATCTGTAGAAGTTTGTGAGTGCTTTTGGTGACAAGCCGAATTTCTTCAGCCTCCTGAGATTGAAGAGGCGCTGCTGCGCCTTCTTCACAATGCTGTCTGTGTGGGTGGACCAATTCAGTTTGTCTGTGATGTGTATGCCAAGGAACTTAAAACTTGCTACCCTCTCCACTACTGTTCCATCGATGTGGATAGGGGGGTGTTCCCTCTGCTGTTTCCTGAAGTCCACAATCATCTCCTTAGTTTTGTTGACATTGAGTGTGAGGTTAATTTCCTGACACCACACTCCGAGGGCCCTCACCTCCTCCGTGTAGGCCGTCTCGTCGTTGTTGGTAATCAAGCCTACCACTGTTGTGTCGTCCGCAAACTTGATGATTGAGTTGGAGGCGTGCGTGGCCACGCAGTCGTGGGTGAACAGGGAGTACAGGAGAGGGCTCAGAACGCACCCTTGTGGGGCCCCAGTGTTGAGGATCAGCGGGGTGGAGATGTTGTTGCCTACCCTCACCACCTGGGGGCGGCCCGTCAGGAAGTCCAGTACCCAGTTGCACAGGGCGGGGTCGAGACCCAGGGTCTCGAGCTTGATGACGAGCTTGGAGGGTACTATGGTGTTAAATGCCGAGCTGTAGTCGATGAACAGCATTCTCACATAGGTATTCCTCTTGTCCAGATGGGTTAGGGCAGTGTGCAGTGTGGTTGAGATTGCATCGTCTGTGGACCTATTTGGGCGGTAAGCAAATTGGAGTGGGTCTAGGGTGTCAGGTAGGGTGGAGGTGATATGGTCCTTGACTAGTCTCTCAAAGCACTTCATGATGACGGAAGTGAGTGCTACGGGGCGTTAGTCGTTTAGCTCAGTTACCTTAGCTTTCTTGGGAACAGGAACAATGGTGGTCCTCTTGAAGCATGTGGGAACAGCAGACTGGGATAGGGATTGATTGAATATGTCCATAAACACACTAGCCAGCTGGTCTGCGCATGCTCTGAGGGCGCGGCTGGGGATGCCGTCTGGGCCTGCAGCCTTGCGAGGGTTAACACGTTTAAATGTTTTACTCACCTCGGCTGCAGTGAAGGAGAGGCCGCATGTTTTGGTTGCAGGCCGTGTCAGTGGCACTGTATTGTCCTCAAAGCGGGCAAAAAAGTGACTTAGTCTGCCTGGGAGCAAGACATCCTGGTCCGTGACGGGGCTGGTTTTCATTTTGTAATCCGTGATTGACTGTAGACCCTGCCACATACCTCGTGTCTGAGCCGTTGAATTGAGATTCTACTTTGTCTCTATACTGACGCTTAGCTTGTTTGATTGCCTTGCGGAGGGAATAGCTACACTGTTTGTATTCGGTCATATTTCCGGTCACCTTGCCCTGATTAAAAGCAGTTTTTCGCGCTTTCAGTTTCACGCGAATGCTGCCATCAATCCACGGTTTCTGGTTTGGGAATGTTTTAATCATTGCTATGGGAACTACATCTTCAACGCACGTTCTAATGAACTCGCACACCGAATCAGCGTATTCATCAATGTTGTTGTCTGACGCAATACGAAACATATCCCAGTCCACGTTATTCCAGCCGAAGTGCAATTCAGATTAGTAGTATATGTGCAATGTTTTAGACTGATCCAATGAAGCATTGCACTTCTGTTCAAAATGTTGTATCTTGACCGCCCAAATGTGACACATTTGTTTATTAACACTTTTTTGGTTACTACATGATTCCATATGTGTTATTTCAGAGTTTTTTTCAGATTTCTTTTTTTTAAGAAACCCTTGAATGAGTAGGTGTGTCCCAAATGTTGACTGTTATGAGAGTAAGTGTTTTCAACATTCTAGATTGCAGCCGGTAGCAACAAGAAAAAGCGCTGAGATGTCTGCGGACCAAAGAAGGACAGGAAGACACAGTACACATTCTTCAAGTGCAAGAAAGACATTTGCAACACACACACAGTAAAACTCTGTCTGTCACTCATGTGGTGTGTATACCAGCCTTAATTTGTGTTCAATGGTGCTCATTTATGATATCCATAAAATGTGTCCTTCCAATTTGTTCAGTTTAAAGCATTAAAATCATTACTGATGAAAACCATGTTTCATTTATATTTGTTCAAGATAAACATGATTTATTCCACCCATGTCTTGATTATAATCACACCTTGTAAAATAAAATAAAAAATAGCACTTTTATTGATGAATGTGATCGAGCAGAGGTAAATGGCAAATATTAACCATGTATGCTGTCTATATTGCCTGTAATTGATATAAGTCGGCACCTACAGTAAGTATTTTTACGTAAATTGTTATGGCTGTATTGTTTTAAAAACCAAATAATGTTGTGGGTCCATCAAACCCGCGAACATTGGGTGAATAACAAAAACATAAACACCACACAAGGTTTAGGGAAATATACGCCTGGCTCAAATAGAAGCCTGTCTCTAACAAGTGCATGCTGTGTTCAGTGATTTAAGAAAGTAAACGCCTGGGCTATTAATTTTAAGTTTTACGGAATACAGTACATGTTACAATTCACAGTAGATACTGTATCTTACATGTAGATACATTTGAAATACCCAATCCGTTTAAAATAGCCATAACAATGAGCAGCCATAACCTTTCAAAAGTATATATACCCACATTTTAGGCACGGAGCATGAGATTACCTCTCCTCCAGTTTTTGGATGGTCTGAAAGGCCTCTCATCCATGCTGTGCTTAAGTTCTTTGGATGTCTGTGGAAGTGAAGTACCTCAGATGACAGGGGGTTTTCCTAGACAGCTGTCGCTCTCTCCCCCTTGCCAGATCTGAAGGCCCCCTTGCCAATGCACCCGTCTACCCCCATCTCCCAGGCTTTTGGGCCTGGACACTCGACACAAGTCTGGCCCAAAGCTGGCCCACATGTATTGGGCCACACATGCAACAGCAGGCCCGGGTGACAGATGGAGCTCATGGTTTGAGATGGCCCTATTGACTGCAGTACGCAGACATAGTGCTAACCACCCATCACAGAGAGGAAGGTGTCCTGAGACATTGTTGTATAAACCTGATGGAGAAACTGGAAGGATTGATGGATTTGTGTGTGGGTTCTTAATGTTGTGCTTGGTTGTGGTGATCTTTTCTGCCTGATAATGACATATGAAGGGTATCTGAAGAGAGAATTTCAAAGGACTGGTTGACACGAGAGTTGTCATCTCTTTTGATTCTGCCCCATATTTGTTGTCTATGATGGGACTCCTGGACATATCAGTGGTTTCTGTGGATTATCTGTTGACTAGAGAGAAGGTGTTGTCTTATAGTCCACCAGGTAATTTGAAGAATATGGGGTAGCACTTTATAATAACTTTATAATAAAACATTTTTTTTATCACAATTTATTAAGCATTGTTAAATGTATAAATGCTAGTAAGCTATTCATAAACAGTATTTTATCAATCCATAAACATTGTTATAACTGATTCATTCATAATTAATTCGATCCATTAGAAGGTATTTGATAAATGAATTGTCATGCGTTTATAAATTAATGATTTAAAATTGCATTTACAAACCAGTTGTAAATTAGTTATTGTTTAATGAGATGATTATTAAAGTATTAGTTAATGGTTGGCAAACTTTTTACACACATATACACTACATGGAATAGCCATCATTTCTCAGAACAAATCAAACCCACAAATGCTTATCTGGAGTTCTCCAGATACTCAACTAGTCTAAAGGACAGTTTTATTGCTTTTAAGGGGTTAAACCAAGGCCTCATACCTTTTAAAGGGTTTAAAAATTGTGTTATGATAAACTGTAAGGTCTCTGTCTCTGTGTGTGTGTGTGTGTGTGTGTGTGTGTGTGTGTGTGTGTGTGTGTGTGTGTGTGTGTGTGTGTGTGTGTGTGTGTGTGTGTGTGTGTGTGTGTGTGTGTGTGTGTGTGTTAACACCTGTTTTGAGTGTTGTGCCCTTCAGACACTATCAGAAGGCGGAAACCGACTTCTTTCATTCTCTGCCTGTCTGGGGTTCTAAGAATATTTTTCTGAGAACACAAGGCTGCAGCAGGGCTGATGAAAACAGCCACCTGCCAGAAGATGCATGGACTCGTTCACCTTGTTATGACCCTATACTTGTGATGGAAGGTCAAGTTTTGGTCAAACCCACTTCTGAGCTTTAAATACACCTTAGCCGAAGGTGTATTCCTGTTATATCGCGCCATGGTCGTGCCAGAGACAACCGCAAGCCAAACCCGGGCACTCCTTTTCAATTCACAATCCACGGCCACAGCCACGGCACGACAGCCAAGAACACATGCAGTACAGACAATCCAGAGCGAGTAAACCTGTAAAACCAACCCTCTCTCCACCCATACACATTTTGTTTTTTATTCTAGGGTCGTTGCTCTATCACCTCGGCTGTTTTACACGTAGGCCCATATCATTAGGATCAAGAATATAAAAAGGTAGCATAAATAGCTTATATAGAAATTTATAATATACCTTTGTCTCGCTTAGAGAAGTGCATTCCATAAGCTAATTATTGTATTAGTTCTACCGCTAATTTAAATCACTTTATTCCATCGTTAACCAGCCTGCCACACACTAGAGACAACAACCCTGTTGACAATACCTAATCCATCCATTTGCCAGTGTGTATCGGAAGAATAATCATCAATTACATTTTTATATTGAGATTCATTTTTTAAATGTAAAAGGATAATAACACCAAATATTTTAGGATCATAGAGAACCTGGGCAGGTTTTTATTAATATAATCCTTTATCCTAGCCCTACAATAGATTTATTCATATTTATTAAGTTTTATCTTAAAAGGTAATCGTTCCCGATTCACATCGGCAAACAAGGGCTGCACTATATTATAGCTTTTAGGTCATAATATTCCTGACCTCTACAATTAGGCCATATCATACCTCTTGCGAAGAGCATCCGGGGGCATAATCATAGCCTCAAACGTATTAGCATAACGCAGCGGACATAAATACGCAAAAAATCGCAAATGTAGTGAAATAAATATATTCATCCACAAGCTTAGCCTTTTGTTAACAACACTGTCATCTCAGATTTTCTAAATATGCGTTACAGCCAACGCTAGACAAGCATTTGTGTAAGTTTATCATGGCATAATGCTATGCTAGGCTCTGCTGGCCGCAGGCAACATTTTCACGAAAATAAGAAAAGCAACCAAATTAAATCATTTACCTTTGAAGAACTTCAGATGCTTTTACTCAGGAGACTCCCAGTTAGATAGCAAATGTTCCTTTTTTCCCAAAATATTATTTTTGTAGGCGAAATAGCTCCCGTTTCTTCATCATGCTTGGCTGAGAAATCAACAGGAAAATGCTGCAACTATAACGCCAAACGTTTTTCAATATTTGCTTCATAATATCGACAGAAACACTGCAAACGTTGTTTAGGATCCATCCTCAAGGTGTTTTAACATATATATTCGATAATATATCCGTCGAGGCAATTGGTTTCTCATAAGAAGCGATTGGAAAAATGGCTACCACAGTATTTTACGCAAGATTTTCTGCGGGAGACACCATGTGACCACATGCTATGTATGGTCCCTTACAGCCATTCTTCAATGGAAATGCCTAAAAAGACGTCACAATGCTGTAGACACCTTGGGGAAAACGTGGAAAACGTAAGCTCATTCGTAGCTCATTCACAGCCATATAAGGAGTCATTGGCATGAGGCGGTTTTAAAAATGCGGCACCTCCTGGTTGGATATTTATCTGGGTTTCGCCTGTAACATCAGTTCTGTGGCACTCACAGACAATATCTTTGCAGTTTTGGAAACGTCAATTATATGCATAGTCGAGCATCTTTTCGTGACAAAACATCTTGTTTAAAACGGCAATGCATAACTGGTTAAACCCCCCCAAAAAATGATATTGGTATTTCTAATGTACAATATTCAAATTAAATATGTAAAAAATCATGAAGAAAAAAGGTCAGCCTTACCCATCATTTCCTTTCCCTAAATCAAAACCTGATATTACATCCGTTTAGTCCAAAGTTCCATATCATACCCATTCTGCATTATCATAAGTCCAACCTTATTTTAAGTCCACATTTCCATACTGCATGAATAAAAAAACGTTTTTCTAAAAAACAAATGAACCAATATTTGTACTGTGTAATGCGGAGCAAATAAAGTGGGGCAAAAAAGTATTTAGTCAGCCACCAATTGTGCAAGTTCTTCCACTTAAAAAGATGAGATAGGCCTGTAATTTTCATCATAGGTACACTTCAACTATGACAGACAAAATGAGAAAAAAAATCCAGAAAATCACATTGTAGGATTTTTTATGAATTTATTTGCAAATTATGGTGGAAAATAAGTATGGCTCACATTAGCTGCTGTCTCGCTAGCTAACGTTACTAGTATGATCTGTGTAGTAATTTTATTTGCATCTCAGAAATAAATTTGCATTGCTAGGTGTAAGCTAATGTTAACGAGCTATTTTACATTGAACCTGGTTGGTTAGCTACCTGCAGATTCATGCTGTGTAGTAACGTCATGAGTTGGGATTGTGGTTCATTGTTTAGCTAGCTAACAAGCTACATGTTTTAACAAAAGACTCCACTATGCAAGTAACCATTTCAATAGAATGTTAATGATGTCACTGCGAAAACTCTTGATAGACGTAGCTGTTAAATTCGCTCTGGCCATCTACTCTGATTTCAGAGCACTCTCGTCTGATTGTGTTCAGAGCGCATAATAAGTGACATATTTACAAACGCTCAACACCGTTGAATATGGCCGGTGTCAGGAAATGTTGGGAAAAAAGCATGAATTGTTACCAGCAGCACAGTTGCAGCACTCTGGATAACAGAAAAACAGCCTAAACAGCTCTGTTAGGGCGAGTAAAATGGTCAGAGTGAGCTGTTTTCTCATTTGTGTATGGAAGTAGCAAGCCAGTCAGCTTGGTTGCTTGACTGCTGTTGTTAGGACAGAACACTCAGATCAACCCTTAATGACACGGGTGGGGCTAAAGCTTAAGAGGTTGTGAATGATGCAGAATGGGTGTAGACAAAGAAGGGCTCTCCAGTAGTATTACCCAAACATTCAAAGGCCTTTTTCTCAAAAGTGAGGTTACAAGTTTATCAACTGTCAAAACAGAATTACTTCCCCATTGTTCCTCAACTGTAGTGTATGATGTACCATTTTCTAGAGTCTCTACTTTTTTCCATTGTAAAAAACTGGGGTTTCAGTCACAAATACTATAACCACCCCCTAGCCACGTGGAATGGTCACGTAATCATCTGGAAAAGTGGAGTGTTTTGTTTAGACATTGCTAGCTAAACAATGAACCATAATCCCATTTCATAGCTACAGTACAAATAGATTGTCATAGCTAGCCACCATGCATGAAACATTTCTATAAAAGTTCCTGTGTGGCTCAATTTGTAGAGCATGGCACTTGCAATACCAGGGCTGTGGCTAGGCCTACTATATTTATTTCTCAACTTTCCCTATTATTAAAGCACATGACTTATTTTTACAACAGGAGTAAATCCTTCCTGGCCGTCATGAAAATTAACCATGGGAAAAGTTTCCTCCATTCGCTATTTAAGTGCATAGATGACATGCATTTTTTCCCGCTTCCCTGTTTTGATACAGGTGCATGATAATGGTCCATTTTAAATCAAAACAAATTTCACACATATTATTTAGTATATGGAAAGACAATATTAAATCAAGAAAAGTCAGATGGGTGACAATATTAGCCTTTCACTTGTGAAATATATATTATCACTTGTGAATGATGCCCAGCATAAGAAACAATGCCTTTTTTTGTGAATTTGTCTAATCTCAGTCGCACATCTCATGCAGTCTAGCCCATAGGCCTGTATGTTTTGAAAAGGTTTGTGTCACTAAAGTGGCCAAATAACTTCTTGAAATTAAGCACACTATTCCGCTTTACAAGGGGTGTAGAGCCTAACTGGCATACATAAACAGCTCGTGACATTAACATTTGTGGTTAAAGCCTACTACCATGTGTGCAAAAATGTTGGTGAACAAGACCTGAGAGTATAGTCTCAACAAAAATGCTGAGGATACTGTACTGTGCACTGTAACAATGTCAGGTGGTATGTACTGTATGTGGAAATTGCGGGCCCTAACACAATGGAGTCTTTATGGCATGTTATGTCAAAGGCTGTGACTTAAGTGTCTGATACCAACTTTTATTCTCACACCTGATTAAACTAAGTAAGTGTGTTATCAATGTGAAATGAACCAGCAGTAGGACTACAAGGTAACTATGAGTTCCATGGTACAAGAATATCTGATGTTTAGTTCAGAGTTTTCATCTTCTAATTTACGCACAAATTGTAGGCTTTCAGATCCATTCAAATGCAGTTTTATCAGTGAGTAGCTACTCACTTCCTTTTATTTCATTTGAGATTACAGCACACTGTGATCTGAGCGAGACACTAAGAGAGAGAGTGGAGAATGGTTGTGGTTCATCCCTAGGAGTGATCTGGCGCCAGCTGGAGAAATAGTACTAATACATGGGATTTAAAGCGCTTTTCAAAAAACTCAAGGATGCTGTACAGCAAGAGGATAAAAACAAAACAAGATTTCAAATAAGATAAAGCATGAGTAAAGCTGAGCTAAGCTGAGAGGAAAGTTAGGCCAAACAGGTGATGTTTGAGTTTGTTTTTCAATGTGGTGATAGTCAGAGTTGCGGGTGGCTGGGAAAAAAAAGAGTTCCAAAGTTTGGGGAAGCGGCGCTGAATGCCTGGACCTCCATGGTGCAGAGTCTTGATTTTGGGATGGTGAGTAGTTCAGAGTCAGAGGAGTAGAGTCAGTGGAAGTGTGTATGTGTGTGGAGGAGGTAGGAGAGGTCAGGTGGGAAGGCCATGAAGGGCCTTGTAGGTGATGCGTAATTTGACTGAGAGCCACTGAAGGTGGTGCATATTGGGGATGATGTGTTCCCAGGTTTTTGTGCATGTGAGGACCCTGGCAGCGGAGTTCTGGACATACTAAGGCCTGTCCAGGGCTTTGCTAGACACCCGAAGGAGTGGCTAGAGCGCGATGAGCCAAGTTAAGCTCCCCCAGCCAAACCTTCCCCTAAGTAGGACGATGATGGGTCAATTGTTTGCCGCCCTATGGGACTCCCGGTCACGGCTGGTTGTGACACAGCCTGGGATCAAACCCTAGGTTGTAGTGACGCCCCAACACTGTGACGCAGTGCCTTAGACAGCTGCTACACTCGGCGTCAGTCTTTTGACGATAATTCGGCAGTCACTGCCGCTCTTTCGGCGTGGTGCAGGTGAAACACGCCGCCATTTCATGCAACACAGCAGAGCAGTTCTTCCACTATCAGGAGAAATGGTCATGCATATTAATGTATGTTTATTTATCGAAATAAAGGTTGATTTGCTGCCACACCCACAACATAAGCACAATCATGGTCTCAGATTCACAGTTGGAGGACTTCTGTGAGAGGTTGCTGTTATGCCTGAATTTACCCAAAACCAATGAGGAAGTCAGCTGTAGTGTTGAGAGCAGTTATATGAAACCAATCGGTACGTCAAGCAAAGCCGCTAACCGTTACATCCCTCTCCTAATTTATATTCAGTTCGACTCGCCAAAATATTGCAGTCTGAACTGGGAGTTAGAACTGCATTTCATTCAGACACTATGTTACAGGAAAAAACGCTACTTTTATGTCTCAGGTGGTGGGTGACAATGACATACCATCTTCATCATAAACTTCCCAAAGCACATATGTTGGAATGTCACACTTATTTTTTACAAGGCTTTCCCCCCCACCAAAAGGTATTCCCACCTATAAAATAAAAACCCATTAGCCACCACTATCTTTGTTTCCCAGAGAAAACCAAGAGAGGGAGAGCACTTGACTCAAAGATTGAGCCCTCAGAGAGACTGCACTGTAGGCTACTCCACTGGACTACTCCTGACTGGCTCGCATGAATGATAAAGTAGCCTGACAGCAGTTGAATAGGCTAGAATACACACCATCTTGCTGTAGTGTGATCTTCATTGGCAAAGGTTGGGGATAGAGCAATAAAAAGGGAATCAGTGAAGAGGGAGAGATATGGCTGATCAACAGTAAGAATGTGATCAACCATGGTCTGGGAGTCTCCTCATAGAAATACTGGTGGAAAGGATCTGCATGGCAATGGAAATCTGCACCTCTGCTCCCTAGAAACTACAGGGGTGAAATCTCATGACATGGCAGGAATAACACAGATGTATACTGTACTGTAAGCTCTGTGGATAGGATAGATGTGTCCCCTTCTAGCCAGCCCTCCACACCACAACACCCACTGGCATCCATAGACACTCCTAACACATCTGCAATGTCCAATGAATTGATCGTGTAGGTGGAGGAGGGAATGGGAGGGAGGGGGACATGAAAGCGTTTGTTGCAGCGACATCAGGCTGCTGCATGGTAGAATAGATGGCCCTGAAAGAGCAGAGTTAACAGAAAACAGCCAGGGAGATGCATCACACAGCCTGGGCTGGAGAAAGTGTTGGCATGGCGCCGTATCAGGGTGTATGCTCCGTGATTGTCTCTGCTTGCTTTGTAATTTGTTAACTTCACTCCCCACCCTGAAAGAACACAGTCAGTCCCAAAGCAGCGTGGATAATCTTGACAAGAACCTATCAGAGGCATCTGTGAACACAGAGTGTGCTGTTTGTAATTTTATGTGGCTGTTGTCATTAGCGGGCTGGGCTGAGCAGCCACCACTTAAACATTAGGAAGAAGGGAGATAGAGACCTACAGCATGTTAATGCTCTATTTTACCCAGTTTAAAGTTGTGATCTTTTTGGTGGAAATAATTTTTATATTAATAAACTGTACATTAGGTTAAAAGATGGGATCAAAACAGAAAACAATTAAATATAGGATCATGTTGAGGTGTTTATTGAGCACCATAGAAATGTACAGAAAATAACTTTTTTGCAATCTTCCACCGACCCACTTTATTAACTTGAGTCTTATTGAGCTGACACTATAAGCCAACCCGCATCCTCTAAAAAGGTTGGGATTAGAAATGAAATGAAAAATAGAATAGAGGGGATGCAAGGGGAAAAGAAAGAGAGGGGTTAAACCTCAGGGGAGCGGTGTATTGAGCCAGACTTCAAGGAGCACTACAGAATAAATGCCCTTTGCCCGCACTGCCTAATCACAATTTTAAAACACCTATGTGACCCTTCCATCCGGTGACCCTCAGGGCACGTCTCGACTTCTCTGGACTCATTAGAAATGGATCTGACATTGCCGTCGACTGGCATGGCCCTCAGATACATAGACAGCTGCTTGAATGAGACTTTTTGATCCGTTCAGCTGAAAGGGAGGCGTGTGTTGGGATTGGGTGATTCAGATTTTGACATTAGCCTTGATGTGGTTTCACAATAGCATTGCTGGACACCTGGGATAACCCCTTGGCACCAATCTTAAACTTTGTCCCTCAGTGACTGTGTGATTTTTAGATAATAATTCTCCCCTTTTGTGTTAAAGGAAAAGCATAGTCTATTTTGCTTTGAAGGTTAATGCTGTGGGTCATGTCATTCTCTCAGGAGGAAATTAAACAGGCAGAGTAAGCTTTGGAATATCTAGGTGCATGTCTCCATTACTTCTATCCGATAACAAATCTTTGTATTTCATATTATGCTGTGCTGACTTCCGTCTCAGTAAGCAGTCCAAGAGTCTTACACAGAGATATCAGTTGCTAAGTAAATGGGTCCCAGAGTTGTAGCTTTTCAACTGTTCATTTTTCTCTCTTTCTATAATTTCTCTCAGTCACCCAAGTGCCGTGCCATGTGAGTGCATAAGAGAGTCTTCCTTTTTCTCCCCTAAGGGATAAAAGTCACCTCCAAATCTCATTGAATGGAAAATTCAAACAGAAAATAAAAGCTATACCTTATTCCACCAACATAGAGTTCAAGCTTAGAGGGAGCATGGCTGCTACTGCTTAGTTCTCTCTTTGTCAGCAGGAAAAGAGCAACAGGGAAAAAGAAGGAGAGAGAGATGGAAAAAGAAGAGAATAGAAAAGGATGAAAGAGTCAAGGCAGGTCAGGGAATTATAAATAACATTCGAGCAATTTTTTCATTTACAAAAGGGGATGTATATGGGAAGTCTCTCTCTCTCTCTCTCTCTCTCTCTCTCTCTCTCTCTCTCTCTCTCTCTCTCTCTCTCTCTCTCTCTCTCTCTCTCTCTCTCTCTCTCTCTCTCTCTCTCTCTCTCTCTCTCTCTCTCTCTCTCTCTCTCTCTCTCTCTCTCTCTCTCTCTCTCTCTCTCTCTCTCTCTCTCTCTCTCTCTCTCTCTCTCTCTCTCTCTCTCTCTCTCTCTCTCTCTCTCTCTCTCTCTCTCTCTCTCTCTCTCTCTCTCTCTCTCTCTCTCTCCTCTCTCTCTCTCTCTCTCTCTCTCTCTCTCTCTCTCTCTCTCTCTCTCTCTCTCTCTCTCTCTCTCTCTCTCTCATATATATATATATATATGGGAATATCAAAGGAATAAATCCCACATTGCAGTTCCTAAGGCTTCCAGTAGATGACAACAGTCTTTAGAAAGAGTTTCAGGCTTGTTTTTTGAAAAATGAGATAGAATTTGTAGTTTTTCTTGGTGGCTCCCATTTTGGCTGTAGTACACTTCGTTATTTATCTCCGGTAATGAACATACAATTTAAGACGGAGAGTAGTATCATTTATTTACATATTAGGGTACCTGAGGATTGATTAGAAATGTTGTTTGACTTGTTTGGACAAAGTTTATTGGTCATTTTTGGGATTATTAGAATGCATTTGGAACGAGGGAAACCGTTGAATTACTGAATCAAGCGCACCAACTAAACTGAATATAAAGAAGGACTTTATTGAACTAAACAACCATTTGTTATGTCGCTTGGACCCTTGGGATTGCAAGAGGAAGATCTTCAAAAGGTAAGTGGTTTGTTTTAACTCTATTTCTGACTTTCGTGACGCCTCTGCTTGTTTGGAAAATGTTTGTAATGCTTTTGTACGCGGGCGCTGTCCTCAGATAATCACATGGTATGCTTTTGCCGTAAAACCTTTTTGAAATCTGACAAAGGATTAACAAGAAGTTAGCTTTTATAACCTCTAGTGACTCCCCATCCCACATGCGGGAGCGTAATCATCGCCTGACACTAATTAGCATAACGCAACAGAGATAAATTTCCCCAGAAAATATTCCTATTCATGAAAATCACAAATGAAAAATATTGAGACAGCTTAGCCTTTTGTTAATCACCCTATTCATGAAAATCGCAAATGAAATGTAATAAATATATTCAAACACAAGCTTAGCCTTTTGTTAACAACACTGTCATCTCAGATTTTCTAAATATGCGTTACAGCCAACGCTAGACAAGCATTTGTGTAAGTTTATCATGGCATAATGCTATGCTCTGCTGGCCGCAGGCAACATTTTCACGAAAATAAGCAACCAAATTAAATCATTTACCTTTGAAGAACTTCAGATGCTTTCACTCAGGAGACTCCCAGTTAGATAGCAAATGTTCCTTTTTTCCAAAAATAATATTTTTGTAGGCGAAAAAGATCCTGTTTGTTCATCCTGCTTGGCTGAGAAATCGACCGAATTTTTTTTCAACTATAACGCTGAACTTTTTTCAAAATTTGCTCCATAATATCGACAGAAACACGGCAAACGTTGTTTAGTATCCATCCTCAAGGTGTTTTTAACATATGTATTCGATAATATATCCGTTGAGGCAGTTGGTTTCTCATAAGAAACGATTGGAAAAATGGCTACCTCAGTATTTTACGCAAGATTTTCTCCGGGAGACACCATGTGACCACTCGCTATATATGGTCCCTTACAGCCATTCTCCAATGGAAATGCCTAAAAAGATGTCACAATGCTGTAGACACCTTGGGGAATGCGTGGAAAACGTAAGCTCATTCGTAGCTCATTCACAGCCATATAAGGAGTCATTGGCATGAGGCGGTTTTAAAAATGCGGCACTTCCTGATTGGATTTTTATCTGGGTTTCGCCTGTAACATCAGTTCTGTGGCACTCACAGACAATATCTTTGCAGTTTTGGAAATGTCAGAGTGTTTTCTTTCCAAAGCTGTCAATTATATGCATAGTCTAGCATCTTTTCGTGACAAAATATCTTGTTTAAAACGGGAACGTTTTTCATCCCAAAATTAAAATAGCGCCCCCTCTATCCAAGAGGTTAAAACCTTTTTATAAGAACATAATATATGGGACTGATTTTAAGAAATGTTGCTTAAAGAATTTGATTAGTATTATGGTGTTTCTATTCCAAGAAAAAATTCCATTAGGATGGAATGGAAAAATATGGCGCTGTACAATGTGATGGTCGGGTGTCGGCTACAGTACTTGGCTATTTAGCGAAATAATCCCTGTGTCATGCGAGCATGCAGGAGACTGTCCTTCTAAGTAAGAATTTGTTCTTAACTGACTTGTCAAATTAAATATAGGTTACTCTAAGAGCATAACATTTCTACACCCTAATTGCATAATTGTAGTCTAACCAATAGATTCAGTGAAAATAAAAACTATGATTTATCAAGACCAGTCCCCATGCAGTGCAAAACAGTGCTACAATAGTTGTAGGCTATTGTTATAAATACTATTGCTTCAAACTTCAATATGCTCTTTAACCTCTTGAAACTACCCCGGATCCGGGACAATTGTCATCAACTACACTATTTAGCATAATGCAACAGACAAAAAATCTTACTAGAAAATATTCATATTCATGAAATCACAAAATAACGTTCTATTTGGTCAGGACAAGATGCTAGAATATACATATAATTGACAGCTTAGGATAGAAAACACTCTAAAGTTTCCAAAACTGTAAAAATCCGATCAGGAAGTGACTCTTATTTAGAAAGCTCTACGTTCCTATGTGTCCCTATTGAGCAGTGAATGGGATATCAACCAGATTCCTTTTTCTATGGCTTCCCTAATGTGTTTAGTGTTACAATACATAGTTTCAGGCTTTTATTTTGAAAAATGAGCCGTGAACGACAACATTGCGTCAGTGGTCAGCTGGTGGCTCTCAGAGTGATTTGTGCGTAATAGACAAATGCGTCCATTGTTTCTCTCTTTCCTACTAAGAAGCCAACTGTCCCGGTTGATATATTATCAAATAGATATTTGAAAAACACCTTGAGGATTGATTATAAAAAAACATTGTCCAGAACAGCTCATGCTCTCATGCATAGTTCAGTGTTGCTTGCCTCGAAGAAAGCATAGAAGGTATTTAGCTTGTCTGGGAGGCTCAAGTTGCTGGGCAGCTCGCAGCTGGGTTTCTGTTTGTAATCCATGATAGTTTGCAAGCCCTGCCACATTCGTTGAGCATCCGAGCCGGCATAGTAGGACTCAATCTTTGTTCCTGTTTTCATGTTTTGCCTGTTTGATGGTTTGTGTGAGGGATTTGGTGCCTGTAAATGGTGCCTGTAATCCATGGCTTCTTAATGGGGTATGTGCGGTCATTGTGGTGATGACGTCGTTGATGCACTTGTGATGTGGTAAACTCAATGTTATCAGATGAATCCCGGAACATATTCCAATGTGTGCTAGCGAAACAGTCCTGTAGTTTAGCATCCACTTCATCGGACCACATCCGTTGTGTGTTTTGGTCAGTCCCTGTAGTTGTGTTAGTCAGTGTCTGTAGTTGTGTGTGTGTTGGTCAGTGTCTGTAGTTGTGTGTGTGTGTGTGTGTTGGTCAGTGTCTTTAGTTGTGTGTTGGTCAGTGTCTTTAGTTGTGTGTTGGTCAGTGTCTTTAGTTGTGTGTTGGTCAGTGTCTGTTGTTCTGGGAGTTGTTCAGTGTCTGAATTCCTCTCCTCCTCCACATGGCAATGCATTGCTTCATTATTGCCTTGTTTTCCTGTCTGCTCATTTATCCAGAAAATCTGCCTGATTATCTCACGCTCTCCATTGACACTGATTACACATGCAAACTGACGCTAAGAAAAATATTTTCCTCCTAATGAGCTCGTAATGGCAATATGCTGCCATTCTGGAACAATCAGCAGGCGGGGTGTAGTTGATGAATGGACCTGGAGTTTGAAGTAGAGGCCGACAGTGGGTGCTGGTGGAGGAAACAATCAAATCAACAATGGAGAGTCGCTAACACGCATGCAAGCACACACACTCACTATAATTATGTGAACAAAATGAAACAATTAACCTCCTACGACTTACTCAATTAATAAAAGTGATTTGAGACTTTCTGTGGTTTGTGTGTGCATGCATGTGTATGCAGTGATATTGTGTGTGCATATGTGTGGGTGTGTGTTGGTCAGTTTGGAACCACTAGACGTTGCAGTTGAGAGTGAGATCATGGACTAGAAGGCATACATGTAGGAACCGAATGTGGATATGCTGTAGACCCAGCCCAATTCCTCCATTTGTATAGTTACATCCCTTTCCTTTCTTCTTTTTCACACTGTAATTCACTTCTATATGGGAAGATATGAAAGGGCAGGACCCCTCTCTTAGTATTTACTCACTCATATATTTAAATATCACCAGTTTCCCTATGGACTTTTAAACAAGTCTATACTGTTCTCTGTCACTTTACAACATTATAATATACCTGTGAAGAGTTGTAGAGGTCTGGGGTGTGGAGGAGAGGTGAAGTCAGCAGATAGGTGTGTGTGTGTGGGAGGGGGACAATGACGACTGTTCTTCTTGTTTTTAAAACTCTCTAGGCTTATTGACCTTGAAAGGCATTATGCACAAGCCAACAGCCACTAATTCTTACGATTGGAGAGTTAACAAATGCTGATAAGAAAATATTTTGTCTCTCACTCCCATGCTCTTCACTTGATCTCTCCTCATCTCATTTCTCTCTCCCTCCCATATTTTTTGCCCCATGTCCTGCCTGTAGATTTCCATGGCCAAGGTAGCTATAGACAAGTGGATTCATAGATGTGTCAAAGCCATCGAGGAAGAGAGAGAGAGCACCATCAAGGTACACAAATGAGTAGATACAAACATGCACACATACACTGCGCTTACATGCTGCTATATGGCCTCCGAGGTGCATGTTGAAAGCCCACTGTGAAGTAGAGCGCTCCTAATTGCAGTATGTGTAGCGACCTGCTGTTATCGGACACTCTGTTTTTTCTGGAGCATATTTAGGTTATTACTGGGAAGGAGGCACTGAGAAAAACCAGTCCCATGGGTATACTATACACACAGTACATGTGCATACAGTACAGTATGTGTACTGGGTTGTGATATGATTAACATACCTACAGTACAAACAGGGTTGGGTGGGTTACTTTCTAAATGTAATCTGTTACAGTTACTAGTTACCTGTCCAAAATGTTTAATCAGTAATGTAATTTTCAGTATACCCAAACTCAGTAAATTATTCAGGATTACTTTCCTCTTAAGAGGCATTAGATAAACACAAAAGGGATCCATAAAATGCATTTGGTGTGTCATCATAGAGTTCAGACTCATTCAGGTGGAACAAACTTAAACTAGTGCCTTTTTTCAATGCTGAATTAAATGTCATTTAGAAAACAGAAAGGTAACAAATGTATTTTTTCACAAAGAAGTAATCTAGTGGTTTTCAAAAGTATCTGTAATGTGATTACAATATTTTTACAGTTAATTTTTTGTAAGCAGATGTAACAAAGACACAAAGTTTAATAAGGACAAACAGAGTGGATACATGAACAAGCGTAGCATCTGAATATAACACAAAAACAATAATGCCTGATGGGTGACAAAAACATAGTGCTAGATGAAGGGGGAGTAATCAGGGAAGTGATGAAGTCCAGGTGTGCCTAATGTTGAGGCGCAGGTGTGCGTAATGATGGGTTGCTAGGCCCGTGATTATTATACCTGGGACGTCAAGCGCTGGAGGGAAGGACTGGGAGTAGACTTCATCAGATTACTGGATCCTCCCCAACCTTGAGTACAACGGCACCAGTGGGAAAGAGATGCTTTGAAGTACCAGTCCCATGGGTATACAATATGTTGGGTGGTGATATGATACCTTACCTATTACTGCAGCAGTTCAGGCATGTAAATGCCACCGCCAGGACACAAACACGCACAACATTT
The DNA here is from genome assembly GCF_002021735.2 of Oncorhynchus kisutch. Taxonomy (NCBI): domain Eukaryota; kingdom Metazoa; phylum Chordata; class Actinopteri; order Salmoniformes; family Salmonidae; genus Oncorhynchus; species Oncorhynchus kisutch. Next base: position 38,082,652 of record NC_034177.2, read on the forward strand.
TAGTGGTCTCCTTCTTGACGGTAGATAGAATAATTTTTGTTTTGAAGTGGATTTCCTGCAATTGAAATGTGGCAAATTAATAGAAAATATATATAATTTTGAGTTGCAGTTTTACTGCAAACTTCAAGCAATTCTACCCATTTTGCCATGGAGTGGAGATAATGTTTTAAAGCTAAATTCCTGCAATTCTACAAATTTTTCCATAATTTATGCCATGTTAATGATATCTGAGTGAGAGTGACTAACAAAATCAATGTGGGCCCCCTGGACACGTGCCCTGCTTGACCGGTTGCTATTCGGCCATGAGTTTAGATAGCTGGCTAAAAATTGTTAGCTGGCATGGCTAATTGAGTGACTGTTAGTGACTGACATAACAAGAGAAATTGCTGATGCACAACCAAATTTCGACCTTGAATCTTGTGTATTCTAATATTCTAACTCTCAACACTAATTTGAGACCACGACTGAGTCTCCTCCCCTAGTGACTGCTTATGTCGCTTATACCTGGAGCCAACACTGAAAGGAACACATGGCTGGCTGGGCCATTAAGTAACAGGGAGGATACAATATGTGGGTAACATGAGAATCCAGTGGGGCCACACACACGCCTCTCCACTCGCCTTTCTGTCAGGAAAGAGGTTAGAGTTGGACACGCACCTCTGTACACCATAAACACCATAAACGAGATCTGGAAGTCGCAGAGGTTAGAGAGTTTCTATAATACCTCTTAGCTTGTCAGAAATCTCATCTCATATATCAACCCTGATGGTTTTACGAGAGGGGCTCAACCTGTAACCCTGCCTTGTAGGGGGCTACTGTAGTCACATCTAGGTTTCCTCCTCAGAGAGAGGATGACAGCATTTGTAGTTGGATGACAAAGCACATCCCAACATACCCTGGTATCATATTGTAGTGTTTAGGTGTTTAGACTGCTGCGTCCTCGCTTCCGTGAGGGGAATGAGACTGCAGGCCCACGGACACACACACAGCTATGAATCCATCAAATTGAGCTATTATGCTGTTGGTGTTGGGAAGCTCTACATGCCCTCATTCTTCAACTGTGATTTCTTTATGCTATACTATAAATATACAGACAAATAAATCAGACTTATATTTGAGCTATGAAGGGGTGTGTTTATCTAAGCTTGTGCAAGTGATTTAGCTAGGGCTATGCTTAGGTCTTCAACATGGCCATCCATTTGGAAGAAAATAATAGCGCCGATATGTTTGTTGTGGGTTTTACATACAGTATCTGCCTTTAAAATGGTTTAGGCACACCTTGGTATTCCTGAATAATGAAAGATGGATGGCGCCACACAACAGTGTGGCGCCGACAGAGATGGCCGCCTCGCTTCGCGTTCCTAGGAAACTATGCAGTTTTTTGTTTTTTTACGTGTTATTTCTTACACTAGTACCCCAGGTCATCTTAGGTTTCATCACATACAGCCGAGAAGAACTACTGAATATAAGATCAGCGTCAACTCACCACCAGTACGACCAAGAATATGTTTTTCGCGATGCGGATCCTGTGTTCTGCCTTACAACCAGCGCCACGGGATGGTTCCCATGCAGCGACTCAGAAAAAGAGGGAAACGAAGCGGTCTTCTGGTCAGACTCCGGAGACGGGCACATCGTGCACCACTCCCTAGCATTCTTCTTGCCAATGTCCAGTCTCTTGACAACAAGGTTGATGAAATCCGAGCAAGGGTAGCATTCCAGAGGGACATCAGAGACTGTAACGTTCTCTGTTTCACGGAAACGTGGCTCACTGGAGAGACGCAATCCGAAGCGGTGCAGCCAGCGGGTTTCTTCAAGCATCGCGCGGACAGAAACAAACATCTTTCTGGTAAGAAGAGGGGCGGGGGCGTATGCCTTATGGCCAACGTGACATGGTGTGATGAAAGAAACATACAGGAACTCAAATCCTTCTGTTCACCTGATTTAGAATTCCTCACAATCAAATGTAGACCGCATTATCTACCAAGAGAATTCTCTTCGATTATAATCACAGCCGTATATATCCCCCCCCAAGCAGACACATCGATGGCTCTGAACGAACTTTATTTAACTCTCTGCAAACTGGAAACGATTTATCCGGAGGCTGCATTCATTGTAGCTGGGGATTTTAACAAGGCTAATCTGAAAACAAGACTCCCTAAATTTTATCAGCATATCGATTGCGCAACCAGGGGTGGAAAGACCCTGGATCATTGTTACTCTAACTTCCGCGACGCATATAAGGCCCTGCCCCGCCCCCCTTTCGGAAAAGCTGACCACGACTCCATTTTGTTGATCCCTGCCTACAGACAGAAACTAAAACAAGAAGCTCCCACGCTGAGGTCTGTCCAACGCTGGTCCGACCAAGCTGACTCCACACTCCAAGACTGCTTCCATCACGTGGACTGGGAGATGTTTCGTATTGCGTCAGCCAACAACATTGACGAATACGCTGATTCGGTGTGCGAGTTCATTAGAACGTGCGTTGAAGATGTCGTTCCCATAGCAACGATTAAAACATTCCCCAACCAGAAACCGTGGATTGATGGCAGCATTCGTGTGGAACTGAAGGCGCGAACCACTGCTTTTAATCAGGGCAAGGTGTCTGGTAACATGACTGAATACAAACAGCGCAGCTATTCCCTCCGCAAGGCTATCAAACAAGCTAAGCGCCAGTACAGAGACAAAGTAGAATCTCAATTCAACGGCTCAGACACAAGAGGCATGTGGCAGGGTCTACAGTCAATCACGGACTACAGGAAGAAACCCAGCCCAGTCACGGACCAGGATGTCTTGCTCCCAGGCAGACTAAACAACTTTTTTGCCCGCTTTGAGGACAATACAGTGCCACTGACACGGCCTGCAACGAAAACATGCGGTCTCTCCTTCACTGCAGCCGAAGTGAGTAAGACATTTAAACGTGTTAACCCTCGCAAGGCTGCAGGCCCAGACGGCATCCCCAGCCGCGCCCTCAGAGCATGCGCAGACCAATATGTTTACGGACATATTCAACCAATCCCTATACCAGTCTGCTGTTCCCACATGCTTCAAGAGGGCCACCATTGTTCCTGTTCCCAAGAAAGCTAAGGTAACTGAGCTAAACGACTACCGCCCCGTAGCACTCACATCCGTCATCATGAAGTGCTTTGAGAGACTAGTCAAGGACCATATCACCTCCACCCTACCTGACACCCTTGACCCACTCCAATTTGCTTACCGCCCAAATAGGTCCACAGACGATGCAATCTCAACCACACTGCACACTGCCCTAACCCATCTGGACAAGAGGAATACCTATGTGAGAATGCTGTTCATCGACTACAGCTCGGCATTCAACACCATAGTACCCTCCAAGCTCGTCATCAAGCTCGAGACCCTGGGTCTCGACCCCGCCCTGTGCAACTGGGTACTGGACTTCCTGACGGGCCGCCCCCAGGTGGTGAGGGTAGGCAACAACATCTCCTCCCCGCTGATCCTCAACACTGGGGCCCCACAAGGGTGCGTTCTGAGCCCTCTCCTGTACTCCCTGTTCACCCACGACTGCGTGGCCACGCACGCCTCCAACTCAATCATCAAGTTTGCGGACGACACAACAGTGGTAGGCTTGATTACCAACAACGACGAGACGGCCTACAGGGAGGAGGTGAGGGCCCTCGGAGTGTGGTGTCAGGAAAATAACCTCACACTTAACGTCAACAAAACTAAGGAGATGATTGTGGAGTTTTAGCAAGTTTTAAGTTCCTCGGCATACACATCACAGACAAACTGAATTGGTCCACTCACACAGACAGCATCGTGAGGAAGGCGTCGTGAGGAAGGCGCAGCAGCGCCTCTTCAACCTCAGGAGGCTGAAGAAATTCGGCTTGTCACCAAAAGCACTCACAAACTTCTACAGATGCACAATCGAGAGCATCCTGGCGGGCTGTATCACCGCCTGGTATGGCAACTGCACCGCCCTCAACCGTAAGGCTCTCCAGAGGGTAGTGAGGTCTGCACAACGCATCACCGGGGGCAAACTACCTGCCCTCCAGGACACCTACACCACCCGATGCTACAGGAAGGCCATAAAGATCATCAAGGACATCAACCACCCGAGCCACTGCCTGTTCACCCCGCTGTCATCCAGAAGGCGAGGTCAGTACAGGTGCATCAAAGCTGGGACCGAGAGACTGAAAAACAGCTTTCTATCTCAAGGCCATCAGACTGTTAAACAGCCACCACTAACATTGAGTGGCTACTGCCAACACACTGTCAATGCCACTGACTCTACTCCAGCCACTTTAATCATGGGAATTGATGGGAAATTATGTAAATATATCACTAGCCACTTTAAACAATGCTACCTTATATAATGTTACTTACCCTACATTATTCATCTCATATGCATACGTAGATACTGTACTCTATATCATCGACTGCATCCTTATGTAATACATGTATCACTAGCCACTTTAACTATGCCACTTTGTTTACATACTCATCTCATTTGTATATACTGTACTCGATACCATCTACTGTATCTTGCCTATGCTCCTCTGTACCATCACTCATTCATATATCCTTATGTACATATTCTTTATCCCCTTACACTGTGTATAAGACAGTAGTTTTGGAATTGTTAGTTAGATTACTTGTTGGTTATTACTGCATTGTCGGAACTAGAAGCACAAGCATTTCGCTACACTCGCATTAACATCTGCTAACCATGTGTATGTGACAAATAAAATTTTGATTTGATTTGACATCCTGTGTAAATATCACTCCACCTATTGGAGCGATGTTGGAAAATAACCAAAATAACCAGAACTTCAACATCTCTAAAAGGTTGCTTACAGGAATAAAGTATATGGCAACAGAATGCCAAAATACTTATTGAAGCCCAATTAATATTTATTGGTTAATCTCAGTTTTGCAGTTGCCTTTAAAATGAACGCTGTGATTGGCCAATGTCATTTGGCGGCCCTGAGGTCCTTCCAGAGAGCAGTCTGGGAAGGTTTGATAGTGAGCAACAGCCTGACAGGCACGTCCTCCATCACCATTCCTAACACCAGCAACAGCGCTGTTAGCACTTAGAGATGGCACATCAAAGTTCACTGACATTATCTTTGTGTGTGTGTTTTCTATATTAAAAGCACAGGGCTCATGTATCTCCACATAAACCTCCTCCCATAGCCCACACCTTCTCACCCGCCTTCCCCTTTTGAAAGCTTTAGTTACATGAAAGCAATAGCTTCAAGCGAGCAACTGTTTAGTCCCCCTTTCTTTCTATCACCCTGCCAACCCATCCCTCCACCCCCACATTCCCAGCCCCATGAAATCTACACAGCATTTAAATAAAATATGAATAGAGGAAATGTTTCCCTAAACTTCTCTGAGATGAAGGCCAAAATCACTCCACAGCTAAGTGTGGCAGCACGGGCAGGAAACAAGCCTATCTCATTGACTGAAGGCTGCAAGGAAACGATCCTCTGTTGTTTTCATATATTGCTTCTTATAGAGCTGGTTTCTCCAGAGGCTGCTATTTAATAAATAGAGATTCAGACTGAGGTGTCTCAATAGTCTTAAAGGGAAACTCCACCAACTTCTCTGGTTGAAAATGGCCTGTGGTATCAAAATTGACTATAAAGTGTAAATAGAATAATTTGGGCTATAAAGTCAGTATTTTCCAAAACTGATTTGTGAGATATTTAAGGAATCGAGTAGTTACCGTTTTCCTTGGGTTGCGTTTAGATTTAAATTCTGCCCCCATGGGACCGCTGCCTGGCACGACTGGCAGTACTTAAATCATCCAGAGCACAGCTGCACATGTGCTCCATTGCAAGCTATCCAATCATAGAAGTCAGCGTACATCCCGCACATTTATTACATGCAGCAGAACTACCAATCATTGCCAATGTTATGCTGAAAGAACGAGACTTGTTCTTTATAAACAGATCGTGTTTTTTTACTCTCATATCCACACATTCGTGAGCTAATGTTAGCATCACAAACATCACTGTCATTCCTTTAGCCAAAGTCATAGAAAGCAGAAAGGAAGAGTCAAATCTAGAGGGTTTAGACGTGGATGTCGATTAAGGCAGACCCCCGCACCTCTCTGATTCAGAGGGGTTGGGTTAAATGTGGAAGACACATTTCAGTTGGATACATTCAGTTGGACAACTGACTAGGTACCTCCCTTTACTTTATCCAAACTCTGTCCACGTTAAGCAGATCATTAATTATTAACCAAGTGAGGAGTTTTTGTATGGGGGGCAATCAGTGGTGGAAAAAGTACTCAATTGTCATTATTGAGTAAAACTAAAGATACCTTAATGGAAAATGACTAAATTAAAAGTTAAAGTCACCCAGTAAAAGGCTAAAAGTATTTGGTTTTAAATATACTTAAGTATCAAAAGTAAATGTAATTGGTAAAATCATTGCAAATTCATTATATTAAGCATACCAGATGGCACAGATAGCCAGAGGCACACTCCAACATCATTTACAAATTAAGCATTTGTGTTTAGTGAGTCCATCAGATCAGAGACCGTAGGGATATTATCTTGTAAGTGCCTGAATTGGACCATTTTCCTGTCCTTCTAAGCATTCAACATGTAATCAGTTCTTTTGGGTGCCAGGGATTTATGGAGTAAAAAGTACATTTTTAACTTCAGGAATTATGATTTTCAACATTTTTACAAATTAATACCATTCTTTTCCCTGAACTGTCTTGAGTCAAATTTGTATTTCTTATGGATCCCCATTAGCTTCTGACAAGGCAGCAGCTACTCTTGCTGGGGTTCAGCGAAATTAAAGTAGTTTATACAATTTTAAAAACATTACAATACATTCAGACTTCACAACACACTATGTGCCCTCGGGCCCCTATTCCACCACTACCACATATGTGTGTAACTCCGGCGCCAACAGAGGTGGCCGCCTCGCTTCGCGTTCCTAGGAAACTATGCAGTTTTTTGTTTTTTTACGTGTTATTTCTTACATTAGTACCCCAGGTCATCTTAGGTTTCATTACATACAGTCGAGAAGAACTACTGAATATAAGAGCAGCGTCAACTCACCATCAGTACGACCAAGAATATGACTTTCGCGAAGCGGATCCTGTGTTCTGCCTTTCACCCAGGACAATGGAATGGTTCCCAGCCGGCGACCCAAAAAAACGACTTCGTAAAAGAGGGAAACGTAGCGGTCTTCTGGTCAGACTCCGGAGACGGGCACATCGTGCACCACTCCCCAGTATTCTTCTCGCCAATGTCCAGTCTCTTGACAACAAGTATGATGAAAACCGAGCAAGGGTAGCATTCCAGAGGGACATCAGAGACTGTAACGTTCTTTGCTTCACGGAAACATGGCTCACTGGAGAGACGCTATCGGAGTCGGTGCAGCCAGCTGGTTTCTCCACGCATCGCGCAGACAGAAACAAACATCCTTCTGGTAAGAAGAGGGGCGGGGGCGTATGCTTTATGCCTAACGAGACGTGGTGTGGTCAAAAAAGCATACAGGAACTCAAGTCCTTCTGTTCACCTGATTTAGAATTCCTCACAATCAAATGTCGACCGTATTATCTACCAAGGGAATTCTCTTCGATTATAATCACAGCCGTATATATTCCCCCCCAAGCAGACACATCGATGGCTCTGAACGAACTCTATTTGACTCTTTGCAAACTGGAATCCATACATCCTGAGGCTGCATTCATTGTAGCTGGGGATTTTAACAAGGCTAATCTGAAAACAAGACTCTCTAAATTGTATCAGGATATCGATTGCGCAACCAGGGCTGGCAAAACCTTGGATCACTGCTATTCTAACTTCCGCGACGCATATAAGGCCCTGCCCCACCCTCCTTTCGGAAAAGCTGACCACAACTCCATTTTGTTGATCCCTGCCTACAGACAGAAACTAAAACAAGAAGCTCCCACGCTGAGATCTGTTCAACACTGGTCCGACCAATCTGATTCCACACTCCAAGACTGCTTCCATCACGTGGACTGGGATATGTTTCGTATTGCGTCAGACAACAACATTGACGAATACGCTGATTCGGTGTGCGAGTTCATTAGAACGTGCGTTGAAGATGTCGTTCCCATAGCAACGATTAAAACATTCCCAAACCAGAAACCGTGGATTGATGGCAGCATTCGCCTGAAACTGAAAGCGCGAACCACTGCTTTTAATCAGGGCAAGGTGACCGGAAACCGAATACAAACAGTGTAGCTATTCCCTCCGCAAGGCAATCAAACAAGCTAAGCGTCAGTATCGAGACAAAGTAGAATCTCAATTAAACGGCTCAGACACAAGAGGATTACCATCACGGATTACAAAATGAAAACCAGCCCCGTCACGGACCAGGATGTCTTGCTCCCAGGCAGACTAACTAACTTTTTTGCCCGCTTTGAGGACAAAACAGTGCCACTGACACGGCCTGCAACCAAAACATGCGGCCTCTCCTTCACTGCAGCCGAGGTGAGTAAAACATTTAAACGTGTTAACCCTCGCAAGGCTGCAGGCCCAGACGGCATCCCCAGCAGCGCCCTAAGAGCATGCACAGACCAGCTGGCCGGTGTGATTACGGACATATTCAATCAATCCCTATCCCAGTCTGCTGTTCCCACATGCTTCAAGAGGGCCACCATTGTTCCTGTTCCCAAGAAAGCTAAGATAACTGAGCTAAACGACTACAGCCCCGTAGCACTCACTTCCGTCATCATGAAGTGCTTTGAGAGACTAGTCAAGGACCATATCACCTCCACCCTACCTGACACCCTAGACCCACTCCAATTTGCTTACCGCCCAAATAGGTCCACAGACGATGCAATCTCAACCACACTGCACACTGCCCTAACCCATCTGGACAAGAGGAATACCTATGTGAGAATGCTGTTCATCGACTACAGCTCGGCATTTAACACCATAGTACCCTCCAAGCTCGTCATCAAGCTCGAGACCCTGGGTCTCGACCCCGCCCTGTGCAACTGGGTACTGGACTTCCTGACGGGCCGCCCCCAGGTGGTGAGGGTAGGCAACAACATCTCCACCCCGCTGATCCTCAACACTGGGGCCCCACAAAGGTGCGTTCTGAGCCCTCTCCTGTACTCAAATCAAATTTATTTATATAGCCCTTCGTACATAAGCTGATATCTCAAAGTGCTGTACAGAAACCCAGCCTAAAACCCCAAACAGCAAGCAATGCAGGTGTAGAAGCACGGTGGCTAGGAAAAACTCCCTAGAAAGGCCAAAACCTAGGAAGAAACCTAGAGAGGAACCAGGCTATGTGGGGTGACCAGTCCTCTTCTGGCTGTGCCGGGTGGAGATTATAACAGAACATGGCCAAGATGTTCAAATGTTCATAAATGGCCAGCATGGTCGAATAATAATAAGGCAGAACAGTTGAAACTGGAGCGGCAGCACGACCAGGTGGACTGGGGACAGCAAGGAGTCATCGTGTCAGGTAGTCCTGGGGCATGGTCCCAGGGCTCAGGTCCTCCGAGAGAGAGAGAAAGAAAGAGAGAAGGAGAGAATTAGAGAACGCACACTTAGATTCACACAGGACATCGAATAGGACAGGAGAAGTACTCCAGATAACAAACTGACCCTAGCCCCCCGACACATAAACTACTGCAGCATAAATACTGGAGGCTGAGACATGAGGGGTCAGGAGACACTGTGGCCCCATCTGAGGACACCCCCGGACAGGGCCAAACAGGAAGGATATAACCCCACCCACTTTGCCAAAGCACAGCCCCCACACCACTAGAGGGATATCTTCAACCACCAACTTACCATCCTGAGACCAGGCTGAGTATAGCCCACAAAGATCTCCGCCATGGCACAACCCAAGGGGGGGCGCCAACCCAGACAGGATGACCACATCAGTGAATCAACCCACTCAGGTGACGCACCCCTTCCAGGGACGGCATGAGAGAGCCCCAGTAAGCCAGTGACTCAGCCCCTGTAATAGGGTTAGAGGCAGAGAATCCCAGTGGAAAGAGGGGAACCGGCCAGGCAGAGACAGCAAGGGCGGTTCGTTGCTCCAGAGCCTTTCCGTTCACCTTCCCACTCCTGGGCCAGACTACACTCAATCATATGACCCATTGAAGAGATGAGTCTTCAGTAAAGACTTAAAGGTTGAGACCGAGTTTGCGTCTCTGACATGGGTAGGCAGACCGTTCCATAAAAATGGAGCTCTATAGGAGAAAGCCCTGCCTCCAGCTGTTTGCTTAGAAATTTTAGGGACAATTAGGAGGCCTGCGTCTTGTAACCGTAGCGTACGTGTAGGTATGTACGGCAGGACCAAATCAGAGAGATAGGTAGGAGCAAGCCCATGTAATGCTTTGTAGGTTAGCAGTAAAACCTTGAAATCAGCCCTTGCTTTGACAGGAAGCCAGTGTCGAGAGGCTAGCACTGGAGTAATATGATCAAATTTTTTGGTTCTAGTCAGGATTCTAGCAGCCGTATTTAGCACCAACTGAAGTTTATTTAGTGCTTTATCCGGGTAGCCGGAAAGTAGAGCATTGCAGTAGTCTAACCTAGAAGTGACAAAAGCATGGATAAATTTTTCTGCATCATTTTTGGACAGAAAGTTTCTGATTTTTGCAATGTTACGTAGATGGAAAAAAGCTGTCCTTGAAATGGTCTTGATATGTTCTTCAAAAGAGAGATCAGGGTCCAGAGTAACGCCGAGGTCCTTCACAGTTTTATTTGAGACGACTGTACAACCATTAAGATTAATTGTCAGATTCAACAGAAGATCTTTGTTTCTTGGGACCTAGAACAAGTATCTCTGTTTTGTCCGAGATTAAAAGTTCCTTATGTCTGAAACACATGCTTCTAGCAAGGGCAATTTTGGGGCTTCACCATGTTTCATTGAAATGTACAGCTGTGTGTCATCCGCATAGCAGTGAAAGTTAACATTATGTTTTCGAATAACATCCCCAAGAGGTAAAATATATAGTGAAAACAATAGTGGTCCTAAAACGGAACTTTGAGGAACACCGAAATGTACAGTTGATTTGTCAGAGGACAACCCATTCACAGAGACAAGCATATCTTTCCGACAGATAAGATCTAAACCAGGCCAGAACTTGTCCGTGTAGGCCAATTTGGGTTTCCAATCTCTCCAAAAGAATGTGGTGATCGATGGTATCAAAAGCAGCACTAAGGTCTAGGAGCACGAGGACAGATGCAGAACCTCGGACCGATGCCATTAAAATGTAAATTAGCACCTTCACAAGTGCCGTCTCAGTGCTATGATGGGGTCTAAAACCAGACTGAAGCATTTCGTATACATTGTTTGTCTTCAGGAAGGCAGTAAGTTGCTGCGCAACGGCCTTTTCAAAAAAGATTGAGAGGAATGGAAGATTCGATATAGGCCGAAAGTTTTTTATATTTTCTGGGTCAAGGTTTGGCTTTTTCAAGAGAGGCTTTATTACTGCCACTTTTAGTGAGTTTGGTACACATCCGGTGGATAGAGAGCCGTTTATTATGTTCAACATAGGAGGGCCAAGCACAGGAAGCAGCTTTTTCAGTAGTTTAGTTGGAATAGGGTCCAGTATGCAGCTTGAAGGTTTAGAGGCCATGATTATTTTCATCATTGTGTCAAGAGATATAGTACTAAAACACTTGAGCGTCTCTCTTGATCCTAGGTCCTGGGAGAGTTGTGCAGACTCAGGACAACTGAGCTTTGAAGGAATACGCAGATTTAAAGAGGAGTCCGTAATTTGCTTTCTAATAATCATAATCTTTTCCTCAAAGAAGTTCATGAATTTATCACTGCTAAAGTGAAAGTCATCCTCTCTTGGGGAATGCTGCTTTTTACTTAGCTTTGCGACAGTATCAAAAAGGAATTTCGGAGTGTTCTTATTTTCCTCAATTAAGTTGGAAAAATAGGAAGATCGAGCAGCATTGAGGGCTCTTCGGTACTGCACGGTACTGTCTTTCCAAGCTAGTCGGAAGACTTCCAGTTTGGTGTGGCGCCATTTCCGTTCCAATTTTCTGGGAGCTTGCTTCAGAGCTCGGGTATTTTCTGTGTACCAGGGAGCTAGTTTCTTATGAGAAATGTTTTTAGTTTTTAGGGGTGCAACTGCATCTAGGGTATTGTGCAAGGTTAAATTGAGTTCCTCAGTTAGGTGGTTAACTGATTTCAACCTCTTCAACCTCAGGAGGCTGAAGAAATTCGGCTGGTCACAAAAAGCACTCACAAACTTATACAGATGCACAATCGAGAGCATCCTGGCAGGCTGTATCACCGCCTGGTACGGCAACTGCTCCGCCCACAACCGTAAGGCTCTCCAGAGGGTAGTGAGGTCTGCACAACGCATCACCGGGGGCAAACTACCTGCCCTCCAGGACACCTACACCACCCGATGTTACAGGAAGGCCATAAAGATCATCAAGGACAACAACCACCCGAGCCACTGCCTGTTCACCCCGCTATCATCCAGAAGGCGAGGTCAGTACAGGTGCATCAATGCTGGGACCGAGAGACTGAAAAACAGCTTCTATCTCAAGGCCATCAGACTGTTAAACAGCCACCACTAACATTGAGTGGCTGCTGCCAACACACTGACTCAACTCCAGCCACTTTAATAATGGGAATTGATGGGAAATGATGTAAAATATACATCACTAGCCACTTTAAACAATGCTACCTAATAATGTTTACACATCCTACATTATTAATCTCATATGTATACGTATATACTGTACTCTATATCATCTACTGCATCTTTATGTAATACATGTATCACTAGCCACTTTAACTATGCCACTTTGTTTACATACTCATCTCATATGTATATACTGTACTCGATACCATCTACTGTATCTTGCCTATGCCGCTCTGTACCATCACTCATTCATATATCTTTATGTACATATTCTTTATACCCTTAAACTTGTGTGTATAAGCCAGTAGTTTTGGAATTGTTAGTTAGATTACTTGTTGGTTATTACTGCATTGTCGGAACTAGAAGCACAATCATTTCGCTACACTCGCATTAACATCTGCTAACCATGTGTATGTGACAAATAACATTTGATTTGATATGTGACCGAACGGGTCAAATCAGTCTTATGTAGAAACATTTGAATTTTTTTTGCCTGTCCACGACCACTCTCTTGCCTACCCCTTTGAATTAATAAAAGTTGTAAGACTCCAACCATCTGCCTCCATCTGTCTCCCTGCAGTGAGCCACCATTGGGAGACATCAGGAGTTGCTACAGGGTCTTTTGGAAGGGCTCAGTTCCTTGACGGAACGCCACGACTATGGGTTATTATGGATATTATGGAGCAAATCAGGGAGTTAGCTCAGAGACTGTCAGCCACCTCTGAGAAACCCCAACCACCCAGCAATTTTACCCTCTGTGGTGAGTTTGTACAGCCTATCCAGACTCCCCATGAACCCCGCTCATCTCCTCCAAAGCGATATTCGGGGAATCCTGGTACCTGCCGTGGTTTCCTTTCTCAATGTTTGCTTATTTTTGAGCTACAGCTATCTTCGTTTTCTTCAGACCGATCGAAGATGATGTATATAATTACGCTAATGTTGGGAAGGGCACTTTCCTTGGCTATGTCACTTGGAGGAATTCATGGCAGAGGTGGGAAGTTTTTGAGTCTCCAGTATCCAGGAAAAAGGCGGCCAGCAAACTGCTTGACTTAAGTCAAAACTCCAGTAGTGTGGCATACTAGGCGGTGGACTTTCGCACGTTGGCCGTGGAGAGTGCCTGGTATAAGGAATCTCTTTACGATACTTTTCTGCACGGATTATCTGAGGTAAAGGATGAGCTAGCTGTTTGGAACTACCGGTGGAGCTCGAATCGCTTATCGCCTTAACCATTAAAATTGATGGATTCCTAAGGGAATGTAGGAGTGAGAGGTCTGATCTCAAGCACACTCGTGCACCCGATATGGTGCGTTCACCTCCTATGGAATCCGAAAGTTTCCAAAGGCAGCTCTTCCAGGAGGAGTCGAAGCCACCCGAGCTCTCTCATGACTCTACGGCGGGTGGGTTGGATACTCTTGAGCCTATGCAGTTGGGAAGAACTAGGCTATCAGTTTGGTTGTGCTCACGGAGGATGACTAGTAACTGTTGTCTGTACTGTGGAGGGGCAGGACATTTTATAGCTTCCTGCCCTATTAGGAAACCCTTCTCTCATGGGTACAAGTACTATGGTGAGTCAGACTGGGAGTTCCCTAATTCCCATCATCCGCACACCCCTTTTTGCTCTTGTGCTGTGGGGGAGATCAATCTAAGTCTCTCCGAGTGCTCATTGACTCTGGGGCTGATGAATGTCTTATGGATGCCACGATAGCTTCGGAGCTTGGTATTCCCACTCAACTTCTCTCTGTGCCCATGGATGCTAGGGCACTGGACGGCCGTTCTATAGGGAAAGTCACCCATAGTACTGTGCACGTTCAATTATGGGTTTCTGGTAACCACACTGCGACCATAGTTACTCCTCATTGCATCTCCCCATGTTCCAGTTGTGTTGGGATTTCCTGGCTACAAAAGCACAAGCTCCATCCTGGGTTGGAGTCATTTTTGCCATTCCCATCACCTTCAAGCAGCACAGCCTTCCCCAAGTCCTCCTCCTCAGGATGTTAGCAAGACTGTGGATGTCTTTGCTATTCCTACTGAATACCATGACCTCCTGGAAGTGTTCAGTAAGGCACGTGCTACATCCCTTCCCCTGCACTATCCTTATGATTGTGCCATTGACCTTCTCCCAGGCACTACACCACCTCTGGGTTGGTTGTATTTTCTGTCCGGACCAGAGACCACAGCTATGGAGGAGTAAATAACCTTTGTGGACCTGAGGCAGCACCCATCCTCATCCATCCGGACCCCTTGTGTCAATTTGTGGTGGAAGAGGATGCTTCAGATGTTGGAGTGGGGGCCATCCTGTCCCAGCGATCTGCCCAGGACCAGAAGCTTCATCCCTGTGCCTTCCTGTCCCATCTCAATCCTGCTGAGAGGATCTACTATGTGGGCAACCAAGAACTCTGGAGTGGAGGCACTGACTGGAAGGAGCAGAACAGCATTCCTGGTCTGGACCGACCATAACTTGGAATATCTCCATTCAGCCAAGCATTAATTCAAGGCAGGCCCGGTGGGCCCTCCTGCATACCAGATTCAACTTTACATTTTCCTAACATCCTGGGTCTAAAAATGTGAAGCCTGATGCTCTCTCTGCCTATACAGTTCCTCTGCCACACCCTCGACCTCTGAAACCATTCACCCTACCTCACGCCTTGCTGCCACTGTGGATTGGGGTATTGAGAACCTGGTTCGCGAGGCTCAACGCTCCCAACATAGACCTGAAGCGGGCCCGGCTAACCGGCTGTTTGTCCCTAACCCAGTCCGGTCCGGGGTCCTGGAATCGGCTCATTCCTCCAGGCTGACCTGTTATCCAGGGTCCCGTTGTACTCTAGCCTTCCTTCGACAACATTTCTGGTGGCCCACTGGTCCCTGACGCCTCTGCTTTCGTCACCGCATGCACTGTGTGTGCTCAAAACAAGACTCCGCGGCAAGCTCCTTTTGCCCTCCTGCAGCCACTACCGGTTCCTCATCGTCCCTGTCTCATATCTCTGTATTTTGTCACTCGGCTCCCTCCGTCTGATGACAACACTCTCAATCTGAAGGTAGTCGACCGGTTCTCCAAGGCCATCCAATTCATCTCTTTTATCCAAACTACCTTCTGCCAAGGAGCTGGCCCAGGTTATGGTATAGCATGTCTTCCGGATCCATGGAACTCGGTAGACATGGTCTCCAATTGGGGTTCTCGTCTCAGTTCTAGAAGGCATTCTCTACCCTTATTGGGTCATCGTCCAACCTGTCATCCGGATTCCTTCCCCGAAACAAAACGCTCATTCGGAGCGAACCAACCAAGACCTGGAGACGACCTTAACGTTTAAAAATACCTAAAGTTGTATTACAAAAATATTTTGGCATAGTTTATAGGCAACTTTTGAAATATTTTGTAGTGACGTTGCGAATTTTGGAAGCTGTTTTTTTCTGGATCAAACGCGCCAAATAAATGTACATTTTGGATATATATGGACAGAATTAATCGGATGGAATATATATGGACGGAATTAATGTGCTATCATCAGATAATAGCCTCTTATGCTTTCGCCGAAAAGCCTTTTTAAAATCTGACATGTTGGTTGGATTCACAACGAGTGTAGCTTTATTTGAGTATCTTACATGTGTGATTTAATAAAAGCTAGATTTTTAAATGAAATTATTTGAATTTGCCGCGCTGCATTTTCCCTGTTTTTTTTGGCAAAGTGGGATACAAGAGTCCCATATACCATAAGAAGTTAAGGTGCCTGGTCTCAACTACCACTACCTGGAGCTGTCAACTGGTCTGAGTGGAGTATACCCGGGACTCTCCCCTTTCGAGTGCTCCATGGGGTATAAGCCTCCACTCTTCCATGCACAAGAGCAGGAGGTCAGCGTACCCTCGGCCTAGATGTTTTTCCGCCACTGTCAACGTACCTGGAGAAGAGCCAGGGCGGCTATTCTCAAGACCAACTCCAGGTATCGTCGACAAGCAGACTGTTGCCGGACCCCAGCTCCCCACTACAGCAGAGGGTAAGGCTTTCCACCCAAGATCTGTCCCTTCGGGGAGAGTCCCGCAAGCTGTCTCACCGGGTCATTGGTCCTTTTCCCATCTCCAGAGGTCTGAGTTCGACTGCTGTCCGTCTTGTGTTACCCCGTACCCTCCGTATTTCCCCATACCCTCCACGTGTCTAGGATTAAGCCGGTGTCCTGACCTTTGTCTTCTGTCTCCAGGCCCATCCCTCCCCCCGGGTTATCCGTGGCCAGCCAGCGTATACGGTGAGACGCCTCCCTGAAGGTTCAACCATAGGGGAGGGTTTTCCAGTACCTGGTTGACTGGGAGGGTTATGGCCCGGAGGAGAGGTGCTTAGTTCCTGCTAAATACATCTTGGACCTGGACCTCATCGCCGATTGACACCCCGGTCAGCCAGGTATGCGGGTCAACTAGCGTTTTTCCCGTTCTCCTGCTCCTCTTCCTTATTCTAGTCTTGACCTTTTACTGTATCCACGACCACTCTCTTGCCTACCCCTTTGGATTAGTAAAAATTGTAAGACTCCAACCATCTCCCTCCTGTGTCTGCATTTGGGTCTCGCCTTGTGCCTTGATATCAACTTGTAAACTCACTTTTGAGAAAATGGCCTTTGAATGTTTTGAAACCTAGTGAAGAGCTCTACTTTGTCTACACCAATTCAGCATCGTTCACACCCTCTTAAGCTTTATCCCCACCCATCTCGTTTCGCTCTCAGCGCATTCAGAGCGTACAATTGGTGCTCTGGACGATTTGTTTACCCTTGGATAACATGAAAACAGCCACGCTTCTTTGCCAACATTTACTGACACCGGTCATATTCAACAGGTGTTGCGTTCGTAAATTCATCAGTTATTCTGCGCTCTGGCATACTTGGACTGATTTTACGAACACACCCGAAATGGTTACATATACTGGAGTCTGTTAAGACATGTCGCTAGCGAGGTAGGTAAACAACGTGTAAGATCACACACGTCATGTAATGTTAGCTAGCGAGCCAGCCAGCTAATATTAGCTAGTTAATCAACAATGAACATGGTGCCAAATCATGTCCTTACTACCCTGCATGAATCTGCTGGGAGCTAAATAACCCGTTTCAATGTTAGCTAGCTAACATTAGGCTCTAATTAGCAAAGCAAATGGCTCTATGAATATCATACACAACATTAGCTACCGAGCCAGCCAACATTAGGCTCTGACTAGTCAAGCAAATGGCTCTGGGATACGAATAATAATATCATACACGTGATGTTAGCTAGGGAGCAAACGGTAAACTTTAACTAAAGACATATAGCTAGCTAAGTAAACAACATAAGATCATATGTAACATTAGCTAGGGAGCCAGCCAGCTAATGTTAGCTAGCTAACAGTACACTTTAACTTAGGCATGTAGTTAGCCTGCTAAACAACATGTAAGATCATATGCATAATGTTAGCTAGCGAGCCATCCTGATAACGTTAGCTAGTTAAACAACAATGAGCATAGTGCCAATTCATGAAATTACTATGCCTAGCATGAATCTGCTGGTAGTGGTTGCTAACCAACTAGGTTCAATGTTAACTAGCTAACATTAGGGTCTAGCTAGCAAAGAAAATGGCTCTGATACAAATAATAACATCATACACACAACGATAGCGAGCCAGCCAGCTAGCTAACATTAGGCTCTAACTAGCCAAGCAAACGGCTCTGGGATACGTGTCCTACTTATATCAGTACTTATATCAGTACTTTTGTAAGAACCTAATAATTAGGAAACCTCTATTCAATCAAATTAGCAAAACATAGCAAATAAGCCATAAAAAAATGTTGTTAAACCAAATTCGACACTCATTGACCTCCATACTAAAACTCCCAATAGGCCCCCATTAGCTCATCGGCGCTGACCAGAGACCGACGTTGTCACAACCCTGCGTTGTGTAAACGGGCAGCTGCTGCCAGTTCTCTGCCAAAAGTGAGCGAGACAAAACCCCAGGGGTCTCTGCAGTGGAAAAACAGGCTCAGTCTGCCACTGATGGGCATGGAGGATAATGTCTGGCAATGGAAGCTAATTACTCTAATCATTTCTCGATTCTCAGAGCAGAGCTATTTGAGGACAGAGGGAGAGCCACTGTCATATGGATTTGTCTGAGACGGGGTGTAGATAGGACGCCAGCGGTTTTGTTGAAACTGTTATAGAGGCTCATAGCCTGATACCCTCTCACTTAGTGAGACACATGCACACACAGACACACAGAAACAAACACCAAGTGGCTCCTCTTGCCATGCAGCTCTCTGTATGGGTGCAGGAATGCTATCATTGGAACACATAGTTGTCGCAGAGCAGTGGAATGGGCCTTCCCATGGTCTCTGAATCTCTCTTTTCACTGCACCACCAGACACATGTCTGCAACACACCACTGCTCTAGTGTAGCCTTACAAACTTAGAGAAAAAAATGATGTATGGTACGCAGACGTGTGTGCCATCTATCTAAAAATCTAATTTCTGGGTAAGGAATGAAGTATCCCATTAAAATCATCAAAAAGAAAAGAAAATGGCTAATGGGAGGGAGATAAAAATGGTTGCATTGGACCTCTTAAGAGCCCCTGCTTTGTCACTGCTTGGATGACTGAGGACGGGGAATGGGAGTAGGATTGGGAATGCCATGCTGAAGGTACACATCTATCAAACTCCAAGGATGAGCTGTTTTCCAGTATAAATGATTTAATATTGGGCATCTGTTGAGAGTGGGCTGTTCTGTGACTGTGTCTCCCAGCTAACTCTGGTTCTTCAGAAAGGGTTGGTTTGTTAGCCTTTCCAGCACCACAGTGACCCCTGCTGGACAGATTGGACTGGACTGCTGGCTGAATATAACTAATGGAAGACTCACCCTCATCTATTATACTGTAGTCATAATCAAATCAGGGGCCGTATGTAGATTACATGTATTGTAGTGTGTAGTACTACATTGCTCTCAGATAATGTTAGCAATAGTGTGTGTGTGTCCCGATTTAGAGTATTAGTCACGAGCACAGGATTCCAGATGTAATTGCAGGGTACAGTGAAATTCTTAAACTCAGAGCTCCAGTCAAAGAGAAGTGAATGAAACAATAACAAGAATTATATATACATATTTACAACTGTAACCATGATAAATGTGCATTGGGGAGTCGATAAATGTCCATAGGGGGAACATGTAGCTGACAAGTGGTGGCTATTCCATGATGCTATTATACTGTCAGCGCAAGCGGGAAGAACAGGCCGTGGCTCGGGTGGGGGGTCCCAGATGATCTTCTTGGCCTTCCTGCGAAACCTGGTGTTGTAGGTGTGCTGGAGGGCAGGCAGTGTGCACCCAATGGTGTTTTCGGCTGAGCGTACCACCCTCTGTAGAGTCTTGCGGTCAGCAGCAGTGGAGTTGCCGTACCAGGCTATGATGCAGCCCGAAAGTATGCTCTTGATGGTGCTCCTGTAGAACACTGTGAGGGCCCTCGAGGACAGACCAAATTTCTTCAGCCTCCTGAGGTTGAAGAGTGGCTGTCGTGCCTTCTTCACCACAGTGTCTGTGTGGTTTTGCCATTTTAGCTCCTCTGAGATGTGTACGCCGGGTCAGGATGTGACTACCTTCACCACCTGGGGGCGGCCCGTCTAGAAGTCCAGGACTCAGATGGACAGGACCCAGTTGCATAGGTCTGTCTGTACAAACAAGATTTTTGATTACATGCATTTTAAAAAGCATAACACATCTCTCTCAGAAATCAATTCAATAGTAAATGAATCTATTATATTTAAAGCTGTACATTTAAACTAACATAACCAAGAAATTAAAGTGGAATCTTTTCATCCGATTCCAAGTAAGACTTAAAATGGCCTCATTTTCAACAAGCGCCCAGGATATAACCACTCATTAGACCTACAGACATTACTTCAACTTGCCTAAAGTACCACATAATCACTGTTATTCGCATCAAGGAAGGACAAAATACAATATTTCAGCTTTTTAGTCCTCATGCAGCGCCTCTAAAATGATTTACGTCTTGTTCTTTGTCTTGGTGCTTTAGAGAACTGCTCAATATTACTCCAATGGTGGCTGACAAACCAACATTTAAGAGCAGAGATTTGATGAAATGGGATCTCTCTCAGCCAGACGTGTAATTGGGGCATCTATCAGCAGGATGAATATGGGGGGGGGGGGTAGAAGTTGTCAGTTGGATGTCTCAGCCATGTACTGGTACTGGATTTACACCACTGCCCAACAGCTTTGAGAAACCTTGCATCATGTTTATCAAATATGTATTTTTCTCATTTAGTTTGAAAGTGAAAGCTCAGGCTTGCCAGTCAAGCATGAAATTAATCAAATCTGTTTGGGTTTCGGCTCAAATCTGATTTCTTAAATTGTAATATTCACTCCTTCATTTTTTCACCTTTTTAAATTGCACATTCCCTGTAGTTTTAGGGGTTGTAGTTCTCAGGGAAGTATGTCTGAGGAAAGTAAGTGTGAAATGTTATTATCTTAGTTGTGTTGCTCATAATGTTTTGAGATAGTTTACAGACAGTTTTGGGTAAAGTGTATGTCTTGAAAATAAAAGAAAGCCTCACACTCTTGGAGCTCAGATGCAAAAATGTAATACCAACGTTTCGACAGCCAAGCTGTCTTCATCAGGGTATAATCACAAACACTGCGGGATGACTCGTTTATATACTGTCAAAAGACACAGGTGTCTGTAATCATGGCCAGGAGTGGCCTAATATCATTGGTTAATAATCAAATATTAAAATGTCATACAAAGAACAGCATACAAACAAATGGATAGCATACGATCATAGATTAATTTGAGTTTACACACAATTACAATGGCAAAGTCACAATAATCACAAGAATGGCTTCAGATCAAAGTCTACGTTGAGACTGAAGGGCGCAAGGGTCTTTAAACTAAAGATCCAGGCAGCCTCTCGTTTTAACCTGACAAAGATGTTGGTTCCCAATTGGGGAACAGCCCCCCCACCGTCAGCTGGAACGGTGGCGCACGGAATGCAAAAATATTCGTAGAAATATTTAACCTCCACACATTAACATGTCCAATAGCTCAAATGAAAGATAAACAACTTGTTTATCTATCCAGCAAGTCAGATTTCTAAAATGTTTTACGGCGAAAACATAGCACATATTTATGTCAAACCACCACCGAATACACACCGAAGACACAGCTAATTTCCATAGCCAAATTGAACAAAATATGCAATCACCAAACGCAGGATATAAAAATAAAAAAATTCACTAACCTTTTGAAATCTTCATCAGATGACAGTAATATAACATGTTACACAGTACATTTATGTTTTTTTCAATAATATGCCATAAATATCCATAAATCTCTGTTTACAATGACGCATTGTTAAAAAAATGCTACTCAAATGTCTGGAGAAATGACGATGGCTTCTGCACACGCCGTCAGCTAACATGGAATACACAACATAAACTTTGACTAAATATGCATGTTCTACATATCTATAGAAAGATACACTTCTTCTAAATGCAATCGCTGTGTTACATTTATTTTTAACTTTACAGATTTCGTTCACTAGGCTATAATGTGAGTCGGCGCTCAGGAATTAGCATTTTGGCTCCTCTATCTCGGAGTCCACAGAAACCCAAATTTAACACATAAATGTTCCCTTACCTTTGCTGTTCTTCCATCAGAAGACCTGGAAGGGTTTATACTTACCAAAAACAGCTTTAGTTTTGAAGTCTGTGTCTTTCGGTTATCAAACACGACATATTTCGGTTGAAATGCAGCCAAAAAGTAAAGTTAGTTCGCACCAAAACGTCGAAATTACATATTATATGTTGACTAAACTTGTCAAACTTGGTTCAGAACACAGCGTTAGCATGCTATATAGCTTCACCGCAATTCTCAGGACAAAGAGAAACACACGCATCGTTTAATCAATCTTGAAAGAAAGACACCACACTAGCAGAATGCGCATGAGAGTAACCTGTTTTCTCACGCAACCGTCATTACTCTCGTGAGCGCGCGATTCACACAATGAGAAGCCCCATTGAAAGCGGACACCGCGCTGAAGGCATAGGAACTGTTCCCAGGACTGTAGGTGCTTGGGAAGGGTGGGGGCGATGGCGTCAAAGTTGGGCAAACTTTTTGGATGACAAGAGAGAGTTTGGGAGAATGAGTGCCCTGGGAGTTCTGCTTTACTTACAGACATAATTTAAACGGTTTTAGAAGCTTTAGAGTGTTTTCTATTCAATAATAATTTTTAATTGCATATATTAGCAATTTTTGACAGATTTTTTTTCTGTTTACCATGGGCACGCAATCACCCCAAAGGGGGCAGCAATCAGCCCTATCCCCAACAGGTTTTAACAATAAATTATCAAGGTCATTTTAACATTTTAATATTTGATTATTAACCAATGATATTAGGCCACTCCTGGCCATGATTACAGACACCTGTGTCTTTTGACAGTATATAAACGAGTCATCCCGCAGTGTTTGTGATTATACCCTGATGAAGACAGCTTGGCTGTCGAAACGTTGGTATTACATTTTGCATCTGAGCTCCAAGAGTGTGCGGCTTTCTTTTATTTTCAAGTTTCTACTCCGCTGGCCAGCACCTCGTCTTAAAAGGTGTGCGTTTTCTTTTTCTTCTAAAGTGTATGTCTACCAGTGGAGGCCTCTCAGAGGAGGAAGGGGAGGACCATATACCTCAGTGAATTTCATAAAAATAGTGAAACATTAGTGATACATTTTAGATAATTATACTAAATATATTCACGTCAACAAATAATTGATTTAAAACACACTTTTGCAATGAGGGTCTTCAGTAATCTCAACACTCTGCAGGTGTAGCTGGAGGACAGCTAGTTTCCTCTTCTGGGTACATTGACTTCATTCCAAAACCTAGAAAGTTAGTGGTTCTCACCCCCTTACACAGTACTAGTACTTAGGTTTGGAGCATGTCCTCCAACCATCATATCAGAGCTCTTACAGCATGAACTGTGATGTTGTCCACCCAATCAAAGGATCAGAGAATGAATCTAGTACTGAAAGCATAAGCTATCTAGCTAGCACTGCAGTGCATACATCATTTGTGGTGAGTAGTTGACTCAAAGAGAGAGAACGACAACAAGTTAAACAGTTTTGAATAAATCAATTAACAGTAAGATAAATATATTTAAATATGTTTTTTACTTCCACTTACTTAGCTAGCTAGGCTAGGTAGCTATTTTAGCCTACTCAAACACTCGGCTCAAACAGATGCTATGTTACCTTGCTTGCTAAAGCTATTCAACACTGGAACTCTTCCAGTGCAAGGTAAGCTTTTGGTTTTATTAATTTATTGCCACCAGGAACTACCTGTTTAACTGCACTGCATGATGGTAGCGGGTTTACTAACATGTTAGTTCTAGTAGATGTGTTGTTGACTTTACGTTAGCTATAATGGTGACAACAATGTAGGCTGTGTATGGCGGTTATGATATGAAGGTTTGGCTTGGAAAGTTTTTGCCTGGTCAGAGACCACTGTCTTGTGCTTTGAAGTCCACAAGTGAAGGGAAAAGGTGAGAGGAGGAGAGCGCGTAGATGCAGAAAGGAATTATACAACAATCTGTCTGCGTGTGATCAGGGATGTATTCAATCCGCCAATTCTGTTGAAAACCATTTCTTAAACGGAAGCAAACAGCACGAAACATACCTAACTCTCGTTTGCAACTGTTGCACTAATGATTACACCCTAGATCAGCTAGATGCAGGCAAGAATGTGCAAGGCGGTATGGATATGTCAATGTCTGTCACCTTTATTACTGAAATTTCTCTTAAACTTTCATTCAGAGGCTAGGTTTTAGCAACCTTGTGATTGGTATAGGGAAAATGTGAGTATCATTTGGTACGTAGCCTAAACCTATTCATGTTACATTGAGCTGGGTGAATGGAATATGAATGAGTCATCCAATATGCTGTAATAGAAATAAGGCCATGCTCAGAAAAAAATAATCGTTCTCCCTCATCTTAAACTGCACTGACTGCCACTGATGTCTACCTTTAATTGTTGGAATAACCTAAAATGTAGAACGTAGGCAGTGTGAACCAGATCCATGTACAGTATCATATCTGGCATGTTTAAGACACGGTCACAACAACAGCATAGTAAACTACTGTTGACAGCATCACTACCTGTACATACCTGTACATGACCATCTGATCATTTATCACTCCAGTGTTAATCTGCAAAATTGTAATTATTTGCCTACCTCCTCATGCCTTTTGCACACATTGTATATAGACCCCCCCTTTGTTTTCTACTGTGTTATTGACTTGTTAATTGTTTACTCCATGTGTAACTCTTTGTTGTATGCTCACACTGCTATGCTTTATCTTGGCCAGGTCGCAGTTGCAAATGAGAACTTGTTCTCAACTAGCCTACCTGGTTAAATAAAGGTGAAATGAAAAAAAAAAAAAACTGTTGACAGCATTGATTGGTAGATTGTGGTCTACAGTGTGTGAGTAACCTGTACTCCCGCACATTGCCTCGGTACCGGTACCCCCTGTATATAGCCTCGTTATTGTTGTCAATTTCTTGTTACTTTTTGATATATTTATACATTTTTTTAAACTTTATTTTATTTACTAAATATTGTATTAACTTTTATTGAAATGCTGTGTTGGTTAAAGGACTTAAGTCAGCTTTTCACACTAAGGTCTACTACACCTGTTGAATTTAGTGCATATGACATTTTTTTGAGGCCATCAAGGGGAAGAAAATTTGACATGGTGAAAAATGAAACAACTTAGCTCATTACTGTATTTTGATTGTGGTATCAGATAATGATCAGTTATAGGACAAGACAACTGCCCAATACATCACTAGCATTCCTGCCCTCCCTTTCTGAGCTGCAGGGGCTTTGCAATGAAGGCCAGGCAAATGAATGCTCAATGGGAGGAACACCTCCGAAATACTAATTATCTCACATTTGACTGCGGTGTGCCATTGGATATTGACTACATTATTCTCTCTGCAGGGTCTCCAAAATGTTATTTTGCTGTCTAACATTCTTTTCAGGGAGAATATAAAAAATGGCTCCCAAACAACTCAGCCGCCATCGGCACACTAATTGGGTTGCATATTTGTGTGCAGATAATATTTCTAAATAATCCATTTTTGATGGAACATCAGACGATGTGACAGAGTGGAATGAGGGGGAGAATATTTAAGGATGAAGAGAGAGAAAATCAAAATAGCATGTAAACAAGCATCCTCCATTGATTGACCTGAAAGAGCAGATTATTTTCTAGGGATAGGGCATCCCGCTGACGAGGTGAATAAGTTCAACCTTGGGCTTTATTTGTTCTTCAGGCTGTTTGTTTTTTCCAGAAATGGCTTTGGAGAGTCAAGCTGTAATGTAAAAAATAAATACAAAACAGTGCTCGTCTCCCGCTCTCTTGAACGACACTTCAGTTATGAGTTTGACTGGATTGGGTCGCCGTGCCGTTGTTTGTCTTGATCTAAATTTACATCTAACACTTATCCGGGGTAACGTCTGTCTTATATAAGGTCAAAGAGAGAGTGGCAACCGAAATTACATTAGATATAAGTTGAATAAGAAATACCATGAGTAGCCACTTCACTGTGTCTAAAATGTTTTACTCTGTCACATAACTTTCTAGCCTTTTTGAAAGCTTGAGAAGGTTATGTAATCTCACCTGTCAGACACTGTATACTAGAACTTCACTATTGTCGTATATGACATCACTTCATACAGTTTAGCAGTCAAACTCCCATATATGGCCTAGGCCTACATGTCATTTTGCCGTGATCGAACATTAATGTTATTCTTCTTGTCACACAGAGAGGAGTCAAGTACATGCCATTTGTTTGCTCTTGGCCTGTCTCACTCCACTAGCGTGAGCAGATCACCTCTGCAGTCGCTCCCACTGTGGACTGTTGTATAGTGCTCACATTCACACCATTATTTATCTGTTTCTGTGCACACTGTATTTTCATCTGTGCTTTTACCCTATAAGCCTCTACCATGTATCCCTCAAAAGAAGGGATAGCAGAGACTAATGAGACAGAAACAATGACAAAAACATATATTCTCATCCTCGGACTGTATTTAATGGACAGTCTCCCCACATCTTAACACAAAGCGATGAGTTGTTTACTCATCCGTCTTTATAGAGGAAAAACACAAATTTGCAATACACAATCGCCATAGACCACTTGTCAGATGACTTTTGTTAAGTGTGTTGATAATCAGCAGAGCCAATTGAGACCATGGTCTCATTTTCAAAAATGTATACATGAATATTCCAATAAAAATATTGAACAAATAAAAACTACAGGTTACAAAAAACTAACACACCTACTCATTCAGGGTTTTACTGTATTTAAAAAAATAAAATCTACATTGTAGAATAGTAGTGAAGACATCAACTATGAAATAACACATCTGGAACCATAAGTAACCAAAGAAGTGTTAAACAAATCAAAATATACTTGAGTTTCTTTAAAGTAGCCACCCTTTGACTTGACAGCTTTGCACACACTTGGCATTCTCCCAACCAGTTTAACCTGGAATGCTTTTCTAAATGTCTTAAAGGAGTTCCCACATATGCTGAACCCTTGTTGGCTGCTTTTCCTTCACTCTGCAGTCAAACTTATCCCAAACCATCTCAATTGGGTTGATTGTATAGGCCAGGTCATCTGATGCAGCACTCTATCACTCTCCTTCTTGGTAAAATAGCCCTTACACAGCCTGGAGGTGTGTTGGGTCATTGTCCTGTTGAAAAAAAAAAAGATGGGTCTTCCCATTTGGTTTTCGATTAGTGGGACTATCACTGCAGAATGCTGTGGTAGCAATGATGGTTAACCTTTTTGGGATAGGGGGCAGCATTTTCACTTTTGGATGAATAGCGTGCTCAGAGTGAACTGCCTCCTACTCTGTCCCAGATGCTAATATATGCATATTATTATTAGTATTGGATAGAAAACTCTGTTTGAATGATGTCTGTGAGTATAACAGAACTCATATGGCAGGCGAAAACCTGAGAAAAATCCAACTAGGAAGTGGGACATCTGAGGTGTGTAGTTTTCTAAAGCTTGGCCTACCAAATACACATTGAGATATGGATGAGGTTGCACTTCCTACGGCTTCCACTAGATGTCAACCATCTTTCGAAACTTGAATGAGGATTCTACTATAAATAGGAGGGGCTCATGAGACTTCTTTGAGTCAGTGGTCTGGCAGAGAGCCTTGGTCTCCTGACGCGCGCTCCCGACAGAGCTACCTCGCGGTCCAGTGCTTTTTATGAAGAAAAAGGAATTCTCTGGTTGGAACATTATTGATGTTTTATGTTGAGATTGATTCCATACATCGTTTGACATGTTTCTAAAAATAAAAAAAATCTAGTTTTTGTCTGGATGAAGTGTCTGCACCTCATGAAGATGGATTAATGGGTTGAACATGTTAACAACAAGTGGCTATTTGGACATACTGTGGCAAAACTCCTCTGGGTTAGGAGCGTTTGTCACAAATTAAGTGGTAAACTGTCACCAAATCACCCAAGAATGAGAGTTCTTTCAAACAGGACAGTACCTGTGTGTTTGTTTCTCCGTCCTGGTCCACCCAGGCCATAGGCGAGGTCAAGGATAGCAGGGTTTGGTACACGAATCGGGTTCTCGGAAGGTCCAGGTCCAAACGCCAACAGGTAAGTCCAAAACAATCCAGCTCATACACGGTAAATCCAGCCAATCTCTATTGTCCCTTTCTCTATTGTTCATAGATCCTTCCAGCACTCTCTCTCTCTTCCTGGTTTTTCTTGACCCTTTATCTGTGGGCCAGCTCCACCTTCTGAGGGTTCCCCTTGCTTCTGGGACTTGTAGTTTTGGCGGTCGGTCATTTTGTGATCTGTAGTTCTGACAGGGGTGGCCATTTTAGTGATCGGGCAGAGCCCGTTTATTAGTTCTGCTCTCACATCTGCCATTTATCACTCGACCCCCTTTGCCACAATAGATTATGGAACAAATCAGTCATTTAATGTCGAACTGGGATTCCTGGGAGTGCCTTCTGATGAAGATCATCAAACGGTAAGTAAATATTTATGGTGTTGTTTCTAACTTTGTTGATTCCAAAATGGCGGATATTCCTCTGGCTGTTTTGGGTTTTGAGCGCCATTCTCAGATTATGCTTTTTCCGTAAAGTTTAAAAAAAAATCTGACACAGTGGTTGCATTAAGGAGAAGTTTCTTTAATTGTGTGAATATCAATATTTATTATGAGTATTTCAGCAAAAATCACTAGACGTTTTAGAATCAAAACACTAATGCACATAACGTGCCAATGTAAACTGAGATTTTGGGATATAAATATGCACATTATTGAACAAAACATACATGTTTTCACGATGTCCTACGCATGTCATCTATTGATCATCAAAGGTTAGTGATTCATTGTATCTATATTTCTGCTTTTTGTGACTTTTTGGCTGGAAAAATGGCTGTTTTTTTTCGACTTGGCTATGACCTAACATAATCATAAGTTGTGATTTTGCTGTAAAGCATTTTTTAAATCAGACACGATTGGTAGATTAACAAGATGTTTATCTTTCATTAGCTGTATTGCTGTATTGGACATGTTAATGTGTGAAAGTTCCATATTTCAAAAAACGTTTTTGAATTTCGCGCGCTGCCTTTTCAGCAGAATGTTGTCGAGGGGTTCCGCTAGCAGAGCATGCACACACCATCACACCTCCTCCTCCATGCTTCACGGTGAGAACCACACATGTGGAGATCATCCGTTCACCTACTCTGAATCTCACAAAGACAGCAGTTGGAAGCAAAAATCTCAAATTTGGACTCATCAGACCAAAGGACAGATTTTCACCGGTCTATTGTCCATTGCTAGTGTTTCTTGGCCCAAGCATGTCTCTCTTCTTATTGGTGTCCTGGTGTCTTTACAGCAATTCGACCATGAAGGCCTGATTCACGCAGTCTCCTCTGAACAGTTAATGTTGAGGTGTCTGTTAATTGAACTCTGAAGCATTTATTTGTGTAACGTTAGTCGTTGGGAGAAGGAGAGGAGGACCAAGTGCAGCGTTGTACATACTTTTAATTAAGAATGAATACCCGAACAAAACAATAAACAAACATTTCTGATGTCTGATTTCTGGTGCAACAAACACTAACAGGAAATAACTACCTACAAATCATAGTGGGAAAACAGGCTACCTAAGTATGGTTCTCAATCAGAGACAACGATCGACAGCTGCCTCTGATTGGGAACCATACCAGGCCAAACACAGAAATACAAAACATAGAATGCCCACCCCAACTCACACCCTGACCAAACTAAAAGAGGAACTAAGGTCAGGACGTGACAGTCCCCCCCCCCCCCCTCACCAAAGGTGCAGACTCCGGCCGCAACCTAATCCCATAGGGGATGGTCTGGGCGGGCATCTGTCCGCGGTGGCGGTTCTGGTGCAGGACGTGGACCCCACTCCACCATAGTCTTGGCCCACTTAAGTGGCGCCTTTGGAGCGGCGACCCTGCCGCCGACCTCGGAGTGGGGACCCTTGCAGCGGGCCGCAAATAGACGGGAGACTCTGGCAGCGCCAAAGTGAAGGGTGGCTCTGGCAGCTCCTGACTGATTTGCTGCAATTTTTGAGTCTGGTAACTCTAATGAACTTAAACTTTGCAGTAGAGGTAACTCTGGGTCTTACAATCCTGTGGTGGTCCTCATGAGATCCAGTTTCATCATAGTGCTTGATGGTTTTGTGACCGCACTTGAAGAATCTTTCAAAGTTCTTAAGTTTTCGCATTGACTGACCTTCATGCCTTAAAGGAATGATGGAGTGTAATTTCTCTTTGCTAATTTGAGCTGTTCTTGCCATAAAATGGACTTGGTCTTTTACCAAATAGGGCTATCTTCTGTATATACCCCCCCACCTTGTCACAACACAACTGATTGGCTCAAATGCATTAAGGTGGAAGGAAATTACACAAATTAACTTAAGGCACATCTGTTAATTGAAATGCATTCCAGTTGACTACCTCATGAAGCTGGTTGAGAGAATGTGCAAAGCTGTCATGAAGGCAAAGGGTGGCTATTTGAAGAATCTCAAATATAAAACATATTGATGTGTTTAGCACTTTATTTGGTTAGTACATGTTTCCATATGTGTTTTTTCATAGTTTTGATGTCTTCACTATTATTCTACAATGTAGAAAATAGTCAAAATAAAGCGAACCCTTGAATGAGTAGGTGTTATAGTGGAAAATTTCAAGATTATGTTATAATACTTTTATTGCATCAAATGGTTGAAGACCCCTTGGGTTGTGCCGTGGCGGAGATCTTTGTGGGCTATACTCGGCCTTGTCTCGGGATGGTAAGTTGGTGGTTGAAGATATCCCTCTAGTGGTGTGGGAGCTGTGCTTTGGCAAAGTGGGTGGGGTTATATCCTTCCTGTTTGGCCCTGTCCAGGGGTGTCATCAGATGGGGCCACAGTGTCTCCTGACCCCTCCTGTCTCAGCCTCCAGTATTTATGCTGCAGTAGTTTGTGTCGGGGGGGCTAGGGTCAGTTTGTTATATCTGGAGTACTTCTCCTGTCGTATCCTGTGTCCTGTGTGAATTTAAGTATATGCTCTCTAATTCTCTCTTTCTCTCTCTCGGAGAGAGAGCCGGGGTTGCTTGCGTACCACTCCGATAATCGAGAATTTCAATAAGCATTTTCCTACAGCTGGCCATGCTTTCCACCTGGCTACCCCAACCCCGGCCAACAGCTCTGCACCCGCTGCAGCAACTGCCCCCCCAACACACACTTTTGGATCCCTAGAAATCAGCTGGGCTAGACAATCTGGACCCTCTCTTCCTACAATTATCTGCCACCATTGTTGCAACCCCTATTTCTAGTCTGTTCAACCTCTTTCTTATCGTCTGAGATTCCTAAAGATTTGAAAGCTGCAGAAGTCATCCCCCTCTTCAAAGGGGGAGACATTCAAGACACGAGCATTTACAGACCTATATCCATCCTGCCTAGCCTTTCCTGCCCTGTCTTCGAAAGCCAAGTGAACAAACAGATCACTGATCATTTCGATTCCCACCGTACCTTCTCCGCTATGCAATCCAGTTTCCGAGCTGGTCACGGGTGCACCTCAGGCATGCTGAAGGTTCTAAACAATATCATAACCGCCATCGAAAAAAGACCAGTACTGTGCAGCTGTCTTCATCGACCTGGCCAAGGCTTTCGAATCTGTCAATCACCATATTCTTATCGGCAGACTCAACAGCCTTGGTTTCCCTAATGACTTCCTCGTTTGGTTCACCAACTACTTCTCAGATAAATCTGTGTGCCAAATCGGAGGGCTTGTTGTCCAGACCTCTGGCAGTCTCTATGGGGGTCAGGGTTCAATTCTCAGGTTGACTCTTTTCTCTGTATATATCAATGATGTCGCTCTTGCTGCTGGTGATTCTTTGATCCAGCTCTATGCAGACGACACCATTCTTTATATATCTGGCTCTTCATTGGACACTGTGTTAACAAACCTCCAAACGAGCTTCAATGCCATACAACACTCCTTCCGTGGCCTCCAACTGCTCATAAATACTAGTAAAACTAAATGCATGCTCTTCAACCGATCGCTACCCACCCACCCGACTAGCATCACTACTTTGGACGGTTCTGACTTAGAATATGTGGACAACTATAAATACCTAGGTGTCTGGTTAGACTGCAAACTCTCCTTCCAGACTCATATTAAGCATATCCAATCCAAAATTAAATCTAGAATAGACTTCCTATTTTGCAACAAAGCCTCCTTCACTCATGCTGCCAAAAATACCCTCGTGAAACTGACTATGCTGGCGGTGTAATTTACAAAATAGCCTCCAACAGTCTACTCAGCAAATTGGATGCAGTTTATCACAGTGCCATCCGTTTTGTCACCAAAGTTCCATATATTACCCCCCACTGCGACCTGTATGCTCTCGTTGGCTGGTCCTCGCTACATACTCGTCCTCAAACCCACTGTATATCAATTGTTTTATACCTACAGGGGTCCTAAAATTCTAAGTAAAATAATTTACCTAAATTATCCATGGTATGACCATCTAAAAACAAGTCATATTTAAGCTTAGTAGAATCCCCCCTCCCCCCTTAATATTAATGATGACCATCCAACCTTTTGATACTGTCATGCCTGCTCCCGCTCCCCCCTCCCTGGCGCTCGAAGGTGACAGGCTCCCAAGCATTACGCACTCCTGCCTTCCTCCGTCACGCGCATCAGCGATTATTGGACTCACCTGCACTCAATTACCAGTGTCATTACCTCCCCTATATCTGTCTGTTCCCAAGCTCTGTTCCTGTCACGTCTGCCCCCCCCCCCCCCCCTTGAGGGCGCCAGGCTGCCTGCA
Source organism: Oncorhynchus kisutch (assembly GCF_002021735.2). Taxonomy (NCBI): domain Eukaryota; kingdom Metazoa; phylum Chordata; class Actinopteri; order Salmoniformes; family Salmonidae; genus Oncorhynchus; species Oncorhynchus kisutch. Next base: position 38,115,636 of record NC_034177.2, read on the forward strand.
TCACTCATTCTATCATCTATTACGCACACCTGCCTTCCCTCGTCACGCGCATCAGAGATATTGGACTCACTTATCACCTGTTAATTTGCTCCCCTATATTTGTCAGTTCCCAGATCTGTTCCCTGCTGCTGCATTGTATTGTTCTGGTCTTTAGTATTAGTTTGCTGACGCTGTTCCTATGCCCATCTTTATTAAATGTTTTACTCCCCATACCTGCTTTGATTCTCCAGCGTCATCTCATGTGACAGTTCCCTGCTTCAGGATTAATGGTTGTTTGTCTTTGCATACCCGGTTCTGACGGTGTCGCTGTCCTGTTTGATGTCTGTTCCATATTAAATGTTCTACTCCCCATACCTGCTTCTCTTCTCTAGCGTTGGTCCTTACAGATACAGGATGCACTGATGAGTATTAAAACTGTCACCTGTTTATAAAGCGAAGAGTGCTATGGTAGACAGTATCCAAAGGTTTATGAGTAGCGGCTGTTGAATTCTGGTAAATGGTGTCACCATACTCAAGAACTGGCAGGACAGTTGATGGTACAAATCTGCTTCCTGCTGTTTAGGGAGGGATGTATCTATTTCTAAAAAAGAGGCCCACTTTAAATCTTAGCTTTTTAACTAGCTCATAAGTATGTTTTAAATAATGTTAATTAAAATGTTAATTCCTTGTCAATCTAAATGCCCAAATATGTATAGGCGGAACCTTGATCGCTGAGAACCATTCATTTAATACATATGTAGTCTTTCTGAAACATTTTGGCAAGAATTAGACAACATATATTTTGTCTTGCCCACATTAAAAATAAAAACTCCACCCAAAACCTATCTTTTGGTATTTGTTTAATTTGTATATTGTTGACAGTCCCAAAATGTTTTTCTTGTCAGCAATTATTACATTTTTAAGATGTGTACTTTTATCAATATAGAAATCATCGCTGTACACGTTTTAAACCAACCAGGGCTTTCTGTAAGGCAACAGAGTCAGATTGCAACTAACACCTGGTCAATAGTTGGGGTAATGGCATACGTAACTGTATCGTCTGCATACAGATTAATATTACAAGTTTTAACAGACCAATATAATTTATGTGAATAGTAAAGAGAACAGGTCCCAATACTGACCCCTGCGGTACACCCTTTGTAATATCCAGAGAACTAGTCTCAACACCATCAGAAATCACACATTGTGTCCTGTGTGACAGATAATTCTCAAACCATAAGCATTCCTATGCTAATCAACCCACATACATGATTCAGTTTGTGTAATCATGCGTTTATCTAATAAAGCCAGTGATTCTCAGAACTACAGATACACAGCCGTTGACCCAATGGGAATTGTAACCTATTCCATCATGATCACTATTGCTCTTACAAAGTCTAGTCTAAGACATCCACCATAATTTTACAACAAAGGAGATCTACTCTTGCATCCTATATTTTCACTGTGCACCTTCCCACCATCTTTTTCACAAACTATGGATTATTGTGGCTGTCTCTGCATGAGAAAATGAATTTAAAGAGGTCGGTATTGCTTCCTGGTGCTTATGAGGCAGGCTGTTTAAATGACACCCCTCCTGTAGTAAAGCCAGGCCAGGGAAGAGAGAGCGAGGCAGCCAGCCTATAAACCATGGTGCACTCCCAGGCTCCTCATATTTATGACCATAAAAACAACAGGTCTTAAATCAGCCTCAAGTGGCAGAGGACTGCGGAGAGGCCATGTTACTAACATTCGCTCATTCTTTTACTTGTATATACTTTCTGATGAGACTGTTTTGAATGGCATCACTCGCCATGCTGTTCCTAGATTCTCTCAAAAACTGGAACAAGAATTGTCCACCAGTATCAATAGCAGAGGCCATACATTCACAAAACAAAAGCTGAGTCAAAAATGGCAATATAGTGTATGGCATGCATGTACAGTCAGAAGATAAGGAAGTTCAGATGGTTGAGTGACTCATCCGCTTTGGAAATACCATATTTATGAATTACTGCTTTATTTATCTGTTTCGTTGCTGTCTTCCTTAAAGGAAAACCTGCTCTTTGGTCTGTTGTGTTATTCAAATGGGCTGTGATTCTCTCATTGGCACCACAGGGTCATCAATTTAAATGGCTAAATGGTACGGTTGTTGGTCCAGAGAAAATATATACTTTCAACAGAACCATGGTAGGCTTATGTCTTTGAGGTCTGTTTGCCCTGCACTCTTATTTCCTAGCCAAGCTCTGCTTTTATTTAAAATGTACGAAATAATGTGGTGCGGTTTGAAAGCAGCTCTCTGCCCATGTGGGCTGCAGAGGTGGGAACATCAGATCACTCATGTTATATTTGTTTTGTGTGGCTGGAGGGGATGCGATGTTGTGTGTAATATGAAAAACAGACCCTGTGCTAATGGTTGGTGTTGCTGACAGGTGAGTGAACGCTGGGAGCAAACAGAAACAGAGCCAGACCAGGTTAGGGAATAACCTGCCTAGGGGCTGAGCGGAATCAGCAATCATCTCTGGAACTGTATCACATGTATCCGCAATGGTTAGCTATTTTCCTCAGTCAACCAATCTTGTTCAGTAGGCGTGAGTTAGTGTAAATGTATGAGGTTTCATTCCATTCAATATGGAAGCCAGTATTGCCGTGGTATCAGCAAGGTTTATCCCCATTACAGCATGAGTTCCAGTGTGCCGTAGGTTAGGGGAAGAAGCTCTCACACTAGCACCTCTGAGCCACGTGTTGGGCGATAGAAACAGAGCAAGTTCTCTGCAGATCCTTGTTGTGCATGTTGGTCTTCCGTAACCACTGAGAATCTACTGTCCTAATACGTACTTGGTTTTAGACCATGTGTCTTACTAATTCATGTTTTTGATTTGCCCTTTGATGTGAATAAACCAGTCAACAGTGGTCTCCAGAACACAACAAAAGCACACCTGTCTTATTGTAGCATGTACCCACCCACCCCCATAAGTCCAGCAGGTGGATTAGATATGTATTGCACATGCCTGGAGGACATGCCACATCACAAAGAGGGACAGAGTGGTAAACACAAAATTATATCATGTTACAGGCTTTGTTTTTCAATTTTAAGATGGGTAATTTTTTATGTGTGAACACGCACTGATTGGAATCATCCTCATTGGGCAGGATGTGTTGCACCTGTCGCCTCGTTAGTTATAATCTCCACCCGACACAGCAGAAGAGGACTGGTCACCTTTTTTTATTTTTATTTTACCTTTATTTAACCAGGTAGGCAAGTTGAGAACAAGTTCTCATTTACAATTGCGACCTCTCATAACCTGGTTCCTCTCTCTTTCTTCCTAGTTTTTGGCCTTTCTAGGGAGTTTTTCCTAGCCACCATGCTTCTACACCTGCATTGCTTGCTGTTTGGGGTTTTAGGCGAGGTTTCTGTACAGCACTTTGATATATCAGCTGATGTAAGAAGGGCTATATAAATACATTTGATTTGGTTAGTCAGTCATTAGTTTCACCTGTGCTGGCACTGGTAATATTTAAGAGTTGCAGAGCCAATGCTCCACTTGGCATGAGAGATGTTGGAAGAGCTACATGGCTGTTTAGAGCATCCTCTGTACGTTGTCAAACAAAGCCTTTTATCTGTTTTCTTCTGTTTGAAGTTTTGCTTTTGCTCCCTAACCTCAGTTGGTGGGGGGTTTCTCTTTCCTTACGATGTTTGATGTCTGGCAACACTAGCAGGCATCCATGGTGGGTGTTAAGACCCTACTCGATATTGCTTGGCCAGCACCCAGTCAGTATTCATCCCCCATGGGTGCCTTTCAAGACTCATTTTAAAACCTGTTTCACATGTCAATGGCTCATTTATTAGTTATCGTTTTCTGATGAGCGACTATTTTTGGTTTCTTAATAAGGGTCGATCATCAGTTCCTTTTATCAATATTCAATTCCAGCTGCAGCGTCAGGATACTTCTGTGTGTAGGCTGCTGGTGAATTCAACTATCCGTCTAATACTCAAGGAGTTTCAAAAATAGTGATCTTTAGGCAATGACACAATATGACCGATCACCCTCTATTGCAAAAAAATGTCAGGTTAAGGAAAGGGTGTTTCGGGTCATACAATTATATTTTATTAGAGGCTGTGTGTCTTATGGCTTTCTAGAGGTTTTTATGGTTGGGGAATACACTTCAAATTAATTTCCATTTAATCCATTGCATGATCTCACAATTTCTGATTTAATTATGGGCATTCATGTTCACTTAACGCATTCTAAAACTCATAGGAAGGGTAAAGGTACGCCAGTTGTCATTGCTTGAACAAACACTGCTTTCTGTCCTCTCTATTCCATATTACAGTACCTGCAATGTCGACCACTGGGCACGTCGGGGAATCTGTTATTCATCACTGATTCTGGCAAGCCAATGACGAGATACTGGTTTTCATCACAGTTCCATCTCCTCTGCCAACGCTGTGGGCCATCTCCTGAGCTATACACAGCCCATTAATTTTGCATCTGCGCTGCTTCAACAGCTTCTCTATCTGTTCCTGTATCTTCACTTAAGATCATTGGGTGTTGGTCATCTGATTCCTACAAACGCTGATTCCTACAAACGCTGTATGTGACTCCTTTCATTTGAATTTCATTTGAACGTAAACATTAATTTATCAAAATGCATTTTTTGGGCAGAAATGGCTTCTGGAACATATAAACTCTCACGTGCCTTAATAACAAACTTGTATTCTGTCTGTAAATACAAATACAATTGTTAAATTCTACTTCTGTTTATAACGCAAGCTGCTCAGTGTGTGTTGATAGTCCATTCTACCGTGCGGTTTTTGAAATATAAAACGTTAGGCATCGAGGCAAAAGATTTGCTACTGATCTCAACAACATTGATGCAATGAATTTAGCAGATGCAACTGACAGATCAGTTAGAAAAAGTCATTAGCTACTTTCTGCAGATGGCCAGTGTGAACCGGAGTGACTTGACATAATGCTGACCAAACTTACTTAGGGATCAGGTCCCTTTTTTCCCGCCTGAATGACATGCCCAAAACAAACTGCCTGTAGCTCAGGCCCTGAAGCCAGAATATGCATACTATTGGTACCATTGGAAGGAAAACACTTTGAAGTTTGTAGTAATGTTGAAATAATGTTGGAGAAAATCCAAAGATAAACCAACCAGAATGTTATTTTCTTTGGAGAGACCATCCTCTTAGAAATGCAAGAGAAAGATCATATTTTTACAGAGCCCCCTGGATACAATTCATATGGCTTCCACAGGTTGTCAGCAGTCAATGTACAAAGTTTCAGGCTTGTAACTTCAAAAACGAATAGTAGTAGCGCACCTGCTAAAATCGGTTTCCTATTGAACATACTTCATTCCCAAAGATAAGTAATTTTCATTGCAAGTTAAAGCATACTGTTAGCTAGCTAGCGAACGTTACCTTGCTGGCTCGCTAGCTAACGTTGTGTATGATCTGTGTAGTAATATTATTCGAATCAAAAATACATTTTCATTCATAGTTATAGCCTATTGTTGTCTAACATTGAACCTGATTGGTTAGCTTTAGCTACCTGCAGATTCATACTACAGCTATGACAATGTTTGTATTGGTTGGTGATAGTATGAGTTGGGATTATGCCAGTTAATTGTTTAGTTAGCTAGCTACATGTCTAACCAAAACACTTCACCTGATGACATTACATGACCCATGTTAGCCAGGTGTATCTGGGGGTGTTTACAGCCTTCTATTGTATTTCATGAATATGTGTACATGTCTAGACAATAGTGACCCATCCACTTAGCTAGATGTGGCTGGGGGTTGGTTATAGCATTTCCTTCACATGACCCATCAATTTAGACAAGTGTGTCAGGTAAGTGCCATCTAATTATTATAAAATATTTGTACCTGGAAACTTTGTTTTTGACATTGCTACTATGCAAGTAACCATTTTACTGTACTGTTTACACCCTCTGTATCCTGTGCATGTGACAAATCAACTTTTTATTTGATAGTGTGTGTTTACCAGAGACGGTAATGTGAAGAACAACATGACCTGCACCAAAGTCAGATTAGGATATACTGTAGGCCAAGGACTAGATAGTGTATTTTTACCTGGAATTTTTCCTTATTGTATGCTACAACTTTCACAAATGTTAGTCTTAAAATCTTTGGTTGTTACTAAACTTATCACTCTGCTTAGCAAACTGCCTCACATGTGAATCTTTAAAGAGATGGGTGGGGCTAAAGCTTAAGAGGGTGTGAACAATACTGAATGGTTGTAGACAAAGAGCTTTCCAGTAGGTGTACCAATTATTCAAGGGCCATTTTCTTAAAAGTGGGAAAACACGTTTATCAACTTTCAAAGCAGAATTACTTTCACATTGTTCATCATCTGCTGTGTATGATATACCATTTTATAGCTCTGAGTAGTCTCTACTGTTATCCAATGTAAAAAAACAACGTTTCAAATGTTGCTACATAAGACCGAATCGGGGCGGTTGGTCACATATTAGATTAAATGCCGAGGAGATTTTTGGATGCACAAATGTTTGAGTTTATCTGCCAGTGCTAAATAGTCTAAATTTGTAAAGTGCAATATAAAAAATAACTTGTTTCAAAAAAGTCTAAAGAATGAAAAGTTACCTTCAGGTCACATAATTAGTTAGATTGCACACAGGTGGACTTTATTTAAGTGTCACATGATCTCAGTATACAGTGGGGCAAAAAAGTATTTAGTCAGCCACCAATTGTGCAAGTTCTCCCACTTAAAAAAATGAGAAAGGCCTGTAATTTTCATCATAGGTACACTTCAACTATGACAGACAAAATGAGGGAAAAAAATCCAGAAAATCACATTGTAGGATTTTTTATGAATTTATTTGCAAATTATGGTGGAAAATAAGTATTTGGTCACCTACAAACAAGCAAGATTTCTGGCTCTCACTGTAACTTCTTTAAGAGGCTCCTCTGGCCTCCACTCATTGCATGTATTAATGGCACCGGTTTGAACTTGTTATCAGTATAATAGACACCTGTCCACAACCTCAAACAGTCACACTCAACTCCACCATGGCCAAGACCAAAAAGCTGTCAAAGGACACCAGAAACAAAATTGAAGACCTGCATCAGGCTGGGAAGACTTAATCTGCAATAGGTAAGCAGCTTGGTTTGAAGAAATCAATTGTGGGAGCAATTATTACGAAATGGAAGACATACAAGACCACTGATAATCTCCCTCGATCTGGGGCTCCACGCAAGATCTCACCCTGGTTGGTCAAAATGATCACAAGAACTGTGAGCAAAAATCCCAGAACCACATGGGGGGACCTAGTGAATGATCTGCAGAGAGCTGGGACCAACGTAACAAAGCCTACCATCAGTAACACACTACGCCGCCAGGGACTCAAATCCTGCAGTGCCAGATGTGTCCACCTGCTTCAGCCAGTACATGTCCAGGCCCGTCCGAAGTTTGCTAGAGAGCATATGGATGATCCAGAAGAAGATTGGGAGAATGTCATATGGTCAGATGAAACCAAAATAACTTTTTGGTAAGAACTCAACTCGTCGTGTTTGGAGGACAAAGAATGCTGAGTTGCATCCAAAGAACACCATACCTACTGTGAAGCATGGGGTGGAAACATCATGCTTTGGGGCTGTTTTTCTGGAAAGGGACCAGGACGACTGAATGGGGCCATGTATCGTGAGATTTTGAGTGAAAACCTCCTTCCATCAGCAAGGGCATTGAAGATGAAACGTGGCTGGGTCTTTCAGCATGACAATGATCCCAAACACACCGCCCGGGCAACAAAGGAGTGGCTTCGTAAGAAGCATTTCAAGGTCCTGGAGTGGCCTAGCCAGTCTCCAGATCTCAACCCCATAGAAAATCTTTGGAGGGAGTTGAAAGTCCGTGTTGCCTAGCAACAGCCCCAAAACATCACTGCTCTAGAGGAGATCTGCATGGAGGAATGGGACAAAACCGTGTGAAGACTTTACAGAAAACGTTTGACCTCTGTCATTGCCAACAAAGGGTAAATAACAAAGTATTGAGAAACTTTTGTTATTGACCAAATACTTATTTTCCACCATTTGCAAATAAATTCATAAAAAATCCTACAATGTGATTTTCCGGATTGTTTTTTTCTCATTTTGTCTGTCATAGTTGAAGTGTACCTATGATGAAAATTACAGGCCTCATCTTTTTAAGTGGGAGAACTTGCACAACTGACAATACTTTTTTGCCCCACTGTATATACACACATGTTCTGAAAGTCCCCAGAGTCTGCAACACCATCAAGCAAGTGGCACCATGAAGACCAAGGAGCTCTCCAAACAGGTCAGGGACAAAATTGTGGAGAAGTTCAGATCAGGTTTGGATTATAAAACATATCAGAAACTTTGAATATTCCCACAGAGTACCATTAAATCCATTATAAAAAATGGAAAGAATATGGCACCACAACAAACCTGCCAAGAGTGCCTCCAACCAAAACTCAAGGACCAGGCAAGGAGGGCATTAATCAGAGGCAAAAAGAGACCAAAGATAACCCTGAAGGAATTGCAATGATTAGAGTATCTGTCCATAGGACCACTTTAAGCCGTACACTCCACCGAGCCGGGCTTTACGAAGACTGTCCAAAAAAAGCCATTGCTTCTAGAAAGAAAAAAAAACACCTCATCACCCTGAGAACACCATGTTTTTCATCTGCAGGGACTGGGAAACTGGTCAGAATTGAAGGAATGATGGATGGAGCTAAATACAGGGAAATTCTTGAGGGAAACCTGTTTGTCTTCCAGAGATTTGAGACTGGTACAGAGGTTCACCTTCCAGCAGGACAATGACCCTCGGCATACTGCTAAAGCAGCACTCGAGTGGTTTAAGGGGATACATTTAAATGTTTTGGAATGGCCTAGTCATAGCCCAGACCTCAATCCAATTGAGAATCTGTGGTATGACTTAAAGATTGCTGTACACCAGCAGAACCCATCCAACTTGAGCAGTTTTGCTTTGAAGAATGGACAAAAATCCCATTGGCTAGATGTGCCAAGCTTTAGAGACATACCCCAAGAGATTTGTAGCTGTAATTGCTGCAAAAGGTGGCTCTACAAAGTATTGACCTTAAATAGTTATGCACTCTCAAGTTCTGTTTTTTTGTTTTATTTCTTGTTTGTTTCACAATTAAAAAAAAACATTTTATATCTTCAAAGTGGTAGGCATGTTGTATCAATTTTAATTCCAGGCTGTAAGGGGGATTAGTATAGCTTGCCACGCTCACTGCCCGTAGGCTAAATTTTATATGAATGTTTTGCTTGGGCAGTGAGCTACCCTAAAAAGAGCAGAGCCTATATCGCCAAGACTTGCATTATGCATTGTTAATTAATAGTTAAACATATTTCTACAAGGCATATTCTTTCTGAACTTGAGGTGCAATACAATAAACCTTGGAAAGAAGATGGATTGCTTTGAATAAACTATTTGATGATAAACATATCACTTATAAATTTACAAGGATCAAATAATAACGATCCAAGCTTCGATAATATTTATAATAATTAAATTGTATCAAATGTATCAATGTACGCTAATGATCTCCAACCTCGAAGTACCTTATTGAGGACCTGGATAACTTATTCAGTTTCTCTGGACTAAAACACAGCTATGATAAGTGTACTATATTACAGATTAGATATCTAAAAGATCCAAACTTTAAATTGTCACTTGGTCTTCCGATTTTAAATGGGTGGATGGTAAAATTGATGTACATATCCCGGAAAAGTTCAGTGATGTTTCAACAGTTAACTTTGATAGAAAACTTAGCAAAATAGTTAAGCTCTTGAAACTGGAGGGAAACACCTGTCCATCTATGGGGAAATAAACCCTGATTTAATTCTCTAGTGATATTGTAGTTTACATATTTATTCATGGCTCTACTACTCATTTGGAATGGCAAACCAGATAAAGCTAAACAGGCATATTTATATGATGAACACGAGTTTGGAGGGTTTAAAACTAACTTTGTAGGCATTAATCCTCTCTAAAAGCCTTCATTATAACAATAGAAGGAATTTGCCAATCTTGGTGTTCTCTGGCAAATGCCAAACATCCTGCACGGTGTTGGGCTGTAAGCACAACCCCCACCTGTGGACGTCGGGCCCTCATACCACCCTCATGGAGTCTGTTTCTGACCGTTTGAGCAGACACATGCACATTTGTGGCCTGCTGGAGGTCCATTTGCAGGGCTCTGGCAGTGCTCCTCCTGCTCCTCCTTGCACAAAGGCGGAGGTAGCGGTCCTGCTGCTGGGTTGTTGCTCTCCTACGGCCTCCTCCACGTCTCCTGATGTACTGGCCTGTCTCCTGGTAGCGCCTCCATGCTCTCGACAGTACGCTGACAGACACAGCAAACCTTCTTGCCACAGCTCGCATCGATGTGCCATCCTGGATGAGCTGCACTACCTGAGCCACTTGTGTGGGTTGTAGACTAAGTCTCATGCCACCACTAGAGTGAAAGCACCGCCAGCATTCAAAAGTGACCAAAACATCAGCCAGGAAGCATAGGAACTGAGAAGTGGTCTGTGGTCACCACCTGCAGAACCACTTCTTTATTGGGGGTGTCTTGCTAATTGCCTATAATTTCCACCTGTTGTCTATTCCATTTGCACATCAGCATGTGAAATGTTTTGTCAATCAGTGTTGCTTCCTAAGTGGACAGTTTGATTTCACAGAAGTGTGATTGACTTGGAGTTACATTGTGTTGTTTAAGCGTTCCCTTAATTTTTTTGAGCAGTGTACTTAGGCAGCCTGTTTTGCCACTTTAGTTGTGGGTAGTTGCCTGTGTTAGTGGCCTGTATAGCCCTAGTCAGCTTCACGTTTGTTTTTGTTATTTTTTTGGCAACATTTATAACATTAAAAGAAAATGTACGTTCACGACGCTGCACTGTGGTCCGGTCATTTCCCTGATGACGTTCGTGACAGTATTCCAAAGTGAAACACGTCACTAAGCCTAACAGGGGAAAAATAAAAGCTATAGCTCCGGGTAGCAAATGACACTACCCTACCCAAATCTCCCACACAGCAGATTGTATTCACCTCAGATGATGTCCCATCAGTGAGTAGAGCAAGAGTTTCTAGGCTGGGCAGGGGCCTGAAAATGAATCAATGAATCCAATGAATGAATCAATCTCCAATGCAGCACACAAGCAACTATCCACTGCAGTGGCAAGTTTACTAAACAAGTAAAAGGCAACCAACACTGGGCCTACCAAACAATTCTAATTCAAAAAAGCTGTAACAAAAGATGCAAACAAAGCAACTACTGAGTTTATCAAAACAATAACTCCACATTTTCTCCTAAACATTATTATATTAGTCCTTCATAATGCAACAAAGTGCTATATGCCAAAATGTCGAGGAACCAACCTTATGATCCCCCACTTGTCACAAACCAGCTCGTAGCCTGTAACAAAAAAGGAGACAACGTGCAGATAAGGAATAACAAAAATATATATTAACTGAACCTCTTGATTTAAGTAACCTATATTACAATAAACAATTGTGTGTGTGTGTGTGTGTAGTCAATAATCAGAAGTGTAAGTGATTGGTAGCGTGCATACATGTGACAATGAGGGGTGTTGAAAGGTGCCAAAACAAACAAACCAAACAACAAAAACGCCACAACCAAAAACCACCAGTGTGTCTGCATGGAGAGAGTCTCCTCATTGAATTGGGAAAAGGTGTATTTATCCCCAGCTTCGTCCACCTACATCCTATTAAGGAAAACAAGAGCAAAGAAATATTACGGCAGACAGAGTGGGAGGGTCGTCACAGTGTTCGTTAGTAGTGGTTTCTGCAGCAATTTTTAACCACAAAGGCCTGATTCACGCATTGTCCTCTGAACGGCTGATGTTGATATGTTTCTGTTACTTGAACTCATTTATTTGGGCTGCAATTTCTGAGGCTGGTAACTCTAATGAAGGTATCCTCTGCAGCAGCGGTAACTGGGGCTTCCTTTCCTGTGGCGGTCCTCATGAGAGCCAGTTTCATGACAGCTCTTGACGGTTTTTGCGACTGCACTTGAAAAAACATTCAAATGTTCCCAATTGAATGACCTTCATGGCTTAAAGTAACGATGGACTGTCATTTCTCTTTGCTTATTTGAGCTGTTCTTGCCATAATATGGACATGGTCTTTTACCAAATAGGGCTATCTTCTGTATACTACCCCTACCTTGTGTTGTGACAACTGATTGGCTCAAACGCATTAAGATGGAAAGAAATTCCACAAATTAACAAGGCACACCTGTTAATTGAAAGGCATTCCAGTTGACTACCTCATGAAAGTGGTTGAGAGAATGCCTAGAGTGTGCAAAGCTGTCGTCAAGGCAAAGGGTTGCTATTTGAAGAATCTCAAATATAAAATTTGTTAAACACTTTCTTGGTTACTTCATGATTCCATATGTGTTGATGTCTTCACTATTAGTCTACAATGTATAAAATAGTAAAAATAAAGAAACCCTTGAATGAGTAGGTGTGTCCAAACTTTTGACTGGTAATGTAAATGGCAAAAAGCCCCCTTTTTGAACATTTTATTTTCCCGTTTTGGTAACTTGCTGGAAAACCAGTTTGGATTTAGATACAATTTTGTTATAATGAAGGCTTTTAGAGAGGTTTAATGCCTACAAAGTTAATAGTTTTAACCCTCAAACTCGTGTTCATCATATAAATATGCCTGATTAGCTTTATCTGGTTTGCCATTCCAAATGAAATTGTTTTTCTCAGTAGAGCCATGAATAAATATGTAAACTACAATATCACTAGAGAATTAAATCAGGGTTTATTTCCCCATAGATGGACAGGTGTTTCCCTCCAGTTTCAAGAGCTTAACTATTTTGCTAAGTTTTCTATCAAAGTTAACTGTTGAAACATCACTGAACTTTTCCGGGATATGTACATCAATTTTACCATCCACCCATTTAAAATCGGAAGACCAAGTGACAATTTAAAGTTTGGATCTTTTAGATATCTAATCTGTAATATAGTACACTTATCATAGCTGTGTTTTAGTCCAGAGAAACTGAATAAGTTATCCAGGTCCTCAATAAGGTACTTCAGCCCTGTGCTCTTCACAGATGAAAGCAGGTTCACACTGAGCACATGTGACAGACGTGACAGAGTCTGGAGACGCCGTGGCGAACGTTCTGCTGCCTGCAACATCCTCCAGCATGAATGGTTTGGTGGTGGGTCAGTCATGGTGTGGGGTGGCATTTCTTTGGGGGGCTGCACAGCCCTCCATGTGCTCGCCAGAGGTAGCCTGACTGCCATTAGGTACCGAGATGAGATCCTCAGACCCCTTGTGAGACCATATGCTGGTGCAGTTGTCCCTGCTTTCCTCCTAATGCAAGACCTCATGTGGCTGGAGTGTGTCAGCAGTTCCTGCAAGAGGAAGGCATTGATGCTATGGACTGGCCCGCCCTGTTATGGCTTTCTAGGTGTGGTGAAGGAGAGTCGGACCAAAACGCAGCGTGTAGATTGATAAAAAATGGATCGCAAACGTAAACACGAAATAACAAACACTACAAAACAATAAACGTAACGAAAACCAAAACAGCCTATACTTGTCAACTAACAATGCGACAGGAACAAAGACACTAAGGACAATCACCCACGACAAACTCAAAGAATATGGCTGCCTAAATATGGTTCCCAATCAGAGACAACGATAAGCACCTGCCTCTGATTGAGAACCACTCCAGACAGCCATAGACTTTGCTAGATAACCCCACTAGCTACAATCCCAAATACATACACACCAAAACCCCAAGACAAAACACACCACAATACAAAAACTCCATGCCACACCCTGGCCTGACCCAATACATGAAGAAAAACACAAAATATACTTAGACCAGGGCATGACAGAAGGTGGGCGTCTGTCCATGGTGGCGGCTCCGGCGCGGGAAGTGGAACCCACTCAGTCAATGTCTTAGTCCCCTCTCCTCACGTCCCTGGATAGACCACCCTCGCCGCCGACCATGGCCTAGTAGTCCTCACCCAGAACCCCACTGGACTGAGGAGCAGATCGGCACTGAAGGACATCTCGGGACTGAGGCAGCTCGGGACTGAGGGGAAGCTCGGGAGTGAGAGAAAGCTCGGGAGTGAGGGGAAGCTCGGGAGTGAGAGAAAGCTCAGGAGTGAGAAGAAGCTCAGGCAGGTTGATGGATCTACCAGATCCTGGCTGGCTGGTGGTTCCGGCAGATCCTGGCTGACTGGCGGATCCTGGCTGACTAGCAGATCTGGCAGATCCTGGCGGATCCTGGCTGACTGGTGGATCCTGACTGACTGGCGAATCCTGGCGATTCCTGGCCGACTGGCAGATCCTGGCCGACTGGCACTACTGGCAGATCCTGGCCGACTGGAACTTCTGGCGGATCCTGGCTGACTGGCGGATCCTGGCCGACTGGCAGATCCTGGCCGACTGGCACTACTGGCGGATCCTGGCCGACTGGCACTTCTGGCGGATCCTGGCTGACTGGCACTTCTGGCGGATCCTGGCAGACTGGTGGATCCTGGCTGACTGGTGGATCTAACTGATCCTGACAGACTGGAGACATTTGGCAGACTGGCGACGCTGGGCAGACTGGCGACGCTGGGCAGACTGGCGGCGCTGGGCAGACTGGGGGCACTGGCGGCGCTGGGCAGACTGGTGGCTCCTTGCAGACTGACGGCTCCTTGCAGACTGGCGGCTCCTTGCAGACTGGCGGCTCCTTGCAGACTGGCGGCTCCTTGCAGACTGGCGGCTCCTTGCAGACTGGCGGCTCCTTGCAGACTGACGGCTCCTTGCAGACTGACAGCTCTGGCTGCTTCATGCAGACTGGCAGCTCTGGCTGCTCCATGTAGACTGACAGCTCTGGCTGCTCCATGCAGACTGGCTGCTCCATGCAGACTGGGGGCACTGGCGGCGCTGGGCAGACTGGGGGCACTGGCGGCGCTGGGCAGACTGGCGGCACTGGCGGCGCTGGGCAGACTGGCCGCTCCTTGCAGACTGGCAGCTCCTTGCAGACTGACAGCTCCTTGCAGACTGACAGCTCCTTGCAGACTGACAGCTCCTTGCAGACTGACAGCTCTGGCTGCTCCATGCGGTCTGACAGCTCTGGCTGCTCCATGCAGACTGGCATCTCTGGCTGCTCCATGCAGACTGGCATCTATGGCTGCTCCATGCAGACTGACATCTATGGCTGCTCCATGCAGACTGACATCTATGGCTGCTCCATGCAGACTGACAGCTCTGGCTGCTCCATGCAGACTGACATCTCTGGCTGCTCCATGCAGACTGACAGCTCTGGCTGCTCCATGCAGACTGACAGCTCTGGCTGCTCCATGCAGACTGACAGCTCTGGCTGCTCCATGCAGACTGACAGCTCTGGCTGCTCCATGCAGACTGACAGCTCTGGCTGCTCCATGCAGACTGACATCTCTGGCTGCTCCATGCAGACTGACAGCTCTGGCTGCGCTGAACAGGCGGGAGACTCTGGCTGCGCTAAACAGGCGGGAGACTCCAGCAGCGCAGGAGAGGAGAAAAGCGCTGGCTGCGCTGAACAGGCGAGGCGCACTGAAGGCCTGGTGCGTGGTGCTGGAACTGGTGGTACTGGATCGAGGACACGCACAGGAAGCCTGGTGCGGGGAGCTGCTACAGGAGGACTGGAGTGTGGAGGTGACACAGGATGGGCTAGACCGTGAGGGCGTACTGGAGATCTTGAGAGCAGTATTGGCGCAGGACGTGCAAGGCTAGGGATGTGCACAGGAGGCCTGGTGCGTGAGGCTGGCACCAACTTCACCAGCCGACTAACACGCACCTCAGGACGAGTATGGAGCGCTAACCCAGGTGCCATCAAATCCCCAACACGTTCCGTCGGGCGAATTCCATGCAAAAAGCACCAACACAGCAACTCCCTCATTTCTCTCTCCTCCAATTTCCCCATTAACTCCTTCACAGTCTCTGTTTCGCTCACCTCCAACACCGGCTCTGGTTCTGGTCTCCTCCTTGGCTCCTCACGATAAACAGGGAGAGTTGGCTCAGGTCTGACTCCTGACTCTGCCACACTCTCCCTGAGCCCCCCCAAGACATTTTTGGGGCTGATTCTCAGGCTTCCATCCGCTACGCCGTGCTGCCTCCTCATATCTGCGCCTCTCAGCTTTCGCCGCCTCCAGTTCTTCCTTGGGCGGCGATATTCTCCAGGCTGAGCCCAGGGTCCTTTACCGTCCAGTTCTTCCTCCCATGTCCATTTCTCCAGGTGGTGCAGCCTCTCCCACTGCAGCTGCTCCTGCTGCTGCTGCCTCTGTTGCCTCTCCTGTGGCTCCTGCCTGTTAACACGCTGCTTGGTCCGTTGGTGGTGGGTGATTCTGTTACGGCTTTCTAGGTGTGGTGAAGGAGAGTCGGACCAAAACGCAGCATGTAGATTGAGATCCATGTTTAATCAAACAAACGTAAACACGAAATAACACACTACAAAACAATAAACGTAACGAAAACCGAAACAGCCTATACTTGTCAACTAACACAGCGACAGGAACAAAGACAGGAACAAAGACACTAAGGACTATCACCCACGACAAACTCGAAGAATATGGCTGCCTAAATATGGTTCCCAATCAGAGACAACGATAAGCACCTGCCTCTGATTGAGAACCACTCCAGACAGCCATAGACTTTGCTAGATAACCCCACTAGCTACAATCCCAAATACATACACACCAAAACCCCAAGACAAAACACACCACAATACAAAAACTCCATGCCACACCCTGGCCTGACCCAATACATGAAGAAAAACACAAAATACTTAGACCAGGGCGTGACACGCCCGTTCCCCAGACCTGTGTGGTGTCTGTGGACTGAGCAGTTGTCTCAGGGGCATATACGTAGCTTGGGGGAATCTTCTAGCTTGCTGGCGAATTTTTATTTATATATATATTTTTTTTTTCATGCCAGCGGGCTACAATGTGTAATTACCCACTGCGGATTCGCACAAAGAATAGGATTGAGTTAATGTAGGATTTGGGCAAGCTCCTTATATATCACCTCATCTCTCTCCTGTGGTGCTCCGTGTGATTGGTGTTTCTCTTGTTGTGGTCCGGGCTGGTGTGCTCAGCAGAGGGGACGAGCTAGTGTAGACGAGATACTTCGCTTTCCATCAGAAGAACTGTTAGAATTAGGTACTAAAGAACAGCTGTTGAAGATCGCTGAACACTACAAGGTTGAAATTAGTTATAAAAGTCAAAAAAGATTGAAAGCCAGTCTGATGGAGTGGTGTTCTTGAAGTTACCACTGGGGCAGCCTCTGCCGAGGACTCGGCCGTCTCCCTGTTTCGTTTCAATGGCCGCTCCATCCTAGTAGTCTTTCTTTTGAACACCAGAAATAACTGCTTCTGTTACAGCTAGAACATGATCGTGAAAAGGAGTTGGCATTTAACTGTTTTGGGATAGGGGGCAGCGTTTTCACTTTTGGATGAATAGCGTTCCCAGAGTGAACTGCCTCCTCCTCTGTCCCAGATGCTAATATATGCAGTATTGGATAGAAAACACTCGAAGTTTCTAAAACGGTTTGAATGATGTGTGAGTATAACAGAACTCATATGGCAGGCGAAAACCTGAGGAAAATCCAACCAGGAAGTGGGAAATCTGAGGTTTGTAGTTTTTCAACTCAACCCCCCATTGGGGTGATATTAGTTATGTTTCACTTCCCAAGGCTTCCACTAGATGTCAACAGTTTTGAGGATTCTACTCTAAAGGAGGGGCTCATAAGGGCTCCTTGAATGAATGGTCTGGCAGAGGGCCACAGCCTCGGTCTGGCGCGCTCACGTGAAAAGGTAGCTACGTTCCACTTCATTTCTACAGACAAAGGAATTGTCCGGTTGGAACATTAATGACGTTTTATGTTAAAAACATCCTAAAGAATGATTCCATACTTAGTTTAGCATGTTTCTACAGGCTGTAACGGAACTTTTTGAACTTTTCGTCCGACGTTCGGCACGATCTGAACGCGCTTTTGGATTTGTTTACCAAGCGCCCTAACAAAAGAAGATATTTGGATATAACTGATGGACATTATCGAACAAATCAAACAATTATGGTGGAACTGGGATTCCTGGGAGTGCATTCTGATGAAGATAATCAAAGGTCAGTGAATATTTAAAATGCTATTTCTGAGTAATGTTGACTACCCTATATGGCGGGTATCTTTTTGGCTGCTTTGTTAATCTGTACTCAGATTATTGCATGGTTTGTTATCTCAGTAAAGTTTTTTTTTTTATCTGACACAGCAGTTGCATTAAGGAGAAGTTCCATGTATAATAGTCGTATCTTTATCAATGTTTATTATGAGTATTTCTGTAAATTGATGTGGCTCTCTGCAATATCACCGCATGTTTTAGAACTACTGAACGTAACGCGCCAATGTAAACTCAGAACTTGATCAAACAATCAGACACTGTGGCTGGATTAACGGGAATTTTATCTTTATACTTGTATGCTTGAGGTATTTTTATTATGAGATTTTTGTTTTGAATTTGGCATAAACAGGTTAAACAGGATTTGGAGCGAGCTAAAATCAAGTTGCAACAAGAGCGACTAGAGTTGGTTAGGGAAGGAAAGCTTTCAGGGGAGCGTTTGCTCTGGGAAGGTGACTCAGATTTACCTATGGGTCGCTCCTCTATTGGTCGTGCCCCAGACTCATTTGATATTGTTGGAAATGTACAGTTGTTGCCAAAATGTAATGACAAGGACACTGAGACATTCTTTTTCGTTGGAGCTTGTTGCTGACATGCTCTCTCGTGCGCCCTGTTCCTGAAAATATAGGTGACTGACCACTGTTAGGTATTTTCCTGTTCTGTCGCTACTGTCTGTTCCCTTCTGGTCTCATTTTCTTCTTTCCTCTTAAAGGTTACTGAGGTCTGGGGAGGATGAGCATAGCTTGGGCAAGGGGAAGCGTGAACACATACCCCTCATGAATTTGGGACGCAGGCTGGATCTTCTTCTAGGATCCAGGGCATTATTTTGTTGTTTGTGTGATTGGTGTGGTGTCCCGGGGTCCTTGTTGGTCCCCGGTTATATGGTTGGGGGTGTGACGACCCTCCCACTCTGTCTGCCGTATTCTTTCTTTGCTCGTGTTTTCCTTATTAGGATGTCGGTGAGCGGAGCTGGGAGGGTCGTCAGTGAAATGGGACACACCTACGCCCGGTAAATACACCTTTTCCCCAATTCTAGAGGAGACTCTCTCCATGCAGACACACTGTTGGATTTTGGTTGTGGCATTTTCGGGGCTGGTTTGCTTGTTTGTTTGCTTTGGCACCTTTCAACACCCTTCATTATCACTTCTATGCACACAACCAATCACTTACACTACTGATTATTGACTACACACATCATTGTTTATTGTAATATAGGTTCAGTTAATAAATATATTTTTGTTATTCCTTATCTACACGTTGTCTCCCTCTTTGTTACGGGCTACAAGCCGGTTCATGATGACACCAATAAGAAGAGACTTTCTTGGGCCAAGAAACACGAGCAATGAACATTAGACCAGTATAAATGTGTCCTTTGGTCTGATGAGTCCAAATTTGACATTTTTGGTTCCAACCACCATGTCTTTGTGAGATGCGGAGTAGGTGAACGGATCTCTGCATGTGTGTATCCCACCGTGATGCATGGAGGAGGTGTGACAGTGCTTTGCTGGTGACATTGTGATTTATTTAGAATTCAGTGCACACTTAACCAGCATGCCTACCCCAGCATTCTGCAACAATGCTCCATCCCATCTGGTTTGTGCTTAGTGGGACTACAATTTGTTTCAACAGGACAGTGAAACAACACACCTCCAGGCTGTGTAAGGATGGCGCCAGAGGAGATAGCTTATGTTTTACGGGCTCCTAACCAATTGTGCTATTGTGTTTTTTTTATGTGTTTTCTTTTTAATCAGGATAGTTATTACTCACCTTGTATTGGGAAGATTTTTTTAATTACTTTTTTTACGAGTTGAAAGCAAGGATTTACTTCAGACACCCGACAAGGCCCAAATCCACGTCATTCATATGAAGAAGAGACGGAGATATCGGGGACGTAGGTCGGGGTGCCTAATAAGGATCCGACGGGGAGTGAGTAATCCCCCTCTATCATCAGTCTTATTAGCCAACGTGCAATCATTGGATAACAGAATGGATGAGCTCCGATCAAGACTATTCTACCAACGGGACATTAAAAACTATTTTATGTTTCACAGAGTTATGTCTGAATGACGATATGGATAACATGCAGCTGGCTGGGTTTTCGATCCACTGGCAAGATGGAACAGCTGCCTCCACTAAGACAAGGGGTGGCGTTCTGTCTATTTGTAAATAATAGCTGGTGCATGAAAACTAATATTAACCTCTAGTGACACCCCATCCCGCATGAGGGAGCGTAATCATCGACTGACACTAATTAGCATAACGCAACGGACAAATATTACTAGAAAATATTCCTATTCATGAAAATCACAAGTGAAATATATTGAGACACAGCTTAGCCTTTTGTTAATCACCCTGTCATCTCAGATTTTCAAAATATGCTTTACAGCCAAAGCAAGACAAGCATTTGTGTAAGTTTATTGATAGCCTAGCATAGCATTTTGTCCAGCTAGTAGCAGGTAACTTGGTCACGAATCAGAAAAGCAATCAAATTAAATTGTTTACCTTTGATGAGCTTCGGATGTTTTCACTCACGAGACTCCCAGTTAGATAGCCAATGTTCCTTTTTTCCAAAAATATTATTTTTGTAGGAGAAATAGCTCCGTTTGTTCTTCACGTTTGGCTGAGAAATCGACCGGAAATTGCGGTCACAAAAACGCAGAAAAATATTCCAAATTAGCTCCATAATATCGACAGAAACATGGCAAACGTTGTTTATTAGCAATCCTCAAGGTGTCTTTCAAATATCTATTCGATAATATATCCACCGGGACAATTGGTTTTTCAGTAGGACCGATTGGAAAAATGGCTACCTCTGTATTTTACGCGAGAATCACTCAGACATCAGGTGACCACTTACACAATGTAGCCGCTTACGGGTATTCTTCAACATAAATGCGTAAAACTACGTCACAATGCTGTAGACACCTTGGGGAATACATAGAAAAAGTAATCTGGTTGATAGCCCATTCACTGCTCAATAGGGACGCATTGGAACGCAAAGCTTTCAAAGCATGAGGCACTTCCGGATTGGATTTTTCTCAGGCTTTTGCCTGCAAAATCAGTTATGTTATTCTCACAGACAATATTTTTACAGTTTTGGAAACTTTAGAGTGTTTTCTATCCTAAGCTGTCAATTATATGCATATTCTAGCATCTTGTCCTGACAAAATATCCCGTTTACTTTGGGAACGTTATTTTTCTAAAAATGAAAATACTGCCCCCTAGTCATGAGGTTTTAAGAAAGTCTCAAGGTTTTACTTGTCTGAGGTAGAGCATCTCATGATAAGCTGTAGACCACACCAATTACCAAGAGTGTATCTTTATTTTTTGTAGCTGTGTATTCCCCACCACAAACCGATGCTGGCACTAAGACCGAACTCAACTAGCTGTGTAAGGCCATAAACAAACAAGAAATGCTAATCCAGAGGCGGCAACCTCCTTCCTAGTGGCTGTGAACTTTTTACCTAATTTGTACCAGCATGTTAAATGTGCAACCAGAGGGGAAAAAACTCTAGACACCCTTTACTCCACACACAGAGTTGCGTACAAAGCTCTCCCTCGCCCTCCATTTGGCAAATTAACCATAACTCTATCCTCCTGATTCCTGCTTACAAGCAAAAACTATCCACCCCCCATTTTTGATGCACTGCTACTGTTTATTATCCATGCACAGTCACTTTACCTGCATGTACATATTACCTTGATTAACTGGTGCCCCCCAGATACAACAGGGGTTCAAACTGTAGAACCCAGTTGCTACATTTCATTATAAAAATTGTTTAATCAAAAAGACTATGCTACATTTTATATCTGGGACCCTCAGGATGACAGATCAGAGCAAGAGTACTGACTTACCTGGTTAAATAAAATACAATCACCCGACCTCAACCCAATTGAGATGGTCTGGGATGAGTTGGACCACGTAGTGGAGGAAAAGCAGCCAACAAGTGCTTAGCGGATGTGGGAAAAGCATTCCTCAAGCCAAGACAGTGCAAAGCCAAATCATGAGAGCAAACCACACACAAGTCAGAGTTAGTTATCACAAAGTCCATCTTTAATTATATGAGCTCTATCACAACCCTGTGACTCTCAGATCAATTCAGTGTCTATCAATGAATTCTCTGAGAGTCCCTTACACATTGCAACTGAGATCCTTTATAGCAAAGACACACACAGCCAGACAGCATAGGCATAATTTATCGTTCAGCTTTGTCTCCTAAACTATGTGCTTTTCTCAAACTCAGAACCATAAACAAATCATATCAACAGCTAAATATCAAATCCATCCTATCTTGACAAGATCACAGAGACACATTAACTGGCACACAGACATTGTGGAGCCAAGAGATACACGCTTGACCTCTCCCCTCTCTCCGGCCCAAGTAACTTAGTCTTGACATAGAACAGATACTGCAACCCCGCCACAGTATTATACAAACACATTCTGATGAGAAGTAACTTACAAACATATGATGAAATATAAAACATCTTACCTATGTTACCAACTAATTCTGATTATTCTCCAACAAAGGCAAAGGGTGGCTACTTTGAAAAATCTAAAATAAATATATATTTGTACACTTTTTTTGGTTACTACATGATTCTATATGCTATTTCATAGTTTTCATATTTTCACTTTTATTCTACAATGTAGAAAATAGTTTAAAAAAATATATAAAAAAAAAAAACTTGAATGAGTAGGTTTGTCCAAACTTTTGACTGGTACTGTACATGGAGAAGGCTTAATCAAGCTTAATCAACCTTTGTCTCTTTCTCTCTGGCATCAAAAGTTTTAAAAAGTTTTGAGAGGAGACAGAATGTGATCAGACCAAGATTTAATTGGCCTACAAATAAATAACTCTTACAGTATTTCCATTTGGATGGGGAAATTTGACACTTTATCAAAGCCTAGTGGATGATAATTGTTCTTAACTAAGGCAAAATAGTTTATAGATCCCCCTAGAGTCAATTGATGCACTGGTGAGTCAACGTAATTTAAAAAAATCCCATCAAAATCTGTCAGTTTAAACTAGATCTGCGGTGAAAGGTGGAAGAGCTCGAGAGATGTTTGTCAGACCATGAGACATACAGAAAATCGGTCTTTTCTTGAAATAAATAAATATCCAAATAAACTATTGGAAGAATAAAAAGGTACAGTAGTTTTGTGCCTACCCCCAAAAGGGTGTTAAATACGTGTAAAACATTGAAAACAAACAGTGAAATGCTTACTTCCGGGTTATTTTCCAACAATGCAGAGTTTTGTAATCTTTATTTAACTATGCAAGTCAGTTAAGAACAAATTCTTATTTACAATGATGGCCTGTGGAAAATAAAGATAAAGATACACTTTTTTTAAATTAGTGACACGAGGAATACAGTGAATAACAACAACGGGTAAAAAAATAACATGGAGTTATAACATGGTACAGGGAGTACCAGTACCGAGTCGATGTGCAGGGGTACGAGGTAATTGTGGTAGCTACTATATGTTAGGGTAGAGTCCAGTGTGTGTGCATAGAGTCATCGCAAGAGTTAGTTTTCATCCAAAAGTGTAGAACAAGTCCTTCCTCAAGACAAAATGCCCTTGAATCTAGGATCAAGCAACATGCAGCTTCCTGTGTCAACCGGAAGTACCGTAAAATGGTGTCATAGGTGCTGTTTCGAAGGGTTAAAAAGGTCTGATCTTTTCAAAACTTCATATGTGTGATTAGGCAACCCTCATGAACTGTAAGTCAGTCATTTCTCCCAAAAAGATGTCAAAGAAAAGCTCTCTCTCTCTCACACACACACACACAGCAAGGATGGAGTGACAAAGTGCGGTGCTAATGCAATGGCATTATCATAATCTCTAGGCTGTGCCGAGTACAACGAGATGCCCCGCTAGACCGTAGCTTGCTCGGTCTGAGCTCAGCGACCATGAAAAAAGTAGGCCCATAATGGAGCCTGGCCCTAAATTGCAGGTGCTTTTGGGTGACAGCGGGTGAACAGTTAGGGTTAGAAGCACAATTCGACCTCAGGAACATTCCTGAGGTTCTCCCGATCAGTGCAAGCCTAACCTTGACCATGTGGCATTAACCCTTAAGCAATGGCTTTTTCCTGGCCACTCTTCCGTAAAGCCCAGCTCTGTGGAATGTACGGCTTAAAGTGGTCCTATGGACAGATACTCCAATCTCCACTGTGGAGCTTTGTAGCTCCTTCAGGGTTATCATTGGTATCTTTGTTGCCTCTGATTAATGCCCTCCTTGCCTGGTCTGTGAGTTTTGGTGGGCTGCCCTCTCTTGTCAGGTTTGTTGTGGTGCCATATTCTTTCCATTTTTTTATAATGGATTTAATGGTCCTCCGTGGGATGTTCAAAGTTTCCAATTTTTTTTATAACCCAACCCTGATCTGTACTTTGTCCCTGACCTGTTTGGAGAGCTCGTTGGTCTTCATGGTGCCCCTTGCTTAGTGATGTTGCAGACTCTGGAGCCTTTCAGAACATATATATATATATATATATATATATATCACTGAGATCATGTGACATTTAGATTGCACACAGGTGGACTTTATTTAACTAATTATGTGACTTCTGAAGTTATTTGGTTGCACCAGATCTTATTTATGGGCTTCATAGCAAAGGGGGTGAATACATATGCACGCACCAGTTTTCTGTTTAGAATTGTTGTAAATTTTTTGAAAAAAGTACTTTCTTCTTTTCTCTTCACCAATTTGGACTATTTTGTGTATGTCCATTACATGAAATCCAAATAAAAATCTAATTACAGCATATAATGCAACAAAATAGGGAAACAACGCCAAGGGGATGAATACTTTTGTAAGGCACTGAACGTGATAGTGGATATCATAAGATTTATCAACTGTGTCCCTTAGGAGATGAGTGTCAGTGGTGTTCACAAGAATGTGGTGTTTATCATAAAGGTCTTCATCATCACATCAAGCCTCATGATTGTGGTCAATGCGCCCGTGGTAACTGTTCTCGGTGCTGTAACAAACCATGCTCTCTCAGATGTGATATCACACTCATTTATAACTGTGTGTGAAATCTTTCTTATTGCAACTGTAAGTAGAATATGCCCTTTGTGTTTTATAGAAATGCAAGGTGTTTAATGTGAATGATTTTATGTTTATTTTTTAATGTCTAAAAATACATTTTAAGTATATATATTTTTTAAATGGCCTCGGGAAGTGTAATATTACTTGGAAGATAAATACACAACACAGAGGATGAGAGGACTAAACACTAGAGTACTAATGGTCAATGGCAAATTGTTTATAGGAGTTGGGTTTCAGTTCAACATCTGTTCAGAATGTGTGGAATGTCACTTTTGAATTCAGAGCAACGTGTGCCACGTTGTCATTGGTCTGTACATTGAGTCGGGGGCAGGAAACGTGTTATTTGGCCATTGGCCAAGTTGTACTGCAAGGACCTATGATTGGTCAACCCCAGGCTTGGGTTGGGGGTTCTAAATGGAATCCTGTTCATTTGTTCGGTGGGGAAACGCTAAGTACAGGGGACATCTGAACAACTACCTCCCAGCATTACATCTTGATTTGTCCTCTCTGAATAAACCTATTTTTCTCCCCCTGGAGTTTGTGTTATTGAAGAATAACACACATTGCTAACAATGTCAAAATGAGTGGTAATAGGTGTAGGAACTGTGCCTCCCTTATTTGTTGTGCCGGCTCCTGTTCCACTGATCTGGACTCTTTGATTTGATTAAAAATGGTGGTGAATCATGTCAACAACACCAACTGTTCGGTTCTAATTCTCAGAGTAAAAAAATTAAACGGACACTATGACAGCTTTTAACTTCTTAGCACCACACGTCCCGCTAGGGCACCTCCCCCCACTGCTCAACTGACACAGTAGCACACAGAATGCAAAAAATATTCTTAGAAATATTTAACCTCCACACATTAACAAGTCCAATAGCTCAAATGAAAGATAAACACCTTGTTCATCTAGCCACCAAGTCAGATTTCTAAAATGTTTTACGGCGAAAACATAGCACATATTTATGTCAAACCACCACCAAAGATAGGCTAATTTACATAGCCATTTTGTAGAACAATAGATGCAATCACAAAAGCAGGATTAAAAGTAAAATAATTCACTAACCTTTTGAAAGTCTTCATCAGATGACAGGAATAGGACATGTTATACAGTACATTTATGTTTTTTTCAATAATATGCTAATTATATCCATAAATCACGGTTTACATAGAAGGTCATGGCTAAAAAATGCTACAACAATGCCTGGAGAAATTATGGTAACTCTGCCAGATAACAGAAATACACATCATAAATGTTGACTAAATATGCATGTTCTACATATACTTAGAAAGATACACTTCTTCTTAATAAAACAGCTGTGTTACATTTATTTTTAACTTTACAGATTTCGTTCACTAGGCTATAATGTGAGTCGGCGCTCAGGAATTAGCATTTTGGCTCCTCCACAGAAACCCAAATTTAACACATAAATGTTCCCTTACCTTTGCTGTTCTTCCATCAGAAGACCTGGAAGGGTTTATACTTACCAAAAACAGCTTTAGTTTTGAAGTCTGTGTCTTTCGGTTATCAAACACGACATATTTCGGTTGAAATGCAGCCAAAAAGTAAAGTTAGTTCGCACCAAAACGTCAAAATTACATATTATATGTCGACTAAACTTGTCAAACTTGGTTCAGAACACAGCGTTAGCATGCTATATAGCTTCACCGCAATTCTCAGGACAAAGAGAAACACACGCATCGTTTAATCAATCTTGAAAGAAATACAGCACAGGCGCAGATTCCGCGTGAGAGTAACCTGTATTCTCGCGCGACCGAAAGGTTTCGGTACGTCATTCATCTCGTGAGTGCGCGAATCACACAATGAGAAGCCCCATTGAAAGCGGACACCGCGCTGAAGGCATAGGAAGTGTTCCCAGGACCGTAGGTGCTTGGGAAGGGTCGGGGCGATGACGTCAAAGTTGGGCCAACTTTTTGGATGACAAGAGAGCGTTTGGGAGAATGAGTGCCCTGAGAGTTCTGCTTTACTTACAGACATAATTTAAACGGTTTTAGAAGCTTTAGAGTGTTTTCTATTCAATACTATTTATTATATGCATATATTAGCAATTTTTTACAGATTTTTTTTCTGTTTACTATGGGCACGCATTTCACCAACCAAGTTTATTCTCCCAGAGGGTCAAGACAGCTGCATCAGACAAAACATGTTTCCACCAACACAAGTATATATACTCCAATTTAATATACTCCTTCTCTCCAACACTTACATATTTTATGGTTTGACAGGAAGACAAAGTGATGGGGTCATAAACCATTCCTTCTACCTTAAAGTGACCTGACCTCAATCCCCTTGATGCATAATCCAAATCTCTCCACCCGTATCACCTATAGCAATCCTGTAACTGCCTCCCCTCTACCCAGCACATTCCAAAGCCATCTGGCTCCTACAGATAACTATTAAAAACCTGTTAAAGCGAGGGGTCTCTCAGAGAACGCCATCCCCCCCCCCCCCCCCCCCCGGTTCAGCTGAAACGGTGGCGCAGGGAATGCAAAAATATTCTTAGAAATATTTAACCTCCACACATTAACAAGTCCAATACCTCAAATAAAAGATAAACACCTTGTTCATCTACCCAGCATGTCAGATTTTTTTTATGTTTTACGGCGAAAACACAGCACATATTTATATTAGACCACCACCGAAACAAAGACAAGAGGCAGCCATTTTGTCCCAGAAAATATACAATTATAAAAGCAGGATTAAAAAATAAATAATTGACTAACCTTTTGAAAATCTTCATCAGATGACAGTCATATGACATGTTACACAGTACATTTATGTTTTGTTCAATAATATGCATTTTATATCCATAAATCACGGTTTACATTGACACCATGTTCATAAAATTATCCAAAATGTCCGGAGAAATTATAGAAAGCTACGCCAGGTAACAGAAATACTCATCATAAACTTTGACTAAAGATACATGTTTTACATATAGTTAGAAAGATACACTGGTTCTTAATGCAACCGCTGTGTCAGATTTGTTTTTAACGTTACAGAATTAGTTGACTATGCAATAACCTGAGACGGCGCTCAGACATAACAATATTTCTCCGCTATGTTGGAGTCAACAGAAATAGAAAATTACAACATAAATATTATCTTACCTTTGATGGTCTTCGATCAGAATGTAGTGGAAGGAGTCATACTTACCCAATACATCGTGTTGTTTCAATTCTAGTGTCCCTGTAGTAGCATATGCTACCCCTTTCAGCTCAAATGCCCAAAAATGACTTCTGGTCCAGAATAATTGCGCATCAAAACTTCCAAATGACATATTATAGGTCGACTAAACTGGTCAAACTAAGTGCAGAATCAAGCTTTAGGATGTTATAAATGTACAAAACGAATGGCATTCCAACCGGACAATCATAGTTCATCTAGGGCTAGCTGGAACAAAGGAAGCTCTGTGCCCAACGCGCGCCCTAACGCACATGGAAATCCTTGCGACACTCAAAGTTTCTCGCCTCATCAAAGTTCACAGCATTTTCACAATTAAACGCTCTACTGAATGAGGACATCTAGTGGAAGACATAGGAAGTGTTTCCAGATCCATAACTTGCGGGGAAGGGAGGGGGCGATGATGTCAAAGTTGCCTCAACTTTCAGGATCTCAAAACTAGTTTGGAAGATTGCCTGCCCTGCGAGTTCTGTTATACTCACAGACATAATTCAAATGGTTTTAGAAGCTTCAGAGTGGTTTCTATCCAATAATAATAATCATTTGCATATATTAGCAATTTAGGACAGATTTTTATGCAGTTTACTATGGGCATGCAATTCATCCAAAGGGGAAATATCGCCCCCTATCCTGAACAACTTCTGATGTAAAAAAGTCACCATCACTCCTCATATACACTATAGTATTACTCCTGATGGATCATGTCTCGAGTATAACACTGTTCCAAGTTCAACCCAGAATCTAACAGCTGTAACGTAACAACATGTGGAAAGAGTCATGGGGTCTGATTACTTTCTGAATGCACTTTAAGTACCCCTTGTTAATTTTGATTGTGTTATTCTGTCTTTAAAATGTGGATTTTGACACTTATGTAGGTGTCATAACCAGCCATTGGTTATTTTATGACTGGTTATGACACCTACTTAAGTGTCAAAACTTACCACAAGGCAAAACATTCCTATACACCATAGACCATTGTCAACAGTATGTTTATGTTATGTAACATTTTCTGAAGTTGACCGTATTAATTTATTAATGTAATTAGTAGTATATGGGGCTTTGGTGACAAAACTGACGGCACTGTGATAGACTGCTTCCAATTTGCTGAGTAGAGTGTTGGAGACTAATTTGTAAATGACATCGCCGAAGTCAAGGATCGGTAGGATAGTCAGTTTTACGAGGGTAAGTTTGGTAGCATGAGCCAATCTTCATAGACAAACATTGGCAGTATAATGCACATACTGAAGAGCTCAGTGACTTTCAACGTGGCACCGTCATAGCATGGTCATTCATCAAATTTCTGCCCTGTAAGGGTTGTTATTGTGACATGGAAACGTCTAGGAGCAACAACAGACCAGCCGCGAAGTGGTAGGCCACACAAGCTTACAGAACATGACCGCTGAAGCGTGTAGCGTGTAAAAATCATCTGTCCTCAGTTGCAACACTCACTACCGAGTTCCAAAATGGCTCGGGAAGTAACGTCAGCACAACTGTTTGTGTGTAACTGTTTGTCTGTAGCTTCATGAAATGGGTTTCCATGACCAAGCAGCAACACACAAGCCTAAGATCACCATGTGCAGGAGGGGTGTAAAGCTCACCACCATTGGACTCTTGAGCAGTGGAAACGTGTTCTCTAGAGTGATGAATCACGCTTTACCATCTGGCAGTCTGATGGATGAATATTGGTTTGGTGGATGCCAGGAGAATGCTACCTGTGCCAACACATAGTGCCAATTTTAAAGTTTGGTGGAGGAGGAATGTTAGTCTGGGGATGTTTTTCATGGTTCGGGCTAGGCCGCTTAGTTCCAGTAAAGGGAAATCTACAGAATGCAATGACATTCTTGACAATTATGTGCTTCTAACTTGGTGGTAACAGTTTGGGGAAGGGCCTTTCCTGTTTCAGCATGACAATGTCCCTGTGCTCAAAGCAAGGTCCATACAAAAATGGTTTGTCGAGATCGGTGTGGAAGAATTTGACTGGCCTGCACGGAGCCCTGACCTCAACTCCATCAAACACCTTTGGGATGAATTGGAACTCTGATTGTGAGCCAGGCCTCATTGCCCAACATCAGTGCCCAACCTCACTAATGCTTTTGTGGCTGAATGGAAGCAAGTCCCCTGCAGCAATGTTCCAACATCTAGTGGAAAGCCTTCCCAGAAGAGTGGAGGCTGTTATAGGGGAGCAATGAAAGGGGGGCCAACTCCATATTAATCCCCATGACTTTGGAATGATATTTTCGAAGAGCAGGTGTCCACAATCAGGTTGTGATTGATATGCCTCCCAGTAAAGCAATAAATATAGAGGTAGACATGACAGTGATATTTATGTTTGATTTGATAGTGCAGGGTGAGCTGCACACAGTGGACTTCCTACTAGCGCAAACCGCTTTAATGTTAACAGTAACTCAGGTTCATAGGCACATTGTTACGCTCGTCGTCGGATGATAAATGACCGGACCAAGGTGCAGTGTGGTAGGCGTACATTCTCTCTTTATTTAAAAATGTAACACTGGGAAAAAACAATGAACACAAACTGACCGTACAGCTAGTCATGCACAAAGCAACAAACAAAGACAAGCTCCAACAACCTAAATGTGAGAAAAAGGGCTGCCTAAGTATGATCCCCAATCAGAGACAACGATAGACAGCTGCCTCTGATTGGGAACCATACTCGGCCAAAAACGAAGAATGCCCACCCAAATCACACCCTGACCTAACCAAAGAGAGAAATAAAAAGTCTCTCTAAGGTCAGGGCGTGACACATAGGATTATTGGATACAATAGCTGTAGGAATTGACAGAGGCATTCAAGGGAGTTAGAGGAACATAAATTAGCTTACTTACATTATGGCTTCCAATGCCCCTGGGACAATGTACATTTGCAGCTGCACTACGATAACTCAGTGACACAATGGTCGGGATCACCGATAAGTCATTCTTTCAACACAGCCTTTAAATGCATGGACAGGGTCCAAGAGCCAATATTATTTGGATGGACACAGTTATTCCTGTATGACATGTGAAGGCCCAATAAGTTCATGCCATTTTTTGTCAATGAGTTCAGTGTAAGGACCGACGCAGGAGATGAGAAGCAGGTATGGGGAGTCAACATTTAATCAGCAAACATACAAAGACAAGAATAGCATCAGCACACGGGTACAAAAAGACAAACGACAATTATTGCTGAAGTAGGGAACAGAGCGGGGAACCAGACAGATATAGGGGAGGTAATTACAGAGGTGATTGAGTCCAGGAGATTCCAATAAATCGCTGATGCGCGTGACAGGGGAGAGGCAGGTGTGCGTAATGATGGTGGCAGGAGTGTGTAATGCTAGGGAGCCTGGCGCCTTCGAGCACCAGGGAGGGGGAGCGGGTGCAGGCGTGACATTCAGGCTGTGTTTGTTCATTGTAGAAAACACATGTCTTGCCAGGTGTGGTTGCATTCTCCCCATACGCCACAACTGTCACCAAGTCAACGTATCCGGCAACTCCAGGGCATCAAATAAACCACCATTTAAATGGTAATGTGACAGCCATATTGGAATTTGGACATCATATTGGATATGGAGTCAAATCTAGGGGACACTCTTCATTGCAAGAGTAGGGGCTAAACATAAAATCCACAGAGGAACCTTTGACTGAAAAAAATGAGTGTGAGAACACTTGCCTTAGAGCTGATTACATTGCCACAACATCCAAACACATGTGTAACTGCAGGCATTTTTGTCAGGCAGCAACATTACATTTGGAAAGTTTTCTATTGAACAGCTACCAAAAGGTGAAGTTTACAACCTGTTATGGCAAGGCAATCCCCGAAGGGGAACTCCACCACCCCATTCAGCTGAAAAGGTGACGCAGGGAATTCAAAAATATTCTTTAGAAATATTTAACTTTCACACATTAACAAGTCCAATACAGCAAATGAAAGATAAACATCTTGTTCATCTACCCATCATGTCCGATTAAAAAAAAAAATTACAGCGAAAACACAATATATATTTATGTTAGACCACCACCAAATCAAAGCAAAAACGCAGCCAATTTTTCCAGCCAAAGAGAGTCACAAAAGCAGGATTAGAGATAAAATGAATCACTAACCTTTTGAAAATCTTCATCAGATGACACTCATGACATGTTACACAATGTATTTATGTTTTGTTCGATAATATGCATATTTATATCCACAAATCTCGGTTTACATTGACGCCATGTTCAGAAATGCCTCCAAAATATCCGGAGGAATTATAGAAAGCTACGCCAGATAACAGAAATACTCATCATAAACTTTGACTAAAGATACATGTTCTACATATAATTAAAGATACACTGGTTCATAATGCAACCGCTGTGTCAGATTTTTTAAAAACGTTACGGAAAAAGCCTACCATGCAATAATCTCAGACAGCGCTAAGACGTAAAAGTATTTCTCCGCCATGTTGAAGTCAACAGAAATATGAAATTACATCATAAATATTCCCTTACCTTTGATGATCTTTCATCAGAATGCAGTGCAAGGAGTCCTAGTTCCACAATAAATCGTTGTTTTGTTCCATAATGTCCAATACTAGTGTCCAATTAGCTGCATTTGCTAGCACTTTCAGCTCATGTGCCCAAAAGCTGACGCTGGTCCAGGACAACTCGCACGAAAACTTCAAAAAGATACCGAGAAATGCGCCACAGAGAAATTGCATTCTGCCAAGACCGTGACTATTTCCCCTCCCATTCGGTCAAAGTTCACACCAAAAGCTCCATTCCACGTTCTACTGAATAAGGACATCTAGTGGAAGGCATAGGAAGTGCTACCAGATCCATATCTTGTTGGGAAAGGAAGGGGCGATGACGTCAAAGTTTACCCACATTCAGAAATGCACTTCTTGTTTGGAAGATTGCCTGCCCTATGAGTTCTGTTATACTCACAGACATAATTCAAACAGTTTTAGAAACGTCAGAGTGTTTTCTATCCAATAGTAACAATAATATGCATATATTAGCAATCTAGGACAGAGTAGGATGCAGTTCACTATGGGCATGCAATTCATCCAAAGTGAAAATACTGCCCCCTATCCTCAACCAGTTTTAAGCATTTCACTGTTAGTCTACACCTGTTGTTTACAAACATTCGTCATAAATATTCATAGTTGATGTTTCCGACTTCTTTTTCTGTGTGTTTATAGGTCTATATTTCCAAGATGCATTAAGATTCCCTAATGTTTCTACAACTACATTTTTAACAATATCAGATGGCTGGCCCACCCACCCTCCAGCCAGGCGTTATTCTGCACTTTGAGTTTAGAGGGTGTTTTCCTTAGAGCAAATTACAATAGCCACAAAAACATGTAACTGTATGCATTTTTATCAAGCAGGACAATACATGAGAGTAAATTTAACATGGAGCTTATGTGGCCCACCCCCTTCAGCCAGCCATTATTCTACACTGTTTGGGTTAATGGGAAAACATCATACAATAACCACTGAGTTGGGCTTTCAACTTACTGCTTTTGAGAATAGTTATAGTAGAATGCACAAGGTGCGATTTTTAAATTGGGATAGTACATGGGCAGTTTTCCATTTGTCTTTCACTGACAGACCTTAAAGTAGTTATTTCCCTGGATTAACTATCTATCAAACATCTAGTCACCTTTCCATATCCATCGAAGCTGTAATGAGGTCCTTTATAGACCTTTTAATAATAGACACCCTGGGACATTCCCACTTGGCCCTGCTGATCAAAGCATAGCTCCAAATCTACACAGCACTTTTTTTAAATCCAATTTGGGGACTTGAATGGCACATCTCTCCCCTACCCTCTTTCTCTCCCTATCTATTCCTTCTCCCCCTCTCTCTCCCTCCCTGTCGTCATCAGGCAACAAGCAGCTAGCTGTTCCAGTATGTTTGTTTCTCCAATATTCCCCAGTTGACTCCTAACCTTTAGTGCTGTTTTAATGTGCTGCCTCTTCTCTCACTCCTTGGCAGGCAGAATGTCAATCTCAATCTCTCCTGACATTTGTGCTGGCGATGTTCTATTATATGACAAAATACAACACAGGTCCCAACACACACACACACACACACCCAAGTCCCCAGGAGACAAACAAGAGCAAACAATGTTTCAGTGTCACACAAAGCACTACGACTAAAATGTTTAGACTCAGTCCATGTGGAATGGATTTGTTTATTTGTCACCCGAGGGCAGCATAAACCTTACTGGTATATTCTAAAGTGGCATGGATTACATCTGTACTTAACATTATTCCCTGGAGTTCTAGTGTATGTCTTCATCAATTAATTTCTTCAAAGTAATAGCTAAAGTTAGTAGCTAGTTATAGCTGTTTTCAAACTTTCTGAGAACTGAAATGTTATCAAATGACTTTAAAATTTGACTGCAGACAAAATAAATCATTACTCTAATTGCCAATAGGAAACCAATTTTAGCAGGTGCGCAACTTTATAATTTTTATTACACCTTTATTTCTTTAACTAGGCAAGTCAGTTTAGAACAAATTCTAATTTCCAAAGGGGGCCTAAGAACAGTGGGTTTAACTGCCTTGATCAGGGGCAGAACGACCTTGTCAGCTCGGGGATTTGATCTTGCAGCCTTTCAGTTACTAGTCCAACGCTCTAACCATTAGGCTACCTGCCGCCCCATGGAAGCAATTCCTATGGCGGGCGATAACACGGATTTTCAAGACTGTGTCTTCATACAAAAACTCTTATTTCTTAATCGTTTTTGAAGTTACAAGCCTGAAACGTTGACACCCTGTGGAAGCCATAGGAATTGCATCCAGGGAGCTATTTTACAATATGAGGATGGTTTCTAAGAGGATTGTCTCTACAAAACAAATATTTACGGTTGTCTTTCTTTGGATGTTCTCCAACCATATGTCATATTCTCCTACATTATTTTAACATTTCTACAAACTTCAAAGTGTTTTCTTTCAAATGGCACCGATAATATGCATATCCTGGCTTCAGGGCCTGAGGTACAGGCAGTTTGCTTTGGGCATGTCATTCAGGCGGAAATGGAGCCTGAACCCTAACAAGTTTATTTAACTAGGCAAGTCAGTCAAGAACAAATTCTTATTTACCAAAATGGCCTAGGAACAGTGAGTTTACTGCCTTGTTCTGGGGCAGAATGACAGATTTGTACCTTGTCAGCTCAGGGGTTTGATCTGAGCTCTTTTCAGTTATGGACCCAATGCTCTAACCACTAGGCTACCTGCCGCCCCATGATGGCACAAGCTTGGCACACCTGTATTTGGAGAGTTTCTTCCATTGTTCTCTGCAGATCCTCTCAAGCTCTGTCAGGTTGGATAGGGAGTGTCGCTGCACAGCTATTTTCAGATTTCTCCAGACATGTTCGATCAGGTTCAAGTCCGGGCTCTGGCTGGGCCACTCAAAGACATTCAGAGATTTGTACCGAAGCCACTACTGCGTTGTATTGGCTGTGTGCTTAGGGTTGTTGTCCTGTTGGAAGGTGAAACATTCACTCTAGTCTTAGGTCCTGAGCGCTCTGGAGCAGGTTTTCAGACGTGATGCTTGGCCAAAGTGTTCAATCTTGATTTCATCAGACCAGAGAATCTTGTTTGTCATGGTCTGAAAGTCCTTTAGGTGCCTTTTGGCAATTTTTCAAGCTGGCTGTCACGTGCCTTTTACTGAGCAGTGGCTTCCTTCTGGCCACTCTCCCCTAAAGGTGTGATTGGTGGAGTGCTACAAAGATGGTTGTCCTTCTGGAAGGTTCTCCAATCTCCACAAAAGAACTCTGGAGCTCTGTCAGAGTGACCATCGGGTTCTTGGTCACCTCCCTGACCAAGGCCCTTCTCCCCCGATTGCTTAGTTTGGCCGGGCGGACAGTTCTACGAAGAGTATTGGTGGTTCCAAACTTATTTGATTTAAGAATGATGGAGGTTATTGTGTTCTTGGGGACCTTCAATGCTGCAGAAATGTTTTGGTACCCTTGCCTATATCTGTGCCTAGGCACAATCCTGTCTCGGAGCTCTACAGACAATTCATTTGAGCTCATGGCTTGGTTTTTACTCTGACATGCACTGTCAACTATGGGACCTTATATAGACAGGTGTGAGTCTTTCCAAATAATATCCAATAATTTGTATTTACCACAGGTGCCTTGTTCTCCAATCAAGTTGCAGAAACATCAAGGATTATCGATGGAAACAGGATGCACCTGAGCTCAATTTAGAGTCTCATAGCAAAGGGTCTGAATAATTATGTAAATAAGGTATGTATTTATTTTTTATACATTTGCAAACATTTCTGAAAACCTTTCACTTTGTCATTATGGGGTATTGTGTGTAGACTGATGAGGAAAACCATTAAATTAATCAATTTTAGAATAAGGCTGTAACGTAACAAAATGTGGAAAAAGTCAATGGGTGTGAATAATTTCCGAATGCACTGTGTATCGGTTCACCGATATTATCAGGTGATGGTCTTAACGCTATATTGGTATAGGCCGATAATTCCACCGATATTCTATAAATAGGATGAAAAAAAGGAATTTCATGCTTATCTGAACACCTGTAGACATTCACATGATGTTTCGTTAATTGTCACAATGTATGAAATCAAGATTTGAAGCATAGTTATTGGACAATTGCTCTTTTGGATGGTAATTTAGGTGAATTCAGAACACAGCTTTAGACAGACAATAGCTACCCTCACACTCCAGAGATTGGTAATTCATACAACTAATCACATAACTGCAGTCTGGGAATAACAAATCATCAATGCAAATAGAATACGTATTTCTCTGACAAGCTTGTAACTTTTAATTGAAACGAAGAGATGGAAATTAAATTAAAAGGTATAAAGGAATCTGTGTCTCTATCTCCAGCTATGAATAACACCCCCACAAGGAGGCTTATCAAAATTGTCCTTACACTACTTAAGAGTTTTACATTTGCCGGTTAAATAATGCACAATCTCAATGATGAATTCCATGTACGTGTATGATTTATCACTCACTAAATAAGGCATCATAGTGTAATCAAGTGTTTGGACTGTGTCCTGTCTTCATCATAAACATTGCTCTCAGAATCATACATTTGGACACATACTATAAAATTGAAAATGTGTTGACTCTACATTCCTTCGAAAATGTACAAATGCAGCTGCATTTCCGTGAAGCCTGACTGTTTTACCACTAACCAGTATTTTCTATTCTACATTATCCCCCAGCAGTCATAATAATGATCACCTCACTTTCCTTTTCCTCCTAATCCATTATCACCACAGTGCCTGAAATTGTTTTTGCAACTGCTCCTATTATACTACTCTTAGACTGCATTTACAGTGGCAGCCCAATTCAGACAGTTTTTCCACTCATTGATCTTTTTCAGAGCTGATCTGTTTGGTCAAAAGCCCAATTTGTGAAAAAAATATTAAAACGCAGCCTTAGTGTACTCTCCATCCAGCTACTTGTATCTTTCCTTACCTCTATCCTCCTCTGGAGATCTCTCGTTCACTCCTCTATCCCTTCAAAATTCTCTCACACTTCTTTCTTCACCTCTCTATTCTCTCTCATCTTTTGTCTCCTGTTAATTCCCTCCCTCCTGTTGGAAGCCGTCCTGCCACAGCCCAGTGTGGTGCGTCGGTGAGGCCTGTGGATAGGAAGTATCCTGTCCTCTCCCAGCTGCCTGTGGGTTCAGCTGGCTCAGTCTGACCCATCTGTGTGATCCGCTGCCAGATATCTGGGGCCTCGCACCGCTTGGCCCAGCCTGCTACAAATCTCTCGCCAGGAGAAGGGACGGGGGGGACGGGGGCACAGGTCGGTTACAGGACCCAGTGCACCACCTCCTCTACCTAATTTAAAGCAGCACAGTGTAGACCTGGCTAGCTGTCTGATTTCTGGAGCTTCGGTCTATTATTTCTCTTGCCAATTAAAGGGAGGGACTATACACTTCTAGTGGAATACTGGGGGAGTACTGTGAAAGAGAGCTGCAGGTACGGATGACCGATACTTTAAATTGAAATGCTATTGCTACCGTTGATATATGGTGGTCGTGCTTCTGGGTACCTGAACTACATCAATTATCAATTGTCTCAGATGTGCCAAGGACAAATCTCATAAAAAACAAACTCCAACACACATGGTAAGGGCTTTCGATCATTCCTCTTGGTTGATTGTCTCATGGGGGTTCTCACATCAGTGTAGCACCATGGCTATAGGCCTCGGGGTACGAATATGGCTTCCTATGGAGGTCTTAGAGCTCAGAGCCTCATTGCTCTCATAGAGTACCACAGAGTACAGTTGAAGCCGAGCTCACAGTCAATGCCAGGAGATGTAGGGAGCCACAGGGTACCAAGCCAACAGAAACTGTGCAGTCCCACGGCCATATATACATTCCAAAATGTATATACAGGCACAAACGCACACACGTACTCTATATTTTAATCCATAAAATAAAACAATTCCTATCCAAATCCACCGGTTTAAGATAGACATATGTTTTATTGCATAGGCTGCGTCTCAATCTACCACTTTCACCTTTGTTAGTCTTCTTCCACTGCAAATGCAGAAGGCCGAGCTATAGCTATAGCGGTGTGTGTCAGACCAAAACGGTCTTGTTACGAATTCGTCATTAGCATCTGAACTGTTTTGACTACAAACTATGGCCCGACTGTGGAAAGGCGAGACACTCACGAACATGATGTTCTCCGTTACACTCTACGACCCCCACAAGTGTCATGGGACTAGTCTGAAGGTAACCCATACAAATGAGTGCAGGTATGGAGTTAGCTTTGTGGCAACAAAAATAAGGGGTTAAATATGTGTCCCAAAATATAATTCCTGAGCCTTCTTATATCTCCTAGATATAGGACAGACACTTCAAATCCTTATTCCTCATCATTCTTTTTTCGCCATTTATGAATGTGTTATTCAATGCGTTTCTGTAGGCTATAGTAGTAT
Organism: Oncorhynchus kisutch; assembly: GCF_002021735.2. Lineage (NCBI taxonomy): Eukaryota > Metazoa > Chordata > Actinopteri > Salmoniformes > Salmonidae > Oncorhynchus > Oncorhynchus kisutch. Next base: position 38,155,003 of record NC_034177.2, read on the forward strand.
AGGTCAAATTCAATAATATATCAAATAATAAAATGTATTATACTGAAAGGGGTCCTAAAATTCAAATAGCTCAGTGGAAAAAAAGTGATACTAGCAAGACCAGAGTGCAGGCTTCAGATGCATGAGCCTATTTTTGAATGTTAAAGTAAATTTAAAAAAAGTAAAAACACACCAACAGTAGATGTAACGGTATCAAAGAAAAATGTTTATAAAAAAAGGAAGGCTTCTCAATGACAAAAAATGAATACACTGGGTTTCAAAACATTTGGAAAATTGAATAGACTTTACCAAAAAATGAATAGCTACAAATAAAATACATACAATTTACATAAAACTACTTCGTAATTAATCATGGCCTCAACAATGGCCCTAAGGCATGCCTCCCTGGCAATCACCTTCTCCCGCCTCCAGATATGTACCCTTCTGCGAGGCAGAGGAGGAGATGCTGGGGTGATGGAGTGGCAGCCCCTGACTCTGGTGGGGGAGTTTAACTGAAATGCAACAACCAAAACATGAGCAAAAGTAGAGTTGTGTCAACTTTTTGTAGATCGCTAGACTGCCACGTACTTTTTTAATTGGAGTGCCAAGATCAAACAATAACGAGTGCAGCTTACCATTACTTACCATGTGCAATGAAACTAGCTAGACCCATTCAGGTTGTAACCATTAAAGTAGAAACTACAATGAACAGAAATATAAACACAACATGTAAAGTGTTGGAAAAAAAAGATCACAGAAATGTTCCATATGCACAAAAACCTAATTTATCTCAAATTATGTGCACAAATTCGTTTACATCCCTGTTGGTGAGCATATCTCCTTTGTCAAGATAAGCCATTCAGCTGACAGCATGGTCATTACACAGGAGCACCTTGGGCTGGGGATAAAAGGCCATTCTAAAATGTGCAGTTTTGTCACTCAACACAATGTCACAGATGTTTTGAGGGAGCGTGCAATTGGCATGTTAACTGCAGGAATGTCCACCAGAGCTGCTGCCAGAGAATTAAATGTTTGTTGCTCTACCATAAGGTGCCTCCAACGTTGTTTAACTGCCTTGTTCAGGGGTAGAACGACAGATTGTGACCCTGTCAACTCAGGGATTCAATCTAGGAACCCTTCGGTTACTGGCCCAACGCTCTAACCATTAGGCTACCTGTCACCCCAAATTGCCATCGATAAAATGCAATTGTGTTCATTGCCAATACCACAACCCCACCGTCACCATGGTGACATCCGCAAACCGCTCGCCCACACACTGCCATACGTCTTCCTGGTACAGTTGAAACCGGAATTCATCTGAAGAGCACGCTAGTTTCCAGCTCTATCGAAGATGAGCATTTACCCACTGAAGTCAGTTACGACGCCGAACTGCAATCAGGTCAAGACCCTCGCAGATGCGCTTCCCTGAGATAGAATTTCTGCATAAACTGTCAGAAACTTCGGTTGCGCAAACCTACAGTTTCATCAGCTGTCCGCGTGGCTGGTCTCAGATGATCCCACAGCTGAAGAAGACGGATATGTAGGTCCTGGGCTGAAGTGGTTAACCCATTCTTCCTAGGCTGTCATTGTAAATAAGAATATTCTTAACTGACTTGCCTAGTTAAATAAAGGATAAAAAAGTGAATGGACAGAGATACTGTGATGAGATCCTGAGGCCCATTGTCGTGCCATTCATCTGCTCATGTTTCAGCATGATAATGGACATTCCCATGTTGAAAGGATCTGTACACAATTCCTGGAAGCTGAAAATGTCCTGCATACTGGACCTGCATACTCACCAGACCTATCACCCATTGAAATGCTTGGGATGCTCTGGATCGATGTGTACAACGGTGTGTTCCAGATTCCGACAATATAGAGGAACTTCGCACAGCCATTGAAGAGGAGTGGGGTAACATTGCACAGGCCACAATCAATAGCCTGATCAACTCAATACAAACAACATATGTTGCACTTAATGAGGTAAATGATGGTCACACCAGACACTTGAGTGTTTTTCTGATCCACGCCCCTACCTCTTTCTGTGACCAACTTTGGCTACTTTTAATTCATTATGACAGCAAAATAGACCCACGACAACATCATTATTTACAAGGTTATGGCGAGCGTACATAAAATAACTTACTGCCAAATTGTTACAAAATAAAAATAGGTCATTCTATCTGCAAATTTTAGAACTCCTGCATCATCTTGTCACAGGAGGATTTGGTCCTGTTGCTGTGGCAGTCCGGTAATGTAATGCTCCCCGAAATGGATAGACCAAGGCGCAGCGTGATTTGGGTTTATCATAATTTATTTGAATGTGAACAAGCAACAAAACAATAAAGCCAAACAAACAAACGTACAACCTTGTAGGGCTCAAAAGCAACAATACAAAAACAAGATCCCACAAACAACAGGTGTGAAAAGGCTACCTAAATATGATCCCCAATCAGAGACAACAATTGACAGCTGCCTCTGATTGGGAACCATACCAGGTGAAACATTTAAAAAAAATAGGTTAAAACTTCTTCAGGCTATGGTCTATTTTTTTCAGTTTCCGCCTGACGTTCCCAAAGTAAACTGCCTGTTGCTCAGACCCTGAAGCCAGGATATGCATATAATTGGTACCACTGGAAAGAAAACACTCTAAAGATTGTAGAAATGTTAAAATAATGTAGATGACTATCACAGAATAGATATGGTAGGAGAAAATCAAAAGAAAAAAGAACCGGAAATATTTTTGAGAGCCCACGCTCTTCCCATGGAACGTATAGGGAAATAATTAAAACTAGTTCCCAGTATGCAATTCCTATGGCTTCCACTGGGTGTCAGTAGTCTTTGATCAAGGTTTCAGGCTTGTTTCTTTCAAAACGAGTAAGAAAAATTTGTTTTACTATAGGGATACAGACTTGGAAATTTGTTTATGCGTGTGCGATGAAGAGGAGGCGCACTTGCTAGCATTGAAGTATTATAGTTTAATTACATTTTAGGGTATTTGAGGATTAAATAGAAACATATTTTGACTTGTTGAAACAAAGTTTAAGGGTACATTTACGGATTCCTATCTCTGTATGTTGAACGAGTGGATTACTCAAATCGATGGCGCCAACTAAACAGACGTTTTAGGATATAAAGAAGAATTTTATATAGCAAAACGACACTACATGTTATAGCTGGGAACCTTTGGATGACAAATCAGAGGAAGATTTTCAAAAAGTGAATATTTAATTGCTATTTGTGAAGTTATGAAACCTGTGAAGGTGGAAAGATATTTTGATGTGGGGTGCCGTCGTCAAACAATCACATGGCATGCTTTCGCTGTAAAGCCTACTGTAAATAGATAGTGCAGTTAGATTAACAAGAATTTAAGCTTTTAAGAAATTCTTGGTAAAAGCAACAGAGGCACAGGTTGTCATGTCTACAGTGAATCACAATGGAGTCAGCCACAAACCCTGCATTCCCTACACCTGAATGGCTGGGCGGGGAAAGATGGCACCTTGGCCTGTGTCTGTGAAACCATAACAGGTGGTATGCTGTTCTCAAAGGTACGTTCAAGCATGTGCATATACTTGCACTCTGTCCAACTTGTTTGGCGCTTGATGTGAGAGAAGTGTCACTGCATGCACCAGCATTGGCCCCACCTTAAAACATAGTTGTCTGGGGATGTACTGTTACTTGCTTTGAGGGTACAGCGGTAGAATGACACATGGTTGCCTTTCTGCAATGTTCTTAATGTTCATATATTTCACTCGCAGTCCATTTCTCAGCAGACTTGTATTGGAATAATGCTGCCAGTTTGGGTTGGAGCTGTCAATGTTCTTGCCTTGTCTCTTAAGGCCCTCGTCAGCGACATCTACGGCGTTGTTCAATCAAACCAACCACTGGTCAATTAGACATGGGGATATGCTGCTGAAATCAACGTACAGCGGGAAACAATGTGATCACGCATGATTCATTCTCAGTATGTAAAAATAGAACGTTTTATATGATTTGTGAATTCTCAAAAATCGAGTATGCTTTAAATGCATACTTTTCGGGAATTTCACACCCACAATGCATGTAGCATTGGAACAGGGAGGCTGCAAGTTTTGATAGCTAGATCTCTTCAAGTAACCAACAAAACTACTTGGAAGGTGGCGAATAGCAAAGCTTCTGCTGTTCAACACATTCTGTGTTCAAATGTAAGTCATTTTTGTTCTCCTTAAATTGATTGACTATATTTCATCGTAATGTTGATCTTTGAAAACAGATCTGCCGCCTGCTGCTTCTTTAGGAAGCTACGTGCATTAGTAGGACTATAATTTAATTTAACTGTTCGAATAGTAACGTTAGCTACAACTTTACATGCTTCTTGTTGAGCAACAACTTCACATTTAATTAACATTAGCCTAGATTTAGTTCTGAATCACCTTTTCTTATGTTCCACAGTTCTGACCAGCAAAATAAAGTTCTGAACTGGTTTGAACCCCCAAAAAGTACCAGTTTATATTGTTCATTTTTTAACCTGTGAAATTAAGTGTTTTCTATTTAGCTATTTATATTACTTCTCCAAATCAGTACAGGTAAAGCTTTAATATTGATAGATTGTAGCTTCCATAAATGTAATTGTCTGCATCACTTCCAATCCCCCATATATATTTTTTGCAAATATATAAAGTACCAGTCAAACGTTTAGACACACCTACTCATTCCAAGGTTTTTCTTTATTTTTCCTATTTTCTACATTGTAGAATAATGGTGAATCAAACTTTATTTGTCACATGTGCCGAATACAACAGGTGTAGACTTTACAGTGAGAAAAAAAGAGTAGCAGTAAAATATCAAAATAAAAATAGCGAGGCTACATGTAGATACAAAGGGTACCACTACAGAGCCAATGTTAGTCGAGCTAATATGTACATGTAGGTAGCGTTATTAAAGTGACTATGCATAGATGATAACAACAGAGAGTAGCAGCAGCGTAAAAAGTGTGTGGGGGGAGCAATGCAAATAGTCTGGGTAGCCATTTGATTAGCTGTTCAGGAGTCTTATGGCTTGGGGTTAGAAGCTGTTTAGAAACCTCTAGGAGCTACACTTGGCGCTCCGGTACCGCTAGCCATGCGGTAGCAGAGAGAACAGTCTATGACTACGGTGTCTGTAGTTTTTGGCATTTTGTACGGCCTTCCTCTGACATTGCCTGATATAGAGGTCCTGGATGGCAGGAAGCTTTGCCCCAGTGATGTACTGGGCCATACGCACTACGCTCTGTAGTGCCTTGTGGTCGGAGGCTGAGCAGTTGCCATACCAGGCAGTGATGCAACCAGTCAAGATGCTCTCGGTGGTGCAGCTCTAGAACCTTATGAGGATCTGGGGACACATGCCAAATCTTTTCAGACTCCTGAGGGGGAATAGGTTTTGTCGTGCCCTCCTCACGACTGTCTTGGTGTGCTTGGACCATGTCAGTTTGTCGGTGATGTGGACGCCAAGGAACATGAAGCTCTCAACCTGCTCCACTACAGCCCTGTTGATGAGAATGAGGTCGTGTTCGGTGCTCCTTTTACCGGAGGCCACAATCATCTCCTTGTCTTGATCACGTTGAGGGAGAGGTTGTTGTCCTGGCACCACACGGTCAGGTCTCAGACCTCCTCCCTATAGGCTGTCTCGTTGTTGTCGGTGATCAGGCCTACCACTGTTGTGTCATTGGCAAAGTTGATGGTGTTGGAGTCGTGACTGGCCTTGCAGTCATGAGTGAACAGGGAGGACAGGAGGGGACTGAGCACACACCCCTGAGGGGACCCCGTGTTGAGGATCAGTGTGGCGGATGTGTTGTTACCTATCCTTACCACTTGGGGAAGGCCCGTCAGGAAGTCCAGGATCCAGTTGCAGAGGGAGGTGTTTAGTCCCAGTGCCATTAGCTTATTGATTTGCTTTGGGAACACTGTGGTGTTGAACGCTGAGCTGTAGTCAATTAATTGCATTCCCACATAGGTGTACCATTTGTCCAGTAATGATAGGGCAGTGTGGAGTGCAATAGAGATTGCATCGTCTGTTGGGGCAGTATGCAAATTGGGTTTCTGTGATAATGGTGTAGATGTGAGCCATGGCCAGCCATTCAAAGCACTTCATGGCTACAGACGTGAGTGCTACGGGTCGGTAGTCATTTAGGCAGATTACCTTAGTGTTCTTTACAGACCCAGACAGGGAGAGGTTGAAAATGTCAGTGAAAACACTTTCCAGTTGATCAGCGCATGCTCGGGTACACGTCCTGGTAATCCTCCTGTCCCTGCGGCCTTGTCAATGGTGACCTGTTTAAAGGTCTTACTCACATCGGCTGCAGAGAGTAGGATCACACAGTCGTCTGGAACAGCGTTACCGGTCTCAAAGCGAGCATAGAAGTAATTTAGCTCATCTGGTAGGCTCATGTCACTGGGCAGCTCTCATCTGTGCTTCCCTTTTGTGGTCTGTCATAGTTTGTCAGCCCAGCCATATCCGACAAGCGTCAGAGCCGGTGTCGTACGGATCGATTTTTGTCCTGTATTGACGCTTTGTATGTTTGATGATTTGTCAGAGGGCATAGCGGGATTTCTTATAAGCTTCCGGGTTAGAGTCCCGCTCCTTGAAAGCGGCAGCTCTACCCATTAGCTCAGTTCGGATGTTGCCTGTAATCCATAGCTTCTGGTTGGGGTATGTACGTACAATCACTGGGGACGACGTCATCGATTAACTTATTGATGAAGCCAGTGACTGATGTGATGTCCTCCTCAATGCCATCGGAAGAATCACGGAACATTTTCCAGTCTGTACTAGCAAAACAGTCCCGTAGCTTAGCATCTGCTTCATCTGACCACTTTTTCATTGACCGAGTCACTGGTGCTTCCTGCTTTAATGTTAGCTTGTAAGCAGGAATCAGGAGGCTAGAATTATGGTTAGATTTTCCAAATGGAGGGTGAGGGAGAGCTTTGTACGCGTCTCTGTGTGTGGAATAAAGGTGGTCTAGAGTTTATTTCCCCTCTGGTTGCACATTTAACATGCTGGTAGAAATTAGGTAAAACTGATTTAAGTTTCCCTGCATTCAAGTCCCCAGCCTGTTTGCAAATATACATAGACTGGCACCCCTTGTCTTACCAGGGGCTGCTGTTCTATCCTGGCGGTACAGTGTATAACTCACCAGCTGTATGTTATTAATTTCGTCATTCAGCCACGACTCTGTGAAACATAAGATATTACAGTTTTTAAAGCCAAAATGAGTATGACATCCGGACATCTAAAGTATACAAAATGTTCTATTAATATGAAACTTAATTTTTTCTGTGTACTCAAACTGCCCACTACTTTGGAATCAATTATGGGTATTTGGAAAAGGCCACTATTTCCTATAGAAATAACACCATTCTCCATGTACTGTAAATCAGAAATTGAGAGCTGTTGATAAGAGCTAGGTAAATGAGTAATCCATCCGTTTGGAGAAGGGGATTGTAATTAAAAATAGCAATTGTTTTTGATGGCCATTCATATGGATGCAAACTGAAATCATATCAACATGACATGTATTGCAGTCCCTTTTCCACAGTAAATATGGTTATAAATAGCTACTACGAAATTTGGAGACTCATGCTCGTGGCTCTTGTAGTGCCGAACCAACTGAGTTGATTTATGCACTTATAGAATATTTGTATTATATGCCCAGGCATTTCTCAGTTTTGTTTATTATTTTATTTTTGCCGCTATTGGGAGTCAAAGTCAGTAATAACCATGCATTTATACTTTCACTTTAGCGTTTATTTACTTCCATTTGTAGCCTACATTTTGCATCATTCAATCAATCGTACTTATTTATAAAGCCATTTTTACATCAGACGATGTCACAAAGTGCTGTTCAGAAATCCAGGCTAAAACCCTAAACAGCAAGCAATGCAGATGTGGAAGCACGGTGGCTTGGAAAAAACTCCCTAGAAAGGCCAGAACCTAGGAAGAAACCTAGAGAGGCACCAGGCTCTGAGGAGTGACCAATCCTCTTCTGGCTGTGCAAGGTGGAGATTACAACAGAACATGGCCAAGATGTTCAAACGCTCATAGATGACCTGCAGGGTTAGATAATAATAATCACAGTGGTTGTAGAGGGTGCAACAGGTCAGCACCTCAAGAGTAAAATGTCAGTTTGCTTTTCATCGCCGATCATTCAGATTTAGAGACAGCAGGTGTGGGAGAGAGAGGCTCCGGAACATGGTAGCACGTCCAGTGAACAGCTCAGGGTTCCATAGCCGCAGGCAGAACAGTTGAAACTGGAGCAGCAGCATGACCAGGTGGACTGGGGACAGCAAGGAGTCATCAGGCCAGGTAGTCCTGAGGCATGGTCCGAGGTCTCAGGTCCTCCTCCTCATCCTTCGAGAGAGAGAATACTTAAATTCACACAGGACACACAGGACACACAACAGACTGACCATAGCCCCCCGACAAACTATTGCAACATAAATACTGGAGGATGAGACAGTTGGGGTAGGGAGACGATACCCCCAGACAGGGCCAAACAGGCAGGATATAACCCCAACCACTTTGCCGAAGCACAGCACCCACACCACTAGAGAGAGATCTTCAACCACCAACCTACTACCCTGAGACAAGGCTGAGTATAGCCAACAAATATATTCCCCACAGCACAAACCCGATGGGGGCACCAACCCGGACAGGAAGATCACGTCAGTGACTTAACCCACTCAAGTGACGCACCCCTCCTAGGGACGGCCTGGAAGATCACCAGTAAGCCAGTGACTCAGCCCCCGTAATTGGTTTAGAGGCAGAGAGGGGGAACCGGCCAGGCAGAGACAGCAAGGACGGTTCGTCGCTCTAGTGCCTTCCCGTTCACCTTCACACCCCTGGGCCAGACTACAATCAATCATAGGACCGACTGTAGAGATGAGTCTTCAATAAAGACTTAATTATTCTACAATGTAGAAAATAGTAAAAATTAAGAAAAACCCTGGAATGAGTAGGTGTCCAAACTTTTGACTGGTACTGTACATCTGAACTGTTTTCTAGCAGATTAGTAAAAATGGCTTTTCCCGTATTCAAGAATGGCCTTTCCCCCTTCATTCAGATTACAACCTCTCATTTACGGCTATTTGAAAATGTAATAATCGAAAAACAAAATAAGCCATAGAAAGTTGGTTGCTATTTCAGTTTAATCCACCAGAATAGGCCGAAGAAATAATACAACAAATATTTTAAGCTTAAAATCAAATTTAAATTATTATTAATTTTTTTTACATTTGGGGAAGAAAAAATGTTGTATAGTCTTTGTAAAATGACACATGCAGCTAACAAAAATATATGGAAATGTCTGCTCTATTCAAAATGATAAACAACTAATTGCAGCATTACCGCAAAAATGGAAGAGGCAAGTGGAAGTGGGAGAAGGTAAGGAGCTTGTCTGTCGGCCATGCATTAAAGACCAAGATTGGTTAAAGAAAAATGTGATAAATGAAAAAGTACACCAGTTTCATTTAAGGACCAAAAAGCTGTGCCATATAGATTTTTTAAAAAATTAAGAGATTTGCAATGTAACGATTCTATGCACATGTTCATTTGAACTGATACGCAAAACGACACCTGATCACAACTTAGTTTTTACATTTAAATCATGTACAATTCTTGCAACCAATAGAATGTTATATATATATATATATTGATGGCAAAAAAGGTCTTGAGGTCTGAGGTCTTGGCTGATTTATTTTTATTTTCCCATGATTTCAAGCAAAGAGGCACTGAGTTTGAAGGTAGGCCTTGAAATACATCCACAGGTACACCTCCAATTGACTCAAATGATGTCAATTAGCCTAACAGAAGTTTATAAATTTATGACATAATTTTCTGGAATTTTCCAAGCTGTTTAAAGGCACAGTCAACTTAGTGTATGTAATCTTCTGACCCACTGGAATTGTGATGCAGTGAATTGTAAGTGAAATAATCTGTCTGTAAACAATTCTTGGAAAAATTACTTGTGTCATGCACAAAGTAGATGTCCTAACCGACTTGCCAAAACTATAGTTTGTTAACAAGAAATTTGTGGAGTGGTTGAAAAATGAGTTAATGATTTCATCCTAAGTGTATGTAAACTTACGACTTCAACTGCGTGTGTGTTTGTGTGTGTATATATATATATATATATGGGATACAACCATCCCAGCTCTGTAGATTTTCAGGTTCAGGAGTGGCGGAACAATCACAGCATTTACCTGGAGCTATTTCTTCAAATAGAACTGCTGGGTGATCTGAAAAGTCATTGTCAATCGATTATTAATTATCTTAGAAAAACATTTTCTTTAATTTACAATCTGTAGAAACTGTAGAAAAGGTACAGGACTTTCGTGAAACATCACAGCGCAGTTAAAACATATTTATGGCTAATACAAATCAAAACTGGGTGGTGTTCAGAGATGAATCGCAGGGGTTGAAGGGATCTGATGGGTGGAAGTAAAAATAAATTAAACAAGATAACTAATCTAAAATATACTGTTTCCGTAAAATGTATATAGTATTTAGAAGCTGGAAGAAGAAGCCTAAGCGTTGTTGTCCATTAGTTGACTCCAATTATGGGAGTGATGATATGGTAAGGGAATATAAAGGAAAATTATATTTAAAAAAATATTTACCCAAAAAATCTTTGGGGGATTGGAAATGATGTGAACAATTACATTGAAAGATTCTGGCTTCTATCTGCAATATCAAAGCTGATCTATCCCCCCCCCCATTGAGGCTGTTCTGAGGGAAAAAGTGGGTGCAACAAAATATTACAGTAGGAAGATGTTCCTAATGTTTTGTACACTTAGTGAAATACAATGTATTTTGTTGGACAAGGTTGCTCACAACAAAAAGAAAGCAAACTTCTAATATGTCATCTGATCAATTTAAATGCATCGCTCTGTGTGACCGTGTCTATCTTCACAAACATGTTTACTTGCTGTCTCAAATAGCCATCACTAGCACCTTAGAGGCCAGTTGGCATGAGCATTGTTGGAAAAGCTACACGGCTGATCATAATTTTATCTTTAAGTTGTTAAACAAAGCATTTTGTGTCTTCCCTGTGTAGTTTGCGCCATGTTTCTTTTTACTCCCTAACCTCAATTGGTGGGGGGGCTTTCTCCTCCCTTTGTCTGATATCAGGAACTCTAGTGGGTGCCTTTTGAGAAACCATTTTAAAACCCCACCCATTTTGGTTGATGGTGGCTAATTTGTAAGTTCTATTTTTCTATTTATCAAAAATGTTGTTTTCTTATGGTGGAAAGTAACATATCCTATCATGTGAGTGACTGGGTTTGATTTAAGGTCTCCTGCATGCCTGAAGACAGTATTAGCCCTTTTGAACTAAGTCTAGGCATGAGCCTGAAGAACCAATAAATATTGTCGTCTCAGGCAAGGTTACTCATCACGTGTGCATGGTCCCCAAACCACCTTCTTTACACTTCTTCCCCTCTTTAGCACCCATTGATGTCAAGGTGGGAGAAAGAAGAACGTAGATTTTATTGTTGCGGATTTCTTCATGACCCTGCTCACAGACCAAGAAAATGTGGTTCAACCACTGCAATGGAGGATTATATTTATCTCAAAGAAAATGTGGAGTGTAATCAAGTTAGTACAGCGGTGTCTGTTCCGTTGGAGATTATGGGGGTCTTCTCAATGACGTTGAGTGTTTAAACACTGAGGCCTCAGATCGATACATTAGCACTTAACTGCCTCTTTAAAGTCTGGCCCCAGCCCCACTTGCATGACATCTAAGTTATGACATCTTGTACAAAGTTGTAGTGCTTCTTAAAAGGCAATGTGTAAGGAAACGTAAAACATAAACGTGGGCGAAACCCTGAATGAAGAACACTTTGTTTTCTAAACCTCGTTTGAATAATTAACTAAAGAGAGACCACAGTGATTGTGAGAGGCTTACCATTGAAATGTTACCCTGGGGGAGAGTCTTAGGAAACTGGGGAACGCTTCCTCCCACATGTTAATCGTTTCCCCTAAATATTAGCCTTGTGACCCTTTCATGGCTGGCATAGAGAAGTTAATGTCTGCTTAATTAAATCCTCTATAAGACCAGTATAGATGCCCTCCGAAAGATAACTGTATTATTGACAGACAATATCCCCAGCTCGTTTCTCCTTTACAATTTTGTGATACAGCTCTGTGGGTGTTTGACATTGGGGCTGATGCATTCTTAGGTCATTTACACACTTCTCTGCAGTTGTTATTCAGACTTACCTTATGCAAGTGCTTAACACGCTCTGTGGGTGTGGCTACCTTGCACACTCAATACATTTAAATCAACAACCTGAAAACCCTCCCACTTGCTGGCCAAAATATTTTCATGTGGAGTTTACCTTCAATAGGTCTTTTCAGTACATGTATTGTAAGCCATCACTTTAGATACGGTGAACCTTTTTTGTCGACAGACTCACTAGAATACATTGAGAGAATGGGGGGTTCTGAGTATTAGGGATCAATGAAAGAAAGCGAAATCTATGCATATTCATCTCCGTATCAGCACCAATTGGTAGATTGAAAATAATTATGTTGTACGGTTAGGAAAGTATTTATAAATCATTTTAAAAAGGTTTGGAGAGCCATTAATTAATAAAAACAATTGTGGTTTGATTAATCCTGAAAGTTGTCATATTCAAGTTAAATTGATGAAATATCGGAAGATGAGAAGAGTGTACAATAGGGGTTGAACAATAGTCCTATAAATACCTTACTCCTCAGTAATCATAGAACTGTAGCTTAATGACAATGGTCCAGTTGACGTGAACCGCGCTCCAGGTTTAATCATATGAACGGTGGCTTCATTATCACAGAACACAAAAATAATTTTCTTAGGCCACTGCCCGTCCCAGAGTAGTCATGCTATATCAATGGGATAGATTTCGAACAAGGCTGTTGGTCCTGGCTTAGAAGACGAATGCATTTCAATAGGCCAGGCACCTGAAAACCAAAGATTTTTATAAAAATAAATTAAAAAACAGCAGACGGAGCAGGGTCCGTGTAAAACCCGAGAGAGGCCAACATCTCCACAAAGTCATTATAAAAAAAAGAAATGCCATTCCAATTATTGCACAGGATAGACCACAAACGCAGGTTGGATTGGCATCCCTCATCCAAAACAATGACATTGTGGAGATTCGCCACTGTTTCTAAATTGAGAAGCCTAGACACGAAGGTACATCAGTGGGGAATGATACGCATGGTGAAATTCAAATGACAGAAGTTTGCGCTTGGTGACATGTGCAGTGTAGATGAAAGATTTCATGACGTCTCTAATGTGGAAGAATTTTCTTTCGATAGGGAAGCCTGCATTGACTTGGTGTCAAGGTTAATACCTGAATATTCTTGGGAAGTGAGGGGGCCTATAGTTTTCTCATCAGAAAGGGGCATGCAGAGAACATTACAGATCAGAAAGTCAGCTCAATTCCACTCCATTCATAAGCAAATCAGTTGAATTCATACACTGGCTTGTCTGGCTGGCATGTTTTTATTTTGAGCTTCCTTTCCCTTGATTTTTCTAATATTATTTCAGAAGTCCTCTATTATGATTAATTATTTTTGTGTCTCGCATAGCTCATTATTACACCCTGTGGTTGAATATACAGTATATGTACATAAGGTGGGGCAAAAAAGTATTTAGTCAGCCAACAATTGGTACACTTCAACTATGACAGACAAAATGAGAAGAAAAAAAAATCCAGAAAATCACATTGTAGGATTTTTAATGAATTTATTTGCAAAATAAGTATTTGGTCAATAACAAAAGTTAATCAATACTTTTTTACATACCCTTTGTTGGCAATGACAGAGGTCAAATGTTTTCTGTAAGTCTTCACAAGGTTTTCACACACTGTTGCTGGTATTTTGGCCCATTCCTCCATGCAGATCTCCTCTAGAGCAGTGATGTTTTGGGGCTGTTGCTGGGCAACACGGACTTTCAACTCTCTCCAAAGATTTTCTATGGGGTTGAGATCTGGAGACTGGCTAAGCCACTCCAGTACCTTGAAATGCTTCTTACGAAGCCACTCCTTCATTGCTTGGGTGGTGTGTTTGGGATCATTGTCATGCTGAAAGACCCAGCCACGTTTCATCTTCAATGCCCTTGCTGATGGAAGGAGGTTTTCACTCAAAAACTCACGATACATGGCCCCATTCATTCTTTCCTTTACACGGATCAGTCGTCCTGGTCCCTTTGCAGAAAAACAGCCCCAAAGCATGATGCTTCCACCCCCATGCTTCACAGTAGGTATGGTGTTCTTTGGATGCAACTCAGCATTCTTTGTCCTCTAAACATGATGAGTTGAGTTTTTACCAAAAGGTTCTATTTTGATTTCATCTGACCATATGACATTCTCACAATCTTCTTCTGGATCATCCAAATGCTCTCTAGCAAACTTCAGATGGGCCTGGACATGTACTGGCTTAAGCAGGGAGACACGTCTGGCACTGCAGGAGTCCCTGGCGGCGTAGTGTGTTACTGATGGTAGGCTTTGTTACTTTGGTCCCAGCTCTCTGCAGGTCATTCACTAGGTCCCCCCGTGTGGTTCTGGGATTTTTGCTCACCGTTCTTGTAAACATTTTGACCCCACGGGGTGAGATCTTGCGTGGAGCCCCAGATCGAGGGAGATTATCAGTAGACTTGTATGTCTTCCATTTCCTAATAATTGCTCCCAGTTGATTTCTTCAAACCAAGCTGCTTACCTATTGCAGATTCAGTCTTCCCAGCCTGGTGCAGGTCTACAATTGTGTTTCTGGTGTCCTTTGCTCTTTGGTCTTGGCCATAGTGGAGTTTGGAGTGTGACTGTTTGAGGTTGTGGACAGGTGTCTTTTATACCGATAACAAGTTCAAACAGGTGCCATTAATACATGTAACGAGTGGAGGACAGAGGAGCCTCTTAAAGAATAAGTTGCAGGTCTGTGAGAGCCAGAAATCTTGCTTGTTTGTAGGTGACCAAATACTTATTTTCCACCATAATTTGTAAATAAATTAATAAAAAATCCTACAATGTGATTTTCTGGATTTGTTTTCTTCTCATTTTGTCTGTCATAGTTGAAGCGTACCTATGATGAAAATTACAGGCCTCTCTCATCTTTTTAAGTGGGAAACCTGCACAATTGGTCGCTGACTAAATACTTTTTCCCCCCACTGTATTATATGTCCTAGGATACAACAATGAGTATTGTTTGTATCAAACAAATACCATCAAGGGATCCATCACAATTTACAGCAATGAACACATTGTGAAACAGCTGGCAATATTTATGATTTAAATATATACACTTTTGGCTTTTTGTGGTACAGGCGTGTCATTCATTTCTTTTCAGATTTTTTTTGGTACACTCACAATCAGACTGAAATACTTAATTCTGGTTTGTGGAATAGAAAGGTGGGTGCTGTGTGGTTGGGAGGTTCTGCCTTGTTCTCAACAGGCAGCCCAGTCTCTGAAGGGGGGACTGAAGAGGGAGACATAACAATAACAGTAGCTTTAGAATATATAATGAAATGGAGGAGGGGATGAGTGGGCAGGTCGTTGGACAATCAGATGTCACTAGACGCAGAATTTTGTCTGGAGGGAGACGAGAGAAAGAGTTAAAGAATGAGAGAGGGAAGAGGCAGAATCAAGAGACAGTTGCTGCGGATAGTTGTTTCTGTCACTTCCTCGACAGGCTGCCAGTCTCAGTCAGGGGTAGTGAGATGGAAAAGCAAACATAAAGGATACTTAACTTTCAATAACATTTAGTCGGAAGCTCTCTCACCAGGTCAAGGTACAGGTTGAGATTTTTTTTACCCAGGTTGATTAAAGGCCTATAACCCCCTACTCTATATTTTTTTGTGTTTGACCTGATGAGGCTTGGATAAGTGTAGTAATATGGGGACGACTCAACCCTATTGTGTGATGGAATCCGGGACACTTCTGCTATATTACGTACACAAATCTAGAACCGTCCGATAGGAAAACACTAACGAGAAACCAATATCCAATTCCATATCAACCCTGGCCTAAAGTTTGATTTGGAATTGGGCACAAAATATTAATGGCTAGGGAGAATGGGTTAAGGACCAGTAAGGAACTGATGAACAATTCATTTCAGTCAATTGAAATAACTTGCATTGAATGCATTTAGTATGCAAATGTATACAATTACAGCCAATTCAAGCAAATTTGAAATATTTACAAGCATACAAATATATACAATTATTTGCATGCTTGTAAACTTACATGTGCTATATACTGTGCTATATACTTATCAACCAGCTTACCTCCTTCACAGCCAATGTCTGCAACAAAACACATCTTTCTAACATTTAAAACAATATTACAACATGATTTTAAGGTTATTTACAATAACATAACATTTAAAACAAGATTTTAAAAATTACCTACCGTCTTGAGGTGGGGAACCGGCCAAGCACATAAAACAAGGGTGGGAAAATATATCAGACTAAACGGATGAAAGACACGATGGGCAGACAAATTCACACACATTATTGACAACATGAGACAAACAAGAGACATAAAAATGCTTGCCGCATCTCCTGTACCGGGCCACCTCTTTACGTTCTCTCACCAGTCAAAATTTTGGACACACCTACGCATTCAGGTTTTTCTTTATTTGTATTATTTTCTACATTGTAGAATAATAGTAAAGACATCTAAACTATGAAATAACGCATGGAATAAACAAAAATGTGTTAAACAAATCAAAATAACATTTATATTTGAGATTCTATTATATATATATATTTATTAATTAATTTTTAACCCTTTTTCATGGTATCCAAATTGGTAATTACAGTCTTGTCTCATCGCTGCAACTCCAACACGGACTCGGGAGTGGCGAAGGTTGAGAGCCATGAGTCCTCCGAAACACGACCCAACCAATCCACACTGCTTCTTGACACAATGCCCATTTAACCAAGAAGCCAGCCACACCAATGTGTCGGAGGAAACACCATACACCTGGCAACCATGTCATGCCAGGCCCGCCACAGGAGTCGTTAAAGCATGATGGGACAAGGACATCCTTGCCGGCCAAACCCTGCCCTAACCTGGATGCCACTCTATGGGTCTCCCGGTCGTGGCCGGTTGCGACAGAGCCTGGACTCAAACCAGGATCTCTAATGGCACAGGTAGCAATTGTGATGCAATGCCTTGCGCCACTGGGGAGGCCATATTTGAGATTCTTCAAAGTAGCCACCCTTGGCATACTCTCAACCAGCTTCACCTGGAATGCTTTTCCAACAGTCTTGAAGGAGTTCCCACATACAGTGCCTTGCGAAAGTATTCGGCCCCCTTGAACTTTGCGACCTTTTGCCACATTTCAGGCTTCAAACATAAAGATATAAAACTGTATTTTTTTGTGAAGAATCAACAACAAGTGGGACACAATCATGAAGTGGAATGACATTTATTGGATATTTCAAACTTTTTTAACAAATCAAAAACTGAAAAATTGGGCGTGCAAAATTATTCAGCCCCCTTAAGTTAATACTTTGTAGCGCCACCTCTTGCTGCGTTTACAGCTGTAAATCGCTCGGGGTATGTCTCTATCAGTTTTGCACATCGAGAGACTGAAATTATTTCCCATTCCTCCTTGCAAAACAGCTCGAGCTCAGTGAGGTTGGATGGAGAGCATTTGTGAACAGCAGTTTTCAGTTCTTTCCACAGATTCTCGATTGGATTCAGGTCTGGACTTTGACTTGGCCATTCTAACACCTGGATATGTTTATTTTTGAACCATTCCATTGTAGATTTTGCTTTATGTTTTGGATCATTGTCTTGTTGGAAGACAAATCTCCGTCCCAGTCTCAGGTCTTTTGCAGACTCCGTCAGGTTTTCTTCCAGAATGGTCCTGTATTTGGCTCCATCCATCTTCCCATCAATTTTAACCATCTTCCCTATCCCTGCTGAAGAAAAGCAGGCCCAAACCATGATGCTGCCACCACCATGTTTGACAGTGGGGATGGTGTGTTCAGGGTGATGAGCTGTGTTGCTTTTACGCCAAACATAATGTTTTGCATTTGTAACAGGGTTATATTGGTGATTCCCCTTGCCACTTTATTGTTAAGCCAATGGGTTTTTGGTTTGAGTTTGTCTTGCCTTCACCTTCTCAACATGGCATCTTATTGGCTGGTTTGCGTAGCTTGCTTACGAGGGGGGATGTTCCAGTTAGAATCGTCCCAGTGAACAAGCACCAAACCAGCGGTAAGTTGTTGGTTGCAAAGCACTGTACATCAAAAGTGATTTTTATACTCTCAAGTGATGATTTAAATGTACAATTTATATCAAATTGTTTGTAAATGTTATTAGAACATCACACATAAGATACAGCGGTTTTTGGAGAATATTTGTTGTGCATTTTGTTGTAGAGAATTCCCGCCAGTACTAGCTAGCAACTTACCGTGTCTGGTGGGGGGGGTTTCATATATTTTGTACAGTGCGTGAGTGCAGAGTTGGATGGTGAGACGTGCATTGCATGACGTGCAATTTTGTGTCGTTCTTATCAGAATAAAGCTACATGACTGGTGCTACATGTTGGAGTTCCGTGTCGATGACTGATTGTACACAACGCAAGACCAGTACTGTTACAGTGGTGCCGTGACCGTTCTTCTGGATCGGATCATCCTTCGCTGGATTTCCATCTCAGAACTTCGCCGTGGTTGCGAAGAATCAGATAAGACGTTGCTGGTGCAGTTTATGGCGATATCGCATTTCGCCACAAGAGGGCGCCACTATAACGTTTTATTATCGAAATTGATGATTTCTCTGTCTGAGGCTCTTCAAAGATAAATGATAACTTTTTTGTTACTTGTTTATTTGCAATTCTAATGTATATCTGATATAAGTAGGGTGAGTTTTACCAGTGTACTAGATATTGGTTAGATTTTGACGTGAGGTTTAAAAAATATATATATATATATGTTTTGCTATTTACATTTTTATTAGGGTGTTGATTTCCCATTGTTAAAATGGAAGGTGTTGGGAGAGGTAGGGGTTTCCTGTCATTTAATCTGTCACCACCTGTTGGTAGGGTTTCAGCCAAAATTCCAGTTACTTCTACACCTATGCCCAAACTGGAAGGTTTTGATGATAGTTTACCCATGGACACGCCCAAGGATGTGTGTGAAAGAGTTTTGCCAAATACAGGGAGTGGGGAGGTCTCCATGTATTTCATAGCAGACATAGTACAGCAGATTGGTCATTCCATTGGGGAGAACATTGCCTCCTGTTTGGAGTCAAAGGCAATTGTTGGACATGTTGGGGACAATGTTATGGGGAGTGTATGCAGCTCGAGGGGTATGGATGTGTCAGGCCTGAACCTGGTATTGAAGTCTGATATCAGGGAACCGGTGTACTTTCGGGGGGATGGCTCTGAAAAGTGCACAGGGCATGAGTGGGAGGATATGGTAATGGTTTACATGCGTAAGAGGGGCGTGTCTGTGATGGACCAAGCAGTTGAGGTTATGGGCAGGCTTATGGGAAGGGCCCGCGATGTTGTTAAAGTTGGCATACGCAGCAATCCCTCCATTGATTTATCTAAAGGCCCGAGTCCCATCTTTGACATACTGAAACAACATTTTAGTGACACTGTTTTTTCAAGCATGCCCCTTGCTGACTTTTATGCCACATTACCTCTGACTGATGAACAACCATTTGAATATTGGCTCAGACTGAACAGGGCTATGGAGGTTGCTGAAGATTGTCTAAAGAGACAGGAAAAAAAGTGTTGAAGACCCATCTCGTGAGCTCACAGTCATGTTCATCAGACATTGCCCTAATGCTGAACTGTCGCTTATCTTTAAGTGCAAGCCATTACAGCAGTGGACTGCTGCAGATGTTCATGAGAGGCTGGATGAATACAGGAGGGAGCGGAGGTACTCTCACTTATCTAAGTTGACCCCAGCCATCGCAACAATGAAGCAGGAAGTTGGTGCTGTCATGCCGATCACCATGCCTGCTGTGAGAACCCACATGGAAGTACCCAATACGTTGCCTTACCCAGCCCAGACTATTCAGGGCTCAGCTGAGCCGATGGAACGTATCCTTGCAATGCTGGAGCGTGTGCTGGAGCAGAGGCCACAACAGTCTGACCATAAGTTCCAAAAAGGGAATAGGAGCAAAGTGAAGTCTAATGGGCCATGTAACGTGTTCGGGGAGGCTGGACATGATACTTACTTTCACTGCAGGGCCAATCACCTCTGCTTTCTTTGTCATGTAGCTGGCCACGCACGCTCTCAGTGCCCCAAGGCCGCAGCTCTGAGCACAGCTGGTGGAGTCCCTACAGTAATCACTGCTCAGCTCCCGGAAAACTAGTAGGCCTGCATGTAGAAGGGAGGAGTGTTGGGCCTTTTGTAGAGTCACCATCAGTGAGAGCTGTTGATTTGGAGTCTGTATATAAAAGTGTTTGTGATGAAATGGAGACTGACAAGAGTATCATAATGCAGAACACACAGAGACTTTCCCCGTATGATGATTTATTCTATGCCAAGGTGTTAATAGGAGGAGAAGTGGAAGTGAGAGCTATGCTTGACAGTGGATCCATGGCTTGTACCTTGAGCTCTTGGGTCTTACCTGAACTGTTGCATGCAGGAGTGTTGAAAAGTCCATCATTGAGTCCTACAGAGGTAGTCTTGGTTGGTTGTGGTGGGTTGAAGACGAGGCCTTTGGGAGTATGTGAGCTGGAGATGGAGGTGTACGGATGTAGAGTTGCTGTGCCTACACTGGTGGTTGAAGGCCAGAGTGATGACCTCATCTTGGGCAGCAATCTCCTAAAGCACTTGATTCGCCACCTGAAGACGGATGGAGATCTCTGGAAGAGGGTTTATACTCCTGTGTGTGACGGGGGTGAGGAGAGCAAGCTAATCGATATGATGGCTAATGTGGAGAGATGGAGAGACAGTGAAGTACCTGACAAAGTTGGAACTGTGAGACTAAAAGGTGCTGTGACTCTAGAGCCTATGCAGGAGCACTTAGTCTGGGGCAGACTACGAAACATTCAGAATCTATCAGCTGGCAGTGCTGTTGTCATTGAGCCCAGCAGTTCAAGGTCAACACCAAGGTCAATACTGGTAGGGAGGACAGTAGCTCTATTGCGGGGGGATGGATAGCTCCCTGTTAGAGTGATAAACCCTTCTCAGAAGACAGTGACATTGAGACGAAACGCCACTCTAGCCGATGTCTTTCCTTGCATGGCTCTAGAGGACTTTGACTGTTCATGTGTGAATGATGGTTCATCAGCAGCTTTCCAGCAGCAAGTGCAGAGAACGGCTGATATACTCACTGACTGCCAAGATGACTTGACACTGACTGATGGTTCCAGCCAACTTCACGATACTGACGGACCTGACAGTTCAAGCGATCCTGAGGTCTTACGTGACTTAGGGTTGACTGATATTGATGTCTCCTGCTGGTAAGAAGAAACTCATCCAGCTCATAGCTGAGAACCAGTCTATTTTTTCCAGGCACAAGTTTGATTGTGGAAAAGCTTCCGGATGTCCTCATCCGCATTCAACTGAGTGATGAGAAACCCTTTCGGATGCCCTACCGACGCCTTTCACCAAATAATTATGAGAAGCTCAAACAAGCATTGAATGAGATGGAAGAACGTGATATCATAAGGAAGTCTAATAGTGAGTTCGCCTCTCCCCTTGTCCTTGTATGGAAGAAGTCTGGAGACCTGAGACTCTGTACTGATTTTCGTTTGCTCAATGCTCGCACCATCAAAGACGCCCACCCACTCCCTCACCAGGCTGACGCGCTGGCTGCGTTAGGTGGAAATGCCTTTTTCTCGACAATGGACCTTATCTCTGGCTACTACAATGTGGAAGTGCATGAGGATGACCGGAGATTCACAGCTTTTACGTCGCCATTTGATTGTACGAATATAATCGAATGCCACAGGGGTTATGTAATAGTCCGGCAACCTTTATGAGGATGATGCTAAACATCTTTGAGGATCAGAACTTTCTTAGCCTGCTGTGTTACCTTGACGATGTCTTGGTCTATGTGCCCACTGAAGATCTGGCTATACAGCGCCTGGAAATGGTTTTTGAGCGTCTCAAGGCTCACAACCTGAAGTTGGCGCCAAAAAAGTGTAACTTTCTGCAGAGGTCTGTGAAGTTTCTGGGGCATATCATTAGCGCGGATGGTGTATGTACAGACCCTGAGAAGGTGAGGGACATTACAGGAGTAACAGACGCTGATCTGATGAAAGATGGCACTGACATTCCATCTCAGAAGAAATTGAGGTCATTCCTTGGGATGGTGGTGTATTATCAACAGTTCATTGAAGGTTGTTGGACCATTGCAAAGCCTCTCTTTGGATTGACTACTGGACACAAGGCTCCACGCTGGAAAAAGAAGCGAAGCTCACCTGTCAGGAAGTTGATGGCTGCCGACTGGACAACAGAATGCAGACAGGCCTTATTCCAGCTAAAGCAAGCCTTACTGGACCAGGTTTTGTTGGCCCACCCCAACTTCGAAAAACCCTTTCTACTCTCGGTGGATGCATCCAGCAATGGCTTAGGTGCTGTGCTATCTCAGGTGCAGGAACCGGGAGCTACAGCGAGACCTATAGCCCTCGCGAGCAAGTCCCTCAGTTATGCACAGTCGAGGTATCCTGCGCACAGGCTCGAGTTCTTTGCCATGAAATGGGCTATCTGTGACAAGTTCCACCACTGGCTACGGGGGCAGCAGTTCACGGTATGGACGGATAATAATCCCTTGACATACATTCTGACCAAAGCAAAGCTTGATGCTTGTGAACAGAGATGGGTCGCCAAGCTGGCACCGTACGAGTTTGACATTAAGTACATCCCTGGAAAAATGAATGTTGTTGCAGATGCTTTGAGCAGAGAGCCCTTCGTACGACCCAGTGCACTCCATCGCCTGACAAGGGTCCCGTACGAGACCTTACTAGCTGAAGCCGACGCTGTGCGCACAGACAGAGTGCAAGATGTGTTTCGCTGGTCCAGCCACCCCTTTGACAAAGCCTCTGACTCGAACGAAGTGGTCATTAGCTGTCAGGCTACTGTTGACCCCCCCATCTGGTGCTTTATCAAGACATGAAGTTGCAGCTGTTCTTCATTCACACAGGTGCTGGGTGGGTGAAGTGGGCTCACATGCACTGCTGTTGCCACAGCTCCCACAGGCTGTTATGCCATCAGAGCAGACCGATGTCGATGTTCTGCCACACGACCTACTGATGAATAAGCAGCGTGATGACAATGTGATCAGCAAAGTCATCTTCTTTGTGGAGAGGGGGAGAAGACCATCCCGGAGAGAGCGTGCCCATGAGAGTGTTGAGGTTGTGTCTTCTCAGAAGTTGGGACAAGTTGACCATGAAGATGGGTGTACTGTATCATGTTTCGAAGAATGTGGTTACAAAGAGGAAAATGTATCTGTATGTGGTTCCAGCCTCCATGAAAGCAATGGTGTTGAAGGGTGTCCATGATGAAGCTGGCCACCAGGGCCAACAGAGAACAGTCTACCTGACAAGACAGAGGTTCTTCTGGCATGGCCTGGAGAGGGAGGTAAAAGCTTATGTGAAGTGCTGCAGGAGATGCGTGGTGAGCAAGACTCCTGATCCGGAAGCAAGAGCTCCTCTTGAGAGCATAATAACAACTGAGCCTCTTGAACTAGTGTGCATAGACTTCTGGTCTGCAGAAGATTCTTCAAACAAATCCTTGGATGTGCTCGTTGTTACTGACCACTTTACCAAATTGGCTCATGCCTTCTTGTGTCCGAACCAGTCTGCCAAGTCAGTAGCTCATCAGTTGTGGAACAACTATTTCTGTGTCTACGGGATGCCTCGCCGTATACACTCAGACCGGGGAGCCAACTTTGAGAGCTCTTTAATAGCCGAACTGTTGAGTGTTGCAGGCGTTCAGAAGTCTCACACCACGCCGTACCATCTGATGGGGAACGGGTCCTGCGAAAGGATGAATAGGACTTTGGGAAACATGATCCGGGCCCTGCCAATGAGAGCAAAGCACAGATGGCCTCAGGCGCTGAAGTCCCTTACGTTTGCATACAATTGTACAATCCACGAGACCACAGGCTTTGCCCCGTTCCTGCTAATGTTTGGGAGGACGCCAAGACTGCCTGTTGACATAGTCTTTGGCTCTGTCATAGAGAACCCAGAAGTTGTCGACTATGACCAGTTTGTTCAGTCTTTGAGGAGAGATCTGAAAGAAGCCATGAATGCAGCACAGGCATCTGCAGCGAAGCAGTTGAAGAGGCATGCTGACCTTTATGACAGAAGAGTCAGAGGAGCACCAGTGGAGATTGGGGATCGAGTATTGCTGGCTAACAAGGGGGAGCGGGGAATGCGGAAGCTCGCTGACCGTTGGGAGGATACTGTCTACCTTGTCACTGGATTGAATGCTGACAGTCACACTTTTAAGATTCAGAACAGCTCCACTGGACGGGAGAAGACGGTACATCGCAACCTGATAATGCCAGTCAACTTTCTTCCTCTTCCCCATGCTGCTGTTGAGGAGGGAACAGACATGTCTGGATTAACAGAGTCTGAGGACATGAATGACAGTGGTCTCAGCTGTCATGAACACTGCAATGGATGATGGTGCTGAGTACAGAACCAGAGTGTGGGTGTCAGAATTGTCTTCTGAAGGAACATGTGACAAAAGCCTGGAGGGTGATGTGCGATCCTTGGATGCTCAGGATATTCCACCTTTGGATTCCATGGATGATATACTGCAGCTGGAAGGTCTGCCTCGATCAGAGAGTCTTCAAGAATCTGACCGAGACTGTAACAGTGTAGTGAGTGAGCTAATTGACCAGTCTGCTTACGATATCCGTACTGACCTACCAAACGCGGACCATTCCTTACCTGATCAGTTACGTACTGACTGTGTTGACGGACACACTATTGCAACAGTACACAACACTGTTACCCCTTATGCAGTTGAAGGTAGTCGGGGTCATATTAGGTCAAGGGCAGGAAGGCTAGTTAAACCAGTGTCAAGACTGATTGAGATTATGAATCAGCAGAAAGTTAGCTCTTGAAGGTTAAATATGTGAATAGAGGGTCAATGGTATTGACATCTTTTATTTGTTTTGCTTTTACATCATTGTGACCATGATTAGAGGTTGCAGGATGGTAATGTGACGGATATGATAAAGTCTCTTATGGTGGTTTATTTTATTACTTGGATGTTTTAAAGTCACCGAGTGTACTTAACATGTGACAGGCATGTTTACCTATGAGGGCTAAAAGGATTGATCAATCGCTTTTCACTCTAATTCTCAAGGAGAATAGTCTAATGACTGGAATATTTAGTGACTGATTTAAAGCAGGGTCTGCATCCTTGATATACACATCTTTACCTTTTAGTTCTCTCTATTAGGTAGTATATATATATATTTCTTTCTCTGGATTATTCTGTACATATGTTGAGTGTCTCTGTATCTGGTATGTTTGCACAGTGCCGTTTTGTATTTTGTTATTTTTCTTGGCAAGTGGAATTCAGTAGGGGGGAGTGTAACAGGGTTATATTGGTGATTCCCCTTGCCACTTTATTGTTAAGCCAATGGGTTTTTGGTTTGAGTTTGTCTTGCCTTCACCTACTCAACATGGCATCTTATTGGCTGGTTTGCGTAGCTTGCTTACGAGGGGGGATGTTCCAGTTAGAATCGTCCCAGTGAACAAGCACCAAACCAGCGGTAAGTTGTTGGTTGCAAAGCACTGTACATCAAAAGTGATTTTTATACTCTCAAGTGATGATTTAAATGTACAATTTATATCAAATTGTTTGTAAATGTTATTAGAACATCACACATAAGATGCAGCGGTTTTTGGAGAATATTTGTTGTGCATTTTGTTGTAGAGAATTCCCGCCAGTACCAGCTAGCAACTTACCGTGTCTGGTTGGGGGGGGTTTCATATATTTTGTACAGTGCGTGAGTGCAGAGTTGGATGGTGAGATGTGCATTGCATGACGTGCAATTTTGTGTCGTTCTTATCAGGTACATTGTTAAAGATATTATATTGTAATTGTATTATTTTGGTAACTGCCCCAGTGAACAAGCACCAAACCAGCGTGCGTGAGTGCAGAGTTGGATGGTGAGACGTGCATTGCATGACGTGCAATTTTGTGTCGTTCTTATCAGAATAAAACTACATGACTGGTGCTACATGTTGGAGTTCCGTGTCGATGACTGATTGTACACAACGCAAGACCAGTACTGTTACACATTGTTGCCAAAAAGTTACATTTTGGTTTCATCCGACCAGAGCACCTTCTTCCACATGTTTGGTGTGTCTCCCAGGTGGCTTGTGGCAAACTTTAAACGACACTTTTTATGGATATCTTTAAGAAATGGCTTTCTTCTTGCCACTCTTCCATAAAGGCCAGATTTGTGCAATATACGACTGATTGTTGTCCTATGGACAGATTCTCCCACCTCAGCTGTAGATCTCTGCAGTTCATCCAGAGTGATCATGGGCCTCTTGGCTGCATCTCTGATCAGTCTTCTCCTTGTATGAGCTGAAAGTTTAGAGGGACGGCCAGGTCTTGGTAGATTTGCAGTGGTCTGATACTCCTTGCATTTCAATATTATCGCTTGTATAGTGCTCCTTGGGATGTTTAAAGCTTGGGAAAACGTTTTGTAACCTTGTTCTTCATGATGCTCTCTGCGCTTTTAAAGGACCTCTGAGACTATCACAGTGCAGGTGCATTTATACGGAGACTTGATTACACACAGGTGGATTGTATTTATCATCATTAGTCATTTAGGTCAACATTGGATCATTCAGAGATCCTCACTGAACTTCTGGAGAGAGTTTGCTGCACTGAAAGTAAAGGGGCTGAATAATTTTGCACGCCCAATTTTCAGTTTTTGATTGTTAAATAAGTTTGAAATATCCAATAAATGTCATTCCCCTTCATGATTGTGTCCCACTTGTTGTTGATTCTTCACAAAAAAATACAGTTTTATATCTTTATGTTTGAAGCCTGAAATGTGGCAAAAGGTCGCAAAGTTCAAGGGGGCCGAATACTTTCGCAAGGCACTGTATGCTGAACACTTGTTGGCTGCGTTTCCTTCACTTTGTGGTCCAACTCATCTCAATTGGGTTGAGGTTGAGTGATTGCGGAGGCCAGGTCATCTGATGCAGCGCTCCATCACTCTCCTTCATGGTCAGATAACCCTTACACAGCCTGGTGGTGTGTTTATGTCATTGTCCTGTTGAAAAACAAATGATAGTCCCACTAAGTGCAAACCAGATGGGATGGCGTATCGCTGCAGAATGCTGTGGTAGCCATGCTGGTTCAGTATGCTTTGAATTCTAAATAAATAACCCACATTCCAGGAGACTACCTCATAAATCTGGTTGAGAGAATGCCAAAAGTGTGCAAAGTTGTCATCAATGTGAAGGGTTGCTACTTTGAAGAATCTAAAATATTAAATACATTGAGATTTTTTAACACTTTTTAGGTTTTGATGTCTTCGATATTATTATACAATGTAGAAAATAGTAAAAACACTCATCCATCCAGCCACAGACAGCAGCTGGCCTTACCTGTCCCTGTTGGACACCTCACTAGTGTCTTCTAGTCTAGTGACTGGACTTACCTGCTCCTGTTCCTCCAATCTGACGCAAGCCACCTGTGAGAACATTTGATAGATTTGTGCAGTGTTTTGAAGGAGAGATATGTACTTTTCAACAGTTTTTGAAAGTAAAGCCTACCTCAAGCTGGTCCCTTTATGACTTAGAGCACAGAGCATCAGACTGATCCAAACTCACTGGCTTTGGTGGATGAGATACCTCCTGGGTGGATTCAGATCCAGTCGATGGTCGAGTTGTTGAAATACTAAAGTCTAAGTAAATTTGCACTGCTGTCTTTCTCTCTCCCCACCTCTCTCTCTGTCACTTTCTCACGTCTTCCTCTCTCGCTATATGGGTCTCTCTCTGTCTAGCAAAGACACCTAGTTAAGGGCAGTTTGAGTTAACATAATTGTTTACGCCTATCCATTTGATTGATCAGGGTTAACTTATAGTTAGATATTTCAATATGATAGATATCTAACTAAATGTATAGCTAGTGACATATTATATATTTTTTAAATGAAAATTAACCTTTATTTAACTAGGCAAGTCAGTATTTACAATGTCGGCCTAACCCGGACGATGCTGGGCCAATTGTGCACCGCCATATGGGACTCCCAATCACAGCCGGATGTGATGCAGCCTGGATTCGAAACAGGGACTGCAGTGAAGCCTCTTGCACTGAGATGCTGTGCCTTAGACCGCTGGCCACTCGGAAGCCCATCATGTAGATGACCAACTAGCTAGATGGAAAATGGTTGTACCTAAATCTTTCCAGTTATCTAATATAAATGAACTGCTTAACATTACCCTGAATTGTGAATTTCTCTGCCCCCACACGAATGTTGTGCCTCTTGACGGGACCAGTGGTGCCTTCATAGTACTTTGCCTGGTTAGAAAGATAAAAGAAAATCTCAAAGGGATTGCCTTTAAAGTGCAAGCTACATACAAACAGATAGCTACAATAACAGTTAGCTAGCTAGATAACGTTAGCTAAATAAAACTGTCTGGCTAGCTAGCTAGCTGACTACGCAGGCTGAGGTAAATTAGTACCTAGCAATGTCAATATTAAATCTATACAAAAACAGCTTAGAAAATGTCTTCCTATTTCATATAAAGACATATCTGGTGAAGAAAGAGTGTTATCTTTCCTGTCTTCCAGGTCCTCTGAAGGTCTAGGTAGTCAGCAGGTTGTCATTGTAAAAAAAAACATCCTTGGAGAGATATTCTGAGGTAACGTTAATAATTTTGTGCAGACTGAGCGAGCGCCCGTAAGGGTGAAATAGAACTAGAACTGCCCGCGTCCTCCGTGACCTCTACGAGGTGAAATAGAGCAAAGCAACCAGCATAGCAACGGACGCTTTAGTTCATTACGTAATCTGGTCAGAATTTTGCAAATTATAGCAACAGCCCTAGCAACAGAAGCTAGAACTCATCAAATCCCATTGTGATGCAGGGTGGATGGGACACTGAAGTAGGGGGACACTATTTGTCATGACAGGCTGAACGCAGGCTGAGGCTTAGAAGTGTTTACTTTCTTTGCCTGCTTGCCGGTGTTGGAACACTCACGTTTCTTAGCTGGAGCCTTCCCCGGTGGTTCAGCTGTGGCAACCAACTCTGATTCATTAGCTTTGAGCAAAAACTTAAACAACTCTTCATGGGAAATACACACTGGAGCAGATATATTTTGAGAGGATCTCCAGGATTCTTACCACCGGCCAATCCTGAATAGAGTGCAAACGTTGTTTAGCCATTCTCAAGCTCCAATGGGCCTGGTGATATCTTCCTCCACTGCGAATTTGAAGTGAGAGCGCTCTGGAGGATCATCACCAACATCAACCCACCAGCAAGACCATCTCGTCTGATCAGACAGGTCTTGGAGGGACATTGACAAGGAATGCAGTAATGCAGAAAACAGCACAAGAAGACAGCGAATAGTAGCAGTAGCAGCAAGCAGCAACAGAATGTGAGAGCAGACCCATGAAGCTAAAAGAGCACACCTATTAAGGTTGGCGGGTTTGATACTAGCCTCTAATTGGTACCAGGTGGGACACTCCGGTTTACATTCTGTACTGGCTTCAATTTTTGGGGGATTGTTTTTTAATAAGATCGTGACACTTAGATTTTATTATATCATGACAGAAATAGATTTTTCCATTCCACTCTTTTTCTCGGGCCACTTCATAAAAATACATACAGTTGGAGTCATTAAAACTAGTTTTTCAACCACTCCACAAATTTCTTGTAGGATAGGGGGCAGCATTTGGAATTTTGGATGAAAAGCATGCCCAAATTCAATTGCCTGCTACTCATCTCCAGAAGATAAGATATGCATATTATTAGTAGATATGGATCGAAAACACTCTGAAGTTTCTAAAACTGTTTGAATCATGTCTGTGAGTGTAAACAGAACTTGTGTAGCAGGCGAAACTCCGAGGACAAACCATTCAGATTTTTTGGGGGGGAGGTTACTCGCTTTTTTGATGGGTTTTCATTGGGAATCCAATTCCAATTTCTAAGGGACTTGCTTGCAGTTCCTACCGCTTCCACTGGAAGTCACCAGTCTTTAGAAATTGGTTGAGGTTTTTCCTTTGTGTAATGAAGAAGTATCCCTGTTCAAAATGAGGGTCACTTCATGTGTATTGTTTGATAGAGGCGCATGACCAGAAAGCTAGCGTCAGTTTGTTTTCTTCCTGTATTGAACACAGATCATCCCGTCTTCAATTTTGTTGATTATTTACTTTAAAAACTACGTAAAGTTGTATTACAAATGTAGTTTGAAATGTTTTGGCAAAGTTTACAGGTAACTTTTGAGATATTATGTAGTCACGTTGCGCAAGTTGGAACGGTGTTTTTCTGGATCAAACTTGCCAAATAAATGGACATTTTGGAAATATATGGACGGAATTAATCGAACAAAAATACCATTTGTGATGTTTATGGGACATATTGGAGTGCCAACAGAAGAAGCTCGTCAAAGGTAAGGCATGATTTATATTTTTATCTCTGCGTTTTGTGTCGTGCCTGCTGGGTTGAAATATGTTTTCTCTCTTTTGTTTACGGAGGTGCTATCCTCAGATAATAGCACCGTTTGCTTTTGCTGAAAAGACTTTTTGAAATCTGACATATTGGCTGGATTCACAACAAGTGTAGCTTTAATTTGGTATCTTACATGTGTGATTTCAAGAAAGTGTGATATTTATAGGAATTTATTCGAATTTGGTGCTCTGCATTTACTCTTGCTTTCGGCCAAGTCGGACGCTACCGTCCCACATATCCCAGAGAGGTTTTTTAACGAACTATGATTTTGGCAAGTCGGTTGGGACATCTACTTTGTGCATGACACAAGTAAATCCTAAGAAATAAAGGAGAGCCGCACACTCTGGGAGCTCAGATGCAAAAATATTTATGTCCATCGTTTCGACACACAAGCTGTCTTCATCAGGGTATATACTCTGATGAAGACAGTATATCCTGATGAAGACAGCTTGTCTGTCGAAACTTTGGACATAAATATTTTTGCATCTGAGCTCCTAGAGTGTGTGGCTCTCCTTTATTTTTAAGTGTTCTACTCCGCTAGCCAGCACCTCGCATAAATAGGTGTACATTTATTTCACCTCTAGATTGTCAGAACTCCCCCATCTTTGTCAAGGAGGTATATTTTCCTCCCATCTCATTTGATGTATAGAAGTGGAAGTCGGGAGAACAATCACTTGAACTTTGGAACCACAGCGTCTTTCTTCCTACACCATAAAAATATGCATACAGACAAAAAAGTAAGTGGACAAAGAAAAAGTGGACACATAAAAGCCCTCTCTCCCATTATAGCATCAATGGCGACGACCATACCTGGTCCCTATAAAGAAGAGGAAGACTGATCCAAACTGTGCCTCTGGATGACGGTTGAGGTAGGGGGCTGTCGTGAGGAGGGATGGGGGGGAGAGGAAGGGGGGCAGCGATGCACAAACAAATACCTCTTTAGCATTCTACACAGCAATCTTCTGCAGTGTGTTTGGTTTCCAGGAAGCACTGCTTTATTAATGTGCCCATCTCCCCGGTCCTCCCTCCTCTCCTCAGAGCATGGAGGGGAGGGTGGAGACGGAGAGGAAAACGAGAGGAAGGAGGATGGAGATAGAAGGAAAGCGAGAAGGAGACAGAGAGGGGAAAGTGCTGTGGGAGTGGGGGGAGGGTGAATTAGGTTAGAGGGAGATTGCCCGATGTATGCAGTCCAATCTCCTGATGGAGATAGAGAGCCCCTAGCCTATGGGTCTGACATGTTAAACAGCAGATGTGCGTACATGCATGTGTGTACCCAACAAATGACTGACAGTGGGTGTCTGTGTTTGGACTGGTTCTACAACAACATATGGAGGTGCAGCTAAGAAACACCCCTTTACTGATGGTTTAAGTGCAAGCTTTGCAGTGAAGCTAGGTCTCCTTCGCTACCATGGATGACTACATTTTAAATGCATTTAAAGCTAACCAGGGGACCAAAAGTACTGTGGCTCTCTCAGTATCACAATACTATTGTACACACAAACTCTCTCTCTCCCTCTCTAATTAATAAAGCAGGATGTGTTTGGAACGCTGAGAACCTGGAACAGAGAGAGAAAATGTTTTAAAAATTTCCTAGGCCACTGACAACATAAGGCTGTCGTTACATGACGCAACTTGCATGCAAGTGAGTTATTACTTGAATGGTTCATGAAAAAGCCCCCTGCAACTAATAAGCAACTTATCTGCAACTTGGTTGCATCCAGTTGAAACTTGTCAACATTGTGCAACTAGTTGCAAGCAACAGATAATCAAAACAAACACTTTAGTCACATGATCCATTCGAAGGTTCAGAATTCTGACCCAGTTGTCATGTCAATGCTGCGCAGCACAACCTGCGATCAGGGTTGATAGAACAGAAACTAGCACAACAGGAGATGTATACAAATTATTTTATATGGTTTAGCAGTCGATAAATGTAATTTCGAATTGAACCCAAACTTTTTCCTTACCAGTTTCAACTGAAATTGCTATTTAGCTAACTAGCTGTGTTGGTGTTTTCAATGTCATTTTGGCTAGCTAGTACGCTAGCTAGCTATGTTGGTGTTTGTAAAGTCCTTTTGGCTAGCTAGGTAAAGTGTATAGGCTGCAGTTCTTCTATATCCTTGCTGTTACAATAACAAAATGATTGGATAAACACAATTTGTGAAATCATAATGTAATGCAGGAGATGACATCGGGTGAGTATAGAAGTCTCAAACAAGCAGCTTCAATTTGTTTGTCTGTTATATGCAATTTTAATCGCATTTGAGTTGCTTCATGTAACAGCAAAGTTACTTGATGTCACTTGCAACTGCAACTAAAATTGTGTGAAAGTTGCTTTGTGTAATTCCAGCCTAAGGAATAGTCTGTTGCAACTCACAGATTGGCATCGAGTAGTTGGCCCCTATGTGACCTGGTGTTCGAAAATGAAATAGTGAGCAGTGCGCAGGGAGTCACTTTGGCACAGAACCCTGACCACACAGCTCCACAGAAACATTCTGGAACTCTCCCCATTCTATTTTCTCTAAAAGTTCATTTTAGAGAAGAGATGTTATTTCATAGACACTGCAGAATATGCTCTTTCTGATACTACGTATATAAAAAATAAAGGCATTTTATTTGAATGTGACTCTGAAGGAAGATTCAATAAAGTGAGGCTTCTTTCCCTGAATCTTCAAGATGTGCCCATCTCTTCATGTATAGCTTGACAACTGATAATACTGTCACTCATCAGACTATTGTCAATGTAATCTTGTCTATAGGCTAACTCTTATTATCTGTGAAATTAGTTTCGATATAGTTTAAGTGTAGTTTCGATGGGCCGGCTGTGCAGGCTACCTGACATTTGTTTCATCATATTCATCAACTTGGATAGAGTAATGTTTTGCATGTTGCCTACTGCAACATGTAGTATGTTTTAGTTTCCCTTACAATAAAATTGATTAGTAATAGCGTTATAGTAAATAAAACAATCCCATAACAGTTTAGTTTTACAGAGTAAAATGTAAAAGAGAATGGTATCAAGCCGAAAGGCGTGTGGTCAAATTATTAACATGAGCGCCAACGATGATAAATAGGCATAACACAAACTCATTATTACACTATTGTTGTTCTAAATTAAATCAACCTCTTCACCCTCCTTATCCTTCAGTTAGGCCTAATGTAAATTTGATTGTGAAGTAACGTGCACAATTACCGCCCATTTGTTATTCATTCAGTGGGCTGGCATATTTGCTTCTCTTCGCTCATCAACTAGGATAGAATCAAGGACAATCTTTTGCATTATTCTAAAGGCCTACTACAACATGTAGCATGTTTGTTTCCCTT
Source organism: Oncorhynchus kisutch (assembly GCF_002021735.2). Classification (NCBI taxonomy): domain Eukaryota; kingdom Metazoa; phylum Chordata; class Actinopteri; order Salmoniformes; family Salmonidae; genus Oncorhynchus; species Oncorhynchus kisutch. The sequence continues at coordinate 38,188,927 of NC_034177.2, forward strand.
ACAATCAGTGGTGTAAAGTACTTAAAAATACTTTAAAGTACTACTGAAGTAGTTTTTTGGGGTATCTTTACTCTATTTTTTTTTTACTACTTTCACTTCACTATATTCCAAAATAAAATAATGTAGTTTTTACTCCATACATTTTCTCTGACACCCAAAAGTACTTGTTACATTTTAAACGCTTAGCCGGACAGGAAATGTTTCCAATTCACACATTTATCAAGATAACATTCCTTGTCTTCCCTACTGCCTCTGATCTATCAGACTCACTTCGTTTGTAAATTATGTCTGAGTGTTGGTGTATGCCCCTGGCAAAAAATACAGAAAATGATGCAGTCTGGTTTGCTACGTAAAGGATTTGAAATAATTTATTTGTATTTAGTGTCTAGAAGAGTAAGGCCTATCTTTCTATTTGGAATATATTGGCCTACTGTCGGGCAGGGGACTCTACTGCACAATGATTTGAAGTAACCATTCAAAATAGTAGCCATCTCAGCAAAAGCTGATAGCATGTGCCATTCTTCTCCCATTCTTCTCTGCAGATCTGCAGGATGGGGAGCGTTGCTACACAGCTATTTTCAGGGCTCCCCGGAGATGTTCGATCGGGTTCAAGTCAGGGCTCTGGCCGGGCCACTCAAGGACATTCAGAGACTTGTCCTGAAGCCACTCCTGCGTTGTCTTGAGTGTTAGGGTCCTTCTCCTGTTGGAAGTTAACATTCACCCCAGTCTGAGGTCCTGAGCGCTCTGGATCAGGTTTTCATCAAGGATCTCTGTTCTTTGCTCTGTTCATCTTTCCCACGATCCTGACGAGTCTCCAGTCCCTGTCGCTGAACAACATCCCCACAGCATGATTGTGCCACCACTTTACTTCACCGTAGGGATGGTACCAGGTTTTCTCAAGATGTGACGCTTGGCATACAGGCCATAGAGTTCAATCTTGTTTCTCATGGTCAGTTTGCCTTTTGGCAAACTCCAAGTGGGCTGTCATGTTCCTTTTACTGAGGAGTGGCTTCCGTCTGGCCACACTACCATAAAGGTCTGATTTGGTGGAGTGCTGGAGAGATGGTTGTCCTTCTGGAAGGTTCTCCCATCTCCACAGAGGAGCTCTGGCCGCTTCTCATCCGACCTTACTTTTGATACTTAAGTATATTTAAAACCACATACTAGTAAACTATTACTCAAGTAGGATTTTTTTAGGTGACTTTCACTTTTACATGAGTCATTTTCAATTAAGATATCATTACTTTTACTCAAGTTTTAAATGTACAAAATCCAACATCAGTGGCCATTGGAACCATCACATACTTGTGAAGATATTGGGCTAAAAGGTCAGGGGCTCCATGCAGTCATTCTTAAAACCTTCAGAGTTCACACTGATATGAATCACCAGTGCACACTGCAGCTGAGTTGACACAATACAATATCCAAGCACTGTTGGAAGTCTGTCCACCACTCAGTTCTCAGTACAAGACTACCACCCAGGGATTCATCTGACTCCTCTTAAACCCCGGACATATTGCACTATGTAATATTAATAAATTATCTAAGAGACTGTCTCTCAATTGTACTCTTAGCAGATGTTTGGTAAACCGTGTGGAAAATTAATTTAAAAAAGGTAATCGTGAGATGCGGTATTCCAAACTCATTTTTCAAAAATCCAGTTTTAGCTAGCTGCCTGGGCTGAGCTGCACGTATAAAATTGAGCCCTCAATGTTGAGTGAAAGACCTACAGGACATACAGTAAATAGTGATTGAAACATGTGGGCTGTTAAAAGTGACATGACTTTTCTAAGGGAGGTACATAACCTTTACATGATCATTAACCTATTGTTGAGGAAAACTTGTTCCAAGGATCAGGCAGAGCTAATTATCCAGTTAATGAGAGTTTATTCCGGCAATTGCAGGGGAGATAACACTCAGGATAAATCGGAGAGAAACTCAAAAAATACAGAACCACAGTCATTATATACTTCATCTACACAAAGACCTGCTTACCCCTCCTAGGGGGACAAGGTTAAATGAGAGATAAGGGGTACTTGGCTGCACTTCCTTAAAGCTTTGTACAAACAAGAACTGGTTCTAACCAGTTCTCACAGCCTATTTGTCTAATATAGGAGAGTGATAAGTTATTTAAAGCCTATTCAGACAGGGCACAAAAGGCCCAGCTCAAGGCTGAATTATCCTAAGAGGTAAGGAGCCAGCAACAAATCACGCATGTTATACTGATAAATGACCAGCTGACACAGTGCATTCGGAAAGTATTCAGACCCCTGCACTTTTATCACATTTTGTTACGTTACAGCCTTGTTCTAAAATGTATTCAATAAACAATATTCCTCCTCAACACAGTACCCCATAATGACAGTGAAAACAGGTTTTTAGAATTTTTTGCAATAAAAACATATTTACCATGTTTACATAAATATTTAGACCCTTTGCTATGAGCCTCGAAATTGAGCTCAGGTGCATCCTGTTTCCATTGATCATCGTTGAGATGTTTCTACAACTTGATTGGACTGTCACGACTTCCGCCGAAGTTGGCTCCCCTGCCCGTTCGGGCGGTGCTCGTTGGTCGTCGTCACCGTCCTATTAGCCACTACCGATCCCTTTTTCGTTTGTCTGTTGGTTTTGTCTTATTAGTTTCACCTGTGTGTATTTTAGTTTAATTAGCGTCCTTATATTTAAGTAGGTTGTCCCGCCCTTGTCCCGCCCTTGTTTTGTGCGGGATTGTTTTTGTATTCCTGTTATTTGGTGGTGTTCATGAGTTTTATTCTCCGGACTATTTTGGTCCTGCATTGGATTATTCACCCTGTGTGTTGGGTTGACCCTTGTTTTGTGCGCCGGAGAATAAACTGTCTAATAACTGAAACCTGCTCTCTGCGCCTGATTCCACCCACCTTAATAATTCGTGACATGGACATGATTTGGATAGGCACACACCTGTTTATATAAGGTCCCACAGTTGACAGTTCATGTCTTTTAGATTAACTAACTTCTTAGTAATGACTCGGGACGTCGGTTTTGATACGAAAGCTTATTTTAGTAAGAATACTTGTTTACGTTACGTTTAACAACAATTGTTTTGGTACAGAGCAATGCAGGTAAGATGCTGTCGGAAAGTCAGCCACAATCACTCGCACCTGCACATAATTGGCGCGTTACCACTCATTCCTCTTGCAAGGCATTCTGGGACTTGCAGTCAAAAAGCGTAATTCAACACAACCCAATACAATTACATATGCAAATAAATCTAAAGAAATATCTTTAGATACAGTTCAAAGAATAAACTTAAACATTAACTCAAACACATTAAAGTTACAACATCCTCCCACCCGATGAACAATTGTGTTCATCTAGATCTCTAGGCAGTATATCAACTGAATAGGTCTCCTCAACAAAGTCCCTGAAGCAGTACGAACTGAACATGATCTAACTAAGCCATCTCGGCCTGGAAACAGTTCCTCAATCTTTCCTAGTTTCCAGGTTTGTCTGGGTGTGTTATCTTCTCCAATGAGTACAACGTCACCCGCCTTCAGTGGGGTGGGCTGTGGTGTGTCACAGCGGTGTGCTGACTTTAGATCCAGCAAGTAGTCTCTTCGCCAACTGTTCCAGAAACTGGTCACAAGTCTCTGCCTGTACTTCCATCTGCGTGTCATTTCCCGCTTGTGTAACGTTGGGTGCTGAGTGTCACTTGCTCCAGAATGCATCACCTTCTCATGGTGGTACTGTATCAGCATTTCTGAGTATCTGTACTTATTGGGTAGAACCCATAGGTGCTGCTCTCTGAATGTGAAGTTGGACTGTTGCAGTCTTCCTCCTACACTGAGTAGTTCGTGTTCGTCCAGGAAAGGTTTCAGTTCTCTGATTTTACAGTCATTGTTTAGGCTTTTTCCTGCCTTCAGTAGTTTGATCTCCTGTCCGAAACTCTGTTGTTGTGTTACCTTAATCCAGTACTTTTCTGCATCGAACAGTTCATCAGCAGTCAGTTCACCTTGCATCTTTATGGTTGTATGAGCATTGGCTATGAATCTCTTTATCCAGGCGGTGACTCTGAACACTCTTTTCAGTCTGCTGTACCTTTCAAGCTCCAACACAGGTTCAGTGCTGTCTGTGCTGTTTGCTGTGAGTTGTACAGTAACCTGGCAACTGGACTTGAGTTCTATATTCACCTCTTCCGGAACCTTGTTATCATCAGTCTCTTCGGACTGATTGGGTGATGTCAGAATTCTGGGTCCATTCCACCACAGCTCGCTCTGTGTCAAGTTTCGAACAGTTTGTCCTCTTGTAGGGAGGTCAGCTGGATTTGTTTTCCCTTCAATATGTGACCATGACTCTGGATTGGTCAAGGACTGGATCTCCGTCACTCTGTTCACAACAAACTGTTTCCATTTCTGAGCTGAGCTGCAAATCCAATGCAGCACGATCATCAAGTCTGTCCACATTTTGATCTGTTTTTCTTCCATTTTCATTGTGGTCATCAAGTTGTTTGCTAGTCTCGCTCCAATCACAGCTCCCATGAGCTCCAGGCGTGGCAGCGTCATTTTCTTAAGTGGGGCTACCCTGGACTTGGATGCGACTAGACTTGTTGTTTCCCTGTCTTGTGACTCACCTTGCAAGTAAGCTACTGCACTGTAAGCCCTTTCACTTGCATCACAGAACACGTGTAGTTTCAGGGTGTGGTTGTTCTGTGGCCGCATGTCTGTTCTGTACCACCTTGGTATGGTGGGCTGGTGTAACTGGGGTAGTTCTGAACACCACTGTTGCCATTCTCGTGTCAGATCAGGTGGTAATTCTTCGTCCCAGCTGAGTCCCCTCTCCCACATTTCATGGAACATGCACTTGATCCTGATGGTGAAGGGATTTAAGAAACCAAGAGGGTCGAAGATACGTGCAGACGACTGCAGAACACTTCTCTTTGTGTTTTCCTTTTGCTTTAGAATGCTCAGTAACTGCCTGAGGTCAAACACAAAGTCATCCGTTTCCGGACTCCATACTAAACCTAAAACCTTCAGCACCAATCCTTGTGTTTGTAACGTCAACGGGTGGTCAGTTGTCGTACTCTCCTCCCATTTTGTTTTCAATTCAGGAGAATTGGTCATCCATTTGCAGAGGTCCATGCCTGTAATCGACAGCATTCGCTTTGCAATTGTTGTCACAAGGTAAGCCTCTTCAACATTGCGTGAACTTGCAATGAAGTCATCTACGTAGAGTGACTCTCTCAGTATCTCTACAACTTCTGGTTGTTCTGTTTCATATTGGTTCAGGTGCTTCCTGATTGTAGCTGCCAGCAAAAATGGACTTGGGGAAGCTCCAAATACCACTCTTTTCATCCTCAGCACACGCAGCTCCTCTTCATTTTCTCCCCTTGGTGGGCCAGTGAGCCATAGAAATCTCACGGCGTCTCTGTCTCTCTCTCTGCTAGGGATATCTGCAGGAAAGCTTTCTTGATGTCTGCCATGAATGCGATCTCATGTAGTCTGAACTTTATCAGAACGCTGAGCAGATCCGGATTCAGGTTCGGTCCTGTGAGTAGACAGTCATTGAGAGATGGACAGCCATCTTCATGGGACGAGGCATCAAACACCACTCTCAGTTTTGTTGTCACCTTATCTTCTCAGAGTACTGCATGGTGAGGTAAGTAGTATTTTACGTTGTCTGCACTTGATGCGTTGTCCTTGGGCACGTCCTCTGCCATATCTTGTTGTAAGTAGTCTTCTACTACTTCATTGTATCTGCTGTACAATGTCACATCCTTCTTCAGTCTTTTCTTCAGACATTCAAACCGTTTCTTGGCGATTCCATAGTTGTCTTGGAGTTCTGGCATTTCTCGTTTCCATGGCAACTCCACATGGTATCGCCCATCTTTGAAGGTGGTTGTTTCCTCGAACCTTTGTAGAGCCTCGTTTTCCTCTGGGTTCTGTGTTTTCTTGCTTAGAATACCCAGAGACTCAAGCTCCCAGAATGCATGCAGTTGCTTGGAGACTAATGTGTCTTCATCAAGTGGGATGAACATGCAGGTTGCCTCGGCGACACTTGACATGGACACGGGTCCCTGCACCGACCATCCAAAGGTGCTCTCTAAAGCAACTAGCGTCTCCATCAGTCGCTCCACTCTGCCTGATACTATCTGCCAGTAGTAGTCTGCTCCTATCAGGACAGAGAGTTCAGGATCATTGTCATCTCCTGGAAAGTCTGCGAGCTGCAGTCCCCTTTTACTGAGCTCATACTGAATCCGTTCACCACCTTCATCACAGCTGTGCACACTTGTGGGGTTTCAATTGCCTCTATCTCTATTCTCTGCTGTTTGTCCCAGACATTCTCCAAGATGACTTTCACTGTGTTGCATTGGGATGTTGCTGGGGCAGAGGAGCCAAACGTGTGAAGAGTGAGTGCCTCTTGTCTGATTACTGGTAGCTTCAAGCCCTTCACAAGGTTTTCATGTATGAAGCTTCTCTGACTGCCTCCATCTAGTAAGCAACGAGCTATCTTCCTGCCCGATGGGCCTTCTACCCATGCCTTTGCCGTTTATAGCAACACAGTGTTCTGTCCTTCTGGTTTCATCTTCACTGAATGGGGAATAACTGAGGAAACAACAGCATCTACAGAAACAGTAGGGGGTTGCACCTCACTCCTCTTACTGGTACACACCGCAATGTGATGTCTGCTTCCACATGTTGCACATGACACATCTTTGACTTTACAGAATTTTGCTATGTGTCTCTGTCCTAAACATACAAAGCATCTTCCCATGTTCTTTATTTTCTCTTTGCATGTAGCAATATTCTGATTTGTGGTCTGCACTGTCACAAAATAGACACGTTTGTTGTTCCTTCTGGCTGGCTGTATGCAGTGCTGCAGCAGAGGGCATGTTGGGTCTTTTTGTTTTCATTTCATTGGAGAAGCATGACTTGTTCCATGGTTTGCTCTCTTTCTGTTGGTTGTATGATCTTGTCATTTGTAGCGCTCTCTCCCTGCTCTGAACCTCTTTCTGTAGGAAACTGATGATCTCCGACACTTTCCATTCATCATCTACTCCCCTATGACGACTATAGTCAAGAGCTATGTCCTCTGGAATCATCTGCAGTAAGATTGGGAATAGTAGGCTTCCATAGGATTCTGACACTACACCCAGTGATTCCAAGCTCCTAATCTGAATTTCACATTCATCATATAGCTGCCTCAATGCATTTAGATCAGAGGATTTCTTCACAGGTGTGAGATTCAGCAGCTTTGACATATGAGCACTAATCACAAGATCTTTCCTTCCAAATCTGCTCTTGAGTAGAGTGATTGCATTGTCATAGTTACTGTCTGTTAACATCAGTCCTGTTACTGCCTTTGCAGCTGGTCCAGTGAGATATGTTTTCAGATAGATAAACTTCTCTTTTTTACACAGTGAATCATTGTTGTGAATAGCAGTCTCATACTGGCTCCAAAACTCCTGCCACATACTGACATCTCCATAGAATTTCTCAATAATCAACTTCGGTAGCCTTACTGAGTTAGCGTCACTCACCCGGGCTGGTAGTGGATTGACGTCCCGTTTCTTCGTTATCACTCTTTGTGCACGACTCTTCAGCATGATAATGCGTTCTTTATAATCCTCTGTGCATGCAATCTCTGCCTCCAATCCGTCCAATGGCGTTAACTGTTCAATTCCACGATCGAGTTCAAACAAACTGTCCTCCTTAGCTGTTAACAATTCCAACAATGTACTCAAGTGATCGGTATCCGGATTTGACTTGGATATTTCCACGTCAATCTGATTCAAAATCCATGCTGTTGCGCCTCGAATGGTACCCCGCTTTCGTCTCATTCTTTCTGCTTCATGCCGACGTTCCTCCTCAGCCATTTCAGCCACTTCTTCGTCGCAGCTCATATCCCAGGTTTCGTCACCAAATTTTAGATTAACTAACTTCTTAGTAATGACTCGGGACGTCGGTTTTGATACAAAAGCTTATTTTAGTAAGAATACTTGTTTACGTTACGTTTAACCTCTTACGTCGACCCGAGACGCAATCGTCTCATCTAGCCATCAGCAAATGCAAATGCGCTACGCCAAATGCTAATAGCACTCGTTAAAACTCAAACGTTCATTAAAACACACATGCAGGGTAGTGAATTAAAGCTACACTCGTTGTGAATCTAGCCAACAAGTCAGATTATTAAAATGCTTTTCGGCAAAAGCATGAGAAGCTATTATCTGATAGCATGCAACACCCCGAAATACCTGAATGCGACGTAAACAAAAGATTTTGCGTAGCCGGCGCTACACAAATAGCAGAAATAAAATATAAAACTTTCATTACCTTTGAAGAGCTTCTTTGTTGGCACTCCTATATGTCCCATAAACATCACTATTGGGTCTTTTTTTTCGATTAAATCGGTCCATATATACCCAAAATAGCCATCTATGGAAACTGTGTGATTCAGAAAAAAACACAGTTTGAAAACGCTACGTCATTTTTTTTTATTAAAAAAGTCGACGATAAACTTTCACAAAACACTTCGAAATACTTTTGTAATCCAACTTTAGGTATCAGTAAACGTTAATAATCTATCAAATTGATCACGGGGCGATGTGTATTCAATAGCTCCACGATTTCAAATCATCTTCCAAAAATCTCTCTTCCAAACCTTTCTGTCGGAGACCGGATGGAAAGTGATCTCTCTAGTATGTTTGACCAAGAAACAAAGGCACCGGAAATGACGAGACTGGCGACATCGTGTGGAAGCTGTAGGAATTGCAATCTCGGCCCCATCTAATTTAGTTTCCATTCAACAATACATGCAAGTGGCACATTGATACTTTTTTCAGTTTTCAGTGACCAGAAATGTGGCGCGATTTTTAACAGAATGTTCGAAAAAGTAGGGGGTAGGAACAAGATTAACAACAATTGTTTTGGTACAGAGCAATGCAGGTAAGATGCTGTCGGAAAGTCAGCCACAATCACTCGCACCTGCACATAATTGGCGCGTTATCACTCATTCCTCTCGCAAGGCATTCAGTTGAAGGCATTCAGTTTCCCATTCCCCTTTCCCTTTCTATATAAGGTCCCACAGTTGACAGTGCATGTCAGAGCAAAAACTAAGCCATGAGTTCTAAAATTGTCCGTAGTGCTCCGAGACAGGTTTGTGTCGAGGCACAGAGCTGGGAAAGGGTACCGAAAAATGTCTGCAGCATTGAATGTCCCTAAGGACACAGTGGCCTCCATCATTCTTAAATTGAATACGTTTGGATTCACAAAAACTCTTCCTAGAGCTGGGAAGCTGAGCAATCGGGGGAGAAGGCCCTTGGTCAGGGAGGTGAACAAGAACCTGATGGTCACTCTGACAGAGCTCTGGCCCATTGGTGGCCAGTTGACTGTTCAACCTCCGCCAAGGGGCCAGACCAGTGGCTGACTTTGCCATTGAGTTCCTCACCCTCGCCGCCGTTGAGTGGGTGGAATACGGAGGCACTGGTTACCGCTTTTCATCAGGGTCTGTCTAACTCCATCAAATATGAACTGGCCGCTCGGGAACTGGGGGAGGACCTCAAGTCCCTGATAACGCTGGAAATCTTAGTTGACAACCGCATCTGGGAACGGGTGAGACAGAGCCTTTTTTGACACCACTCCAGCATTCCGGTTTCCTGAGCACCCCAAGCCCACCAAGCCCAGCATGAAGGATCCCATGCAGCTGGGTCGCACCCTTCTGAGCCCACAGGAGTGTGACAGGCGAATGCGCGAAGGCTGCTGGCTCTCCGTGCTACCTGTCCAGAGCTGACGGCAAATGCCATGGCTCGCCAGGGACAGGGGGAAACCCTGACGAGCTGTGCAGTTACCTCCCGGCTACCCATTCACTGTTTTTTACTATCTGCAACACTCCACTAGGACAACCGTCAAACCCAGATCGGTGGAAGACTCCCTTTAACACCCCTATTGGGCACTATGAGTATTTAGTCATGCCCTTCGCATTATCAAACTCCCCGGCAGTCTTTCAAGCATTGGTCAGTGACACCCTGAGGGATATGTTGAATCGGTTCGTCTTTGTTTACCTCGACGACATCTTGATCTTCTCAAAGACCGTTCCCGGGAACACATACTGCATGTCCGCCAAGTCCTGAGACGACTCCTGCAGAGTCAACTACATGTCAAGATAGAGAAGTGTGAGTTCCACGTGTCCCAGGTTTCCTTCCTGGGTCACATTATCTCTACCACAGGCATCCAAATGGACCCCTTAAAGATTGAGACAGCCACCGACTGGCCCCGTCGTTCATCCTTATCCGACTTGTGGTTGAGGTGGACGCCTCAGACACCAGAGCAGGGGCAGTCCTTTCACAGCAGAACGAGGAGGATAAGAAACTGCACCTGTGCGCCTTGCTCTCCAAGTGGTTCTCACCAGCAGAATGCAACTACGATGTAGGCAACCGAGAGCTCTTGTCAGTTAAGTGGGCTCTTGAGGGCTGGAGACACTGGTTGGAGGTGGCACCTCATCCTTTTGTAATCTGGTCGGACCTTAAAACCTCTAGTGACTCCCCATCCCGCATGAGGGAGCGTAATCATCGACTAACACCAATTAGCATAACGCAACGGACATAAATATTCCTAGAAAATATTCCTATTCATGAAAATCACAAGTGAAATATATTGAGACACAGCTTAGCCTTTTGTTAATCACCCTGTCATCTCAGATTTTCAAAATATGCTTTACAGCCAAAGCTAGACAAGCATTTGTGTAAGTTTATCGATAGCCTAGCATAGCATTTTGTCCAGCTAACAGCAGGTAACTTGGTCACGGAAATCAGAAAATCAGCAATCAAATTAAATTGTTTACCTTTGATGAGCTTCGGATGTTTTCACTCACGAGACTCCTAGTTAGATAGCCAATGTTCCTTTTTTCCAAAAATATTATTTTTGTAGGCGAAATAGCTCCGTTTGTTCTTCACGTTTGGCGGAGAAATCTCCCGGAAATTGCAGTCACGGAAATGCCCAGAAAATATTCCAAATTAGCTCCATAATATCGACAGAAACATGGCAAACGTTGTTTATAATCAATCCTCAATGTGTTTTTCAAATATCTATTTGATAATATATCCACCGGGACAATTTGCTTTTCAGTTGGACCGATCGGAATAATGGCTCCTCTGTATTTTATGCGAGAATCACTCTAGGAGCATCAGGTGACCACTTGCGCAATGTAGCCGCTTACGGGTATTCTTCAACATAAATGCGTAAAACTACGTCACAATGGTGTAGACACCTTGGGGAAGACAGAGAAAGAGTAATCTGGTTGATAGCCCATTCACTTCTCATTTGGGACGCATTGGAACGCAGCGCTTTCAAAACATGAGGCACTTCCGGATTGGATTTTTCTCAGGCTTTCGCCTGCAACATCCGTTCTGTTATACTCACAGCCAATATTTTTACAGTTTTGGTGTTTTCTATCCTAAGCTGTCAATGATATGCATATTCTAGCATCTTGTCCTGACAAAATATCTCGCTTACTACGGGAATGTTATTTTTCCAAAAATGAAAATACTGCCCCCTAGTCACAAAAGGTTAAGAACTTGGTCTCCATTCAAAAAGCCAAGAGGTTGAACGCTCGCCAGGCCAGTTGGTCTCTGTTTTTTAACAGGTTCGATTTCACACTAGCCTATCGCCCAGGATCCAAGAATCAGAAGGCAGACACCCTGTCCCGCCAAACACGATGTCTCTAACAAGGAGAGGGACCCCGATCCTATCATCCCCAGCTCCCGAATTGTGGCCCCTGTGATATGGAGTATCGAGACTACGGTCCGACAAGCCCAGACCTGAGTACCTGACCCCGGCAGGGGACTCACTAACAGACTATACATTCCGAGATCAGCCCTAACTTGAGTACTACAAAGGACACTCATCTAAATTAACTGGGCATCCAGGGGTTAATCGGACACTGGAGTTACTGAGGCGGAAATGCTGGTGGCCCAACATGGTGGAAGATGTGAGATCCTTTGTTGCGGCCTGTTCCATCTGTGCCCAAAGCAAGTCTTCACGTTCGTGACCGGCCAGGTTGCTCCAACCTCTGTCCATCCCCAGCAGGCCCTGGTCTCATCTGTCTGTAGACTTTATCAAAGGGTTACCTCTAAGTCAAGGGCTACCACTATCCTGGTGGTCATCGATCGGTTCTCCAAGGCAGCCCATTTCATCGCCAGGTTACCTTCAGCAAAGGAGACCACTGATCTCATGATTATCCATGTCTTTCGACTACACAGACTTCCCCAGGACATTGTCTCTGATCGTGGGCCCCAGTTCGTCGCTCGGTATTGGAAGGCCTTCTTTTCCCTGTTTGGGGCATCGGTGAGTCTATCCTCAAGTTTTCTGTTTTTTTGTCTCATTTCTTGTTTGTTTCACAATAAAAAATATTTTGCATCTTCCAAGTGGTAGGCATGTTGTGTAAATCAAATGATACAAACACCCCAAACATCTATTTTAATTCCAGGTTGTAAGGAAACAAAATAGGAAAAATGCCAAGGGGGTGAATACTTTCACAAGCCAATGTATCATGACACATCTATGAAAAGTGGAGACTCTCACGAACATGTAACCTTTTGGTTCCAGGTAGAACACACATGTAACCTTTTGGTTCCAGGTAGAACCCTTTTAGGTTCCATGTAGAACTCTTTCTATAGAGGGTTATATATGGAACCCAAAAGTCTTCTACCTGGAATCAAGTAGGGTTCTAGCTGGAACCAAAAATGGTTATCCTATGGGGACAGCCACAGAAGCCTTTTGGAACCCTTTTTTTCAAGAGTGTAGTGACATATTGAGTTAAAATATCTATATATATTTTTCTCCCAATTTAAATGTCATAATGAAAAGGAAATTATTATCATTATTATCTACTTCAAATACCAAAATATCAACTCAGTATAATAAATAATTCACAGGGAATAGCTGTCCCTCAATTTCATGTAACTGGTGTTATCCCATTATTTTTTTTAAACACTATAAACAGAATACAACATCCTTGCCAACTACTTACTGGGTCAAAGGTGCATTGGAGGCGGGGCTGTTTTGAAAAGTCTTCACTCTCTTCATTTGTTAGAAAATTAGTGATTAACTTGGTAATGTCATGGTGTTACTTGTCCTGCTGGTTCTAATTAAATAGTCTGTGGAATTGTCACTGGTGTTACTGGTCACTGGTGTTATAATAGGAAAATTATTACTTATCAAAAACATTTCTGAATATACTGTATCATTAACCTTTTCTGTCTTTGACTTTATAGTCAAATTACTTTTTGGAAAGCCTGAATTGTCATATAGGTAACACCAGTGACAAAAAAGCAAAAGCATTTTTTTAAAGCTGTCATTTAATTTGATTTACATTGTTAAAATTATTAACCTCTAGAACAACCCTGCTGTCACAACCTCCATCCTTCACACAGTTGTCACTGACAAGTTGGATTTAAATTTCCCACTGAGCAGGCCATTTCTGTACTTACAGCATTCTTATAAATCATTCAGGTTTTTTGCTTGACATTTTGTCAATAAAACTCATGAATGCAACTGTTTATGTCAAATTGTTTTGTGTTCTAGCTGTAGCCCTGTTTGTCCTGAAAATGACATGGAAATAAAAATCTAAATCATACACTTCATTGTGAAGTTAAATATAAGGGACAGGGTCCTTGGGCCTGATGAGATTAAGAAACGGGCTGAACAATTGTGGATGAGAGGAAACACACAGAGGAGAAAAACATGGACAGTGGGTTGAGAGCAGAGCGAGCTGAAATGTTGAAAAATTCTGTTCAACAAACTATCCTTTGGAGAGTAAAATAACAAAATATAAAATAGAGATATACTTTGATGTGCAACACACCAAATCTTGTGTAGAGATATGGATTTAAGAAAATTATTTTGTATCTGGAGATGTCTTTCTATAAAAAAAGGGTATACTGACCTAACCCTTTTTTGGGTATACTGTTTATGGTTCGGTATACTGACCTAACCATAACAGTTCCTGAAACTAACAGTGCCCTCTGCCTTATCGTTAACCAGATGATTCTCAGAGGCAGTATGGGCAGAGAGGAAGAGGCAAAGCGAGAGGGATAACTGGGCCCAAAATCTGTCTTCTCCAGCAGGTGGCGGTTTTATTTGATTTAATTCACCAGGTGAGGAGTTATTGTATGGAAGTCAATGAGAGAGTGTATAATTTGGTTAACAAAATTTGTAATGGCTTATTTGCTATTTGTGGCATATTTGATAGAATATAAGTTTCGTAATGATTAGGTTGTTACAAATGTACTAATATAAGTAGGACATGTCACATCCCGGCAACTTTGAGAAAAAAAAGCACTTTATATGTGAGGTTTGCCTGGTCGTTACTAGTTACCACAGCCACAATGTCATAAGCAATCAATCAGTCATATTTATTTATAAAGCCCTTTTTACATCAGCCAATGTCACAAAGTGTTATACAGAAACCCAGCCTAAAACAGCAAGCAATGCAGATGTACCAGCCCCGTCGGGGACCCCGATGTCTTGCTCCCAGACAAATTAAACAACCAATGTGCTCGCTGTGAGGACAATACAGTGACACCGACATGGTCCCCTACCAAAACCTGCGGGCTCTCCTTCACCGCAGCCAATGTCAGTAAAACATTAAGCGTGTTAACCCTCGCAAGGCTGCCCGGCCCAGACGGCATCCCTAGCCGTGTCCTCAGAGCATGCTCAGACCAGCTAGCTGGTGTGTTTACTGAAATATTCAATCAATTCCTATCCCAGTCTGCTGTTCCCACATGCTTCAAGAGGGCCACCATGGTTCCTGTTCCCAAGAAAGCTAAGGTAACTGATATATCGCCCCGTAGCACTCACTTCCGTCATCATGAAGTGCTTTGAGAGACTAGTCAAGGATCATATCACCTCCACCCTACCTGATACCCTAGACCCACTCCAATTTGCTTACAACCCCAATTGGTCCACAGACGATGCAATCGCAATCAAATCAAAATAAAATCAAAATGATTTATATAGCCAGGAAAAACTCCCTAGAAAGGCCAGAACCTAGGAAGAAACCTAGAGAGGAACCAGGCTATGTGGGGTGGCCAGTCCTCTTCTGGTTGTGCTGTGTGGAGATTATAACAGAACATGTTCAAGATGTTAAAATGTTCATAAATTACCAGCATGGTCAAATAATAATAATCACAGTCGAGGGTCCAACAAGTCAGCACCTCAGGAGTAAACGTCAGTTGGCTTTTCATAGCCGATCATTGAGAGTATCTCTACCACTCCTGCTGTCTCTAGAGAGTTGAAAACAGCAGGTCTGGGAGAGGTAGCACATCCGATGAACAGGTCAAGGTTCCATAGCAACAGGCAGAACAGTGGAAACTGGAGCAGCAGCATGGCCAGGTGGACTGGGGACAGCAAGGAGTCATCATACCAGGTATTCCTGAGGCATGGTCCTAGGGCTCAGGTCCTCAGAGAGAGAGAAAGAAAGAAAGAATTAGAGAGAGCATACTTAAATTCACGCAGGACGCCGGATAAGACAGGAGAAATACTCCAAATATAACAGACTGACCCTAGCCCCCGACTCAAACTAGTGCAGCACAAATACTGGAGGTTGAGACAGGAGGGATCCGAAGACACTGTGGCCCCATCCGATGACACCCCCGGACAGTGCCAAACAGGCAGGATATAACCCCACCCACTTTGCGAAAGCACAGACCCTCACACCACTAGAGGGATATCTTCAACCACCAACTTACCATCCTGAGACAAGGCCGAGTATAGCCCACAAAGATCTCCGCCACGGCACAACCCAAGGGGGGGCGACAACCCAGACAGGAAGACCACGTCAGTGACTCAAATTCAATGGAAGAACACCAGCAAGCCAGTGACTCAGCCCACTCATCACACTGCACACTGCCCTAACCCATCTGGACAAGAAGGAATACCTATGTAAGAATGCTGTTCATGGACTACAGCTCAGCATTTAACACCATAGTACCCTCCAAACACATCATTAAGCTCGAGACCCTGGGTCTCGACCCCGCCCTGTGCAACTGGGTCCTGGACCTTCTGACGGGATGGTAAGGTAAGGTGGTAAGGGTAGGAAACAACATCCCCACCCCACTGATCTTCAAAACTGGGGCCCCACAAGGGTGCGTTCTCAGCCCTCTCCTGTACTCCCTGTTCACCCATGACTGCGTGGCCATGCACACCTCCAACTCAATCATCAAGTTTACAGACTACACTACAGTGGTAGACCTGATTACCAATCAATGACGAGACGGCCTACAGGGAGGAGGTGAGGGCCCTCAGAGTGTGGTGTCAGGACAATTACCTCACACTCAACGTCAACAAAACAAATGAGATGATCATGGACTTCAGGAAACAGCAGAGGGGACATCGACGGGACAGTAGTGGACAAGGTGGAAAGTTTTAAGTTCCTTGGCGTACACAAACTGAAAGGGTCCACCCACACAGACAGCGTGGTGAGGAAAGCGCAACAGCACCTCGTCAACCGCAGGAGGCTGAAGAAATTTGGCTTGTCACCAAAAACACTCAAACTTTTACAGATGCACAATCGAGAGCATCCTGTCGGGCTTTATCACCGCCTGGTATTGCAACTGCTCTGCCCACAATCGTAAGGTTCTCAGATGGTACTGAGGTCTGCACAACGGATCACCGGGGGCAAACTACCTGCCCTCCAGGACACCTACACCACCCGATGTTACAGGAAGGCCAAAAAGATCATCAAGGATTACAACCACCCGAGCCACTGCCTGTTCACCCTGCCATCATCCAGAGTTAGAGACAGCAGGTCAGCAGGTCATTAGACAGCAGGTCATTAAGAGTTAGGGACAGCAGGTGCGGTAGAGAGAGAGAGTTGAAAACAGCAGGTCCGGGACAAGGTCGAATGTCCGGTGAACAGGTCAGGGTTCCATAGCCGCAGACAGAACAGCTAAAACTGGAGCAGCAGTAAGACCAGGTGGACTGGGGACAGCAAGGAGTCATCAGACCAGGTAGTCCTGAGGCATGGTTCTAAACCTTGCCTATTTTAAAAATGTTTCTTCTTAAAATCAGATGTTAAACCTAAACCTTAACCACACTTTTAACCTTATGCCTAACCTGAAATTAAGACAAAAGAAAAAGAAAAAAAATCATTAATTTTTACAATACAGCCAATTTTGACTTTGTGGCTGAAAACCATTGTTTCTGTTGTTCACAAGTGTATCTGCCCTTTCAATGTCGTAAAATGGTTCCACCTGATCTTGCCTTCTCCTGACTGCCTTCCATTTTTGAAGACATTTGTTTTCATTGTTAGAACCTCTTAAGTCGACCCCCTCCTTTTTTGAAAATTCTGTTAAAAATCGCGCAACATTTCAGCGCCCTGCTACTCATGCCAGGAATATAGTATATGCATATGATTAGTATGTGTGTATAGAAAACACTCTGACGTTTCTAAAACTGGTTAAATCACGGCTGTGACTTGAACAGAGCGTGTGTTTCAGCGAAAAGCGCAAGAAAATCTGGTCACTTACAACTGAAAAAAGTATCAATCAGCCACTTCCACTGATTGTTAAATGGAAACTAAATTACATATGGCAGAGATTGCAATTCCTACAGCTTCCACACGATGTCGCCAGTCTCGTCATTTCCGGGCTGTTTATTTCTTGGTCAAACCAACCTGAGAGATCACTTTCCATCCGGTCTCCGACTGGAAGGTATGGAATAGAGATTTTGGAAGATGATTTGAAATCGTGGAGCTATTGAATACACATCGCCCCGTGATCATTTTGATAAATTATTAACGTTTACTGATACCTAAAGTTGGATTAGAAAAGTATTTCGAAGTGTTTTGTGAAAGTTTATCGTCGACTTTTTTAATTTAAAAAAATGACGTAGCGTTTTCAAACTGTGTTTTTTTCTGAATCACACAGTTTCCATAGATGGCTATTTTAGGTATATATGGACCGATTTAATCGAAAAAAAGACCCAATAGTGATGTTTATGGGGCATATAGGAGTTCCAACAAAGAAGATCTTCAAAGGTAATGAAAGTTTTATATTTTATTTATGCTATTTGGGTAGCGCCGGCTACGCGAAATCTTTTGTTTACGTAGCATTCAGGTATTTCGGGGTGTTGCATGCTCTCTTATAATAGCTTCTCATGCTTTCGCCGAAAAGCATTTTAATAATCTGACTTGTTGGCTAGATTCACAACGAGTGTAGCTTTAATTCAATACCCTGCATGTGTATTTTAATGAACGTTTGAGTTTTAACGAGTGCTATTAGCATGTAGCGTAGCGCATTTGTCTAGTTGGGACGTTTTCGTCTCAGGTAGGAGCAAGAGGCTAATTAGAGCGGCCACTAGAGTATCTGGTCAATATAATGAATAATCACTGGTGTGGGTCCATCTGGTTGTAGAGGCGAAAGGTCAACATCTATCTGTGACTAGGGGTCAAAGGTCACCCTGTTCAGATTGTCTGTGTGACTCACATTTCCTGTTTCTGTCAACACAGTCTGTGCAAGCCGCAGTAACTGCAACACACCCTTTGTGGAGATATACCAATCAATCCCTGTCTATGGTCCTGATTCAAAATTCAAAGAATGGAATTATTTACTATTAGAGAATGACTGTAATTCAATTACAATCTGTAATATATTGTATACAGGGCAATGGAATATGGATCACATATCTAACCTCTAATGTTGGGTTTGTATTAATTTGCTGAATCACTCATCTTCTATCAACATTTCATTGAGTTCCAACGTGTGCCAATGTTAGCTTGCAAGCTTGCTAGGTTGAACAATGTCAGTGACTGAGATGTAAGAGTGCACTAACTTTCTGGATTTTCTACTTATTTCTAAATTGTGAACAATTGTTTTTTTTATTACCTTATCATTTTTATTTACTAATACATACAAGTCAAATTGTATTCAGTGTGTGGTTGTATTTTCATAGTCAGAAATTCATTTTGTTCCATGGGAGAACATTCTGGAAACAGTAATCTAAGCTTTAAATATCTATTAGTAATATCACTCTTTCATTTTCCCCTATAGAGTCATTATCATACAAGTTAATTTACTGACATTCCCATAATTCCAATGCTTATTCACCCAAGACATTGATAAGAGTGTTACTTAAAATACTGGGAAGCTTAAATTCCTGAAACACCATATTCTCTGTATCTCTATATGCAATATAAAAGCTTCCTTTAACCACAATTGCTGATGTTAACTGTGCATTCTCTTATCTAATTTAAGTGGGGAAACAGGTGTATGTGTATGATGTACAATAACCTATAGAAAACATCAGTAAGGGAAACACAGACAATGGCTTTTATCTTCTCGAATACAACTGTCTCTCTCCCCCGACCTTTCCTTGACCTACACTCAAAATGAGGTTCAAACATTTACATTTTAGTCATTTAGCAGAATCCCAGACAGTCTTTAACAGGCTCAGTTTAGCAGCACATCCATGTCAAGGTCAAGGACAGCCATGGAGGAACTGTTTGACTACTGAGGGAGCAGTCCCAGCAGGCGGTAGGAACAGAGATACTGGTTAGTGAGATGAGAAGGGGGAACATGAGAGACAGGATGAGTTTGTTTTGCAGCCAGAGGAATGCTCAAGATGCCTGGAATCTGAACGCCTCTCACTGAAAGCAAATTAAAACACTTGCATAAATCACAACAATCTGGACCTTGTCACATCACCACAGGCCTGAGAGAGAGAGAGAGAGTGAAACAAATCTAATAATGCATTACATTTGTTTCCTCCTCTTGCTATAAACACAGGATGGCCATTGGGAGAACTGTTATCGTTTTTATTTGAAGGAGAAGAAGTGAAAGGGATGGGAAAAACTTAGGCAGAAATAATTACAAGTGCCCTTATCATCCCCTGTTTTTTGAGGTGCATAGGAGAGGCAGCACTAAATGTTACTGGAGAGGCAAGCTCTTTAAAATAAATGTTTATGAATCCATTTATTGGTCTGGCTTTGTCTCTTTGCTTGCAGTATGTTCAATGTGTCTGTAGAAGACAGACTTCAGGGTCCTCATTTATCAACCTTCCATGAATTTCTTATTAATAACTTCTGCCGTACGTAGAGATTCTCTGATTTGTGTATGCAACAAATGATTAGGATTTATCAAACTGTCGCATGCAACATATAAGCAAGCAGAGTGTGAATTAGGGGGCCCCAGGGGGTTCTCAGACCCCAGAAGGAGACATGGGTCCTGTAAATGCAACAAGGTCAAACTTTGGGGAGGTTTCAAAATATTGCTAAGGTAACCATTCTCCTATTTGTTTCAAATGCAATTTGTAGTGCTACAGTGGTAAATATGAAAATAAAAGCTTATTCCAAATTAAACGAACACCCCCCAATATCCTTGTTGCTGAACAGTCCCATATCCCAGACCCTTTTCAGGTGTCTCAAATTTCTTTCAACAAAAGATGTCCTTTTGTCAGCAAGACACCAATTAATTCAAGAGTGTAGTAGACTCATTGACAATCATCCAATGTCATGACACTTTTCGGTATTTTGTAACAGATGTCGCTTTCATTCATCAAATGGCACTAGTGCACTGTTTGGATGCTGGAATTATTTTGGAGTGAAAGAACATGTGCAGGAAGCCTACTTTTTGAAGTGATTTGTTTGAGGAAACGTTCAGGAAACAAATGAACACAGTAAACAATTCAAGCTTCTGCAAAACAGAAAACACACCTCTTTTAACAGGGAGACATTGGCATTTTTCCTATTTCGTTGCCTTACAGCCTGGTTTATTTCATTTGATTTAAATGACACCGAAAAAACAACAAAATACAAACACGAACATAAAGCTACATGCAGTGCAGAAAGCACCTACAAACAAACAAGGTCCCACAAACTAAAGGTGGAAAAAAGGCTGCCTAAGTATGATCCCCAATCAGAGACAACGATAGACAGCTGCCTCTGATTGGGAACCATACCCAGCCAACAAAGAAATAGAAAAACTAGAATGCCCACCCAAATCACACCCCAACCTAACCAAATAGAGAAATAAAAAGGCTCTCTAAGGTCAGGGTGTGACAGAAACTAAACAAGAAATACTTTTTTTTAAACAGAACTTGAGTGTGCATACCTATACCATTTTTTAATAATGGATTTAATGATGCTCCGTGGGATGTTCAAAGTTTCGGATATTCACTGCAAACGCTTCACTCTTCCATTCTTTTAAAACAAGTTAGTTGTTTAATTTCACTTCACCAATTTGGACTATTCTGTGTATGTCCATTACATGAAGTCCAAATAAAAATCTATTTAAATTACAGGTTGTAATGCAATAAAATAGAAAAAACGCCAAGGGGGATGAATACTTTTGCAAGGCACTGTAGTTTTGTAGCTCAAACCATCGGGACACTACAGACGTTTTTCTGAGAAGAACCGGATCTGGGTTCCCCCTTGTCTCAGAAACACTGCTTTAGCTCAGGATAATGGTTGGTATCAGCTGATGCAGACGAAAAATACTAGTTCAGGTACAACCCAGAAGTTTGTTGCTCAAACAGAACATTTTTAAAAGTGGTTGGAAGTCCAAAACACGCCAGCGTCACGATAGGACTGTAGGAACCACAACACCTGCAAAAAAACAATCCAATCAACTACTAATAATAACATAATAGATTTATCCATAACCTTTTATATGAATATTTAATTTTCAATTTGATTCTCCCATGTCCTGACCATTCATGATCATGACTCTCTTCTCAAGGGTACTCATCAAGTGCACAGCTAAAACCTATGATCCACACTTCCTGCTCATTTAACTATTGACAGTCAGCACTGAGACTGCACTGGTGAAAGATATCAATGACCTCATTGCCGCTGACTCTTGCCACTTCAATAACCTCATCCTCCTCAACCTCTCTGCTGCATTTGACAGAAGGTTATGTGCTTGGACCCCTGCTGTTCATCATCTACATGCTTCCCCTGGGCCAGATCAGCCGTCGTCATGGTCTCAACTTACACTACTCTGCGCATGACACCCAGATTTGCATCCACACCAAACCCACTTCTCACCTCCCTCCCCTGTCTATGATCAACATTCTCCAGGACATAAACAATTGGATAACATCGAATCTCCTCAAACTAAACAGTGACAAAACAGAGGTCATGTTCGTGGCTCCCAAGGCTCTGCTAACAAAAGTGCATGACCTTGTGAGGGCTTTTGATGGCTGCTCCATCTTCCCATCATCCGAGGTCAGAAACCTGGACCTCACTCTTTCCTTTGAATCCCACATCAAATCCATCACCGAATCTGCCGCAAATAAGAGGAGTTCCCCTGAATGCAGCAAAAGTCTAACTGTGTAGAGGGGGATGTCTAATTTAACCATTATCCTATTTGGGAAGTCCAGTGGAAAAAATAGACACCCGAATGTCACAGTATAATTTGCATCCTGGAGAGAGCTGACACCTGGTCCTCCTCACCGCCCTCCTTCCTGCTGAGCCCACAACCACACACTGGCCACGGAGAGTCCATGGAGAGTCCAGGACAGATTCTTATTCCCCTAAGCCTCCCGCTGGGATCCCTGCCTCACTTCCAGCCTGTAGCTCAGGCCTGGAGAACCAGCTAATGAGCGTTTATACACTCAGCACAGAGCAAGGACCAGGCAGGAAACACATGGCCGACCAAACAACATGGGCAGACCAGATCAGAGGATGAACAGCGGGTGTGAATCGGCACAGTAGTGCAGGTTATCTAATGATGTTGTGTTGACATGATACACGACCAGGATTATATGGGTGTAACCTGGATGAGGTATCATAATAGTGCATTAAACGCAGAGATGCACTGAAAAAAAACAGCCCTTATAAAAAAAGATTTGCAGTCAGAGTGCAGTACACTGTAGTATAACAGTAGTTAGAGTGCAGTATAACTGCAGTATGCTGCAAATACTGCTTCCAAAATAACACTGTTTTTTCTACTGCAGTAATTTTCAGTGTAACTGCAGTTACAGTGCAGTATAATTGCCAGTTCAGTTGCCAGTTATTCTGCAATTAATGTGTCCAAAATACCACAGTCGACTGTAGTTAGTGCATTTTTACTGTGTGGGCCTTAATTTGGAAAATACATTCAGAAAAATACACAATTATGTTTACATATTATTCTAGCCTACATATGCAAATTACCTTGTTCCAAGACATCTGCCAAGAAATGTGTTTTGATCATCTTCTTGAAATAAAATGTCTCTTTTTATATCTTCAGATGAGCATGTGTTCTGATGCCAGAGTGAGCTGATAAGATCTGGCACTCTTATCAACAAAAACATTAACAGTACTTTGTTTGTCGACCCGAGACCAACCACAAACACTCTTATGGCAAACCTCCAAAACTGAAAGCTTGTTTTGGGTGTGTAAGCTTGGCTGAGTTAGCCGATTCAGGCTCGGGTTGTCTTCCACCTCTGGGGCTAGCTAGCTAGTATTCAGGCATGGCCAGACATGACCTCCTCAGCTGGCCCACTGGGCATTGAGCCCCCTCCACAAAGTGGAGCAATGGAACATACTTATAATGTCAACAGACACTGAACGCCAGATGTGACTAGTTCTACAAGACCTGCTGGGCCTACCAGCCACAGAGGATCATGGGCTTCCGCCATCCCCATGTCAAAGCCCCACACAGGGAGCAGTTATGTGTTTTGATCAGAGCTTGGGTGATATGCACATCCAACATTTCTAAATGTATTTTGCGCCGAAAAAAGACAAAAACAGAAAAATTATACACCCAACTACTTTATTGTTGCACCACAATAATAAGCATGTTGGCTGTCTTCGACTGGATATTTATGTATTTGTTCTTCACATAGAAAGATTAAAGATCATCATTGATGGGAGATTTATACATTGTTCAATTGAATGATGAGTCAGTTATGGTGATATGTTATAGTAGGTACGTTAATACAATACCCATTGTAACAATGGCACCCATTGTATATGTTGTACCCTCTTCCAACAAAACAAAAACTAAGGCATTAACTGGAACAGTGGTTCTCAACTGGTTTTGCCTGGGGATCCAAATTTGACAATGACAATTGAGTCGAGACCCAATATTATACACTGTTGATGATTCCACTTTGTAATGTTGTATTGCAGCTGCCTTCTTAGGCAGGCTTCACTTACAAAATAGACTCTATGGTGTGGTATTAAATTAAGTGATTACACAACCAAATTAACTGAGAAAATATTTATTATAAATTCAAGAGAATTAGCCATTTTAATTAGGAGACCAGTTCAGGACTGTGGTGCAATACATTATCAGGCATAACATCAAAACCAGTCCAGTAATGTTAATGAACAGTAACACATACCAGTTTTTAAAATATAAAAAAATGTAATCATTAGGAATTCTTACTCATCAATTACCAATATCAATAGTTTCACAACCTTAAAGTTTTTTTAAAGGTGTACGTTTTTAACCAGTTCAATAAAATGTAATATGAATGTCAGTATTAATTAACAATAATAATTAAGATAGTGAACAATAACTCAATAACCTGTTTAATTATTGTGTGTGCTATCAGTGGGAAAGCTGGGGGTGATTCTTCTGGTGATCATGAATAATCCCGCTTGATGTACAGTGCATTCAGGAAGTATCCAGACCCTTTAACTTTTCCACATGTTGTTACATTACAGCTTTATTCTAAAAGGGATTACATTTTTTAAAATCCTCATCAACCTACACGCAATAACCATAATGACTAAGCGAAAGCAGGTTAAGACAGTTTTGCAAATGTATTAAAAAGAAAAAACAGATACCTTATTTACATAAGTATTCCGATGCTTTGCTATGAAACTTGAAATTGAGCTCAGGTACATCCTGTTTCCATTGATCATCCTTGAGATGTTGCTACAACTTGATTGGAGTCCACCTGTGGTAAATTCAACTGATTTGACATGATTTGGAAAGGCACACACAGACCATGAGAAACAAGATTCTCTGGTCTGATGAAACCATGCGTCACATCTGGAGGAAACCTGGAACCATCCCTATGGTGAAGCATGGTGGTGGCAGCACCATGCTGTGGGGATGTTTTTCAGCAGTATGGACTGGGAGTCTAGTAAGGAACAAGGGAAAGATGAACAGAGCAAAGTAGAGATCCTTGATGAAATCCTGCCCCTGAGCGCTCAGGACCTCAGACTGGTGGTGAGGGTTCACCTTCCAACACAGCCAAGACCATGCAGGAGTGGCTTCAGGACATGTCTCTGAATGTCCTTGAGTGGCCCAGCCAGTGCCTGGACTTGAACCTGATCGAACATCTCTGGAGAGACCTAAAAATATCTGTTCAGCGACGTTCCCCATCCAACCTGACAGAGCTTGAGAGGTTCTGCAGAGAAGAATGGGAGAAACACCCCAAATACAGGTATGCCGAGCTTGTTGCTTCATACCCAAGAAGGCTGTAATCACTGCCAACGTTTCTTCAACAAAGTACTGAGTAAAGGCTCTGAATACTTATGAATATAGTATTTCAGTTTTTCTATATTTGCTATTTTTATTTTTTTTATGTTATTTTGTCATTATAGGGTATTGTGTGTAGATTGATGAGGGGGGGGGGGACTATTTAAACCATTTTAGAATAAGCATGTAACAAAATGTGGAAAAAGTCAAAGGGTCTGAATACTCTCCGAATGCACTGTATTCTTGAGCTTCGGATGCGCTAGCTCCGTCTGGGGCATGGATGCTAATCTGGAACTTAGAGAAGGTCAAATATCAACAAGTTCTCCGCTGGCTGTTCCATTTTCTCATTAGGCAAAAATATGGCATATACAGTGCCTTGCGAAAGTATTCGGCCCCCTTGAACTTTGAGACCTTTTGCCACATTTCAGGCTTCAAACATAAAGATATAAAACTGTATTTTTTTGTGAAGAATCAACAACAAGTGGGACACAATCATGAAGTGGAACGACATTTATTGGATATTTCAAACTTTTTTAACAAATCAAAAACTGAAAAATTGGGCGTGCAAAATTATTCAGCCCCTTTACTTTCAGTGCAGCAAACTCTCTCCAGAAGTTCAGTGAGGATCTCTGAATGATCCAATGTTGACCTAAATGACTAATGATGATAAATACAATCCACCTGTGTGTAACCAAGTCTCCGTATAAATGCACCTGCACTGTGATAGTCTCAGAGGTCCGTTAAAAGCGCAGAGAGCATCATGAAGAACAAGGAACACACCAGGCAGGTCCGAGATACTGTTGTGAAGAAGTTTAAAGCCGGATTTGGATACAAAAAGATTTCCCAAGCTTTAAACATCCCAAGGAGCACTGTGCAAGCGATAATATTGAAATGGAAGGAGTATCAGACCACAGCAAATCTACCAAGACCTGGCCGTCCCTCTAAACTTTCAGCTCATACAAGGAGAAGACTGATCAGAGATGCAGCCAAGAGGCCCATGATCACTCTGGATGAACTGCAGAGATCTACAGCTGAGGTGGGAGACTCTGTCCATAGGACAACAATCAGTCGTATATTGCACAAATCTGGCCTTTATGGAAGAGTGGCAAGAAGAAAGCCATTTCTTAAAGATATCCATAAAAAGTGTCGTTTAAAGTATGCCACAAGCCACCTGGGAGACACACCAAACATGTGGAAGAAGGTGCTCTGGTCAGATGAAACCAAAATTGAACTTTTTGGCAACAATGCAAAACGTTATGTTTGGCGTAAAAGCAACACAGCTCATCACCCTGAACACACCATCCCCACTGTCAAACATGGTGGTGGCAGCATCATGGTTTGGGCCTGCTTTTCTTCAGCAGGGACAGGGAAGATGGTTCAAATTGATGGGAAGATGGATGGAGCCAAATACAGGACCATTCTGGAAGAAAACCTGACGGAGTCTGCAAAAGACCTGAGACTGGGACGGAGATTTGTCTTCCAACAAGACAATGATCCAAAACATAAAGCAAAATCTATAATAGAATGGTTCAAAAATAAACATATCCAGGTGTTAGAATGGCCAAGTCAAAGTCCAGACCTGAATCCAATTGAGAATCTGTGGAAAGAACTGAAAACTGCTGTTCACAAATGCTCTCCATCCAACCTCACTGAGCTCGAGCTGTTTTGCAAGGAGGAATGGGAAAAAATGTCAGTCTCTCGATGTGCAAAACTGATAGACACATACCCCAAGCGACTTACAGCTGTAATCGCAGCAAAAGGTGGCGCTACAAAGTATTAACTTAAGGGGGATGAATAATTTTGCACGCCCAATTTTTCAGTTTTTGATTTGTTAAAAAAGTTTGAAATATCCAATAAATGTCGTTCCACTTCATGATTGTGCCCCACTTGTTGTTGATTCTTCACAAAAAAATACAGTTTTATATCTTTATGTTTGAAGCCTGAAATGTGGCAAAAGGTCGCAAAGTTCAAGGGGGGCGAATACTTTCGCAAGGCACTGTATCAGGGACAGGGAGAGGAGTGGGCACAGGAGATAAGTTACTCCTCACAAACAAACACATATCCTTGACTTAAAAATGCCATCACAATTAGACACGGCAGTTTAAAGAAGTGCCAAAATAAAAGGGAAGATGAGGCAGCGCTACAAAGCTGATCCGCTAGAACTCCAAGAGAATAAAGCCTTTCATTTTGCTCATTGTGAGCATTTTATTTTTAAGGGAAACTGAAATCGGCTTAGAGGTTTCACAGAAACGTTGCTTGGTTGGAGCAAGCCGGAGCAGAGGATGAAAAAATATAAGTAAAAGTTATTGCCGTGGCAAAAAAGGACACCAGAGATTGAGGTCAGAGAAGAGAAAAAACTATTCCGTACACACCACAAATTACACCAATTAATCAGCAGTTAATGTGAATTACATAATTTATACATCTGATCTATTGGATTTCATAAAGCCTGTTTTATAAATTATGGAATACACTCAGATCTGACTTCCAATGCTCTATGGAGAAAGGGAATGACCCTACTACCTACAGTGCATACTGTAAGTATTCAGTATTCTTCACTTTTTTCACATTTTGTTGTGTTACAGCCTTACTCTAAAATTGATTAAATTGTTTGATGAAAAAAACTATCTACACACAATACCCCATAATGACAACGCAAAAACTAGATTTTAGCAAATGTATTAAAACAAACTGAAATATTACATCTACATAAGTATTCAGACCCTTTACTCAGTACTTTCTTGACGGCAACTTTGGCAACGATTACAGCCTTGAGTCTCCTTGGGTATGACACGACAAGCTTGGCACACCTGTATTTGGGGAATTTCTCCCATTCTTCGCTGCAGTTCCTCTCAAGCTCTGTCAGGTTAGATGGGGAGTGTTGCTGCACAGCTATTTTCAGGTCTCTCCAGAGATGTTTGATCGGGCTCTGACTGGGCCATTCAAGGACATTCAGAGGCTTGTCCCAAAGCCACTCCTGCGTTGTCTTGGCTGTGTCCTTAGGTTTGTTGTCCTGTTGGAAGATAAGCCTTCACCCCAATCTGAGGTCCTAAGCACTCTGGAGCAAGTTTTCATCAAGGATCGCTCTGGACTTTGTTCCGTTCAACTTTGCCTCGATCATGACTAGTCTCTCAGTCAATGCCGCTAAAAGCATCCCCACAGCATGATGCTGCCACCACTATGCTTCACAGTAGGGATGGTGCCAGGTTTCCTCCAGATGTGATGGTTGGCATTCAGGCCAAAGAGTTCAATCTTGATTCCATCAGACCATATATTGTTGCTTCTCATGGTCTGAGAGTCTTTAGGTGCCTTTTGGCAAATTCCAAGCGGGCTGTCATGTGCCTTTACCTGAGGAATGGCTTCCCTCTGGCCACTCTACCATGAATGCCTGATTGGTGGCATGCTGCAGAGACGGTTGTCCTTCTGGAAGGTTCTCCAATCTCCACAAAAGAACTCTGGAGCTCTGTCAGAGTGACCATCGGGTTCTTGATCACCTCCCTGACCAATGCCCTTCTCTCCCTATTGATCAATTTAGCCAGGCGGCCAGCTCTAGGAAGAGTGTTGGTGGTTCCAAACTTCTTCCATTTAAGAATGATGGAGGCCACTGCGTTCTTGGGAACCTTCAATGCTGCATACATGTTTTGGTACCCTTCCCCAGATCTGTGCCTCAACACAATCCTGTCCTTTACAATCCGGTGCTTTACGGACAATTCTTTCAAACTCATGGCTTGGTTTTTGCTCTGACATGCACTGTCAACTGTGGATCCTTTATACAGACAGCCTTTCCAAATCATCCAATCATTTTAATTTACAAAAGGTGGACTCCAATCAAGTTGTAGAAACATCTTAAGGATGAAAAATGGAAACCGGATGCACCTGAGCTCAATTTCATGTCTCATTCAAAGGTTCTGAATATTTATGTAAATAAGGTATTTCTATTTTTCTATTTAATACATTTCAAAAATGTCTAAAAACCTGTATTCACTTTGTAATTGTGGGGGATTGTGTGTAGATTGATGAGTATTTTTGTTTATTTCATCCATTTTAGAATAAGGCTGTAATGTAACAAAATGTGGAAAAAGTCAAGGGGTCTGAATACATCCAAAGGCAACGTACATGCCCGTTGGGTTAGAGAACCAGTCTGGGCTCAGCAGTAGCGGTAGCACTCCATTACAATTATCTTTCTTTACTTGATGGCATTTGTATTTACTTGCTTAAAATGTTTAACACTATCATTCAGATAATGCTAATAACTAAGCACATACACTAGCGGTCAAAGGTTTTTGAACACCTACTCATCCGGGGGTTTTTCTTTAGTTTACTATTTTCTAAATTGTGGAATAGTATTGAAGACATCAAAACTATGAAATAACACATATGGAATCATGTAGTAACCATAACAGTGTTAATAACCTCTTGAAACTAGGGGGCACTATTTTAATAACGTTCCCAAAGTAAACCGCCTATTTCTAAGGACCAGATGCTAGAATATGCATATAATTGACAGCTTAGGATAGAAAACACTCTAAAGTTTTCAAAACTGTCAAAATATTGTCTGTGAGTACAACAGAACTGATATTGCAGGCAAAACCCTGAGGAAAATCCAATCAGGAAGTTCCTCTTATTTTGAAACCGTTGTCTTCCTATGCACCCCTATTGGCCATTGAAATGGATATCAACCAGATTCCTTTTTCTACATATTCCCTTAGGTGTCTACAGCATTTTGACATAGTTTCACGCCTTTATGTTGAAGAATGAGCGTAAACGACTACATTGCGTAAGCGGCCAGCTGAGGGCTCTCAGAGTGATTCTTGCGTAAAAGACAGAGGTAGTCATTTTTCCTCTTGCTCCTTCTGAAAAGCCAATTGTCCCGGTTGATATATTATCGAATAGATAGGTATTTTGGGTATACAAATTATCTTTATGGAACTGTCTAACTGGGAGTCTCGTGAGTGAAAACATCTGAAGCTCAAAGGTAAACTAATAATTTGATTGCTTTTCTGATTTTCGTAACTAAGCTTCCTGCTGCTAGCTGGACATAATGCTATGCTAGGCTATCGATAAACTTACACAAACGCTTGTCTTGCTTTGGCTGTAAAGCATCATTTCAAAATCTGAGATGACAGGGTGATTAACAAAAAGCTAAGCTGTGTTTCACTATATTTCACTTGTGATTTCATGAATATGAATATTTTCTATTAATATTTTTTGACCGTTGCGCTATGCTAATTAGTGTAGTTGATGACAATTCTCCCGGATCTGGGATGGGTAGTTCCAAGATAGGGGCTGAGTTCAAAAACGACAAACCTCAGATTTCCCACTTCCTGTTTGGATTTTTTCTCAGGTTTTTGCCTGCCATATGAGTTCTGTTTCTACTCACAGACATCATTCAAACAGTTTTAGAAACTTCAGAGTGTTTTCTATCCAATACTAAAAATAATATGCATATATTAGCATCTGGGACTGAGTAGGAGGCAGTTCACTCTGGGAATGCTATTCATCCAAAGTGAAAATGCTGCCCCCTATCCCAAATAAGTTTTAACCCCTTTTTGGTTACTACATGATTCCATGTATTATTTCATAGTTTTGATATCTCACTATTATTCTACAATGTAGAAAATAGTTTAAAAAACAAATTCAACCCCTGGAATGAGTAGGTGTGTCCAAACTTTTGACAAGTACTGTATGTAAATGTGATTTTTCAGTATACATATTTTCTTCTCTCAAAAATGTCTACAAACCTGTTTTTGCTTTTTCCTTATGCGGTATTGTATGTCAATATTTTTTAGAATAAGGCTGTAACATAACAAAATATTCACCTATTAATGGGTAGAGAATCACTGGCAGTTATCTTTCCATGGAAATGTACTAACAGACAAAGCAGTGTGGGTACATGTAGAACTGCCTTGAAGAGAATGAATACAAAGGATGAAAGAATGACACCACGTCAGGCTGACCAAGAACAAGTGGATGGGTCTACTGAAAAATTACTTCAGAATGATATATGCGGTAAACAAGTGCCTAAGATGACTTACCCGCCATACAGGTTATATTTGGGAGAGTGAGGTACATTAGACTGTGTGATACGTATTGTTAGTATCCTCAAATAAAACAATTTTCTTAATAGAGAAGCTATAGAGAGAGATACCTAAACAAAAGCACTCATCTGGAACAAAGCCTGTCTTCAGCTGTCTATGTTTTCTCTATCTCACTCATCTGTTTCATCTACCATTCTCCTGTAGTTTTATCCTTCCTGATGTCACTCAAGAGCCTCAAGGCTTGCATCTGAACAGAGGGAAAAGTTGGAAAAGAGAAGTTGGAGAAGTGCTACTACATTATAGTTTTGTTTTCATGTTTCACAGGTATGCAACAGAGAGCCAGGAACACCAGACCAAACCCATGTACATAGGATGATTAAAATTAATACCTGACAGCTGATGGAAAGGAAAATAACAGTAGGGAAAGTGTGTTACCTACAGATGTAGCATCTTCATTTGGTCACTTTTGTAGCTGAGAATTTTCCTGCACAGCAGAAAATGTTAATTTGTAGTGTATTCAAGTTTTAAAAAGGTTTCAAAAGTCTGTAATTTCCACTTCAAAATGTCTGTCATTAATTATAATACACATAATAACTCACATTTCCTGTTGGTGAATGATTATTTTCCTGCTGTAACAAACTGGCTCAAATTAAGATTCTACATCTGTAAGAGATGATCACAAAGCAGGTGTTTGACTAATTACAGGGCTGTTTCAAATGCTCCCATGTGGAGACATCATGAAGGCTTAATATATCCTCAACACAACAGCAACTACATACACCTGCTATTGTGGTGTCACTACACATCTTCAAACGATGCCATCCCATTGGTCTGTTAGGGAGCTCCCACAGGGTCATGCTGGTTTACTGAAGAGTGACATGGACATGGTCAGGCTGCCTGCCCCAGTTTGCCATGGCGGTGTGTTACAGCCAATTTATGCTTGATCCGAAAATGTGGTCGGAGGCGTCGTATGGATGGTGTGACACAATTGCGGAGCCTCCAAAGGCACGCTAAGACTAAATTGAGCTCTGTACCGCATTGCTGTGCACCTCAAATTTTACAGCAATGCAGAGGGCTCCGTATTGCGCCGCATTTACATGGTCGTTTGAGGTAGGTGAGGGCGGGAGGTCCTGTATAAACACAAACACCTCCGCCCATGGGACGTACCTCGCCCATTCTCCTGGCCGGTCTTAGCAATATGACCGCAGAAACCTACCCACATCCTGGTTCACTCTCTCCACATGCCCATTGCTCTCGGGGTGAAAATCTGAGGTCAGGCTGATCGAGAACCCCAGACACTCCATGAATGCTCTCCAAACTCGGGATGTGAACTTGACCCGAAGAAGGTAGTGTATGGGCACACTGGATCAATTTGTCACGAACACTAAGCGGCACATACTTACGACCCACTGGACACTGTGGGGGAGCGGGTTCCAACCATGACGCCCGCTCGATGTCCGCTTCCACCTCTCATACCACCGGTGTCACCAGACATGAAGCTGGACGTATGGGAGTGGGATCGATGGCCTCTGTGTCATAGAGACGGGACAGCGCGCCGGCCTTAGTGTTAAGGGAACCTGGTCTATAGGAGATGGTGAACCTAAAACAGATGAAAAATATGGCCCACCTTGCCTGAAGAGGATTCAGTCTCCTCGCTGCCCAGATGTACTCCAAATTACGGTGGGCAGTCCAGATGAGTAAAGGCTGTATAGCCCCCTCAAGCCAATGTCTCTCCACCTTCAGAGCTTTATCCACAGCCAGCAACTCCCGGTCCCCCACGACATAGTTTTGCTCCGCCGGACCGAGCTACCTCAGGAAAAAAGCGCAGGGCGGGGCTTCTGTGGCGTGCCCGGGCGCTGTGATAGCACGGCTCCAACCCCAGCCTCGGACGCGTCCACCTCCACTATGAACGCCAAAGAGGGGTCCGGATGAGCCAATACGGGAGCATCGGTAAACAGCACCTTCAGATGACTAAAAGCTCTGCCCTCCTCCGCTGACCACCGCAAACGCACCGGCCCCACTTTCGGGCAGTGAGGGAATGGGAGCAGCCACCTGGCCAAAACCCCGGATAAACCTCCGGTAGTAATTGGCAAACCCTAAAAACCGCTGCACCTCCTTTACCTTGGTAGGAGTCGGCCAATTACGCACGGCTGCAACGCGGTCTCATTCCATCACCACCCCAGATGCGGAAATGCGATACCCCAGGAAGGAAACAGCTTGTTTAGAGAACACAGATTTCTCAGCCTTGACGTACATGTCATGCTCCAACAGTCGCCCAAGTACCTTGCGCACCAGAGACACATGTTGTGTGTGTGTTGGAATAGATCAGAATGTCATCGATATACACCACCTGCCCGTGCAGGTCCCTGTGAATCTCGTCTATGAAGGATTGGAAGACGGCTGGAGAATTCTTCAATCCATACAGCATGCCAAGGTACTCATAATGGCCAGATGTGGTACTAAACGCGGTCTTCCACTCATCTCTCTCCCGGATACGCACCAAGTTATACGTGCTCCTGAGATCCAGTTTTGTGAAAAAGCACGCTCCGTGAAATGATTCCACCGCCGTATCGATTAGAGGTAGTGGGTAACTAAACCCTACTGTGATGAAATTTAGACCTCGATAATCAATGAACTGACACAGACCTCCCTCCTTCTTCTTCACAAAAAAAGAAACTCGAGGAGACGGGTGACATGGAGGGCCGAATGTACCCTTGTCCCAGAGATTCAGTGACATATGTCTCCATAGCCACTGTCTCCTCCTGTGACTGCGGGTACACGTGACTCCTGGGAAGTGCGGTGTTTACCTGGAGGTTTATCGCGCAATCCCCTCGTCGATGAGGTGGTAATTGGGTCGCCCTCTTTTTACAGAAGGCGAAATCTGCATATTCTGAGAGAATGCGCACAATGGAAGCCTGGTCTGGACTCCACCGTCGTTGCACCGATGGAAACTCCTTTATACCTACCTGAACACTCCTCTGACCACCCCTTTAGAGCCCCCTGTTTCCATGAAATCTGAGGATTTTGAATTGCCAACCAGGGAATCCCCAGCACCACTGGAAACGCAGGTGAATCAATAAGGAAGAGACTAATCCGTTCCTTACGACCCCCCTGCGTTACCATGTCCAATGGAACCATGGCCTCCCTGACCAGCCCTGACCCCAACGGTCAACTATCTAGGGAGTGCACGGGGAAGGGTTGGCCTATCTGCACTAGCGGAATCCCTAATCTAAGAGCGAGTCCGCGATCCATAAAACTCCCAGCAGCACCTGAATCGACTAGCGCCTTATGCTGGAAAGAGGGAAAAAAACTCAGGAAAAGAGATTAGTATGAACATGTGACCAACAGGGAGCTCTGGGTGAGTCTGGTGCTGACTCACCTGGGTGTCCGAGAAGTGCTCTGCCTGGCCTCTCGACTACCAGACGAGCTCCTCCAGCACCGATCGGCAGTGTGCCCTCTCCGACCACAACTGGTGCAGGAGGAAACTCCTCCTCCGGTTCCCCTAGATGTGCCCCCCCCCCCTCCATGGAGGGCTGGGGTGGTGGAACAAACTTGACCCGCTCTGGACGCCCGCGGGCAGCTATGTCGATGAGCTCGTCCAGGGTGAGGGTGGCGTCCCGACAAGCTACCTCCCTGCGGACGTCCTCCCAGGGGCTGCACTGGTAGTGGTCCATTAGGGCCCTGTCGTTCCACCCCGCTCCAGCGGCTAGGGTCCAAAACTCCAGCGCGAAGTCCTGCGCGCTCCTTGTCTCCTGCCAAAGGTGGAACAGCCGTTCACAGGGTTCTCAGAGTAGTTGTCCCTTGCGGAGTGTGGACTTCCCAGACCACGTTGGCCCACTCCAGGGCTCTGCCCGTCAGACAGGAGACGAGGATGCTCACACTCTCCTCTCCAGAGGGATTCGGGAAGAAAGAATTCAGCTGGAGCAAGAATTCCTTGCACCCGGCAGATGTTCCATCATACTCCCTCGGGGTGCGAGCCGAAGAGCGCTGGGTCCGGACGCCGCCGGAGAAGCAGGTAGAGCAGGCGGTGGAGGAGCTGGAGACGAGGTAGGGAGGCCACTCCTCTCCCATCTGGCCATTCTCTCCATCGCCGTCCCTATTCGGTGTAGGATGGCCGTGTGATGGAGGACACGCTCTTCCATGGATGGGTTGGGGGGGTGCAGCTGCTCCTGCTGACACCATGCTTATGGTGCGGGCTTCTGTCACGTTAGCCAGGAGTTGTGAGTGTGGAGTCAGGCGCAGAGAGCAAAGGTTCCAAATGAGACGTGTTTATTCCAAATGGGTCAAGCCAAAAACAACAGGCACGGTGACCACAAAAACAGGACAGCAAACAATCCTTACAGGAACACAAACATTCACTGACAGAAAATAAACAAGCCCACACAAAAGCAGGCAGGCCCTGAAGGCTTCAATAGCCCGGAATTAACAACAAACAATGTACAGGTGAAAACAATCAAGACAAAACCAACAGAAAAGGGAAAAGGAATCGGTGGCAGCTAGTAGACCGGTGACGACGACCGCCGAGCGCCGCCCGAACAGGTAGAGGAGCCACCTTCGGTGGAAGTCGTGACACAAACTCACTTCCTTGACAACTTTCTCCACAAGAAGTATGAATGCCCTGACTTCTGCGGATGCCGTATCACCATAAATGCCGCATGGCCAATGCAGAAATCGGAATGATCATGCAGAGCTTTTAACCCTTGTGTGGTGTTCACGTTTTTGTAATTCACCCAATGTTCGCAGGTCTGATGGACCCACAACATTATTGGTTTTAAAACAATACAGCCATAACAATTTAAGTAAAAATACTTCATACTTGTCACGTTCTGACCTTTATTTCCTTTGTTTTGTATTCATTATTTAGTTTGGTCAGGGCGTGAGTTGGGGTGGGCAGTCTATGTTTGATTTTCTATGATTTGGGGATTTCTATGTTTTGGCCTAGTATGGTTCTCAATCAGAGGCAGTTGTCATTAGTTGTCTCTGATTGAGAATCATACTTAGGTAGCCTGGGTTGCAATGTTTGTTTGTGGGTGATTGTCTATGCTAGTGGCTTGTGTCAGCACAGGTCTCATTTGTAGCTTCACGGTCGTTATTGGTTCATTGTTTTTGTATGTATTGTTCAGTATTTTCTTTAATTAAATATTCACTATGAACACATACCACGCCGCATTTTGGTCCTCTGATCCTTCTCGCCTCACCTCTTCAGATGAAGAGGAGGAAGATCATGACAATACTTAGATGTTGACTTGTTTAAAATTACAAGCAATATAGACAACATATGGTTAATATTTGCCATATACCTAATCAAGACATCAAATCAAATCAAATCAAATGTATTTATATAGCCCTTCGTACATCAGCTGATATCTCAAAGTGCTGTACAGAAACCCAGCCTAAAACCCCAAACAGCAAGCAATGCAGGTGTAGAAGCACGGGTGGAATAAATCATGTTTATCTTGAACTAATATAAAGTAAACAAGGTTTTCATCACTTGATGTTTATTGCTTTGAACTGAACAAATTGGAAGGACATATTTTACGTACAGTATTTTATGGATACGATAAATGAACCCCATTGAACACAAATTAAGGCCGGTCTACACACCACATGAGGGACAGAGTTTTACTGTGTGTGTGTTGAAAATGTATTTATTGCACTTGATGCATGTGTACTGTGTCTTCTTGGGTACTCACACATTGCAGCACTTCTTCTTGTTGCTACCGACTGCAATCTAGACTGATGAAAACACTTAGTTCAGAAATTTGACTAACATCTCACTCACATATATAGTTACAGCAGGCCAATGTAGGAGAGTGTGACACACACATGCAACAACATCAGTCACACTTACTTCCGGTATTGGAGTTGTTGGTTCTGTAGGTCCGGCGGATGGGGCACCAGCATCCTCCTCCTGTATCCCCCTCACAATAGCTGCAGAAGCTGGGGTCCTTGGGATATGTTGCCTCCTCTGGATTTGAGGTCTTGCCCAGCTCCACGCGAAAGAGCCATCTCCTCTGGAGCTTCCCTGTGTTACAATCTGGGTTCAACGTCATCCAGATGACAAATGTGTTGTACGCCGAGATGTCCAAGATGTTGAAGAATGTCACAAGTGGCCAGCGTAGGGTTCGTCTTTTGCATCTCTAGCATCTTTTTTTTTATGTTCCTGGCCATAGATTCTCCCATCCCTATGCAGCTTACTCATAAGTACCACATTTTTGCCTTTCTTTGGCACATAGGGCACTAGGGATGTGTCGACCGTGAATACAATACAGGAATTGATAGGCCTGTTCCGTGTATTCAACAACTGAGGTGGGAGCTCTGGCTTGTTTTTTCGTACTGTTCCTACCATCGTCAGCTTCCTCTTGAGGAGCTCCTGTCCCAGCTTGTGCGAAGTAAAAATGTTTTTGCATGTGATGTTGTGGCTATGGAGTTCCCATATACACGTTCCTAGGAAATACACTTGCAAGTTCCACACATATGATGAAGCAGCAACACAGGCAGCCCTATTCTTCATTCCATATTTTGCGGGTTTAGAATGTATGAAGGGGCAGCGGCCCTAATTGGTAAAAGACCAAGTCCATACCACTTAACCAGCATTGCTACCACAGCATTCTGCAGCGATACACCATCCCATCTGTTTTGCGCTTAGTGGGACTATCATTTGTTTTTCAACAGGACAATAACCTAACTCACCATCAGGCAGTGTAAAGGCTATTTGACCAAGAAGGAGAGTGATGGAGTGCTGCATCAGATGACCTGTCCTCCACAATCAACCAAACTCACTCCAATTGAGATGGTTTGGGATGAGTTGGACCGCAGAGTGAATGAAAAACAGCCAACAAGCGCTCAGTATATGAGGCAACTTCTTCAAGACTTTTGGAAAAGCATTCCAGGTGAAGCTGTTTGAGATAATGCCAAGAGTGTGCAGAGCTGTCAAATATAAAGAACCTCTAATTATTATTTGTTTAATCATTTTTTGGTTACTACAGTACATTCCATATGTGTTATTTCATGGTTTTGATGTCTTCACAACTATTATACAATGTAGAAAATTTTAAAAAATAAATACAAACCCTGGAATGAGTAGGTTCTTCCGAACTTTTCACCAGTACCGTATCTTTTATCAAATTTCCCCTAATGTTAGAGCCCATCTCCTCTTTCTCTCTCTATTGTTACTTCATTCCTTCCTCGCTTTCAACAGTTAAATGAAATACTTTTCGTTGTCCTCATCTTCATCTCCAATGACATGCTTGCATAATATAGGACTAGATTTAGATGCAGATGGCTTTCACTTATCTTTACGAAGACTGAATAGTCATGGGTCTGAATAAATAACTGCTATAGCCTACCGCCATCGCGCTGTCGCTCTTCTTTCAAACTACCCGTGAGTTCTATTTGCTGCTATTTAACATTCAGCAAACAAGAGTTTGCATCCCTCTTTAGGGTATTGGCATAAGAAATGCAACCAAAATAAGTCCAGCAAGCTATTCTAATCTAGCTTTTCCTGCATCGGACTCCAAGGTCTAAGGAGCGTTTTTTACGGAGAGATGCCAGCAGAGGACAGAAGCTTAATATGCATAACCCATCCTTCATTAGCTAAATATAAGGCTAATATGGCATTGAATGTATTACCTGTAAGAGGAAGGCTAGGACATCTCTATATATATATACAGTTGAAGTCAGAAGTTTACATACACTTAGGTTGGAGTCATTAAAACTTGTTTTTCAACCACTCCACAAATGTATTGTTAACAAACTATATTTTTGGCAAGTCGGTTAGGACTTCTACTTTGTGCATGACACAAGTAATTCTTCCAACAATTGTTTACAGACAGATTATTTCACTTATAGTTTACTGCATCACAATTCCAGTGGGTCAGAAGTTTACATACACTAAGTTGACTGTACCTTTAAACAGCTTGGAAAATTCCAGAAAAGGATGTCATGGCTTTAGAAGCTTCTGATAGGCTCATTGACATCATTAGAGTCAATTGGAGGTGTACCTGTGGATGCATTTCACAACCTATCTTCAAACTCATTGCCTCTTTGCTTGACATCATGGGAAAATCAAAAGAAATCAGCCAAGACCTCAGAAAAAAAATTGTAGACCTCCACAAGTTTGGTTCATCCTTGGGAGAAATTTCGAAACGCCTGAAGGTACCACATTCATCTGTACAAACAATAGTATGCAAGTATTAACACCATGGGACCACGCAGCCGCCATACCACTCAGGAAGGAGACGCGTTCTGTCTCCTAGAGATGAATGTACTTGTGCGAAAAGTGCAAATCAATCCCAGAACAACTGCAAAGGACCTTGTGAAGATGCTGGAGGAAACAGGTACAAAAGTATCTATATCCACAGTCCTATATCGACATAACGTGAAAGGCCACTCAGCAAGGAAGAAGCCACTGCTCCAAAACCGCCATAAAAAAAAGCCAGACTGCGCATGAGGACAAAGATTGTACTTTTTGGAGAAATGTCCTATGGTCTGATGAAACAAAAATTGAACTGTTTGGCCATAATGACCATCGTTATATTTGGAGGATAAAGGGGGAGGCTTGCAAGCCGAAGAACACCATCCCAACTGTGAAGCACGGGGGTGGCATCATCAAGTTGTGGGGGTGCTTTGCTGCAGGAGGGACTGGTGCACTTCCCAAAATAGGTGGCTTCATGACGAAGGAAAATTATGTGGCTATATTGCAGCAACATCTCAAGGAATCTGTCAGGAGGTTAAAGCTTGGTCGCAAATGGGTCTTCTAAATGGACAATGACCCCAAGCATACTTCCAAAGTTGTGGCAAAATGGCTTAAGGACAATAAAGTCAAGGTATTGTAGTGGCCATCACAAAGCTCTGACCTCAAACTTATAGAAAATGTGTGAGCAGAACTGAAAAAGTGTGTGTGAGCAAAGAGGCCTACAAACCTGACTCAGTTACACCAGCTCTGTCAGAAGGAATGGGAGAGAGATTAAAGTAGATGTCACGTGTCAAAATTTTGATTGATGACCCTATGTGAACCTATGTGAACGCTATGTGAACCCTATGTAGTGATGACGTGTGCATGTCTTCTGGTCAGGCAAGCCTGGTTAGGTGGGGGCTATGGGTTGAGTAAGGGTCCATTTGACAGGCCGTTAATGATTGATGACCCAAGCCTGATAGGCAAGCCTGGTTAGGTGGGGGCTATGGGGTGAGTAAGGGTCCATTTGACAGGCCGTTAATGATTGATGACCCAAGCCTGATTTATGACCCTATGTAATGATTTATGACCCTATGTCATGTAGAAGGGTGCATGCCCAGGGGTGTTGTTGGGGTTGAGTAAGTGACCATGTGTCAGGTCAACCTGTTACTGTTTCTCACGGTTTTGGTTGGTTAATGCCCCTTATAAAGCGCCTGAACAATACCTGTTTAAGACTGTACATGATAACCCCCCTGAATATTAAACAAAAATGACACCTATGCCAATTTTAGGGATGTTATGCTCGGCTTGTCATGAACCCAGTGACCAAAGCCTTGAAGAAGTTCTGTGTGAAGCTCCAGAATGTTTTAAAGGATTTTTGGGTACGAGTGAGGGCCACATGTCTTACATATTCCACCCGGAGGATTCTACGGTAAAGATATTCACAGACCGTGGACCCAAACCCCTTTATCCTGCAAAACCTGGGAGTTTTCCCCCGGCTCTGGGGATGAGAGAATGGCTAAACATCAGGCTGGCTCTTTGTAAAATTGAACAGGTCCTAAGTGTTACAAATGTGCCAGGATATGCGTTGGAAGAACAGGTCTGCGGCCGCAGTGATCTCAAGGCTCTAAGAATTGCTTCAATGGACTATAGCCCTGACAACAAAGTGACAATTTTAGCCTGTGACCTTTATGATAAGGCTAATGCTACAAAGTCTGTCAATTCTCCTGTAGCTTCCAGAGCACGCAAACATGTAAACTTTTTTATTCCTGTGTTTAGTTTTAAATGGGTGGATTATCCAATTTTCATAACACTTATGAATAAGCTGGACATTCTCTTCCAAAATGGGGAACAGTTAAAGCGCTGGGCGAGGCTTTCCTTGAGACAGAGTCAAGACCAAAAGGCCCGACGGAGGATCTACCCCTGGAGTGAAAACTTACCAAGTGTTGATGGACCTAGCAAGAGAGCCTTGCCTTTTGAGGGTGAACTCGACACGGACAATGGCGGTTGGTTGCATAAGCTCCCAGGATCTGTAAGAAAGGCATCGTAAAATACCTTAAGAATGTAAGGATATAAAATGTATGTACTAAATATTTTGAATGAAATAAATGGTTTTAAAATCAGAATCTCACCACGTTATGAACTCTCGCGTTTGTTCACTCTTAGCGCAGTCTGTCCCTGAGAAAAAACTTGCGGAAAAAGCCATGTGCGCGCGTATGTGCGTGAGGGAGTTTTCTGTAGTGGCTGTGTGTGTGTGTGTGTGTGTGTGTGTGTGTGTGTGTGTTTCAAAAACAGAAAAAGGGGGGGCGGGTTGTTTGTTAAAAAAATACCCTTGCATGCCTGGTGGGTCGTTTGAAACCAAGGTTTACACTAGCCTGCAAAACAGATGCCTACCCCCCAACAATAATATTGTGTCTTACGACTCCTAATCTTAAAGGCCTTTCATAAAACTATTTTTTTAGGTGGGCTAAAAAGTCATTCATCCCAGCGATGTCGAGAACAACCCACCCCCCATGCATCTAGGTGCTAGCACCCCGGAGATTTTAGAAGATCCAAAAGGATCCTAATGTTTAGACACACCCAATACCATGTGTTTGAAATGTGTCAAATATACCATGGGCGGGGGTATAGCCCGAAAAAAACGACAAACCCCAAATGCTATGTAAAAAATCATTCAGGGGTTTTTCTCTAGGTCGTAGGGTACAAAAGCGCTAGAAACCATGGGCAATGTTAGCAGCGTTTTAGTTCCGATGCAAACAGCACCTCCAGAAACTCCAAGAATCGTTATCGGACTGAAGCGTTAAAAAAGATAATCGGGGAAAACAGTCTAATGGATCTATCGCAAGGTGAGTTCTTGAAATAAATCTTTATTAGATTTGGTTGTTGTGGGGAATTGTTTGAAAAGCGTGGGATGTTATAGAAATATTAAACAATCATTAGGATCAGTATGCTTACCGTATAACAAGGCAATATTAGCTAAAGTGATTATAGCTTTAATATTGTCGAATGTTTTATAGATTCTGAAGCATTCACGCAGATACTCCGAGGTATAACTGAGCTCGAACCATCCAATGGGGCTCCGAAACAAAGTGCAGACAAACAAACGCCTGCCCTGAATTGTCAACGTAAGTAAGCTCCAAGAATTCCATACATAAAAATATTTATACCTTAAAAACAAAAAGTGTGGGCATCTTATATTAAAAGTTATTTTATATGTTTACAGAGGACCTAAAGCCTAGAAGGTTAAACGAGGCCCTATGGAGCCTGAACGGTTTCTGCGAAGCATATGACTACGAGACAATTCTGCCCTACTCCCAGGATGTATTTACACAAAAGCAGCGAACAGAGACTTTAAACGGCAGGTCAACTCCCCTTGGCCAGGACAACGTTGTCCCCCATATTTCTAAACACCAAAGGATAATTAGTGCTCAGATCCACAGTTCCGCTTCACCCGACAATTCTACTTGGCCGATATTCACGAGACGTCGTCCAAGGACTAGGTATGAATCAATTATATATTATTATTTATATATATTATTATTTTAATATTTATTATATTTTTTATGCCGGAATATGTTAAAACAAGGCCTAATGCTGTTTTTTTTTTTTTTTTTTTTTTTTTTTTTGTTTTTTTTCAGGCTCACCATCTACCGAACCTGCAGATGCTGTAATACAGGTTGAACAAAGACATCAGCCCCTGGTTGCAGAGCTTCTTCAGAAGCAGGCCCTCGTCAAAAAAGCCGAGGTTATTTAATTAGTGGGGGTGCTTTGCTGCAGGAGGGACTGGTGCACTTCCCAAAATAGGTGGCTTCATGACGAA
This sequence comes from Oncorhynchus kisutch, assembly GCF_002021735.2. Classification (NCBI taxonomy): domain Eukaryota; kingdom Metazoa; phylum Chordata; class Actinopteri; order Salmoniformes; family Salmonidae; genus Oncorhynchus; species Oncorhynchus kisutch. The sequence continues at coordinate 38,232,348 of NC_034177.2, forward strand.
GGAAAATTATGTGGCTATATTGCAGCAACATCTCAAGGAATCTGTCAGGAGGTTAAAGCTTGGTCGCAAATGGGTCTTCTAAATGGACAATGACCCCAAGCATACTTCCAAAGTTGTGGCAAAATGGCTTAAGGACAATAAAGTCAAGGTATTGTAGTGGCCATCACAAAGCTCTGACCTCAAACTTATAGAAAATGTGTGAGCAGAACTGAAAAAGTGTGTGTGAGCAAAGAGGCCTACAAACCTGACTCAGTTACACCAGCTCTGTCAGAAGGAATGGGAGAGAGATTAAAGTAGATGTCACGTGTCAAAATTTTGATTGATGACCCTATGTGAACCTATGTGAACGCTATGTGAACCCTATGTAGTGATGACGTGTGCATGTCTTCTGGTCAGGCAAGCCTGGTTAGGTGGGGGCTATGGGTTGAGTAAGGGTCCATTTGACAGGCCGTTAATGATTGATGACCCAAGCCTGATAGGCAAGCCTGGTTAGGTGGGGGCTATGGGGTGAGTAAGGGTCCATTTGACAGGCCGTTAATGATTGATGACCCAAGCCTGATTTATGACCCTATGTAATGATTTATGACCCTATGTCATGTAGAAGGGTGCATGCCCAGGGGTGTTGTTGGGGTTGAGTAAGTGACCATGTGTCAGGTCAACCTGTTACTGTTTCTCACGGTTTTGGTTGGTTAATGCCCCTTATAAAGCGCCTGAACAATACCTGTTTAAGACTGTACATGATAACCCCCCTGAATATTAAACAAAAATGACACCTATGCCAATTTTAGGGATGTTATGCTCGGCTTGTCATGAACCCAGTGACCAAAGCCTTGAAGAAGTTCTGTGTGAAGCTCCAGAATGTTTTAAAGGATTTTTGGGTACGAGTGAGGGCCACATGTCTTACATATTCCACCCGGAGGATTCTACGGTAAAGATATTCACAGACCGTGGACCCAAACCCCTTTATCCTGCAAAACCTGGGAGTTTTCCCCCGGCTCTGGGGATGAGAGAATGGCTAAACATCAGGCTGGCTCTTTGTAAAATTGAACAGGTCCTAAGTGTTACAAATGTGCCAGGATATGCGTTGGAAGAACAGGTCTGCGGCCGCAGTGATCTCAAGGCTCTAAGAATTGCTTCAATGGACTATAGCCCTGACAACAAAGTGACAATTTTAGCCTGTGACCTTTATGATAAGGCTAATGCTACAAAGTCTGTCAATTCTCCTGTAGCTTCCAGAGCACGCAAACATGTAAACTTTTTTATTCCTGTGTTTAGTTTTAAATGGGTGGATTATCCAATTTTCATAACACTTATGAATAAGCTGGACATTCTCTTCCAAAATGGGGAACAGTTAAAGCGCTGGGCGAGGCTTTCCTTGAGACAGAGTCAAGACCAAAAGGCCCGACGGAGGATCTACCCCTGGAGTGAAAACTACCAAGTGTTGATGGACCTAGCAAGAGAGCCTTGCCTTTTGAGGGTGAACTCGACACGGACAATGGCGGTTGGTTGCATAAGCTCCCAGGATCTGTAAGAAAGGCATCGTAAAATACCTTAAGAATGTAAGGATATAAAATGTATGTACTAAATATTTTGAATGAAATAAATGGTTTTAAAATCAGAATCTCACCACGTTATGAACTCTCGCGTTTGTTCACTCTTAGCGCAGTCTGTCCCTGAGAAAAAACTTGCGGAAAAAGCCATGTGCGCGCGTATGTGCGTGAGGGAGTTTTCTGTAGTGGCTGTGTGTGTGTGTGTGTGTGTGTGTGTGTGTGTGTGTGTTTCAAAAACAGAAAAAGGGGGGGCGGGTTGTTTGTTAAAAAAATACCCTTGCATGCCTGGTGGGTCGTTTGAAACCAAGGTTTACACTAGCCTGCAAAACAGATGCCTACCCCCCAACAATAATATTGTGTCTTACGACTCCTAATCTTAAAGGCCTTTCATAAAACTATTTTTTTAGGTGGGCTAAAAAGTCATTCATCCCAGCGATGTCGAGAACAACCCACCCCCCATGCATCTAGGTGCTAGCACCCCGGAGATTTTAGAAGATCCAAAAGGATCCTAATGTTTAGACACACCCAATACCATGTGTTTGAAATGTGTCAAATATACCATGGGCGGGGGTATAGCCCGAAAAAAACGACAAACCCCAAATGCTATGTAAAAAATCATTCAGGGGTTTTTCTCTAGGTCGTAGGGTACAAAAGCGCTAGAAACCATGGGCAATGTTAGCAGCGTTTTAGTTCCGATGCAAACAGCACCTCCAGAAACTCCAAGAATCGTTATCGGACTGAAGCGTTAAAAAAGATAATCGGGGAAAACAGTCTAATGGATCTATCGCAAGGTGAGTTCTTGAAATAAATCTTTATTAGATTTGGTTGTTGTGGGGAATTGTTTGAAAAGCGTGGGATGTTATAGAAATATTAAACAATCATTAGGATCAGTATGCTTACCGTATAACAAGGCAATATTAGCTAAAGTGATTATAGCTTTAATATTGTCGAATGTTTTATAGATTCTGAAGCATTCACGCAGATACTCCGAGGTATAACTGAGCTCGAACCATCCAATGGGGCTCCGAAACAAAGTGCAGACAAACAAACGCCTGCCCTGAATTGTCAACGTAAGTAAGCTCCAAGAATTCCATACATAAAAATATTTATACCTTAAAAACAAAAAGTGTGGGCATCTTATATTAAAAGTTATTTTATATGTTTACAGAGGACCTAAAGCCTAGAAGGTTAAACGAGGCCCTATGGAGCCTGAACGGTTTCTGCGAAGCATATGACTACGAGACAATTCTGCCCTACTCCCAGGATGTATTTACACAAAAGCAGCGAACAGAGACTTTAAACGGCAGGTCAACTCCCCTTGGCCAGGACAACGTTGTCCCCCATATTTCTAAACACCAAAGGATAATTAGTGCTCAGATCCACAGTTCCGCTTCACCCGAACAATTCTACTTGGCCGATATTCACGAGACGTCGTTCCAAGGACTAGGTATGAATCAATTATATATTATTATTTATATATATTATTATTTTAATATTTATATATATTTTTTATGCCGGAATATGTTAAAACAAGGCCTAATGCTGTTTTTTTTTTTTTTTTTTTTTTTTTTTTTGTTTTTTTTCAGGCTCACCATCTACCGAACCTGCAGATGCTGTAATACAGGTTGAACAAAGACATCAGCCCCTGGTTTCAGAGCTTCTTCAGAACAGCCCTCGTCAAAAAAGCCGAGGTATTTAATTAATGTATTGTTAATATATAGGCTTATATCTGAAATGTATTTGGCATTTTTAACATATTTTAGGGTTAATAACCTATTTTTGTATGTATTATTTTTATTTCAGACTCCTCACCGGCTTATAAACACAACGCACAAACATCGGAGGATGCCCAGACAAGCATCCCCGAGGAGGCTCCAAAGACACCAGTCAAGAAAACAGCGAAACCTGATGATGTCAAAGATTTAAATGACATTTCTGAGGTAGACGATTTGATGTTCTGTGAAGCTGCCAACCTTCTTGAATCGGCCAATTCTGTGGGGGAAACAGCAGATTCTGAAATAGACCAAGAACGTTTTTTCAAAGCGTTTACCCTGGGTTTAAAATCACGAAAGGCTCTACTCCAGAGGCGCATGTGTATTCTACTCGAGCATCAATACAATCAGGATGTGTCATTCTGGCGTAGCGAGCTACCCCGTATGTTAAAAAACATTAGGGCTAAAACAAGCAAATACCGCCGTTAAAAAACACACATGTAAACACACACACACACACATCCTTAATTAGACAGATGGCGCCCCCTATAGACCAAAGTGAGACAATTGAAACCCTCTTAGCCATGATCCCTACAGAGCTCCAAGATATAGTTAACCATATGAATGATTCGGGGGTAATTGACATAATGACAATAGATGAAAATCTATTATCCCAGATTCCCTCCGAACTCATAGACATTATTACACGTATGAATGAGTCAGGGCCTTCCGAGGAAAACATGTTAACACAGATTCCCGAAACCATCATATCTCTAATTACCCAGCTTAACGCGAGCCCTAGGTTTAATTCGGCCCCACAGACACCTCTAAGACAGCCTTTAACAACATTGTCCGAAGAGTCTGAAAGTCAATATGATGTTTTTGAACAGTTGGACAAATGTCTAGCAAATCTGGAGGGGGGCGGTCTTGAGATCAGTGTACAGAACGAGAGCGCTAGGTTTAATTCGGCACCCCAGACACCTATAAATCAGCCTTTAACACCAATGTCCGAAGAGTCTGAAACCCAATACGATGTTTTTGAACAGTTGGACAATTGCCTAGCAAATCTGGAGGGGGGAGGTCTTGATCGAAGTGTACATGTTTTGCGTCGAAATAAATTCAACAATATTGAGGTTCGCCAGTTTTTCAATTTCGCATGGGGGGGTCAGATTCGGGAATATGCTGTGTTTTACGTAATGCTTATGGACACTTTGAATGAACTGTTAGTGAGGATTAGAGATTATAGCGAACCTAGGGATCTCTTACAGTTGGAAATTTGTGGAGACAGTCTACAGAGCAAGGTATCGCTTATTTTACAGAATGGTGAAGCAGAGCTTGAACAATTTGTTAAACTGCTAGAACGCCTTGTTCAGTCAAATTTAAACGTGCTAGCAGATAGGACCCTCGAACTTGTAGTACAATTAGTACGACAACCACAAGGGGGCGGGGGTCAGAGACGAAAGCTCGAGAGTTTAATGCAGTCCGAAATCATAAGCAATAAAAGGGCCTATCTCATAAACGTTCACAATCCAGGTAATAAGCTATGTTTTGCCATAGGTTTGGCCCACTTACTCAGCCCAGGATGTACTGATCAAGCCGCGTTACAAAAAGCTCGAGAGCTACAAACTGCGGTGGGTCTCGGTATACAGGATGCTGTGGCTTTCTCAGACATAGTCAAATTTGAAAACTTTCTGAACATCAAGATTGTGGTTTTGTACCACAGTAGGGCTAATGACGCTCTCCTCAAGTTCCAAAATATACCCGAACCACATCCTAAGACTATGTACTTTTATGTGCAAAATGAGCATTACTATGCCGTAACTAACATCACAGCCTTTTTAGGCGCGCCATATGTCTGTCCAGCCTGTCATACCGGCTACACACGCATGGGGGGGCACTCGTGCCGTTACAACTGTTCAGTATGTCTGGATAAACATTGCCCTATGCAGCCGCTAAACTTGACCCCCTGTGCGGATTGTCACCGCACATGTCGTTCGGCCTACTGTTACGAAAAACACAAAACTGAAACATGGCATCCCAAGGCATGTAAATCTGTAAGCAGTTGTGACATTAACAAGAAATGTCCAAAATGTCATTGCAATTACAACCTTAAAATAGATAGCCCTAAACCTCATGTTTGTGGAATTATACACTGCCCAATCTGTAAAGGTCCTTTGAAAAGCAGAGACGCGGAAGCGGTTCAAGAAGTAACACATGAGTGTTACATTCAGCCCTTGGCTGAAGATGAACATACAGAGAAATATGTGTTTTATGATTTTGAGACAAATCAGCAATCAGGGGTTCATTTGCCTATTTTTGTGTCAACCATGACTTTCAAGGGTGAAAAATGGTCGGCCGAGGGACCCAATTGTGCCCGGCTCTTTCTAAAACATTTTAGAAAAGCCCAGTACAGAAACTTCACGTTTATAGCTCACAATGCTAGGGCCTATGACTCCTATCTGCTTCTGAACCCTTTGATACAGCAAGGCGTGGCACCCAGTGTCATAGCTCAAGGGAGTAAAATATTATGCTTTGTTGACCCCGCCTTCAAACAGAGATACATTGACAGCTTAAGCTTCTTACCCATGAGATTGGCTCAAATGCCAGAGGCCTTGGGTTTTGAAAACTCTGTCAAAGGCTATTTCCCTCATTTCTTCACATCTGAGGAGAATCTACATTATATAGGATCTTATCCAGCCCCCGAAATGTACGGGTGTGATCAAATGTCTCCCAAAGAGCGTGAGAGATTCATGACATGGTACGAGACCGTAAGACATGGCACTTTTGATTTCCATAAAGAGATGGAATCATACTGTGACAATGACGTTGTTATACTTCGTGAAGGATGCCTCAGATTCAGAGAAGAGGTAATCAAAGATGCGGGCATTGACCCCTGGAGCTGTACAACTATTGCATCAGCGTGCATGAAAACCTATCGTACACACTATCTAACTCCTGAATCTATAGCTATCCCATCGCCAGACAACTACCGACGCCAATTCAAGGCCTACTCTAGTGGTTCCATTCAATGGTTGGAGTACTTGGCCCAGGATAAATATATTTTTATCCAACATGCTTTGAATCGGGGGGAGAAGGCTTTTGGGCCTTACCATGTAGATGGATACACACAGATTGACGGGGTTGAGACAGTGTATGAGTACAACGGTTGTTTCTTCCACGGTTGTAAATTATGCTTTGTCCCCCACACCTTGTGTGTCCTAACCCAAAAGACTTTTGGGGAAATGTACCAAGAGTTTCAAGACAAACTGAATTCTTTAAAGGCTACTTACGGGTTAAAAGTTGTGGTTTTGTGGGAGCACGAATGGACAGCCCTCAAAAAGGCAGATCCTAGTGTTAAGGCCTTCCTTACCCATTATGACCCTCCAGAGCCCCTGGAACCGCGACAGGCCTTGTTTGGAGGCCGGACCAATGCTTTGACATTGCGTTATGTAGCTCAACCCGACGAGACAATAGGCTATGTAGATTTTACATCCCTATATCCTCATGTAATGAGTTCCTCATTCTATCCTATAGGGCATCCTGAAATTATTCACAGCGACTTTGACGAACCCCAAAATTATTTTGGTTTAATCAAAGCGACTGTCTACCCTCCTAGGGGGCTGTTTATACCTGTGTTGCCTTACAAGGGTCCTAAAGGAAAACTTTTCTTTCCCCTTTGTCGCACATGCTGTGAAAACCACAACCAGGAAAACCCCTGTGATCACACAGATCAAGAAAGAGCCCTGACCGGTGTATGGGTCACTGTAGAATTCTCTAAGGCTTTAGAGAAGGGGTATCGTGTGGCCAAAATCTTTGAAGTGTGGAACTTTTCCAGGAAATCAGACACACTTTTTAAAGAGTACATCAAAACCTTCTTGAGATGCAAGCAGATGGCTTCAGGCTATCCTGCATCGGTCACAGATCAAGAAAGTAAAGACCAGTACATTCAAGACTACCATGACAGAGAAGGCATACTTCTTGACCCTGACAGAATAGAGGTCAACAAAACCAAAAGAAATGTGTCGAAATTGTACTTGAACTCCCTTTGGGGGAAATTAGCGCAGAGATGCAATATGCTAACAACTTCGATCATTAAAGACCCCGAAGAATTTTTGGAATTTGTTTTTTCGGACCAATACGAAATTTCACATTTTTCCTTCTTGAGTCAAGACATTGCCTTGGTGCAATGGAGGCGCCACCAAAAGTGGGTTCTACCCCCGGGTAATGTAAATGTGTTTCTTGCAGCATTTACCACAGCCTATGGCCGCCTTGAACTGTACACCCTCATGGAACAGCTTCAGAGGCGGGTTCTTTACCACGACACAGACTCTGTGGTCTATGTAAGCAAACCGGGGGATTGGACCCCCCCACTTAGCAACTATCTTGGGGGTTTAACGAGTGAACTCGAAGAGGGTGACCATATTACAGAATGGTCCTCATGTGGTCCAAAAAGCTATGCTTTTAGGACTAAAGCCAATCACGTGGTGTTGAAAGCCAAAGGCGTGACTCAAAACTATGAAAATGCACCGCGTGTAAACTTGGAATCAATCACGCGCTTGGTCGAGGGGTTCGTAAAGGACAAGAATAGTGACTTGGAGATTTTGAGCTCCTACAACAAAATAGTGAGGGATAAAAAGGGGTTCCATCTAAGAAACGCACCACTCACTAAAAGATTCAGGGTAGTCTATGACAAGAGACAGCTATTGCCTGACGGTACCACATTGCCCTTTGGCTACTGACTTATGCTACAAGCCCCAGTGTGTCTTAAAGCTTAAGATATTATGACTGCTGTCGAGGGTTTTGACCCCTGGCTACAATTGCCTTTTTCAGCATTAATTGCAGGCCCTTCAAACAGTGGTAAAACTTTTTTTGTAAAAAGTATTTTAGAGAATTCTGAACATGTGTTATCTCAAAAGCCTGACAATATTGTATGGTGTTATTCATGTTACCAACCTCTGTATGATGAATTATTGAAGACAATAAAAATCAAGTTTGTTGAAGGAATACCCGATTCTCTGTCTGATGATGAACTTCTCCCCCCACATGTAAATAATCTGCTGGTTTTGGACGATATGCTATTTGCTGGTAGCGAACACCCTGAAATTGCACGAGCTTTTACCCAATATACTCATCATAGAAACCTGTCCGTGCTTTACTTGGTCCAGAATGTGTTTCACCAAGGTAAAAATAGTCGGACCATTAGCTTGAATGCCAACTACATGGTATTGTTTAAAAATCCTAGAGACAAACTGCAAATTAGCACTCTAGCTCAGCAGATGTACCCTGGACGGAAATCATACTTTATGGAGAGCTATGAGGACGCTACCAAAGAGCCATTTTCTTATTTAATCGTGGATTTAAAAGCAAATACTCCAGAACACCTTAGGCTACGTACAGGGCTGTTTCCGGGGGAGAGGCCTGCTGCATACCTTCCTAAAAAGTAAACGCTATGTCTCTGCATTTAAAAAGAAACCTCCCCCTCTTGAGAAGGCTAGTAGGTTCTACAGCTAAAGAACGGAAGGCCATCTTGGGTCGCTGTTCTTCAGATCTCATATTAGCCCTATGTGAGATTGCTTTGAATCTTCTCAAAGGACGCATTCCACTCACCCTGAACCAATTGAAAAAATTAAGGAGACAAAAGACAGCGATCAAACTCTTTGCCAATAAAAGGGCCAGTCTTCAAAAGAAAAGACATAGTATACAACAGTCTGGGGGTTTTCTTCTACCTTTACTCAGTATAGCCGTGCCCTTCATCACCAGCCTTATTGCGGCCAGACGTGGTGGTTGAACACGTGGTGTGATGGCCACTAAAATGTACTTGGTGCCTCAACAAGAGTTGGATAGACTTAAAAAACAAATGCAGGGTCCTGAAGATATCAGACAAACAGCGGAAAATGATTTGGATACGGCCATGAAGGATGTTTTGAACCGAAAAGGATTGAACCCCTATGATAAGATTCAAAAATACACAAACCTAATGCAAAGGTATTTGACTCGGGTAAAGCAAGGGGAGAGAGAGACTAACCATTTAACCCTTTCCCTACCGGACCCTTTAACAGATGTCGAACCTAACGATAGCCATGCCCCTGTAAGGCCTGTACCGTCGATCTTACCTAGTGGAGATAATATGTCGGGTGAAGCTCAAATGCCATTTGAAGATAAAGTTATGCATGACCTACTGACACATGTGCCTTTACGTAACAGGAAGAATGTTAAATACATTATGAACAAGATAAAAGACTCAAAGGGGATAGCTGCTTGGAACGACTCTGGAGAGTTTATCCTTCAGGGCTCTGTGGTTAGGGGGTCCCATATGCAGGACTTGCTTAAAAGTACCACGGCTGCCCACAAGGTTGCTGATGACCGAAGGCCTCCCGGCTGGCGTCAGTTTCTTAAGGCCCTGGCAATCCTCAACATCCCCCTCTCCGGTGTACCCAACCATAAGCTTCGTCAACAGATTCAAGCTTTAAAACAAAAGCCTTCAACGAGATACAGCACCAACGACACCGGCCCCATATGAAAGCGATGATGCTAACTCATTTACTCCCATGAACGTCTCAGGACCTTTTCCTAAACCCGATCTCTCGGCGTGGTTAGACTTTTGAAAATGACTTTTGAATGACTATGATTAAATTAAAAAAAAAAATATTTGAAAAATAAGCAAGTTAACATTTGTGGCATTCTTGAAACATATGACGTGAGCATACGCCTTGATTACGCGTTCTTAAAGGACACACATTTGAACACTTTTGATATTTTCTAACAAAACAAGATACAAGGTTATCATTACTTCTTAAATCATCCTTATAAAGAGACATAACATCTTCAAAAGAAACTCCCCGGGCTCTTTGGCACAGGTAAAATACACAGTGGTGACCGCATGTAGTGGAAAGGTTATCTTGCACTTGTTTGATGTTGTAGTAGATCTTTGTACCGTTTAGGGTCAAAAAATCTTTAATAGATTTAGGGAAATGTGAAAAACCGGGGGGAAAGCCATAGGAATCAAAAAAAGTTGAGATTTTTCGTCCACCTTCCTGTTCTAATGTCATAGCTAGCCAATGTTCACCAGGCATGTGTTTAGGATGGGTATTGACAATAAACATTGCAGGCCTCTCAGACCATATCTCCATAGGTAATTCATCACAAGCCAACACTCCACAAAATTGTTTTCCAATCAAGCGGCTCATGAGCCCGTCCAACTCTTGGGTATTCATGTCTTTGTTCAAAGGTCCTTAATAATAATCCACTAAGACCTGTCTTCGGGCATTCACTTCCAAGATTGAATCAGAGCATGCGTAAACAATCATGCTAACTGTACAGGCTAAAGGTGTACGGAAACGCATTTCCAGCCTGCGGTTACCTTGGGACACCACAGACAGATTTCCTGAGGTGTCATCATCAGGTGATAAATTGAAAGCATACAATGTGTAACCCTCTGCAAAATCATTTCTGTCAATAGGTAAAGAGAGATCTTTTAGATGTCGCCCTGTAGCCAGGAATAGATTGTAAAATTCTCGCACAGATATGTTGTTATTAAATTGTGGTTGGAAAGCCTTCGCCGGAACCTGACGTCCGTCCTGACAGAGCGCTACATACTCTGCATTGAAGTGCTGAAAATTAAAGTTTTTTTTATCTAAACTGCCCGTATTAGAGGCGTGATCAACCAGACCTATAACCACATATCTAGGTAAAGGGCCTAGAAATAGGTTTTCTTGACTGCAGATTCTACTGCCCACAGGTATGCTAAAGGTTTTCATGGTAATTCTTTGGAGAGGGTAAAGGGCATTTCCTTTCATCAAAGCATGTGAGTGACCCAGGCGCACGGCCGGAGATACAGATACTTTTTTAATAAAAAGGGTTGCCCCCAACACTTTCAAACTAAAATCCCCGTCTTGGGGAGACATCAGGCAAAAATCATCCTTGGCCCTGGTTAATTTTAATCTTAAATCAACCGAATTTAAGAGTAACCGTTCTTGAAAGAAAATGTCAGAGTGTATAGGGCCTAGCAAATGAAACTCTCGAGATTCGGCGCAGTAGCGAGCTCGTGCCGCTAGTCCTTTGTTTGCACCGGTGGAAGGGTCTGTCGATTCCATAGAGGCTCCTGCAGTATCCTTGCTAAACAGCCCGGCGCTAAATTGGGTTTTGAGAGTGTCTTCGGAGTAGTTTAGTAAACACTCCATGATGGCTCTATAAGGGTATGTAGCGCTGCTTTGACTGATTAGGCGTTCACCCAAAGTCACATCAACTTGGGAGAAAATGGTGGCCAAGGGGTAATTAATGAGACTCACTTTGGCATCGTCTGCAATATTAGACCCATCTCTTTTGGTCACTTTTAGACGTAAATGCACCAAGGTGTTGTTGAGGTCCAGATAGTTGTCACCATGGCCTGGTATGAAAAATTCGATAGGCCCGTTATCGGTAATAGCAGAGAGAGGGGCTATCTCCACATAACTGGATCTATCTATTGAATGCTGCGTTAACGGTGCCGTGAAAAGATCAAGTTCTGTCTTTATAGCTTCAGAGGACATTCGATGTAAAAGAGCCATGTCACTTATTCTTTTAGAAAATACTTCCTAGTATTCTTTTAGCCTGTTTTGGTACAGACCTCCTCACTTTACCCCGTCTTTGACTTACTGAGGTTCTTTTAACAGTTAACCGCCGCTTTTTAGGTGCAGGTCTACGCCTTAAACCAGGGGGTCTCTTTTTTGGCCTTCGAGACAATATCATAAGCCCCGAGCCTTCTTGATGCTCCACCTCTGGTGACGCCCTTCGGGTCATAGCATTGGCTACAACCTCACTTACTATATTTTTAGCCGCTGATTTTAAATGTGGTTTGGCTATGCTGAAGCCTCTCTTCATAAACGGTAAAACCATCCTGAAGAGGTTACGGAATATACCTCCTATCCCCGAACCATACATTGTCGGCGCTCCATGATATCCTGGTAGTCCATTACCCACTTGATCCACATAGTATGAAACATAACGGTTAGGGTCGAGCTGATGGTGCTCCATAACACTTTTATTTGTATTATGTTTATAAATATAATACAGCTATTATATATGTAGAGAGGTTTTGGTGGGTCTAAAGTGGAGTTTTACAATCGTTTTACCATAAGTAAATTCAATGTTTTCGTTCTGATCCGTTTTAAGCTCAACCAGAATGTTTTCAATATAGTTCTTGCTGACATGTACGTAGTGCGGCTTGTCATAATTGACAGTGACGATGTCCCCATCCTTGCCGTCTATATGAACTGTTCGCAGGAGGGGCACACAGCTGTCTCCGACCCTTTGATAGGTTATGATGTCGGTATAGACAAATATGTTGTAAAAGCCTGCATGTATATCCGCAGGGAATGGGAATAATTTATCGTTCACATACGTCCATTTATTGGGACCCATCCCCAACATGTAGGATAAATTACCGCTGGTCTTTATACCTCCGTTAGCAGGCCCTGAGATTTGTATCCTTTTATGGATTGGATTGTAGAATAGGAATATTTCCATCTTGTTCAGGGTTAGGTGTTCATTCAACTCTGAGACGATCCTGTCGACGGTTCTATAGAAACCTTTTTTAAGCTTAATAAGTTTCGCAGGTTCCGAGAACCTTTTGCAATAAAAATCACGGTCCTTAGCTTTGATATTATACCAACTATGGGGGTATGTAATCTCGCTGAGACCTACTTCCCAAGCCTCTGATAACTCTATAGGCTTTGGAAAATTGGTTGTATACTTCGAACTCTGATTCTTACGATATATCTGTGCCGACGCATTACTGGGGAGAGTCAGGTAGAAGCCGCTGTGTTCCATGATGCCCAACTGTGTACACGCGAATGATGCGCTAGTTATCATGACTAGGGGTTTAAATTAAGCCCCGTTGCCTCCACCACATCCTGCTCCAATACCCAACTGTTGAACTTTTGAGGCCAGTTTTTCCAGCGGACCAGCAACCATTTTTTACCCTTTTCTCTCTTCTGATCTAGAATCTCCTCCACGTGAAAGACTTTGTCTTTACCCAACTGGACCTTCTGTAATTCCTTCTCATAAAAAGATCCCTCTATAAGATCCCCGTCATAATCTTTTAATTTGTAGACCGGCGGAATGCGTGGCAGACATTCGGTAACGGTAAACAACTCCGAGCTAAAGCCTTGTTCGTATTTTTTGTCGAAAACACCCCTCAACTTTGATATACGCACCAAGTCACCCACTAGGAATTTAAAAGTCATTTTTTTCTTACGGCGAAGTGGGAACAAACCATACATATTTTTAAAGACTTGAAAAGAGTTTTCCGAAGAGACCTCCGAGGGCTTCATACGTATAGTCTTATGGTAGCTGTGGTTGTACCCGTTTACTAAATCCTGAACTATGTCTGTATATCGGTTGGTGTTGTGAGCTGTAAAATAGCGCCACATCCGCTCTTTCAAAGTCCTATTAAAGCGTTCCACAACCGAAGCTTTCAAATCAGAGCCTGTAGCAAAATGTACTATATTATACTTATTCATTAGCTTCTGAAATGTTTGATTAAAAAATTCTTTTCCGCCATCCGTCTGCACTTTCTTGGGGGCGCCTCCTGCCTTCAAGATCTATTCAAAGGCCCTGGTCACCTCTGCCCCGCTCTTATTTTTTAACACCCTTACATAGGCTAATTTAGAGAAAATATCTATAACCGTTAGCATGTAGCGATTTCCATCATTTTTATCGGCAAGGGACTGCATGTCACATAGATCCGCCTGAAATTGGGATAATGGATGCGTAGAAAAAACTCTATTTCTTGGAAAATGTTTTCTTACAGGTTTATGTAGAGTGTAGGCATCTTGCTCTGATAACCATTCATTCACTTTAGCATCGCTTAACAGACTACCTGTTTCTTCGACTATAGCTCTCTGTAAACGCTCTTTACCCCCATAAGACCCGGGGTTAGAGGGATTATAATATATGTTTTTCAACAGCTGCTCAGCCATCCTTCTTGCCTCTCTGAGGTACAATAACTGTAATGAGCCACTTTCATATAACGACAACATTTCAGTTTGTGAATTTTTATTTTAAGAATGCAACAATTATTACGTATACAGACAATTCAGGATTTGTTGCAAGATACAAGTCCCCGTTTTCTCAACAATCACAGCATGCAACACCCTGTATATATTGTTTAGATTTACAGGTTTGTTTCGCTGAATTTTTAAAACACACACGTCTGATATATAAGTATATAAACAACAAATATGATACACATTCACATTAAAGGGTGGTTCAAACAAATAATGTAAAATCTTAGCCAAAGTTATTTCTAGTTCTTCAGAATCCTCAACAAGCCTTGATACCATATGTGACCATTGTAAACTCTCGCCCGTATGTCGGACATGTTTCATGATTTGCTCCATTTTTAACACACGCTCTACAATAACCCCTGTATTGTGGGTTGTGTAGAACTTTACATTGTTCACTTTATTTTCAATAATCTGATGCATAACATTTGTAAGGTCTCTCAAAAGAAAAAATGTATTTATTCGCTCAAACATCGTAGACACATAGTTACCCATAGCTCTAAATAAACAAAATGTCACTCGGTCTCTTGGGATTTATTGAGCCAGAAAAGCATCACATCAGCCACCACAGCTTCCCTGTATTTGTTGTCGTCCACCAGGGTGTGTCGGATTTCTTTGAGTTTCTCATGGATGAAGATGGCCTCCTTCAGTTCATGTAGGAAGGCTTCGGTTACCCCGTAAACTCTAGGGATAGACGGCGCAATACCCATAGACTCCAGGGCGATGACCAGCGCTGGTATAAAACGGCAGGACCACAGTCTTTTCACCAGCTCCTCAAAATGATTGAAAAAGTAGTATCTAGGAGGGTCGTAGAGGCAAGGATGACGACGCTGGCTGGGATGATTGATCTCACAGCCGATGCATTTTTCTCGTATATATTCGCCAATCACCACGTTTAAAAGTGTAGCTACAGAGGCCTTGATTGTATCCACAAAAATAGTACTGGCCACCCCATCAAACACATCCTCAGGCTGGGTAAATGTCGGGGGTGCGTAGAGTGTAGGGCTTCGTGGCATAGAGTCTTTAGTGTCGGGCCCCCATGACGTAGTGGCTTCCTCGTAGATGGTCTGGAGATCCATGGTGTATGCTGAAATGAAGAACTGGCTGCTTTTTTCTTTTTATTGTAGAACAAGGCCCTTGGGTATCTGGGGGGGGCGGGGTTAAAGCATCCGCTTACTTAGTTTTCTTCTGACGCTGTATCTTCTTGAGGCTCTTTTGCATCGTAATCTTTACGATTCGTATATATTATGCACTTCTTTAAATGAACAAGGCTCTGACGCTGTTGGCTCTGTACAAAGAGAGCATCCAACGGTTGCAACATTTTCAATTCCAGTACATCCCAACTCTTAAAAGGAATAAGCAGACGCAGTCGGGTATCCCCAGTCAGGCCACCACCCCTAAGGTTGTGGTTTCGGATTGCCTCGGTGCCGATATAGAACTCCACGCTGCCGCACGGTCGGCCATTCTTTCTTTGTATTTTCACCCTGTGAAATATTTGTCCTGAGGAGTCAGGGGTACCTTCCCAACGGGTCTCGTGGCCCGTGAACACACTATACCCCTTGGTGATAAGGCTCAGTTCAGGACATACAACCTTGCGAAAAACCGACCAGTCTTCAACACCATATTCCAAGCCTACAGTCTGGTCTGTATATTCTTCTCCTTCATCTACCGTATAGAGGGTCACTCTACAGGCCAGGTAATCAAACCGATACCCCCACTGCTGGCCATTAGACATCAACACTTGATCTGTCAGAGCATTTGCTGGCGGTATTTGGGTTCTATACACATTTAAAAAACGTTTTTTTGGCGCATCATATATTGCTGGTTGATACTTTGCCCTTGCTCTATGGGCAACCCGAAGGCCTGTTTCAGTTATTACCATCATCACTGCTTTGGTACCGATCCCAAATTCCATGGTTATTCTTAAGATCTTGTGCACTCTTAAACAGGTATTGTTCAGCGGCTTTATAAGGGGCCTTAACCAACCCAAACCGTGAGAAACAGTAACAGGTTGACCTGACACATGGTCACTTACTCAACCCTGGGCATGCACCCTTCTACATGACATAGGGTCATAAATCATTACATAGGGTCATAAATCAGGCTTGGGTCATCAATCATTAACGGCCTGTCAAATGGACCCTTACTCACCCCATAGCCCCCACCTAACCAGGCTTGCCTATCAGGCTTGGGTCATCAATCATTAACGGCCTGTCAAATGGACCCTTACTCAACCCATAGCCCCCACCTAACCAGGCTTGCCTGACCAGAAGACATGCACACGTCATCACTACATAGGGTTCACATAGCGTTCACATAGGTTCACATAGGGTCATCAATCAAAATTTTGACACGTGACATCTACTTTAATCTCTCTAATGGGCCAACATTCACCCAACTTATTGTGAGAAGCTTGTGGAAGGCTACCCGAAACGTTTGACCCAAGTTAATTAATGTAAAGGCAATGCTACCAAATAGTAATTGAGTGTATATAAACTTCTGACCCACTGGGAATGTGATGAAAGTAAATAAAATCTGAAATAAATCATTCTGACATTTCACATTATTAAAATAAAGTGGTGAATCTAACTGACCTAAGACTGGGCATTTTTACTAGGATTAAATGTTATGAATTGTGCAAAACTTTGAGTTTTAAAATTGTGAGTTTAAATGTATTAGACTAAAGTGTATGTAAACCTCCGACTTCAACTGTATATGCCTATATCAATTTTGAACAAGATTATCTATTTTGGATGCAATTTGAATGTCATTGAGAAAGACTTTGAGAGAGTACTCACAGGTGTTCTCAATTAGCAGCAATATTTGAGTGACAGGCTGTTTGAAACTCTTCAGCTGCAATTACAAAATAAGGTGAACCCCAAAAGCCAGATGAAGATGTGTAAATTAGACTCGCTTTCGGTACTTATATTAATGTACAATAGCCTATGCTGCATCAAATGTAGGGCCTACCTGTCACAATAAAAAAAAGTTACCATGATACGATGATAGGTCTACATGCATTCTGAACTACACTCCATACTGAAATGGGCTGTATGTCCCCACCCTGAGCATTGATGATGGATCATGCAGAGAGAAGGACGTAGAGAATTTAGACATTGCATATAATTGAACAGTTGCATTTCACGCCATACTCTTCATTTAAATAATTTATTATAATTAGCTGGTTTCTCACAGTTATTGATCCCGGGAAAGGGGAGTAGTTTTGGGTGGTAAATCTCGGTAACCAGGTTCCTTCCATTCAATCCTAGTCAGCATGGCAATCACATTAACCTCCCATTCTTTAAACATTAACCTCTCTTTTCTTAAAATGTACACTCCTTCCCCTCTCCCATCCTGCTTTTTTCTCACTTTGGGAACTCTTCAGAGGCAGAAACATAACCGTTCAATACTAGTGTTTCCTTAAAAGATTGAAAACATGAAAAATGCATGGGAAAGTAGATTTTTAAATATAGCTACTTGGCTCTCTTTAAAACATAAATAATTTATCACATAGGCGCTCCAGGGGGAGTCGTGTTCCAGGATATGTTGATTTCACACCATCTCTCCACCTATGTAGCCCAACCTCTGTGTTTATCGTTGCAAAAAAACAACACATATCCCATCAGCCCAGATGAGGAGGGGAGGTGCAGAGACAGGAATTTTTATTCCAACATTCTGAAGTGAATCCGAGGTAATTGACATGAATGTGAGATTTATAAAGACGTGTAAGACTGTGTTGATGGATCACTCCGACAAGCATCATGTGGGCACTCAAATATCTGTCTTGTTAATCGCCTGGTGTTACATCATATAAACGTGTGACTCAGCATAGCATTTCTTAATTATAAAAGATTTGAAATGTTCAGAACCATTGAATTGGTAAAGTAAATTAAACACACAACATAGAGATTGGTGTTGCCAATGGGTTTTCAGGGCAATAGGAAAGCATAGCACAGAAATCTAGAGCAGAGTTTGCTGAAGGCGAAAACAGCGCTAATAATCTGTTATGTGTTCTATGTAGAGAGAGAGAGAGAGAGGTTTCAGCTAAAGAGTGCTGACAACACCTTAAAATTTCACTGGGTGAGGTCATGAATAAACATGCCTGAAAGTTGTCTAAGTTAATCTTCCCCAACAGGATGGTGGATATGTTTTTTTCCCCAACAAAATAAATGTATGGGTTAACATATGGGTCTAAATGAACATGATGCTGATGAATTTACTATAGCTCCATCTATTTGATCTTATGTACAAAACAGCCAGGGGGACAAATTAGCTTTGCCAGTGCACTAATACGAATGGTGTTCATTAATGCTGACTCCAGAATATGTTCAAACTGAATGACCCCATGTAAAGTTACAGTATAGTATACAGTACAGTAGAGTAGAGTAGACAACTCAAATGCCATCTACATGAGTATCTGATCCTATTCACGATTAATAGCCGTCTTTCACATACTCCTCTTTCTATGAAATGGACATGATTAAATCATATTTATTTTATTTTAAGAGAACAGGCAATGGCACTTTATACCAGCATTCCTCTACAGCTTGTTTTTACCCTCCTCTCTCTCTTTCTCTCTGGGTTGTGAGTTTCTGTCAGGCTGATTAATAACTCTCAATAACTTACAGCTTACATGGATATAGGAAGGTGCATCTCTACCATAATAATATATGCTTTCATCCAAAGCAACTTATTAGTCATGTGTGCATACATTTTACTTGTGGGTGGTCCTGGGAATCAAACCCACAATCCCGGCACGCAAGCACCATGCTCTACCAACTGAACCACACAGGACCACAACCAATCGATAAATCAATGATCCCCTCAATTTATTTAGAAGCCATTTGCAGATGAATGCATTTGTGCTGTGAGTGTGTTCTACTTGTGAGTCTTAACTGAGTAATAATATATAAGCAGTATTTCTTACACTCTGACAGCGGTTTTTTGTCCTTTGGCTGGTGGTCTAGGGAATTATCTGCCAAGGGATTTCTCTGTAGCCACACTATAGCCTGGCCTGCCATCATTTCTGGCTGATGGAAATACCCTGTATTTGATACAGTGCTACAGAATATCATGACTTTATTAGGTGTTGCAAACTGGCATGCATACATGACCATCCAGCAGAGCAACTTTGCGGGTCCTCCCTCAGAATTTTTTGGGACATCTAAAGCTCATTATCTGCATTTCTACACAATCTAATATGAACCTTACAGGGTCATTTTGGGGTCACTTTTATTGTAAATAAGAATTTAATACATTTTGAAACAGTTTTACATGAATGTGTATGCTACCATGATTATGGATAATCCTGAATGAATTGTGAATAAGGATGAGTAAGAAAGTTAGAGATGCATATTTGGATATTTCATATCCCTCAAAAAATATAATCAAACCTTCCCTGTTATTGTAATGGTGAGGCTAGCATGTCTTGGGGGAGTAATATTTGTGCGTCTAACTTTCTCACTTAATTCAGGATTATTCATAATCATGGTAGCATCCACATTAATGTAGAACTGTTTAGAAACATATTCTATTCTTATTAACAATAAAATTGACAATACATTATTTACCATGAATTTCTATTGGGTACAAAATAATCTGAAACACAACCAAAACAAACAGCAAATGCATTCAACAAATGTAATTGCGTGCAATAAATGTGGGACCAAATACTTACTACTTTACTCCTTTAATACACATAGAAGTGAAGTTGTCTCAATACTTTTGCTCCCCTACAATGGGGGGGTCTATGTACAAAAAGTGATTTAATTTCAAAACGGTTCACCTAGTATGGCTGTAAATACCCTTAAATTAAAGCGGACAATCTGCACTTTAACTTCATAGTAATACTTAGATTTCAAATCGAAACTTTGAGTATACAGTGCCTTGCAAAAGTATTCATCCTCCTTGGCATTTTTCCTATTTTGTTGCATTACAACCTGTAATTTAAATGGATTTTTATTTGGATTTCATGTAATGGACACACCAAAAATAAACATAAAATCAGTGAAGTGAAATCCAGAAAATAACTTTCTAAAACATTCAAACCTGAAAAGTGGTGCGTGCATATGTATTCACCCCCTTTGCTATAAAGCCCCTAAATAAGATCTGGTGCAACCAATTACCAGAAGTCACATAATTATTTAAATAAAGTCCACCTGTGTGCAATCTAAGTGTCAAATGATCTGTCACATGATCTCAGTATATATACACACCTGTTCTGAAAGGCCCCAGAGTCTACAACACCACTAAACAAGGGGCACCAACAAGCAAGCGGCACCATGAAGACCAAGGATCTCTTCAAACAGGTCAGGGACAAAGTTGTGAGAAGTACAGATCAGGGTTGGGTTATAAAAAAAATATCGGAAACTTTGAACATCCCACGGTGCACCATTAAATCCATTATTAAAAAATGGGAAGAATATATGCACCACAACATACCTGCCAAGAGAGGGCCACTCACCAAAACTCACAGACCAGGCAAGGAGGGCATTAATCAGCGAGGCAACAAAGAGACCAAAGATAACCCTGAAGGAGCTGCAAAGCTCCACAGCGGAGATTGGAGCATCTGTCCATAGGACCACTTTAATCTGTACACTCCACAGAGCTGGGCTTTATGGAAGAGTGGCCAGAAAAAAGCCATTACTCAAAAAAAAAAGCAAACACGTTTGGTGTTCACCAAAAGGCATGTGGGTTATAATGAGGAGCAAACAGACACTGCACTTGACACATTTATGAAATTGCTTATCCCAGCTACTAATAAGCATGCACCCATTAAGAAAATACTGAAAAACTGTTAAATCCCTGTGGCTTGATGAGTAATTAAAAAATTGTATGGTTGAGAGGATTGATGAGGCAAAAGAAATGGAAAATAATTCTGGATGCTGATTTGCCAACTGATTGGCAAACATACTGCTAATTGAGAGATCATGTGACTAAACTGAATAAAAAGAAGAATAAACTACACTATGGAACAAAGATAAATTACAAAGAATAATAGTAAAAAGCTTCGGAGCACCCTAAATGACTTTTTTTTTTAACTATCATTCACTGATAGCTCATTCATCAACAAACCGACTGATATTGCCAACTACTTTAATGATTTCTTTCATTGGGAAGACTAGCAAACTTAGTCATGACATGCCAGTAACAAAACCTGACACTACACATCCAAGAATATCTGACCAATTTATGAATTGTAATTTGAATTCCGTAAGGTGAATGTGGAAGAGGTGAAAAATTGTTGTCTATCAACAATGGCAAGCCACCGGGGTCTGACAACATGGATGGAAAATGACTGAGGATTGCCATACCATTTAAGCCAACTAGAAAGTGTGTGACCTCCGGCCTGGAGGGAAGTACAAGTTATTCCGCTACCTAAGAATAGTAAAGCCCCTCTTTTGGAAAAAAATGGTGTTTGACCAGATACAATGCTATTTTACAGTAAACAAATTGAGAACAGACTTTCCGCATGCTTATAGGGAAGGACATTCAACAAGCACAGCACGTACATAAATAACTGATGATTGGCTGAGATAAATTGATGATAAAAGGGTTTGTGGGGGCTGTTTTGTTGGCTGTTTAGTTAGACTTCAGTGTAGCATTTTGACATTATTGATCATAGTCTGCTGCTGGAAAAACATTTGTGTTATGGCTATACACCACCTGGTATTTTGTGGATAAAGAGTTACCTGTTTAACTGAACACATAGAATGTTATTTAATGGAAGCCTCTCCAACATAACAAAGGTAGAATCAGGAATTCCACAATCTTTACTAATGACATGCCACTGGCTTTGAGTAAAGCGAGTGTGTCTATGTATGTGGATGACTCAACACTATACACGTCAGCAACTGAAATGACTGCAACACTTAACAAAGAGGTGCAGTTAGTTTCAGAATTGGTAGCAAGGAAGAAGTTAGTCCTAAATCTTTCAAAAAGCATTGTATTTGGGACAAATCATTCACTAAACCCTAAAACTCAACTAAACCTTGTATTAAATAATGTGGAAATTGAGCAGGTTGAGGTGACTTAACTGCTTGGAGTAACCCTGGATTGTAAACTGTCATAGTCAAAATATATTGATACAAAAGTATCTAAGATGGGGAGACGATTGTCCATAATAAAGCTGCTCTACTTTCTTAACAGTACTATCAACAAGGCAGGTCCTACAGGCTCTAGTTTTGTCACACCTAGACTACTGTTCAGCTGTGTGGTCAGGTGCCACAAAGAGGGCAAATTGCAATTTGCTCAAAACAGGGCAGCACGCCTGGCCCTTGGAGGTACACAGAGAGCAAACATTAATAATATGTATGTCAATCTCTCCTGTCTCAAAGTGGAGGAGAGATCGACTTCATCACGACTTGTATTTGTAAGAGGTATTGACATGTTTAAAGCACCGAGCTGTCTGTTTAAACGACTAGCACACAGCTTGAACACCCATGCAAACCCACAAGACATGGCACCAGAGGTTTCTTCACAGTCCCCAATTCCAGAACAGACTATGGGAGGTGCACAGTACTACATAGGGCCATGACTACATGGAACTCTATTCCCCACGATGCAAGCAGTAGAATCAGATTTTAAAAACAGATAAAAACCTACGGGGGGCGCAATGGTTAAGGGCGCTGTACCTTCGTCTCTGCAGCGCCAGCTGTGCCACCAGAGACTCTGTGTTCGCGCCCAGGCTCTGTCGTAACCAGCCGTGACCAAGAGGTCCGTGGGGCGGCGCACAATTGGCCTAGCGTCGTCCGGGTTAGGGAGGGTTTGGCCGGGTAGGGATATCCTTGTCTCATCGCGCACCAGCGACTCCTGTGGCGGGCCGGGCTCAGTGCACGCTAACCACAGTGGGGATTGTGAAAAACACAATCATAGGCACATGCATAAACACACATGATAACATACGCACTATACAGACACGTACACATGGACACGGACCCATGGAAGAGTAATGGGGATACATTTCCAAATGCAAACATGGAAAATGCGGAAGGATCAGACTGAGACTGTAAAAATGAACCTCTCTGGGAGGCCAGGGAAAATGCAGAGCACCAAATTCAAATAAACTACTATAAAAATCTAACTTTCATTAAATCAAACATGCAAGATAGCAAATTAATAAAGCTACACTTGTTGTGAATCCAGCCAACATGTCAGATTTCAAAAAGGCTTTTCGGCGAAAGCAAACGATGCTATTATCTGAGGATAGCACCATAGTAAACAAATAGAAAGCATATTTCAACCCTGCAGGCGCGACACAAAACGCAGAAATAAAAATATAATTCATGCCTTACCTTTGACGAGCTTCTTTTGTTGGCACTCCAATATGTCCCATAAACATCACAAGTGGTCCTTTCGATTAATTCCGTCGATATATATCCAAAATGTCCATTTATTTGATGCGTTTGATCCAGAAAAACACCGGTTCCAACTTGATGAACGTGACTACAAAATATCTCAAAAGTTACCTGTAAACTTTGCCAAAACATCTCAAACTTCTTTTGTAATACAACTTTAGGTATTTTTTTATGTAAACAATCAATCAAATTGAAGACGGGACGATGTGTTCAATACAGGAAGAAAACAAACTGAAGCATGCTTTCTGGTCTCTATCTAACAGTACTCTTCAAGTGACCATGGTTCAAGATGGCCGTACTTCTTCATTACACAAAGGAATAACCTCAACCAATTTCTAAAGTCTGTTGACATCCAGTGGAAGCA
Organism: Oncorhynchus kisutch; assembly: GCF_002021735.2. Lineage (NCBI taxonomy): Eukaryota > Metazoa > Chordata > Actinopteri > Salmoniformes > Salmonidae > Oncorhynchus > Oncorhynchus kisutch. The sequence goes on from NC_034177.2 coordinate 38,256,372, forward strand.
ATAGAAGGTCCCTTAGAAATCTGGATTCCTAATGAAAACATATTGAAAAGAGGGTGACCTCAAAATAAAAAAATCTGAATGGTTTGTCCTAGGGATTTCGCCTCCTAAATAAGTTCTGTTATACTCACAGACATGATTCAAACAGTTTTAGAAACTTCAGTGTATTTTCTATCCAAATCTACTAATAATATGCATATCTTATCTTCTAGGGATGAGTAGCAGGCAGTTGAATTTGGGCATGCATTTCATCCGGGTGTGAAAATACTGCCCTCTGTCACCAAGAACAAACTTGCTGTTCAACAGCCAGTCACTGAAGGGAAAAGCGGATGAGCTTCCAACATGAATTCCAGGAGGCCTGTTTGCTGGAGTTTTCTGAGACTTGGCTGGATGACAGAATCCCGAACAGGGCAGTGGAGCTGGCCGGCTTCACACTGGTCAGAGCGGCCCGTGATCTGACCGTCACAGGGAAACATCACTGCGTAAATCGATCCCGGTAAGAGATAGACTGTACCCCAGACATTGAACTGCTTTCTGTGACATTGTGACCCTACTATTTGCCCCATGAGTTCTCCCAATTGTTTGTTACCATTGTGTACATTCAACGATAATATAATAATATACATTACCAGTCAAATGTTTTGACACACCTACTCATTCAAAGGTTTTTCTTTTTTTTTACTATTTCAACTACATCAACACTATGAAATAACACCTATGGAATCATGTAGTGAGACGCAGAATAGGTGAACAGAGGATCTCCTCATGTGTGGTTTCCACCGTGAAGCATGGAAGAGGAGGTGTGATGGTGTGGGGCTGCTTTGCTGGTGACACTGTCAGTGATTTATTTCGAATTCAAGGTACACTTAACCAGCATGGCTACCACAGCATTTTGCAGCGATACGCCTTCCCATCTGGTTTGTGCTTAGTGGGACTATCTTTTTTTCTTTTTAAATAGGACAATGACCCAACATACCTCCAGGCTGTGTAAGGCTATTTGACCAAGAAGGAGAGTGATGGAGTGCTGCATCAGATGACCTGACCTCCATAATCACCAGACCTCAACCCAATTGAGAGGGTTTGGGATGAGTTGGAACGCAGAGAGAAAAAAAGCAGCCAACAAGTGCTCAGAATATGTGGGAACTCTTTCAAGACTTGGAAAAGCATTCCAGGTGAAGCTGGTTGAGAGAATGCCAAGAGTGTGAAAAGCTTTCATCAAGGCAAAGGGTGGCTACTTTGAAGAATCTAAAACCTATTTGGATTTGTTTAACCCTTTTTCGGGTTACTACATGAATATATATGTGTTATTTCATAATTCTGATGTCTTCACTATTATTCTCCAATGTAGAAAAGTAAAAATAAATAAAATAAAGAAAGCCTCTGGAATGAGTAGTTGTGTCCAAACTTTTGACTGGTACTGTATATAATTTAATAATAATGAAACAACCTACCTGTCATTGATGTTCTATAGTGGAGACTGGGTATCAGATTTTTTCACCTCTAAAAACATTGGAAAAGTTTATTTAAATGTTTTACTTTTCCTTGGGGTGTCTGTCTCTCACCATCTTTCCTCCCTTTCTTCCTGAGGGGAAAGATATGGAGCGGAGATGTTGAAAGTTTCTGGCAAAGTATTTGCATTTACAGATACAGCTTTCGGAGGATGATAAAGCACTCCAGTGCACTTACGCAGTGCACGCCATAAAACATATGTTGAAAGCCGATCATAATTCATCCTCCGAAAGCTGCTCACATATCGACACAAAGACACACACCCCCACACGCACACACACGTACATGCATGTACACAAAGACGCACCTACAAACATATTGGCACACACTCACATAGACATAAGCCCGTGCTCGCATGCACACAAAAATTCCCTTTCCCATGCCCTAACATACACTCTCTCTGTAACTATCTCTCTCTCACACACACAGTTCTTGTCTCCCTGTGAAGTCCTATAAAGCAGAGGGCTGATTTATATGTTCCAAATTGACTGAGGTGCCAATAACTGCAACACTGTGCACCGTAATGAATTAGAACACTGAGCACTAGATCATCCTCCTTTTCCCCTCTGACACACAGCCTTTTGTTTTCCACTGCATTTCACAGGCACTTCCTGCATATCTGTAAAACATATACACACACACACACACACACACAATCGCACACACACAAAACAGGGCAGAAGCTGGTCGGGAAAAAGCTGGTGTCAGTCTTTTTTATTTAAAAAAATGATGTGTTGAAGGTCATTGAGCGTTGCCAGCCAATTAAGTCTCTCAAAAAGTTGAGTAGGAACTCTAATATACATTCTCAGAGGGATGTGGGTAGTAGCATGGGTCGTCCTGTGAACCATTGCCAGGGACTTGGGGATTGTTTCAAGGTCTGGTGATGATGTGCTATTTGCAAGGTCTGATGATGTCTGCCAGGACAAAGGTCTGGTCCACTCAAACACACTTTCCTAATTTCTGAGGCTTAAAGTAAAGTAATTAAAGTAATTGTAGTTATATGGAGATCTAATAGACAGCATTGAAGTGGAGATATAGGGAAATGTTCAACAAGAGGGGTTATCATCCAATCACTTGCAAATCTGAGTGATCAATGGAATTTAAGTGCGTGAATGTTTTATATTTAATGCACAGAAACTGGAAATAGTGGAATTAGCATTGACTACTCTAATTGTGCAGGCGGGAGTACTATTCACTTTATAACATTTTAATACAGTTGTGGACGCAACATATGAATAATGTGTGTGTGTGTGTGCGCGTGCACTTGCCTTAAATTTGGCAATTATGGTGCATAAGTGTAACAGTCTTTCTTGTATAAATATACGGAAAATGGTTCTGTCTTCAATTGATATTCCATTCCTTTTTTACAAATCTCTGACTATAGTGTACATCTGCAATCTCCATCCTAAACTACAACATTTTATGACAAGATAGAACGACCAAAGTGGGAGGTGTTGCAATCTACTGCAGAGAGAGCCAGCAGAGTTCTGTTCTACTATCCAGGTCTGTACCCAAACAATGTACCCAAACAATTTAAAAATTCACCTCTCTAAAAACAAGACTCTCAGCGTTGCCGCCTGCTATAGACCACCCTCTGCCCCCAGCTGTAATCTGTACACCATATGTGAACTGATTGCCCCCCATCTATCTTCAGAGCTTGTGCTGCTATGTGGCCTAAACTGGGACATGCTTAACACCCCAGCCATCCTACAATCTAAGCTTGATGCCCTCAATCTCACACAAATGATCAATGAACCTACCAGGTACCACCCCAAAGCCGTAAACACGGGCACCCTCATAGATATCATCCTAACCAACTAACCAACCTTTAAATACACCTCTGTTGTTTTCAACCAAGATCTCAAAGATCACTGCCTCATTGCCTGCATCCGTAATAGGTCAGCGGTCAAACGACCTCCACTCATCACTTTCAAATGCTCCCTGAAACACTTCAGCGAGCAGGACTTTCTAATCTACCTGGCCCGGGTATTCTGGAAGGATATTGACCTCATCCCGTCAGTAGAGGATGCCTGGTTATTTTTTTAAATGCCTTCCTCACCATCTTAAATGAGCATGCCCCATTCAATAAATGTTGAACTATGAACAGATATAGCCCTTGGTTTTCTCCAGACCTGACTGCCCTCAACCAACACAAACACCCTATGGCGTTCTGCATTAGCATTGAACAGCCCCCATGATAGGCAACTTTTGCAGGGAAGTTAGAAACCAATATACACAGGCAGTTAGAAAAGCCAGGGCTAGCGTTTTCAAGCAGAAATTTGCTTCCTGCAACAGAAACTCAAAAAAGTTCTGGGACACTGTAAAGTCCATGGAGAATAAGAACACCTCCTCCCAACTGCCCACTATACTGAGGATAGGAAACTCTGTCACCACCGATAAATCCACTATAATTTAGAATTTCAATAAGCATTTTTCTACGGCTGGCCATGCTTTCCACCTGGCTACCCCTACCCCGGTCAACAGCACTGCACCCCCCACAGCAACTCACCCAAGCCTTCCCCATTTCTCCTTCTCCCAAATCCAGTCAGCTGATGTTGTGAAAGAGCTGCAAAATCTGGACCCCTACAAATCAGCCTGGCTAGACAATCTGGACCCTTTCTTTTTAAAACGATCTGCCAAAATTATTGCAACCCCTATTACTAGCCTGTTCAACCTCTCTTTCGTGTCATCTGAGATTCCCAAAGATTGGAAAGCAGCTGCGGTCATCCCCCTCTTCAAAGGGGGGACACACACTTGACCCAAACTGCTACAGACCTATACCTATCCTACCCTGCCGTTCTAAGGTCTTCGAAACAGATTATCAAAAAAAAAAAATCCCCCACCGCACCTTCTCCGCTATGCAATCTGGTTTCAGAGCTGGTCATGGGTGCACCTCAGCCACGCTCAGGGTCCTAAAAGATATCTTAACCGCCATCGATAAGAAACAATACTGTGCAGCCGTATTCAATGACCTGGCCAAGGCTTTCGACTCTGTCAATCACCACATCCTCATCTGCAGACTCGATAACCTTGGTTTCTCAAATGATTGCCTCGCCTGGTTCACCAACTACTTCTCTGATAGAGTTCAGTGTGTCAAATCGGAGGGCCTGTTGTCCGGGCCTCTGGCAGTCTCTATGAGGGTGCCACAGGGTTCAATTCTTGGGCCGACTCTCTTCTCTGTATACATCAATGATGTCGCTCTTGCTGCTGGTGAGTCTTTGATCCACCTCTACACAGGTCGACACCATTCTGTACACTTCTGGCCATTCTTTGGACACTGTGTTAATGTAACCGATGTGAAATGGCTAGTTAGTTAGCGGTGGTGCGCGCTAAAAGCGTTTCAATCAGTGACGTCACTTGCTCTGAGACCTTGACGTAGTGGTTCCCCTTGCTCTGCAAGGGCCACGGCGTTTGTGGAGCTATGTGTAACGATGCTTCGTGGTGACTGTTGTCTATGTGTGCAGAGGGTCCCTGGTTCAAGCCCGGGTAGGAGCGAGGGGATGGACTAAAGTTATACTGTTATATTAACAACCCTCCAGACGAGCTTCAATGCCGTACAATTCTACTTCCGTCACCTCCAACTGCTTTTCAATATCTTCCACTACAAATCTACCATTCCAGTGTTTTACATGCTATATTGTATTTACTTCGCCACCATGGCCTTTTTTGCCTTTACCTCCCTTATCTCACCTCATTTGCTCACATTGTATATAGACTTATTTTTCTACTGTATTATTGACTGTCTGTTTGTTTTACTCCATGTGTAACTCTGTGTTGTTGTATGTGTCGAACTGCTTTGCTTTTTCTTGGCCAGGTCGCAATTGTAAATGAGAACTTGTTCTCAACTTGCCAACCTGGTTTAAATAAAGGTGAAATAAATAAAATAGTAATGGGAAATAACAGCTTTACACTGAACTGCAGCATTATAGATAACACTAATGATCAAGTGATTGGCATTCTCATCTAGGTCTGGTGTATAAATTGATCCAGGATCAACTTTTTTAACCCTAATCCTTTCCATGCTGTACCTATTACTAGATGAAACATACTCAATTACATACAAACGAACACACACCAAAGCGCTCACAAAAGCACACACTTGACTCCAGCGGTCGGATCAATATAATAGTCCAGTAAATAATGTGAGTCATAGCCTTGATCTACTACACCTTCCTCTCCAATGTCTCCTGCCCACATTATGCCCATTTACTGTACCTGGTATTTGTCATCAATTCCATTTCTCTACCGGCTCACTGGACACACCATATAAAAAAACGAGTAGCCAGCCCGGTGTGTTTGTGTACAATTTGCATGTTCCCTCTTCACTTACCTCCCTCTCCCCACTTTCAAATGGCAGCTATGAATCTTCATTGCATTGGGAGGTATGGAAAGCGGCCCTTCCCTAAATGACTATTGATGACGACGTCACACTCTAAGGAGAGTGAATACGGCATGGTAATGACACACACACACACACACACATACACATACACACACACACAGAGAAAGAGAGAGAGAAAAAAATTCCGCCACAGCCTGAATCTAAAGACACCCCCCAACACACAACAAATACAGTGGGTCTGATTTAACTGAATGTTCCCTGGGGATGGGGGTGCGGCGTTGGAGAATAGAAAATGAGGGGTTTCAAATTCATGACTGGGTACAGGCTGAGGGAAGGGAGGGAAGTGGAAGAGCGGAGCTTCACATCTTACTGAGCAGTCGAGCTAGTGTCTTTGCTCTGTTCAGAAATGAAAAATGATGTTCCCTGGGGACCAGCTTTAGTCTGCTTGAGTTGTTAGCTTTTCATTCCTCTGATTACAGAGCTACAGATGAATGAAAGGGAATGGGATGTTACCTAATGTATGGCACACCAATAAATAACAGTAGGATAATACAGAGAACCTTACAAGGCATCTATTGACTGCGTTCAATCAAATGTTTGGAGCAAACAGATTCTTACTAATGATTTTTTGTCTGCTGGAAAGCTTAATTTGGTATTGGCACTGACCCTGTTATTGCTTCCTCTCTTATTTCTCATTAGTATATATGTTTTATATATTTTATTTTTATACTATTTTGATATTGATTACTGCACTGTTGGGTAGAGCTTGCAAGTTAAATTCACAATACTTGTGCATGTGACAATAAATCTTAAAATAAAACTTGTAGAGTACTTGTTTAGGGGAGAGGGGGCTGGATGGTAACATCAAAGAAAAATGGATGAATGCTACCAAAGGTCTTTCTCTCTAGCTCAGAACACTCTGCTGCTCCCAACTTATTCTTCCACCTCGGCAGAGAACACGCTGATGGCTTACGGGGCTTGTGTGCGTTGGTGATATTCTTTGATGGATAAACATGTCTCACACACCATTCACCAAAAGTACTACACAACTTGGCCTTGGAAAGGGGAGTAAAGAAACTAGAAGTTATTCTGACAGAAAGAGAATCATCAATTCGAAGACCTCACCAAACGCTGTCAAAATCATACATTCAAAAGCCAACAAAAAAACTCCTGTTGGTGTGCAGGACACTCTTTCAGTTCAAGTAATCTGATGGATATGGGAATATAGTTAAAAACTGACATGTAAAAAAAAAACTCCCTTTTCAATCATTATACAACTTGACCACGATGTCACAAATGACATGAGCCTCACGTAATTGCAACCAGTTTTCTTTGCAGGGATAATAATTCAGGTGCTGCTCACGTCAATCAAAACATGATATTACTACTCCTCAAATTGGTGCCACATTCTTACAGTGAGGACTATATTCATGACTAACAAAACCATTTTTTCTTAAAATCTTGAAGGTGGATCCTGACCTCAACTCACAACAGCACTATGACACAGACAGCACCTGGCAGAGACTGGCATCCAGCATCCCTTAACCACCCACTCACTGAGATACCATTACTGCACATGGTAACTCACACCCTCTAACAAATCTCAATTTAGTACATTATATTATACACACACTATCATATTACTAGCACAGTACATATCACCAGTACAGTACACACACTACATATACAAAAATATGCGGATACCCCTTCAAACTAGTGGATTCAGCTATTTCCGCCACACCCATTACTTACAGGTGTAGAAAAATTGAGTACACAGCCATGCAATCTCAATAGACAAACATTGGCAGTAGAACGGCCTTACTGAAGAGCTCAGTGGACGGCTCTCTGTTTAAAGCCTTATTAACTGTTCTAATATGGGAGTTAAGTATTATTTTCCTGTAAGGCTGAAGCAGAGATGAAAGATATTAAATATGGTTAGCACCTAAACAGATGTTGATAATCAGGTTCAGCGAGGTTAGACTCTCTCCCACCCCAACCAGTCAGTCCATCTTTTATCCCGACTGCCCTCCCACAGTGACCCCCCCCTTTACTGGATCCCTTTTAAGAAGCCTTTCCCTCTCACCAAGGCCACAGTGTCAACGGGCTGGGAACTTTATGGACTAACGGCCAAGAGGAGTCCTAATCAAGACCTTATTACAGTGCCAAATGCACAAATCTTCCTGGCTTTTCGCAAAGCCCGTCAACCGTCACCTTTCCTTTTTTTACTCCCTCTTTTCCTCTCCTCCATTCCCCGGGAGATGCTGGGTGTAGCGGTGAAGAAAAGCAATAGTGTCTGAGGAGATTTTCAAAAGGCCTTGACAGAACGGATTGGTCTCCATTACTGTAATGAGGCTGCAGAATTGGCCACCTCGCTTTTCTCATTTATATCTCCCTGCATCTCCTCTAGAGGATACGCTCTCTCCTCCATAATAGCCTACTTAGTCTTCCTTTTCTTTCTCTATTCCGCTTCTTCCCTTCTTTCGCTCATAAGAGTTTAAGTTATTGTAAGACACCCTAAGAGCAGAAACTATTACAATTGGTTCAGTCAGGCATCTAATCAGAGGCAGGTGCGTGTTAGAGGCGGGAGCTCAACTAGGAGAGGACAATGAGAGTGACTTGTTTGAAAATAAAATTGTTGACAGCAGTCAAAAAAAAGTTTGTACCAGATAGCATAAGTTTTCCCACATTTGTTTGTTAGTGCACTGGGTTTTAAATAGCTATTGATTAGATACTTAATGCAACATGTTGCTCTAGTTGCCAGCTAATTTGCTACATTAGATAGCTAAGAAAATATCTAATAGCTACAATGTTAAGCTAGCAACAAGCTATAGTTGAAGTCAGAAGTTTACATACATCTTACCCAAATACATATAAACTCAGATTTTCACAATTCCTGACATTTAATCCTTGCAAAAATTCCCTGTCTTAGGTCAGTTAGGATCACCACTTTATTTTAAGACTGATTTATTTCAGCTTTAATTTCTTTCATCACATTCTCAGTGGGTCAGAAGTTTACATACACTCAATTGGTATTTGGTAGCATTGCCTTTATTGTTTAACTTGGGTAAAACATTTCAGGTAGCCTTCCACAAGCTTCCCACAATACGTTGGGTGAATTTTGGCCCATTGCTCCTGATAGAGCTGGTGTAACTGAGTCAGGTTTGTAGGCCTCCTTGCTCACACAAGCTTTTTCAGTTCTGCCCATAAATGTTCTATAGGATTGAGGTCAGGGCTTTGTGATGGCCGCTCCAATAGCTTGACTTTGTTGTCCTTAAGCCATTTTGCCACAACTTTGGAAGTATGCGACCAAGCTTTAGCTTTCTGACAGATTCCTTGAGATGTTGCTTTAATATATCCACATAATTTTCCTGGGTCATGATTCCATCTATTCTGTGAAGTGCACCAGTCCCTCCTGTAGCAAGGCACCCCCACAACATGTTGCTGCCATCCCCGTGCTTCACGCTTGGGATGGTGTTCTTTGGCTTGCAAGCATCCCCCTTTTTCCTCCAAACATAACAATGGTCATTATGGCCAAACAGTTCTATTTTTGTTTCATCAGACCATAGGACATTTCTCCAAAAAGTACGATCTTTGTCCCCATGTGCAGTTGCAAACCATAGTCTGGCTTTTTTTATGGCGGTTTTGGAGCAGTGGCTTCTTCCTTGCTGAGCGGCCTTTCGGGTTATGTCGATATAGGACTCGTTTTATTGTGGATATAAATATTTTTGTACCTGTTTCCTCAAGCATCTTCACAAGGTCCTTTGCTGTTGTTCTGGGATTGATTTGCACTTTTCGCACAAGTACATTAATCTCTAGGAGACAGAACGCCTCTCCTTCCTGAGCGGTATGACGGCTGTGTGGTCCCATGGTGTTTATACTTGAGTCCTGTACAGATGAACGTGGTAACTTCAGTATTGTTTGAACAGATGAACGTTGTACCTTTCTCCCAAGGATGAACTAGAATTGTGGAGGTCTACAATTTTGTTTCTGAGATCTTGGCTGATTTCTTTTCATTTTCCCATGATGTCAAGCAAACAGGCACTGAGTTTGAAGGTAGGCCTTGAAATACATCCACAGGTACACCTCCAATTGACTCTAATGATGTCAATTAGCCTATCAGAAGCTTCTAAAGCCATAACATCTTTTTCTGTGACAAATACAATTTGATTTGATTTTGTATATCTCACTGTTCCCAGGATGATATGTCAACCACAGGTCCTTAGCAGGTTAGATCAAACCACATGACAGTAGCTGTCGATAATGTAATGAAAAGTGGGATCTTGGAGGGTGGTTGATCATGGAGGACATCAGGTGGATCCAAGTCTGGGGAATGGATACGGTAGACGTCTCAGAGCATGGCAGAACCCCTAGATCCTGAAGAACACGAGCAGAGTAAAAGGGAAAGTGAAAGACACAGAGGCATAGAAGGATGCAGAAATGAAACACACAGGTTACAGGTAGATCCAGGCCAGGTTGAATTGTCCCCATACTGCTTACAACTATCCAATCCGCTCAGGTCTACACAAGTGTATAGGGTGTAAGGGCTAGGGGTTCATTTGGGATTCAGGGATAAACTCTTTCTCCATTTGTATTTCTTTGATTTCTCACGTCCTCTTCGCCTCCTTTTTTAAACGGATTGGAGGAGAAAATCTCCAAAAGGTTCCACGCCTGTAAGGACTGTATTATTTTTAGGTTGTTGGTTTTTTTATGGGTATATTCATCTCCGGACATCAGTCAGAATGTAATGATTGCAAGACACAGTGAATGATTGACTTGTAGATTACTTGGACGAATAACAGTAAATAACAGGCAGAGTACGTACAGGGCAATGGGTTGATCACTAGGAAGGCTACTGTGTGTACCACTGATCCATCCAGCCAGAATATAAAGTGCCATTAATATCATGATAACATATATAGAAATACAGAAATACAATAGAAATACAATGACACATGACACCACTTACAATATAATATAAACTATGAAGGCATCACTATAACCATGTTACTACATATAAAAGGGCTTAAACTAAAGCCACCTAGGTGGCAGTAATAACACATTAATGACTAGGGTATTATGAATGGTTGAATATGACTAATTTCTATAAGGACCCCGGAAAGGGTGGGACCTAATACAAATTCCAACGTGACATGCTTCAGCGCCATCTTAGGCTTGACTGACCAACTAATAATGACTAACTCTCTTAATAGGCCAAATACACTGAAAAGGCACACTAACGTGCTATAATACTTAAAATGGTATGCATACACATATATAATACACAGAGTGTAAGAGCACCCTTATAATCAAAATAACTGGTATAACCGAGACCCGTCATCAACTAAAGGAATGATGCGTAGAGTGAGAACAACTCGACAGAGACAGACCGAGACAACCTTTCATACAAACCCACCGTGTGACTTATTTACAGACCTTTGTCTGTTTTGCTACGATTTTACCATGTCGGAAGGTATATCCTTGGTCAGTGGACGGTTCTGAAAATAAATGCATTGTTTGCATCACCGAGCAGTGGCCAGAAAATAATTCAATCACATTTTTTAGATGCTACCACCCCCCTTCAAATCAAAACCAAACATGAATGTTAATTGCGTGCTCACGTTCCATTCTACTCCCTGTCTACTGCAACAAGTAAATAAGTTGCATGAGGGGTTAGTGTTATACTGCTATCGGTCTAGAACCTCAGCTAAGTAATATTCAAGATAGAGCCGAATTAATTGTATTTTGAGTCAACAACTGAATCTAAAAGGGACAGTCAATATGATTGAAACGGGCGTAAATTAACTTAAAGAAGAACATGTCACGTTCGTTGAATGGAGGAGACCAAGGTGCAGCGTGATATGAATACATGTTACCTTTATTAAAGACGGACACAAAACAAACTATACCAAATAACAAAACGAACGTGAAGCTATAATATCAATGTGCAGACACAGGCAACTAGACAATAACCCACGAATTACCCAAAGAATATGGCTGCCTAAATCTGGTTCCCAATCAGAGACAACGATAAACAGCTGCTTCTGATTGAGAACCAATCCAAGCAACCATAGACATACAAAACACCTAGATAGTAAACAACCTCAATAACATACAAAAACACATACATCACCCATGTCACACCCTGACCTAACCAAAATAATAAAGAAAACAAAGAATACTAAGGTCAGGGCGTGAAAACATATTTCTGAGAGAAACCTTACTTGACATACAGACTAGATCTAGGAGAGAAAATCTGGTACTTACAGCGCTTCAGATCCCACAGGAACCTGTAGACAAAATCCAACTTGAACAAGTACAACATTTGCTTTCTTTAAAGATACAATGATGGTTAAAAGGCTGGGTAAAAGAATTGCTGGCACGAACATAGGCATGAATGATCAGTTTCCAAAGGAAATTGCAGAACAGCGCAAAATTCTGTACCCCATTTTCAAGGAGAATAGACAAAAAGGGAAATGTGTGGCTCTCGTAGTCGATAAACTGTATATTAATAACCAAATGTTCCGAGACACAAAGTCTACTCCATGGTTATTCTAAATATTACAAAGTTCCCATAGAGGAGTTGAATAATGGAACACAAAATACTACACAAGGTAGGGATTGTAATAAAATATATATATATATATATAGAAAAGAAATAAACTACAACCTTGGAAAATAATTTGTATTAGACTTTCCATTTGTAGTATTTCATAATCTGATAAGACAGCATTAGAGGAAAGGATAATATGCTAAATAATATATCTTCAAATATAAGGAACTGGAACACAATCAACATGGTAGAGATAAAACACAGCAAACAGAGGACATAGGCACAGTATGTGGTTATGTGCAGATGTATTGTGATGGAAGGTGGGGTGTGTGTTTTTGTGAGTGAAAAACGATAATGGTTGCAAATCCCAGAGCCCATGTGTCACGTCCTGACCTTAGTTCCTTTTTTATGTCTGTCACACCCTGGTCTAAGTATTTTGTGTTTATCTTTATGTATTTGGTCAGGCCAGGGTGTGGCATGGAGTTTTTGTATTGTGGTGTGTTTTGTCTTGGGGTTTTGGTGTGTATATATTTGGGATTGTAGCTAGTGGGGTTATCTAGCAAGGTCTATGGCTGTCTGGAGTGATTCTCAATCAGAGGCAGGTGCTTATCATTGTCTCTGATTGGGAACCATATTTAGGCAGCCATATTCTTTGAGTTTGTCGTGGGTGATTGTCCTTAGTGTCTTTGTTCCTGTCACATTGTTAGTTGACACAAGTATAGGCTGTTTCGGTTTTCATTACGTTTATTGTTTTGTAGCGTTTAGTGTTTATTCTTTGTTACGTTTGTTTGAATAAATATGGATCGCAATCGACACGCTGCAGTTTGGTCCGACTCTCCTTCATCACAACTAGAAAGCCGTAACAATGTCTCTATTTTAGTTTGGTCAGGGCGTGAGTTGGGGTGGGCATTCTATGTGCTATAGTTCTATGTGTTTGACCTGGTATGGTTCCCATTGTCTCTGTTTAGGCAGCCTGTTTTCCCACTATGGTTTGTGGGTAGTTGCTTTCTGTGTCAGTGTTTTCACCATAAAGAAAGAACTGTTCCGATTTTCGTTGTTTCACAGTTGTTATTTTGTGTTCAGTTGTAATATGTTTAACATGTACATGTACCACGCTGCATTTTGCTCCGATCTATCCTTCTCGTCATCAGACGAAGAAGAAGTTTGTTACACCATGTGTGTTTGTAAACAGGGGTTGTGTGAGAGAGCTTTACATTTTGTGCAGATATGGGATATACATTTTAAAATAAATTATAAAATTAGTTTATTTATTGTCCTATCATGATGGAATGGTCCCCAACCCTAGACACCCACTGAGCAACCCATGCACTGAGGAGTCCTTATATGTTTTATGGGCCTACTGTAAGTAGCCTGTATGCAGCCAAATCAGAAAGATGAATGTGGTCAGAGACCTTCTAAAGCAGCACAGCCCCCTCAAGATTCTGAACCTGCCTGGCAGGGTTGGTCCTACAAAGCCAAAGCCCCCTGATGAGAAAGCATAATATACAAGGAAATTCTCAAAGCTGCTAACATTGACGACCTTGTATCTAGCCAGCGGAGATTCCAGTGGGGTGCCCCCACCCAGGTAGTGGCAATGCTGACAACACTGCAGTAACCCATGGGGAGGGGGTCACACTCAGACATTCAGAGAGGGGGCATATTATTGTGGCCCTGGTGGCACAAAATAATCAAAGATCTAACTGCACAGAAATGCGTGGGAAAATGGTCACAACGGGGGACCAGCTTGTGTGTGTTTCAGGGGAAAGGGGTGTATCTGATCTCCATCACCAAGGACTTGACAAATCTACCCATTTTTGCTAAATTTTGCAAGCCTCCTCAAACGGCTGTAACTCTATGTCTTGAGTCCTTTCTTGATTTGGGCTCTGGGATGGAACAACTGTTGAGCATCTGAGTACATGGTTCTTTGTGAGCCATGTTTTATGCTCTATTATGCTCTCCCACCAGGGGGCTTTGGCTTTGTAGTCTTATTACATACAGCCGAGAGGAACTATTGGATATAACAGCAACGTCGCCTTGCAACATTATGACCAGGAATACGACTTTCCCGAAGCGGATCCTCTGTTTGGTCCACCACCCAGGACAAAGGATCGGATCCCAGCAGGCGACCCAAAACAATGGGGTCACAGAAGGGGCAAACGGAGCAGTCTTCTGGTCAGGCTCCATAGATGGGCACATCGCCCACCGCTCCCAAGTATACTACTTGCCAATGTCCAGTCTCTTGACAACAAGGTAGATGAAATCCGAGCAAGGTTTGCATTCTAGAGAGACATCAGAGATTGTAACATTCTGTTTCACGGAAACATGGCTCACTCGGGATACGTTATCAGAGTCGGCACAGCCACCTGGTTTCTTCACGCATCGCGCTGACAGACACAAACGTCTCTCTGGTAAGAAGAATGGTCTTATGATTAATAAGTCCTTTTGTTCACCTGACCTAGAATTCCTTACAATCAAATGCCGACCGCATTATCTACAAAGTTGTGAATATCACAGTCGTGTATATCCCCCCCAAGCAGACACCTCGACAGCCCTGAAACTACTTCATTGGACTCTATGTAAACTGGAAACCACATATCATGAGGCAACATTTATTGTAGCTGGGGATTTTAACAAGGCTAATCTGAAAACAAAAGTTTTAGGCTTCCTAAATTGTATTACCATATCAAATGTGCGACCCGGGCTGGAAAAATTCTGGATCATTGTTACTCTAACTTCCACGACGCATACAAAGCCCTCCCTCGCCCTCATTTCGGCGACTCCATTTTGTTGCTCCCAGCCAGAAACTAAAACAGAAAACGCCCGTGCTCAGTTCTGTTCAACGCTGGTCCGACCAATCTGATTCCACGCTTCAAGATTTCTTCGATCACGTCGACTGGGATATGCGTCGAACAACAACATTGATGTATACGCTGATTCGGTGAGCAAATTTATTAGCAAGTGCATCGGTGATGTTGTACCCAAGGCGACTATTAAAACCTTCCCCAACCAGAAATTGTGGATTTTAACATTTGTTTATGTTAAAGCCTTATTTTCACTTTCTTTTTTTAAATTGTTTTCAATCTACACACAACACCCCATAATGACAATGCAAAAACAGTTTTTAAAAACATTTTGCAAATGTATACAAATAAAAAAACACGCTTGTGTAAATAAGGTCCCACAGTTGACAGTGCATGCCAGAGCAAAAAAAATAAAAGGAATTGTCCGTAGAGCTCCGAGACAGGATTGAGGCACAGATCTGGAGAAGGGTACCAAAACATTTTGGCAGCATTGAAGGTCTCCAAGAACACAGTGGCCTCCATCATACTTAAATTGAAGAAGTTTGGAACCACCAAGACTCTTCCTAGAGCTGGCCGCCCAGCCAAACTGAGCAATCGGGGGAGAAGGACCTTGGTCGGGGAGGTGACCAAGAACCCAATGGTCACTCTGACAGAGCTGTGGAGATGGGAGAAACTTCCAGAAGGACAACCATCTCTGCAGCACTCCAACAATCAGGCATTTATGGCACATGGCACATTATCTGGTCTGATGAAACCAAGATTGAACTCTTTGGCCTGAATGCCAATTGTCACGTCTGGAGGAAACATGGCATCATACCTATGGTGAAGCATGGTGGTGTCAGCATCAGGCAGCCTCTCTCCCAGAAACAGTTTTTTCTCAAACTTCTCACCTCCGCCACAAATACCTCCAGACTGAGGCAGACCACCGATTGTTGCTCCCACCGCCGTGGCCCTCCCGGACATCAGCATAATAATGTATGCTATCTTTGAGCGGTTTGAGGGGAACGAGGGAGCACTGGGAGAGAAATTCCCGGCAGGTTCTGGAATCTCCATCGTAGTGCTCCGGGAGAGGTAAGCGCGGATCCCAGGAAACCGGGGTGACGGCGCTACTACCAGATGGGTTAAGGAGTGGCTGGTAGGTTACTGTCGTGGTAGACTGCCTAGTAAGCAACCCATGGAATTGCTCCTGCAAAGCGTCCAATGCTAAGTCGTGACATTCGGCCACGTCCTGGAACCCCTCATCGGACCACAAAGTAACTCCTTGTGTCTACAAATGAGAGCTTCTTGGGAGGAGATGGCGTTGCGGAGCTGGTCCAAGTCTGCTGGGTCAGGCATGGCCAGTTCGTACTAACTATCAGGTTTCAGGTAAGACCCAAGTGTAGACTATGTTGAAGTACCAATGTTTATTGCAACAACAGGCACAGGCAAATGACAGGTCAAGGCAGGCAGGGGTCGATAGTCCAGAGTAGTGGGGCCAAGGTACAGGACTGCAGGCAGGTCCAGGGTCAGGTCAGGCAGAGGTCGGTAATCAAGAGTAGGGGCAAAAGCACAGTATGGCAGGCAGGCTCAGAGTCAGGACAGGCAAGGGTCAAAACCAGGAGGACAAGAAAAAAAGAGACTGGGGAAAAGCAGGAGCTGAGACAAAACACTGGTTGACTTGAACAAAGAAGATGAACTGGCACAGACAGACAGAAAACACAGGTATAAATACTCAAGGGTAAGTGGGGGAAATGGGTGACACCTGGAGGGGGGTGGAGACAAGCACAAGGGCAGGTGAAACAGCTCAGGTCGTAACAGTTACAATATACTGTATCTGCAATTTTAAAGATGATCTACCCCCCTCCCCCCCAAAAACTGACTGACTTACTTACTGACAGTTTTCATATCAAGTTTTAGAAAGAAAAGAAAGAAGGGATACCTGTCTGAGAAGTGTTTGTTTCTTGAGGAGGTGTACCACTAGCAGTCGAATTTGGAGAGAAGGCAGCCGGTGGTCAGACATAGGAGGGGTTGAGTCAACTGGGCCATGTTGTTGGGCAATAGGATGTCATTAGACACAGGATTTCGTATGGAAGAAGAGGAAAGAACCAGTAACAGGATGAGGATAATGAAGAGGCAGATACAGGAGACAGGAGGTAGTAAGTTTCAAACAGAAGGGATTGATTATAGATTTTACATTTTCCCAATATTTTGAATTTGTGCAGATTCCACGCTTCAGGATTGTTTCGATCACGTGGACTGGGATATGTACCGGGTAGCCTCAGATAACAACACTAATGTATACGCTGACTCAGTGAGTGAGTTTATTAGCAAGTGCATCGGAGATGTCGTACCCACTGTGACTATTAAAACATTTCCTAACCAGAAACTGTGGATTGATAGCAGCATTCGCGCAAAACTGAAAGCGCAAAAACCACTGCTTTTAGTCATGGCAAGGCGACTGGAAACATGACCGAATACAAGCAGTGCAGCTATTCCCTCCGCAAGGCAATCAAGCAAGCAACGCGTCAGTATAAAGACAAAGTATAGTCGCGATTCAATGGCTCAAACAGAGGTATGTGGCAGGGTATATAGTCAATCACGGATTACAAAACTAAAATCAGCCCCGTCGCGAACATTGACGTCTTGCTCCCAGACAAATTAAACAACTTTTTTGCTTGCTTTGAGGACAATACTGTGCCACTGACATGGCCCGCTACCAAAGCCTGTGGGCTCTCCTTCTCTGTGGCCAACATGAGTAAAACATTTAAACGTATTAACCCTCGCAAGGCTGCAGACCCAGATGACATCCTTAGCCACGTCCTCAGAGCATGCGCAGACCAGCTGGCTGGTGTGTTTACGGACATATTCAATCAATCCCTATCCCAGTCTGTTGTCCCCACATGTTCAAGATGGCCACCATTGTTCCTGTTCCCAAGAAAGCTACGGTAACTGAACTAAATGACTATCGCCCCGTTGCACTCACTTCTGTCATCATGATGTGTTTTGAGAGACTAGTCAAGGAGCATATCACCTCCATCCTACCTGATACCCTAGACTCACTCCAATTTGCTTACCGCCCCAATTGATCCACTGACGTATCCCATCTGGACAATAACTATGTAAGAATGCTGTTCATTGATTACAGCTCAGCATTTAACACCATAGTACCCTCCAAACTCGTCATTAAGCTCGAGACCCTGTGTCTCGACCCCGCCCTGTGCAACTGGGCCCTGGACTTTCTGACTAGCTGTCCCCAGGTAGGAAACAACATCTCCACCCCACTGATCCTCGACACTGGGACCCCACATTCTCAACTCTCTCCTGTACTCCATGTTCACCCATGACTGTGTGGCCATGCACGCTTCCAACTCAATCATCAAGTTTGCAGATGACAGGCTTGATTGCCAATAACGATGAGATGGCCTACAGGGAGGAGGTGGGGTCCCTCGGAGTGTAGTGTCAGGAAAATAACCTCTCACTCAACAAAACAAAGGAGATGATTGTGGATTTTAGGAAACAGCAGAGGGAGTACCCCCCCATCCACATCGATGGGACAGTAGTGGAGAAAGTGGAATGTTTTAAGTTCCGCTGCGTACACATCACGGACAAACTGAAATGGTCCACTCACACAGACAGTGTGGTGAAGAAGGCGCAACAGCACCTCTTCAACCTCAGGAGGCTGAAGAAATTTTATCTTGTCACCTAAAAGACTAAAACTTTTACAGATGCACAAGCAAAAGCATCCTGTCGGGCTGTATCACCGCCTGGTACGGCAACTGCACCACCCTCAACCGCAATGCTCTCCAGAGGGTAGTGCGGTCTGCACAACGCATCACCGGGGGCAAACTACCTGCCCTCCAGGACATCTACAGCACCCGATGTCACAGGAAGGTCAAAAAGATAATCAAGGACAACAACCACCCGAGCCACTGCCTGTTCACCCTGCTATCATCCAGAAGGCGAGGTCGGTACAGGTGTATCAAAGCTGGGACAGAAAAACAGCTTCTATCTCAAGTCCATCAGACTGTTAAACATTCATCACTAACATAGAGAGTGTAACGGTTTTCTTCTGGGGAAAGAGAGGCGGACCAAAATGCAGCGTGGTTAGTTTTGTGCATCTTTAATAAAGATGAAAGTACAACAATCTACAAAACAAGAAACGTGAAAAAAACAAAACAGTCCTATCTGGTGCCACAAACACAAAGACAGGAACAATCACCCACAAAACCCAACACAAAACAGGCTACCTAAATATGGTTCCCAATCAGAGACAATGACTAACACCTGCCTCTGATTGAGAACCATATCAGGCCAAACATAGAAATAGACAAACCAGACACACAACATCGAATGCCCACCCAGCTCACGTCCTGACCAACACTAAAACAAGGAAAACACACACGAACGATGGTCAGAACGTGACAGAGAGGCTGCAGTCAACATACAGACTCAAATCTCTGGCTACTTTAATAAATGGACTTAATAAAGGTATCACTTTAATAATGTTTACATATCCTACATTACTCATCTCATATGTATATACTGCTCTATACCATCTACTGCATCTTGTCTATGCAGCATGGCCATCGCTCATCCATATATTTATATGTACATGTTCTAATTCTTTCCTTACATGTGTGTGTATAAGGTAGTTGTTGTGAATTTATTAGATTACTTGTTAGATATTACTGCATTGTCAAAACTAGAAGCACAAGCACTTCGCTACACTCACATGAACCTTTTACGACTAGGGGGCGATATTTTAATTTTTGGATGAAAAACGTTCCCATATTAAACAAGATATTTTGTCACGAAAAGATGCTCAACTATGCATATAATTGACAGCTTTGGATAGAAAACACTCTGACGTTTCCAAAACTACAAAGATATTGTCTGTGAGTGCAACAGAACTGATGTTACAGGCGAAACCCAGATAAAAATCCAATCAGGAAGTGACGCATTTTTTGAAACCGCCTCATGCCAATGCCTCCTTATATGGCTGTGAATGAGCTACGAATGAGCCTACGTTTTCTACGTATTCCCCAAGGTGTCTACAGCATTGAGACGTCTTTTTACACATGTCTGTTGAAGAATAGCCGTAAGGGACCACATTTAGCAAGTGGTCACCTGATGTCTCCCGCAGAAAATACTGAGGTAGCCATTTTTCCAATCGCTTCTTATGAGAAACCAATTGACTCGACGGATATATTATTGAATATATATGTTAAAAACACCTTGAGGATTGATTCTAAACAACATCTGCCATGTTTCTGTCGATATTATGGAGCTAATTTGGAAAAAAGTTTGGCGTTGTAGTGATAGCATTTTCGGGTCGATTTCTCAGCCAAGCATGATGAACAAACGGGAGCTATTTGTCACGAACCGGCTCAAAGCCCGTAACAAAAGGGAGACAACGTGGAGATAAGGAGTAACAAAAGATATATTTATTAACTAAAGCAACTAAGGAAAATATACAATGGTGTGTGTAATCAGTAATCAGTAGTGTAAGTGAGTGTTTTGCATGCATGAATGTGATAATGCAGGGTGTTGAAAGATGTTGTCACAAACAACCCAAAAACCACCAAGAAACACAACAAAATCCATAAAGGTGTCTGCATGGAGAGAGTCTCCTCCATGAATGGGGAAGTGGTGTATTTATCCTGGGAGACACCGGGCCCAGGTGTTTCCCATGTAGCTGACGACCCTCCCAACTCCGCCCACCAGCATCCTAATAAGGAAATAACAGAGAGAGAATACGGCAGACAGAGTGGGAGGGTCGTCACAGAGTGGGTAGGTCGTCACCTACAAAAAGGAACATTTGCTATCTAACTGGGAGTCTCCTGAGTGAAAACATCCGAAGTTCTTCAAAGGTAAATTATTTAATTTGATTGCTTTTCTTATTTTCGTGAAAATGTTGCCTGCTGCCAGCAGAGCCTAGCATAGCATTATGCCATGATAAACTTACACAAATGCTTGTCTAGCGTTGGCTGTAACGCATATTTTGAAAATCTGAGATGACAGTGTGATTAACAAAAGGCTTAGCTGTGTCTCAATATATTTCATTCGTGATTTTCATGAATAGGAACATTTTCTAGGGGTATTTATGTCCGCTGCGTTATGCTAATTCATTTGAGGCTATGATTACGCTCCCGGATCCGGGATTGCTAGTCACAAGAATTAACATCTGCTAACCATGTGTATGTGACCAATCCAATTTAATTTGTTTTGAAGACACAGGGAGAGAAAGCCATGTGGACAATTGAGTTTCCCTTTGTTTGTCTGTTTGTTTGTCACTCATAGTTTACTGATTTGCATGGTTGAAGTTGCACTCGCTGCAGCGACGGTATGGATTGCAGAAGAATGGAGCTTTAAAAAAGAAGGGCAACATAATGCTTGTAATTGAGACATTATGCTAATAAAATTATTACATAATCAGTTAATTAATTGTGCAATGTAAACATGAAAAATATCTGGTTGTCTTGTCTCCTGATGTGATTTCTGAAAGCTCAGCTTGCATTTCTGTTGTTGCTGGGAGCCAGGTGTTTGACAGGGGCCCACACCATTGCAGCCTGGTATAGAACAAGACAAACAAGGGATAAACTTCCTATCATGAATGTAGTAATTCAGCAAGAAATCAATTCATTTATACACATACATTAATATTAAATAGGTACTGTTATTGCAGTGAGGTTAAAATAATGGTAGACCCAGGTACAATCTGATTAAATGGAGTTCACCCTTTCCCCATAACAATTTATAGCTGATATAGTACTTGTCATAACACTTGTCATAGGCTCCTTAGTACAATATATATCTATTTAAATTAACTGAATTTCTACAAATGAAAATAAAACAATACAAAACAAAGCTTAGCTTAGCTACCTAGCTAGCTAAATAAAGAGATTTTGAAAAGTGGTCTTACCTTATGTAGTGTTTCCATCCATCTTTTGCAGTTTCCATGCATGTTTGCAAACAAGTTTTGCAAGCAAATAAACATAAATGACCATGCATTGATCATGTTTTGTACTTAATCCACTGATAATCGGTGAGATTTAAAGCTAAAACATATCGTAAATAGCGTAAATAACCTGTAACAATGATACATTTTCCCCTGTCTTTTGACTGCACACGCTTCTCTCTCCGCACAACTCAGACCAATCAGAACATAATAAGCAGGATAGCAACGAATGCTATCGATTTTTTTCATTCATTACGTAGCCCAGGTAGAATTTGGCATGTTCTACCAATGGCCCTAGCAACAGACGCTAACAGCTTCTCATATCCCATTGTGACACAGGAGGGGACACTTTTTGGCAAGGGGACACTATTTGGCTTGACAAGCCCATGACAGCTACTCATTTCTGCTGACAGAGACACCATGGTGACTCTGCTGGGGGGGGGGGGCATGCAGAAAAATATGGAAATTGCCACTTAGGCCACACCGTTGGCCCATGTCAACATTCACACAGCATCACTTCACCTTCCTCTCTCTCTGTTTCACTCTGTGTCTCTCTCATCTCTTTGCTCTGCCTCAGGTGGGCTCAGTTTGTTGTACATTTTAAAACACTAAATTCAGGGTACAAAACTGTACAGCTGTATACGTTCTCATTAAAGTGACATTCTTCACTAACTTCTCCAAATCTGTTGCTTTTTATTTCATTCTAACCTGCTGAATTCAATGTATTTCTTATTTCAACTATTAACCAATTGACTGTGTTTATTTGATGACAGTTGGTGATAACAATTAAGGCTAGAATATGCATCAGAGATAAAACCCCACTGTTAGTGTATATTGGTTGTACCAAAATAGTCACAGGCTTTCAATGATTTAATTAAGACATTACTTAAGTAAGTAGTATAATAGACCAGGCCCAGGTCAAAATGGTTCTGTAAACTTTGGCAGTTTTTCGATTGGGTTTGACAGATTCAAGAAAACCATTGCAGTACATACTTTGTAGATTCACTTTCATAATGCTTTTTCCCAAAGATAATATAGAGGGATGTTTGTTTTTTAAACAACAGTGACAGTTTTAGGATACTTGACTAAAACAAAGAAAAAGTTGCCATTTACCACAATTAGATGCCGCTGCTGATAGCATTGCTGCTGAGTAAATGAGCTTTTCTAGATGCAAGTGTCAATTTAGTGGCGTGTGGCCCCTAGTGGCTCCATCATGTGGAGTGAAGTCTATAACCTGCAGAACTAAACCACATGTGTTCGTATGTTTCTCCTGTAGATACCTCAGAAGCCCTGAAACCAATCCAGTAAATAATTTAGTCTTAGTTAACACTCTGAATTACATACTTAACACACTCCTTTTTCTCTGTTTTAATTTCACACAAGAGCCTCTCCTTCTGTAAGCTGAAAAGATGATATACTGTACATACAGAACACCTGTCACACCCTGATCTGTCTCACCTGTCTTTGTGATTGTCTCCACCCCCTCCAGGTGTTGCCCATCTTCCCCATTATCCCCTAGCTCATGGTGCAGCACGTCTTCCGGATCATGGACTATCAGTCGACATGGTCTCTGACCAGGGCCCTCAGTTCTCGTCACGGTTCTGGAAGGAGTTCTGCACCCACATTGGGTCATCAGCCAGCCTGTCCTCCAGGTCCCACCCCAAGTCCAACGGCCATTCAGAGTGAGCCAACCAGAACCTAGAGACTACTCTGTGATGCCTGGTCTCGCCAACCCCACTACCTGGAGCCAGCAGCTGGTGTGGGTCGAATACGTCCGCAAAACCCTTCCCTGCTCTGCCACGGGCCTATCTCCTTTTGATTGTCCCCTGGGGCATCAGCCGCCGCACTTCCCTGAGCAGGAAGAAGAGGTCGGCATAACTTCTGCCCAGATGATTGTCCGCCGCTGTGATCGTACCTGGAGGAGAGCCCGGTCGGCCCTTCTCAAGACCTCCTCCAGGTATCGATAACAAGCGGATCGCCACCGGACCCCGGCTCCCCGGTATCATCTTGGGCAGATGGTATGGCTGTCCACCCAGGATCTTCCCCTCCGGGTGGAATCCACCAAACTCTCCCACCGGTTTATCGGCCCATTTCCAGTCTCCAAAATCATTGCCCCCTCTGCTGTTCGTCTTCTGTTGCCCCGGACCCTTCGTATACATCCTACCTTTCATTTGTCCAGAGTTAAACCCATCTCTCACACCTGTACCTTTGCCCCACTTATCTGGATTACTGACCCCTGCCTGCCCTTGACCTGTCTTTTGCCTGCCCCTGTTGGATTAATAAACTGTTGTTACTTCTACGTTGTCTGCATCTGGGTCTTACCTGAAACGCGATAACATCTTCCTAATATTGAGTTGCAATTCACATAATATGTACATAAACTTTTCAATTTACTTTAGCAACGGACTGACGTGCCGAGAGAGTTCAGGGGCTTGGCAATGGACATTCTGGCAGTGCAGTTAAAATGTACCATACATGTCCCAGTAACACAACAGTAGCTAAAGCTAACATCAGGTAACCTTAGCCTATCAAAAATATGATTTAGCTACCCCTCTCATACAAAATAAAAGTTCAGTAGGCTTACCTTACAACATTCGAACAAAGCAGGCTTCATTTTTATCAATATCGTGCAAATTATTTTATGTGGTAAAAGCAAATATCAAGAAATGTACACTGCTCCAAAAAATAAAGGGAACACTTAAACAACACAATGTAACTCCAAGTCAATCACACTTCTGTGAAATCAAACTGTCCACTTAGGAAGCAACACTGATTGACAAAACATTTCACATGTTGTTGTGCAAATGGAATAGACAACAGGTGGAAATTATAGGCAATTAGCAAGACACCCCCAATAAAGGAGTGGTTCTACAGGTGGTGACCACAGACCACTTCTCAGTTCCTATGCTTCCTGGCTGATGTTTTGGTCACTTTTGAATGCTGGCGGTGCTTTCACTCTAGTGGTAGCATGAGACGGAGTCTACAACCCACACAAGTGGCTCAGGTAGTGCAGCTCATCCTGGATGGCACATCAATGCGAGCTGTGGCAAGGTTTGCGGTGTCTGTCAGCGTAGTGTCCAGAGCATGGTGGCGCTACCAGGAGACAGGCCAGTACATCAGGAGCACTGCCAGAGCCCTGCAAAATGACCTCCAGCAGGCCACAAATGTGCATGTGTCTGCTCAAACGGTCAGAAACAGACTCCATGAGGGTGGTATGAGGGCCCGATGTCCACAGGTGGGGGTTATGCTTACAGCCGTTAGGACGTTTGGCATTTGCCAGAGAACACCAAGATTGGCAAATTCGCCACTGGCACCCTGTGCTCTTCACAGATGAAAGCAGGTTCACACTGAGCACGTGACAGACGTGACAGTCTGGAGACGCCATGGAGAATGTTCTGCTGCCTGCAACATCCTCCAGCATGACCGGTTTGGCGGTGGGTCAGTCATGGTGTGGGGTGGCATTTCTTTGGGGGGCCGCACAGCCCTCCATGTGCTCGCCAGAGGTAGCCTGACTGCCATTAGGTCCCGAGATGAGATCCTCAGACCCCTTGTGAGACCATATGCTGGTGCGGTTGGCCCTGCTTTCCTCCTAATGCAAGACAATGCTCGACCTCATGCGCCTTAGCTGCAGCACCCCCTATCTCCATTTGTGTCGGGGCAGGAGAGCTGGGAATTGGAACAAACAGGACCCGATCTGGATTCCCGCGAGCAGCCAGCAAGTTGTCCAGCCTGATGGACATGTCTATCAGTTGGTCCAGAGTGAGGGTTTTGTCTCGACAAGCTAGCTCCCTGAAGACGTCCTCCCGTAGGCTGCACCTATAGTGATCCATCAGGGCCCTGTCATTCCACCACGCGCCGGAGGTCAGGGTCCGAAATTCCAGGGCGAATTCCTGTGTGCTCCTCGTCTCCTGCCTCTGGGTAATGGTCCCTCGCCGAGTCTGGACCCTCCCAGACCTCATTGGCTCACTCCAGGGCTTTGCCCGAAAGGCAGGAGACGAAGACGTTGACACTCTCCCCATCCGAGGGAGTCGGGTGAACGGTCGCCAGGTAAAGCTCCCGCTGGAGCAGGAACCCCTTGCACCCGGCAGCCGTCCCATCGTACTCCCTCGGGAGCGCGAGCCGAATCCCGCTGGGTCCGGACACCCCCGGAGGTGGTGGTGGTGCAGGCTGGAGAGTGGCTGAAGATGGTGTAGGGAGGCCGCTCCTCTCCCATCTCTCCATTCTCGCCATCACTTGATCCATAGCCGTCCCCAGACGGTGTAAAACGGTGGCATGCTGGAGGACACGCTCCTCCATGGACGGGGAGGGCGCGTCCGCTCCTGCTGACTCCATGATATTTTCGGTGCGGGATTCATTCAGAATCTCCCTAGGAGAGGTGGGTGTGGAGTCAGTAGCAGGAGAGCAAGAATTTCCAAGAAGGTCGTTTTATTACTGTCCACCAACACAACAGGTACATGACCACAAACGTAGCCACAAGAACACAGGAACGCAGTCTAGTAAAAAAATGGAGGAAACCCTCCTCTGCTAAACTAACGTGCGGGCATAACAGTCCCGTGAAAATACACCTGCAGTAAAAACAAAAACGCAACCCAAGCCAACGAGAGTAATTAAAACAATCCCACACAAAACCTAGCGGGTAGGGCAAGATTAAATACCCCACTGATTAACTAAACTAGACACAGGTGAACACAAGACAGACAAAACCAAACAAAAAAGGAAAAGGGATCGGTGGCAGCTAGTAGGCCGGCGAAGACGACCACCGAACGCCGCCGAACAGGGAGAGGAGCCACCTTCGGTGGAAGTTGTGACAGTCAATCCAGCATCTAAATACTTTCCCGAAGGAACTGTAAATCCGGCATCAACAGCTAAATGGAAACAGATGGAAATCAAACAAATAGAAAAACCAGGAAGTACATATTATCACAAACGAAATGCATTTAAACAGGCCTGATCTACCTGCGAGAAATTGTAATGGACTGCTATTTTAAGCCAAATATGATTAGTGACATTTAAATTGTGGTCTGAAAAAGGACTTATGAGGTGACTGATACATTTGAGAATCTCCCCAAAAAGTACAACCTCCAGAACTCTGTTTTACAATTATTTACAAGTAAGAAGCCATCTTACTAAAGCAGTGGGACCTGATACTGAACAGAAATATAAATGCAACATGCAACAATTTCAATGATTTTACTGAGTTACAGTTCATATAAAGAAAATGTGTCAATTGAAATAAATGCATTAGGCCCTAATCTATGGATTTCACATGACTGGGCAGGGGCGGAGCTATGGGTGGGCCTGGGAGTGTATAGGCCCACCCACTGGGGAGCCAGGCCCAGCCAGTCAGAATGAGTTTTTTCCCACAAAAGGGCTTTATTACAGATTGAAATACTCCTCCGTTTCATAAGCTCTCTGGGTGGCTGGTCTCAGACGATCCCACAGGTGAAGAAGCCGGATGTGGTGGTCCTGGGCTGGCATGGTTACACGTGGTCTGCGGTTGTGAAGAGGCTTAACATTCAATATATTTAAACCCATTTGTGTACAAAATACGTGTTTGGTACATATGGAACATTTCTGGGATATTTTATTTCAGCTCATGAAGTATGGGACCAACACTTAGCATGTTGGGTTTATATTTTTGCTCAGTATACATCACTTAATTAGGTACAGTGCCTTGCGAAAGTATTCGGCCCCCTTGAACTTTGCGACCTTTTGCCACATTTCAGGCTTCAAACATAAAGATATAAAACTGTATTTTTTGTGAAGAATCAACAACAATCATCAAAGTGAAAAATTGGGCGTGCAACATTATTCAGCCCCTTTACTTTCAGTGCAGCAAACTCTCTCCAGAAGTTCAGTGAGGATCTCTGAATGATCCAATGTTGACTTAAATGACTAATGATGATAAATACAATCCACCTGTGTGTAATCAAGTCTCCGTATAAATGCACCTGCACTGTGATAGTCTCAGAGGTCCGTTAAAAGCACAGAGAGCATCATGAAGAACAAGGAACACACCAGGCAGGTCCATGATACTGTTGTGAAGAAGTTTAAAGCCGGATTTGGATACAAAAAGATTTCCCAAGCTTTAAACATCCCAAGGAGCACTGTGCAAGCGATAATATTGAAATGGAAGGAGTATCAGACCACTGCAAATCTACCAAGACCTGGCCGTCCCTCTAAACTTTCAGCTCATACAAGGAGAAGACTGATCAGAGATGCAGCCAAGAGGCCCATGATCACTCTGGATGAACTGCAGAGATCTACAGCTGAGGTGGGAGACTCTGTCCATAGGACAACAATCAGTCGTATATTGCACAAATCTGGCCTTTATGGAAGAGTGGCAAGAAGAAAGCCATTTCTTAAAGATATCCATAAAAAGTGTTGTTTTAAAGTTTGCCACAAGCAACCTGGGAGACACACCAAACATGTGGAAGAAGGTGCTCTGGTCAGATGAAACCAAAATTGAACTTTTTGGCAACAATGCAAAACGTTATGTTTGGCGTAAAAGCAACACAGCTCATCACCCTGAACACAACATCCCCACTGTCAAACATGGTGGTGGCAGCATCATGGTTTGGGCCTGCTTTTTGTTCAGCAGGGACAGGGAAGATGGTTAAAATTGATGGGAAGATGGATGGAGCCAAATACAGGACCATTCTGGAAGAAAGCCTGATGGAGTCTGCAAAAGACCTGAGACTGGGACGGAGATTTGTCTTCCAACAAGACAATGATCCAAAACATAAAGCAAAATCTACAATGGAATGGTTCAAAAATAAACATATCCAGGTGTTAGAATGGCCAAGTCAAAGTCCAGACCTGAATCCAATCGAGAATCTGTGGAAAGAACTGAAAACTGCTGTTCACAAATGCGCTCCATCCAACCTCACTGAGCTCGAGCTGTTTTGCAAGGAGGAAAGGGAAAAATAGAGACATACCCCAAGCGACTTACAGCTGTAATCGCAGCAAAAGGTGGCGCTACAAAGTATTAACTTAAGGGGGCTGAATAATTTTGCACACCCAATTTTTCAGTTTTCGATTTGTTAAAAAAGTTTGAAATATATAATAAATGTCGTTCCACTTCATGATTGTGTCCCACTTGTTGTTGATTCTTCACAAAAAAATACAGTTTTATATCTTTATGTTTGAAGCCTGAAATGTGGCAAAAGGTTGCAAAGTTCAAGGGGGCCGAATACTCTCGCAAGGCACTGTATATAGCAAAGAAATATAACTAGGTAAATGCTAAGAATGTGCTGGGGTACATATACAGAATTATCAAAGAAAAAAAAAGTTACAAAAGATTATACATTATAGCGGTAACTAATTGGGAAGATGAGCTGCAAATAGTAATATCCCAAGAGGAATGGGAGGACATATCGAGAAACACGTCCAAGACAACCAACTCTCTACTCTGGAGGGAATAGTCTTGGAAAATTCAGTGAAGATTTTTTATAACTCCTATAAAACAGTCAAAATACAACCATGACATCACACCAAGTTGTTGGCCTAACTGTGGGGAGAGCAAAGCTAACCATACTCACATATTATATTCCTGCCCAGTCCTCAATCATTTCTGGATCGAAGTATACAAAGTATTGGATGATAGAACGTTTGCATTCTCTAAATCCAGAACACATACTCCTGGGGAGAACCCCTCATGCACTGGTCTTCTACTCTGATAGGTAGCTCTTCAGAATTCTGAGAATAACATCACTTCAACTAGAAACAGGCTTTTAAACCGCTGGCACGACCAATAAGCAATTGGAAAGAAACAATTACTGAAATACATAGTATGGAAATTATAATATAGAATAAGAAACCAAATCACTCTATTTTAAATACGATGGGGGTGGAAAAAATTGACACTATAGTATGAAATATTTATAGGTTTCGAACAGGAGATAAAAATTTACACATTTTAAACGGACGGGTATGGGTGGAAACGTGTGTGTGTATGCGAGTGTAGAAGTGTAGAAGTGCATGTCAGTGTATGCATGAGTGTGCCATGCACGAAAAGATGGTGAAAATTCAATGTAGATAGGGGATGCCAGGATGCCAACACAACACCAGGAGATTTAACTCCAAAAAATATACATTAATGAAAACAATAACACTTCGGATGCATGTCCACAAAGGATATACATTTTTGTATTCTTTTATAGTGTCAACAATGACTACCAATTACAGTGTCTTATGAAATGTGGATATTTGGCCTGTTTAGGTTAACTCTTTTATTTTTAGAATGGGGAAGGGGGGGGGGTGTATATATAGTTTGCTGTGATTGTAAATAAAGAAAAAGCATTAAAAAGAAAAAGATTCCCTCGGGACATGGACTCTAGGGTGCTGATTCCCATGCTGATTAGATTGGATTAACATAGCAGTACCTTTAAACACAACACATTAGACCCTATAGTAAATCAGTTCGGTGGAGGAAGTTCAACCCAAGAGAAGTTAGTGGGGTTTTTTGGAAACAGCTCTAATACATTGTAACTAAGAGGACCATTAAAACTAATTGTTCCTCTTAGCTGTTTAGCTACGGCCTGACAGCAAACAGTGTCTGATTTAACATTTCCCCCTGGACGGTAAACGCTCTGCAGGCCCAGTGCTGTCCATTTCACTCCTCTGACCTGAGAGGAAGGGAACCACTTCGCTGGGCTAGTTTATTGTGTCTACTTAATTAAATATGTTTATTGATTAAATCCTCTAATTGCAAGTTCAATATATCCTCTTTGCTAGCCTTTAGCATCCCTGGAGTGATCATTGGGTGTTTTTGAACATTCCAACATGGTGGAGTGGAGAGACAAAGATAGTATTCAAGCATAATTTGATCATGTTTACAACGGAGAGTGTGTTACATTGCTGGAAGCTCAACTTACTATGGCTGTGTCTCTCATCTAATTACACTAGATCCTCTGTCTCCATGTGGACACAAAATACATAATTGTCAATAACTTACAGCATTATTCCCTCAAGTTGATGTGTAGCTGACTGGAGCTATGGAAAATATCACATACAGTAACTACACTTGGCTGTGGCTAGCATGGCATGATAATATTCAGCCAGCCGTAGTGGAACTGTTCTGGAAATTGTAGTTGTGGCTTAAGCGGTTATGGTTCTCAATACATTCAAGTACAACATAGTTGTTGTTTGTGTGGTCCTTTTTAAAATAAGACTGTGCTTTTCAGTACATGTACTGTACATTATGTGAAAGTGTTGGTGTAGGTAGACAACCTGTTTCCCTGATAACATGATTATATTGATGGTGGTAATGGTAGGCACAATGATGCGCACAATGACATGTATAATAAGTGGAGAAGAAAGCACAGCTTGTAGACTCCAAGCTCTGGAGCAGTCATCATTGCTGCCATGCATACTCCAAGCAGGGGAGCCTTTTTCATGCAGTCCTTATTAATATGTAATATTGCTGGATTACTGGATCTGCGGGCAGCTTAGTTTGTTTGCCCAGAATAGCGTAACGATCTCTGACAAGCAGGTGTGTATGCCAGTTTCCATCTTACTGAAGCATACCCAGATCCTTACCTGGGAGCCAAACCTAGAACAGCCTCTGTGGCGTGGGCTGTCCAGTGGAGCAGAGACAGTCAGATACAGATAGTTGAGCAGATACACATCCACCCACTGTCTGTTTGGACACGAACACAGATGCTTGTGCAAAGTTGTGCCACATCATCGGTTTACAAAGGCAAGACAGATTACAGCAAGACAGAGTTATTGGTTGAGAAGTGAGGGGCTCTCCATGTAACGCTTTTATTTTATTTTTTTACAGGTGAGTGTTCACTGCTCATGGCGGCTGCTGAAGATCGATCCGGATTGTGTGAGGAGGGGATCTCTGAATGGCCCAAACACACAGCTGAGAGAGAAAGGGAGAGAGAGAGAATTCCCTCTGGAGAACAAAAGTACAGACAGTGCTTGAGTCACAGTGCAACACCTCAAGAGGCTAGTGTAGTGGAACAGCACAACTAAAGTTGGGAATGTTTCATCTGGGTTTCCATTAATTTATAATCTTATATGAGATAGATACTGTACATACATTATGCACTACCTGTCCACAATAAACTCTTCATATAGCTCGACATACAATCCCATGTGTGATTTACATAATAATCCTACATTATAGGTTATAAACCCAGACCTACATGAATATACCCAGTTCTAAAAACCCAACCCTTGGCTTCCCACTCCTGGACACCTCACATAAATGATTAGACGAGTGTGATAATTTCAGACTGGGCATGACTCCATACAGAATTCCAATTCCTGGCTCAGGAGAAAACGAGGACTGTGGACTCTAAGATCTGCCTGTCAGAACACAAACGGGGCAGTTGTGGAGGCTAGCAGGAGGACCCTTGTGGGAGGAGGGCGTAATCCATCTCCTCCATCAATAACTGGAAGTGCCGTCCCTTCATTGATTATCAGCTGAGAGGGATGGAGGCAGGCAGGCACGCCAACCAGGCCTTGTGTTCCCCGTTTTGGAGGGGGATTGCCAGAGAGCTCTCGTCACAATTCAAGTTTAATTGCATCTGTGGGAGTTAAGCTTATGGTCAAGCCTGGCCGTTATCGCTCTGCTCCAAATGTATGGGGATAAGTACCGTGCCAGCTATGATTAACTGCTAGTTCTCTTGTTATTGGAGTTTCTCTCTCTCTCTCTCAGAAAAGAATGCTCCTTTCTATGCCTGCCTCTCAATAACTAATGATTATTCAACATGTGTGTGCAAAATGGATTTATCTTTATTTATCCACATGCCATTTCTCTCTATCACCAAAATGGTGCTTGGTGAGGTAGAATCATTCAACCCCAAAAGATAAATGGATCAACTGATGAAGAAGGAACTGCCTCACGTGCAACGGTTCAGGGGTCAAGGGTTAAGAGAGCCAGATGGAAAGGGCAGATGGAAGCAGGGGCGTCAGCACGGGTGGGCCTGGGTGCATTGGCGATTGAGCTATATGATTTGATTTTGGGATTTTTATGCTTTACTTGTCAGTGTTCCAAGAGGGACATTATTTGTCTTTTTACCTAAGCACAGTACTTGACTTGGTCAGAAACTCACCCAAAAGGAGTACCGGCACCTATTTCAGTCCATGTCAAGCACTGGCCTAAACATGCACACACCATCAGATATAATTCATAGAAAGCAGTAGTGAGGGAGTGCGTCAATGAAAAGGATATGTGACCCGATTCAGGAAACTAGGTGTATGTCGCAAGTCACGACTTCACAGGAGAGCCGTTTGAACGTAAAAAGGTTAATTGTTTACCTAGCTAGCTAACGTTAGCTGGCTGGCTCCCTAGCGGAGGTTATTATTTGTTTCCCAGAGCTGTTTGCTTTTCTAGTTAGAGCCTATTGTTAGGCATTGTTGGAACTTTGTTCACTGTTGTTTAACTAGCTAACGTTAGCTGGCTGGCTTGTTAGCTAACATTGCATGATGTGTGTACAACACCCGTTGAATATGGCCGGTGTCAGTAAACGTCTGCAAAAAAAGTGCAATGAAATTGTTGCCAGCAGAGCTGTTTTCATGTTATCGAGAGGTAAAGAAATAATCGGCCAGAGCGTCAAGTGTGCACTCTGAGAGCGAAACGAGATGGGTGGGCTAAAGCTTAAGAGGGTGTGAACGATGCTGAATGGGTGTCGACAAAGAAGAGCTCTTCACTAGATTGCAAAACATTCAAAGGCGATTTTCGCAAAAGTGTGTTTACAAGTTGATCAACTTTCCCATTGTTCCTCAAATGCAGTGTATGATATACCATTTTGTAGCTCTGAGTCTCTACTTTTATCCCATGTAAAAAACAACATTTCACATTTTGATACATGAAGTCGTCCTGCTAAGCATTCATACTTTGGGGTGTCAGGGAAAATGTATGGAGTAAAAATTGCATCATTTTCTTTAGGAATGTAGTGAAGTAAAATAAAAAAGTTCTCAAAAACATAAGTAGTCAAGTAAAGTACAGATACCCCCCAAAAATGACTTAAGTAATACTTTAAAGTATTTTACACCACTGTTTAGGCCTCGTAATATGCCTCGCAAGTTATAAGCTACAACAACTGACCTATTAACAGTGTTATCATATAGCCTAGCTTGAGACTTTTTTGTATATACAGTATAATGGACTGTACATTATTTAAAATAAAGGGTAGGCCCAACATGGAAAATAATCAAATCTCTCTTATTATATATGAAAATGCATGAGACAATATTTATTTCCATTCAATGTAAATAGCCTATCATTTTTAGGAATTGAATTGAATTGGAAAAATAACTTTGATCTGTGCTTCTCCGACCATGCACTATAGTTAGGCCCTATAGGCTATTGATAATTGAATTGATATAACACAATACATTGTAAGCGCACTTGATCTCTCGGGCCCAGCAGAGAATTGATTAAATTGATCTCGTCTAAGAAAAGGTTGGTAACCACTGTTCCAGTCTATATAGGCTATTGTGATTATTACTGTTATATCAGGACATTATATTCTAGTCTCATAGTATATTAATTATAGGCCTGTTAAATGTAAGAGTCATGGATTTATGTTAGCCTACGAGACTATTTGGTCTGTAATGCTAAATCACGTTACATGGTTTGTTTGTTTACAATCAATTACAGTAGGGTAACGGGGTAAAGGGTCGGCTATGCTTTTAAGATAATTTAATGATTTGAGTGCCCGCATTTTTGCACTTCTGCATTGTTGCTGGCCCTGCCATCAATGGAATTCTGCCTAGGCCACTGGATGGAAGGTCAGTACACTTGTTCCACTTTGACCCAGTGAATCAATTAATCGGCTTCGATTAAGTGTCTTTGACAATGACAGGGGCCAATCAGGCGAGATCAGGGTTTTGAACCCGTGGCCACCATCTCCCAGCAAAGTCAATGTTAGCTAGCGTTCTGGTGGATGAGGTACCTAACAAGCCATTACCAGATTCTTGCCGGAACAATAGAACATCGGCATTCAAAGCATAGACACAAGCAGAAGGTATAGGATTCCTGGAAAGGCAGCTGCGCTGTTGGACTAGCTACATTCATTGAAAACATATGAATATAAAATGTCAATCACACAGCAACAACCAGAGAATTATAGATCAACATAGCTAAAGAGCAAAGGTATCTACAGAGTGCAAATAAAACATGGTCCTTGTCTGTCTGCAGTCCTGCTGTAGGAGAATAGAGCATGTGCTTCATGTGGGCAGTAGTCTGCACTGAGAGAAGATAAGTGCAATAGTGGATTCATGCAGAGTATGGAACCTAATGAAGGGAAGAAAGCAGTTTTCTCCTAAACTTGGCAGCCAAAAGCTCTCGGATGGTGCTGTGCTGCCCTCTGAAAAGTATGTAAGGTACTGCAGCCTGAGCTTAACAGACCACACTGCATTTGATAATATCCTTTTATGTGTATAGAAAATCCACTGCAATAAAAAGCAAACACTTCATACGTGTAGATTTTATGGCCTACGTGTTACAGTACACCATAGGCATTTCCATATTAGTAGCTGCTGCAGCCCTGAATTGTGCTTGAGAGGAAGTTTGAATGGATGTTTCCAATCAACGTGATGAATGAAGGATGCCAAACGGTCCACAATGCCCCACACTCTACAGTATTGTTTGTCTTTTTGTGTTTCCAGAAGAGGAACCTAATCAATATGCCCATAGCCATGAAGCTAAGCTATACTGTATAGGCCTACTATAATATACAGTGCATTCGGGAAAGTATTAAAACCCCTTAACTTTTTCAACATTTTATTACGTTACAGCCTTACTCTAAAATGAATTAAATAAAACATTTTTGGACATTTTTGCAAATTTATAAAAAATTAAAAACAAAACTACCTTATTTACAGGGGTCTTAATATATATATATATATATATATATATATATATATATACTTATGTTTATTTATTTAATTAGCTGAGTTACGCAACACTCAATTATCATGTGTGAAAAAGTAATTGCCTCTCTACACTCAATAACTGGTTGTGCCACCTTGAGCTGCAATGACTGTAACCAAATGCTTCCTATAGTTGTTGATCAGTCTCTCACATCGCTGTGGAGTAATTTTGGCCCACTATTGTATGCAGAACTGTTTAACAAAATGACATTTGTGGGTTTTCAAGAATGAACTGCTCGTTTCAAGTCCTGCCACAACATCTCAAATGGGATTAGGGCTGTGACTAACACATTCCAAAACTTAAAATTTGTTTTCATGTTTTCATTTTCATGTAGACTTGATTGTGTGTTTTGGAACATTGTCTTGCTGCATGACCCAGCTGCACCATAACTTCAGCTCAGAAGGATGGCTTGAGAAAGCCCGTTTGGGCTAGGCGTCCCGCAAGGGTGACAACTTCCGGTGAAACTGGAGGGCGCACCATTCAAATAAATAATCATAAAAATTATGGATATAAGTGTCTTATATCGGTTGAAAGCTTAAATTATTGCTAATCTAACTGTACTGTCTGATTTACAGTAGCTATTACAGCAAAAACATGCCATGCGATTGTTTGAGGACGGCGTCCCATATCAAAATATTTTTCCACCGGCACAGGTTTCATAAATTCACAAATAGCGATTAAATATTAACTTACTTTTTAAAAATCTTCCTCTGATTTGTCATCCAAAGGGTCCCAGCTATAACATGTAGTGTCGTTTTCTTAGATAAAATAAGTCTTTATATCCCAAAAAGTAAGTTCAGTTGGCGCCATCGATTTGAGTAATCCACTCGTTCAACATGCAGAGAAAGAAATCTGAAAATCTACCCCTAAACTTTGCTACAACAAGTCAATATACATTTCTATTTACTCCTCAGATAAAGTGTAATCCAACTATACAATTTGTTACGGAAAGAAGTATGTTCAATAGGAAACCGAATTTAGCAGGTGGGTCCTGTCTTCATGGTGCGTACAAGCACGAATTTTCAAGACTATGTTCCTATACTAAAACAGATATTTCTTATTCGTTTTTGAAGTTACAAGCCTGAAACCTTGAACATAGACTGCTGACACCATGAGGAAACCATAGGAATTGCATCCAGTGAGCTGACCATTCTAAGAGGATGGTCTCTCCAAAAACAAAAACAATTCTGGTTGGTTTTTCTTTGGATTTTCTCCTACCATATCTATTGCGTTATATTCTCCTACATTATTTTAACATTTCTACAAACTTGAAAGTCTGTTCTTTCCAATGGTACCAATTATATGCATATTCTGGCTTCAGGGCCTGAGCAACATGCAGTTTATTTTGGACATATCATTCTGAAAAAAGGGGCCTAGCACTAAGAAGTTTTAATAAAAATCCTATAGTGTCAGCTAAAGATTTACAGAAGTCTCTGGAACATGCTAACATCTCTGTTGACAAGTCTACAATGTGTAAAACACTAAACAAGAATGGTGTTCATGGGAGGACACCACGGAAGAAGCCACTGCTGTCCAGTGCACGTCTGAAGTTCGCAAAAGAGCACCTGGATGTTCCATAGCGCTACTGGCAAAATATTCTGTGGACAGATTAAACTAAAGTTGAGTTGTTTGGAAGGAACACACAAAACTATGTGTGGAAAAAAAGGCACAGCACACCACCATCCCAACTGTAAAGTATAGTGGAGGGAGCATGATGGTTTGGGGCTGCTTTGCTGCCTCGGGGCCTGGACAGCTTGCTATCATCGACAGAAAAATGAATTCCCTATCTGTCCGCCAATTGAAGCTCAACAGAAGTTGTGTGATGCAACACAACAGGACAATGACCCAGAACACAGAAGTAAATCAACAACAGAATGGCTTTAACAGAAGTCCTGACCTCAACCCAATTGAGATGCTGCGGAATGACCTCAAGAGAGTGGTTCACACCAGACATCCCAAGAATATTGCTGAACTGAAAGTTTTGTAAAGAGGAATGGTCCAAAATTCCTCCTGACTGTGCCGGTCTGATCCGTAACTACAGAAAATGTTTGGTTGACATTATAGAACCCTTGGATTATTAAATCCAAGGGTTCAAATATTTTTGACCATCCTGCTCTATGGATGTTTACACCGTGTGTTCAATAAAGACATGAAAACGTATAATATTTTACGTGTTATTAGTTTAAGCAGACTGTGTTTATCTATTGTTGTGACTTAGATGAAGATCAGATAAAATGTTATGACCAATTTATGCAGAAATCCAGGTAAAGGGTTCACATACTTTTTCTTGCCACTGTAAGTTTTGTGCTATTTGTTCACTCAGATTCCCTTTGTCTTATATTAGGTTTTGGATGAAGGTCTGATAACATTCAGTATCAAAAATATGCAGAAGTAGAGAAAATGTGAAAGGGGGCAAATCATTTTTCACAGCACTGTATGTGTGTGTATAATCAGTGTAACAAAAAAACTATGTACAGTAGAATGATTTACAGTATGTGAAGAATACAGTGTATGAATACACAATGTGAAAAACAATATCAAAGAAATGGGAACGGTCCAGTGTTTAATGTCTCTATATACATGGGACAGCAGCGTTGGCTGCGTGTGTGTGTATATGTCTGTGTGTTTGTGAGTATGGGCGTATGCGTGAGTGTGTGTATGAGGTGTGTGTGAGCTTGTGTGTGTATTTTGTGTGAGTGAGTCTCTTTGTCTCTTACTATCGGAGATGGCGTGAGGACTGTTCAACAGTCTGTTGGCCTGGAGATTGAAAAACAGCTTCTGTCTTTCCGTCCCGGCTTTGATGCACCTGTATCATCTCTATCTGCGAGATGGTAGCAGAGTGAACAGACCGTGACTTGGGTGGCTGAGATCCTTGATGTTCTTCTTGGCCACCCTTTGACATTGAATGCTTTCATGTCCTGGATGGCAGGCATTGTGTCCCCGGTGATGCGTTGGGCATCACACTCTGGCGAGCCATTCGGTTTAGGATGATGCACTTGCTGAATAACAATGTCAGAATGAATCCTCCCTCTCAGTGGATGACTTTGTCTTCCACGTTGAAAAGAAGGTTGACAACATCCATCAGCCTATTGAGTCCACTGGTCCCACTCACATAGCCTACTCACCCTATGCCTTGTCCTTTTTCTCCCCTCTCTCTCCAGATGAAATCCTGTGACTAGTGAGGTCCGGCCACCCGACAACCTGCCCACTTGACCTCATCCCCTCCTCCCTTCTCCAAACCATCTCACTTCCCTCATCATCTCATCCCTGACCACTGGCTG
This sequence comes from Oncorhynchus kisutch, assembly GCF_002021735.2. NCBI lineage: Eukaryota > Metazoa > Chordata > Actinopteri > Salmoniformes > Salmonidae > Oncorhynchus > Oncorhynchus kisutch. Next base: position 38,295,680 of record NC_034177.2, read on the forward strand.
CGTCACCTCTGACTTAAAAATGACCAAAGTCGCTCCCCACCTCAGGAAACCAACACTCAACTCCTTTGACATAAAAATATATAGACCAGTTTCCCTTCTTTCTTTTCTTTCCAAAACACTTGAGCATGCTGTCTTTGACCAACTCTCTTACTACCTCTCTCAGAACAATCTTCTTGACCCTAACCAGTCAGGCACAAATCCTTGTGGGGCCCCAGTGTTGAAGATCAGCAAAGTGGAGATGTTGTTTCCTACCTTCATCACCTTGGGGCAGCACATCAGACAGTCCAGGACGCAATTACACAGGGCGGGGTTGAGACCCAGTGTATCAAGCCTAATGATGAGCTTGCAGGGTACTACAGTGTTGAAGGCTGAGCTATAGTCAATTAACTGCATTCTTACATACTGTAGGTATTCTTCTTGTCAAGATGGGATAGGGCAGTGTGCAATGTGAAGACGATTGCATCGTCTGTAGATCTATTGGGGCGGTAAGCAAATTGAAGTGGATCTAGGGTGTCAGGGAAGGTAGAGGTGATATGACTCTTTCACTATCCCCTCAATGCACTTCATGATGACAGAGGTGAGTGCTACGGACCGATAGTCATTTAGTTCAGTTACCTTTGCTTTCTTGGGTACAGGAACAATGGGGGACATCTTGAAGCAAGTGGGGACAGCAAGCTGGGATAGGGAGAGATTCAATATGTCCATAAACACTCAGCCAGTTGGTATGTGCATGCTCTGAGAACGCGGCTAGCGATGCCACCTGGACCAGCAGCTTAAATATCTTTCTCACGTCGGCCATGGAGAACGAGAGCCCAATGTCCGGGTGCAGGCCACGTCAATGGCACTGCCGGTGAGGAAGCTGTTTAGTTTGTCTCGGAGAAAGATGTTGTCCACGACATGGCTGGTCTTCCCTTTCTAATCCCTGATTGTCTTTAGACCCTGCCACATACGTCTCGTGTCTGCGCCATTGAATTGTGACTCCAATATGTCTCTGTACTGACATTTTGCCTATTTGATTGCCTAACGAAGGGAATAACTACACTGTTTGAATTTGACCATATCCCCAGTCACCTTGCCATGGTTAAATCCGGTGGTTCGCGCTTTCAGGTTTTCAAGAATACTGCCATCTATTCATGGTTTCTGGTTTGGGTAGGTTTTAATAGTCACAGTGGGAACAACATCACCTATACACTTCCTGATGAACTCCGTCATCGTGTCCATGTAAACTTCAATGGTATTCGTAGAGACTACTGTGAACATATCCCAGTCTATGTGATCAAAACAATCTTGAAGCATGGATTCCAATTGGTCAGACCAGCGTTGAATATACATTAGCACAGGTACTTCTTGTTTGAGTTTCTGCCTATAGGAAGGGAGGAGCAAAATGGAGTCATGATCTGATTTGCGGGGGAGGGCCTTGTAGGCCTCCCTTAATGAAGAGTAGCAGTGTTTGAGTGTTTTAGCAGAGCGAGTGGTACAGTCCATGTGTTGATAGAACTTCGGTACCATTTTCTTCAACATTTGATTTGTTAAAATCCCCAGCTACAATAAATGCATCCTCAGAATATGTGGTTTCCAGTTTGCATAAAGTTCAGTGTAGTTCCTTGAGGGCCGGCTGTGACTATAACCAAAGAGTATTCTCTTGGGAGGTTATACGGTTGGTATTTGATTGTGAGATATTCTAGGTCAGGTGAACAAAGGGACTTTCTGTATGTTATCACAATCACACCATGAGTAGTTAATCATGAAACATTCTTCTTCACAGAGCGTTCTTTATTCCGGTCTGCACGATGTACTGAGAACCCATCTGGCTGTATGGACGGGGAGAGTATATCCCGAGAGACCCATGATTCCGTGATTCAGTACCTGATGTTTCTCTGGAAGGAGATTCTCGCCCTGAGCCCGTCTACTTTATTGACCAGAGACTGAACATTAGCGAGTAATATACTCGGAAGCGATGGATGGTATGCACGCATCCTGAGTAGGATTAGAAGTGGGGCGGCAGGTTAGAGCGTTGGGCCAGTAACAGAAAGGTTGCTAGATCATATCCCAGAGCTGATAAGGTGAAAATCTGTCATTCTGCCACTGATCAAGGCAGTTAACCCATTGTTCCCTGGTAGGCCGTCTTCGTAAATAAGAATTTGTACTTAACTGACTTGCCTTGTTAAAAAAAAAAGTTCACGCTGAATACCTCTTCTCCACCGATGGCATCTTGGAGCAGCCACTGGGATAAGTTAAATTGCCCTGGGGGTACAAACAAAGGATCAAATTTGGGAAGTTGTACTCCTGGTTGTAATGCTGGTGAGTTACCACTGCTCTGATATCCAAAAGTTATTTCTGGCTGTATGTAATAACACAAAAAAAATTTTTTTTAAGGTTATGCAATTAGTTGAATCAGCTGTGTTTGCTAGGAAAAAGTGTGACACCACTCCGGCCCCAAAGACTGGAGTTGCCCATCACTGCTCTATTGTCTCCATCTCAGGCTGAACCGTGTGTGTGTGTGTGTGTGTGTGTGTGTGTGTGTGTGTGTGTGTGTGTGTGTGTGTGTGTGTGTGTGTGTGTGTGTGTGTGTGTGTGTGTGTGTGTGTGTGTGTGTGTGTGTGTGTGTGTGTGCCAGAGAGGCAGAAACAACAATGTGTTATTTGATATTTACAGCTACGGTAAGCAGATCAGCCACACCAGGTATTCCAGAGGATGGGGGAATAACATGGATTTACATCCCTGTATCCCTCTACCCTAAGGTCTTGAAGAATGTAATCACATACAAATAAAACCCAAAGGTGGTGGGATGGATGTGGTGGCCGTAAAGAGGGACTGGAGGGACTGGCTCTTTTAAATTCCCCATACTTTAATAGGCGGCCTGATTAGTGTCTGAAGCACGCAGTCTCTATTGATTTTGCGACTCCAACAGGGCAAATGCAATCGAAGTGCGTCCTCCCTCCCATGTCAGGTGTCACAGAGTGGCTTCTATCACACTGTTTGTCTCTCCTTTTCATGGGGAAATGTCACTGGTAAGTAAGGTTCCTTTAGCACTGATCAATTCCACCACCTGACAGTTACACCCAGCAAGAGGACAGTTAACTGTGATTACAGCTCTGAGAGGACACTGGGGTAAACACTGGGCTAAGAGGCTAGCTTGTGTTTTGGTATACGTGCCATCATACCCATTCAGTCAATTCTCATTTTAACACTGGGAATAATTACTGCTGTCTTCATTGAGCACTTTCTCATGCAGGTTCCAATTCTCTCTGCCTGCTATAAGTTCTCACTCACTGTATGCAGTGTTCACAAAGATATGAGAGACAACAGAGATAGAAAGAGAATAAGAAAGAGAGAGGGATAGAGAGAGATGAAGGACAGACTAAGTACATTATTCTGCCCATCTGTGCCAAGACAAAACAAACCCAGAGGAGAAGGAAAGCCATCTTATCACGGTGATAGCAGACAAATAGAGACACACTATCATTAAATTATTGTGTAAGTATTGAAGCCACGACTTGTTGTCCCTTGTTACAGAGTAAGATAGAGAGAGCAGAGTGAGACAAAGAGACACAAACAGAAAGAGATAGAGTTGTTAAAGCTCCATTCCCTTCACAAGCTGCTGTGGTGCACCTTGTCTGAAATGTCTGTTTGAAATCATCTTTATAGAATGGAAGGGAGGGAGGGAGGGCAGTGCTTTGTGCTCAGGCATGCCTGTCAGGCCAGGGAAGACCAGGCTGCATGGATGAGTAGTGATTTCTTACACACACAGCTAACAATCACACAGACATAGGTCTCTCCCCAAAAAAGGAGGAGGGAGGGGTGAAGGTAAGGAAAGTAAGAGAAAGACAATGTAGAAGAGGACAGTTTGAACAGCATTTTTTTTGCTACACAGAGGTAGAAAGGTAGAGAGAGACATGAGAAGAGACAGAGCAATGTTTAATTTGAGTTTCAACCACTTATTACAACACGTATAGAGAGAGAGAGATTGCAGGTAGTGGAGGAGTAGTGTGTTGCTTGCCATGCTAATGCAAAGACCACCAGAACACTGCAACCTGGCTGGGGCACCAGGGAGAGGAGAGAGACTAGAGAGCAGAGACAGAGACTGTCTGTGAACCAGTCTGCCAGAGGATCATCTCTTCCTAAACTGTCTACCTGACACGACCCGACTGCACCCCGCACGGTCCAACCTCACATTAACATTCACATGAACACATGTTGAAAATATGCAGTGTTATGGACCATAATTATTGTAGGCCCCCGGGTTACTGATTATGTGCTCAGTGAAAGACAGTGGAACGTGCATATTGAATGTGGATAAAACATGTATCTGCATTCATTTGTGCATGTTTCTCATTAGTCATGAACCAACTGACAAATAGTCGCAAGGGAACGTGTTTGATTAATGAACGTGCGGGAGTGAGAAATTACACTGGATAGGATGAGGGAAGAAGTTATGGGAACTGACAAACAAAACTTGAGATGAGAAATGTGCACAGCTTATCAGTTTGCTTTGTTTGAGGGGGACTTTCTTTCTGCCCTCTCGTCTAATTGACTTTCATGGCAGAAGTCATTTGTAATTACTGGTGGTTTTGTTACTCATCTTTATTCCTGAACCCAAATGAGGAGAGGTCGATATCTGCGCTTGTGGACCTCAGGGGATGACATACGAACGCAATCAAGCAAACGCACAGAAAAACACACAAACACATTGCTACACTCACTCAAGGGAGTGCTTCCTACATACACTCTCTCACACCAAGCCTCAAACACACACTGTAAGACTTTTCTGTAATATCAACAGTAAAACTGTACAATGTTTTACAGCATTAATCCTGTAATTTGCACTGCATTATGGGTAAAATGCTGATAAATACTGTTATTAACTGCAATAGCCTCCAATAGAAATGACTAACATGCTGTATTTTGTTACAGTAATAGCTTTTGCCTACTGTAGATTTAAATTCTCAGTGTCAGGCATGAACCTCATGCTGTCAGGTGAGACACATGAAGCACAGACTATTTTAGTAAATATCTTCTTTGAAGCAGAATAATATTTTCAGCAGCTGCTGGGTAGGTATCTTGACCTGTTTATAAGTATCTTTATTGCTAGCCAACGTTGAATTAATGTGTGTTTTATTGGCTAACCTAGCCAACTAGCTGATGCTTGCTAGTCAGCTAGCTAGTTCAAGTTAACACAAGCCAATTCAGTCTGCTCTAAATTGCTTATGAATAGCTTCCTGTGCGACCGAGATTGAAATCACCCACATAATAATTGTTGTGATGATAGGCTTCGCTGCCTGTAACGCAGCCTCTGAGTGACATATAGAAAATACTGAGCGCAGATTTTTGACCATTATGTTTTCACCATTACTACAGAGAAAATGGCTTGTCTCTAGCAAGCAGTTCAAAAGATATGACACATATTATGAGGCGCAACGTTGTTTTCGGATTGACGGGCCACATTTTACATATACAGTGCATTCGGAAAGTATTCAGACTCCTTGACTTTTTCCACATTTTCTTACATTACAGCCTTATTCTAAAATTGATCAAACTAAAAATGTTCCTCATAAATCTACACACCATACCCCACAATGACAAAGCAAAAACGTTTTTTTAGAAGTGTTTGCAAATGTATAAAAAAAAAATGTTTCTACAACTTGATTGGAGACCACCTGTGGTAAATTCAATTGATTGGACATTATTTGTAAATGCACACACCTGTCCATATAAGGTCCCATAGTTGACAGTGCATGTCAGAGCAAAAACCAAGCCATGAAATCGAAGGAATTGTCCGTAGAGCTCCGAGACAGGATTGTGTCGAGGCACAGATCTAGGGAAGGGTACCAAAAAATGTCTGCAGCATTGAAGGTCCCCAAGAACACAGTGGCCTCCATCATTCTTAAATGGAAGAAGTTTGGAACCACCAAGACTCTTCCTAGAGTTGGCCGCCCATCCGCACTGAGCAATCCGGGGAGAAGGGCCTTTTGCAGGGAGGTGACCAGGAACCCGATGGTCACTGACGGAGCTTCAGAGTTTCTCTGTGGAAATTGGAGAACCTTCCAGAAGGACAACCACCTCTGCAGTACTCCACAAATCAGGCCTTTTCTTTAGCTCTGAAAGAGCTGCAAAATCTGGACCCCTACAAATCAGCCGGGCTAGAAAATCTGGACCCTTTCTTTCTAAAAATTATCTGCCGAAATTGTTGCCACCCCTATTACTAGCCTGTTCAACCTCTCTTTCGTGTCGTCTGAGATTCCCAAAGATTGGAAAGCAGCTGCGGTCATCCCCCTCTTCAAAGGGGGGGACACTCTTGACCCAAACTGCTACAGACCTATATCTATCCTACCGTGCCTTTCTAAGGTCTTCGAAAGCCAAGTCAACAAACAGATTACCGGCCATTTCGAATCTCACCATACCTTCTCTGCTATGCAATCCGGTTTCAGAGCTGGTCATGGGTGCACCTCAGCCACGCTCAAGGTCCTAAACGATATCTTAACCGCCATCGATAAGAAACATTACTGTGCAGCCGTATTCATTGATCTGGCCAAGGCTTTCGACTCTGTCAATCACCATATCCTCATCGGCAGACTCGACAGCCTTGGTTTCTCAAATGATTGCCTCGCCTGGTTCACCAACTACTTCTCTGATAGAGTTCAGTGTGTCAAATCGGAGGGTCTGCTGTCCGGACCTCTGGCAGTCTCTATGGGGGTGCCACAGGGTTCAATTCTTGGACCGACTCTCTTCTCTGTATACATCAATGAGGTCGCTCTTGCTGCTGGTGAGTCCCCGATCCACCTCTACGCAGACGACACCATTCTGTATACTTCCGGCCCTTCTTTGGACACTGTGTTAACAACCCTCCAGGCAAGCTTCAATGCCATACAACTCTCCTTCCGTGGCCTCCAATTGCTCTTAAATACAAGTAAAACTAAATGCATGCTCTTCAACCGATCGCTACCTGCACCTACCCGCCTGTCCAACATCACTACTCTGGACGGCTCTGACTTAGAATACGTGGACAACTACAAATACTTAGGTGTCTGGTTAGACTGTAAACTCTCCTTCCAGACCCATATCAAACATCTCCAATCCAAAGTTAAATCTAGAATTGGCTTCCTATTTCGCAACAAAGCATCCTTCACTCATGCTGCCAAACATACCCTTGTAAAACTGACCATCCTACCAATCCTCGACTTTGGCGATGTCATTTACAAAATAGCCTCCAATACCCTACTCAACAAATTGGATGCAGTCTATCACAGTGCAATCCGTTTTATCACCAAAGCCCCATATACTACCCACCATTGCGACCTGTACGCTCTCGTTGGCTGGCCCTCGCTTCATACTCGTCGCCAAACCCACTGGCTCCATGTCATCTACAAGACCCTGCTAGGTAAAGTCCCCCCTTATCTCAGCTCGCTGGTCACCATAGCATCTCCCACCTGTAGCACACGCTCCAGCAGGTATATCTCTCTAGTCACCCCCAAAACCAATTCTTTCTTTGGCCGCCTCTCCTTCCAGTTCTCTGCTGCCAATGACTGGAACGAACTACAAAAATCTCTGAAACTGGAAACACTTATCTCCCTCACTAGCTTTAAGCACCAACTGTCAGAGCAGCTCACAGATTACTGCACCTGTACATAGCCCACCTATAATTTAGCCCAAACAACTACCTCTTTCCCAACTGTATTTCATTTTTATTTATTTATTTATGTTGCTGCTTTGCACCCCATTATTTTTTATTTCTACTTTGCACATTCTTCCATTGCAAAACTACCATTCCAGTATTTTACTTGCTATATTGTACTTACTTTGCCATCATGGCCTTTTTTGCCTTTACCTCCCTTCTCACCTCATTTGCTCACATTGTATATAGACTTGTTTATACTGCATTATTGACTGTATGTTTGTTTTTACTCCATGTGTAACTCTGTGTCGTTTTATCTGTCGAACTGCTTTGCTTTATCTTGGCCAGGTCGCAATTGTAAATGAGAACTTGTTCTCAACTTGCCTACCTGGTTAAATAAAGGTAAAATAAAATAAAATAAATAAATAAATAAATGGTAGAGTGGCCAGACGGAAGCCACACCTCAGTAAAAGGCACATGACAGCCCTTTTAAGGTTTGCCAAAAGGTACCTAAAAACTCTCAGACCATGAGAAACAAGATTCTCTGGTCTTATGAAACCAAGATTGAACTCTTTGGCCTAAATGCCAAGCATCACGTCTGGAGTAAACCTGGCGCGATCTGGCAGCATCATGCTGTGGGGATGTTTTTCAGCAGCAGCGACTGGGAAACTAGTCAGGATCGAGGAACGGAGCAAAGTACAGAGAGGTCCTTTATGCTCCATAGCGCTCAAGACCTCATGCTGGGGCGAAGGTTCACCTTCCAACAGGACAACGACCTTAAGCACACAGCCAAGACAATGCAGGAGTAGCTTCAGGACAAATCTCCGAATGTCCTTGAGTGGCCCAGCCAGATCCCGGACTTAAACCTAATCTAACATCTCTGGAGTGATCTGAAAAAAGCTGTGCAGTGACACTCCCAATCAAACTTGACAGAGCTTGAGAGGATCTGCAGAGAATAATTGGAGAAACTCACCAAATACAGGTGTGCCAAGCTTGTAGCTTCATACCCAAGAAGACTCAAGGCTGTAATCTTTGCCAAAGGTGCTTCAACAAAGTACTGAGTAAAGGGTCTGAATACTAAATGTGATATTTCAGTTTTATGATTTTTTTTATACATTTGCAAAACATTCTAAAAACTTGTTTTTGCTCCAATGTGGTATTGTGTGTAGATTGATGGGGGGGGGGACTATTTAACTTCTTGGTGACAGGGGGCAGTATTTTCACATCCGGAAGAAATGCATGCCCAACTTCAACTGCCTGCTACTCATCCCCAGAAGATAAGATATGCATATTATTAGTAGATTTGGATAGAAACACTCTGAAGTTTCTAAAACTGTTTGAATCATGTCTGTGAGTACAAACTGTAGTTTGTAGTTTTGCATAGTTTTCACTCAGTCATTCACACACACAGATTCACACATCCCTGCACTTTACATACACCTTACATTATGATACTTTCACACCTCATTCCTTTTTGTTTGGTTTATAATAAATAACCTTTTTGATTGGCACCTGTTCGTGTCCCCTCATTTTTGCCACGGGCTATGAGCCAGCCTGTGACACTGTCCCGTTGTGTGTTTCACCGCCTCTGAACTCCCTTACCCCGAATAGAGTTGCCTCTGATCATAGATCTAGCTTGTACCCAATCCCAATTTTTAACTCCCTCTCTCTCTTTATCGCTCTCCCCCCCACACCCCACAGACACACAATATCATTTTTAAATTAGTGTTGTAATGATGCTCTTATTTGGTTACGTACGTGTTAACTGTTGTTACTTCTGTTGTTAATTTGCTACCAGTTACATTTGGGGGGGTTGTTGTTGTATTTTACCCCCTTTTTTCTCCCCAATTTCGATTTTGTCTCATCGCTGCAACCCCCCCAACAGGCTCAGGAGGCAAAGGTTGAGAAATGCCTCCTCTGGAACATGACCCTTCAAACCGCACTTCTTAACACCTGCCCGCTTAACCCGGAAGCCAGCCCCACCACCATTCGACTGACGACCGCAGTCAGCCTGCAGGCGCCCGGCTCGCCACAAGGAGTCACTAGAGCGCGATGAGTCAAGTAAAGCCCCCCCGGTCAAACGCTCCCCTAACCCAGACGACGCTGGGCCAATTGTGCGCTGCCCTATGGGACTCCCGATCATGGCCAGTTGTGATACAGCCAGGGATCAAACCCAGTCTGTAGTGACGCCTCTAGAACTGCAATGCAGTGCCTTAGATCACTGCACCACTTGGGGGGCCCTGAATAAAATAATGTTTTCTTACATTTAGATTTCTATGAGAATTTCACTGTAAATATACAGCATTACCCTGGCACCAGAGTTGCCAGCTTAATACTGTAATTTTGTAATATATTTCACAGAGCCTGATTATCATCTTTTATTCCCCTTGTTCTGGGGGTCGCCCGTTCGCTAGGAGCCAGGAGACGGAGAGGCGTTTGTCTGGCAGAGTATCAATCACAGAAGCACTACGGCCAACGACAGCGGCCAGTGAGAAGTTAATAACGGAGACAAATAAGGGAGCCGGCTCCCTCTTACACTTCCTCCTCCTCTCTACCTGTCTGCTTCCAAACATGAAATGACATGCTCAAGTACGAGGAGCCCAGACACAAATAAGTCAGACGAGATGGGATGTGTGTTAGGGAGTGCTGTCGCCTTGCGTTAGGTCCCACTGGAGTGGCACTGTCATGTGTTTGGTGACGTCAGCATTCCTAGAGAACACCCAAGCTGCTGGTCAGTGGAGCTGGAAGAGGTCGCAGCCAAACCAATTTCCTCATGAGGGAGCGGTCTCATAATTCACCTGAGACAAAGCGTCTAGGATGACAGGATACAGAAATGGGAAAAGCAGTATGAAACTCAGCCCAGCTAGCACGATGTTCTGAGAACCATATCTTTCTTAGAACTTGGTGAGAGCGTAGTTTCTGGGAATGGTGCAGGATAGTTGCTTGGCTTTGGAACATTCGTAGCACATTTAAGGAACTTGACAAAATAATAATAATATTTTCTGGGTATTTCATACTTTAACAGAACATTTCCTAAAAGTTCAAACATGGATAGATTTAATTTAAATGTTGGTAATGTTCTAGAAATGTGCTCCAACTGGTTTGAACTTGGGAATGTTCTCAAATATACTAAACAAAAATCTAAATGCAACATGCAACAATTTCAACGATTTTACTGAGTTACAGTTCATATACTGTAAGGAAATCAGTCAATTGAAATAAATTCACTAGGTCTTAATCTATGTAAGGCAGCCATGGGCGGGTATGGGAGGGCATAGGCCCACCCACTGGGGCGCCGGGCCCAGCCAATCAGAATTAGTTTTTCCCCACAAAAGGGCTTTATTAAAGACAGAAATGCTAATCAGTTTCATCAGCTGTCCGGGTGGCTGGTCTTAGACGATCCCACAGGTGAAGAGGGCCGGATGTCTGCGGTTGTGAGGCCGGTTGGGTGTACTGCCAAATTCTCTAAAACGACGTTGGAGTCTGCTTATTGCGGAGAAATTAACATGTAATTCTCTGGCAACAGCTCCGCTGGACATTCATTCAGTCAGCATGCCAATTGCACTCTCCCTCAAAACTTGAGACATCTGTGGCATTGTGTTGTGTGACCTTTTATTGTCCCCAACACAAGGGGACATGCACGCACATATGTAATGATCATGCTGCTTAATCATCTTATTGATATGCCACACCTGTTAGGTGTATGGATTATCTTGACAAAGGAGAAAATGTTCACTAACATGGATGTAAACAAATTTGTGCACAACATTTAAGAGAAATAAGCTTTTTGTGTGTATGAAACATTTCTCTGATCTTTAAAAAATCTGTATTGCAGCAGATACTCTTAACCATAGCAATTTAAAGTAGTGAGCGCATACATTTCAGTACTTTTTTCCCATAATGGTCACCCGTGAGAGTCAAACCCACAACCCTGGAGTTGCAAGCACCATGCTCTACCAACTTAGCCAAAAAGGCCACAAAGGACCTCAAACAACGTTAGTTTTGTACATGCTCTCTGTTTTCTTTATATCAGTAAATGTTTTTAGATAGGTGACATCATTTTTTATGTCATTTAACAGACGGGCATTCATTTTAAATACAGGTCCCCTGTGGGAATCAAACCCACAGCATTGGCATTGCAAGCACCATGCTCTACCAACTTAGCCAAACAGGACCTTTCTTTACAGCTCATGAAACATGGGACCAACATTTTACATGGTGCGCTTATATTTTTGTTCAGTGTACATATTCTCACCCCTCGTCTCACCCTCACTCATACACACACCCTTCCCCTGCCGCCCCCTGCCACACCTCAATCACCACAAACCTCACTGAAGTTTTACCTAATCTAATCTACTTTCTGACTCCTTAAACAAAGTTGTGCTGTCTGAATGAAATCTTAATTCTTTAGTCAACGAAACAAATGAAATGCAGGGCGAAGGGCAAGAAGGTTGAGGTTTCGCTGACAATGATCAGCTAGGGGGAAATCAGATATTCAACATCTTGATGCTATATTTATAATGATATAAAAAATATGCAACAAATGTTTCATCAAATTGTTTCTGTGTCAATGCACCACACAACCAATAAGCAAAGCATACCGACTTCAGAGCCTACAGGAGACTTTTAAAGTAGCCTAATCAGATTAAAACAATGTGACTGGTTGTGTTTATGCCACACATAAAAGGCAATACATTTTAAAAGTTAACTATTTAGGCTAAATTTAAGCGTTAGGTTCCTGGTGCGCATGGAATAGCTGCGAATTAGTGAGGAGGCAGAGCATGCATTAAGCCTTCCTAAATAAGTGGGCCTGCTCGGAACATAGGCCTACAGTAGCCACATAATGTAGCCACATTATTATAAAACCACTTGGGAGAATGATGATTCGCAACAGACAGCGCATCTCATTATCAGAAGTAAAAATACAACCAAACTGGCATACTGCCATGTCTTTCTAGACTTTTTTAACTGTCGAGAGCAGACCAATAACTGATCCAAATGGAATGAATGGAATTAAACATTCAAATCACAGGGCTTTTGCACCGTTATTGAAATTCTATTTCCACTGCACTTTATGGCCTAGAATATAATTTTGTTCTCACTTTAAAACAATATTGCAATTATTCATTGCATTGTAGTGTTGTAGCTAGTCTATAAATAGGTTAATTATATTGTCCCTAAACCAGATCAATTGGGGGGCTTTTTGAGCTGCTTGTCTCATCTTCATTGTTCTTTCAGCTATTCCTTATTGAAAATTGGTGCAGCACTGAATGATTTTATGTGTGGTATGATTGCTAATTAGCCTATTGCAGATCTGGACAAATGATCCACCTTTCACTTCTGTCACTATGAATGGTGGATAAAATACAGGATAGACAATTAGACAGGTAAACTATATTGACCTGAAAAGCAGAGTGCATAAGGTACCAAAACACCTTGATAGAGGAGGTGCATGCAAGCAGATAAGCAAACAGATTAAGAAATGATATAGTAAAACCAGCAAAAGGGAAAATGTATACCAGTGATCAATAAAAAAACACAGCCCTCACCTATTTATTGAAACAAACAGCTAATGAACTCCTAAACAGGTGGCGGGTGTGGGGAGAAAGGAGAGACTAGAGGACAGGAGGTAGGGAGAGAGAGAGAGGAGTGGGATGAGTAGATTGGAGTCTCTCTGGGCTCCTAAACTAAGCAATCACATCAAAACTCTTGTTTGAGAATCAAAGACACATGGAGCAGCAGTGGTTGGGTGTCACGACTTCCGCCGAAGTCGGTCCCTCTCCTTGTTCGGACGGTGTTCGGCGTCACCGACCTTCTAGCCATCACTGATCCATTTTTCATTTTCCATTGATTTTGTCTGGTCTTCCATCACACCTGGTTCCAATCCCATCAATTACATGTTGTGTATTTAACCCTCTATTTCCCCTCATGTCCTTGTCGGTGATTGTTTATTGTATGTATTGGTGCTAGTTAAGTTTCTGGTGTGCGACCGGTTTTGTGCCCACTTTCATTATTTTTGTATATGTTGGTTTTCGGAGTTTGTGAGCACTTATTAAACAACTCCGTTTAAACAAAGTGTCACGCCCTGACCATAGAGAGCTTTTTTATTCTCTATGTTGGTTAGGTCGGGGTGTGAATAGGGTGGGTCATCTAAGTGATTTATATTTCTTTGTTGGCCTGGTATGGTTCCCAATCAGAGGCAGCTGTTTATCGTTGTTGGGGATCATATTTAGGCAGCCAATTCCCCTTTGTGTTTTGTGGGATCTTGACTATGGATAGTTGCCTGTTAGCACTATTGTTAGATTCACGTTTCGTTTGAGATTTAATGTTTTGTTTTTGCTGTGAGTTTCACTTAGTAATAAAAAGATGACTAAGTGCCCAGATCACACTGCGCTTTGGTCCACTTTTTATAATGATCGTGACAGAAGATCCCACCAAGCAACGTGCCCAGGAGGAAAGCCAGGAGTGGAGGACATCCTGGACGTGGCAAGAAATTATGGCAGGAGATAGAAGCCTACCATGGAAGCAGGCGGAGACAGGAAGGGAACAACAGCGCTGATGCCAGGGTTCCTGGCCACGACGCAAGCCCAAATGACAGCCCGAAAAAAAATTTTGGGGGGGGAACGGAGTGGTCTCCGATGATGAGGGGTGAGTCAGAGACCGAGGAGGAATATTGGGACAGATTGAGCGAGGAGTGGGCAGCAAATGTTGGGGGACTGAGCCAGAGCCAACTCCCCATACTCACCGTGGGGAGCGTGTGACCGGTCAGGCACCATGTTTTGCGGTGATACGCACCGTGTCTCCAGTGCGCATTCACAGCCCGGTGCATTCTGTGCCAGCTCCTCGCACTTGTCGTGCTAAAGTGGGTATCTGTCTAGGACGGGTTGTGCTGGCTCAGTGCGCCTGGTCTCCAGTGCGACTCCTCGGTCCAGGATATCCTGCGCCAGCTCTACGCTCTGTATCCCCAGTGCGCCTTCACAGCCCAGTGCGTCCTGTACCATCTCCCCAGTTCCCAGTTTCACGGTCAGTTTCACGGTCCGGAACCTCCTATGACGGTCCGCGGTCCGGAACCTCCAACAACGGTCCACAGTCCAGAGAGCCTCCTGCGAGGGTTCCCGGTCCGGAGTCCCCAGCGACGACCCACGGTCCGGAGCATCCGGCAACGATCCTCGCACCAGAGCCGCCATTGAAGATGAAGATGACGTATCTGCCAGCTGAGTGGGTTTTTGCCCCGCACTGGAGCCGCCCCCGACGGTAGATGCCCACCCGGACCCTCCCCTATTGAGTCAGGTTTTGCGGTCGGAGTTCGCAACTTTGGGGGGGTACTGTCACGCCCTGACCATAGAGAGCTTTTTATTCTCTATGTTGGTTAGGTCGGGGTGTGACTAGGGTGGGTCGTCTAGGTGATTTCTATTTCTATGTTGGCCTGGTATGGTTACCAATCAGAGGCAGCTGTTTATCCTTGTCTCTGATTGGGGATCATATTAGGCAGCCATTTCCCCTATGTGTTTTGTGGGATCTTGACTATGAATAGTTGCCTGTTAGCACTATTGTTAGCATTACTTTTTCCCACTCTCTTTCTCGCCCTCCTGATTTTGTACCTTGCTTTTCCTGAGCCTGCCTGCCGTCCTGTACCTTTGCCTCTAGTCTGGATTATCGACCTCTGCCTGCCTTGATCTGTGGTTTGCCTGCTTCTGTTGCTGTTGCTGTAACAAACATTGTTACTTCAACACAGTCTGCATTTGGGTCTTACCTGAAACATGATAACAAGTTGACATTGAGGTTTAAAAAAAGTGTGCTTTATCAATTTACTATAACCTTGTATGATTTTGGTATAAAGAAATCTTAAATTACAGCTCAATTTGAGCAAATTCTGAAAATGTGATTAATGACAGCTAATCCTGCGATTCGCTCGAGGACATTTTGATAGCCCTAAAATAAGTAAATTCAATTGGATAGGATAAACAGACTCACAGAAAAAGCTGGTACAGTATGTGAACTTGTTTTCCAGTGAAAATGTAAATGGTGTCCTGTGGGCCTGAGAATCAGAGAACTTTTAGCATATCAATGCATTCTCGATTTCTTCCTATGGCATCTATGGTATCTGTGGTCTATCCTGTTCTCTCCTTTCTCCCTACTCTCACACACTTTGCATAACTTAATGGAATGGAATTTCCAGGCTGGGTTCAGATAACCGCTCTCCTCTTTCTTGAATAAGACTACTGTATCAATATCTTTGTCGGATCTGAAGCAGAAACAAAGCAAAGGGAGAGAGAGCGTTTGCCACTGCCACCCAACGCTCCTCTCCCTGTAACCTCTACAGCACAGTACAGCCTTAGACCACTCTGGATATCACCTTGTCGTCACCTTGTATGAACAAAGAGAGAGTGAGAAAGAAACAGAGGTGCACTGAAACTTCTCAAAACAAATGTACATTACCATCCAGAGAGGAGGCAGGAGAAGGGGGTGGGAGGAGAGGAGGGGAGGAGTTTTGTACCCAACTCTGATTCTATTCCCTTGAAGCCATTCACCCATCGACCGGAGAGTTTCTGCGAAATACTGTTAAAACACCAGCCACTCCACACTTCTTCATTCCCTTCATTTTTTCGTTTTTGTTGTTGATAGAAATGACTACCGACTACTAGGTGGACAGTAATCACATCAGCTCTCATTAGCCACAACCCCTTTGACTCTGCACCGCCATCTAGTTAATGTACGTGGTCATTCCTGTTGTGGAGAAAATGAATTTGCTCTCCATTAGCTGATGAGGCAGGTAAATTACATTATGTCCCCCAATGTGATCTTATTAATGTCAGTCATTCCGGGATGGATCACCCTTTAGACGGGACTCCTCCCATGCTTGTTAGTGTCGGTCTGTCTGCCTGACTGTCTGTCCATCCGTGACTTTTAAGCAAAGAGGGAGTGGAGGGAGAGGGTGTGCTGTTGTCATACCTAAGAATAAAATGTAAACGTCTTAAAGTTTACTTGACATGCTTAGATGTGGGGAGGAGAGTTTTTGGAATACTTACAAAACGTATGTTTTCCAAAAACTCTCCTTCCCCCACCTAAGCATTTTCAGTAACCTTTAAGACGTTTACTGAAAATGCTTACGTGGGGGGATAACTACTCTAATAGTTAACTTAGGGCTGCAATCCTGTTAACGGGATTGATATGGCAACAGCCAGTGAATGTGCAGAGCGCCAAATTCAAACAACAGAAATCTCAGAATTAAAATTCCTCAAACATACATGTATCTAATACCGTTTCAAATGTCATCTTGTTGTTAATCCCACCTAAGTGTCCGATTTCAAATAGGCTTTACAGCGAAAGCACAACAAACGATTATGTTAGGTCAGCGCCAAATCACAGAAAAAATGTTCAAGGCAAAGAGAGGAGTCACAAAAAGCACAAGCACAAGAGCTACTTTTGTTAGTACGTTTGGTAAACAAATCCAAAGTCATGAAACGCGTTCCCTAATTGCAGACGAAATGTCAAAAAGTTCCGTTACTGTCCGTAGAAACTTGCCAAACTAAGTATAGAATCAATATTTAGGATGTTTTTAACATAAAACGTCAATAATGTTCCAACCGGAGAATTCCTATGTCTGTGGAAAAGCAATGGAACGAGAGCTAACTCAGAGCCTGTGGCACTCTACCAGACACCTGGCTCAAACAGCCCTTATGATCCCCCACTTCACAGCAGAATCCTCAAACGGGTTTCTAAAGATGGTTGACATCTAGTGGAAGCCTTAGGAAGTGCAACATAACCAATATCCCACTGTGAATTCAATAGGGGCTGGGTTGAAAATCGACCAACCTCAGATTTCTTCTCAGGTTTTTGCCTGCCATACTGTTATACTCACAGACATCATTCAAACAGTTTTAGAAACTTCAGAGTGTTTTCTATCCAATACTAATAATACTATGCATATATTAGCAACTGGGACTGAGGAGCAGGCCGTTTACTCTGGGCACCTCTGGGCACCTTTCATCCAAGCTACTCAATACTGCCCCTGCAGCCATAGAAGTTAACAGGTCTACACTAAAATGCCATTAATCTCAAGGGAACTCAAACACAGGAAGGATGAGAGGGACAAACATACATGCTCGCGCTTACGTGTGTGTGTGTGTGTGTGTGTGTGTGTGTGTGTGTGTGTGTGTGTGTGTGTGTGTGTGTGTGTGTGTGTGTGTGTGTGTGTGTGTGTGTGTGTGTGTGTGTGTGTGTGTGTGTGTTTTCATCTCCAACAAAAGCTGACAGATTATTTTGTTCCTCCTCCATGCTTCACGTCTATCCCACTCCTCCGTTCGCAGGAGGGAAGTAAAAGAGTGTCTCCCTCAGGAGGGAAAATCACAACAAGGAGGCTAAGTCCTCCATCACCATCACTATTTATAACCTGCTGGGAGACTTAGAGGGAACAGTCTCAAACACGGCATCTAACAGAAGTCTGCCACTTAGTATATGCAGTACTGAATGTGGTACATAGAGAGAATCCATATGCTCACGCACGTCTCTTGTCTATACTCCTCTATTACTCTACACTCTCTGTTTCGCCGTACAAGTCTCTGTACTCTACATGTTGACTTTGCGTCATGACCTACATTGTGAGCTATTTAAAGTCTCATAGTGAAGTGGAGATACATCTCATACTGTAGCCTGTTCCTCACTCTTTTGAAACAGTATAGAGTGGCTGCTCCTTTAGTAGAGGCTACTGTGCCTATCTACACACCTGATAAGGTTGTAGTTAGAGCTGTTGAAAGAAGCACTAACGTTTCAACCATATTGTGAAACAAGTAAGAGGGTCCAACACTAACCAACATTTAAACACCAACAGAAATGTCAACAGTTTCTACCTACCTGTATATACAGTGCCTTCAGAAAGTATTCATACCCCTTGACTTAATCCACATTTAGTTGTGTTACAGCTTGAATTCTACATAGATTAAATCAATTTATTTCTGACTCATCTGTACACAGTACACCATCATGAAAAAGTGAAAACATGTTGTAGACATTTTTACAAATGTATTGAAAATTAAATACAGAAATACCAAATTTACATAACTATTCACACACCTGAATTAACACTTTTGAATCACCTTTGGCAGTGATTACAGCTGTGAGTCTCTCTGGGTAAGTCTCTAAGAGCTTTGCACACCTGGGTTGTAAAATATTTGCACATTGTTGTTTTTAAAATTCTTCAAGCTCTGTCAAGTTGGTTGTTGATCATTGGAAGAAAGCCATTTTAATTTCTTACCATAGATTTTGAAGCCAATTTAAGTCAAAACTGTAACTAGGCCACTCAGGAACATTCAACGTCGTCTTGGTAGGTAACTCTAGTGTATAATACGGGCTTGGGTTTTAGGTTATTGTCCTGCTGAAAGGTGAACTTGTTTCCCAGTGTCTGCTGGAGCAGACTGAACCAGTCTTTCCACGAGGATTTTGACTGTGCTTAGCTCTATTCCATTTACTTTTATCCTAAAAAGATTCTGTAGTCATTGCCGATGACAACCATACCCATAACACGTAGCCACCCCCATGCTAGAAAATATTAAGAGTTGTACTCAGCGTTGTGTTGTGTTGGATTTTCCCCAAACATAACACTTTGTATTCAGATCATAAAACTAATTTATTTGCCAATGTTTTGCAGTTTCACTTTTCTGTTTAATTGCAAACAGGATGCATCTTTTGGAAAATTTGTATTCTGTACAGGCTTCTTTCTTTTAACTCTGTCATTTAGGTTAGTGTTGTGGAGTAGCTAAAATGTTGTTGATCCATCCTCAGTTTTCTTCTTTCACAGACATTCAAATCAAATCAAATTGTATTGGTCACATACACATGGTTAGCAGATGTTAATGCGAGTGTAGCGAAATGCTTGTGCTTCTAGTTCCGACCATGCAGTAATATCTAACAAGTAATCTAACAATTTCACAACTATCTTTTACACACAAGTGTAAAGGAATGAATAAGAATATGTACATATAAATATATGGATGAGCGATGGACGAATGGCATAGGCAAGATACAGTAGATGGTACAGTATATACATATGAGTAATGTAGGTTATGTAAACATTATATAAAGTGGCATTGTTTACAGTAACTAGTGATACATTTATTACATCCAACTTTTTATTATTAAAGTGGCTAGAGATTTGAGTCAGTATGTTGGCAGCAGGAGCTCAATGTTAGTGATGGCTGTTTAACAGTCTGATGGCCTTGAGATAGAAGCTGTTCATCAGTCTCTCGGTCCCAGCTTTGATGCACTTGTACTGACCTAGCCTTCTGGATGATAGCGGGGTGAACAGGCAGTGGCTCGGGTGGTTGTTGTCTTTGATGAGCTTTTTGGCCTTCCTGTGACATTGGGTGGTGTAGGTGTCCTGGAGGGCAGGTAGTTTGCCCCTGGTGATGCGTTGTGCAGACTTCACTACCCTCTGGAGAGCCTTACGGTTGTAGGTGGAGCAGTTGCCTACCAGACGGTGATACAGCCCAACAGGATGCTCTCGATTGTGCATCTGTAAAGGTTTGTGAGGGTTTTCGGTGACAAGCCAAATTTCTTCAGACTCCTGAGGTTGAAGAGGCGCTGTTGCGATTTCTTCACCACGCTGTCTGTGTGGGTGGACCATTTCAGTTTGTCTGTGATATGTACGGCGAGGAACTTAAAACTTTCCACCTTCTCCACCACTGTCCTGTCGATGTGGATAAGGGGATGCTCCCTCTGCTGTTTCCTGATGTCCACAATCATCTCCTTTGTTTTGTTGACGTTGAGTGTGAGGTTATTTTCCTGACACCACACTCAGAGTGCCATGTACAGTGGGGAGAACAAGTTTTTGATACACTGCCGATTTTGCAGGTTTTCCTACTTACAAAGCATGTAGAGGTCTGTAAATTTTATCATAGGTACACTTCAACTGTGAGAGAAACAATCTAAAACTGTAACGGCGTTCTTCGTTTGTTGAGAGAGAGTCGGACCGAAATGCAGCGTGGTGGTTAATCATGATCTTTAATAAAGAAAACGGCGATACATGAAATAACTAAATAAATACGAGAACAACAAACGGAACGTGAAACCTAATACAGCCTATCTGGTGAACACTACACAGAGACAGGAACAATCACCCACGAAATACAAAGCGAACTCAGGCTACCTAAATACGGTTCCCAATCAGAGGCAACGAGAAGCACCTGACTGCTGATTGAGAACCGCCTCAGGCAGCCAAGCCTATACAACACCCCTAATCAGCCGCGATCCCAAATACTACAAACCCCAATACAAAACACAACACACAAACCCATGTCACACCCTGGCCTGAACAAATAATTAAAGAAAACACAAAATACTAAGACCAAGGCGTGACAGAACCCCCCCCCCCCCCCAAGGTGCGGACTCCCGGACGCACCTCAAAACCATAGGGAGGGTCCGGGTGGGCGTCTGTCCAAGGTGGCGGCTCCGGCTCGGGACGTGGACCCCACTCCATAAATGTCATAGTTCCTCCCCTTCGCGTCCAGGGATAATCCACCCTCGCCCGACCATGGCCTAATAGTCCTCACCCAGAACCCCACAGAACTGAGGAGCAGCTCGTGACTGAGGGGCATCTCGGGACTGAGGGACAGCTCGGGACTGAGGGGCAGCTCGAGACTGAGGGGCAGCTCGGGACTGAGGGGCAGCTCGGGACTGAGGGGCAGCTTGGGACTGAGGCAGCTCGGGACTGAGGGGCAGCTCGGGACTGAGAGGCAACCCGGAACTGAGGGGCAGCCCGGAACTGAGGGGCAGCCCGGAACTGAGGGGAAGCCCAGTACTGAGAGGAAGCCCAGTACTGAGAGGAAGCCCAGTACTGAGAGGAAGCCCAGTACTGAGATGAAGCTCAGGTAGGTAGTAGGCTCCGGTAGATCCTGGCTGGCTGGCGGATCTGGAAGATTCAGGTTGACTAGCAGATCTGGAAGATTCTGGTTGACAGGCTGATCTGGAAGAATCTGGTTGACTGGCAGATCTAGAAGATCATGGCTGACTGGCGGATCTAGCTGCTCTATGCAGACTGACAGCTCTGACTGCTCCATGCAGGCTGACAGCTCCTTGCAGACTGGCTGCTTCATGCAGACTGACAGCTCTGACTGCTCCATGCAGGATGACAGCACACTGCAGACTGGCAGCTCCTTGCAGACTGACAGCTCCTTGCAGACTGACAGCTCCCTGCAGACTGGCAGCTCCTTGCAGACTGACAGCTCCTTGCAGACTGACAGCTCTGACTGCTCCATGCAGGCTGACAGCTCCTTGCAGACTGACAGCTCCTTGCAGACTGGCAGCTCCTTGCAGACTGACAGCTCCTTGCAGACTGGCAGCTCCTTGCAGACTGGCAGCTCCTTGCAGACTGACAGCTCCTTGCAGACTGACAGCTCCTTGCAGACTGACAGCTCCCTGCAGACTGGCAGCTCCTTGCAGACTGACAGCTCTGACTGCTCCATGCAGGCTGACAGCTCCTTGCAGACTGACAGCTCCTTGCAGACTGGCAGCTCCTTGCAGACTGGCAGCTCCTTGCAGACTGACAGCTCTGGCTGCTTCATGCAGACTGACAGCTCTGACTGCTCCATGCAGGCTGACAGCTCCTTGCAGACTGACAGCTCCTTGCAGACTGGCAGCTCCTTGCAGACTGGCAGCTCCTTGCAGACTGGCAGCTCCTTGCAGACTGACAGCTCTGGCTGCTTCATGCAGACTGACATCTCTGACTGCTCCAAACAGGCAGGAGGCTCCGGCAGCGCTGTAGAGAAGAAAGGCTCTGATAGCGCTGAACAGGCGGGAGACTCCGACAGCGCAGGAGAGGAGGAAAACGCTGGCTGCGCTGAACAGGCGGGAGACTCCGACAGAGCAGGAGAGGTGAGGCGCACTGTAGGCCTGATGCGTGGTGCGGGCACTGGTGATACTGGAGCGAGGACACGCACAGGAAGCCTGGTGCGGGGAGCTGCTACCGGAGGACTGGTGTGTGGAGGTGGCTCTGGATAGACCGGACCTTGAAGGCGCACTGGAGCTCTTGAGCACCGAGCCTGCCCAAGCTTACCTGGCTCGATGCCCACTCTAGCCCGGCAAATACGAAGGGCTGGTATGAACCGTACCGGGCTATGCACCCGCACTGGAGACACCGTGCGCTCCATAGCATAACACGGTGTCTGCCCGGTCTCTCTAGCCCACCGGAAAGCACAGGGAGTTTGCGCAGGTCTCCTACCTGGCATAGCCATACTCCCTGTAAGCCCCCCCCCAATAATTTTTTGGGGTTGCTTCTCGGGCTTCCTTGCCAACCGTGTTCCCTCGTATCGCCGGCTCCTATCTCCTGCTGCCTCTGCTTCCTCCTTGGGGCGGCGATATTCACCAGGCTGAGCCCAGGGTCCTCTTCCGTCTAATATCATCTCCCAAGACCAGAAGTCCTTATATCGCTGCTCCTCATGATTAACAGGGAGAGTTGGCTCAGGTCTGACTCCTGACTCTGCCACTCTCTCCCTGAGCCCCCCCCCCCAATACATTTTTTGGGGTGACTTTCTGGTTTCGCTCTGCGCCGCCGTGTTTTCCTTTTCGACTCCATTCGCCTATAGCCTTCTTCGCACTGCTCAAGCGAATCCCATGCGGGCTCCTGCACTCTCTCTGGGTCGGCCGCCCACCTGTCGATTTCTTCCCACGTCATATACTCCATGCCATTGCTGTCCATAACGTCCTCCCATGTCCATTCCTCCTTTCGCTTTTCCTGCGGTCGCTGCCTGTAACCACGCCGCTCGGTCCGTGTGTGGTGGGTGATTCTGTAACGGCGTTCTTCGTTTGTTGAGAGAGAGTCGGACCGAAATGCAGCGTGGTGGTTAATCATGATCTTTAATAAAGAAAACGGCGATACATGAAATAAATAAATAAATACGAGAACAACAAACGGAACGTGAAACCTAATACAGCCTATCTGGTGAACACTATACAGAGACAGGAACAATCACCCACGAAATACAAAGCGAACTCAGGCTACCTAAATATGGTTCCCAATCAGAGGCAACGAGAAGCACCTGACTGCTGATTGAGAACCGCCTCAGGCAGCCAAGCCTATACAACACCCCTAATCAGCCGCGATCCCAAATACTACAAACCCCAATACGAAACACAACACACAAACCCATGTCACACCCTGGCCTGAACAAATAATTAAAGAAAACACAAAATACTAAGACCAAGGCGTGACAAAAACAAAAATCCAGAAAATCACATTGTATGATTTTTAAGTAATTAATGTGCAAGACATAAGTATTTGATACATCAGAAAAGCAGTACTTAATATTTGGTACAGAGATCATACGTTTGCAATTACAGAGATCATATGTTTCCTGTAGTTCTTGACCAGGGTTGCACACACTGCAGCAGGGATTTTGGCCCACTCCTCCATACAGACCTTCTCTAGATCCTTCAGGTTTCGGGGCTGTGGTTTCTGGGCAAAACAGACTTTCAGCTCCCTCCAAAGATTTTCTATTGGGTTCAGGTCTGGAGACTGGCTAGGCCACTCCAGGACCTTGAGATGCTTCTTAGTTGCCCTGGCTGTGTGTTTTGGGTCATTGTCATGTTGGAAGACCCAGCCACGACCCATCTTAAATGCTCTTACTGAGGGAAGGAGGTTGTTGGCCAAGATCTCGCGATACATGGCCCCATCCTCCTCCCCTCAATACGGTGCAGTCGTCCTGCCCCCTTTGCAGAAAAGTTTCCACAAATAATGATGTTTCCACCTCCATGCTTCACGGTTGGGATGGTGATCTTGGGGTTGTACTCATCCTTCTTCTTCCTCCAAACATGGCGAGTGGAGTTTAGACCAAAAACTATATTTTTGTCTCATCAGACCACATGACCTTCTCCCATTCCTCCTCTGGATCATCCAGATGGTCATTGGCAAACTTCAGACGGGCCTGGACATGTGCTGGCTTGGGCAGGGGGACCTTGCGTGCGCTACAGGATTTTAATCTATGACGGCGTAGTGTGTTACTAATGGTTTTCTTTGAGACTGTGGTCCCAGCTCTCTTCAGGTCATTGACCAGGTCCTGCCATGTAGTTCTGGGCTGATCCCTCACCTTCCTCATGATCATTGATGCCCCACGAGGTGAGATCTTGCATGGAGCCCCAGACCGAGGATGATTGACCGTCATCTTGAACTTCTTCCATTTTCTAATAATTGCACCAACAGTTGTTGCCTTCTCACCAAGCTGCTTGCCTATTGTCCTGTAGCCCATCCCAGCCTTGTGCAGGTCTACAATGTTTCCCTGATGTCCTTACACAGCTCCCTGGTCTTGGCCATTGTGGAGAGGTTGGAGTCTGTTTGATTGAGTGTGTGGACAGGTGTCTTTTACACAGGTAACGAGTTCAAACAGGTGCATTTAATACAGGTAATGAGTGGAGAACAGGAGGGCTTCTTTAAGTAAAACTAACAGGTCTGTGAGAGCCGGAATTCTTACTCGTTGGTAGGTGATCAAATACTTATGTCATGCAATAAAATGCAAATTAATTACTTAAAAATCATACAATGTGATTTTCTGGATTTTTGTTTTAGATTCTGTCTCTCACAGTTGAAAAGTACCTATGATAAAAACTACAGACCTCTACATGCTTTGTAAGTCGGAAAACCTGCAAAAATCGGCAGTATATCAAATACTTGTTCTCCCCACTGTAACTGTTTTAAAGTCACTATTGGCCTAATGATGAAATCCCAGTGCATTTTCCTTTCTATCCGGCAACTGAGTTAGGAAGGATGCTTGTATCTTTGTAGTGACTGGGTGTATTGATACACCCTCCAAAGTGTAATTCATAAAATTCACCATGCTGGAACGGATATTCAATGTCCACTTGATTTATTTTTACCCATCTACCAAAAGGTGTCGGTCTTTGTGAGGCACTGGTTAACCTCCCTGGTCTTTGTGGTAAAATCTGTGTTCGAAATTCACTGCTCGACCCGAGGGACCTTACATACAAATTATATGTGTGCAAACAGAGATGAGGTAAGTAATCATTATTGTACTTACTTTGACTTGTTAAGCACATTTTTTGTCCTGAACATATTTAGGCTTACCATAACAAAGCAGTTTAATACTTATTTCATTTCTAAAAACACAATTCCACTTTGACATTACGCGGTATTGTGTGTAGGCCAGTGATACAAAATCTCAATTTAATCAATTTTCAATTCAGGCCATAACACAACAAAATGTGGAAAAAGTCTAAGGGTGTGAATACTTTCTGAAGGCACTGTACACAATGGTCAACCTCTTAAACAGATGGCAGTTGTCTCCCACACATAAGCAAACTCCTCTGAACTAGGCTTGAAACTGATGCGACATATAAAATAATTGTCTGGCAGCTTCTAACAAGAAAATATTAATTATTGTATCAGACTAGTTGATTCCTTTTGGTGTGTGTTAAGGGGGGTAGGGGTGACATTAAGGTGTTTCATTGTCGTAGTAACGAGAGTGAGTCAACAAGAACAGGATGTGTGCAAGTTGGGTTTAAGTGATAATGCTAGAGAAGCCCGTGTTTGGAGGATATATTGGCACAGGTGTCTTTTTTTGTCTCGGGCCAACAAACCGTGCAAATATATCCCCCAAACACCGGCTTCTCGAGCATTATTCGTTTTATACAATGGGGTCACAACATATTCAAATACGTTATTATTATGAATTTATTCATACTATTTCATCTTTCCACAAGAAAAAGTCCCGACACAAATCTAGGGTTGCTAGCCAAGCCGGCTGGTCATTAGGTTGCCAGAGACACGACCCAGTCATGAAGACTTTTTGTTCGAAATCGTCACTTCTAAATGTTCCGTTGCCATTCTGGCTGGCAAATTTCTTATCCCTTGCTTGCTAGGTGGTCGACGACGGCTAACAGTCAAACAGTGCAGCCAGAATAATAGCAAAGTAGCTGCATTTGTTTAAGCTGTTTTCTAGTGACATTTATTTGGATACATCCATAACAATGAGCTAATAACGCACAATTTCACCTGACAGAGAAAATATTCTCTCTCGTCAGGAAACTGTTTAGAGGAGCTAGCGAACCACACAACTAACACAATCTCTTCAAACTGAAGCTGGAAAGACAGCAAACTAGCAGTATTTTTTAATGGCTGAGAAAGCTGTCTGTGCCCTCCTGACATGTTAATTCTCAATGGTACAGTGGAGATCGAATTTCAATATTGAAACAATGTTGCAAAGGTCTGTACTTCCGGTGCCGACAGAGATGGCCGCCTCGCTTCCTAGGAAAATATGCAGTATATTTTTTTTTTTGTGTTATTTCTTACATTGGTACCCCAGGTAATCTTAGGTTTCATTACATACAGTCAGAAAGGATTACTGAATATAAGAGCAACGTCAACTCACCATCAGTACGACCAGGAATATGACTTTTGCGAAGCGGATCCTGTGTTCTGCCTTCCACCCAGGACAACGGAATGGATCCCAGCCTGCGACCCAAAACAACGACGTCGTAAAAGAGGCAAACGAAGAGGTCAGGCTCCAGGGACGGGCACATTGCGCACCACTCCCTAGCATTCTACTCACCAATGTCCAGTCTCTTGACAACAAGGTTGATGAAATCCGAGCAAGGGTAGCATTCCAGAGAGACATCAGGGACTGTAACGTTCTTTGCTTCAAGGAAACATGGCTCACTCGAGAGACGCTAATGGAATCGGTACAGGTTTCTTCACACATCGCGCCGACAGAAACAAACATCTTTCTGGTAAGAAGAGTGGCGGGGGCGTATGCCTTATGATTAACTAGACGTGGTGTGATCATAACAACATACAGGAACTCAAGTTCTTCTGTTCACCTGACTTAGAATTCCTCACAATCAAATGTCGACCACATTATCTACCAAGGGAATTCTCTTCGATTATAATCACAGCCGTATATATTCCGTCCCAAGCAGACACATCGATGGCCCTGAACAAACTTTATTTGACTCTTTGCAAACTGGAAACCACATATCCTGAGGCTGCATTCATTGTAGCTGGCGATTTGGATCACTGCTATTCTAACTTCCGTGACGCATATAAGGCCCTGCCCCGCCCTCCTTTCGGAAAAGCTGACCAGGACTCCATTTTGTTGCTCCCTGCCTACAGACACAAACTAAAACAAGAAGCTCCCGCGTTCAGGTCTGTTCAACGCTGGTCCGACCAATCTGATTCCACACTGCAAGACTGCTTCGATCACGTGGACTGGGATATGTTCTGCATTGCTTCCAACAACAACATTGATGAATACGCTGATTCGGTGAGCGAATTCATTAATAAGTGCATTGACGATGTCGTTCCCATAGCAACGATTAAAACATTCCCAAACCAGAAACCGTGGATTGATGGCAGCATTCGCGTGAAACTGAAAGCGCGAGCCACTGCTTTTAACCAGGGAAAGGTGACCGGAAACATGACTGAATACAAAAAGTGTAACTACTCCCTCCGCAAGGCAATCAAACAAGCTAAGCATCAGTATAGAGACAAAGTAGAGTCACAATTCAATGGCTCAGACACGAGGTATGTGGCAGGGTCTACAGTCAATCATGGATTACAAAAAGAAAACCAGCCCCGTCACTGACCAGGATGTCTTGCTCCCAGGCACACTAAATAACTTTTTTGCCCGCTTTGAGGACAATACAGTGCCACTGACATGGCCCGCAACCAAAATCTGCGGACTCTCCTTCACTGCAGCCGACGTGAGTAAAACATTTAAAGGTGTTAACCCTCGCAAGGCTGCAGGCCCAGACGGCATCCCCAGCCACGTCCTCAGAGCATGCGCAGACCAGCTGGCTCGTGTGTTTATCGACATATTCAATCAATCCTTATCCCAGTCTGCTGTTCCCACATGCTTCAAGAGGGCCACCATTGTCCCTGTTCCCAAGACAGCTAAGGTTACTGAACTAAACGACTACCGCCCCGTAGCACTCACTTACGTCATCATGAAGTGCTTTGAGAGACTAGTCAAGGACCATATCACCTCCACCCTACCTGACACCCTAGACCCACTCCAATTTGCTTACCGCCCAAATAGGTCCACAGACGACGCAATCTCAGCCACACTGCCCTAACCCATCTGGACAAGAGGAATACCTATGTGAAAATGCTGTTCATCGACTTCAGCTCAGCATTTAACACCATAGTACCCTCCAAACTCGTCATCAAGCTCGGGTCTTGACCCTGGGTCTCGACCCCGCCCTGTGCAACTGGGTAAGGCTCTCCAGAGGCTCTGTTAAACAGCCACCACTAACATTGAGTGGCTGCTGCCAACACACTGACTTAACTCCAGCCACTTTATTAATGGGAATTGATGGAAATTGATGAAAATATATCACTAGCCACTTTAAACAATGCTACTTAATATAATGTTTACATACCCTACATTACTCATCTCATATGTATATGTATATGTATATACTGTACTCTATACCATCTCTTTATGTAATACATGTATCACTAGCCACTTTAAACTATGCCACTTTGTTTACATACTCTACATTACTCATCTCATATGTATATACTGTACTCGATACCATCTACTGCATCTTGCCTATGCCGTTCTATACCATCACTCATTCATATATCTTTATGTACATATTCTTTATCCCATTACACTTGTGTGTATAAGGTAGTAGTTTTGGAATTGTTAGGTTAGATTACTCGTTGGTTATTACTGCATTATCGGAACTAGAAGCACAAGCATTTCGCTACACTCGCATTAACATCTGCTAACCATGTGTATGTGACAAATACATTTGACTTGATTTGATTTTGAGACAGGCATCAAGGTTGATACAAATATCCGCTGTTGAAAACCAAATACTAGGCGAAAAGCAAGGGGAGATGTTTAGATTCCTTTTTACAGTGGAGATCAAGATATATTGCCTGTTGAGCTGATGAGACAGTGGATTGTGCAGTGAGATGGAACAGTAAATAGACATTTCAACACGATAGCTAGGGTATTTTACTGGAAACTTTCAAAGTTTACCATAGACTACCAGGATTTTATGGTATCACAGGATATCTAGTGGCCTTTTTCACAGGTGTATGTAATTATCTTCGACCCGCTCTCTGGACTTACAGTGGCTTGGGTAAATATTCACCCCCTTGGCATTTAAAAAATAAATCACTGCGTCATCGTACTGAGCTTGTTGTCATTGCAGGCAATCTCAATGCTGTGCGTCACAGGGAAGACATCCTCCTCCCTCATGTGGTACCCTTCCTGCAGGCTCATCTTGACATGACCCTTCAGCATGACAATGCCACCAACCATACTTCCTGCAAGACAGGAAGTGTTCTGCCATGGCCAGCAAAGAGCTCGGATCTCAATCCCATTGGGCACGTCTGGGACCTGTTGGATCGGAGGGTGAGGGCTAGGGCCATTCCCCCCAGAAATGTCTGGGAACTTGCAGGTGCCTTGGTGGAAGAGTTGGGTAACATCAATGGCTCACATGCTAACCTACAAAGCATTACATGGGCTTGCTCCTACCTATCTCTCTGATTTGGTCCTGCCGTACATACCTACACGTACGCTACGGTCACAAGACGCAGGCCTCCTAATTGTCCCTAGAATTTCTAAGCAAACAGCTGGAGGCAGGGCTTTCTCCTATAGAGCTCCATTTTTATGGAACGGTCTGCCTACCCGTGTCAGAGACGCAAACTCGGTCTCAACCTTTAAGTCTTTACTGAAGACTCATCTCTTCAGTGGGTCATATGATTGAGTGTAGTCTGGCCCAGGAGTGGGAAGGTGAACGGAAAGGCTCTGGAGCAACGAACCGCCCTTGCTGTCTCTGCCTGGCCGGTTCCCCTCTTTCCACTGGGATTCTCTGCCTCTAACCCTATTACAGGGGCTGAGTCACTGGCTTGCTGGGGCTCTCTCATGCCGTCCCTGGAGGGGGTGCGTCACCTGAGTGGGTTGATTCACTGTTGTGGTCATCCTGTCTGGGTTGGCGCCCCCCCCCCTTGGGTTGTGCCGTGGCGGAGATCTTTGTGGGCTATACTCAGCCTTGTCTCAGGATGGTAAGTTGGTGGTTGAAGATATCCCTCTAGTGGTGTGGGGGCTGTGCTTTGGCAAAGTGGGTGGGGTTATATCCTTCCTGTTTGGCCCTGTCCGGGGGTGTCCTCGGATGGGGCCACAGTGTCTCCTGACCCCTCCTGTCTCAGCCTCCAGTATTTATGCTGCAGTAGTTTATGTGTCGGGGGGCTGGGGTCAGTTTGTTATATCTGGAGTACTTCTCCTGTCCTATTCGGTGTCCTGTGTGAATCTAAGTGTGCGTTCTCTAATTCTCTCCTTCTCTCTTTCTTTCTCTCTCTCGGAGGACCTGAGCCCTAGGACCATGCCCCAGGACTACCTGACATGATGACTCCTTGCTGTCCCCAGTCCACCTGGCCATGCTGCTGCTCCAGTTTCAACTTCCACCTGACTGTGCTGCTGCTCCAGTTTCAACTGTTCTGCCTTATTATTATTCGACCATGCTGGTCATTTATGAACATTTGAACATCTTGGCCATGTTCTGTTATAATCTCCTCCCGGCACAGCCAGAAGAGGACTGGCCACCCCACATAGCCTGGTTCCACTCTAGGTTTCTTCCTAGGTATTGGCCTTTCTAGGGAGTTTTTCCTAGCCACCGTGCTTCTACACCTGCATTGCTTGCTGTTTGGGGTTTTAGGCTGGGTTTCTGTACAGCACTTTGAGATATCAGCTGATGTACGAAGGGCTATATAAATAAATTTGATTTGATTTGATCTCACAGCAAGAACTGGCAAATCTGGTGCAGTCCATGAGGAGGAGATGCACTGCAGTACTTAATGTAGCTGGTGACCACACCAGATACTGACTGTTACTTTTGATTTTGACCATGCCTTTATTCAGGGACACATTTTTCAATTTATGTTGGTCACATGTCTGTGGAACTTGTTCAGTTTATGTCTCAGTTGTTGAATCTTGTTATGTTCAGACAAATATTTACACATGTTAATTTTGCTGAAAATATACACAGTTGACAGTGAGAGGACATTTCTTTTCTTTCTGAGTTTACTTTGTAGAGTCACCTTTTACAGTAATTACAGCTGCAAGTCTCTTGGGGTATTTCTCTATAAGCTTGGCAGATCTAGCCACTTGGATTTTTGCCCATTCTTCAAGGCATAACTGCTCCAGCTCCTTCAAGTTGGATGGGTTCCACTGGTATACCTCAATCTTTAAGTCATACCAAAACTCTCAATTTGATTGATGTCTGGGCTTTGACTAGGCCATTTCTTGACATTTAAATGTTTCCCCTTAAACCATTTGAGTGTTGCTTTAGCAGTATGCTTAGGGTAATTGTCCTGCTGGAAGGTGAACCTCCATCCCAGTCTCAAATGTCTGGAAGAATGAAACACATTTCCCTGTATGTAGCTCCATCCATCATTCCTTCAATTCTGACCAGTTTCCCAGTCCCTGCCGATGAAAAACATCCCAACAGCATGATGCTGCCACCACCATGCTTCACTGTGGGGATGATGTTCTCGGGGTGATGAGATGTGTTGGGTTTGCACCGGACGTAGCATTTTCCTTGATGGCCAAAAAGCTACATTTTAGTCTCATCTGACCAGAGTAACTTCTTGCATATGTTTGGGGAGTCTCCCATATGCCTTTTGGTGAAAACCAAACATGTTTGCTTATTTGTTTCTAGAAACAATGGCTTTTTTCTGGCCACTCTTCCATAAAACCCAGCTCTGTGGAGTGTACGGCTTAAAGTGGTCTTATGGACAGATACTCCAATCTCCACTCTGGAGCTTCTCAGCTCCTTCAGAGTTATCTTTGGTCTCTTTGTTGCCTCTCTGATTAATGCCCTTCTTGCCTGGTCCGTGAGTTTTGGTGGGTGGCCCTCTCTTGGTAGGTTTGTTGTGGTACAATGTTCTTTCCATTTTTCAATAATGGATTTGACGGTGCTCCGTGGGATGTTCAAAGTTTCTGATATTTTTTTATAACCCAACCCTGATCTGTACATCTCCAAAATGTTGTCCCTGGCCTGTTTGGAGAGCTCCTTGGTCTTCATGGTGTCGCTTTCTTGGTGGTGCCCTTAGTTTCCTGGGTTTGCAGACTCTCTGGCCTTTCAGAACAGGTGTATATATACTGAGATCATGTGACATATCATGTGACACTTAGATTGCACACAGGTGGACTTTATTTAACTAATTATGTGACTTCCTTTGCTTCATAGCAAAGGGGGTGAATACATATGCACGCACCACTTTTCTGTTTAGAATTTTTTGAAACAAGTAGTGTTTTATATTTCACTTCACCAATTTGGACTATTTTGTGTATGTCCATTACATGAAAACCACATAAAAATCCATTTAAATTACAGGTTTTAATGCAACAATACAGGAAAAACTCCACGGGGGATGAATATTTTTGGAAGGCAGTGTATCACATCTTAAATATGAAATAATTAAATACGATAATTTCTTAATAAAAAATGTAATAACAAAACTGTAAAACAGCTACCAGAATTATACCCACACATTGTATAATGATTGATAACAGCATATACCAACACACACACTATAATTGAGTGAGTGAGGCTGACTGCTCCTGATAATGCCATCATGTGTGTGAAAACCATGTTTTGATGATGGTCACGTTTCTTGACTACCTGGTTACATGGTAATGTTCACATTCTAACCTCTCTTTTGTGCTGATTGACAACACAGGTACTGTATTACTGACTCAATGAGGACCATAGTGCCCTGTGTATCAGGTATCAAGGGAAGAACCAAGTGTAGTAACAATGTTTATTGTAACAACAGGGGCAGGCAAACGACAGAAGGCAGGCAGGGGTAGATAATCCAGAGTAGGAGCAAAAGTACAGGATGGCAGGCAGGCTCAGGCAGAGTGGTCAGGCAGTGGGTACAAGATTAGTACAGGCAAGGGTCAAAAACCAGGAGGATGAGAAAAAGAGGGGCTGGGAAAAGTTGGGAGCTAACAGGACAAACGCTGGTAAGCTTGACAAACAAGATGAACTGGCACAGACAGACAGAAAACACAGGTATAAGTACCCAGGGGATAATGGCTGACACCTGGAGGGGGTCGAGACAAGCACAAGGACAGGTGAAACAAATCAGGGTGTGACACCCACAGTGCGTCCAGGGCTAGGTCGTGACGTTCGGCCACGGCCTGGGACCCTTCCATCACACCGTGAAGCAACTCCTCGTGCTTACAAATAGTGGCTCCTTGGGAGGAGATGGCATTGCGGAGCTGGTCCAAGTCTGCTGGGTCAGTCATGGCCAGTTCGTACTATCAGGTATCAAGGTTAGACACAAGTGCAGACTGTGTGGGAAAAGACAGGAGCTGACAGGACAAACGCTGGTAAGCTGGACAAACAAGACAAACTGGCACAGAAAGACAGAAAACACAGGTATAAGTACCCAGGGGATAATGGCTGACACCTGGAGGGGGTCGAGACAAGCACAAGGACAGGGGAAACAAATCAGGGTGTGACACCCACAGTGCGTCCAGGGCTAGGTCGTGACGTTCGGCCACGGCCTGGGACCCTTCCATCAGACCGTGAAGCAACTCCTCGTGCTTACAAATAGTGGCTCCTTGGGAGGAGATGGCATTGCGGAGCTGGTCCAAGTCTGCTGGGTCAGTCATGGCCAGTTCGTACTATCAGGTATCAAGGTTAGACACAAGTGCAGACTGTGTGGGAAAAGACAGGAGCTGACAGGACAAATGTTGGTAAACTTGACAAACAAGACAAACTGGCACAGAAAGACAGAAAACACAGGTATAAATACCCAGGGGATAAGTGGACAAAACCTGGAGGGGGTGGAGGCAAGCACGAGGACAGGTGAAACAGTTCAGGGCGTGACACTGTGGCTTTCTGTAAAGGAGTGCGTAACTGGCTGCTGGGAAGTCAGGCGCAGGAGAGAAGAAATGGGTAGCAGAGAAGAAATGGGTAGCAAACGGAGCCCTTTATTGAGGCGAACAAAACACGGTACTCAGAAAACTAAACACACATGGGTTACAATAACCCGGCGCAAACCAGCCTGGAGTACACATACATTTACAAAAACAATTCCACACATAGACATGGGGGTAAACAGAGGGCTAAATGCAAGACGAATAATGAGGGAATGCAAACCAGGTGTGCAGGAAAACAAGACAAAACAAATGGAAAATGAAAGGTGGATCGGCGATGGTTAGAAGACCGGTGACGTCGACCACCAAACGCCGTCCGAACAAGGAGAGGGACCGAACTCGGTGGAAGTCGTGACACTTTCCTGGAAATGCAACAGTAGTATAGGTCCCAGTAAGAGAAAAGAAGAAGATGGTGAAAAAGTTGAGATGTTGGGACCAAATAGTTTGATTTGCAAAGCATTGAATTCTGTGTTTCCATGAACGTTGTATAAATAATGAGCAAGATACAAACATACAAAACAAGGCAGAAGAACTCTTCAGGCCATTCCAGTTGAAAGGGAACAACAGGAGCCATAGACCGATTATTGAACTGCATCAAATGTACCCTTTATGTATTGTCTTCTACTAAAGGTAGAAATGTACAGTAAGACAAAATCTTGAATACCATACCAAGGGAACTGTCTTATAATTTAACTCTTTGCAGCAGAAAAATGTGAGCTTCAGACATGCATTGTATGACAAGAGCACAATGCCTGTATTAAAGACACAGTGAAGAGTACTGTATGAATTCAGAATTGAGAACATTAGCTTGCCTGCCTCTGCTCTTATCCGTCTGTAACACATCCAATATAGTATCTATGTACTGTGTGAAAGGCCTGTTTATGAAATTCCCAAGGTACCCTTTTTCTGCTGAGATTAAGATTAAGGAAACGCTGGTTAATCCCTGCTCTCTCTCTCTACCCCTCTCTCTCCTTTTCTTGTTCCCTCTCTCCGCTAGGTGAAACTCAGTGTCTGATAATCTTTCATAATCCTCTTTAACCTACTGCCGCTACCAGAGCAGCTCCAATTCCAGTTTTACCACTACCATGTCTCTGACATGTGGCTCTCCACTGTCGTTTGGCAGCCCCAATTACTGTACTGATAACCAGTCCATTGAGCTGTCTCCTCCCTATGTTAACCTTTGTCATTAGGAATGAAGCGAGCTATGTTGCTCTCAAGAGCTTGCATCTCTAGACATAATAAAGATGGGAAGGTTCTAATTCTGTGCACAACATATCATTCCACCACCACAGATAGACAGGATAATTGCATTATAACTGTCAAATGTTTCACTTTGAATAATCACTTTTACTGAAATTATGACATAAATGTTTGTGAAGGTACCCTTCAAAGAATGTGTTACCATTTTTTACTTTCCCTGAAAAATATAGGGAGTAAAATACAGTCCTACAGCAGCTCCACTCATTCACACTCTTGAACTTTGAACGGAGGATAATATCAGTACCAAGTCACAGGGTCTAAGTAGCAATAACACTTCCAGTGAGAAAAAATATAATTTAAATGGTCAACAAAGGTAACACAATGAACCAAGATTGCCCTGTCTTGTCATAAAATAAGTGGTGATAATGCAAATAAAGACTTAAGTACTTGTAAACAACACTAAAGGGTTGAGTGACTTGCGTTCCTTTTATTCATTTGTGTCTTACAAAAGAAATTCATCTTTATGAAGGTTTCATTCATGTTGCAGAAAAGCAGGTGGAATTATATTTGCGTAAAAGAGTTTAACTAGACACATACAGAAAACAGTTTACACTGTTCACTAAATTTGAAGTGTGACATCATTAAACACTCATCCTAAGATACATATTCTCTGTCCTCCTTCCATCTTGGATGTGCTGTCTTTGCATGCTTGCCTTCCTTCCTACTAGGTCTCCAGTGTAGGTAGGTTAGAGGCACAGCAGAAGTGCTGATGTACTCAAAGTCCTGATTCTAGGGGGCAAATTGAAATGACAGTATGTTGGCTAGCTGCTGCGGCTAGCTGTAGGACTGTAAGACCTCTGTGAGAAGCAGTGACAGTCTACATCATCACTATTCCAAATGCTTATCGGCTATTCAGCACACAGAAAGCCCTTTCACATTCCTAACTCAGTTGAATTTCAGAACCACTTTGTCTGACACTCATGAACAACCAATCAAAATGAATCCATTAATATTTTATGTAAAAATGGTGTGTGCGCATGCTTTCATCCTTGCATATATGTGCGCGTACATGCATGCTTTCTGGATATATACAAGCATATACAATATATACATATATATGATCATGAGGACAATGGTTTGTGGATGTCTGTATCCCGGCAATGCGAGCTGCTTCATTGTCTTAATTGTCCACGTCAGCTAACATTTCTAAATATGTGCAGTTTGCAAAACACACAGCTACTTCCAAATTCCCTTATTAAATGCAGAATACTTTTTATTGAGATGATACTGTTAAACAAACACAATTTGTCACTCTAGTAGGCAGCCAATCGACTGCATGCTGAGGGCAGTGAGTGATAAAATAATGAAACTCTTATAGAGATATCTCTCCTAATGACAGCTGCGGAAAGAAAATATATGATTCATGATTTTTGGGCTCCTACTATTTGTCTTTATGCGCCAGCCAGAAAGATTTTGACTTCTCATTCGAATTAGCATTAAGGCTCACTCTGTCTAGAAGCCAGTCAGCAAGCGCTGACTGCAGCGCAGCGCTCAGCAATGGCTGAGTCAATATGTCTTCCCTGCACTTATAGTACAACAGACTGACAAGTCATTTCAACAGGGCTCCCTTCTTAGAACGTGGTCTCTGAAATCTATCGAGGCAACAGACCCAAAGCAGCTGCTGCAAGTTACTTCAACTCACCTTCAAGGACTGAACAAACTTATTTTAAAAACTTAACCTGAACTAGGGGGCTTCCTAAATGAGTTGGTTAACAACAAATGTGTCACAAACATCATCAGGGAAATGACCGGACCAAGGTGCAGCGTCGTGGGTGTACATTTTCCTTTATCTAGAAATGTCGCCAACAAAAACAAGAGAGGAGAAAAAAATTACCCCGACCGTGACGCTTACTAGGGCTATACAGGCCACTAACAAAGTCAACTGCCCACCACTAAGGTGGAAAAACAGGCTGCCTAAGTATGATTCCCAATCAGAGACAACGATAGAAATCCATTCCTGATTGAGAACCATATCCGGCCAAAACATAGAAACAGAAAACATAGAAATAAAGAAACTAGAATGCCCACCCTAGTCACACCCGGGCCTAACCAAAATAGAGAATGAAAACCTCTCTATGGCCAGGGCATGACAAAATGAATGCTCTATCATCAGTGGTGGAAAAAATAAGTACCCAATTCGCATACTTGAGATACCTTAATAGAAAATGACTCAAGTGAAAGTCACCCAGTAAAATACTGCTTGTGTAAGTCTAAAAGTATTTTGTTTTAAATATACTTAAGTATCAAAAGTAAAAGTATAAATAATTTAGAATCCCTTATAATTAGAAAACCAGACAGCACCATTCTTGTTTTATTTATTTACAGATAGCCAGTCAGACACTCATCATTTACAAACTAAGCATTTGTGTTTAGTGAGTCCGCCAGATCAGAGGCAGTGATGACCAGGGATGTTCTCTTGATAAGTACGTGAATTGGAAAATGTTCTTGTCCTGCTAAGCATTCAAAATGTAACGAGTACTTTTGGGTGTCAGGGAAAATGTATGGAGTTAAAAGTACATAATTTTATTTTGGGAATGTAGTGAAGTCAAATTAAAAGTTGTTGAAAAGATAAATAGCAAAGTCAATTACAGATACACCAAAAAACGACTGAAGTATTACTTTAAAGTATTTTTACTTAATTACTTTACACCACTATCTATCATCCTGTGCACTATAACTTTTACTCTGTGGATCAAGGCAATACCACACTGTATTCAGGCCTATTTTACAACATTTAATGTCAGCACTGTCGTCAGAATATTGAATACAGCTTGCGCACCCAATGTTATACAAGTGAAGCTTGAAGCTTGAAAGTCTAGAAGTTACACAGGTTTCCTGGCGCAACCTCAATGACAAACCCAATGCCATTTTCTTCCATCCTGTTTCTCTCCTCCCTGCAACTATAATGTATGTGCAGACATATTAATGAAAACAAATGGAAGAAAGCAGCCACCATGCTGGATAGAGTGGGGGAAAGAGGGAGGTAGGGATGGAGGGAAGGAATGGAGGGGTATTTATATGAAGGCAGTGCCACTGGAGCATCACTTCCCTTTCCTGTGAAGGTTAGTGAACAACAAGATTAAAGGAGTGTCAGTCAGCAACCCTAAGTGGCTGGCGGTGAGTGCATCTCTCCTAAAGGAATGAGCGAGAGATGGAGAAGAGAAAAAAATGAGAGGGTGTGGTGGAGAGAGGGAGTGGAGGAAGAGGTACGATGGAGTGAAAAGTGTAGAAATATTGAGGGTGTTTGGTGAGACGTTTAGGAGAATAGGACAGTGTGATGATGGGTGAGAAAGTGAGTGACGGATGAGACATGAGAGAAAAAGAGAGAGAGAGATGGGAGTGAGGGAGAGAGCAATTGTGCCTCTCTTGACACCTCCACAGAAAACACTTTGGCAAGCTGTCAATCAGACAGACTCGCTTGATTGATTTTCAATCAGCCATTCACTTCACTTCCCTCTCTTCTATCTGGGAGAATGTATGGGTGGCAACATTCCCCCTTTCCTCTCCTTTTCCTCCTCCATCCTAACACTTCTGCAGCGTGAGACGTGTTACAGCTACTTGATTTATTACAACAGAAAGCTGACTGTCTGTCGGAGGAGACATTTCAATGCACTTGACATTGTGGGGTGGAGTAAAGTAAGTTCATGCAATGTGCAATGTTAAGTCCATTTTACAAAGACCAATGAGTGCAAAGTTCACATATTTTTTTATTACCATTTTAAGTAATTTAGTAGAGCATTCAACTGAAGTTGGTCAGACAATCACATATCACTACTATCATTTTAAAACGTACTTTAAAAAAATTACAAAATTACATTATGCAACACAAACTGCATTTGTACAATAATACCTTCCCTAGTAGCACGGTTAACCCACTATCAATCTAAGGATTCATCTTTAGCTACAGGAGGTGTAATTTAATATTATTAAAATGACAGAAAAAAACAATGAGCCCCAGTAACCTTTCCATAGGCGTCATAAAGGTTAACAAGCACCCCTATAAAGCCCAAGGCTACCCCACCGGCCTCATTTGGAGAACCTGGCTAACCGTGCAGTCAATCTTGTATTCTTAATTTATCTACAGTACATATACACACAAACACACACACACTAACACCAAATTCACCATCAACAGCTGAAAGCCAAGTCCATAGCCATATCCATAAATGTTTCAAATTAAACTAATCTTGATTCATAACAACATATCTAATACTACACAAACTGTTTTAGAGATGCTGAACTGCTGGAGGATTTATGAAGACAAGTTGAGAAAGTGACGGTGCCCATCAATCCACAGCCAGTTCACAAGTTTGGTACTGCTGACTCAGGCCAGAGGCATCATTCCTAGAAAGCCAGGACATGTCTCAGAGACAAGATGCCCATTTATTTTCTATGCAGATGGATGAATAGAGTAGATTAAACGCTTTTGCTTTTTATCCTCAATTCCCACAGGGAAGGTCCAGGGAGGCCACGGCCAATCAAATAGGCACCATTGTTTTCATTTTGCAGGCGAAAAGTGGGCCAAGCAGGAGCAGGCTTTATATTTAAATAAAATGATATGTGTAACGAAATGCTTGTGTTCATAGCTCCAACAGTGTACTACTATATACCCCAACAAGAATCTATGGATTACAGGCAACATCCGCACTGAGCTAAAGGGTAGAGCTGCTGCTTTCAAGGAGAAGGACTCTAACCCGGAAGCTTACAAGAAATCCTGCTATGCCCTCCGACAGGCAAAGCTTCAATACAGGACTAATCGTACTACACCGGCTCTGACGCTCGTCGGATGTGGCAGGGCTTGCAAACTATTACAGACTACAAAGGGAAGCACAGCTAAGAGTTACCCAGTGACACGAGCCTACCAGACAAGCTAAATTACTTCTATACTCTCCTCGAGGCAAGTAACACTGAAACATGCATAAGAGCATGTGAGTAAGACCTTTTAAACAGGTCAAAATTCACAAGGCCGCGGGGCCTGACGGATTACCAGGACGTGTACTCCGAGCATGCGCTTGGAGTTCTCTCCCTGTCTGAGTCTGTAATACCAACATGTCTCAAGCAGACCACCATAGTCCCTGTGCCCAAGAACACTAAGGTGACCTGCCTAAATGACTACCGACCCATAGCACTCACGTCTGTAGCCATGAAGTGCTTTGAAAGGCTGGTCATGGCTCACATCAACACCATTATCCCAGAAATCCTAGACCCACTCCAATTTACATAACGCCCCAACAGACACACAGATGATGCCATCTCTATTGCATGCCACACTGCCCTTTCACTCCTGGACAAGAGAATGCTATTCATTGATGACAGCTCAGCGTTCAACACCATAGCACCCTCAAAGTGTATCACTAAGCTAAGGACACTGGGACTAAACACCTCCCTCTGCAACTGGATCATGTACTTCCTGACGGGCAGCCCCCAGGTGGTAAGGGTAGGTAACAACACATCTCCTCTACTCCCTGGTCATTAATGACTGCACGACCAGGCACCACTACAACACCATCATTAAGTTTGCAGATGACAGAACAGTGGTAGGCCTGATCACCAACAATGACAAGACAGCATATAGGGAGGAGGTCAGAGACCTGGCTGTGTGGTGCCAGGACAACAACCTCTCCCTCAAAGTGATCAAGACTAAGGAGATGATTGTGGACTACAGGAAAAGGAGGACTGAGCACGCCCCCATTCTCATCGAAGGGGCTGTAGTGGAACAGGTTGAGAGCTGTTTGTTGGTGTCCACAAAACTAAAATGGTCAAAGCACACCAAGACAGTCGTGAAGAGGGCACGAAAAAACCTATTCCCCCTCAGGAGACTGAAAAGATTTGGCATGGGTTCTCAGATCCTCAAATGGTTCTACAGCTGAACCATCGAGAACATTCTGACTGGTTGCATCACTGCCTGGTATCGCAACTGCTCGTTCCCCCGACCGCAAGGCACAACAGAGGGTATTGCGTACGTCCCAATATATCACTGGGGCCAAGCTTCCTGCCATCCAGGACCTCTATAGCAGGCGGTGTCAGAGGAAGGCCCTAAAAATTGTCAAAGACTCCAGCAACACTAGTCATGGACTGCCCTCTCTGCTACCACGCGGCATGCGTTACCAGAGTGCCATGTCTAAATCCAAGAAGCTTCTAAACAGCTTCTACCCCCAAGCCACAAGACTACTGAACATCTAATCAAATGGTATAGTCACTTTAATAACTCTATCCACATGTAGTATATATTACCTCGACTAACCGGTTCCCCTGCACATTGACTCTGTACCAGTATCCCCTTTATATAGCCTCACTATTGTTATTTTACTGCTGCTCTTTAATTATTTGTTACTTTATTTCTTATTTTGGGTGGTATTTTTCTTAAAACTGCATTGTTGGTTAAGGGCTTGTAAGTAAGCATTTCACTTTAAGGTCTACACCTGTTGGATTCGGGCACATGTGAAGTCATGGGTCATGGGTCAACAGGGAGTACAGGAGGGGCCTGAGCACATGCCCTTGCTGAGCACACACCCTACCTTCACCACCTGTGCCAGCCCGTCAGGATGTCCAGGATCCAGTTGCACAGGGCGGGGTTCAGACCCAGGGCCCGAGCTTAATGATGAACTTGGAGAGTACTATGGTTTTGAATGCTGAGCTGTAATCAATGAACAGCATTCTTATATAGGTATTCCTATTCCAGATTTGATAGGGCAGTGTGCAGTGTGATGGCAATTGCATCGTCATTGGACCTATTGGGGCGGAAAGCAAATTAGAGTGGGTCTAGGGTATCAGGTAGGGTGGAGGTGATATGCTCCTTGACTAGTCTGTCAAAGCACTTCAAGGTGACAGAAGTGATAGTCATTTAGTCCAGTTACCTTAGCTTTCTTGAAACGCTAATTGCGTTTCAATCGGTGACGTCACTCGCTCTGAGACCTTGAAGTAGTTGGCTTTTGTGGAGCAATGGATGCATCGAGGGTGGCTGTTGTCTATGTGTGCAGAGGAGGCCAGGTAGGGGCAAGGTGTGGGACAGAAGCAAAGTTCTTACACGGGCACCATTTTAATCAGGAGAATCTCCTCTTTGTAATTATGTAAGTCTGGCAGCGAGCTCATTTGTCATTGATCGCCAGACAAGAAATAGTCTGAAGTTTTAAAAATGATAGACCTCTACATACTTTGTAAGTAGGAAAACTTGCAAAATCGGCAGTGTATCAAATACTTGTTCTCCCCACTGTAGCTAGTGTTAGGAGAATACATTTGTAATTTGTGTTGTTTAATGCTTTAGGGACTCCTGTGAAAACCAGCAAACCGGGCTGTCGTCTTGTGTAACAGTGGATGTAAAGAATCTAGCTAGCTAAAGCATTTACTGCAAATTGAATGTACAATTGCAGCTGAAGTAAAATAGTTAGCTAACTATTTACTTGCTTATTGTTTAGTGGAGTATAAAAATAGTGTGCCTGCGGATGTGTAGCTAGCTACAGTGTGTAGCCGATCTGTGTATGGACCCTAAAAAGTTAGGTTCTGAACTAATATTCATACCAATCTATGAACATCAGCTATCAAAGTTGTTCTATCAACTTCAAGTCGGAATGGCATTAATGAAACATATGGATAGAGTAGAATATAATAGCTTTATTGTGCCAAAGATGCAAGTTCTATATACACATGTACTGTAGTTATTACCACGCATGAGATTCCCACATTGTAGCCTGTACATTGAATATATATTAATACAGGTATTGAGGTGGAGAACAGGAGGGCTTCTTAAAGAAAAACTAACAGGTCTGTGAGAGCCGGAATTCTTACTGGTTGGTAGGTGATCAAATACTTGTGTCATGCAATAAAATGCAAATTAATTACTTAAAAATCATACAATGTGATTTTCTGGATTTTTGTTGAAGATTCCGTCTCTCATAGTTGAAGTGTACCTATGATAGAAATTACAGACCTCTACATGTTTTGTAAGTAGGAAAACCTACAAAATCGGCAGTGTATCAAATACTTGTTCTCCCCACTGTAGTTGGCTAATGTTAGCTAGTCAGATAACTTGCTAAATAGCCATTTTCGTAAATTAACTTTATGACAAATAATATGAACAAACGTTTGTCTCTACATTACCTAACATAGTCCTCTCAATTGTAAATTGTTTGCTTGACTCTTTATGGCGATATAACAACTTACATCTGGTTCCACTGTAATGTTTTGTTAGCCATTCTTGTTGAAGAACGCCACAAGGCAAGGGTGGCTCGCGTCAAAATTCGTCATTGGAACCACTCGATATGATTGGTCATATAAAAACCTTGGAACCCAAATGCATAATGAGTGCTCTATCTCCCCCTTGTAGTGGTCTGGAGCAAGTAGGAACCACTGTATAGTCATCCCATTGGTCCTTGGCCATGAAGAGACAAGTA
This sequence comes from Oncorhynchus kisutch, assembly GCF_002021735.2. Classification (NCBI taxonomy): domain Eukaryota; kingdom Metazoa; phylum Chordata; class Actinopteri; order Salmoniformes; family Salmonidae; genus Oncorhynchus; species Oncorhynchus kisutch. The sequence goes on from NC_034177.2 coordinate 38,339,848, forward strand.
AGGATGAGAGGTGTGAAAATTATCCATTATTTCTGCATTCTGGCAACTACAACGACTGAGGCACAACAGAGACAGTCACAAAGAAATAGAGGGTGAAGGAAGAGGAGAGAGAGAAAGATACATAGTGGGAGAGAGAGGGAGAGAGAGAGAGAGGGGGGGAGGGAGAGAGAGAGATCCAACTCATAGGACGTTCATATGCAAAAGAATGTGAAGAGCCCATGTGGAGCAAATGGAGAGAATAGGGGGGAGATAAGACATATTTGCCATCCGCCATTCTTAAGGCGTTATGAAGTGATAATCCCAGCTTCACTCTATCCCTCCATGATGTGATGTTATTTATCCATCATTTAGCCTGCGTCCCCCACAGTCCCTCACGGTGTCAATCATACTCCCTCCCTCTGTCCCACACTGCCCACCTCCCTCACCCCCCTCTTTCGCTCCCTCACCCCCTCCCTCCTTGTTCCCTTCCCGATCTCTCTCTCCATCCCTCCCTGCCTGGTTCCAGTTCTGCCGACCTCACCTGCCTCCCACCTCGCACAAACAGGGGGGGGGGGGGGGTAATCAATTATCAAGCACCCCCCCCTGATAAATATAAAATACATGATATAGAATACATTCTCTGATAGCAGAACCACAGCCGCTGACTTCCTTTACCACCCTCCCTGACGAGGATTATGTAGATGGAATCAGTGACTTGTGGCAAAGGGAACTTATTTAGTTGGTGAGTGGAGATAGCACGACGGGGAAATGAAAAACCTCCCTCTCATTTCCTGCCTTGCAATGGCTGCGCTGCCGGGGCTTCAAAGCACAGAATGTTTCTCTGGTGATACATATCACTCAGCCCTCAGACTCCGTTAACTGTAAACCGAACACAAAATTACTTTTTACCCTCCTGCGTCTGCCTACACAGAGGTCCACTCGACACAGACAGGGAGAGGACTGGGAGGAGGAGAGGCACTACTAAGTAGGCTATTCACCTCAAAATTTCCATTTGTCCTCAGCAGACAGACAGCGAAGGCCGTGACTGTGTGTTTCATATGGTTCAAACAGACACCCACCACCATAGCGCTGATAAATCTGCATAGTCTGTAGGATGGAGAAAAAACACCAGATTAATATATTATTCTACTTTCATGCTTTTATACTGACAGCAGAGCCCTAAAACCTAACCATAACCTTAACCCCTACCTTTACCATTTCCTTAACCATAACCATAACCATAACTCTTACCTAACCTTAACCCTTTTACGTTTCAACTTCAATGGGGTAGGGACGTCCCAAGGATACTGGATAGCACGGAACATGTGAGGATCATCCCCCCACAAACACATACACACACATGTGAGGCTCCTGAGTGGCGCAGCTGTCTAAGGCAAAGCATCTCAGTGCAAGAGATATCACTGCAGTCCCTGGTTCGAATCCAGGCTGCATCACATTTGCAGTACAATTGGCCCAGTGTCATTTGAGTTTGGGCGGGGTAGGCCGTCATTGACATTTTTCCAAGATGGCGCAGCAGTCAGACGTCCTTTGTCCTCGTCGTGTCCCGTGTTATATTTATTTTTCTTTGCATATCTTTTTATATATATATATAAATTGGTATATATATATATATATATATATATTTTTTTTTTTATACATTTCTTCTAAAAACTCAACTTCAAAACACTCTCCTGCAACCCGCCTCACCAAATGTGCTGCGAATCTTTTTGTTTCTTTTAAAAGTATTATTCACCTCAAATCTGAAATCGACAACTGAAGCTAGCCAGTTCACTAGCTAACGTTAGTATTCAGCTAACCATGGTTAGCAGTCATCAGCTATCCTTTAGCTCGCGACTCAGACCAGAGCATACCGGACCTATTTTCTCTCCATATCCCCTGATTCCTACCGCAAGCTCTGGACATTTTCACCTGGATCTTGCAGCTAGTTAGCTGCTATCTGAGTGACTATTGGCTAACGTTGGTCCCAGAGCAAACCCCAATAATCCTGGAGCTAGCCAGCTGAAGAGTTCCATCAGGCACTCCTGGGCTACAATAACCTAGCCGGACCCGTTTTACTGACGATGTGGAGCCCCACCGGGCCTTCACGACTGGACTACCAACGTTATCTGCCCGAGGGAGTTTTTCAACTGGCGACGTAACCTGAAAGCCCATCTGCTAACTGCGGCCCATTATTCGTTAGCTGTCTTGAGCATATCGGCTGTTAGCTAAATAGGTCTAGCGGACATTTTTCCTGGGCCACTATAACTATTTTGCCAATTGGATTGGTCCCCTCTACCACACGGAACCCCACTAATCACGCCCTTGCTGTCTCTGCCTGGCCTGTTCCCCTCTTTCCACCGGGATTCTCTGCCTCTAACCCTATTACAGGGGCTGAGTCACTGGCTTGCTGGGGCTCTCTCATGCCGTCCCTGGAGGGGGTGCGTCACCTGAGTGGGTTGATTCACTGTTGTGGTCATCCTGTCTGGGTTGGCGCCCCCCCCTTGGGTTGTGCCGTGGCGGAGATCTTTGTGGGCTATACTCAGCCTTGTCTCAGGATGGTAAGTTGGTGGTTGAAGATATCCCTCTAGTGGTGTGGGGGCTGTGCTTTGGCAAAGTGGGTGGGGTTATATCCTTCCTGTTTGGCCCTGTCCGGGGGTGTCCTCGGATGGGGCCACAGTGTCTCCTGACCCCTCCTGTCTCAGCCTCCAGTATTTATGCTGCAGTAGTTTATGTGTCGGGGGGCTGGGGTCAGTTTGTTATATCTGGAGTACTTCTCCTGTCCTATTCGGTGTCCTGTGTGAATCTAAGTGTGCGTTCTCTAATTCTCTCCTTCTCTCTTTCTTTCTCTCTCTCGGAGGACCTGAGCCCTAGGACCATGCCCCAGGACTACCTGACATGATGACTCCTTGCTGTCCCCAGTCCACCTGGCCATGCTGCTGTTCCAGTTTCAACTGACCTGAGCCCTAGGACCATGCCCCAGGTCTACCTGACATGATGACTCCTTGCTGTCCCCAGTCCACCTGGCCATGCTGCTGCTCCAGTTTCAACTTCCACCTGACTGTGCTGCTGCTCCAGTTTCAACTGTTCTGCCTTATTATTATTCGACCATGCTGGTCATTTATGAACATTTGAACATCTTGGCCATGTTCTGTTATAATCTCCTCCCGGCACAGCCAGAAGAGGACTGGCCACCCCACATAGCCTGGTTCCTCTCTAGGTTTCTTCCTAGGTATTGGCCTTTCTAGGGAGTTTTTCCTAGCCACCGTGCTTCTACACCTGCATTGCTTGCTGTTTGGGGTTTTAGGCTGGGTTTCTGTACAGCACTTTGAGATATCAGCTGATGTACGTAGGGCTATATAAATAAATTTGATTTGATTTGATTTAATCTACTGACAGAAATGCACGAGGTGGCTAAAAATAGACCTCTGTCTTCTGCTAGCTTGCTATCCATGGCCTGGCTAGCTGTCTGAATCGCCGTGACCCCAACCAACCTCACTACTCACTGGACCCTTATGATCACTCGGGTAAGTATGCCTCTCCTTAATGTCAATATGCCTTAATGTCAATATATATATGCCTTAATGCCAATATGCCTCATAGCTTTTAGCCATAACCTTATCCTGCTCCTCCTCTGTTCCTCTGGCGATGTAGAGGTTAATCCAGGCCCTGCAGTGCCTAGCTCCACTCCTATTCCCCAGGCGCTCTCTTTTGTTGACTTCTGTAACCGTAAAAGCCTTGGTTTCATGCATGTTAACATTAGAAGCCTCCTCCCTAAGATTGTTTTATTCACTGCTTTAGCACACTCTGCCAACCTGGATGTCCTAGCCGTGTCTGAATCCTGGCTTAGGAAGACCACCAAAAATCCCTAACTACAACAATTTCAGACAAGATAGAACGGCCAAAGGGGGCATTGTTGCAATCTACTGCAGAGATAACCTGCAGAGTTCTGTCCTACTCTTCAGGTCTGTACCCAAACAATTTGAACTTCTACTTTTAAAAATTCACCTCTCTAAAAACAAGTCTCTCACCGTTGCCGCTTGCTATAGACCACCCTCTGTCCCCAGCTGCGCTCTGGACACCATATGTGAACTGATTGCCCCCCATCTATCTTCAGAGATCGTGCTGCCAGGTGACCTAAACTGGGACATGCTTAACACCACGTCCATCCTACAATCTAAGCTTGTTGCCATCAATCTCACACAAATGATCAATGAATCTACCAGGTACAACCCCAAAGCTGTAAACATGGGCACCCTCATAGATATCATCCTAACCAACTTGCCCTCTAAATACACATCTGCTGTTTTCAACCAAGATCTCAGTGATCACTGCCTCCTTGCCTGTATCCGTAATGGGTTCGCGGTCAAACAACATCCAATCATTATTGTCAAACGATCCCTGAAACACTTCAGCGAGCAGGCTTTTCTAATTGAACTGGCCCGGGTATCCTGGAAGGATATTGACCTCATCCCGTCAGTAGAGGATGCCGGGTTATTCTTTAAAAATGCCTTCCTCACCATCTTAAATAAGCATGCCTCATTCAAGGAATTTAGAACCAGGAACAGACATAGCTGCCAAGGCTGGCTTTTTCAAGCAGAAATTTGCTTCCTGCAACACAAACTCAAAAAAGTTCTGGGACACTTTAAGCCCATGGAGAATAACAGCACCTCCTCCCAGCTGCCACTGCACTGAGGACAGGAAACTCTGTCACCACCGACAAATCCACAATAATTGAGCATTTTTCTACAGCTGGCCATGCTTTCCATCTGGCTACCCCTACCCCGGTCAACAGCACCGCACCCCTCACAGCAACTCTCCCAAGCCTTCCCCATTTCTCCTCGCAAATCCAGTCAGCTGATGTTCTGAAAGAGCTGCAAAATCTGGACCACTACAAATCAGCCGGGCTAGACAATCTGGACCCTCTCTTTCTAAAATTATCTGCCGAAATTGTTGTCACCCCTATTACTAGTCTGTTCAACCTCTCTTTCGTGTTGTCTGAGATTCCCAACGATTGGAAAGCTGCTGCAGTCATCCCCCTCTTCAAAGGGGGATTTCTAAGGTCTTCGAAAGCCAAGTTAACAAACAGATTACCAAACATTTCGAATCCCACTGTACTTTCTCCAATATGCAATCTGGTTTCAGAGCTGGTCATGGGTGCACCTCAGCCACGCTCAAGGTCCTAAACGATATCTTAACTGCCATCGATAAGAAACAATACTGTGCAGCCGTATTCATTGACCTGGCCAAGGCTTTCGACGCTGTCAATCACCACATCCTCATCAGCAGACTCGGTTTCTCAAATTATTGCCTCGCCAGGTTCACCAACTACTTTTCCGATAGAGTTCTGTGTGTCAAATCAGAGGGCCTGTTGCCAGGGCCTCTGGCAGTCTCTATGGGGGTGCCACAGGGTTCAATTATTGGGCCAACTCTTTTCTCTGTATACATCAATGATGTTGTCGCTCTTGCTGCTGGTGAGTCTCTGATCCACCTCTATGCAGACGACACCATTCGGTATACTTCTGGCCCTTCTGTGTTAACTACCCTCCAGACGAGCTTCAATTCCATACAACTCTCCTTCCATAGCCTCCTACTGCTCTTAAATACAAGTAAAACTAAATGCATGGTCTTCAACCGATCGCTGCCTACACCTGCCTGCCCGCCCAGCATCACTACTCTGGACGGTTCTCACTTAGAATATGTGGACAACTACAAATACCTAGGTGTCTGGTTAGACTGTAAACTCTCCTTCCAGACTCGCATCAAACATCTCCAATCCAAAGTTAAATCTAGAATTGGCTTCCTATTTCGCAACAAAGCATCCTTCACTCATGCTGCCAAACATACCCTCGTAAAACTGACCATCCTACCGATCCTTGACTTCGGCGATGTCATTTACAAAATAGCCTCCAACACCCTACTCAACTAATTGGATGCAGTCTATCACAGTGCCATCCGTTTTGTCACCAAAGCCCCATATACTACCCACCACTGCGACATGTACGCTCTCGTTGGCTGGCCCTCGCTTCATACTCGTCGCCAAACCCACTGGTTCCAGGTCATCTACTAGACCCTGCTAGGTAAAGTCCAACCTTATCTCAGCTCGCTGGTCAACAGCAGCACCCACCCGTAGCATGCTCTCCAGCAGGTGTATTTCACTGTTCACCCCCAGGGCCAATTCCTCCTTTGGCCGCCTCTCCTTCCAGTTCCCTTTACCATAAACAAAGACACTCAACAAAGCAAGAAGTCATTCTTAAAGCTGGAATCCTTATTTGCTAAATCCAATTTTGGACTTAAAATATAAATTAATTAAATATACCCATTAATTCTTGTAGAACATAACTTATAAATGCCTCATGAGTTCAGTTTAATTGTCGTACCGCATTAGAACCCAAAATATAAGCTTGTTTTACACCAATGTTTGTGAACAATGTAAATGTTAACAAACTCATGAGGGATGGTCAGTCCTTGCATCCATAGCTCTGTCTATGAATTGGTGAGTGGTTACATTGAGGCCCATCCCTAATTTTTATCAAATGAATTAAGGATTCTACCTTTAAGGATGAGAAACTCCATACAGTTATATGAAATTATATGTAAAGTGTTCCTATATGCTGTCTTGGTACAACAGGTGGTGGAACTGGGGACCTTAAAGGGTAGGATGGATGTGACCTGTCACATTCACTTCATCAGAACAAATTATGTTTGTCAGATCACATCAGATCACATCAGTGACCTTTGGCCTCCAGCTAATATGCTGTTTCACACATTAGGGTCATGATCATTATGCTGGGGGCTAATGGTGGACGTCATTAGTACGCTGCAATCACAATAATTTCAGACCATTTTTCATAAGACTGTCCCTGGGTGCTTGCATAAGCTGATATGTAACCCATGTGGAGTAGATTTGAAAGGTGAAGACCTTTGACTGAACATCCACTTGAGAATAACACTCTTGGTTAACGTCATTGTTTCAAAACGGGTAGAAAGACATTGATGCTGTCCTTGTACAAAACAAAGAATAAGAAAACATCCTATAGACAGCCAATAACATTTACTATGATGTATCCATAACCTCTACCCCATGACTTTTCATCTTGCAGCAAAAAGAGGACCCTCCCTCATCTCTATCAGGAAAGAGCACAGCAAAGGAGTGGAGCCACAGAGTTTGCCTCTGCAGGCTTGGTGCCTACAGCACTGCCTGTTTGTCCTTCTCAATCCCACTGATCCGCCACAAAATCCAGCATCATCCACAGCAGGGCTCCTCAGGTGGCCCAGGATAGCCTGGAGTGGTGCTGCCACCCTGGGCTCTGGTAAGGTGACTGTCACGGGGGCATGGAAGAGAATTTACATAAAATAGTGCTCCAGAGATCAACAGTCATCTCGCCATCCCTCCTCCCTCCCATTATTCTATTCCTCTCTTTCTCTCTCCCCCTCTGGCGTGATGCTTTATTGTCATATGTTTTTATTGAAGCATTATTTCATACCTGAGTAAATCAACACAGCTTTAGCTTTCTGGCCACATCCATATAAATGTGTGTAGAGGGAAGAGGAGGAATCAAATAACACAGAGATAATGTTAACTCATGTTCATGTAAATGTGAACATGAGCGAAGATACAGTATGCGCACGTAAATCAGAGCCACCTGAGTCCATTAATCTCCACCTCCCCAGTGGAATCCATCATAGAGCAGTGGAGCAAGGACCGAAGGAAGGCAGCCATTACAGCAACAGAGATGCAGTTGACTAATAGTTACTAATAGTCTGTAGATAGTTTGCAGAGCATCTACAGATTATCATCTACAGACTATCCAAATAAAGTGTTACCAATAATTTCTTAAGAAAAGAGTGCGTGACTTTCAGATTGCAGAATTACATCTTCTGTGTTTTGTTCTCATCAAACCTGTATTTAGATTATTTATGCAGAGTGGTTAATTGGGTAGAGCTTGAATGTTGCCATGACAACAGCATGTGTGTGTGAGCGCATGTATGTGCGCACCCTTATGTCTGTGTGCATTCCTGCCTGTATGTGTGTGTGTTCATGTATGCGGATGTGTCCAGTGCAGACAGACAGTGGGCTGACTCACCAGTGTGAAGCTGATCAATGCAGTTAGCGTCCTGGATTAGACCTCATACACGCCAACGTGGAAGAGCCACACATGGGTCAACAGTGACACCCTCAGGAAGAAAGAAGAATCCTGCCTCTCTCCTTCCCTCCTTACCCCCACCACTAAACTAAACCAGACTAAATTATTATACTGCAAGGAAGCATGCTGTAGACTAATTAGGCAAGGGCAAAATAATAACATATTTATGAATCAGTGTGTTTTGATACCTCCACTGGGGTAACATGGGCTTGGAAAAAACTTCCTCAGCATGTACAGTAGAAATTATATGAATATTCAATGATGCCTGGCTGTGTTGCTCTCTGTCTCGCTCTCTGTCTCAGCCTCTCTCTGTCTCTAGTCCACACAAACCAGCCTTGTGTTTGTTAAGCTTCGTATGACTACAGTACTTCCAAAGATAATTATTGAACGGAAATCATTCTTAGTTAATCACACACACTATCTTGGGAATCATTCAAATGATCACATCAATAAATAACTGGACTATAGAACAGTGCATATTAAATCATAAAGGAGCTTGGTAATAAATTCAGCCCCTCTTGGCTGCAAGTAACAGAGTAGAAGTGACCCAGGGCAGGAATAATAAGAGAAGGCTGGAATTCTCATTCACTGTCTGCTTTCCATTTCAATATTCTACTTAGTATAACACACACATTTTAACCCAGGTCAGTTACCCTATGACCTAGTAGCCATGGCTACTATGTCATAGGGTAACAGACCTGGGTTAAAATACAATTTACAATCTTTCCAATACTTTAAGAATTTGCTTTAGCCTGCCTAGAGTCCCAGATTAGTGGGGTTTTCAGTTTTGCAAGTTTTATTTTGGTTCCATTCTGCTAGGCATGCCCAGCTAAAAGTATTAGAAATGATTCCCAGGACTCAGAGTAATGTACCAAGCTGGAGGAGTTGAGATATTCGTCACTGACCTCTCTACTGTGCTCTCCTCTGTGTTCTCCTGTCTCCTATTTTCCTCACCTGGGGGTTACCTGCCTTTGGTGACCCACTAATGCTGCAGGTGTGGGAAGCTGGGTGAAGATGCAGGGGCGAAGAGGAGTGTTGACCCGCCTTACCTCCCTCCCCATCCCTGGCTCCTGTTGGGGTTGCACCAAACGAAGGGTTGTGGTCACAGTCCTCATCACACACACACACACACACACACACACACACACACACACACACACACACACACACAACAGAAGCACCTGGGGAGGAGAGTCTGCTCTAACTGCACAAGGCAAGAGAGCAGCAGGAGATGTTACCTTACACGCACGCATACATGCAATTCAGTCAGCTAAGGAATATGAACTGAAACCTAGTTCCCAATGCAAAATGCAATACTCAACAACCTTTCCTAGATTGTGTTTTCTATGATATTGTAACCGATAATACAAAGAAAATATGTGATGGGACTTACTTTATGAAAAATTATAATAATACATTACTACAGTCAATGATGTATAGTTCTACAGAACTACCACATAGTATCAGCTTTTACCAAGAAGAGAGAAATACATTAGAGCATCATACATAAATGCCAGCTTGCACATACAACTCAAGGAATCGTGTTCCACTGCGTGTTAGCTTTTCCAACATGTCTGCTTTTTAACTTTTAAGACGTGATTGTGAAAAGGTCTTGTCCTCTTTGGGCTTGTTACAACCCTGCCACCCACTAATTAAATATGAGGTGACAGGAACAGCCGTTAAATATGCATTGCGTTCAGACTGAGTAGGCTGCTACACACGCGTCACGCTGCACACGTTCTTCTTAATGTTTTAAAGTAAAACAACAGTCGCACTGGAAGATCGTTTTTCAGCTTTTCTGCAGTATGGACTCTTGCTAACCTATGTCACACTCTTGTGCGTGCCCACACACACACACACACTAACTCTCTCCCACACACACAAACATACAAGTAGTAGGTTGGAATTTGGGAAATTAAGACAAGCCCGCTCAAATATTTGAAATATAAATCAAATTGAATAAAGATGTATTTGTCACCTTATAAAAAAACAAGTTTAGACTAACAATGAAATGATTACTTACGGCCCCTTCCCAACATTGCAGAGAGAAAAAATATATACAAAATTATAACACGAGGAATAAATACACAATGAGTAACGATAACTTATACACAGGGTACCAGTACCAAGTCGACGTGCAGGGTACAAGGTAATTGAGGTAGATACAGTGACTTCAGAAAGTATTCACACCCCTTGACTTGTTCCTGATTTTGTTATGTTAATTAGTGCCTGAATTAAAAATGGATTAAACGTAGATATTGTGAGACACACAATAACCCATAATGTCAAAATGGAATAATGTTTTTTTAATTTTTTTTTTTACAAATGAATAAAATATGTAAAGCTGAACTGTCTTGAGTCAATAATTATTCAACCCCTTTGTTATGGCACGCCTAAATAAGTTCAGGAGTAAATATTTGTTTAACAGGTCACATAATAAGTTGCATGGACTCACTATGTGTGCAAAGATAGTGATTAACATGATTGACTACCTCATCTTTGTGCCACACATACAATTATCTGGAAGGTCCCTCAGTTGAGCAGTGATTTCACACACAGATTCAACAACAAAAACCAGGGAGGTTTTCCAATGCCAATGCCCCACAAAGAGGCATTGCTAGATGGGTAAAAAAAACGAACACATTGAATATCCCTTTGAGCATGTTGAAGTTATAAATTACACTTTGGATAGTGTATCAATACACCCAGTCACTACAAAGGGACATGTGTCCTTGCTAACTCAGTTGCCGGATAGTGTCATGACTCTCCTGTGAGGATTCAAGGATCAGGTTACAGTGGATCAGCGTTCAATAGTGCACTCTCAACCGCAGAGGGGGGAGGGATTGATGTTGGGGGTTTTATTATGACACCTCACGTCGATCGTTACAGAAGGGTTTTTCTCTCAAAACTTCAACCCCAAACAATGAACACTGGGACAATATATTTCAACATCCGAATGTTGGGAATGATGAGAGGTGGAATATGGAAAATGAATTTTTATTTTGTGATGTCATTAAAGGTTGTATGAAGACATTATAACGAAAACATTAACGTCACGTTAAACGTAACGTCACGACAACAGGAAGGAAACTGATCATGGATTTCACCATGAGGCCAATGGTGACTTTATACAGTGCCTTGCGAAAGTATTCGGCCCCCTTGAACTTTGCGACCTTTTGCCACATTTCAGGCTTCAAACATAAAGATATAAAACTGTATTTTTTTGTGAAGAATCAACAACAAGTGGGACACAATCAGGAAGTGGAACGACATTTATTGGATATTTCAAACTTTTTTAACAAATCAAAAACGGAAAAATTGGGCGTGCAAAATTATTCAGCAAACTCTCTCCAGAAGTTCAGTGAGGATCTCTGAATGATCCAATGTTGACATAAATGACTAATGATGATAAATACAATCCACCTGTGTGTAATCAAGTCTCCGTATAAATGCGCCTGCACTGTGATAGTCTCAGAGGTCCGTTAAAGCGCAGAGAGCATAATGAAGAACAAGGAACACACCAGGCAGGTCCGAGATACTGTTGTGAAGAAGTTTAAAGCCGGATTTGGATACAAAAAGATTTCCCAAGCTTTAAACATCCCAAGGAGCACTGTGCAAGCGATAATATTGAAATGGAAGGAGTATCAGACCACTGCAAATCTACCAAGACCTGGCCGTCCCTCTAAACTTTCAGCTCATACAAGGAGAAGACTGATCAGAGATGCAGCCAAGAGGCCCATGATCACTCTGGATGAACTGCAGAGATCTACAGCTAAGGTGGGAGACTCTGTCCATAGGACAACAATCAGTCGTATATTGCACAAATCTGGCCTTTATGGAAGAGTGGCAAGAAGAAAGCCATTTCTTAAAGATATCCATAAAAAGTGTTGTTTAAAGTTTGCCACAAGCCACCTGGGAGACACACCAAACATGTGGAAGAAGGTGCTGTGGTCAGATGAAACCAAAATTGAACTTTTTGGCAACAATGCAAAACATTATGTTTGGCGTAAAAGCAACACAGCGCATCACCCTGAACACACCATCCCCACTGTCAAACATGGTGGTGGCAGCATCATGGTTTTGGCCTGCTTTTCTTCAGCAGGGTACAGGGAAGATGGTTAAAATTGATGGGAAGATGGATGGAGCCAAATACAGGACCATTCTGGAAGAAAACCTGATGGAGTCTGCAAAAGACCTGAGACTGGGACGGAGATTTGTCTTCCAACAAGACAATGATCCAAAACATAAAGCAAAATCTACAATGGAATGGTTCAAAAATAAACATATCCAGGTGTTAGAATGGCCAAGTCAAAGTCCAGACCTGAATCCAATCGAGAATCTGTGGAAAGAACTGAAAACTGCTGTTCACAAATGATCTCCATCCAACCTCACTGAGCTCGAGCTGTTTTGCAAGGAGGAATGGGAAAAAATGTCAGTCTCTCGATGTGCAAAACTGATAGAGACATACCCCAAGTGACTTACAGCTGTAATCGCAGCAAAAGGTGGCGCTACAAAGTATTAACTTAAAGGGGCTGAATAATTTTGCACGCCCAATTTTTACGTTTTTGATTTGTTAAAAAAGTTTTAAATATCCAATAAATGTCGTTCCACTTCATGATTGTCTCCCACTTGTTGTTGATTCTTCACAAAAAAATACAGTTTTATATCTTTATGTTTGAAGCCTGAAATGTGGCAAAAGGTCGCAAAGTTCAAGAGGGCCGAATACTTTCGCAAGGCACTGTAACAGTTTGAGTTTAATGGCTGTGATAGGAGAAAACTGAGGATGGATCAACAACATTACCATACGAACCTAAATGACGGAGTGAAAAGAAGGAATCCTGTACAGAATACGAATATTCCAAAATATGGTCCTGTTTGCAAAAAGTCTCTAAAGTAAAATTGCAAAAAAACGTGGCAAATAAATAAATTTTATGTACTGAATACAAGGCGTTATGTTTGTGTCAAATCCAACATGACACATCACTGAGTACCTGTAAAAACTATTGGTCACTAAATCCAGAGAAATTACAGACCATGTAAACAACGGTTGGTCACTAAATCCGTCTAGAAGGACCACGTAAAAACGGTTGGCTGGTATGCCCTCGCCCGTCTGAGCGATCGGCTGTGAATGCCCTCACCCGCTTTGTACTTATAACTGCTTGGTTCCTACTATAGTGCTGTCCGGTCAGAACATGATGCTGAGGCCCAATCACTGTACTCTTGATAGTCACCACGCACACACACACATACACACACACGCGTTTCCATTTGAGAATGTTTATATGATTTGGTCATCCGAGCAATCAGTCGAGCAAAACTGAGCAATCGGGGGAGAAGGGCCTTGGTGGTAGAGTGTGCAGATGGAAGCCACTCCTCATTAAAAGGCACATCACAGTAGGTCCTCCTCCACCTCCCCTGGGAGGACACGGACCCCACCTGTTACGATTAAAGGAGACAAGATAAACAGGATGAGGATATCCCCAAAAGACTTAATTGTCTTCTTTCTGCTTCTAGCTGGCCTTTCTCAGTCACTTGAAAGGGAAGGAGAAGACACACACAGGATTTAGACGGTGAGACTGAACTGACCATTACATTTTCTCAGAGAGGCCGGTCGTTTTAAGAGAGTCTTCTTAAAAAGTTAGTTCATTGTAGTTTATTGTGCTTTAGCTTGTCTCCTGAAGAGCTAAGCCATTATTATGTCCTGAAAAATTTGAGTAAGTACAGCATTTAGTGCTGTATGATTAAAACTTCTTGGTGACAGGGGGCAGTATTTTCACATCCGGATTAAATGCATGCCCAAATTAAACTGCCTGCTACTCATCCCCAGAAGTTTCTAAAACTGTTTGAATCATGTCTGTGAGTATAACAGAATTTATGTAGCAGGCGAAACCCAGAGGAAAAACCATTCAGATTTCTTTTTTTTGAGGTCACTCTCTTTTCAATGTGTTTTCATTGGGAATCCTGATTTCTAAGGGAACTTCTTGCAGTTCCTACCGCTTCCACTGGATGTCACCAGTCTTTAGAAATTGGTTGAGGTTTTTCCATTGTGTGATGAAGAAGTAGCCCTGTTCAAAACGAGGGTCACTTCAAGTGTACTGTTAAGCACGTACCCAGAAAGGTAGCGTCAGTTTGTTTTCTTCCTGTATTGAACACAGATCATCCCGTCTTCAATTTTATCGATGATTTACTTTAAAAAATACCAAAAGTTGTATTACAAAAGTAGTGAAATGTGTTGACAAAGTTTATCCAGGTAACTTTTAAGATATTTTGTAGTCAAGTTGGAACCGGTGTTTTTCTGGATCAAATGCGCCAAATAAATGGACATTTTGGATATATATCGACGGAATTAATCGAACAAAAGGACCATTTGTGAGGTTTATGGGACATATTGGAGTGCCAAAAGAAGAAGCTCGTCAAAGGTAAGGCATGATTTATATTTTTATTTCTGCGTTTTGTGTCGCGCCTGCAGGGTTGAAATATGTTTTCTCTCTTTGTTTACTATGGTGCTATCCTCAGATAATAGCATCGTTTGCTTTCGCCGAAAAGCCTTTTTGAAATCTGACATGTTGGCTGGATTCACAACACGTGTAGCTTTAATTTGGTATCTTACATGTGTGATTTCATGAAAGTTTGATTTTTATAGTAATTTATTTGAATTTGGCCCTCTGCATTTTCTCTGGCTTTTGGCCAGGTGGGACGCTCGCGTCCCACATATCCCAGAGAGGTTTTAACAGAAATGTCCTTTATTTTTTCCTGGGGTTTTGAAATTGCCTTGGTAGCATTTTCACAAGTATGTGGTACAATGGCACAGTCCCAGGGTTGATGAGGAGGGAGACGTGGCTTGGGTCTTGGAGAATACCTCCCGTAGATCCTGGTATGTCAGGTTGGAGGGCAACCACAGGACTCTCAACCAACATGGAACCACAAGGCAAGGGAAGGCAGGTCCTTTGACTTCCGGGTTCCCAGTCAGTGATTTCAATCCTCGACCAGGAGATGGTGGGGTCATGACATTGGAGCCACGGGAGGCAGAGGATGATTTTGTGCACTGGTGCGGTGATGATTAAGAAGGATCTCCTCGCGCAAGGATCCCACGGTGAAGGTTAGTGGTGCTGTGACGTGTGTGATAATGCCGGATCCCACTGGTCGATTATTCAGGGTGTGGATCGGAAGAGGAGACGAGGGCCTCTTCGATGAAATTCCCTGTAGCACCTTAATCTACTAGAGAAGTAGAAACAACACATGAGGGACAGCCAAGAAGTGACATGGAAACCAGGAAAGGTTTGGTGGAAAACGATGATGGAGTACTCACGCTGGATGTTCAAAGGGCTGCCCCTCTGCTCTCATGGATCCTGGGTTGGAACGCACATGACATTGCTGAACACTGGTGCCCTTCCTACCCACAATAGGCACAGAGCCTTAACTGTCTCCGGTGACACCACTCTGCTGTGGGGAGGTGTGTGGAACCTATCTCCATGGGTTTAGACGCTGCCAAAGGAAGGAGGCAAATGGAGGTGGGCAGCGGCACTCCCGAAGAAGGTTATCCAGATGGATGAGTGCGTCCAATGAAAGGTTGTCATCCCGACATGCCAACTCTGTCTGGACCTCTTCGCACAGTCCTCTCCAAAATAGGGAACCGTGCACCAGCCCATTCCATCCACTGGAGGATGCCACAGTCCGAAAAGTGAGGCCGCATTCCACAGCAGTCTGGGCACACTGATGGAGTTGGAAAAGTCACTCACTGCCCCCTTCCTGCCCTCTGGTGGATGGTCAAAGACCTCGAAGCGGTGGAGAACGCGAAGGACCTCCTCCATAGCGTACCCAGTTGCGCCAGCTGGTTGTGGAGTCTGTGGAGTAGATGACCGTGTTCATTGACCGTCTGGAAGATGGTTTTATCTTCTGCTGTGTCGTGTCTTTGGCTATGCCGGATTAAGTGATATGACAGGCTATTCTATAAAATCCTTTCTCTGTAATTCATATTACCTGATTAAGCTAATCAAGTAAATGTAATTAACTAGGAAGTCGGGGCACCACGAAGAGTGTTTATAGAGCTGTTGTCTTCCGAATAAACTCTTAAAGACCTAGTAATATTTTACGTCACCTTATTTCAGTCTCATCTCTCATGAACCCTGGCTAACAAGTTGAATCAACAATACAAAATTGAGTTTAATTATTAAGTTATTAAATACCTAACTAATCACACAGAATTACATATACACAATTAATCATACATTGATTACAAATGATGTCATAAAGGAAAACGTCCCTAGCGGACGGAACAGATTTGACAGCTGGTTACACAAAGAACGGGGGTTGGATTTGAGTGAAAGAGCGGGAAGACATGAGGAACAAAGGGAGAAGCTTTGTCTCTATCAGGCTGTAGGCAGCTACTCTATTGTAAATACAGAATCTTATGCATTCTAAATTACCGCCCATTCCGAAAAGGAAAATGCAATAAATATTTACTCTGAGCTGCGCTTCAATAGGTTGGTGGTAGATGGAAGGCCGTGTTGCCCAACAGAGTCCTTTGTCCTTTGAAGAGTGTCTCTGGTGGTGAATGGGACACGTTGTAGTGTCGTCGTTGTGTGGTAGATGGTTTACTCTGTCCGTCTTTTCCTGGCCCACGTTTACAGCTGCTGTTGCTAACTCAACGGCTAGGATGTCTCACCTCTTTAGTGAGTAAGAGTTCAAAGTTTATACCATTCAAAACCAAAGCTCACGCTGAGGTTGGCTTAGTTCTGTAGTTTACATGTTAGTCCTTTTCAACGTATGGACTGTCGTCCTATCGTCTTCGGAACAGATAGTTACATTTTTATCAAGGGCTTATATAGTGGAGGGAGAGAAGGGTGTGTTTCATAGTTTTATAACCCATGTCTCTTCACAGGGGCGGGCCACTGATTGAGCAGATCTCGAACTTTATGAAAACCCAAATCTCTCATTCGGAAGCTAAAATTACATTTAATCTTTTCACAAATAGTGTCATATTTAAACATTTAAATTGCACAACAATTCCATGTGAATCTGATAACCCGAATGTGTAGACTTTCCCAGATACAGTTTATGTTGTCCTGTCATCAGTCAGATGACAACCGAACTGACATATTCATTAAGTACCAACGCATATTTTCAACTGGTTCTATTACCGAAATATGGTTCCTTTCCCCCCACTTGTTTGATGTTCCCAGACTCTCTATGTTTAACAAAGGCTATTCAAAAGTCCTTCAATAGAGTTCGAAAGAGGGAAGGGAGAAAGGTATTTATGGGGGGTCATAAACATTACACACAGGCCAACGTCATGACAGCTGCTTCCATATGTTGCGGTATTATTCTGTTATGTATTTGCTGGGAGTCAGGAAGCAGGTGCAGAAGGTGAATTTAATAATGAATAAATGCAGATAAGCAAAACAAGAAAGAGAGTAATACAGAACATGAATCAAAACAATACTACCTAGTGACTGATGGCTACAGAGGGCTAAATAAAGGGAGAGTAATCAAGGAAAAAAATTATGTCCAGGTGTGCGTAATGATGGATGCCAGGGCCGGTAGTTAGTAAACTGGCCATGTCAGCGGGAGTAGGTGTGACAATTAAGTGCAGTTGGATTAAGTGATGTATTTGAACAAATGAGAAGAGAATCACATGAAAAGTATTTCCAAATGAAACACTGATTCAGTTTGGTGAAAAAAATACTGTGTGATTTTGTGTGTTCTACTTACTCAATTGAAAATATGCTTAAAGTTTTTCAAAAACAGCCTGTTTGTTAATCTGTTTTGAGTTTTGTACTAAGAGTTGTGAAGTCCTGCTCCCAGACAAATTAAACAACTTCTTTGCTCGCTTTGAGGACAATACAGTGCCAATAACACGGCCCGCTACCAAAGCCTGTGGGCTCTCCTTCTCCGTGGCCAACGTGAGTAAAACGTTTAAACGTGTTAACCCTCGCAAGGCTGCTGACCCAGACGGCATCCCTAGCTGTGTCCTCAGAGCATGCGCAGACCAGCTGGCTGGTGTGTTTATGTACATATTCAATCCATCCCTATCCCAGTCTGCTGTCCCCACATGCTTCAAGATGGCCACCATAGTTCCTGTTCAAAAGAAAGCTAAGGTAACTGAACTAAATTACTATTGCCCTGTTGCACTCACTTCTGTCATCTGCTTTGAAATAGTAATCAAGGATCATATCACCTCCACCCTACCTGATACCCTAGACCCACTCCAATTTGCTTACCGCCCCAATAGGTCCACTGATGATGCAATCACCATCACATTGTACACTGCCCTATCCCTTCTGGACAAGAGGAATACCTATGTAAGAATGCTGTTCATTGACTACAGCTCAGCATTTAACACCATTGTACCCTCTTTAATAAATTGACTTAAAGGTATCACTAGTAATAAAGGTATCACTAGTCACTTTAAATAACACCACTTTAATAATGTTTACATGTCCTACATTACTCATCTCATATGTATTCTAAACCATCTACTGCTTCTTGCCTATGTCGCACGGCAATCGCTCATCCATATATTTATATGTACATATACATATTTATCCCTTTACATTTGTGTGTATAAGGTAGTTGTTGTGAATTTGTTAGATTACTTGTTAGATATTACTGCATTGTCAGAACTAGAAGCACAAGCATTTTGCCACACTCGCATTAACATCTGCTAACCATGTGTATGTGAACCATACAATTTGATTTGATGATTTAATGAAACAATATAAAATAAAACAAATGTAATATACACAACAACTGAAATATCTTTAAAGTAAAGTAATGTAAATAAATTATGCTTAAAAAATGTTAAGCAGTAATGGGCAGTCACTGCCATAATTGTATTCATTATCTGTCATCACATTTTATTTTGCCCCTTCTCTCTGTTCTCTACACTCTTACAAAAAAGGCTTCCAAAAGGGTTCTTCGGGTGCCCCAATCGGATAGCCCTTTGAGAAACCCTTTTTAGTTCCAGGGACAACCCTTTTGGGTTCTATGTAGAACCCTCTGTGGAAAGTGTTTTACATGGAACCCAAAGGGTTCTACCTGGAACTAAAAGGGTTCTACCTGGAACCAAAATTGTTCTTGAAAGGGTTATGCTATGGGGACAGCCGAATAACCCTTTTAGATGCTAGATAGCATCTTTTTCTCTACGACTATATGGTGGCCAGTAGTCTAGTGGTTAGAGTGAGGAGCCAGTAAACAAAAGGTCACTAGTACAAATCCCCAGGCTGTCAAGGCCAAAAATCTGCTGATGTGCCCTTGAGCAAGTCAATTAACTGTAATTGCTCCCACCTAATTTGTATTATTTATCTAAACAGGACCCTTTGAGAGACAACATATGAGCCAGCTTTCAAATACAAAGCCACACTATGAACTGTGTCAAAATACCCATGTTTCCTCTGACAGTTTCTTCAGAATACAGATAGTGCAGCACGCAGCAGGAGGAATCAACAGCAGCATGGGAGAAAGGGTCACAGACAAAAAGTGAGGGATGGTTGGATGTCATGCATATGAAAGACATCTTAGGGGTGGAAGACCTTTATTCGTATTAAAAGGCCTTGGTCGGCTATATTCAGAAAGAGAGAGAGAGCGAGAGAGAGAGAGAGAGAGAGAGAGACCCCAAATAGCAGGACCCAAAACATGCTCCTGATGATAATGTGACCCTGACAAAGACATCAGGGCAATGGAGAGCGATCAGACTGAAAAGGACAGGCCTAGACTAGACAGCTGTCAAAGAGAGGGTGGGTATACAATTATGTGTCCCTGTGCGTTCATAAAAGCGAATTTTAATTCATTAGAGAAGAGCAGAGACCATTAAATATAGCCACTCTCCTACTTGGCTTTGCTTGGCAGCCACATCGACAGTGTTGATCTTAATTAAACAGCTAATTACTCTCACTGTGAAAGTCACACTCTGGGATGGGAGGAAGGAGGGGGAGGGAGACGAGAAGGAAAGTGGGGAGAATAAGGAGAAAATTAGGAAGCCGAAAAGTAGAGATTAGGGTTGCAAATGCAGGGTATATTACTAGAAACTTTTACCATTAAAAGTAAGTTTACCAGTAAAGTACCAGAAATCTGTACCTTTTGGGTACTTCAGATTATCACGTTTATGTAATTATCTTTGGCCCGCTGTGTGACCTTATCACATGTAAAATAAATTAAATAATCAAATAAGATTATAAACAAATATGTGAATGACAAAGCTGTAAAACCTGATCCTAATCATAAACCATCAACTTAGTGAATACAATTTGTGTTTTATATGAGGGTTTCTGCATGTAATATCAATTATATTTTACACACTTTTATTTATTTTACTATGTCACTCTGTCTTTGTTCTTAATGTTGTGAAAAAGTAAATCATTGCAGAGTTCATTTAAAATAATGCAGATGCTTTTTTCATTAATTAGGCTATATTCTCTTGAACCATATGGTCTATCCATTAGAAACTCATGGACAATATAGACATAGATTTTATTTAAAAAAATAATTATTCAAGTATAAATTACCAAAGATAACATAGATTGTGTCATGTATTGTCATATTATGTCTTGTTCCTGTTCTTTCTCTTCACTCCGTTTCCCTCTGCTGGTCGTATTAGGTTACCTTCTCTTCCTCTCCTTCCCCCAGCTGTTCCTCATCTTCTCTAACTACCTCGTTCACTCTTTTCCCACCTGTTCCCTTTTTCCCTCTGTTCCTGCTTCTTTCTTTGTCAGATTCTCGTTTGAGTTTCTCATGCCAGAACCAGACTATTGTCTTGTTTGCTTCACCCTTGTCCCATCCTGTCGGAATCTGCCTGTTCTTCTGATGCTACGTGTGATCAGGTACCTCTGTCCGGTACGAACCGCGCCTACCCAGAGAGACCAGCAGTCTGTCGCCGCAACCCAGCTATTCTCCTCTGCTGCTAAGAAGGGGACTCTTTTGTAAATATCAGAAGGACTTTCTGTTTCATTTGTCGCCCTCTCTGAGGGTTGTCTATTTTGCCATTTTCTACATCTGAAGAGGATCTATGTCTTCCCTGTGTTTTTACATTAAAGGACTCTGTTTTTGTTAAACCGCTTTTGGGTCCTCACTCAAGTTCACAACAGATTGACATAAATGATCTGTTATTTACAAAATATTCCGATTTAACTTTGTTAACCTCTCTGAACTACCGATACCGGATCCGGGAGCGTGACTACACCCTCAGGCTCATTACCATAATGCAACGTTAACGATTTCTAAAAATCGCAAATGAAATGAAATAAATATGCCTGCTCTCAAGCTTAGCCTTTTCTTAACAACACTGTCATCTCAGATTTTCCAAATATGCTTTTGAACCATAGAAAATCAATCATTTGTGTAAGAGTGTTGCTGGCTAGCTTAGCATTTAGCGTAGCATTTAGCACAACATTTTCACAAAAACCAGCAAAGGAATCAAATAAAATAATTTACATTTGAAGAACTTCAGATGTTTCAATGAGGAGACTCTCAGTTACATAGATGTCCAGTTTTTCCTGAAAGATTCTTTGTGTAGGACAAATCGCTCCGTTTTGTTACTACACATTTGGCTACCGAACCGAAAATTCAGTCACCAAAACGTCGAACTTTTTTCCGAATTAACTCCATAATATCGACCCGAAACATGGCAAACGTTGTTTGAATCAATCCTCAAGGTGTTTTTTCACATATCTCTTCATTGATATGCCGTTCGTGGAAGCATGGTTTTTCTCAGAATCCCATGGAAAAATACCAGCAGCTGAGTTTTGCACACCAATTTCCACGCAGGACACCGTGCGGAAAATGTAGTCTCTTATGGTCAATCTTCCAATGATATGCCTGCAAATACGTCACAATGCTCCAGACCCCTTGGGGAAACGATAGAAAGGGTAGGCTCATTCCTGTCGCATTCACAGCCATATAAGGAGATGATGCAAATCGGAGCCTCAGAAATCCTGTTCATTTCCTGGTTGCAGAAACATCTTGGCATGAGTTCTGGGGCACTCACAGTGAAAATCTTTGCAGTTCTGGAAACGTCAGAGTGTCTTCTTTCCAAAGCTACCAATTCCATGCATAGTCGAGCTTCTTTTTGTGACAAAATATTGCGCTTAAAACGGGAACGTCTTTTTATCCAAAAATGAAATAGCGCCCCCATAAGCTGAAGAGGTTCAATTACGAGTAACTTTGCAAACCTAGTACAGATGTAAGATGAAGCATGAGTGGGTGAAGGGATGTCATATTGTGTAGTCTATGCAGATGACAAAGTCACATTGTTCTTACAGCTAGGGGTTTCCGCTGAAAAGGCAGAGCGTGAAATTCAA
Organism: Oncorhynchus kisutch; assembly: GCF_002021735.2. Lineage (NCBI taxonomy): Eukaryota > Metazoa > Chordata > Actinopteri > Salmoniformes > Salmonidae > Oncorhynchus > Oncorhynchus kisutch. Next base: position 38,362,265 of record NC_034177.2, read on the forward strand.
AAATATATTTTTGAAATATGTAACTTTTCTACATTCACACGTGCAATACACCAAATTAAAGCTTAGCTTCTTATGGCTGGGGGGCAGTATTGAGTAGCTTGGATGGATAAATTGCCCAAACTAAACGGCCTGCTCCTCAGTCTTAGTTGCTAATATATGCATATTATTATTAGTATTGGATAGAAAACACTCTAAAGTTCCCAAAACTGTCAAAATATTGTCTGAGTATAGCAGAACTGATATTGCAGGCGAAACCCTGAGGAAAATCAAACCAGGAAGTGGCTTCTATTTTGAAAACTCCATGTTCCATAGCCTGCCTTTGCTCCATTTAAAGGGACATCAACCAGATTATTTTTCCTATCGCTTCCTCAAGGTGTCAAGAGTCTTTAGACATAGTTTCAGGCTCTTATTTTGAAAAATGGGCGAGAACGATAACATTGCGTCATTGTATGGCCGGGTGCCAGCAGCGTTTTGTATGCGTAACAGAGTTTGGGCAGCCATTGTCTGTCCCTCTCCTACTGATAAAGGTAGTTGCGGTTGATATATTATCAATTGTATATTTTAAAAACAACCTGAGGATTGATTATAAAAAAACGTTTGACATGTTTCTGTGGACATTACGGAAACTATTTGGAATTTGTCTGCGTTGTCGTGACCGCTCTTTCCTGTGGATTTCTGAACATAACGCACCAAAAAAACGGAGGTGTTTTGGTGTTACTGTAATTTAATTATACCAATGTGATTTCATTAATTGAATTCCCTTAATCTATTTCATGAGAATTTGTAAGATTCTTGTTTGCATAAAATAGACCAATCTTATCAATAATAGGTAACAGAATTTATTCTCGGAGCGCGCTGCCACATTACCACGAGCAACAGTTTATATAAAATAACATGACGTCATTTCATTGCTCCTAAAATGAATCTCCTCCTCCAGACCGGGTTAAAGGGAACTTTAAAGGTTCATTCTGAGTTCATTCTGACCCCCCTAGCACATACACAGGACACACAACATAACTGAATTAACTTTTGACCCCTCAACATTATCGATCACCACTTAACTGACAGTTCTAATTAACAGAAAAGGCTGTGAGTGCATTCCTAGGTTATCTAAAACACCCCAGAGCTCAGTTTCGTCGGTTCAACCATAGGTTAACTACCTTATCTGCTTACTTAATCTACAACCGTATCAACCTAATACACTACTAAAACATTCGTTTCTGCCTAGTTGGAATGGTGTTCATTATCTTTAATTACTCCTTGTCCGTGTCACACAATCCCTTCTTATGAACTCATATTGTTAATCAGATATAATAAAACAGAGTATAAGTTCCATTTAAAATGATTTGTTCAGTCATTTAATCATAATTTTCCTTACATTTGGATATAAAAATAATCTTTATGGAACAAAAGGAACATTTATTGTGTAACTCAGTCTCGTGAGTGAAAACATCCGAAGATCATCAAAGATAAACAATTAATTTGATTGCTTTTCTGATATTCGTGACCAAGCTACATGATGCTAGGTGTACATAATGTTTTGTCGAGCGATCGATAAATTTACACAAACGCTTGGATTGCTTTCGCTGTAAAGCATATTTTCAAAATCTGACACGACAGGTGGATTAACAAAAGGCTAAACTGTGTTTTCCTATATTGCACTTGTGATTTCATGAATCTAAATATGTTTTGTAATATTGTTTGAATGTGGCGCTATGCAATTATCCCATTGTCGGGATTGCAGACCTAATAAATTAACTTCTTGTTAATCTACCCATCATGTCCGATTTCAAAAAGGCTTTACAGCGAAAGCACAGTCACAAAAATACACACAGCCATTTTCCAGCCAAAGAGAGGAGTCACAAAAAGCAGAAACAGCTAAAATGAATCACTAACCTTTGATGATCTTCATCAGATGGCACTCATAGGACTTCATGTTACACAATACATGTATGTTTTGTTCGACAAAATTCATATTTATATCCAAAATTCTCAGTTTACATTGGCGCTTTATGGTCAGTAATGTTGTGCCTCGAAAACATCCGGCAAATTTTCAGAGAGCCACATGAATTTACAGAAATACTCATAATAAACTTTGATAAAAGATACAAGTATTATGCACAGAATTATAGATATACTTCTCCTTAATGCAACCGCTGTGTCAGATTTCAAAAAAGCTTTACAGAAAAATCAAACCGTGTAATAATCTGAGTACGGTGCTCAGACACAAAAACAAGCCATGCAAATACCCGCCGTGTTGTGGAGTCAGTAATAGTCAGAAATAGTGTTATAAATATTCACTTACCTTTGATGATCTTCATCAGAATGCACTCCCATGAATCCCAGTTCCACAATAAATGTTTGTTTTGTTCGATAAAGTCCATCATTTATGTCCAAATACCTCCTTTTGTTAGCGCGTTTGGTCATGAAATCCAAACTCACGAGGCGCAGGCAAGTCCAGGCGAAAGTTCAGACGAAAAGTTCAAAAAGTTATATTACAGTTCGTAGAAACATGTCAAACGATGTATAGAATCAATCTTTAGGATGTTTTTAACATAAATCTTCAATAATGTTCCAACCGGAGAATTCCTTTGTCTTTAGAATTGCAATGGAACGCAGGTTGCTCTCACGTGTGCACGCGTGATCAGCTTATGGCACTCTGGCAGATCACTGGTTGAATCAGCTCTCATTTGCCCCCACTTCACAGTAGAAGCCTCAAACTAGGTTCTAAAGACTGGTGACATCTACTGGAAGACTTAAGAAGTGCAATATGACCCTATACACACTGTATATTCGATAGGCAATGAGTTGAAAAACTACAACCTTCCCACTTCCTGGTTGGATTTTTGTCAGGTTTTCATCTGCCACATGAGTTCTGTTATACTCACAGACATCATTCAAACCGTTTTAGAAACTTCAGAGTGTTTTCTATCCAATACTACTACTAATAGTATGCATATATTAGCTTCTGGGCCTGAGTAGCAGGAAGGTTACTCTGGGCAGGCTTTTCATCCGAACGTGAAAATGCTGCCCCTTATCCCAAACAGGTTTTAAAGACCAAGTTTGAGAATGGCAAAAATGACCAAGTTAGTCTCTTATGACGAACATGACCTGGAGGCCACAGCTACGGTAAGCTTTAATGTCTCGGCGATAGATACCTTGCATATGCTCTTCTCAGAAACTACTAAAACACATGACAGCAGAAGTGTAAAAGCCATCATCCCTGACAGTCAGATTCATTCAGATGCCAAATACTGAGTGGTCATCGATCCTGCTGTAAAGGCAATTACGAAGTGCTCCGTGTCATAGAGATACAGTCAAGCCGCCTTCCACTACACTCCCCCTTCACCTCTTCTCCCCCTCACCTGATTTTACTCCCAGCGCAGCACATTGATAATTATACATGCTTATCCAGGTGGGAGTTCACTGTCAGATATTTGTGGGTGTCAGCACCTTGGACTTGTAGCCAGGGAGGCAATGTTGTGACTTGACTATCATTAATGTTCCTCTGTTCCTCTTGTGATGTAGAGGTTAATGCAGGCCCTGCAGCCCCAAGCACCACTCCAATTCCCAGGTGCTCTCATTTGTTGACTTCTGTAACCGTAAAAGCCTTGGTTTCATGCATGTTAACATTAGAAGCCTCCTCCCTAAGTTTGTTTTATTCACTGCTTTAGTACACTCTGGCAAACCTGATGTCCTAGCCGTGTCTGAATCCTGGCTTAGGAAGGCCACCAAAAACTCTGAAATCTCCATCCCCAACTACAACATTTTCTGACAAGATAGAGTTGCCAAAGGGGGCAGAGTTTCAATCTACTGCAGAGACAGCCTGCAGAGTTCTGTCATACTATCCAGGTCTGTGCCCAAACAATTCGAGCTTCTACTTTTAAAAATCCATCTTTCCAGAAACAAGTCTCTCACCGTTGCCGATTCATAAGGACCCCCCTCAGCCCCCAGCTGTGCCCTGGACACCATATGTGAATTGATTGCCCCCCATCTATCTTCAGAGTTCGTACTGTTAGGTGACCTAAACTGGGATGTGCTTAACACCCCGGCCGTCCCACAATCTATGCTAGATGCCCTCAATCTTACACAAATTATCAAGGAATCTACCAGGTACAACCCTAAATCCGTAACCATGGGCACTCTCTTAGATATCATCCTGACCAACTTGCCCTCTAAATACACCTCTGCTGTCTTCAAATAGGATCTCAGCGATCACTACCTTATTGCCTGTGTCCGTAATGGGTTCGCGGTCAAACGACCATCCCTCATCATCGTCAAACGCTCCCTAAAACAATTCAGTGAGCAGGCCTTTCTAATCGACCTGGCCCAGGTCTCCTGGAAGGATATTGACCTCATCCCTTCAATAGAGGATGCCTCTTTAAAAGTGCTTTCCTCACCATCTTAAATAAGCATGTCCCATTAAAAAAATGTAGAACTAAGAACAGATATAGCCCTTTGTTCACCCCAGACTTGACTGCCCTTGACCAGCACAAAAACATCCTGTGGTGTTCTGCATGAGCATCGAATAGCCACCACGATATGCACATTTTCAGGGAAGCGTGGAACCAATATACACAGTCAGTTATGAAAGCTAAGGCTAGCTTTATCAAACAGAAATGTGTATCCTGTAGCACTAACTCCAAAAAGTTTTGGGACACTGTAAAGTCCATGGAGAATAAGAGCACCTTCTCCCAGCTGTCCATTGTGTATCTATTATTACTTTTATTATTATGTGTTTTACTTTTCTATTCACTTTCTATTTTCTTTCTCTCTGCATTGTTGGGAAGGGCCCTCAAGTAAGCATTTCACTGTTAGTCCACACCTGTTGTTTACGAAGCATCCACCTCTCCATCCCTCTTCCTTTGCCTGCTGTCCCCTGATCTCTCCATCTCCCCAGAGAGATGACTGGTTTCGCAGGGCAGCCTTGTTTGTCCACTCCTAGTACTCCCTTTGAGGAGAAAACAGCTGTCTGCGTATCAACCTAATACACTACTGTAAGGTATCTGCCCTATATGATCACATCCTGCGGGCCTGTGAGAGGCTTGGGGTCAATTCAGTTTTCAATTGAATTGGAAAATTCCTCATTGACAACCATGGCAATTTAAAATTAAAGTCAGGTGTGTGAAGACTGTGAGACTGACCACGAGTCAGCAGGTGTTTGAAGGAAGACAGGAACTGGTCTTAGATCTGTTCTGAAGGACTGCAAAAACGCTTGAGGGCCTCCGGGGGGGTGAGGGGGGGGTGAAACAGAGACAGAGATGTAGACAGAGATTAGAGATAAGGTAAAGTGAGAGTGGTGAAAAGACAGGGAAAAGGTCAGAAAGAAATAGATAGAAATGAGCAGTGATGGAGAACAGAGAGGGATGGGGTCTGATTATATAGGAGAGAGAGCAGAGCTGCAGCAGTACCGAAGGCTCACTTGTCGCAAAGAGGCTTATGAGTTCAGCATCATGGCGGCCATATTAGCCTGACCCAGGTGGAATTACCCTGAATTATCCCGTTGCCAACTCTGTTCTGCTTAATCCCAATCACTACAGGGGGAGTGATTAGCATTACATTGAACATCGATAAACATTGCAGTAATTATGATCGGTAGAACATCACCACTCTCACTGCACCCATTTGTCAAAACCGGAGTCCTGCAGGGGAGAACTCGTCAGGTAGTGAAACATTATAACGGGGTCAGAAACAGGTGCTGGAGCACATTCTAATTACTCTGTTCTAGAAATCAATTATACACTGCAACTCGCTGCACAGCTCAGGGTCCATGGCTCACTGCTGAGCCTCCCATACACAGCACTGCCCAGCACTGCACATACCCAGCAGTAGCATAAAGCATACCTTCGACAGAAATGTGTTGGTAAGGAACTGACTGACTAAGCAGGTTTGTTATTCAGTGCTGATTTGGATGCCTATAATCTTAACTCCACAGTGCCAATTTAGCTGTTAGAGGAATGCTTTATTTCCTGTTTCTGGTGCTGTAGCGTAAATAGATTCTCCTTTCCTCCACCCCTCCCCACCCTCCTTGCCACTTCAAGCAACAGCTCAGAGAGAGACACAGGTGTTCCGCTGCTTGTTTGTTTTTAAGTTCTAACGTTCTTCCAGACAATCGTGGTTGCAGCCTTTGTTTTGCAAACTACCTTCTCACAGCCCTTCCAAAAAACACGAAAACATTATCTAATCAGTGGCAGACGTGTGTGTGTGTGTGTGTGTGTGTGTGTGTGTGTGTGTGTGTGTGTGTGTGTGTGTGTGTGTGTGTGTGTGTGTGTGTGTGTGTGTGTGTGTGTGTGTGTGTGTGTGTGAGAGAGAGAGTGTGTGCATGCTTGGGAAGGAAATAAAGACAGTTTAATATGTGAGTCATGCATCAGGTGAAGTGTACTGTGAAAGGACATGTATCACAGTCCCACTGACTGCACATGGTACTGCACGCCTGACACTCAACTGTGTTGTGTGAAATGCCAAACTGTTCACGGAGGGGATAATGATGGATGTCTCTCCAGATCATGGTTTTGTAGGGCACACTGACAAAATGGGATACGTACAATGACGCCCCTTAATGATCAGCAGCTGCAATGACAGACACACACACAAGATAAAGAGCTAATATCCACCTTCACTTAGATGTGAAGGTTTGCCAAATAAAACCTGGCTGTATGTCTGTGACTCAGTGTAACAAAACCAGCATTTACACTGCCACTGTGAGGAGTCCACAGCTGAGACCTGGGCTAACTCAGTAGAGGTATGTGATTGGATGAGCTGAAGAGAGAGAATAGAAAGTTTGGTGCACTACAGTTGCAACATTATAAAGGACCGGCATTCCTATTAACTCATAGACAGATTGTCTTCAAGGCTGCCTTTGTATATTCAAGTTCATATCACCAGAACAATAAGAACACTGAAGCAAATGTACAAGAAAACCTTTCTTTGCAGAGAAACAAACTGTACTGTAAACAACCTAGCTACGGTTCAAATTAACGTTCTGAAACCATTTAACATAATCATTGTTCTTCAACTGTTATTACATGAGCTGTAATTGGACTACCAGCTCATTGTTATTGCAGTATAATTTGAGCAGGCACCTCTCAGATTTAACTTAGTTAGTTGTCCGGATCCGGTACCTAATTGTTTCACTATTGTCACCATAAATATTATATTAAAAGCGAACAGCGTTAAATCAAGTTGCCTCCTCATTATTTCTCCTGCCTCCCAGAAAGACCATCACGTAAAAGCTTGGTGATCCTTCTGTGTAATCATCATATCCTGCCACACTGATTCCAGACCTGCTCTCTTATTTGTACATATAAGTTATGGGGAGGGCCAGTGAAGTTAATAGGGGAGACCGAGGATGGTTATAACACTTTTAGCAGTTTTGACTTTGTCTCAAATATAAGGAGTGAAATTATCATTTACCTCACAGGTCAGTTGTAACAGGGTGAAATGTAAGAGCTTGAAAAAATGCATAAACCATGACATGCAACGAAATACTGGAAGCCTTTATTGAGAACCTGAGAACAATTTAGGGTAATTAGGGGGGTATTTTAATCTCGCCATACCCTCTGGGTTTTGTGGTGGATTGCTACGTTAGCTGTCATTTTGTTTGGGTTGCGTTTTCTTGTGTTCTGTTGAACAGGTTTTTTTCTGGGCGGTGTCCGGTTGTTTTGAGGCTACTGTTGTAGTCCTGTTCCTGTTCTTTGGACTTGCTAATAAAATGACCTTTTTTCGTGAATTTGCTCTCTCCTGCACCTGACTCCACACCCACTTCTCCTTGGGGAGATTACTGACAGTTTGTGGTGTCCCTAATGAATTCCACATGTGAACACGTGAACACGTGATTACATGTGATTACATGTGATTTTATATGAAGTGACGACGTGAGCACATGTGAGAACACGATCTCATGTTAAATAAATGTAACATGGGGATGCAAATTTTCAACATGTGATACCAGAAACTACACATGACATTTCACATGTGAAATCATGTACGCATGCACACCTGCCTGTCAGCAGTGTTCACAGACAGTTAATCTCAAGATCTGAAACTTATCTGAGTCAATCAAGCACCACAAGCTCTGTCAACCACTGTCTGTCTACATAGCTTAAAGCTACACAAAGCCTATTGCCTAACTTATTATTGAATGTTATTGAACAACATTCAATAACATTGGAGCCAAATATTCAAGTTCCTCGTGAAGCTCAGACAGTAGCTAGCTACCTGAGCAGGTAAGCAACGCTGAAATTCTGATTTCAATGGGAGATTTGACACTGATTGTAAAAGCTAGCTATGAAGAAGATCTATATACTTTGATTGTCTGTATAACCTTTTTTTGCTAGATTTGACACTGATTGTAGTAGCTAAGATTATAGCTAGCTAACTCCAATGTCTGTAGACATTATGCATTGTCTATATAACGTTAGCTAGCTACATATACAGTGGGGCAAAAAAAGTATTTAGTCAGCCACCAATTGTGCAAGTTCTCCCCCTTAAAAAGATGAGAGGCCTGTAATTTTCATCATAGGTACACTTCAACTATGACAGACAAATTGAGAGAACTTGTTATCAGTATAAAAGACACCTGTCCACAACCTCAAACAGTATATATAGACATTCGTTTCACATTGGAGTCATAGCCATGATTTGCATCAGCTAGAAGACAGATAGCATTTATTGCTGTCTGAATGAGCAATGAGCAGGACATTTCAATGGGACCTAAAGAGATTGAATGTAGCAGAACACTTGCTGCTAGCTAACGTTATAGCTCTGCACATCAGAGACACACAGATTACTAACATTAACTAGCTAGTTACTGTCATGATGTTGCCCTCTTTGGGTACAGCAAGCCCATCCCCCTCTCCCTGCCTCCCCCTGCCTCCTTCAATTAGGCTGCTGTGGTCAGAGAGAGGTTGTAAATTCCTGAGAAGACCCTGCCTCATGGCCACACAGTATAAGAGACAGAGTGAATTTTCATAGAGAACAAAGGAATTTCATCCACCTCACAGAACTTGAGGTCCGAACAAATGTCATGTTCCGGACAAGGTATAAAAGATCGGTGAAGAATCCAGCTATGAACTGGTCCGTTTGCTACATTTTGGGGAAGCTCATGGGAGATGGTGTGGCCACATTGCCATAACGCTGTTTATATAATAGCCTCAGATATGAGGTTTACATCTAATTGTTATATAAGATGAATGAGTGAGTATGATACTGTTTGTAAAATTGTGTGATGTGATTTTGGACTGTTTAATGAAGGAAACTCCAATTCCCTTTTGAGTTGAACTAAATCAGAGGACCACCCCTGAGCCCAGTTAGGGTCAGGCATCCTGGGACAGCCCTTTTCTGCAATTCCGAATAAAACCCAACTTTGAGAAATTATCACCAGACCATGTTTTCCTCCATTACGAGGGTACAAAGGTTGTAGACCATTGCTGAATCTTTTAACCATACCACGTGAACTATCGATACCAACAGAATAAGAACAAGTCTTTGATATTAATTACTAGTCTGCAGCTAGAAATTCGGTATCATTGAACTCGAAGAACGACAACCGCCAAAACATTCTATAACGAATGAATTAATGTCAGTCTGAACAATCCACTCTAACCACAACAGAGAGAGAGGAAGGACACCTTGAGGATGCGATAGGAAAAATAATATGGTTGATATCCCTTTAAATGGAGCAAAGGGAGGCTATGGAACATGGAGTTTTCAAAATAGAAGCCACTTCCTGGTTTGATATTCCTCAACTGCTCTGGTGGACATTCCTGCAGTCAGCATGCCAAATTGCACACTCCCTCAAACCGTGAGACATCTGTGGCATCGTGTTTGTTACGTTCCCCAGGTTCTGTGTTGTTGTGGGTTTGTATTTGTTTCTGTGTGTATTTCAGGAAATGGCTTCCTGAAGTTCTAAGCAGCTGATTGGTCAGACCCATCAATAATTGGAGCTCTGACCCCGCCCTCTCTTCAAAGGATACGGCTGTCTTCAATTTGACTCCTTCTGCAGATTAAAAGCCAGAGTTCCTTTGTAAGGAAGAGAGAGCTTCTGGGTATGCCCCAGTATTGTTTGTTGCTAAGGGAGAGCTTCTTTGATGTCCTGTGTTAGTTGTTGCTCAGACAGTTTTTGTGAAGTATTTTGTAGCCGGTCCAGCTGAGGTATGTTTATGTCAAAAGGAATGTTTTGATTATTGAAATTGTTTGTATTATTCTGTTTGATTTGTTCCAAGGGGGAAGGGGAAGGCACCTTGGGAGTGCTTAGGCAAGAGGCCTGCGGGCATACATATACCTGTAGTATGTACTCTGTCTATGGACCCTAGGTAAGACCTGGGCGGACCACCCCCTGTATTTTGGTTAGCATGGCAGGTGGCGTTAAGAATACAGTGGGGCAAAAAAGTATTTAGTCAGCCACCAATTGTGCAAGTTCTCCCACTTAAAAAAATGAGGCCTGTAATTTTCATCATAGGTACACTTCAACTATGACAGACAAAATGAGAGAAAAAATCCAGAAAATCACATTGTAGGATTTTTAATGAATTTATAAATAAGTATTTGGTCACCTACAAACAAGCAAGATTTCTGGCTCTCACAGACCTGTAACTTCTTCTTTATGAGGCTCCTCTGTCCTCCACCTGTTACCTGTATTATTGGCACCTGTTTGAACTTGTTATCAGTATAAAAGACACCTGTCCCCCCCCCCCCCCCCTCAGTCCAGAGGCATATGCTGCAGTATGCTACATATTGTTATTTTCATTCAAATAAGTGTTTTGGTAACATTCCTGAAATGTACTCTTGAAACATGACAAAACAGCAGATTGAATACACTGCTGATATGAGATTCACACAAACCATATAGCATATCATTCTATATGTAGTAAATGCTTTTCCATAAATTAAACATACTCATGTAAAACATTATATTATTGTGTGACTGTGACAACTGTTGAATGAAATATTACATATGAAAATATGTACACCATATGGTTAAACTAATGACAGTAAAATAGAATCAGAACATTGAATGCATCAAAAATACACAGTAAAGGGTGGCTACTTTGAAGAATCGCGAGTTAACTTTTTGGTTAATACATGATTCCATCTGTGTAATTTCATATTTTTTATGTCTTCACTGTTATTCTACAATGTAGAAAATAGTCAAACTAAAGAGAAACCCTGGAATGAGTAGGTGTGTCTAAACTTTTGACTGGCACTGTATATTTTTTTTAATTGCATGTCACAAGTTCCTCTCAATGGTCTCGCTTCCCTCAGTTTATTTTTAAAGTAAATGGCTGTGCTTGTCCCCAGAAGAGTCCTAGAGTCAGGGCGTGTGACGATTCAATAAAGATCATCTAAATACTTCTTGAGGCAAGTTTAAGGGTGTTAGGCCTAGTAGTGTACCATACAGAATCTTCATGCGATCAACGAAACGTGCAGTTTATTTTTTATTTCATGAAAAGAGGTAGAGTGGTATCATTTCTCAAACGCTAAAACAGATACAAATGGTTTCAAAGACAACTAGGCCCACATTTTGGCCCTTGGGGACCCAAATATAAAGCTATAAAGCAATATTTCTTTAGAAGGCAGCCCTGGAAGAAATACAATCTAAGTCTTCATGATTCCATTTTGCTCCAGCTCTGCAGATAAATTAATACAGCGATCATAAATGTGAGCCTCTTTAACACAATTCTCTCTCCATTACAGTGCTTTTATTTGCTCCCATAAATAACCTCTCTGGATAAATTCATGGATGTGTCATAACCCATTCAATACAATACACTGTCTCGTATTTCACAGACACCCAGAGATAAAAAACCAACTATATTCTTGCTAAAAGCAGAGGAGAGGAAACGATGTCTGATCTCTGCACTCAAATTATTAACTCAAAATTAAGAAATATAAAACACCGATATAAAGTGCAAAGGCTGAGAAGGACAGTCAGAAACCTATTGGAAATGACGAATGAAAATGAAATGTAAGATAGAAAGCCTTTTCAAATTTCCTCAAAGTAAATAATGGATCAAAGACATTTTGGGGCATTTTTTATAATATTGTGTCTTAGAGAATAAAGTATCTTCCTCCTACATCACTACTAATACATATATACTATAGTTCATATTGTAGAGTAAATATTAAGTTTGAAACAGAACAGTACAAAACAGACTAGAATCAGGCATGCTGTGGCTAAGACATATTCCTGACATAATCCATGAAGTCCCAAAGAACTGTCAAATCAAACAATATTTGTAAGTCTGGGATATCTAGTGAGTTGCCAGCATCCTGCTGTGTCTCCTGACTCTCTAAAGGGTCAATAGTGACCTACACGGCTTTAGCAGAGTTTTGTGAGACTCCATGAACTTCTCCAGGTACTTGGAGTTGTAGAGCCGGGTGGTGCTTCAGCACGTCCTCCAGCTCAAAGGCCTTGGACTGGCAAGCGTGGCCTTGGACTTCCTGAACCGTCTGAAAAGCTTGTTCCCAGACTCATTCCCCTCGCTGCTCCAGACACTTGCCGTCATACCTGTTCTTGAAGACCGTGGCGAACAGCTTTACGAAGCGCTGGGAGTTAAAGTTATACCACCAGAGCTGGTCTGGGCACTCCTTGGCCGAGCAGGTGGAGCGCCACACAGGCTCCATCTGGAGGTAAAGAACCATCATCTCCCTCAGGGCTTCCTGCCACTCCGCTTTGTGCACCAGCTCCACACACCACCTCCACATCTTCATCTTCTTCCTCCGGGTGGCCTGCCAGCTGACTGGGGTTGGTATTGTGGTAGACCTCCCCTTACTCATCCTGGAAGATCTTGTATGACTCTGTGACGTTGCCGACATTGCAGTGCAGGGTGGGCTGGGTCTCCATGAAGGGCTTAGCAGTGCTGTCCTCCGGGCCTCGCATGTCTTCCTCCAGGTCCTTCAAGGTCGACACCAGTGCCACATCGTATCGGAATCGACGTGTGATGTTGTTCGCTGGCGAGTTACCTCCAGAGGTGGTCCACCCTGATAGCCTGTCAATGATCCCCACATGGCAGGATCTGGACACGACCTTGAGGGCCGGCTGCCCACTACTACATCTTGTGATACTGGCTGCAGCTCAGGAACATGTTGTCCTGTATGGCCAGACACACAGCAGGATGCAGGCCAAAGAGAGAGAGAGAGATTATATTTTTTTAAACCTTTATTTAAATAATGATGGGGAGAGATAGAAAGAGAGAAACAAGGGCAGGTACTAAGACTATTTTTTATGAATGAGAGAGGTGTTATCGCTCTAAGTCCACAAGCTAATTCTAGCACTCTGCTGATAATTTCAGAAGGGAATCTCTTAATTGCACCCCTGCATTTGTTTTCATTATGAATGTTATGTTAGGGAGAGCGGGGTGAATCAGTAAATCTCATGTATTGGCTGCAGAGTGTAGGACTGTGCTGCCAGTATATTTGCAGATACAATTGCTGCTGATGTTGTTTTGATCCTAACAGACTCTTGACAAAAGTTGTTATTGTGCATTAGAGAGAGAGTGAAAAGGGGAGAGACAGAGATGGGGGGTTGAGAGAAAGAATGCCCAGACTCGAACATTGCAACATGGCCTCCAGTTCGTCTGCCTATCGGTGTTCGTTTCCCACCCGCAGACACCTTCACCTGGGTCTTTAGGTCCCTCAGCCGGTACTTCTGGGGGTGCCTTGTCAGTGACGAGATGCTTTCGGGCCTACCTGTTTATGGACAGGCAGGAAGTTGTCCAGGCTCTTCTCTGGAGACCAACTGCCACCCTCCTCTTCCTCCAGCTGGTGATCCAGACAGTGGGCGCTGAACGAGTCCTACTGTACCCGCTCCCCACAGCTCTCTCTGAGGAGTGGCAGGGAGTGCAGCACCCCAAGGAAGGCCTTAGCCGGGGCACTGAGATTGACAGGGGCGCAGGGCAGGGTGCAAGCAAGGCAGTGGGGGCCCAGAGAGCAGATTTATTTAGTGATGCAGCTGTGGCAGAAGAGGTGTCTTCAGGGGGACTGGACGGGCTCAAACAGCAGTTGTTCACACAACTGATAGGTGTCTGATCTCAGGAAGTTCACAGGGAGGTTATCGGTCAGCAGCCTGGCAATCAGGTGCTCTTTCTGGCAGACAGTTATGCTCTTCATCCACTGAGCTCTCTGGAAGCTGGGTCTCACCCAGGGTCTAAGGCCAGGTCCCTGGTGGTGCTCTGTCTCTGTTCTCCAGGCTCTCTTCTTCCCAACAATATCAGCATTGTCCTGGAGGTCCCACTTGGTCCTCTTGGCTAGGCGTTGGGACTCGAGGGGGCTTCCTCCTCTTCCTCCCTTTCTGCTGTAGGGGGGGTTTCAAAGGGGGCAGTGTGTAGTGTGGGGTCTCCACTCATGGACATTGGTCCTGGAGAAGCTGCAGAAGCCCCTTCCTCGCATGGACAACGTCCAGCAGCGCTGGCAGAAGAATGGGGCTGGACTGTCTCCATGTCCCCCGCCACATCCACTTTGAAGACCTTGAGGATGACCTCTGGCCAGCTGGTGGCCTTGCAGCCCATCCTCCACAGGGCAATCCTGCAGGCCTCATCCAGAAGCCCATGGACCTCATGCTCTGGACCTTTGTCTGTCCTGAGGGCCACTACAGAGATGGCACATATTGTATACCTGCACACACACAGGAATGTTACGATATTGCATAGACCAAAATACCGTCTCTTTGATCTTTAATTACTGTATGTCTTAAACAGAGTGAAAGTACATTTCAGAACTTGTTGCTGATTAACAACCACTCTACTCTACATTGACAGATTTTTCAACTTGTCAGCTCGGGTATTCAAACCAGTGATCTTTTGGTTACTGGCCAAACACTAACCCCTAGGCTACCTGCCACCCTATGTGCACACTGAGTGGCATTTAGATCTTCAGTAAAATGAATGAGATATTCAGCGATCGATCCACTGCCCAAAAAAAACATTATTTCCCCCAATTCTGGTGCACAGGGAACTGCTGAGGCTATTTTTGCCTTGGACATTACTAAATGGACACCCCTATCCCTGGAGGACTGTTGTAACGATGCGTGCTGAGAGTCAGGAAGCAAATTCAAGGAGTGAGTGTTTTAATAAATAGACGCAACACAAAACAGACCATGACCAACGCACAGACTTAACCCTGGAACAGAAACAATAATGCCTGGGGAAGGAACCAAAGGAAGTGACATATATAGGGAAGGTAATCAGGGAAGTGATGGAGTCCAGGTGAGTCTGATGGTGCGAGTAACGATGGTGACAGGTGCGCGCCATAATGAGCAGCCTGGTGACCTAGAGGCCTGTCAATTACTTATATTAGTCATTTGCTTGGCTAATTAGTCCTCATTCCCATACAGTAGTCAATTACTTTGTACAGATTCAGGATTTTAATTTCATTGCCTTGTTGCAGGAGAACTTTCCTGTAATGCCGTAGCAAATTAAGATCCTACATCGGTATCACCCTTAAACAATAATACTGTAAGAACCTGGCTAGATCATAAAGGAACAAAATTCCAGACAGAGGGTTGAGTTTACGAATTTACGGTTTATTAACCCAACTTCACACAGGATACTGTTTGGCCATAGCCCACGCCAAATATATGAAGGATACCCAATAAAATAACTGTGACCTTCTCTTGTGAAGGCCAGATGTAAGGGAGAGAACAATGGCTAAACCTGGTCTTAACTTCCAATGCTTAACTTCCAGGGAGTCCCTGGGGTTTGGGGAGAAGAGGCCCCTCTGTATGGGCTAACCTGTCACGGTGCAGTGCACCCGGTAAACAACCTCCCCTAACCTCGCCAGGACGCTGCAGGGTCCTACTCAGTGACTGTCCAACTTGGGGCATCTTCCTTTTTTTCTTAGGGGGCTGTAGATCCAGACCAGCTCCCCAGCCACAAAGTGCCTTCCCCGGGTGTGCACGTCATAGTTCCTCTTCTGCCTCACACCTGCACTCACCAGCTGCTCTCTGGCGAAGGTGTGGGCTATCTACAGGCGGTCCTGGAGTCTCCGGACATACTCCGACCCCGGGGGAACATAAGGGCCATCCAGGGGCCGACCACATGCCAGCTCTGCGGGGATGCGGATCTCTCTCCCCAGCTTGAGGAAGGCAGGCATGCAGGAGGTGGAATCTTGGACAGCGGAGCGGCATGGCATGAGGACCATAGGCAGGTGCTTGTCCCTGTCATGCTGGTGTTTGGCAGAGAAGATGGCCAGCTGCTGTCCAAGTTGAAGCGCTCCACAAGGCCATCCCTATGAGGATGGAGAGGAGTAGTGCGGGTCTTGTGCATACCCAGCCTGTCACACATGGTGGTGAACCAGGGTTACTGTGGACCCAGTGTCCACCAGGTCACCCCCTCCACAGTGACAAAGACATGACAAAAGTCCCCTCAGATGGCTGAGGCCATCTGCGCCGGGATGTCGCCCAGAGCTTAGAGAAACGGCTCGGGTTCCGCGGAACCCTGGCTCTCTTTCCCAACCATCATCAGGAGGAGCAAGGCTCCACTTCCCCCTTAAGCACGTCCCCCAGAAGCAGACGAGGGCAAGCTGATGGAGCCTGTTGTTGTGGTGGGCCAGGGCATGTGTTTCTTAAATTTTTTATTTATTTTACCTTTATTTTACTAGGCAAGTCAGTTAAGAACAAATTCTTATTTTCAATGACGGCCTAGGAACAGTGGGTTAACAGCCTGTTCAGTTGCAGAACGACAGATTTGTACCTTGTCAGCTCGGGGATTCGAACTTGCAACCTTTCGGTTACTAGTCCAACGCTCTAACCACTAG
The DNA here is from genome assembly GCF_002021735.2 of Oncorhynchus kisutch. Taxonomy (NCBI): domain Eukaryota; kingdom Metazoa; phylum Chordata; class Actinopteri; order Salmoniformes; family Salmonidae; genus Oncorhynchus; species Oncorhynchus kisutch. The sequence continues at coordinate 38,379,017 of NC_034177.2, forward strand.
GCTACCCTGCCGCCTGTAGCGACACAGCACAAATGAGTTCAGTCATTCATTCATTTCAGCCACCCATGCAGGCTTTTCCAGCTCTGGGCTGCTCTGCCCACCAGCCCGCATAGTGGGTCTGTCTCCCTGCACCCCCACCAAAGCCCCAGCTGAAGTCCCAGCCCACACCAGCTCCCTCTCCAAAGCCATCTCCAAGGCTATCTGAAATGACTCAGGATGAGGAAGCTAGGTCTGTATGCGCAGCTACGTAGGAGAGCGCCTGTATGAACTGGTTCCGTGCTAGCTCGCTCTGCACGGAGGGGGGCATGTGAGCATATGCCCGCCGAAAGAGGCTCTCAATGTCGTTAGCTAGCGCCCGTAGTGGCTCTCCAGGCTGTCTGCATCTATAACTTAGTTCGGAGTGCAGTAGCCTGGGCTGTACACACTGTCCAAGGCGCCTCCTCACTGCTCCCACTAAGGCCCCATAATCACGTCTGTCCTCAGGGCTAATAGAGAGGTGTAGAAGACAGAAAGGGAAAGAGGTAAGAACCGTGGCAGACAGCATGATTCATGATTAAGTTGGCCCGAAGGTTATCTTAAGAGCGAGTGAGGTGGCGATGATGGGACTGGCTTCCTCTCTCACATCAAAACATACCTGCAGATGAGTGACAAATAGAGTGAGAGCATGATTAAGCCTTTTAAGTTTTTTTTTATTCTAACATGGTCAGTCATCTTAAATCAGGAGGTGAAATGCAAAACTGACCTTGGATCATTAACTCTGGGATGACTATATCTCTGTCTGTATTTAAATGTAAAGCATCTCTTTAATAATACTTCCTGTTGTCCCGACCAAGCGACATCTCACCTATGATCATGCTGTGCCCTTTGTGTCTGCCAGTTCAGATGCGGGAGGGGTTCACCAAAACAGCTGACAGAGGATTTAGGGAGAAGGGGGAGAGGGATGAAGTGAAGAAGAGAGACTGTTTGTGTGTGTGTGGGCTCACCTGGTGTCCACACTGTGGCTACAGAGTACTTTATGCTGAAAAACAGACACATGAGGACAAACAATAGATCATGTCAATAGATGATACTGTATGTGACGCAGACACCTATCGGAGTGTACCTGAAACATGTAAATATAGAGGGCTATGTGTCTCACCACTTGGTTATTGCAAGGCAACCCCCAGGGAGATCATGACTTAGCAGCAACATATAGTCCAGTGAAAATGGCTGTGATTATGTGGTGTAAATCTGAAAATTAGCAGCTGACATTTAAAAATTCTTAGGGATAGCCCCCGTTTTTTTCAATTGTTGACTAAAATGACATACCCAAATCTAACTGCCTGTAGCTCAGTCCTTGAAGCAAGGATATGCATATTATTGGTACCATTTGATTGGAAACACTTTGAAGTTTGTGGAAATGTGAATTGAATGTAGGAGAATATAACACAATAGATCTGGTAGAAGAAAATACAATGAAGAAAACAACCTTTTTTGTATTTTTTTCTACCACCATCTTTGACACATTTACATTTTTCTGCAAGAATATCATCAAATCTGCGTACTTGGACTTTGATTTAGCTTTTCCAGTATTAGTAGCCATATTGTAAGTGCAACATTTGCAAAACACCCAGTTTTCAAAACTTCATAACTCCATATTCTTGCAATTTTTGTCCAAAATTAAAAGGCTTGCTGTCACACAAGGTTAGCAGTGACAGGTCCTCCCGTAAAGCTCTGCTCATTGGTTATCTAGCTAGCTTTGTTTGAGCCCGATTAGTGCTTATTTGACAGTCAATCAAGTGAAGACCGCCAGTGTCATCGTCACGCCATGAAGGCGTCGCTCTCTGACCAGATTTGGTGTCCTATAGGATATACTACACTCCTAATGATATAGTGAAGTCTGGTTACATTCTAGGATCTCTGAGGAATGAATACAAACGTAATTTGACTGGTTGAAACAACGTTTAGGGTTAGATTTTCACAAATGCCTTTCATGCAAATTGAGTGGAAATACACAATCGATTGTGCATGTTATATGGACCTTTTTAGGATATGAAAAATGATTTTATCTAGCAAAACGACACCTCATGTAATCCTGGGACCCTTGGGATGATACATTCTGAAATCTTGCTCTGATTTAAGTACACATTTCACCAGGTGAATTCATCAAACCTATCGTGGTGAAAAAAGTGTTTTGTTGTTAGAAGCTCTCCTCAAACAATAGCATTGCATTTTTTTCAGTAATAGCTACTGTAAATTGTACAGTGCAGTATATTAACAAGAATTTAAGCTTTCAGCCAATATAAGACACTTCTGTGTACCGACATTTGTTGTTTCTCAAAAATGTGCGATCGTGACACACGGCGCTGCATGATTTACAACTGACCCGTTGACGGGACGCTTATCCCTATTAAGGGTTTTTAAATTGATGCATGTGAGACAGGTTCCATGTACAACAAGACAGGCAGAGATGGAGAAAAAGGACACAGAACAGAAATAAATGTCTACATTTTCGACCCCTTGGTCAGCTCACTCTCTGAAAGTAAAGAAAACAGCTTATTTTTTATAGATATGAAAACAATAACTGAGATATGACCGTTCAATCTAAAGCAGCAGATGACATTTTTAGGATACGTCAATACAGCCCAGTGCTGCTTACCTGAGATGCCCTCTTCGTAGGTGTCCGCTTTGACTTCCTTTGTGTCGGAAAAAAAGTTTATTTCAGAACAATTATTTTTGATTGAAAATAAAAAAGGTTTTGCTCTCGACAAAAAGACACAAATGTACTTCCATAGCATATAACAATTTGCCTGTGAATAACCACATCTTCATACAAACGTGCTACTGTATGCAGAATTCTTGACGCACACCCAAAGATGCTGCCATATCCTGCCAGCACGACCACAAGCGAGCTCCTCAGGAGCAGAATGATGATGCGTGGAAGAGGGAAAGGAATGCGATGGGAACAGCAATTTGTTGCAAGTAATCTAACAATTTCACAATAACTACCTTTTACACACAAGTGTAAAGGAATGAATAAGAATATGTACATATAAATATATGTATGAACGATGGCCCGAACGGCATAGGCAAGATGCAGTAGATGGTATAGAGTACAGTATATACATATGAGATGAGTAATGTAGGATATGTAAACATTATATAAAGTGGCATTGTTTAAAGTGACTAGTGATACATTTATTAAATACAATTTTTAATTATTAAAGTGGCTGGAGATTTGAGTCAGTATGTTGGCAGCAGCCACTCAATGTTACTGATGGCTGTTTAACAGCAGGGTTCACGCTAATAGCATTTCAATCGGTGACGTCACTCGCTCTGAGACATTGAAGTAGTTGTTCCCCTTGCTCTGCAAGGGCCGTGGCTTTTGTGGAGCGACTTTTGTGGAGCGATGGCCTTGAGATAAACAGCTTCTATCAGTCTCTCTTTTTGGCCTTCCTGTGACAACGAGTGGTGTAGGTGACCTGGAGGGCAGGTAGTTTGTCCCCCTATTCAACCTTTACTAAAGAATAGTCTAATAGCCAAGCTAGGTGTGAAAACTCCCCCTCCTATCACAGACCATATTTGCCCTAATGACCAAGGGGTAGCTTGCTACTCAATGAAATAAATTAATGACTTTTCAAATAAGTTACCTTACATGTTATGTTGGCTGACAATTTGTTAGCTACGCTGTCTTTACGAACCACACAGCATATCATTACAGCAGTATGTACCGATATGTTAGCTATCTACCTAATGTTAGTAGTTATACATCAAATTTGCCAGTATGTTAACTATAGGCTATCTAACTACTTAACATTTACTGACTTGATTATTCTCGTCATTCTTAGCTTGCCTAAATTGTATAGTCGTTGTGCTTTCTCAATGGACATTCGGTGCTTTCATAAATTCGCTCTGGCTATCTATAGGCCAGAGCCGCCAGTCAGCCAGGAGCCGCCAGTCAGCCAGGAGCCGCCAGAGCCGCCAGTCAGCCAGGAGCCGCCAGTCAGACAGGATCCGCCAAAGACAGAGGAAGAGACTAAAGCGGACAAAGACTATGGTGGAGTGGGGTCCACGTACCGCTCCAGAGCCACCACCGTGGACAGACGCCCACCCAGACCCTCCCCTATGGATTTAGGTGTGCGGCCGGGAGTCCGCACCTTTGGGGGAGGTGCTGTCACGCCCTGGCCTTAGTTATCTTTGTTTTCTTTATTATTTTGGTTAGGTCAGGGTGTGACATGGGGGATTTATGTGTTTGGCCTGGTCTGGGGGTTTTGTATGTTTATGGGCTGTTTTCTAGTCTAGGTGTTTATGTAAGTCTATGGTTGCCTAGATTGGTTCTCAATTAGAGGCAGGTGTTTATCGTTGTCTCTTATTGGGAACCATATTTAGGCAGCCATGTTCTTTGGGTATTTTGTGGGTGATTGTCTTCTGTCTTTGTGTCATTGCACCGGATAGGAATGTTTCGGTTTTCACATTTGTTGTTTTGTATTTTGTAGTGTTCTCTTGTATAGTCTTTATTAAACATGTTGAACTCTAACCACTCTGCATTTTGGTCCTCCTCTCCTTCAGCGGAAGAAAACCGTTAGAGTCAAAATTCCCCCAAGGCTGAAAAACAGCTTAAGAACGTTGGCTAAGTTGGAACACTAGCGCGAGTCCATAGGAAATTAATGGAATGGAATGTTAGTAGAGCCTGTTTTGACTGGAGTGATGCTTAGAATTCCATAAAAAATGTTTCTCTTTGTATTTTACCTCTACAATCTGTTCGTTGGACGAAACTGTGAAAAACAACTTGTGTAGAAAGTAAACATCCACACCTCGATGGTGTCAATTGTGTTTTATGTCTGCGTAATGAAAAAGTAGGGAAAAATTTAAACTTCTGACTATTTCTGGTTTAGCGATCGATGACAAATGAGCTCGCTGCCCAGACTTATATAATTACAAAGAGGAGATTCTCTTGATTAAAATGGTACCAGTATAACAGTTTTGCTTCTGTCCCTCTCCTCGCCCCTACCTGGGCTTGAACCAGGGACTCTCTGAACACATAGACAACAGCCACTCTCAAAGCATTGTTGCTCCACAAAAGAATGCTATCTACATGGATTTCAGAGCACTTTTGTCTGAGTGTACCAGAATAATTGCTTTACGAATGCTCAACACCTGTTGAATATGGCCGGTGTCAGTAAACGTAAAAAAAAACATAATTAAATTGTTTCCAAAAGCACATTCACCAACTCTCTGGTTAACACTAAAACTGCCTTGCCAGCTCTGCTAGGGCAAGTAAAATGGTCAGAGTAGTCTCATTTGTGTCTGTAAGTAGCTAGCCAACGTTAGCTTGGGTGCCTGACTGCCGTTGTAAGGCCAGAATGCTCAAATCAACCCTACTCCTTGGCCCGAACATCCAGTGTGCTCTCTGAGAGCAAAATGGTCTGAATTTACAAACTGACAATTTTTCTCTGAATGGAAACACCATAATATTAATCAAATTAATTAAGCCAAATTCCCTAAAATCAATCCCATATACTATGTTATTACAAAAAAGGTTTTAAATTCTCTGGTAATGTCGTTACGGAATACTGTCAAATGCTATCAAATCCTCAGATGCCCTCTGGTGGTCAAGCTAGCAATAACTTGCAGTAACAGAAGAAATGGCTGAGAATGAAATGACGTGCCACAGAATGCTGCAGCAGCACACAGGGTGTGCCGCAGTATGACGAAACTTTTAAAGGAGGAACCACTGTACCATGGCACGTGGAATTTTCCCTGTCTCCATCTCTGTGTGTCTGTTTTCACAGTGTGTGTTCTTCCTGGTTAGTTTGGTAGTCTGCTTCACTCCCAGCTCTCTCTGTATCGCTCAGACATACCTCTGAGTCTAACAGCTGAGCCAGTGTGTGTGTGTGTGTCAGCGGGGCCCTTACCTTGTTCTTCGGTTTCAGCTGGCGTCAGTTCCCCTGGCGTATCTCTCCACATGGGGGCACAGGGGAAGCCGTAGAGCCACGGCCTGCACAGTGTGCGTGTATGTGTGTGTTTGTTTCTGTCTCTGGGCCTTGGGCTGATTTTTGACTTGGTGTGTCTCCCACTATGGATTGTTACTCCACGGGAAGGATACACTCACAGCAGATCAGGAAAAATTTTGAGGTTAACCGCAAACACACACACACACACACACAAACGCTGAATCTCACAAACTCCTCACCAAGTGGGTATTGCTCTGTGTCACCCCTCTCCCTTTACAACCCTCCATCTGTGAATTCAACACAACTAGGTGGTACAAAAGGTGGAAGGGTATCGGAGAGGTTACCAGTGCAGCGTTGTAATGGAGAAAAGTTGAATTGATGCTTCTTCAAGTCAGTGTACTTAACTTTCCAAATGTATCAGTAATGAAATTAAATAAGATCAGAGGGAAGAATGCAAACATAATATTGAGTGTGCAATAACCTTTTTTAATTCATCAGATGAATGCTGGTTCCAGTCTTACCAAGCAGACCAAATGTTTTAAATGACAAGATCACTGGCGTGTGGAATTGATCCTTCATTTGATTCTGTTTTGCTTTGGGGGCAATCAAGCAATCCCTTTCATTTTGTCTCCAAACCGCCTCCCTCCCTGTCTCCATTATGACAAAACACTAATTAGAAAGCATTGTTTGATATGCTATCTCTGTGGAGACAGATAGACAGACAGTATTTGCCCAAGATCCCTCTTGTTTAGTGCCTTGCCACTGTGCTGGAATTGTCCACCTAGTCATTAAACACACAATAAGCTGGCCCCAGCAGCAACAGTGGAGTCATTCAACCTCTGTTCTCTCCTACTCATCTCTGCCTTCCACACACACTTGAGGGAACACAGACTGTGGTGTTTGTTGTGTAATTTAAACAGTACTGTACAGTGGTGGGGTTTGACTGTTGAGAAGGATGTTATGTCAAATCTAATCAAATTGTATTTGTCACATGCTTCATAAACAACCGGTGTAGACTAACAATTAAAATGCGTACAAATGGGCCTTTCCAAACAATTCAGAGAGAAAAATTATAACATAACAGGAATAATTACACAACAAGTAAAAATAACTTGGCTATATATACGGTAACCAGTACTGAGTTGATATGCAATGGTATGAGGTCATGAGGTAGATATGTACATGTAGGCAGGGGTGAAGTGACTAGGTAACAGGATAGATAATAAAGAGTAGCAGCAGTGTATGTTAGCTATCTGGTGAACTATTTAGTAGTCTGTGGCTTGGGAGTAGAAACTGTTCAGGGTCCTCTAGCTTCCATACTCAGTGCATCAGTACCGCTTGCCATGCGGAAGCAAAGAGAACAGTCTGTGAATTGGGTGGCTGCAGTCTTTGACCATTTTTAGGGCCTTCCTCTGACACAGCCTGGTATAGAGGTCCTGGATGGCATGGAGCTTGGCCCCAGTGATGTACTGGGCCATATGCACTACACTCTGTAGCACATTGCGGTCCGATGCCAAGCAGTTGCCATATCAAGCTGGGATGCAGACCGTCAAGATGCTCTTAATGGTACTGCTGTAATACATTGAGGACCTTTTGTGCCTCTTGAGGGGGAAGAGGCGTTGTTGTGCCTTTTTCATGACTGTGTTGGTGTGTGTGGACCATGTTAATTCCTCAGTGATGTGTACAGCGAGGAACTTGAGGGGGAGTTGTTGTCCTGGCACCACACTGCCAGGTCACTGACCTCTCTATAGGTGGTCTCATCTTCGTCGGTGATCAGGCCTACCACCGTCGTGTCGTCAACAAACGTAATGACATTGTTGGAGTCGTGCGTGGTCATGCAGTTGTTGGTGAACAGGGAGTACAGGAGGGGACTAAGCACACACCCCTGAGGGGCCCCCTTGTTGAGGGTCAGTGTGTTGTTGCGGATGTGTTGTTGCCTATCCTCACCACCTGGGGGCGGCAAGTCAGGATGTCGAGGATCCAGTTTCAGAAGGTGTTCAGGGTCCTGAACTTAGTGATGAGCTTGAAGGGCACTATGGTGTTGAACATGGAGCTGTAGTCAGTGAACAGCATTCTCACATAGGTGTTCCTCTTGTCCAGGTGGGAGAGGACAGTGTGGAGTACAATAGCACGGCCCCCTTCCACCACAGATTCTTTGGATTGAGACGCAGCCCATGCAAAAAAAAAAGATATCTCTAGCTTAAATTGACAGATTTTGATGGGGATTGTTTATGTTACTTTGATTGACGCACGGGTCAGTAGACTCTTAAGGAGTCAATGCACTTATTAATGGAGCCGGTGACTGATGTGGTTAACTGTGTTAGTGAAGCTGTAACACAGTGTAACTGTAACTTAGCATCCGCTTCTTCGGACCACTCACGTACAGTATTGAGCGCATCACTGGTACTTCCAGTTTGAGTTTTTGTCGGTAAGCAGGAATCAGGCTGGTATAGTTATGGTCAGATTTGCCAAAGGGTTGGTGAGAGAGAGCCTTGAATGCTTTTTTGTTGTGTGGAATAAAGGTGATCTAGAGTTTTGTTGCCTCTAGTTGCACAGGTGACATGCTGGTAAAAATGTTGAAAAACAGGTTTCAGTTTCCCTGCACACGAGAAGAGGCGCCTCTGGATGTAAAACATTTTGTTTGCTTATAGCCCTATACAGCTCATTGAGTGCAGTCCTAGTCAAATCAGATATGTGTTTAGCTGATGCTATTGCGGATGTAGTGAAATGCAGTAATTTCTTAAAAGTAATATCTAACAGTTGGGGCGGCAGGTTAGCCTAGTGGTTAGAGCAGTGGACTATCAACCGGAAGGTTGCAAGTTCAAACCCCCGAGCTGACAAGGTACAAATCTGTTGTTCTGCCCCTAACACAGTTAACCCACTGTTCTTAGGACGTCATTGAAAATAAGAATTTGTTCTTAACTGACTCGCCTAGTTAAATAAAGGTAAAATAAAATTCACAACAATACCCACAAATCTAAAGTAAAGGATTGGAATTAAGAATATATAAATATATGGATGAGCAATGTCAGAGTGGCATAGACTACAATACAGTAGAATAGAATACAGTATATAAATATGAGATGAGTAATGCAAAATATATTAATCAAGTGACCAGTATTCCATTATTAAAGTGGCCAGCAATTTCAAGTCTATGTATATAAGGCAGCAGCCTCTAAGGTGCTACTGATGGCTTTTAACAGTCTGATGGCATTGAGAAAGATGCTTTTTGTCAGTCTCTCAGTCCCAGCTTTGATGCACCTGTACTGACATCGCCTTCTGGATGATGGTGCACACATGGACACACATGCTTTGTTTAACTTCTCTAGGATAGGGGGCAGCATTCGGAATTTTGAATGAAAAGCATGCCCAAATTCAACTGCTACTCATCCCCAGAAGATAATATTATTAGTAGATTTGGATAGAAATCACTCTGAAGTTTCTAAAACTGTTTGAATCATGTCTGTGAGTATAACAGAACTTATTTGGCAGGCGACACCCAGAGGACAAACCATTCAGATAAATTTTTTAGGTCACTCTCTTTTCAATGGGTTTCATTGGGAATCCAGATTTCTAAGGGACCTTCTTGCAGTTCCTACCGCTTCCACTGGATGTCAACAGTCTTTAGAAATTGGTTGAGGTTTTTCCTTTGAAAAATGAATAAGTAACACTGTTCAGAATGAGGCTCGAGGGAAGTGTACTCTTTGTTAGAGGCGCGTGACCTGAAAGCACGCTCCACATTGTTTTCCTCCTGTATTGAACACAGATCATCCTGTCTTCAATTTTATCGATTATTTGCGTTAAAAAACACCTAACGTTGTATGACAAAGTAGTTTGTAATGTTTGGACAATGCTTACAGGTAACGTTTGAGATATTTTGTAGTCACGTTGCGCAAGTTGGAACCAGTGTTTTTCTGGATCAAATGCGTCAAATAAATGGACATTTTGGATATATATCGACGGAATTAAAGGACCATTTGTGATGTTTATGGGACATAATGGAGTGCCAACAGAAGAAGCTCGTCAAAAGTAAGGCATGAATTATATTTTTATTTCTGCGTTTTGTGTCGCGCCTGCAGGGTTGAAATATGCTTTTCTCTCTTTGTTTACTGGGGTGCTATCCTCAGATAATAGCATCGTTTGCTTTCGCCGTAAAGCATTTTTGAAATCTGACAGGTTGGCTGGATTCACAACAAGTGTAGCTTTAATTTGGTATATTGAATGTGTGATTTCATCAAAGTTTAAGTTTTATAGTATTTTATTTGAATTTGGAGTTCTGAATTTTCACTGGATATTGGCCATCCCACATATCCCAGAGAGGTTAATGCCAGTGGCAGGTCATTGGTAAAAATAGAAAAGAGTAGAGGGCTTCGGTTTTTTTTACAAACCGAAGCCGACACTAAAATGGTACCCTCCAAGCTCATTATTAAGCTAGGGGCCCTGAGTCTGAACCCCGGCCTTTGCAACCCCGTCCTGGACTTCCTGACGGGCCTCCCCCAGGCGGTGAAGGTAGGAAACAACACCTCTACTTCACTGATCCTCAACACAGAGGCCCCACAAGGGTGCGTTCTCAGCCCCCTCCTGTACTCCCTGTTCACCAATGACTGCGTGGCAGTTTACATGTTTGACATTAGAGAAGCTTTAATGGAAGCATTAGAGAAGCTTCCATTAAAGAAACCCTTTTAGATAGATAGCTCTGAATCCATGATATGGCTTGGTTGACGTTTTTTTCAACAACAGGTTGACATTAACATTACAGCTCCCACAATATTATTTATTTATTTATTTCAACCAATCATCAGGAATTTGTGTCAGTGCAGTAGTTGTTTTTTTGTTGTTTGTTTCGTTTTTTACCCCTTTTCTCCCCAATTTCGTAGTGTCCAATTGTTGCAGTAGCTACTATCTTGTCTCATCACTACAACTCCCGTACAGGCTCGGGAGAGACGAAGGTTGAAAGTCCTGCGTCCTCCGATACACAACCCAACCGCACTGCTTCTGAACACAGCGCACATCCAACCCGGAAGCCAGCCGCACCAATGTGTCGGAAGAAACACTGCACCCCGCCCGCCACAGGAGTCGCTGGTGTGCGATGAGACAAGGACATCCCTACCGACCAAGCCCTCCCTAACCCGGACGACGCTAGGCAAATTGTGCGTTGCCCAACGGACCTCCCGGTTACGACAGAGCCTGGGTGCGAACCCAGGGTCTCTGATGGCACAGCTGGCTCTGCAGTACAGCGCCCTTAACCACTGCGCCACCCGGGAGGCCGCTGTGCATTAGATGTTGAGTGCTCTTCTCTATAAGCATGCTGAAAGTCTGTTGTTAATTTGTTTACAGAGAAATAGCATTGTATTTGGTCAAACACAATTTTTTCCAACAGTTTGCTAAGAGCTTATACTGTATGTCTGCAGCAAGCATATAGATCTGCTGGTAGAACCAGTCATTGCCGCGTTACCACTCTTGGGTAGCCAAATTACTTTGGCTTCCCTCCAGGCCTGAGGACAAAGACTTTCCTCTAGGCTCAGATAAAAAAAATTGACAGATAGGAGTGGCTATAGAGTCAGCTCCATCCTCAGTAGCTTTCCATCTAAGTGGTCAATGCCAGGAGGTTTGTCATTATTCATCGATAACAAAAAAAAATCAAACTCTTTTCCACATCCGACTTCACATAATTCAAACTTGCAATGATTTTCTTATTATTTCTTTATTTTCTGGAGGGCAGGTTGTTTGCCCCCGGTGATGCTTTCAACACACTGTCTGTGTGGGTGGACCATTTCAGTCTGTCAGTGAACTTGAAGCTCTCCACCTTCTCCACTGCGGTCCTGTCGATGCTCCCTCTGCTGTTTCCTGAAGTCCACAATCAGCTCCTTTGTTTTGTTTACGTTGAGTGGAAGGTTTTTTTCCTGGCACAACACTCCCAAGGCCCTCACCTCGTCCATGTAGGCTGTCTCATCATTGTTGGTAATCAGGCCTACTACTGTTGTGTCGTCTGCAGACTTGATGGTTGCGTTGGAGGCGTGCGTGGCCACGCAGTCATTGGTGAACAGGGAGTACAGGAGGGGGCTGAGAACGCACCCTTGTGGGGCCTCTGTGTTGAGGATCAGTGAAGTAGAGGTGTTGTTTCCTACCTTCACCGCCTGGGGGAGGCCCGTCAGGAAGTCCAGGACGGGGTTGCAAAGGCCGGGGTTCAGACTCAGGGCCCCTAGCTTAATAATGAGCTTGGAGGGTACCATTTTAGTGTCGGCTTCGGTTTGTAAAGAAAATTGATAGGTATGGTCTGCAGCTTATCATGAGGTATTCTAACTCAGGCAAACAAAAACTTGAGACTTCATTAACTTCTTGCGTCGAGCAATCCCGTATCCGGGAGCGTAATCATTGCCTCAAGCTCATTAGCATAACGCAACGTTAACTATTCATGAAAATCGCAAATGAAATGAAATAAATATATTGGCTCACAAGCTTAGCCTTCTGTTAACAACACTGTCATCTCAGATTTTCAAAATATGCTTTTCAACCATAGCTACACAAGCATTTGTGTAAGAATATTGATAGCTAGCATAGCATTAAGCCTAGCATTCAGCAGGCAACATTTTCACAAAAACAAGAAAAGCATTCAAATAAAATAATTTACCTTTGAAGAACTTCGGATGTTTTCAATGAGGAGACTCTCAGTTAGATAGCAAATGTTCAGTTTTTCCCAAAATATTATTTGTGGAGGAGAAATCGCTCCGTTTTGTTCATCACGTTTGGCTAAGAAAAAAAAACGAAAATTCAGTCATTACAAAGCCAAACTTTTTTCCAAATTAACTCCATAATATCGACAGAAACATGGCAAACGTTGTTTAGAATCAATCCTCAAGGTGTTTTTCACATATCTTTTCGATGATAAGTCATTCGTGGCAGTTGGGTTTCTCCTCTGAAGCAAATGGAAAAATGCACGCAGCTGGAGATTACGCAATAATTGAAACGGAGGACACCAAGCGAGCACCTGGTAAATGTAGTCTCTTATGGTCAATCTTCCAATGATATGCCTACAAATACGTCACAATGCTGCAGACACCTTGGGGAAACGACAGAAAGTGTAGGCTCATTCCTTGCGCATTCACAGCCATATAAGGAGACATTGGAACACAGCGCCTTCAAAATCTGGGGCATTTCCTGTTTGAAATGTCATCTTGGTTTCGCCTGTAGCATCAGTTCTGTGGCACTCACAGACAATATCTTTGCAATTTTGGAAACGTCAGTGTTTTCTTTCCAAAGCTGTCAATTATATGCATAGAGCATCTTTTCGTGACAAAATATCTTGTTTAAAACGGGAACGTTTTTTTATCCAAACATTTAAAGAGCGCCCCCTATATCGAAGAAGTTAACATTAGACATCACTCAGCAGTTGTTGTTAACAAGGCTATGTAATTATAGTTGACTGGCCCACAATGGGTCACACAAAAAGGCAGGGATGGCCTAATCGGAAACTAGAAATAAATTGTGTTTAATGCAGCTTAATAAACTGCATGCTTTCGCTAGTCGTAGTGGGAGGACCACACAACATATCATGTCACTCCAAGTTTACTTTGATATGATGGTTATTATATCAATATCCAATTCTCTCATAATTAATTTTACAGACAAAAAGTTCCCACCTTGTCTAGTGTGTTTTTGTTTTGTTGATATTTGGAAAGTTTAACGACACATTTTCTGCTTCCATCAGGCCTGTCGTGAAATGTTTTATCCGGCATGTACTTGACTCGCATAAAAAGGTTGGATTGAAACCTGGTTCCTGATGCTCAGTCATTTATCAACACTACCTGCCAGAACAGCTTCCTATCCCAAGCACTCATAATGCCCTTATCCGTCTCTTCCACACTCTTTCCTTATCGCTCTCCGCTGTCTCCCTCTTTTGTCACCCACACCTTGCTAATAGCCATTAATGGAATTATCAGAATGATGGAGATTCATTGCTCGCGCCAACCCTCCCTCCCTCCATCTCTCTCTCCCTGCCTTTCATGTAGAGCTCATATAATCACAGGCTGACAGAGGGCATAGGGGAGGTGAGTGATGTCTTGTTGGGGCTGGCCCTGCTATGTGACCCTGTGTGATGGGGCTATATTGGAGTCACCCTGTGGAGAGTTATAGGGCTTAAACACATAGCTGGAATACACACACTCAACATCACTGCTCTTACAATTTTTCCTCAAAGGTTTTACTCTCAAGTGCGAGTAACGTCAGTGTTCTAACTAATTTGATTAACTCCTACAGTCCCTCCGTGACGCTAGCGCGTTTTGGACTTCTAACCTCTTCAAAACATTGTGTGTTTGAGCTACAGACTTCTGAGCTGTACAATTGGATCCGTGTATGTCTACTGCATCCATTTTTGCCAACCAATAACGGGCTGAGCTGCAAAGCGGCATTTGTGACACAAGGTCAGATCCCGAAGTGGCTCAGGATGGGGTCTTTTTACAAAAAGTCTGATTGGTTTGAGCTCTGTATTAAAAGCTGACTCTCAAGAACACGTACGTGTAAAATGTTTTGCTCTATGATGCTCACAAGCTACACGAGTGATTAGAAAGTAAGGGATTCTACATGTATCATAATAAATCCCAGGACATAGTGTCTACAGTATGTAATAATCTCATAATCGCCTTCAGAAAGGCACTGTATGTGAGATTATTTTCAACATTTTGTTGTTTTACAGTGGCATTAAAATGTATTTTATTTTTAAACAATTGTCAACGATCTACACAAAATACTCTAATATCAAAGCGGAAGAAAATTCTAACATAAAAACATATATTTTAAAAAATGATGTAAGTATTCAACCCTCTGAGTCTCTAAAAGCTTTCCACACCTGGACTGTGCAACATCTGCCCATTATAATTTTCTAAATTATTCCAGCTCTGTCAAATTTGGTTGTTGATCATTGCTAGACAACCATTTTCAGGTCTTGACATACATTTTCAAGCAAATTTAAGTCAAAACTAACTCGGCCACCCAGGAACGTTCATGGCCTTGTTGGTAAGCATCTCCAGTGTAGACTTGGCCTTGTGTTTTAGGTTACTGTCCTGCTGAAAGGTGAGTTCATCTCCCAGTGTCTGGTGGAAAGCAGACTGAACCAGGTATCCTCTAGTATTTTGCCTGTAATTAGCTCCATTCCATTTATTTTTTCATCCTGAAAATCTCCCCAGTCCTTAACAATTACAAGCATACCAACAATGTGATGCAGCCACAACTATACTTGAGTATATGGAGAGTGGCACTCATTTATGTTTGGTGCAAATCCAATACAACACATAACACTTTGTATTCAGGACAAAAAGTGCTTTTCCACATGTTTTGCCTTGTTGCAAGCAGGATGCATGTTTTGAAATATGTTTCTTCTGTACAGGTGTTCTTCATTTCCCTCTGTCAATTAGATTAGTATAGTGGAGTAACTACAATGTTGCTGATCCATCCTCAGTTTTCTCCTATCACAGCCATTAAACTCTGTAACTGTTTTGAAGCCATCATTGCTGCACACAGAGTGAGTCCGTGCAACTTATTTAGCAAATGTTTACTCCTGAACTTATTTAGACTTGCCATAACAAAGGGGTTGAATACTTATTAACTGAAGACACTTCCGCTTAAACACTTGTATTCATTTGTAAAAACATAATTCCACTTTGACATTATGGTGTATTCTGTGTAGTCCCCAAAAACGTCTAAATTCAACCCATTTTCAATTCAGGCTGTAACACAACAAAATGTGGAAAAAGTCAAGGGGTGTGAATGCTTTCTGAAAGCACTGTAGTTGTCACAAAATCCAAACTCCACAAAGGTGTCACTGACTAGTAGGATATTTATTTCCCACTGAGCAACATTTTGTGTACTTAAAGCATTCATATAAATGCATTTTTATCAGGTATTTGCTTTGGGTCAGCTATTTGCCTCACTTTGTTGTGAGGCTAAATATAAGGGCTGGACATGCATATAAATGGAAGCCCGATAAATTAAAAGTATTTTTTTGCTGGTGTCTCGAGATTGTGCCGATCTTGTTCTATTACATTGTTCTGTTCTGTAGAGTCTAGACAAAATAGGAAACATATCCGATCAAAGAACTTCTTTATTGCAAACGAATCCCAATACCAATCCCAGGTGTAGCCTGGTAGTGTGTTTACAGACAGTACCCTACACCAGAAGGGAAAAAAACCTGGGACTGATCAAGTGACAGCCACTCCAGATGGGTCTGATCCACTCTCTGCAAACCAAATAAAATTAAAGCCGGATTCAGGGACACTGGGGTAGTGTGGGGAATACGACCTGGCGTCTTTAATCAAAATAACAATGCTTTTTAATTCTGTGTTAATTAAATGTAGATTTCCCTAAGTGAGGAAGGGGCACCAGTGCCACGGGAGCCTTCAGACACACAAACACTCGCTTTGAGGATTTGTTTTTTAATAAACCCATATGAATTTACACAGCCGGCCCATCACCAGCAGATTAGTGTCTCTCAGACAAAACTTCTCAAACAATTACAGGAGTGTGCACTGGTTAGTCTCTGTCAAGACACACATATACGGCATGGTACTGCTTCACCTGGACACACACAGATGTGGTGGAGTCCTTCCATGCTTAGCTGGTTATTAGCAACAGTATCATGGAACTCTACAGAGGTGGTAAGTTGAGTTTGAAAAGTTGTAGCCATCCTTCCCCAAAAGAGAAAGCACAGATTCCTCCCAAGCCTTGGGATATTTTCTATTTCTTTCTTTCTCTCTTTCTTCTGATCTTTCTCTTCATCAAGATGGCGCCGACAGAGAGGGCTGCCTCGCTTTTAGTCCTTAGGACTAGCCGTGTTTTGTTTTTTAATGTATTATATGCTGTCGGAGTTGGTATAGCCTGGATTCTCAGTGCATCGCACTGACAGCAATAAACATCTCTCCGGTAAGAAGAAGGGTGTATGTTTCATGGTTAACAACGCATGGTGTAATTGTATTAACATACAGGAACTCAAGTCCTCTTGTTCACCTGACCTATAATTCCTCACAATCAAATGCCGACTGTATTTTCTCCCAAGAGAATTCTCTTCGGTTATTGTCCCAGCCGTGTATATCAACCCTCAAGCCAATACCACGACGGCCCTCAAGGAACTTCACTGGACTTCATGCAAACTGGAAACCACATATCCTGGAGCTGCATTTATTGTAGCTGGGGATTTTAACAAAGCCAATTTGAGAACAAAGCTACCTAAATTCTATCATCAAATCAACTGCAGCACTCACGCTGGAAAAACACTGGACCACTTACTCTAACTTCTGCGATGCATACAAGGCCCTCCTCCGCTCTCCTTTTGGGCAAATCTGACCATGACTCCATTTTGCTCCTCCCTTCCTATAGGCAGAAACTCAAACAGAGAGTACCAGTGCTAAGGACTATTCAACCCTGGTCTGACCAATCAGATTCCATACTGTTTTGATCAAGCGGACTGGGATATGTTCCAGATAGCCTTAGAGAATAATATTGACGTATACGCTGATTCGGTGAGTGAGATTATAAGGAAGTGGTATAGGAGATGTTGTACACACTGTGACTATTTAAACCTACCCTAACCAGAAACAATGGATAAATGGCGGCATTTTCACAAAACTGAAAGCGCAAACCACCGCATATAACCATGGAAAGGTGAATATGGCCGAATTCAAACAGTGTAGTTATTATTAATATGTCATTATAGAGACTAAATGGAGTCACAATTCAATGACTCAGACACGAGACGTATGTGGTAGGGTCTACAGACAATCACGGACTACAAAGGGAAACCAGCCATGTCACGGACACCTACGTCTTGCTTACAGACAAATTTAAACACCTTCTTTGCTTTGAGGATAATACAGCGCCACTGACGCGGCCCGATACCAAGGACTGTGGGCTCTCCTTCTCTGTGGCCGACGTGAGTAAGACATTTAAACGTATTAACCAATGCAAGGCTGCGGGCCCAGACGGCATCCATAGCCGCTTCCTCAGAGCATGCGCAGACCAGCTGGCTGGTGTGCTTACAGACATATTCAATCTCTCCCTATCCGAGTCTGCTGTCCCCACATGCTTGAAGATGGGCACCATTGTTCCTGTTCCAAGAATGCAAAGGTAACTTAAATAAATGAGTATCACCCCGTAGCACTCACTTCTGTCATCATGAAGTGCTTTGAGAGACTAGTTAACATAAGGATAGGCACCTTTTTTTCCATTTTCGCCTAAAATGACATACCCAAATCTAACTACCTGTAGCTCAGGCCCTGAAGCAAGGATATGCATATTATGGTACCATTTGAAAGGAAACACTTTGAAGTTTGTGGAAATGTGAAAGGAATGTAGGAGAATATAACACATTAGATCTGGTAAAAGATATTACAATGAAAAAAACTACGTTTTTTTGCATTTGTTTTGTACCATCATCTTTGAGATGCAAGAGAAAGGCCAAAATGTATTATTTCAGCCCAGGTGCAATTTAGATTTTGGCCACTAGAAGACCGACTGAGCCAATGAAACTTTTCTGTTCAAAATATTGTATCAAGACTGCCCAAATGTGCCTAATTTGTTTATTAATAACTTTTCAAATTCAAAACTGAGCACTCTCCTCAAACAATAGCATGGTATTCTTTCACTGTAACAGCTACTGTAAATTGGACAATGCAGTTAGATTAACAAAAATGTAAGCTTTCTGACAATATCAGATATGTCTATGTCCTGGGAAATGTTCTTGTTACTTACAACCTCATGCTAATCGCATTAGCCTATGTTAGCTCAACCGTCCCACAGAGGACCTTAAGGATCATATCACCTCCACCTTACCTGTCACCCTAGACCCACTTCAATTTGCTTACCGCCCCAAAAGGTCCACTGACGATGCAATCGACATCACACTGCACACTGCCCTAACCCATCTGGACAAGAGGAATACCTATAAGAATGCTGTTCATTGACTATAGCTCAGCATTCAACACCATAGTACCCTACAAGCTCATAATTTAGCTTGAGGCCCTGAGTCTAGACCCCGCCCCGTGTAATTGGGTCCTGGACACCCTTGACGGGCCACCCCAGGTGGTGAAGGTAGGAAACAACATCTCCACTTCACTGATCCTCAACACTGGGGCCCCACGGGGGTCATCAGCCCCCCCATGTTCTCCCTTTTCACCCATGACTGCATGGCCATGCACGCCTCCAACTCAATCATCAAGTTTGCAGACGACACTACAGGGGTAGGCTTGATTACCAACAACGACGAGACAGCCTACAGGGAGGAGGTGAGGGCTCTAGGAGTGTGGTGTCAGAAAACAACCTCTCACTCAACGTCAACAAAAACAAAGGAGATTACGTGGAATTCAGGAAACAGCAGAGGGAGCACCCCCTATCCACATCAACGGGACAGCAGTTGAGAAGGTGGGAAGTTTTAAGTTCCTCGGCATACACCACTGATAAACTGAAATGGTCCACCCAAGCAGACAGTGAGGTGAAGAAGGCGCAAAAGCGCCTCTTCAACCTCAGGAGGCTGAAGAAATTTGGCTTGACACCTAAAACCCTCCCAAACGTTTATAGATGCACAGTTGAGAGCATCCTGTCGTGCTGTATCACCACCTGGTACGGCTACTGCACTGCCCACAACCGCAGGGCTCTCCAGAGGATAGTGAGGTCTGCACAACGTATCACCGGGGGAAAAATACCTGCCTGGACACCTACAGCAGCCGATGTCACAGGAAGGCCAAAAAGATCATCAAGGACAACAACCACCAGAGCCACTGCCTGTTCACCCCGTTATCATCCAGAAGGTTAGGTCAGTACAGGTGCATCAAAGCTGGGACAGAGAGACTGAAAAATAGCTTCTATCTCAAGGCCATCAGACTGTTAAACAGCAATCACTAGCACAGAGAGACTGCTGCCTATATGGACTTGAAATCATTGGCCACTTTAATAAATGAAACACTAGTCACTTTAATAATGGCACATCAATAATGTTTAAATATTCCCTGTCTTAGGTCAGTTAGGATCACCACTTTATTTTAAGAATATGAAATGGCAGACTAATAGTAGAGTGATTTATTTCAGCTTTGATTTATTTCATCACATTCCCAGTGGGTCAGAACTTTACATACACTCAATTAGTATTTGGTAGCATTGCCTTTAAATTGTTTAACTTGGGTCAAACGTTTCAGGTAGCCTTCCACAAGCTTCCCACAATATGTTGGGTGAATTTTGGCCCGTTCCCCCTGACAGAGCTGGTGTAACTGAGTCAGGTTTGTAGGCCTCCTTGCTCACACATGCTTTTTCAGTTCTGCCCACAAATTGTGGCCAGGGCTTTGTGATGGTCACTCCAATACCTTGGCTTTGCTGTCCTTAAGCCATTTTGCTACAACTTTGGAAGTATGCTTGGGGTCATTGTCCATTTGGAAGATTAATTTGCGACCAAGCTTTAACTTCCCGACGGATGTCTTGAGATGTTGCTTCAATATATCCACATAATTTTGCCTCCTCATGATGCCATCTATTTTGTGAGGAGTTTCAGTCCCTCCTGCAGCAAAGTACCCACACAACATGATGCTGCCACCCCCGTGATTCACGGTTGGGATGGTGTTCTTCTGCTTACAAGACTCCCCCTTTTCCCTCCAAACATAACGATGGTCATTATGGCCAAACCGTTTTATTTTTGTTTCATCAGACCAGAGGACATTTCTCCAAAAAGTACGATCTTTGTCCCCATGTGCAGTTGCAAACCGTAGTCTGGCTTTTTTAATGGAGGTTTTGGAGCAGTGGCTTCTTCATTGCGGAGCGGCCTTTCAGGTTATGTGGATAATTTTACTATGGATAGAGCTACTTTTGTACCTGTTTCCTCCAGCATCTTCACAAGGTCCTTTGCTGTTCTTCTGGGATTGATTTGCACTTTTTGCACAAAGGTACGTTCATCTCTAGGAGACAGAACGCGTCTCCTTCCTGAGTGGTATGATGGCTGTGTGGTCCCATGGTGTTTATATTTGCGTACTATTGTTTGTACAGGTGAACGTGATACCTTCAGGGATTGGGAAATTTTTCCCAAGGATGAACCAGACTTGTGGAGGTCTACAATTTTCTTTCTGAGGTCTTGGCTGATTTCTTTTGATTTTCCCATGATGTCAAGCAAAGAGGCACTGAGTTTGAAGGTAGGCCTTGAAATACATCCACAGGTACACCTCAAATTGACTCAAATGATGTCAATTAGCCTATCAGAAGCTTCTAAAGCCATGACACAATTTTCTGGAATTTTCCAAGCTGCTTAAAGGCACAGTCAACTTAGTGTATGTAAACATCTGACCCACTGGAGTTGTGATACAGTGAATTATTGTAACGCTAGTTTTTGGAATGAGGTGAGGACCAAAGCTCAGCGTTGTAAGTGTTCATCATTATATTTATTCAACAGAGAACACGAAACAAAATGACAAAGGAGAACGAAACAAAACAGTTCTGTAATGTGACAGACACATACAGTGTAACAGAAAAAATAATCACCCACAACTCAAGCGTGAAAACAGGCTGCCTAAGTATGGTTCTCAATCAGGGACAACGATTGACAGCTGCCTCTGATTGAGAACCATACCAGGCCAAACACAGAAATACCAAATCATAGAAAAAAGAACATAGACTGCCCACCCAACTCATGCCCTGACCATACTAAAACAAAGACATCACAAAGGAGCTAAGGTCAGAACGTGACAATTATAAGTGAAATGATCTGTCTGTAAACAATTGTTGGAAAAATGACTTGTGTCATGCACCAAGTAGATGTCCTAATTGTCTTGCCAAACTATAGTTTAACAAGAAATGTGTGGAGTGGTTGAAAAACGAGTTTTAATAACTCCAACCTAAGTGTATGTAAACTTCCGGCTTTCTCTGTATCTTGCATTAATCATCTCATATGTATATACTGTATTCTATACTATCTATTGCATCTTAGCCTATGCCACTCTGTCATTGCTCATCCATATGTTCATATTTATATATTCTTATTCCATTCCTTTTCTTAGATTTGTGTGTGTTAGATATTGCTGCACTGTGGGAACTATAACCGCAAGCATTTCGCTACACTCGCAATAACAGTAAAACGTTATTTGATTTGATCAGTGTAGTGGGCAAATCACTGGCCACAGGAGAAAGATGTGAAGAGAGAGGAAAACAACAGTCATCCTGGTTGTCTGAGTGTGAAAGAGCAGCATTGTGTATCAGCTCCAGCCCCCGTGCCCATCAGGCCCCCCAACCCCTGATTGTCTCCTTATCTGGTCTCCACTCTCCTGGAGGAAGAAAAACAGAGCTGCTCCCACACATAGATCTGGTTATTATTTTTCTGTCCCTTAACTAAAACATCCATTATGGGAAATGCTAGGATGACCGTGCCCTTTTCAGCAGCGACTGTGTCATAGCTCAGACGGGGGATAATGGCACTGTGATTCAAGCCGATTCAGGACTGATTAAGAGTGACAAATCTGTAAACCAATTCACAGCCTATTTATCTGAGGGGAGAGCGGGCGAAATATGGGGGAGGGAGAGGGGGAAGGAGAGGTCCTCTGTAACTCAGTTGGTAGGGCATTGCACATGTAACACCAGGGTAGTGGGTTTGATTCCCGGGACCACCCATATGTATGCACGCATGACTAAGTCGCTCATGATAAAGGTGTCTGCTAAATGGCATGTATCATTATATTTATATTGAGGGAATTGTCAATTGAAAGCTGTCTGGTCAAGTTGGAGAGAGAAATAACAGGCAGGAGGAGAGGTAGTGGGAGAGCACAGAGAGGTAGAGATGGTTGTCTTCTGGAGGCTGGGAGGTCTAATTGGAGAGAGAAATGACAGGCAAACTACTTGCCGTTTTCATTATTAAGTAAATGGTATAACTATTTGGTTTAAATATCACCTCTTGAAGAGCATAGTCAAAACTACACATTTTCGTTTATTCCACATGTAGCTCTATCATCAGAGTTATACAGCAAGTAAGAGCGTGCTTTTTGGGAACAGTAAACATCAATTGACCATTATTGACCGTATTTTCATATACGTGAGGGTAGCCAGATCCATTTGACATGTAGCTAGCTAGCTAAGCAAACAACATGTGAGTTTAGGCTTGACATTTGCAAGTCATCGTCCTGGTAAAGTAGTCAGTCATACTACAGTCATCACCACAATAGATGGCAAGCAAATCAAACAATATTTGGATGTAGCCAACTAGTTTATCCCCTGAACGTTAGCTTGTTAGTTTCAAATTATCATCATCTGGTCAGTGGAACTGTGTTATTACAGCTTGCTTGCTGTTGTTAGCTATCTCTTTGAAAATGATTTATAGCGCCCGGGTGGCGCAGTGGTTAATGGCGCTGTACTGCAGTGCCACCCCTGTGGCGGGCCGGGTGGCAGTGCATGCTAACCAAGGTTGCCAAGTGCACTGTGTTTCCTCCGACACATTGGTGTGGCTGGCTTCCAGGCTGTGTTAAGAAGCAGTGCGGCTTGGTTGGGTTGTGTATCGGAGGACGCATGACTTTCAACCTTCGTCTCTCCCGAGCCCGTACGGGAGTCGTAGCGATGAGACAAGATAATAGCTACTAAAAAAGCAATTTGATACCACGAAATTGGGGAGAAAAAGGGGTCAAAAAAAAGAAAAAAAGAAAAGGATTTATGTCACGAGCGTCATCGTAGGTGAGGACCAAGGTGCAGCGTGGTAAGTGTCCATATTCTTTAATAAAGTAATAGAACACTGAAACAATAAATAAAACGACAAACGAACAGTCCTGAATGGTGCTGGAAAAACACTGAACAGAAAATAAACACCCACGAAACCCAGGTGTAAAAAAGGCTACCTAAGTATTATTCTCAATCAGAGACAACTAACAACACCTGTCTCTGATTGAGAACCATACTAGGCACACAAAAACCAACATAGAAAAACGAACAGACTGCCCACGCCAACTCACGCCCTGACGGTACTAAAACAAAGACAAAACAAAGGGACTAAGGTCAGAACGTGACAGTACCCCCCCCCCCCCCCCCCCCCCCCCAAAGGTGCGGACTCCGGCCGCAAAACCTGAACCTGTCTGGGTGGGTGTCTGTCCGCGGTGGAGGCTCTGGCGTGGGACGTGGACCCCACTTCACCATAGTTTTTGTCTGCCTCCTCAACCGCCTCCGTGGCCTCTTATGAGCGGCGACCCTCACCGCCGACATCGGACTGGGGATCCTCGCCATGGGTCCCGAATTGACGGGAGATTCTGGCAGCGGCGGGCAGGCGGGAGACTCCGGCAGCGCCGGGCAGGCGGGAGACTCCGGCAGCGCCGGGCAGGCGGGAGACTCCGGCAGCGCCGGGCAGGCGGGAGACTCTGGCAGCGCTGGACAGGCGAGAGCACCTGTAGGGAGGAGACAGAGAGACAGCCTGGTGCGTGGGGCTGCCACAGGGCCCACCAGGCTGGGGAGACCTACAGGAGGCCTGGTGCGTGGAGGAGGCACTGGATGGGCCGGGCTGTGAGGGAGCACTGGAGCTCTGGTGCGCAGCCTTGGCACCACTCCTCCAGGCTGGATGCCCACTTTAGCCCGGACCCTCCCGAGTGCAGGCACAGGTTGACCAGGCTGTGGGTAAGCACTGGAGCTCTGGTGCATACCACTCGCACCTCTCCCTTCGGCTCAATACCCACATTCTCCTGGCACGGGCGGAGTGCAGGCATAGAACACACTGCACCCTATCAGCGCCCTGGAGACACAGCACGCAGCGCCGGCGCAGGATACCCTGGACCGAAACGGCGTACTGGAGACCAAACACGCTGGGCTGGCACAACATGCCCTGGCTGGATGCCTACTCTCGCATGGCACTTGCGGGGGGCTGGCCTATAGCCCACCGGGCTATAAGCACGTACTGGCGACACTGCGCGTTTGACCGCATAAAATGGTGCCTGACCAGTACTGCACTTCTTCTGATAAGCACGAGGAGTGGGCTCAGGTCTCCAACCTGACTCTGCCCCACTCCTGTGTGCCCCCCAAAAAACATTGAATGGACTGCTTATCCTTTAGTATCATGCCCTGTGTGACTGCTATCTTTCTATTGGCCCTATGTGTTTTACAAAAGTGCATTCTCCTACATGGAGTGCGCTGGCATTAGTCGCTGTCCTTTCAGCATCACAAGCCTGTGACACACATCCTTTTGACGCTTTTGGTAATTGTGTGATAGTGATGGCATTAGGCTACCATAGGTTGTGTAAGCAGTGCAACCTGGTCTCAGAGCATTTCGTATTATTCTGTATGTAAATCCGGGACTCTCCATTCGGTATGATATGTTACATTTCGTATGGTATGTATTCATTTGTGAATGTCCATTGCCCATTTCGTATGATACGTTGGGAATCTGTTAAATGCATGATATGTTATGAATTCTAGTTAGGGTTAGGGTTAAGGTCGTGGTTAAGTTTAGGAGTTAGGTGAAAGTGTTCAGGTTAGGGTTAGCTAAAAGGGTTCAGGTCAGGGTTAGCTAAAATGGTTAGGTTCGGGGAAGGGTTAGCTATCATGCTAAGTAGTTGCAAAGTAGTTTAAAAGTAGTAAGTAATTGACAAGTTGTTAATTAGCTAAAATTGCTAGACGTTCGCCTTATATGTGACCCAATTCAGGAAACTAGGTGTGTGTCGCAAGTCACAATTTCACAGGAGAGCCGTTTGAACATAAAAAATATCTTTGGATCAAAATGTGTTTTTTGGGCAGAAATGCCTTCTTGAACATGTGAACTTTCATATGCCTTAATAACAAACTTGTATGCTAACTGTAAATATGAATAAAATAGTTCAATTACTAGCCTTGTTGGTTAAGCCACAGAAAAAGTTGGCAACTGTCCCACTAGCAATGATTGGCTGGGGTAATGAGTGGGATGGACATGCCGAAAGAGGAGTACAGATTGGTCTGCCATAGAAGGTCGTCAGTCTGTGTTGGTAATCCTTTTTTCAAATGTATTATGTAGTGGAGCTGCAAAAGTGTGGCTCTCCACTTTCTGGAGGATCAAGTTTTGAAATCAGTGGAATTAGAGTATGATAGCTAAAGAGATGAAGGAAACACCTGTCTCCGGATTACATCTTCAAACTAAAGGCAACCGTGGCATGGCATTCCTGACAGGGAGACGCGTCCATGCACGATGATGTATACAGCCAGGTAAGCCTGGTAATGTTAACTAGCTAACATTGAACATGGCTGTTTAGCTCCCAGCCCTGTGGAATTGTTGGCACTGTTTATTGCTTAACTAGCTAACGTTGGCTGGCTGGCTCATTAGCTAAAGTTACATGATGTGGGTACAACACCCATTGAATATGGCAGGTGTCAGTAAACGTCTGCAAAAAAAATGTAATAAAATTGTTGCCAGCCACACTGGTTAGGCTGTTTTTATGTTATCCAGAGGTAAACAAATCATCGGCCAGAGCGTTGAGTGTGCACTCCGAGAGCGAAATGAGGTGGGTGGGGCTAAAGCTTAAGAGGGTGTGAAAGATGTTGAATAGGTGTAGACAAAGAAGAGCTCTTTAATAGATAGCAAAACATTCAAAGGCAATTTTCTCAAAATTGAGTTTACAAGTTGATCAACTTTCAAAGCAGAATTACTTTTCCTCAAATGCAGTGTATGATATACAATTGTGTAGCTCTGAGTCTCTACATTTATATAATGTTTTTTTTAAATCTAATTTTGATACATAAGACCAAATCCTGGTAGTGAGTCACATATGTCCACCCATCCAACCACCCTTCTTTCATTTTTGTATTGAGTAACCATCTGTCTAGTGTAACCATACCAAACATAACATACTCTAATTCTGTGTGAGTGGCAGCACGAAGCTTGGGTCAGCCTCTGGCCTGTTTGACTGTTATTTTTCTTGATTTGAGTATGGTACAACGTGTTGGAGGATAAAAACATTTCCACTGAAGGCCTAGGTTCAATAGCCACGGTTCGCCACAGCGCAAACATGTCGATAATAGATACAGTTGAAGTCGGAAGTTTACATACACCTTAGCCAAATACATTCAAACTCAGTTCTTCACAATTCCTGACATTTAATCCTAGTAAAAATTCACTGTCTTAGGTCAGTTAGGATCACCACTTTATTTTAAGAATGTGAAATATCAGCATAATAGTAGAGAGAATGATTTATTTCAGCTTTTATTTCTTTCATCACATCTTTCATCCCAGTGGGTCAGAACTTTACATACACTCAATTAGTATTTGGTAGCATTGCCTTTAAATTGTTTAAACTTGGGTCAAACGTTTTGGGTAGCCTTCCACAAGCTTCCCACAATAAATTGGGTGAATTTTTGCCCATTCCTCCTGACAGAGCTGGTGTAACTGAGTCAGGTTTTTCAGTTCTGCCCACACATTTTCTATAGGATTGAGGTCAGGGCTTTGTGATGGCCACTCCAATACCTTAACTTTGTTGTCCTTAAGCCATTTTGCCACAACTTTGGAAGTATGCTTGGGGTCATTGTCCATTTGGAAGACTCATTTGCGACCAAGCTTTAACTTCCTGACTGATGTCTTGAGATGTTGCTTCAATATATCCACATAATTGTCCTGCCTCATGATGCCATCTATTTTTTTAAGTGCACCTCCTGCAGCAAAGCCCACCCACAACATGATGCTGCCACCCCCGTGCTTCACGGTTGGGATGGTGTTCTTCGGCTTACAAGCCTCCCCCTTTTTCCTCCAAACATAACAATGGTCATTATGGTCAAACTATTCTAATTTTGTTTCATCAGACCAGAGGACATTTCTCCAAAAAGTATGATCTTTGTCCCCATGTGCAGTTCCAAACCGTAGTCTGGCTTTTCTATGGCAGTTTTGGAGCAGTGGCTTCTTCCTTGCTGAGCAGCCTTTCAGGTTATGTCAATGTAGGACTCGTTTTAATGTGGCCATAGATACTTTGTACCTGTTTCCTCCAGCATCTTCACAAGGTCCTTTGCTGTTGTTCTGGAATTGATTTTCAGTTTTCGCACCAAGGTACGTTCATCTCTAGGAGACAGAACACGTCTCCTTCCTGAGCGGTATGATGGCTGCGTGGTCCCATGGTGTTTATTTATTTTCATTTTCCCATGATGTCAAGCAAAGAGGTTTGAAGGTAGGCCTTGAAATACATTCACAGGTACATCCACACTTGACTTAAATGATGTCAATTAGCACAGTCTACCTAGTGTATGGTAACTTCTGTCCCACTGGAATTGTGATACAGTGAATTCACTGTGAAATAAGTGAAATTACCTGTCTGTAAACAATTGTTGGAAAAATTACTTTTGTCATGCACAAAGTAGATGTCCTAACTGACTTGCCAAAACTATAGTTTGTTAACAAGAAATTTGAGAAGTGGTTGAAAAATGAGTTTTATTGACTCCAACCTAAGTGTATGTAAACTTCCGACTTCAACTGTATAAAGACTGTTACAATTCCCCCCGGTCTCCCCTTACTAATAGTGAGCGAGAAACTTTCCAACAAGTCGCCCCACTCTTCCCTACAGACGAATCAACAAAATTCTGGGAAAAGCAACAATGTTTGAGGATATTTTTCAATGAAAGTAAAGAACAGTAATGTTAAGTGTAAATTAGCAGGAGTGTTTATATTTTGTCATGATCGTTATAATGAGTGGACCAAGATGCAGCGTGGTATGGTTCCATCCGCTTTATTTTGAAGTGAAACTCAAAGAAAACAATAAATCGCAAAACGCAATGTGAAGCTACTATCGTGCTCGCAGGCAACTATACATAGTCAAGATCCCACAAAGCACAAAGGGGAAATGGCTGCCTAAATATGATCCCCAATCAGAGACAACGATAAACATCTGCCTCTGATTGGGAACCATACCAGGCCGACATAGAAATATAATCAACTAGATGACCCACCCTAGTCACACCCTGACCTAACCAACAAAGAGAATAAAAAGCTCTCTATGGTCAGTGACATATTTGGCCTGGTGAAGAGGTTTTATGCACCGACTGAATGGAAGCTGATAATTACTGTATGAGTTTTTTATCCAGCTGGTGTAGTCTAGTCTCAGGAAGAAATTATGAGTCCCCATTGTCCGAGACTGAGTCAAGACGGAGTAAAAATTTCTCTGACACTGAGACAAGACCAAGACACTCAATATGTGGTCTAGAAAGTGGTGTCTAGAGACCAGACTCAAGACCGGTCTCGGTCTAGCGTACAACCACACTGCTCATATTGAATGAAGGCAAATAAATAAGCCATAACACCTGCTTAGGAAAGTGTTTTGAGATAGATCCAGAGCCATTGATACTCTGTTGCTTTTCATATTAACATGTTAATATGTTTATATGACTCCAAACTGAAAGGGTAATAAGGTAATGTAGAGTGATAGGATTGCAACTTGCTTGTTTATAATGTTGATGATAAAATGCACTTCTTTCTCTTTCCCGTAGTGCACTCTCATTCTCTCTTTCCCATCCTCTACCTCCCTCATTCATTCTAATACAAATCGCTTTCCATTTCCTCCTGTGAAAGACCTGCAGAACGAGGGAGAGACAAAAAGAGCCAGACAGCCACAGAGAGAGAGAGAGAGACACAGAGAGAGACACCGAGAGGGAGACAGAGAGAACACTTATTTATTCAGTCAGATAGTCTAACGTGGCTTGAATAGATTTGATTTGGGGATGCTGCCTTTGGGATCACGGGAGCCTGAACTAAATGACTATCGCCCTGTAGCACTCATTACTTCTGCAATCATGAAGGGCTTTGAGAGGCTAGTTAAGAACCATATCACCTCCATCTTACCTGACACCCTAGACCCACAACAACAGAACCACAGACAACGCAATCGCCATTTCACTGCACACTGCCCTATCCAACCTGGGCAACAGGAATATCTATGTAAGAATGCTGTTCATCAGCTACAGCTCAGCCTTAAACACCACATTTGTTCAGAGCCTTGAGTCTGAACCCCTCCTTGTGCAACTGGGTCCTGGACTTCCTGATTGGCCGACCCTAGATGGTGAAGGTATGCAACAACACCAACGCCAAGCTGATCCTAAACACAGGGGCTCCACAGGGGTGTGTGCTCAGCCCCCTCCTGTACTCCCTTTTCACCCATGATTGCGTGGCCATGCACATCTCCAACTCAATCATCAAGTTTGCTGACGACACAACAGTAGTAGGCATGATTACCAACAATGATGAGACAGCCAGGAAGGAGGTGAAAGCCTTGGCGGAGTGGTACCAGGAAAACAACCTCTCACTCAACATCAAGAAAACGAAGGAGCTGATCGTGGACTACATGAGACAGCAGAGAGAGCACACCCCCATCCACATCAACAGGGCCACAGTAGATGGTCAAAAGCTTCAAGTTCCTCAGCGTGCATATCACTGAAAAGGCATGACAGAGCATCTTCAACCTCAGGGGCTGAAGAAATGTGTCTTGGCCCATAAGACCCTCACAAATTCTACAGATGCACCATTGAGAGCATCCTGTTGGGCAGTTTCAACTCCTGGTACGACAATTGCACCTTCCACAACTGCAGGGTTCTCCAGAGGATGGATAATTAAGGACCTCAGCCACCCAAGCCACAGCCTGTTCAACCCACTACCATATAGAAGGCCGAGACAGTTCAGGTGCATCAGAGCTGGAACCAAGAGACTGATAAACAGTATCCCCAGGACATCAGACTGTTAAACAGCCACCACTAAATGGCCTCCACCCAGTACCCTGCCCTCTGCCCAGCACCCTACTCTGCCCCTCAGTCACTAGCTGGCTAGCACCGTGTACTCTTACCTTGCACCTAAGGGACTGCTGCCCTATGTAAAGTACATTGAACAATGGTCACTTTAATAATGTTCACAAACTATTTATATATCTACTACTAATTTGTTATTAGTGTGCTTGTTGACATTTACTGCATTTTATTTATTTTTTTTATTTCACCTTTATTTAACCAGGTAGGCAAGTTGAGAACAAGTTCTCATTTACAATCTTGACCTGGCATTGAATGATAGTAACTAGGAACATTTCATTGCACCTGCCTTAACACCTACTAAACTGTGTATTCAACCAATAAAATGTCATTTAAATTATTATAATTTCAAGTTATTGCATCATCATTATCAAGTTATTACCTACCCAAAAATATTATAAGACTCCCCTTTGCAGTAAACTATAAGTGTGAAAAGTTAGCGGAGGACACATTTGAGACAGAATAGTGGAACGTTTCACCTGAGGTTATCATTCTCATCACCTCTTTCTACTAATCAAATGTTTCATTCAAGGAAATGTCTGTCTTGATACACCTCCCTTCTCCTACAACAACTCTTTACACTATTCTAAATTACTTCCCTACACAAAACAGTAAATGCTCAAAAGTTTCTGCCACCGGATCTCTGTACCTCTCTCTCTCACCACCAGATCTCTCTTTCCCCAGCTCTCTCCTCCTCCCTCCTCCAGATACTGTACCTTTGTCAATGTGAACAACAATGCAAAGAAAGTGTGTGACTATATTTCATCAGGTATAGGGCAGAGCCCATTATTTCAAACAGGCCTATAGATGTAGGATCTTAATTTGATCAATCTTTTGTTGCTGATAATTTTCTTGCACAGCAGGATATGCAAACTTGTAGTGTATTTGAGGTTTAAAAAGGCTTATTTTTGTCATTTCCACTCTTAAGGCTCAGGGGCAGTGTTTGGATGTTCAGATGACTGACGTGCCCAAGGTAAATTGCCTGTTACTCAGGCCCAGAAGCTAGGATATGCATATAATTGGTAGCATTGGATATAAGATACTCTGATAATGTCTCTGAGTATAACAGAACTGATATGACAGGCGAAAACCCGAGGAAAAATCCATCCGGACATTTTATTTTGAGGTCACAGGCCATTTCAAAGCTAGCCTATGAGAAAAACAAATAGATAGGACCCAGGTTGCAGTTCCTATGGCTTCCACTCGATGTCAACAGTCTTAAGACAGGGTTTCAGGCTTGTTTCTTAAAAAATGAACAAGTAGTTGTAGTTTATCCAAGGTGTCCCTCATTAGAAAATTAGTCTTGTTGCGACCGTGAATGAGGTGCGTGCTCTTCGTTATTTATCTTCCCTATTGAACATACTCTTCTCCATCTTTAATATTTAAATAAACTATAATATTTGAGTACCTGAGGGTTAATTAGAAACATCATTTGACTTGTTTGGACAAACTTTACCGGTAACTTTTTGGATTCGTTTGTATGCATGTTGAACAAGTGGATTACTGAAATCAATGGCGCCAACTAAACAGAATTTTTGGGATATAAAGAGGGACTTTATCGAGCAAAACGACCATTCATTGTGTAGCTGGGACCCTTGGGATTGCAAACAGAGGAAGATATTCAAACGTAAGTGATTTATTTTATCGCTATTTGTGATTTTGTGACGCCTGTACTGGTTTGAAAAAGTATTTTGATGTGGGGCGCTGTCCTCAGATAATCGCATGGTATGCTTTCTCCGTAAAGCCTTTTTGAAATCTGACAACGCGGTTGGATTAACAAGACGTTAAGCTTTAAACGATGTAAGACACTTGTATTTTCATGAATGTTTAATATTACGTTTTTTTATTTTGAATTTCGCGCTCTGCAATTTCACTAGAAGTTGTCATAGTGGCACGCTAGCGGGACACCGATCCCAAAGAGGTTTTTAACATTTCAGACTTGATTTGCAGTAACAATTTTTTTATCAACCCCTACAAAAAAACTGTACATTTATTATAATCAACATAATAATCCACAATCATTTAAATTTCTTGTTGCTGCAGGATTATTACCTGCTGTAGCAAACTGGCTCAAATTAAGGTCCTACATCTGTATGAGTAACTTCACTCCACGCGTCTCCAAAGCAAGCACACTCTATATGCAAAGCAGAGGTACGCAGTTAAAGAAACTGGCACTGAGTGATTATATTTGTAATTTAATTTCCTTGGTCGCCTGGAGATAAGGGACGGAAGCGGCTGCAGTTGTCCAGGGATGAATAGAGAGATGACAATGGAGCCACAGCCTCATCGTCTGGACAAAGATGTCCAAGAGGAGAGACAAGGATACACACAAACACACAGGCATGAAAAAAATGATACAGATACAAACACACAGGCTAGGCCTATACAAAAAGACACGCACACACACACACAATCAGGCCCACTTAAATAGACACACAAACCCAATGAGACAAAGACAGTATAAAGGCCTTCAGTATATGTACTACCCACATACACTCACAACACACATACATACCTTCACACATATAGACAAATGACTGTGACCTTTGACTAACAATCTCAGATTTTTTTCTTTTTTTCTTGCGCTCTCTTCCTTTCTCTATCCGGCTGAAGGGAATATAATCAGCAGGGGTGGTCTGGACAGGACAGAACGCTAGTCACAAAGAGCAAAGGCGCACTTAACATTCACCGGGAGTGACGGACAGCTGGGGTCCTTCCTGGGAGAGGAACAAGAAGGGAGAGACTGAAGGACACCAGGACACTGAATTTACTCTCCCCACGTCCCTGTCCACCTTTTCCTCTGTCTTTTTTCTCTCTCTCTTACTCTCTACCTCCTTTTTTCTCTGGGAGACCAAAAATCTTCTGACGTTAACATTAGCATACAATCACTATTTACAATGAATGACTAAAATGTAAATTGCAATGGAATTGAAGGTAGAGAGCTGATAGAGAGATCATCATTTTACATTAGAGAGAGGAGGGAGGAGAGAGTGAAAGAGAGAGACGGGAGGGAGGCTTTTTATCAAGACAGGTCTGTGACACAACACAATTCAAACCTTTTGCAGACTGCAATGTCGAAATGTTAAACCATCTTCGGTCTCTTTCTCTCTCTCTCCTGCTGTCTTGTCTTTCTGCATGTCCCCTCAGTGTCTCTGCTCTAAATGTAACAGTATTAAACTGTCAGAAAAATTACAGATATTCAGAGGGAATTATAAAAAACAAGAAAAATACAACTGCAGTGAGCTCCAATTTCCTGCTTTATTTCATAAATAATCATCCTCCAAGACATAGCCAAATAAAACCGCCTTCTGACTCCTACAATTCAGAACATTTTTGGGGTATACTTCGTCAGGGTATGTCTGTAACAAATCAAAACACACAAACATGTGCACACACAAACATCCACGCACACACACAAACATACACAGACACGTGGCATGAATCAATTTCTGTAATTTCATTACTCATCAAATGAAAGCAAAAAAAGAAGATATATCCCCCAATTTCAAGGAGCCCACATATCACGTTACACTAGCACCACCAAAAGGCCAAACAACATTCCTCTACCTCTGTTCCTCTCCCTTCTTTTTCTTAACCATGGACCTACCATGAACACTGAAAATCAAATTAATTCTGTTTTGCCTTGGCAACCGGTGTCCAGATGGTCACCAAAATAATTTAGTTGTTTTTTTCAGAGGGGGGGGGGGGGGGGTAACAGGTACACATTTTTTAAAAGCATATTAAGATAACCTCTGAACCATTGCCCCCCTCAGTCCCCAGCCACCCGCCCACATCCTCCCTCCGCACCTGGAAACCATGATTCCCCCCACCCAATTCATCCATCCATCCCTTGAGTCTCCCCTTACATTCCCCCCAATCCCCCCCACAATAACCAGAGACTCATCCCTCCCCCGTACCACCCCTTCCCTGTGGGCCTGAAAGCAAAGAAAGTAACAAGTAAAATAATTATATTTGTTTTTTATGTGTGAGTCAAGAATACACAGAGTGTACAAAACATTTGGAATACTTCCTAATATTGAGTTGTACCCCTTTTTTACCCTCAGAACATCCTCAATTCGTCAGGGCATGGACTCTACAAGGTGTGGAAAGTGTTCCACAGGAATGCTGGCCGATGTTGACTCTAATACTTCCCACAGTTGTGTCAAGGTGGCTGGATGTCCTTTGGGTGGTGGACAATTCTTGATACATTTGGGAAGCTGCCAAGCATGAAAACCCCAGCAATGTTGCAGTTCTTGACACTCAAACTGGTGTGCCTGGGACCTACTACTATACCGCGTTCAAAGGCACTTCAATCTTTTGTCTTGCCCATTCACACTCTGAATGGCACACATACACAATCCATGTCTCAATTGTCTCAAGGCTTAAAAATCCTCCTTTAACCGGTCTCCTCCCTTCATCTACACTGATTGAAGTGGATTTAACAATTGACATCAATAAGGAATCATATCTTTCACCTGGATTCACCTGGTCAGTCTGTCATGGAAAGAGCATGTTTTGTACACTCAATGTGTTTGTCCAGGCCTAAATTGTTCCTTGACCAGCACCATTCATTCTCACAGTCGATCATTCAAATGTAATAACTTCTAATAGTAACTGTATCAAATCAAATCGTATTAGTCACATGCGCCGAATACAAACAGGTGTAGACCTTACAGTGAAATGCTTACTTAAGAGCCCCTAACCAACAACGCAGTTTTAAAAAATATGGATGTGAACAAGAAATAAAAATAACAAGTAATTAAAGAACAGCAGTAGAATAACAATAGAGAGACTATATACAGGGATGTACTGGTAAATAGTCAATGTGCGGGGGCACCGGTTAGTTGAGGTAACATGTACATGTAGGTAGAGTTATTAAAGTGATTATGCATAGATGATAACACAGAGAGAAGCAGCAGTGTAAAAGGGGGGGGGGGCAATGCAAATAGTCTGGGTAGCCATTTGATTATGTGTTCAGGAATCTTATGGCTTGGGGTAGAAGCTTTTTAGAAGCCTCTGGGACCTAGACTTGGCGCTCTGGTACCGCTTGCCATGTGGTAGCAGAGAGAACAGTCTATGACTCGCGTGGCTGGAGTCTTTGACCATTTTTAGGGCCTTCCTCTGACACCACTGGTTAAATGGGAGAGAGTGAGGTGGTGGCCATCTTAGCCAAAAATGTTGCCTGTTAGCAGTAATCTTATCTGATTGATTGAGAGATTCAAGGGGCTATCATCATTAACTTGTTGAGGATAGGGGGCAGTATTTTCACTTTGGATGAATTGCGTGCCCATAGTGAACTGCATTCTACTCTGTCCTAGATTGCTAATATATGCATATTATTATTACTATTGGATAGAAAACACTCTGAAGTTTCTAAAACTGTTTGAATTATGTCTGAGTATAACAGAACTCATAGGGCAGGCAATCTTCCAAACAGGAAGTGAAATTCTGGATACATGTCTAATTTCAAGTCATCGCCTATCCACTTCCAAATAAGATATGGATCTGGTAGCACTTCCTACGCCTTCCACTAGATGTCCTCATTCAGTAGAACGTGGAATGGAGCTTCTGGTGTAAACCTTGACCGAATGGGAGGGGAAATAGTCACTGTCCCGACAGAATGCAATTTCCCTGTGGCGCATTTCTCTGTGGGTGCCACCGTCGTTCCATTTGGCTGCAGCTGAAAACGTATGATCCGGTTGGAACGTTATTGGATATATAGGAAAATAACATCCTGAAGATTGATTCTCTACTTAGTTTGACCAGTTTATTCGACCTGGAATATATATTTTTGAAGTTTTCGTGCGAGTTGTCCTGGACCAGCGTCAGCATTTGGGCACGTGAGCTGAAAGTGGCAGCAAATGCAGCTAATTGGACACTAGTATTGGACATTATGGAACAAAACAACGATTTATTGTGGAACTAGGACTCCTTGCACTGCATTCTGATGAAAGATCATCAAAGGTAAGGGAATATTTATGATGTAATTTCGTATTTCTGTTGACTCCAACATGGCAGAGAAATACTTTTACGTCTGAGCGCTGTCTCAGATTAATGCATGGTAGGCTTTTTCCGAAAGTTTTTTAAAAATCTGACACAGCGGTTGCATTAAGAACCAGTGTATCTTTAATTATATGTAGAACATGTATCTTTAGTCAAAGTTTATGATGAGTATTTCTGTTATCTGGCGTAGCTTTCTATAATTCCTCCGGATATTTTGGAGGCATTTCTGAACATGGCGTCAATGTAAACCGAGATTTGTGGATATAAATATGCATATTATCGAACAAAACATAAATGTATTGTGTAACATGTCATATGAGTGTCATCTGATGAAGATTTTCAAAAGGTTAGTGATTCATTTTATCTCTAATGCTGCTTTTGTGACTCTATCTTTGGCTGGAAAAAATGGCTGCGTTTTTCCTTTGATTTGGTGGTGGTCTAACATAAATATATATTGTGTTTTCGCTGTAAAACATTTTTAAAAATCGGACATGATTGGTAGATGAACAAGATGTTTTTCTTTCATTTGAGGTATTGGACTTGTTAATGTGTGAAAGTTAAATATTTGTAAAGAATATTTTTGAATTCCCTGCGCCACCTTTTCAGCTGAATGGGGGGGTGGAGTTCCCCTCGGGGATCGCCTTGCCATAATTAAGTAACAAAACTGAATGTTGTTACTTTGTCCCAGAAGCATTTAACTGCATGGCACTCCCATGTCATGTGAAGGAATGTGCCTACCTGCTTTAGGGGACACAGTGAACAGTTGAGAGTTGGGGCCAATTGTATTATAAAATGTTTCCTTGGTGTTAAATAAATGATGTGAACAACCTTAATGTATACATTTATGATTCAGATTATAGACTGTCAAGGTCATATTTTTCCATATTCTGTTCAATTTAAAGGGTTGTTCAGATTCAATTATATCTGTGGACCATACTTTTTAAATGGTTAGCTCGGAATATAAGCTTTCCAAAAGTTGTTTATATATTATAGAGATCAGTCCTTTCGGGAGCTCAGATAATTTATTTATAAATCCCATCATTGGATGGTTCGGTAGTTGGGTTTCCCAAGGAACTCCATAGGCCAGCATACAGTGGCTTGCGAAAGTATTCACCCCCTTGGCATTTTTCCTATTTTGTTACCTTACAACCTGGAATTAAAATAGATTTTTGGGGGGGTTTGTATCATTCGATTTACACAACATGCCTACCACTGTGAAGATGCAAAATATGTTTTATTGTGAAACAAACAAGAAATTAAACAAGAAAAACAGAACTTGAGCGTGCATAACTATTCACCTCCCCAAGGTAAATACTTTGTAGAGCCACCTTTTACAGCAATTACAGCTGCAAGTCACTTGGGGTATGGCTCTATAAGTTTGGCACATCTAGCCACTGGGATTTTTGCCCATTCTTCAAGGCAAAACTGCTCCAGCTCCTTCAAGTTGGATGGGTTCCGCTGGTGTACAGCAATCTTTAAGTCATACCACAGATTCTCAATTGGATTTAGGTCTTGGCTTTGACTAGGCCATTCCAAGATGTTAAAATGTTTCCCCTTAAACCACTCAAGTGTTGCTTTAGCAGTATGCTGAGGGTCATTGTCCTGCTGGAAGGTGAACCTCCGTCCCAGTCTCAAATCTCTAGAAGACTGAAACAGGTGACAGTGACATGGCGCCAACAGAGATGGTCTCCGCACTTTGCGTTCTTAGGAAACTATTCAGTATTTTGTTTTTTTATGTATTATTTCTTACACTGTTACCCAAGGAAATATTAAGTCTTATTACATACAGCCGGGAAGAACTATTGATATAAGAGCAACGTCAACTTACCAACATTATGACCAGGAATACGATTTTCCCGAAGCGGATCCTCTGTTTGGACCACCACCCAGGACAATGAATCAGATCCCAGTAGGCGACCCAAAACAACGCCACCGCAGAAGGGGCAGACGGAGCCGTCTTCTGGTCAGGGTCCATAGATGGGCACATAGCTCACCGTTCCCGAGTATACTACTCGCCGATGTCAAGTCTCGTGACAACAAGGTAGACGAAATTCAAGCACGGGTTGCCTTCCAGAGAGACATCCGAGATTGTAACATTCTCTTTTCCCAGCCACCCAGTTTCTTCACGCATTGCGCCGACAGAAATAAACATCTCTCTGCTAAAAAGAAGGGCAGGGCTGTATGCCTTATGATTAACAAGTCATGGTGTGATCATAACAACATACAGGAACTCAAGTCCTTTTGTTCACCTGACAATCAGGTCAGCCAAGACCTAAGAAAAAATTGTAGACCTCCCAAAGTCTGGTTCATCCTTGGGAGCAATTTCCAAACGCCTGAAGTTACCACATTCATCTGTACAAACAATAGTACACAAGTTTAAACACCATGGAACCACACAGCCATCATACAGCTCAGGAAGGAGACGTGTTCTGTCTGCTAGAGATGAACATACTTTGTGCGAAAAGTGCAAATCATTACCAGAACAATAGCAAAGGACCTTGTGAAGATGCTGAAGGAAACGGTTACAAAAGTATCTACATCCACAGTAAGACGATTTCCTTATCGACATAACCTGAAAGGCCGCTCAGCAAGGAAGAAGCCACTGCTCCAAAACTGCCATGAAAAAGCCAGACTACGTTTTCCAAATGCACATGGGGACGAATGAAACAAAAATAGAACTGTTTGGCCATAATGACCATCGTTATGTTTGGAGGAAAAGGGGGAGGCTTGCAAGCTGAAGAACACCAACCCAACCATGAAGCACGGGGGTGGCAATATCATGTTGTGGGGGTGCTTTGCTGCAGGAGGGACTGGTGCACTTCACAAAATAGATGGCATCACGAGGCAGGACAATTATGTGGATCTATTGAAGCAACATTTCAAGACATCAGTTAAAGCTTGGTCACAAATGGGACTTCCAAATGGACAATGAACCCAAGCATACTTCCAAAGTTGTGGCAAAATGGCTTAAGGACAAGTCAAGGTATTGGCGTGGCCATCACGATGCCCTGACCTCAATCCTATAGAACATTTGTGGGCAGAACTGAGAAAGCATGTGTGAGCAAGGAGGCCTACAAACTTGACTCAGTTACACCAGCTCTGTCAGGGGAAATGGGCCAAAATTCACCCAACTTATTGTGGAAAGCTTGTGGAAGACTACCTGAAACATTTGACCCAAGTTAAACAATTTAAAGGCAATGCTACCAAATACTAATTGAGTGTATGTAAACTTCTGACCCACTGGGAATGTGATGAAAGAAATAAGAGCTGAAATAAATCAATCTCTCTACTATTATTCTGTCATTTCACATTCTTAAAATAAAGTGGTGATCCTAACTGACCTAAGACAGGGAATTTTTACTAGGATTATTTGTCAGGAATTGTGAAAACTGAGTTTAAATGTATTTGGCTCAGGTGTATGTAAACTTTCGACTTCAACAGTATATTGCCGTTTTATCGCATCTAAGGTGGCCAAATAACTCCCCTGGAACACAGTTGGGGAGCCCATAGCCTACAGAGCCTAATGAAACATACCGTATGTTCTTATAAACCCAGTCATTGCGCAATCACGTGTGAAAACAGAGTTTTGACTGGCCACTATTTAAAAGAGGATACCATCTTTCTTGTGCTGCCATATTTATTGCTAAATTCTTCAAATTAAGCACATTAATCTGCTTTACAGTGTAGCCTAGCCTAGCTGACATATTAAAATGGTAACAGCACGTAACCTCCATTCACTCTTCAAGTGCAGGCTATGGATGATATGATAATTTTTTGTGAGCCATTCCAAGTTAAAAATAATTCCACACATATTAGTAGGCTATATGTAAACACCAGATTAAATACCATTTTAAATTAAGAATATTCTGAAGGGTGAGAATATTATCAAGTGCTTGTCCAATTGAGAATGAGAAAGTGATGAAGTGTGTGCAGCTTTCCTATAATGATGATTTGAAAAATGTCCCATGGGAGTTGCATCATGCAGCCATAGAACGTTTGTATCACAAATAAAGTTGCATAAATAACTCTAAATTAAGCATATAAAAGCTCAACACAGAATAGACGTATGTGCGGACTTCCCTCTGAAAACGTTTGGGAAAAATAGCCTTCCTATTTTATTCAGCTATGTTCAATTGTATTGTTTTTCAAATATAAGAATATAAATAATGCCACAGGAATTATAAGTCAATCTTGCCAGCTAAATAAACTAGTGTATCCCACAGCCATGTGGCATAGCCAGAACAGGGCCTAACATAAGGACGACTCAAAATATTCTATTCTGTTCTTCTGAAGTAGGCTACTGTCACGACTTTCGTTGTCAGATGACGAAGAGTAGTCGGACCAAAGCGCAGCGTGGCAAGTGTTCATATTTCTTTATTGAACTGAACACTAAATACAAAAATAACAAGAGAATAAATTAAACCGAAACAGTCCCGTAAGGTGCAAACACTAATACGGAAAACAACTACCCACAAAAACCCTGTTGGAAAAAGCTACCTAAGTATGGTTCTCAATCAGAGACAACAATAGACAGCTATCCCTGATTGAGAACCATACCCAGCCAAAACAAAGAAATACAAATACATAGAAAAAGAACATAGAATGCCCACCCAAATCACACCCTGACCAAACCAAAATAGAGACATAAAAAGCTCTCTACGGTCAGGGCGTGACAGCTACATTTTCTTTATATGATGTCTCTTTCGACCT
The DNA here is from genome assembly GCF_002021735.2 of Oncorhynchus kisutch. Taxonomy (NCBI): domain Eukaryota; kingdom Metazoa; phylum Chordata; class Actinopteri; order Salmoniformes; family Salmonidae; genus Oncorhynchus; species Oncorhynchus kisutch. Next base: position 38,420,383 of record NC_034177.2, read on the forward strand.
GTCTAAAATAAATCATTTATTGTGATGGAGTAGGCTATATTAAATGGATTTAATAGACTATTTTAAATGTAGATGTGGCTTGTTGGCTACTTGTTTATATTAATTAATGGTCAATTACTGGGAGACCAGCAGTTATTTGCAAGTCATAAACACTTTTCATGACCGCCACAGCCCTAGCAGGACTGACAGGGAATCCCACCCCATCCCTTCACTATCATTTCAGCATAACGGTGAGTGGCAGCCTTGCCTAAGAAATCTCTTAATTAAGCAGCATATTTTGGGGGGGTCTTAAGGTATTGAGAACTAAATAAAGTAAGCCATAAAATAAGTACCCAATTACCCCTTCAGACGTTTAAATGTAAGTTAACAGACTTTATGAGTTAGGGTGGGTAATGAAGAAAAAGGAAGGTTAAATACACTGAACAAAAATGTAAATGCAATATGTAAAGAGTTGGTCCCATGATTCATAAGCTGAAATAAAAGATCCCAGAAATGTTCCATAAGCACCAAAAGCTTATTTCTCTCAAATGTTGTTCACCAATTTGTTTACATACCTGATATTGAGCATTTCTCATTTCCCAAGGAAATCCATCCACCTGACAGGTGTGGCATATCAAGAAGCTGATTTAAACAGTATGATCATTACACTAAAATGTGCAGTTGTGTCATCACAGCACAATGCCACAGATGTCTCAAGTTTTGAGGGAGTGTGCAATCGGCATGCCGACTGCAGGAATGTCCACCAGAGCTGTTTCCAGAGAATTGAATGCTCATTTCTCTACCATAAGCCACCTCCGTCATTTTAGAGAATTTGGCAGTACTTCCAACAGGCCTCACAACCACATGTAACCACGCCAGCCTAGGACCTCAACATCCGGCTACTTCACATCCGGGATCGTCTGAAACATGGGTGGTAGGTAGCCTAGTGGTTAGAGTGTTGGGCCACTAACCATAAGGTTGCTGGATTGAATCCCCCCCCCCCGGACGTTCTGCCCTTGAACAAGGCAGTTAACCTACTATTCCCCGGTAGGCTGTCATTGTAAATAAGAATTTGTTCTTAACTGGCTTGCCTAGTTAAATAAATAAAAAATAAAAACATCTGATGAAACTGTGGGTTTGCATAACTGAAGAATTTCTGCACAAACTGTCAGAAACCATCTCAGGGAAGCTCATCTGTCTGCTCGTCGTCCTTACCAGGGTCTTGACCGGACTGCAGTTCGGCATCGTAACCGACTTCAGTGGGCAAATGCTCACCTTCGATTGCCACTGACATGCTGGAGAAGTGTGCTTTTCATGGATTAATCCTGGTTTCAACTGTACCGGGCAGATGGCAGACAGCGTGTATGGCATTGTGTGAGTCAGCGGATAGCTAATGTCAACGTTGTGAACAGCATGCCCATGGTTATGGTCATGCGGCTTTTGACATTATCGATCATAGTCTGCTACTGGAAAAACGTATGTGTTATGGCTTTACATCCCCTGCTATATTGTGGATGAAGAGTTACCTGTCTAACGGAACACAGAGGGTGTTCTTTAATGGAATCCTCTCTGACATAATCCAGGTAGAATCAGGAATTCCCCGGGGCAGCTGTCTAGGCCCCTTACCTTTTTCAATCTTTACTAAGAACATGCCACTGGCTTTGAGTAAAGCCAGTGTGTCTATGTATGTGGATGACTCAACACTATACAACAGCCAGCAGACAGTGACTGAAATGACTACAGGACTTAACAAAGAGCTGCAGTTAGTTTCAGAATGGGTGGCAAGAAATGCGTTAGTCATAAATATTTCAAACACTAAAAGCATTGTGTTAGAGACAAATCATTCACTAAACTGTAAACCTCAACTAAATCTTGCAATGAAAACTGTGGAAATTGAACTTGAGGTGATTAAACTGCTTGAAGTAACCCTAAATTGTAAACTGTCATGGTCAAAACATATTCATACTACAGTAGCTAAGATGGGGAGAAGTCAGTCTATAATAAAGCGTTGATCTGCCTTCTTATTTTTTATCAACAAGGCAGGTCCTACAGGCACTAGTTGTCACACCTGGACTACTGTTCAGTCGTGTGGTCATGTGCCACAAAGAAGGACTTAGGAAAATTACAATTGGCTCAGAACATGCACCTTAAATGTACATGTGAAGCTAACATGAATGATATGCATGTCAATCTCTCATGGCTCAAAGTGGAGGAGAGATTGACTGTATCACTACTTGTTTTGTACGAAGTGTTGACAAGCTGAATACACCGAGCTGTCTATTTATTAAAGTACTAGCCCACAGCTCAGACACCCATGCATACCCCACAAGACATGCCACCAGAGGTCTCTTCACAATCCCGTAGTCCAGAAAAGACTATGGGAGGCACACAGTACTAGATAAAGCCATAACTACATGGAACTCTATTCCACATCAGGAAGCTGATGCAAGGAGTAGAATCAGATTGAAAGAAAACTGATAAAAATACATCTTATGGAACGGCGGGGACTGTGAAAAGACACACACACACACACAAGCCTTAACCTAAAATGTATGAAATATTTTTTTTCAGCAATCTACACACAATGCCCCATAAAGACAAAGCGAAAACAGCTTTTTAGAAATGTTTGCAAATGTATAAAAAAAACAGATACCTTATTAACTAAGTAAGTATTCAGACCCTTTGCTACTAGACTCAAAATTGAGCTCAGGTGCAACCGTGGTAAAGTTGGCTTCAGTTTCGATCAGCTAATTGCCAACTACTGTATGTGTGGCGCCATGTTTCCTTTCAATGGAAGGAAAGTGTAATTACACTTGTAATTACACATGTAGGCCTAATTACACTGTAATAAGAACCCCTTAAATGAAGTGTTACGGAGACAGGCATATACAACGATACACTACTTATCCTTTTATCTTTACAATTTATTGCACAACTAACAGTTTACACACATTTATTTTGGTATTCCACACCTGAAAACATAATTTGCCTGTTGACGTTCAAGTAGAGAAGGAGAGTCTAATTTCACCCAAGCTCATTTGTTTCACCGTTTCCTCTCCACGCCTCCAATTACCTTTGACCTTTTTCAAAAAGAGGCGAGGAAATCAAATTGAGATTCTCCCATACAAGCGCATTTCCATGTGTCCTCTCCTTGCCTCCGCTCCTTGATTACCGTTGTCCTTTTTCAAAAAGAGGTGAGAAAAGGACAGAAGAGAGGAGGCAAGCAACCAATTGAGATAATACTTTATTTGTGCGCTTGTGAACTAGCGTTTCAACCAAGCATGGAAAACGCCCTTTTATGGTAACAAAAACACCTAATTTGCTGTAGAATTTGGAGATGTTGACACTGGGCCATGACAGTTTCTAAAAGAAAGTGCACTGACAAATTTGATCAAACATCTGTAGAGGTGTAGGCAGAATGTTTCAATATTTTGCATGCCACCTATTGTGTTCCAAACACCGGCTGTGCATTCTGCTAGATTCCATCGCCTGCCTTGGTATGGCTCTGAGTATAAATAGGTTATGATGTCTCACTCCTATCGCACAGCAATATGCCTAGCCCACTGTAGCTTACCCATACTGTCAAATATTTTAAATAGGCTACCATCTATTTATTTTTGAGCGTGCTTGGCTATTGAATGCCCATTGGATAAATGGTAGTCTAATTTATGATGTGGAAAGAATAAATCAGTCATGTCATAAAAAGATAGACTGCACTGCCTGGCACGACTCCAACACCATCATTACATTTGCTGAAGACACAACAGTGGTAGGCCTGATCACCGACAACAATGAGACAGCCTATAGGGAGGAGGTCAGAGACCTGGCCCTGTGGTGCCAGGGCAACAACCTCTCCCTCAACGTGATCAAGACAAAGGAGATGATTGTCGGCTGCAGGAAAAAGAGGACCGAGCATTCTCATTGACGGGGCTGCAGTGGAGCAGGTTGAAAGCTTCAAGTTCCTTGGTGTCCACATCACCAACAAACTAACATGGTCCAAGCACACCATGCCAGTTGAGAAGCGAGCACGACAAAACCTATTCCCCCTCAGGAGACTGAAAAGATTTGGCATGGGTCCCCAGATCCTCAAAAGGCTCTACCATCGAGAGCATCCTGATTGGTTGCATCACTGCCTGGTATGGCAACTGCTCGGCATCCGATCGCAAGGCACTACAGAGGCTAGTGCAAATGGCCCAGTACATCACTGGCCAAGCTTCCTGCCATCCAGGACCTCTTTACCAGTCGGTGTCAGAGGAAGGTCCTAAAAATGATCAAAGACTCCAGCCACCCTAGTCATAGACTGTTCTCGCTGCTATCACACGGCAAGAGGTACCGGAGCGCCAAGTCTTGGTCCAAGAGGCTTCTAAAAAGCTTCTACCCCCAAGCCATAAGACTCCTGAACATCTAGTCAAATGGCTACCCAGACTTTTCACATCGCCCCTCCCCTCCCTCCCCTCTCCACACCACTGCCGCTCTCTGTTGTCATCTATGCATAATCACTTTAATTAACTCTACCTAAATGTACGTACTTCCTCAAATAACCGGTGCCCCCGCACATTGACACTGTACCGGCACCCCCCTCTATATATAGTTATTTTTTTACTGCTCCTCTTTAATTACTTGTTACTTTTTAAATATTTTATTCTTATCCGTATTTTTTTTAACTGCGTTGTCGGTTAGAGGCTTGTAAGTAACCATTTCACTAAGGTCTACACCTGTTGTATTCGTGCATGTGACTAATACAATTTGATTTGAGATAGTATATCCTGTAATATAATTATGATTTAGGCATTTCATTAAAGTAAATAAACATATTAGGCTACATGTTGGTATGCGATGTCCTTACCAACAGCAAATTAATCCGTTTTATAATTAGGCCTACATTTTAAGGTTTTTATTAGCCCACCATTATAATAATTCCTGTGTATTAAACAACTCAAACAACTGAGTCTCCAGCTTCAGTGATTTTTGCAATTCATTCCAGTCATTAGCAGCAGAGAACTGGAAGGAAAGGCAGCCAACGGAGGAATTGGCTTTGGGGGTGACCAGTGAAGTATACCTGCTGGAGCACGTGCTACAGGTGGGTGCTGCTATGGTGACCAGTGAGCTGAGATAATGTGGGGCTTTACCTAGCAAAGACTTATAGATGACCTTGAGCCAGTGGGTTTGGAGACGAATATGAAGCGAGGGCCAGCCAACGAGAGCATACTGGTGGTGGGTACACCGTGGTGGGTAGTATATGGGGCTTTGGTGACAAAACAGATAGACTGCATCCAATTTGCTGAGTAGAGTGTCGGAGGCTATTTCGTAAATGACATCACCGAAGTCAAGGATCGGCAGGATAGTCAGTTTTACGAGGGTATGTTTGGCAGCATGAGTGAAGATTGCTTTGTTGCGAAATAGGAAGCCGATTCTAGATTTAACTTGGATTGGAGATGCTTAATGTGAGTCTGGAAGGAGAGGGTTTACAGTCTAGACAGACACCTAGGAATTTGTAGCTGTCCACATATTCTAAGTCAAAACCGTCCAGAGTAGTGATGCTGGACGGGTGGGCAGGTGCATGCGGTTGAAGAGCATGCATTTAGTTTTACTTGCATTTAAGAGCAGTTGGAGGCCACGGAAGGAGAGTTGCATGGCATTGAAGCTCGTCTGGAGGTTAGTTAATACAGTGTACAAATAAGGGCCAAAAGTATACAGAATGGTGTCGTCTGCGTAGAGGTGGATCAGAGAATCACCAGCAGCAAGAGCGACATCATTGATGTATATAGAGAAAAGAGATGGCCCGAGAATTGAACCCTGTGGCACCCCCATAGAGACTGCCAGAGGTCCAGACAACAGGCCCTCCGATTTGACAAACTGAACTGTCTGAGGAGTAGTTGGTGAACCAGGCGAGTCAGTCATTTGAGAAACCAAGGCTGTTGAGTCTACTGATAAGAACGTCTTGATTGACAAAAGTCGAAAGCCTTGGCCAGGTCGATGAATACAGCTGCACAGTATTGTCTCTTATCCATGGCGGTTATGATATCGTTTAGGACCTTGGGCGTGGCTGAGGTGCACCCATGACCAGCTCGAAAACCAGATTGCATAGCGGAGAAGGTACGGTGGGATTCAAAATGGTCGGTGATCTGTTTGTTAACTTGGCTTTCGAAGACCTTAGAAAGGCAGGGTAGGATGGATATAGGTCTGTAGCAGTTTGGGTCTAGAGTGTCTCCCCCTTTCCAATCTTTGGGGATCTCAGACGATACGAGAGTTTGAACAGGCTAGTAATAGGGGTTTCAACCATTTTGACGGATCATTTTAGAAAGAGAGGGTCCAGATTGTCTAGCCCGGCTGATTTGTAGGGGTCCAGATTTTGCAGCTCTTTCAGAACAATAGTTATCTGGATTTGGGTGAAGGAGAAATGGGGAGGCTTGGGCAAGTTGCTGTGGGGGGTGCAGGTCTGTTGACCGGGGTAGGGGTAGCCAGGTGGAAATCATTGCCAGCCATAGAAGAATGCTTATTGAAATTCCTGATTATTGCGGATTTATCGATGGTGACAGTATTTCCTAGCCACAGTGCAGTGGGCTTTTATTCTCCATGGACTTTACAGTGTCCCAAAACTTTTGGGATTTTGTGCTACAGGATGCAAATTTATGTTTGAAAAAGCTAGCCTTTGCTAGCTTCAATGAGGCAGTGATCGCTGAGATCCTGGTTGAAGACAGCAGAGGTGTATTTGGAGGGTAGGTTGGTTACACGGAACCCAAACCGGCTGCGCACGTGCGCCATCGTGCGTTATCGTGCATAACTTTATTTTGTCCCCCTACACCAAACGCGATCACAACACACAGGTTAAAATATCAAAACAAACTCTGAACCAATGACATTCATTTGGGGACAGGTCGAAAAGCATTAAACATGTATGGCAATTTAGCTAGTTAGCTTGCACTTGCTTGCCAATTTGTCCTATTTAGCTAGCTTGCTGTTGCTAGGTAATTTGTCCTGGGATATAAACATTGAGTTGTTATTTTACCTGAAATGCACAATTAATCCACACATAAAACGGACAACCGATTTGTTTCTAGTCATCTCTCCTCCTTCCAGGCTTTTTCATCTTTAAACTTATATGGTGATTGGCATCTACACTTTAACCACGACAACCGACAAATCACCTACGTTGGTATAACCAATGAGGAGATGGCACGTGGGTACCTGCTTCTATAAACCAATGAGGAGATGGGAGAGGCAGGACTTCCAGCGCAATCTGCGTCAGAAATAGGTTTGACTTCTATTTTAGTCCTTTGCAACGCAGATGCTCGTTGGTGGGTGCGAGCAGTGTGGGTGCAATAAATGAATAACATGGATTTATACATTTATTTTGCGATGCTCACACACGCAACGTGTCCGGTCTGGTCAGCATGTTAGGATGATATCTATGAGGGTGCCCGTGTTTACGGATTTGGGGATGTACCTGGTAGGTTCATTGATAATTTGTGTGAGATTGAGGGCATCAAGCTTATGTAACAGTATAACTTTAGACTGTCCCCTCAGCCATACCCAGGCGCGAACCAGGGACCCTCTACACACATCAACAACAGTCACCCCTCGAAGCATCGTTACCCATCGCCCCACAAAAGCCGTGGCCCTTGCAGAGCAAGGGGAACTACTACTTCAAGGTCTCAGAGCAGTTGACGTCACCGATTGAAACGCTATTTAGCGCGCACCGCTAACTAAGCTAGCCGTTTCACATCCGTTACACTTAGATTGTAGGATGGCCTGGGTGTTAAGCATGTCCCAGTTTAGGTCACCAAACAGCATAAGCTCTGAAGATAGACGGGGGGCAATCAATTCACATATGGTGTCCAGGGCACAGCTGGGGGCAGAAGGTGGTCTATAGCAAGCGGCAACGGTGAGAGACTTCTGGAAAGGTGGATGTTTAAAAGTAGAAGCTCAAATGGTCTGGGCACCGACCTGGATAGTAAGACAGCCTGCAGAGTTTTATCTCTGCAGTAGATTGCAACTCCGCCCCCTTTGGCAGTTCTGTCTTGTCGGAAAATGTTATAGTTAGGGATGGAAATTTCAGGGTTTTTGGTGGCCTTCCTAAGCCAGGATTCAGACACAGCTAGTACATCCAGGTTGACAGAGTGTGCTAAAGCAGTGAATAAAACAATCTTAGGGAGGAGGCTTCTAATGTTAACATGCATGAAACCAAGGCTTTTACAGTTACAGAAGTCAACAAATGAGAGCGCCTGGGTAAAGGGAGTGGAGCTAGGCACTGCAGGGCCTGGATTAAATAATAATATTTGCTTGCAATACAATTGATCAACCACTAGAAGTTATGCATGGGCTGAGCTGTGCATGGAGATATGCACACTTTTCCATCAAGATCAAAATGTATAAATACCAACCTTTGCAGAAAAACTGGCTCATGCAAGATTGAGTATTTTTTTGTGTGCACGCTCCTTTGATAAAAGAGGTGTCTGGCGGAGATAATAGTTAAAAGGGATTAATAAATAATTCAGTAATACATTAACAGTGGCAATTTATTAATCAATTTTAAAAAATGTACAACTTCAAGAATGTATTACACTTATTTAACTTATGAAGATTTTCAAAGTCACACTTAGATTGAAATGAGACGTAGGCCTATTTTGAATGGTCATTAGTTTAACTGTAATGTACCGCTTTGTGAATATATTACATCATTAGGCCTAATCCCTCTAAATTCTATAAGAAGTGGTCCTTTGCATCTGAACAACCCCCCATTTATTTATTTTATAGTTTAATACTTTTTTTTTCAACATACAAACCTTAGTAATGCTCACCACATGAGGGCGCTACTGTAACAAATATTTCCTTTATAAGGAAGGAAAACCTTGCTTGGCAACAAACAACAACAAAGACTGACAAGAACACTATCACAGCATTGGCATTTTTGTCTAATATCACATTCTCAGAGTGTGTCTGGGAGCGTTCTCCTACAGGGGAGCAGTCAGTCTCTGATCCAGACAGGCACGAGAAGCTTCTCTCCCTGGTGCTGCTAGTGTGAACAGGACATCTATCAGCTGTATGTCCAGTCCAGTTCTGCAGTCAGCTCAGTCTCTGAGCCTGAAAAGGCTTCACTAATTCTCTGTCTTCCATTCCTCCTCTCAGGGCACTGACATGTACATCTTCAGCCTTCTCTCTACGTCTTCATGAGTCTCGTCTTCTTGATAATGTTGATGGCTTTCGCTGAACGAGCGTTTGGCGTGCGGTACCAGAGAGGCACGCCGCCACCCTTCGCTGGCCTTCATGAGGTCCGTCAGGATGTCCGGGACCACACATTGCTCCACCAGGAAGACCACGGGCAGAGCAATCAATAGCAGGGCCCAGCCCAGGGCGCCCATCCAATAGGAGGAGCCCAGGCAGGTGAAGTCATCGTTGATCTCCACCCAGTGCTGGTAGGTGAAGAGGGACCAGCTGAGCAGGAAGAAAAATCCTAGAGAGAGAGGTCAGTCAGGTCATTGATCAAGGGCACAACAGCAGGCAATGGCATCTAGGAGTTGATACCTTTCGGTTGCCAGCTCACTTCCTGACAAATGTTTCCATTCAGACCCTGGATTTGAACTGTCAACCCTCCAAACTGGCAACCCTCGCTTGTCTAACTGCTAGGCTACCTGCCACCCCATCAGCTGGAGGTGGACATAGAGCTCCAGCTCCAATACTTTACACATGAAGTGCACCCTTTCTTCTTTTCAAGTGTGTGGCCCGGACCCATACTGACCTGTGGGTCCCAAAACGAGGAGCAGCAGGACAGTGGGGTAGAGGGCCTGGCCTGCCATAAGTAGAGAGCGGGTGTTGGAGTAGGAGCGCACCGTCTGGGACGTCCAGCAGAGGGCGAACACCAGACACAGAGCCCCAGAACTCACAGCCATGAAGAAAGACAGCACACCAAACACTTGCTCTGCCTCCATGGCTGAAGACACACACATACACACACGAAGACAGGCAGGGGTTAAAATATGTAAACAGTGAAAAGATTTTCAAGCTGTCTACATCTGCATGCTATTTCTGAGTTCAACACAGAGGAGAGGGCAATAACAGGCTGTCAATACAATGACAATACACAATGGCATGTATTGTCAATTTGACTGCTAATTTATCACTCACACTGTCATTCTTTGATGTCATACTAAACAGAAAAAACAGTAAGAGCCAGATGATGTAATCAGACACCCTAGATGCCACAAAACACAGTTATCAGCTAACCTAATAAACCTGTCAGGAAACTAGTTTGGAGCCCTAAATGCTAATTAGGGGGAGGGGGGGGGGAGCCTGCACACAGCTGCTGCTGTGTATTGAAGGAATAAAGCAGGGGAGCAGCATGTACTGTATTCAACTTTTTCTTTCTTTACCATCAGATATTTATTTGGCCCAGCACTGGAGAAATTTGGTGTGTGTGTGTGTGTGTATAACAGTGAACATCCCCCATCTCCGCCTCATCCTGTTCTCTGAGAATGTGGATGATTGCTACAGGCGCAAGTCCACACCTGTTCACATTACTGCAATCCTATTGTGCATATCTTACTGCTCAGCTGTTTCCCCTCAAGTCATGTTCACTGTGTTCTGAGGAAAAACTCCAAAAGGGCCAAATGCACAAAGCCAACCTCAAGTGTAACTAAACATTTTATCAAAACTCACGGTTAAGCTTTTCCTTGTACATCTGCTACCTTTAGCATTCCATTAGGTGCAATGTAACACACACTTTGAATTAGGAACCGCTGGTATTACCGTACTTGATTTAAATTAACTAAATTCTGTAATCATGTCACTGACAATAATACACCCTGAATACACAGGGGTGATTTAAATAGATGGACGCTGATGGTCAATGCAGCTTCTTGACTCACCGTTAAAGATAATGCCCCTGGTCTGGTCAATGTCAGTGTTGGTGCTGTTGTCACCATTAGTCCACAGTCCCTTGTCATTGAGCCAGCGAGGGGTCCACACAGAGTAGGCCACACAGAGACACCCTGCCAGCCCCACACACGACTCAGCCAGCCTGAACCGACTCCCCGAGTCTCCCACCTCAAACACCTTCATACTGACACAGAGGGCTGAGAGAACAAGGAGACAGGGATAAAAGAAGAGAGGAGGAAAAGGAAGAGAGAAAGGGTGGTGTGGTGAGACAGAGTGGAGCATTCACAGGTACATCTACTACAGTATAATTCTGTTCAGGAATAGTTCAAAAGGTAAGATATTTAGGTATATGGGTTGGCAGGTAGCCTAGTGGTTAGAGCATTGGACTAGTAACCAAAAGGTTGCAAGATCGAATACCCGAGCTGACAAGGTAAACATCTGTCGTTCGGCCCCTGAACAAGGCAGTTAACCCACTGTACCTAGGCCGTCATTGAAAATAAGAATTTGTTCTTAACTGACTTGCCTAGTTAAATAAAGGTGTATATAAATAACTGAAATTCAAATGGTGCCATAAAGCAAAACAAACGTGTACAGTAAATCAGCTTCATGATAACATTAGCAACAGTCAGATTGTATAGGAAATGTTCCTCTTACCTTTTATATTGTGCTATGAAGCTTTGTGTAAATTCCTCATAAGTAGAACAGGAGCTAGTCAGACGTGTGAGAGGGACTAGTGTACAATGAGCTCAGTGCTACCAAACACACTGATACAGTGACACGCACCGCCAGTGTACCACAGGAACACACACACACACAGAGAGATGGAATATGACACTGTAAATATTTCCCTCTGTGTTGCGCTCCACTTCCCCACTACAGTGGAAACCCCCCTACTCAGTGGTTGAGTTCCCCCAGAATCCCCTGGCTGTGCCATTAGAAAAGTGAAAGCAGATCTGTCTCGCTCTACTATCTTCACCAAGGCAGTGAATGGATGACAGTAAAATCACTTATTTTTTCAAATCAAATCAAATGTTATTTGTCACATAAGCCTTGCTCCTATTCCCTCCCTCTGCATGGGTATAACAGAGGACAGGTTGTCATCATGGGAGAAAAAATAACCCACCCCCAATAACACACAAACACTTAGCGTTTCACAATCGCCCACCCACATTCTCCAACTCAGTCATGACGTTATGGCTGCTATGTGTAGGTGAACAGAAGGTCTTACTGTGTGTGTGTGTGTGTGTGTGTGTGTGTGTGTGTGTGTGTGTGTGTGTGTGTGTGTGTGTGTGTGTGTGTGTGTGTGTGTGTGTGTGTGTGTGTGTGTGTGTGTGAGAGAGAGAGAGAGAGTGTGACTCAGCTCAGGAAAGAAAACCCCACTCTCACACACACACTGTGTAGCGCCACACAAATCAAGACCTCCACCTTCCTCCTCTTGTCCCCAGTCAGTGCACGGTCATTATGGAAAAACCCCAACAACCCATAGCCAAACTGTAATTAACAGCCTGGGATACATACTGTATGAAACTTTTACCGCTCACTTACTATGTATCAAGAGGCAGGATGTGTCCTTGGATTACCTACAATAACAAAAATAGGCAACATTATACTTAAATCATTAGGGTTTCAAACCTATTTAATGTGAGTTTCACTTCCTTGATTTACCAATTTAACATTTGAGTCTATAGTATTTAGGCTTTCACTAGAAATGATCTGGAAAAACACACATTGTACTTCTCCATAAGTGGTAAAAATAAGGCATTTCAAGTTGACCAATTTATATAAAATATTCAGAAACATTTACTGTACATATGTATACAGTACTAACAACATATTTCTTAAAAGCTCAGGAAATGTTCTGTAGATAGCCACGTGCTTCTACACCTGCATTGCTTGCTGTTTGGGGTTTTAGGCTGGGTTTCTGTACAGCACTTTGAGATATCAGCTGATGTACGAAGGGCTATATAAATAAATTTGATTTTGATTTGATTTGATTCCATTATAATATAACCTTATTCAAAAGTGAATCATTATAGTACATTTGGAACAAGAGCACAACCAGAAAATGAGAAAGAACTGTATAACAAAATGTATTTGACAGAGACTGAAACTTAACATAAAATGAATTTGAGTCACCTTTGGCATTCAATGAACAGAACTGCATAGATTACAGCACAGCCTGATATACTGACTTCTGGCTGAAATAGTCAAGAACAGCTCTCGTAACTTAAAAGATGCATCTCAACACCAACTGCTTCATGATCAATTAGACCTGACTGCATCTTAAAAGCTCAGGAAATGTTCTGTAGATAGCCAAATGTCATAATCACATAACCATGGCAGTGAGGATGACCACTGCTCTGGACTGATATGTGGTATGGGCTTTTTTCCCACTGTAGCAGCAGCAGAGGCATTACCCAAGTGGGTGCTACATGTTAGTTGTGGAGGACTACGAAGTCCAGGCTAAAGAGAGCCTGAGCTAAGAATGACATCAGGGCCAGTAAAACAACTCCAATCACCTGGCATCACAGGCTACAGAGAGGCCGAGGATAGCATCAAGCCAACTGCATCACCATCATCTGGCATCACCATCATCATCTACCTCAGTTCAGGAGCCCAAGATCGCTGATCTACTGAGGGAGTCCTGCTGTATGACTACAACAATGTTGTCCTGCCCTTTGTTTTGTTGTGTTCACCCCTTGACTTTCTCCACATTTTGTTGTGTTACAAAGTGGGATTCAAATTGATTTAATTGTCATTTTTTGGTCAACGATCTACACAAAATACTCTAATATCAAAGTAGAGAATTTTAAATAAAATCTATGGAAAATAAAACATCAATATATTGTGATTAGATAAGTATTCAACCCCCTGAGTCAATACTTGTTAGAATCACCAGTGTAAGTCTCTAAGAGCTTTGCAAACCTGGATTTTACAATATTTGCCCATTATTCCTGAAAATAAATGTCAAGCTCTGTCAAGTTGGTTGTTGATCATTGCTAGACAGCCATTTTCAAGTCTTGCCATATATTTTTTAAGCTGATTTAAGTCAAAACGGAAACTAGGCCACTCAGGAACATTCAATGTCATCTTTGTAAGTAAGTGTATATTTGGCCTTGCATTTTAGGCTATTGTCCTGCTGAAAGGTGGATTGTATCGCAGTGTCTGTTGGAAAGCAGAGTGAAGACTGTTTCCCTCTAGGATTTGTCCTGTGCTTAGTTCTATTCCTTTTCATCCTACAAAATCTCACTTGTCCTTGCCGATGACAACCATACCAATAGCATGATGCAGACACCACCATGCTTGAAAATACAAAGAGTGTTACTCAGTGATGTGCGTGCGTTGGATTTGCCCCAAACATAATGCTTTGTATTCAGGACAAAAAGTTAATTTCTTTGCCACATTTCTTGCTGTGTTAGTTTGATATTTTTATTCTGTACAGGCTTCCTTCATTTCACTCTGTCATTTTAGGTTTGTATTGTGGAGTAACTACAATGTTGTTCATCCATCCTCAGTTTTCTACTATCACAGTCATTTAACTCTCCAACTGGTTTAAAAATCACCATTGGTCCAATGGTAAAATCCCTGAGTGGTTAGCTTCCTCTCCGTCAAACGAATTAGGAAGCTCGCCTGTATTTTTGTAGTCACTGGGTACATTGATAAACCATCCAAAGTGTAATGAATAACTTCACCATGCTCAAAGGAATATTCAATGTCTGCTTTTTTTTTACCACTTCTTTGCGAGGCATTGGAAAACCTCCCTCGCCTTTGTCATTGAATCTGTGCTTGAAATTCACTGCTCGAGTGAGGGACCTTACAGATAATTGTGTATGTGGGGTACAGAGTGCATGCAACTTATGTTATTTGTAAACATGTCTAAAAACATAATTCCACTTTGACGTGTGTCAATCAGTGACACAAAATCAAAATGTTATCCATTTTCCAGAAAAAGTGAAGGGGTGTGAATACTTTCTGAAGGCAATGTTTGTGTAACCCAAGTATGCCTAGTAGGTGTTACGAGATGTCGCCAAGCCAATAGATGGCGTTGCTGTTATGTGTACCCGAGTGTGATACTATATAGTACTAGCGAGCCAAGTTAGAGATGACTTACTATGCACTGAATGGAGCTGTATGCATGCTACCGAGTGATGCTTAAGTAAAGGCTTTCTAATCAACATTACCTTGGTCTTGTACACAACAAATAGCACACAAAACATGGTGTCAGAAGTCAGAACCAAATAGGTATATCCTTGATGAATCAAAATGACACACGGATAAATGCACAGTAGGACGGGAGGTGCCAACCAGCTAACCAGCTACAAAAAAATGATAATAACAACAACAATGGCTAACCCAGTAATTCCAGTACCAGAGCCTATGGACATGAAGGGTGATACATACAACAACTTGACATTTTTTTCGAGCACAATGAGAAAACTATGAGATAGCTACCGGTCTGGACAAAAAGCAAGCAAAAGTCCGCATAGCAACTCTGCTAACCGTAATGAGAAAGGAATGTCATCTCTTACAGCGGCATCTTCATATGCCAGAAGCAGAGAGAACTGACCCGGTAAAGGCTCCACAGAAACACTTTGAACCCTCCAGGAACGTGATCTATGAGAGGTACATGTTTAATGCTTGTCAACAAAGTCAATGTGAAACAACAGAGCAGTACACTGCAAATCTGAGAAAGCTAGCAGATGTGAATTTGGCATATTACGAGAGGAACTAGCCCGTGACAGGCTTGTCATAGGCACTAAAGATATAGCTGCGCATGCTCAGAGAACCGAACCTCACACTGAACAAAGCTATTGACTTGTGTCAATCACAAGCACAAAGGCAAAACAGGAAAATTGATGGAGGTGAACCAGAGATTGTACATTATACCTCCCGTGAGCGACGTTCAGAATCAAAATGCCAAACATATGGTCATAAACAGACAGAGTTTACAGGGGATAATAAGAAACAGAATGCCAAACGACGTACCCTGTCAAGACTGTGGTTCAGTACATGTCAAAGCCAAATGCCCAGCATACGGTGTCACCTGTAAATCACTTTGCTAGAGTTTGTAAACGTAACCAAGACTAAGGAGATGATTGTGGACTACAGGAAAAGGAGGACCGAGTACGCCCCCATTCTCAGCGATGGGGCTGTAGTGGAACAGGTTGAGAGCTTCAAGTTCCTTGGTGTCCACATCACCAACAAACTAGAATGGTCCAAACACATTAAGACAGTGGTGAAGAGGGCACAACAAAGCCTATTCCGCCTCAGGAAATTAAAAAGATTTGGCATGGGTCCTCAGATCCTCAAAAGGTTCTACAGCTGCAACATCGAGAGCATCCTGACTGGTTGCATCACTGCCTGGTACAGCAATTGCTCAGCCTCCGACCGCAAGGCATTACAGAGGGTAGTGAGTACGGCCCAGTACATCACTGGGGCTAAGCTGCCTGCCATCCAGGACCTCTACATCAGGCGGTGTCAGAGGAAGGTCCTAAAAATTGTCAAAGACCCCAGCCATAGACTGTTCTCTCTACTACCGCATGGCAAGCAGTACTAGAGTGCCAAGTCTAGGACAAAAAGGCTTCTCAACAATTTTTACCCCCAAGCCATAAGACTCCTGAACAGGTAATCAAATGGCTACCCGGACTATTTGGATTGTGTGCCACCCCAACCACTCTTTTACGGTGCTGCTACTCTCTGTTTATCATATATGCACAGTCACTTTTACTATACATTCATGTACATTGTGTCCCGCCACCCACCACCCGCCAACCTCTCTTTACGCTACTGCTACTCTCTGTTAAACATATATGCATAGTCACTTTAACCATGTTACATGTACATACTACCTCAATCTAACCGGTGTCTGTATGTAGCCTTGCTACTTTTATAGCCTCGCTACTGTATATAGCCTCGCTACTGTATATAGCCTTGCTACTGTTCTTCACTGTCTTTTTACTGTTGTTTTTATTTCTTTACTTACCTATTGTTCACCTAATACATTTTATGCACTATTGGTTAGGGCCTGTAAGTAAGCATTTCACTGTAAGGTCTACTACACCTGTTGTATTCGGCGCACGTGACAAATAAACTTTGATTTGATATAGACGGCTAGGAATGCCATTTGGAATCAAGCCAGCAGCTGAAGAATACCGGCGAAGACAGTGTGAACCACTACAGGGACTAAAAAGAGTGAGTGTGATCGCAGAAGAAATTCTACTCTATGGATGTGGTGACAGACACGAAAAGGCAATGGCAGATGGCTCTCTCCTGCAGAGAGCAAGAGATGTCAATCTGAAGCTGAACAAAAATAAACTCTGGTTAAAGCTGCCGAGTGTGACATACTTGGGTCATCTTCTCACCACAGAGGGCCGTCACCCTGACCCAGAGAAAATAATAGCCATTCAGAACATGGATACACCGACTGATGTCAAGTCACTACAGAGGCTATTGGAGTTTGTGCAATATCTAGCATTATTCATGCACCGCCTATCTGGATGTGTGTGAGCCACTCAGAAGACTGACTGATAATGACATTGATTGGACATGGCTACCACAGCATGACGCAGCAGTTGAGACTATCAAACAGTTAGTCACACAACACCCAGTGCTCAAATACTACGACCTGAATGAAGAAGTCACACTGCAGTGTGATGCCAGTTTGGGCGCAGCCCTTCTACAGAAAGGACAACCTGTTGCATTTACCTCCAGAACATTGACTCAGACAGAACAAATATATGCACAGATTGAGAAAGAATGTCTCTCCATTGTTTTTGCTTGTGACAAGTTTGACCAGTACCTACACGGCAGAGAGATAATCAATACACAGCAACCACAAACCGCTTGAGACGATATTCATGAAATCTCTACTCACAGCACCCAAGCGACTGCAGAGAATGTTGCTAAGGCTACAAATATACCAACTCCATGGGCAATACAAACAAGGAAAATAACTACATGTAGCTGACTTCCTGTCCAGAACAGCTCAATCAACCACAGAGCACAGAGAAATGCAAAACATCAGCGACGGTCTACGCTATGGGTCTATCCACAACTGACCTGGAACAGGTGGATCAAACCAGTGATGTCAACATCTCAACTAAGACAATGGAGTCAATCAAAGCACACTGTTCCCAGGACCCACTATTTCAGGCTCTGTACACACAAATCAACAATGGCTGGCTTGGAACCAAACAGGCTGTGAGTCACGCACTGAAAGATTTATGGACGTACAAAGAGGAGCTCACCACAGAAAATGGACTGATATTTAAAGGAAACAGGGTCTTCATCCCTGACAAGTTACATACTGATTTTCTACACAAAATACACTGTACACTTTATCAGCAAATGTACCACCTGCAACTCCATCCAGAAGGGAGAACAAAAGGAGACACTCATCCCCCACCAAATCCCTCCCATGGTCCAAGTTCGCGATGGACTTACTCACAGTCAACAAAAACAACAACCTCATCATGGTCGATTATTTCTTGGACTACTGCGAGCTCGACGAAGTGAATGACTCCACATCAGACACCATCATTGAATGCTGCAAAAAGCAGTTCAGCAGACATGGCATTGCTCACACTGTTGTTTCTGATAATGCCCCCCCCCCTTCTCCAGAATGGACTTTCAAAAATATGCTGATTAGTGAGACTTTAAACATGCGACATCATCACCGCCAAAGCAATGGCAGAGCGGAATCAGCGGTGAAAATTGCCAAAACGCTTCTAAGAAAAGGCTGCGATGGATGGTGAAGACCCATGGAAAGCAGTGTTGGCATGGCGGAATACTCCAACAGGGGGACTTAACAGTTCTCCGGTACAGCGACTCATGTCCAGACGCACAATCCTACCCATCATGAAAAACCTGCTCGAACTCCAAGCGGTACAAAATGTAATTCAAAGAAAACAAGCAAAAAGGGCTGACAGCAAAACAATGACACACATGCCACCGACATTCCAAACATCATCCAAGAACACACAGTAAGGGTTCTTCTCCACCCCAACAACTCAGCCAGCAATTGGACGCTGGGCATATGCACTGATCATCTCAGTGACCGGTCAAATTAAGTTCTGGCGATTGGTAAAAAATACAGAAGAAACAGAAAAGACATCCCCCCCGAAAGACCAACAAACAAACACGGAATGAGGGTGACTGGGGTCCATGGAACGAACCTGCCATCCAAGCAGGTGGTGAACAACAGACTGCTGATATGGAAGCAGCCCCACTGCCTGAAAATATAACTCCACAACCAGAACCAGGAAAAATATCAGGCAGCCCGTGAGATACTCCAGAGACTATGTTGTTTAATCTTTTGCTGTAAGAGGGAATCTTACAGAGGGTAGTCTGCTTATTGACTTTAAAGTTGATGCTTATTGAAGGTACTTGAATAAGAACACAGTTGTGTTTTTTGTTAACAGTGTAATGTTTTCACTGGCAAGTGTCTAACCCTGTCTAACCCTGTTTATGAGTCGGGGAGCAGTAATCTTCATTTGTTGTGTAAAGGAAGATGTTACGAGATGTCGCCAAACCAATAGATGGCGTTGCTATTATGTGTATCTGAGTGTGATACTAGTGCTAGCGAGCCAAGTTAGAGATGACTTATTATACACTGAATGGAGCTGTATGCATGCTCCCAAGTGATGCTTAAGTAAAGATTTTCTAATCAACATTACCTTGGTCTTGTATAGAACAAATAGCACACAAAATGTTAATGAACAATTTATTCAAAGCTGCAATATGTAACTTTTTGTGTGACTTGAAAACACTTTTGGTGTGACTTTTTGTGTGACTTGAGAGTCTGGGTTCGCGCCCAGGCTCTGTCGTAACCGGCAGCGACCGGGAAGTCCATGGGGTGACGCACAATTGGCATAGCATCGTCCGGGTTAGGGAGGGATTGGCCGGTAGGGATATCCTTGTCTCATCGCGCACCAGCGACAACTGTGGCGGGCCGGGCGCAATGCGCACTAACCAAGAATGCCAGGTGCACGTGTTTCCTCCGACAAATTGGTGCGGCTGGCTTCCGGGTTGGATGCGTGCTGTGTTAAGAAGCAGTGCGGCTTGGTTGGGTTGTGTATCGGAGGACGCATGACTTTCAACCTTCGTCTCTCCCGAGCCCGTACGGGAGTTGTAGCGATGAGACAAGATAGTAGCTACTAACAATTGGATACCACGAAATTGGGGGGTCATTTTTTTTTAAATAACTCGTTTTGGCAATTCGGTAAAAACATATACTTTGCGCATGACACAAGTACTTTTTCCAACAATTGTTTACAAACAGATTATTTCACTGTAGCACAATTCCAGTGGGTCAGAAGTTTACATACAGTAAGTTGACTGTGCCTTTAAACAGCTTAGAAAATTCCAGAAAATGATGTCATGGCTTTAGAAGCTTCTGATAGGCTAATTGACATCATTTGAGTCAATTGGAGGTGTTCCTGTGGGTGTATTTTCAAGGCCTACCTTCAAACTCAGTGCCTCTTTGCTTGACATCATAGGAAATCAAAAGAAATCAGCCAAGACCTAAAAAAAAAATTGGAGACCTCCACAAGTCTGGTTCATCCTTGGGAGCAATTTACAAATGCCTGAAGGTACCACGTTCATCTGTACAAACAATAGTACGCAAGTATAAACACCATGGGACCAAGCAGCCATCATACAGCTCAGGAAGGAGACGAGTTCTGTCTCCTAGAGATGAACGTACTTTGGTGCGAAAAGTGCAAATCAATCCCAGAACAACAGCAAAGGACCATGTGAAGATTCTGGAGGAAACAGGCACAAAAGTATATCCACAGTGAAATGAGTCCTATATCGACATAACCTGAAAGGCCACTCAGCAAGGAAGAAGCCACTGCTCCAAAACCTCCATAAAAAAGCCAGACTACAGTTTGCAACTGTACATGGCGACAAAGATTGTACTTTTTGGAGAAATGTCCTCTGGTCTGATGAAACAGAAATAGAACCGTTTGGCCATAATGACCATTGTTATGTTTAGAGGAAAAAGGGGGAGGCTTGCAAGCCGAACACCACCATCCCAACCGTGAAGCACAGTGGTGGCAGCATCATGTTGTGGGGGTGCTTTGCTGCAGCAGGGACTGGTGCACTTCACAAAATAGATGGCATCATGAGGCAGGACAATTATGTGGATATATTGAAGCAACATTTGGGCACATCAGTCAGGAAGTTAAAGCTTGCTCGCAAATGGGTCTTCCAAATGGACAATGACCCCAAGCATACTTCCAAAGTTGTGGCAAATGGCTTAAGGACAACAAAGTCAAGGTATTGGAGTGGCCATTGCAAAGCCCTGACCTCAATCCTATAGAACATTTGTTGACAGAACTGAAAAAGTGTGTGCGAGCAAGGAGGACTACAAACCTGACTCAGTTACATCAGCTCTGTCAGGAGGAATGGGCCAAAATTCACCCAACTTATTGTGGGAAGCTTGTGGAAGGCTACCCGAAACGTTTGACCCAAGTTAAACAATTTAAAGGCAATGCTACCAAATACTAATTGAGTGTATGTCAACGTCTGACCCACTGGGAATGTGATGAAGGAAAAAAAAGCTGAAATCATTCTCTCTACTATTATTCTGATGTACACTTCTGGTGTAGTGGTGATCCTAACTGACCTAAAACAGGGAATTTGTACTAGGATTAAATGTCAGGAATTGTGAAAAACTGAGTTTAAATGTATTTGGCTAAGGTGTATGTAAACTTCCGACTTCCCGTTCAGAGGTTTCTTTTCTGCATCATTTACTTTCGGTTTTGTACACCGTCTTCAATAAACTGAAAATACAATATTTTAAGTTATTGAAAATATATTTCACAGCTGTTTCGATGGTACAATTAATCTCTGTTTTGTCACAAACTGAAAGTAGGGGAACTATTTGAATTTTAGCAAGCAGGAAATGGCAGAGCGATATAAATATTTTTCAAACTTTTTTGAGTAATCCTCTGATTTTAAATGCATTGTCCACACATGTGGTTGTATTGTGTTTTAAATTCTCAAACAAATCTACAGTGCATTCGGAAAGTATACATACCCCTTGACTTTTTCCACATTTTGAAAATTTGAGTAACTTTGAAAGTTTCTTCAAGTGCAGTCGCATAAATCATCAAGCGCTATGATGAAACTGGCTCTCATGAGGACCATCACAGGAAAGGGAGACCCAGAGTTAGCTCTGCTGCAGAGGATACGTTCATTAGAGTTACCAGTCTCAGAAATTGAAGCCCAAATAAATGCTTCACAGAGTTCAAGTAACAGACACATCTCAACATCAACTGTTCAGAGGAGACAGTGTGAATCAGGCCTTCATGGTCGAATTGCTGCAAAGAAACCACTACTAAACCACACCAATAAGAAGAGACTTGCTTGGGCCAAGAAACACAAGCAATGGACATTAGACCGGTGGAAATCTGTCCTTTGGTCTGATGAGTCCAAATTGGAGAATTTTGATTCCAACCACCGTGTCTTTGTGAGATGCAGAGTAGGTGAACAGATGATCTCTGCATGTGTGACTCCCACCGTGAAGCATGGAGGAGCTGGAGACACTGTCTGTGATTTATTTAGAATTCAAGACACACTTAACCAGCATGGCTACCACAGCATTCTGCAGAGATACGCCATCCCATCTGGTTTGCATTTAGTGGGACTATCATTTGTTTTTTATCAGAACAATGGCTCAAAACACACCTCCAGGCTGTGTAAGGGCTATTTGACCAAGGAGAGTGATGGAGTGCTGCATCAGATGACCTGGCATCCACAATAACCTGATCTCAACCCAATTGAGATGGTTTGGGATGAGTTGGACCGCAGAGGGACGGAAAAGCAGCCAACAAGTACTCAGCATATGTGGGAACTCCAAGACTGTTAGAAAAGCATTCCTCATGAAGGTGGTTGAGAGAATGTCAAGAGTGTGCAAAGCTGTCATCAAGGCAAAGGGTGGCTACTTTGAAGAATCTCAAATATAAAATATTTTGTTTAAAACTTTGCGTTACTACATGATTCCATGTCTGTTATTTCATAGTTTTGATGTCTTCACTATTATTCTACAATGTAGGAAAAGGTAAAAATAAATAAAAACCCTTTGAACACATCTAGCAGCTCTGGTTCCTGCCCGGCTGAGAGTTCAGGAGTGTTCTTCTCCAGCCAATCAGAGGAGCGGATCTGTTGCCTCAGGGCACCAATCAGGGAGTCCAGACTGCTTGTGGGGTGGGACATCTAGCAGTCTAGCAAGACAAAGTCTTCATTGGCTAATGGGATGGCATCAGGGTCGGGGTTATCCTTCTCCCCTGGCTCTTCTGATGATGAGCTGTTCTTGGGCAAGGGTGTTGACTTGACAGCCACAGCTTTGTGTGAGCCTGTTGTGTCCCTCTTTGATGTCATCTTTGTCCCTTCCTTCTCGGTGGCCTCGTTGGTTGTGCCTATGTCAGGGGTGGATGTGGCCTTATCTGTCTCCTCCAGGGCCTTCCTGATCCTCTGCATGCCTACAACAACCACACATAACACAATGAAGATATGGCAAGTAAAGGAAAACAGGACAGAGAAAGGGAGTAGAAAGAGAGGAGGAAAAAAAGGCTAAATCTGTTTCCTGTTTCTATCGTCATGAGAGGAGAAAAACAGATGAAGTGATTGATGAAGGTACCGAGCGTCAGGTATTGATGTCGGTCGGTGAAGACGATGCAGAACCAGCCAGGAGTGTAGCAGTGGAAGGCTTGGCCACAGCTCAGTGCCACCTTGTATTTCAGTAAACACCTCCACAGAGACAGCTCCTCCACAAACGATGGTTCACGCTGGTACTGAGAGACAGGGGGAGGAAGGAGAGAGAGATGTTGTTGTTGCAGTTGCTGTTAATGTTATTATCATTACCACTACTACTAGGCCTACTATTATTATTGCTTTATTACTGTTAGTCCGACCATTGTTGTTACATGTGTACTTTGACAATGTAAGTAAATTGAACTTGCCATGTCAATAAAGTCTATTAAATTGAGAGAGAGCGAGAAAGAAAGAGAGAGAGGAGCAACCATGTCAGGAAGAACCAAGACAGCGTCACCTCACTATCCAGTCTTCTAACCCCAACCCTGTGTCAGTGTCCTTACCTTCCTGAGGTCAGCCCAGATGTAGAAGCCAGCAGGCTGGTGGAGGTAGTGGACTCCTAGGCTCTGTAGCTCCTCAGTCATGTATCTGTGAGCAGCCTGCATTCTCAGCCTGTTATATGGAAGAAATATCCCATCGATCCAATCTACAATAGAAAACAGGTATGTTAAACACCCTAATCAGGGTGATATAGTATGTCCTCTCATCACATCGAGTGTGTGTGTGTCCGTTCACCTGTCCTGGAGCAGCCTTGCCACCTGATGCTGTATTGGATCAGGGACACCGTGCAACATCCACAGCTTATCCAGAGCTTCGACCAAGTCCCTGTTGTCAGAGTACACAGTTCCCACACACACCCTGCCATCGCAAAGTCCTGCACAAGGACAACACAAATGAGACAGGCATGAATCTAAGCGGGGGGCCAGATAGTCCCCACAACAACATGTATGTACAAACACATTCAGACACGTATGCTCATGCACTCACACACAGTGTATTTGGAAAGTATTCAGACCCCTTGACTTTTTCCACATTTTATTAAGTTATAGTCTCATTCTAAAATACATAAAAGTAATTATGTTTCTCATTAATCTACACACAATACCTCATTTTTTGTATATGTATTAAACATAAAAACATAAATACCTTATTTACATACAGTGGGGAAAAAAAGTATTTAGTCAGCTACCAATTGTGCAAGTTCTTCCACTTAAAAAGATGAGAGAGGCCTGTAATTTTCATCATAGGTACACTTCAACTATGACAGACAAAATGAGAGAAAAACATCCAGAAAATCACATTGTAGGATTTTTAATGAATTTATTTGCAAATTACGGTGGAAAATAAGTATTTGGTCACCTACAAACAAGCAAGATTTCTGGCTCTCACAGACCTGTAACTTCTTATTTAAGAGGCTCCTCTGTCCTCCACTTGTTACCTGTATTAATGGCACCTGTTTGAACTTGTTATCAGTATAAAAGACACCTGTCCACAACCTCAAACAGTCACTCCACTATGGCCAAGACCAAAGAGCAGTCAAAGGACACCAGAAACAAAATTGTAGACCTGCACCAGGCTGGGAAGACTGAATCTGCAATAGGTAAGCAGCTTGGTTTGAAGAAATCAACTGTGGGAGCAATTATTAGGAAATGGAAGACATACAAGACCACTGATAATCTCCCTCGATCTGGGGCTCCACGCAAGATCTCACCCTGTGGGGTCAAAATGATCACAAGAACGGTGAGCAAAAATCCCAGAACCACACGGGGGGACCTAGTGAATGACCTGCAGAGAGCTGGGACCAAAGTAACAAAGCCTACCATCAGTAACACACTATGCCGCCAGGGACTCAAATCCTGCAGTGCCAGACGTGTCCCCCTGCTTAAGCCAGTACATGTCCAGGCCCGTCTGAAGTTTGCTAGAGAGCATTTGGATGATCCAGAAGAAGATTGGGAGAATGTCATATGATGAAATCAAAATATAACTTTTTGGTAAAAACTCAACTCGTCGTGTTTGGAGGACAAAGAATGCTGAGTTGCATCCAAAGAACACCATACCTACTGTGAAGCATGGGGGTTGAAACATCATGCTTTGGGGCTGTTCTTCTGCAAAGGGACCAGGACGACTGATCCGTGTAAAGGAAAGAATGAATGGGACCATGTATCGTGAGATTTTGAGTGAAAACCAGCAAGGGCATTGAAGATGAAATGTGGCTGGGTCTTTCAGCATGACAATGATCCCAAACACACCGCCCGGGCAACGAAGGAGTGGCTTCGTAAGAAGCATTTCAAGGTCCTGGAGTGGCCTAGCCAGTCTCGAGATCTCAACTCCATAGAAAATCTTGGGAGGGAGTTGAAAGTCCGTGTTGCCCAGCAACAGCCCCAAAACATCACTGCTCTAGAAGAGATCTGCATGGAGGAATGGGCCAAAATACCAGCAGCAGTGTAACGGTTCTCTTGAGGTGAAGTAGAGGCGGACCAAAACGCAGCGTGGTGGTTATTCATGTTTTTTTAATGAAGACACTATACATGAATAAACTAACGAAAACAATAAACGTGAGAACTCAAAACAGCCCTATCTGGTGAAAACACAAAGACAGGAACAATCACGCACAAAACCCAACACAAAACAGGCTACCTAAATATGGTTCCCAATCAGAGACAATGACTAACACCTGCCTCTGATTGAGAACCATATCAGGCAAACATAGAAATAGACAAACCAGACACACAACATAGAATGCCCACCCAGCTCACGTCCTGACCAACACTAAAACAAGGAAAACACATACGAACGATGGTAAGAACGTGACAGAACCCCCCCCCCCTCCCCCCCCAAGGTGCGGACTCCGAACGCACAACCTAAACCTATAGTGGAGCGTCTGGGTGGGCATCTGTCCGCGGTGGCGGCTCTGGCGCTGGACGTGGACCCCACTCCATAATTGTCTTAGTCCACCTCCTTAGCGTCCCTTGAGTGGCGACCCTCGCCCCACTGGACTGAGGGGCAGCTCCGGACTGAGGTAGCTCAGGACTGAGGGGTAGCTCGGGACTGAGGGGTAGCTCGGGACTGAGGGGAAGCTCGGGACTGAGGGGAAGCTCGGGACTGAGGGGAAGCTCAGCACTGAGAGGAAGCTCAGCACTGAGAGCTCAGGCAGGTAGCAGGCTCTGGCAGATCCTAGAGAGAGACCGGGCAGGCACCGTGTTATGCTGTGGTGCGCACGGTGTCTCCAGTGCGGGTGCATAGCCCGGTGCGGTACATTCCAGCTCCGCGTATCGGCCCGGGCTAGCGTGAGCATCGAGCCAAGTGCCATGAAGCCGGCTCTACGCATCTGGTCTCCAGTGCGTCTCCTTGGGCCGGCTTACATGGCACCAGCCTTGCACTCGGTGTCTCCGGTTCGCCTGCATAGCCCAGTGCGGGCTATTCCACCTCGCCGCACTGGCAGGGCGACCGAGAGCATTCAACCAGGTAAGTTTGGGCAGGCTAATAGAATGTGGAAAAAGTCAAGGGTTCTGAATACTTTCCGAATGCACTGTATGCATGTGCAGGCAAACACACACACACTCACTTTAGACTCAAACCTTGCTGATCCCCCACATCACATGTGTTCTCTGTCAGTCCAGCAAGCTGCAAGCACAACATTGTTAATGTACATTCAATAAGAAGGGTTTGTGTGTGTGTGTGTCATACCTCTCCATGCTAAAGGACACTGTGGAAGGTGGCTGTCTCTTCATACACCGTCAGCATGTACACCTCATCTACAATGGTGTGACACTCATGCCTGAGACAGGGGGAAGGAAAGGAGAGAACAGGGAGGAAAAGCGAAATAATGTATTATTAATTTGTATTGCACTGTTTTACGATGTTTATTGTTCTTTATTACAAAGGCAATGCAAGCAGGCATTTTAAACACTATCGGTAGACAGCCTGAGGGAGCAGTGTGTAACAGAACAGGGCTGGTTTATGGCTACTGCAACTCAGTGCATGGGTAGTAGGTCTGTAGAGGGTGTTAATGCTGAGAGCGCCACTAAAACTAGAACAGATGGTTTTGGGAGAGTCCTCAGCCCTTAGTTGTACATTACAGTAAAACTACAGTCATGATACTTGGCGTTTTATGTGCTGAGGGAAAACATATTGTACAATATGGAAATGTGGTGTGAGGAAAAAAAATGACCTCTTGACAAACTCCAGGAAGCCAGTCCTGACGGGAGTGGACCTCAGCCAGGGGATTATGGGAGTTCACCAGGATCATGACTCTGACATTCACTCCCTGGCAGGAACACAACAAGGGACAGTTGTACCGATGATGATTCTAGTGCCTCAATCTTAATTTATGAATTGATAACTATTTCGGTTGGGTCGGGGGGTAGGGGGGTTACCTCGCTAGTGGCCTTCCCATAGCTTTCTCCAGTGTTTCCACAGCGAGGTGGAAAGGCCGACTGCCAAAAGGTTAAAAACACACACAATAAGCACACAATAAATACAACCGAGGGTGGTACAGTCTCAGCCTCCAGTATTTATGCTGCAGTAGTTTATGTGTCGGGGGGCTGGGGTCAGTTTGTTATATCTGGAGTACTTCTCCTGTCCTATTCGGTGTCCTGTGTGAATCTAAGTGTGCGTTCTCTAATTCTCTCCTTCTCTCTTTCTTTCTCTCTCTCGGAGGACCTGAGCCCTAGGACCATGCCCCAGGACTACCTGACATGATGACTCCTTGCTGTCCCCAGTCCACCTGGCCATGCTGCTGTTCCAGTTTCAACTGACCTGAGCCCTAGGACCATGCCCCAGGACTACCTGACATGATGACTCCTTGCTGTCCCCAGTCTACCTGGCCATGCTGCTGCTCCAGTTTCAACTTCCACCTGACTGTGCTGCTGCTCTAGTTTTAACTGTTCTGCCTTATTATTATTCGACCATGCTGGTCATTTATGAACATTGAACATCTTGACCATGTTCTGTTATAATCTCCACCCGGCACAGCCAGAAGAGGACTGGCCACCCCACATAGCCTGGTTCCTCTCTAGGTTTCTTCCTAGGTATTGGCCTTTCTAGGGAGTTTTTCCTAGCCACCGTGCTTCTACACCTGCATTGCTTGCTGTTTGGGGTTTTAGGCTGGGTTTCTGTACAGCACTTTGAGATATCAGCTGATGTACGAAGGGCTATATAAATAAATTTGATTTGATTTGATTTGATTTACAGTGCATTCAGACCCCTTGACCGTTTCCACATTTTGTTACCTTATTCTAAAATTAATTTAATTGTCACCCTCCCCGATCAATCCACGAACAGTACCCCACAATGAAAAAGCAAAAACAGGTTTTTAGATATTTTTGAAAATGTATACAAATTAAACTGAAATATCACATTTACATAAGTATTCATGCCCTTTACTCAGTACTTTGCTGAAGCACCTTTGGCAGTGATTACAGTCTCGAGTCATCTTGGGTATGAGGCTACAAGCTTGGCAGGCCTGTATTTGGGGAGTTTTTCCCCATTCTTCTCTGCAGATCCTCTCAAGCTCTGTCAGGTTGGATGGGGAGCGTCGCTGCACAGCTATTTTCAGGTCTCTCCAGAGATGTTCAAATCGTGTCTTAGTCCAGAATCTGGCTGGGCAACTCAAGGACATTCAGAGACTTGTCCCAAAGCCACTCCTGCATTGTCTTGGCTGTGTGCTTAAGGTAGTTCCTCTATTGGAAGGTGACCCTTTGCCCGATGTCTGAGGTCCTGAGCGGTCTGGAGCAGATTTTCATCAAGGATCTCTCTGTATCTCTCTGCTCCTCTCATCTTTACCTCGATTCTGACAAATCTCCTAGTCCCTGCCCCTGAAAAACATCTCCACAGCATGATGCTGCCACCACCATGCTTCGCCGTAGGGATGGTGCCAGGTTTCCTCCAGTTGTGACACTTGACATTTAGGCCAAAGAGTTCCATCTTGGTTTAATCAGACCAAAGAATCTTGTTTCTCATGGTCTGAGAGTCTTTAGGTGCCTTTTGGCAAACTCCAAGCAGGCTGTCATGTGCCTTTTACTGAGGAATGGCTTTCATCTGGCCACTCTAAAATAAAGGCCTGATTGGTGGAGTGCTGCAGAGATGGTTGTCCTTCTGGATGGGTCTCCCATCTCCACAGAGGAACTCTGGAGCTCTGTCAGAGTGACCACCTCCCTGACCAAGGCCCTTCTCCCCCGATTGCTCAGTTTGGCCGGGCGGCCAGCTCTAGGAAAAGTCTTGGTGGTTCCAAACTTCTTCCATTTAAGAACAATGGAGGCCACTGTGTTCTTGGGGACCTTCAATGCTGCAGAACTGTTTTAGTGCCCTTCCCCAGATCTGTGCCTCAACACAATCCTGTCTCGGAGCTCTACGGACAATTCTTTCGAACTCATGGATCGGTTTTTGCTCTGACATGCACTGTCAACTGTGGGACCTTATATTGACAGGTGTGCCTTTCAAAATCATGTCCAATCAATTGAATTTACCACAGGTGGACTCAAATCAAGTTGTAGAAATATCTCAATGATGATCAATGGAAACAAGACGCACGTAAGCTCAATTTCGAGTCTCATAGCAGAGGGTCCGAATAATTTTGTAAATCAGGAATTTCTGTTTTA
The DNA here is from genome assembly GCF_002021735.2 of Oncorhynchus kisutch. Taxonomy (NCBI): domain Eukaryota; kingdom Metazoa; phylum Chordata; class Actinopteri; order Salmoniformes; family Salmonidae; genus Oncorhynchus; species Oncorhynchus kisutch. The sequence goes on from NC_034177.2 coordinate 38,450,433, forward strand.
TTTTTTTTATACATTTGCAAAAATGTCTAAAAATCTGTTTTTGCTTTGTCATTACAGGGCATTGTGTATAGATTGATGAGGAAAAACATTTATTTAATACATTTTAGAATAAGGCTGTAACGTAACAAAATGTGGAGAAAGCCTTCCCGAATGCACTGTATATGGTATACCATATATTGTTAGGAATTAAGGCCTACCTCACAGTCGAGGTGAACATAGAAGAGCCGAACACCACTTTAGGGATGCACATCCTCAGTGACCACTGTAGAATGGCGTTGAAATAACGATTGCATTTAAAACACACACACTGAGTCTGAGTACACCTCTCTAACAAACTCAAAATCCATTAATTAAATACAGTACCATGTATTTCAAAGTATGATAAGGCATGGGTGACATTTAAAGGTTCAGTTACAGTACATAATGCAAACCATAGGTGAAACAACTGGACATACTACTTGAGTGTACTTTAAGTGAGTTGAACTAACCTTGCAGGTCACAAAGCACTGCGGCTATGGATGAGAAGAGGGAGCCACAGCCATTCATCACCACAACCTGAACCCACACACACACACACACACACACACAAATAAGACACTAGCTTTATGAGTAAAAACATTCTTCATAATTTAAAAGGTTGAGTAAGTACAAATTTTCTCCACAAATGTACCGAAACATCTACTATATGTAAATAGTTGACGATCAGCGAATGCCAAAATGTAGTTATTTTGTTAGATACTTCCCCCTATTAGCTGAAATCATATTTTTTTCAAAGCCATTTTAGCTGTCGCTCTAGCAGTTCGGTCTCAACAGATTCACAAATCATGTTTTGAAGTTTTTTTAACTGGTACTGGGCTACCTCTAGCCTAGTGGTTAGAGCGTTGAACTAGTAACCGAAAGGTTGCAAGATGGAATCCTTGAGCTAACATCTGTCATTCTGCCCCTGAACAAGGCAGTTAACCCACTGTTCCTAGGCCGTCAAAATGGACTTTTTGGCATAAGGTTAGCAGTGTGCTTAATGTTAGGGTTAGGTTTAAAATGACATAAGAGACATTTTAGAAATAGGCAGGCTATACAACTTTGTAGCTGTGGTAACTAGTGACGACCTTTCTCCCTGGTGCACTCGTTCGTTCGTGAGCTGGCTGCTCGTTCTAAATAGTATCAGCTAATCTGTTCAAAACAGTGGCAACGTGCAGCAGTTGTCATTCGGTTTTTGACATGCAAAAGCGAAATAGGTGTATTTATGCTGTTGTTCAAATGCACAGATCACTTTATATATCGTCTCAAAGAAACTACTGGTAGTTCAAAAACTTGGCATCATATTTCTTTCATGCTGCTTTGTTGACAACTCCCAACCACCTTGCACCCGGGTATTCTGCCAATCAGCAGCCACCACTGTCTTTAACTATTCATACCCATAGATTAATAGCCTACAATCCTTGATGAATACATTCCATTTTCTGTGGGCCTAAGCACTTTTACTGTCATTAATGTGGTAAATGAAAGTCATTAATTGAGTCGAGTCCACTGGTATCACAAGCCTAAATGAGTCACTATACTTATAATACAGTAATAATATAATGAAGTAGTCTAGAAATCACAGCACTCCTTAAAGGCCAGGATTATACACTAGACTAGAGCCATTATACAGTACAAGGGCTAAGGAGAGGCAGTTTACTCACCTGGGTCAGGGAAACCACAGTAGTGAGACAAGAACCTGGACACCTCTTCTCTCAGACTACAGATCGGATATCGTCGTCGTCATCATCATCTCCCCCACCACTATTACCATCACCATCATCCTAATCGCTGCTCTAATAAACATCTTCCTTCTGTGTAATAAACCTGTTTTCAAATTGTAGTTTAAATGTCTCTAATGAATACATGTACCATAACCATCCTTTTCAAATAACACATGACATATGGAGTCATATACAAGGAGATTTCTTACAAGTGGTGGCCTTTCCAGTCATGATACAACAGCAAGGCTGGGTCGATATGTTGCATGTCAGGCTGGGTCATCTGTGGCAGTGAGGGACACAAAAGGGATTCATTTTCTGGACAGAGAGAGAACGGTTACATTCAATAGGAGTGTCATGCACAGGGCCACAGATTAAATATAGCTATGGTAAGTACAGAACCACCTCTCTAATGGACATCCCACTTGCTGGTCAACACCATAGAATAAATGGTTAATTCTGATTGACAAAGTCAGTGATAAGCAGTGGTGTAAAGTACTTAACTAAAAATACCTATGTACTACTTCAGTATTTTTTTCGGGTATCTGTACTTTAATGTTCATATTTTGGATAACTTTTACTTTACCACATTACTAAAAAGAACATAATGTACTTTTTACTCCATAAATTTTCCCTGACACACAAAAGTACTAGTTCCATTTTGAATGCTTAGCAGTACAGGAAGATGGTCCAATTCACGCACTTCTCAAGAGAACCCCCCTGGCATCTCTACTGCCTCTGATCTAACAGACTCACTAAACACAAACGCTTCATTTGTAAATGATGTCTGGGTGTTGGAGTATGCCTCTAGGTATCCGTAAGTAAATACAATAAACAATAAAATGGTAGGATCAGCATGAACAAAGATGGGTCCAGAGGTGAAACGTCCCTTGAGCTCCATGAATGCCCTGTTAGCCTCGGGGGTCCAGCAAAAATGGGTCTGAGACTTGCGGGTTAGGACCGTGAGAGGTGCTGCCACAGCACCAAAGTTGCGTATGAAAACACCTGTAAAAATTGGCAAACCCGAGGAACCACTGGACCTGCTTGAGTGAGGTGAGACGGGGCCAGTCGGCGGCCTCCTCAATCTTTACGGGGTCCATTTGGATGTCTGTGGTAGAGATAATGTGACCCAGGAAGGAAACTTGGGATACATGGAACTCAAACATCTCTATCTTGATATATAGTTGGCTCTGCAGCAGGCGTCTCAGGACTTGGCGGACATGCAGTATGTGTTCTGGAAGGGTTTTGGAGAAGATCAGGATGTCGTCGAGGTAAACAAAAACAAACCGATTCAATATGTCCCTAAGAGTGTCATTGGTCAATGCTTGAAAGACTGACAGTGAGTTCGATAATCCGAAGAGCATAACTAAATACTCATAGTGACCCCTAGGGGTGTTAACCTCTCTGGTACAAGTGCGTCCCACCTCGACAATAGCCAGTGAAATTGCAGGGCGCAAAATCACATAAGTAAAATTCCTCAAACATACAAGTATTATACACCATTTTAAAGATAAACTTCTTGTAAATCCAAGAATTATGTTTCGGAAATGCATTGTCTCAAACAAACATCTGGTGAAAGTGCAGAGAGCCACATCAAATGACAGAAATACTCATCATAAACATTGATCTAAGATACAAGTGTTTAACATACATTTAAAGATAAACTTCTACTTAATGCAACCACTGTGTCAGATTTCAAAAAGGCTTTACGGCGAAAGCACACGATTATGTTAGATCTGCGCCTAGCCACAAAAACCATACAGCCATTTTTCAGCCAAGGAGAGGGCTCACAAAATCATAAATAGCATTAAAATTAATCACTTACCTTTGATGATCTTCATCTGGTTGCCCTCCCAGGTCTCCAGACAATAAATGTTTGTTTTGTTCGATAATGTCCCTCTTTATGTCCAAAAACCTCAGTTTGTTGGTGCGTTTAGTTCAGAAATCCAAAAGGCACAATGCGCACTCTCAACATCAAGACGAAAAGTTTTAAAAAGTACAATAAAAGTTAGTAGAAACATGTCAAACGATGTTTAAAATCAATCTTCAGGTTGTTTTTGTCATAAATAATAAATAATATTTCAACCGGACAAAAGCTTCTTCAATAGAAAAGGAGAAACAAGAAATGCGCGCTCCCGATCCTGCTCAGGACTCATGGCTGGAAATTTCCATTGGCCTCTCATTGAAAGTGTTGTATCTCCCTCATTTTTCAGAGTAAAAGCCTGAAACAATGCCTAACGACTGGCCACATGTAGAGGAAGCCATAGATATTGTGAACTGGGTCCTAAGTCTTTGTATGTTGGATAGGCTTTCAATGGAAAAACAGCCTTTCAAAATAATAGTACTTCCTGCTTGGATTTCCCTCAGGTTTTCGCCTGCCATATCAGTTCTGTTATACTCACAGACATTGTTTTAACAGTTTTGGAAACTAGAGTGTTTTCTATCCAAATCTACCAATTATATACATATCCTAGCTTCTGGGCCTAGGTAGCAGGCAGTTTAATTTGGGCACACTTTTCATCCAAAATTATGAATGCTGCCCCCAACCCTAATGAAGTTAAAGGCATTTTTCCACTCATCTCCCTCTCTGACTCTCACTCAGCGTTGCGGAGGTCCCGTTTGGTGAAGAATTTGGCCCCTTGGGCCAACTCCAAGGCGGCGGACATCAGGGGTAGGGTTAACGATTATTGATCATAATCCGGTTCAGCCGTCTGTAATCGACACAAGGACACAGGCCTCCATCCTTCTTACCCAAAAAGAAGAAACCGGCACCAGCTGGGGATGTAGAGGGGCGAATGAAACCTGCCTCCAGCGACTCCGGGATGTAATTGTCCATGCTGCTTCAGGGGTCGAGAGGGAGTACAGACAGCCCCGGGAGGTGTGGAGCCGGTTAGGAGTTATATGGCACAGTCATGTGGACAATGGGAGGGAAGGGTGGGGGCTTGCCTCTTACTAAAGGCCTCCCGGAGGTTGAAGTATTCGGGAGGGAGAGTGGAGAAGTCTTGGTCTTCAATGGATGCAGGAGGATACGGCAAGGCTCTTGGTGGGGGTCTTAAGACATTTAGTCTGGCAGTCCTTACCCCAGTCTAGTAGGTGTCCCGTGGACCAGGAGAATAGTGTGTTATGTAGCGCTAGCCAGGTGTACCCTAGGATAAGGGGGTTCTCGGGAGCAATGATCAAAAGAAAACCAAGAGTCTCTGAGTGGTTCAGCCCAACCTGAAGTAGAATGGACTTGGTCTGAAATTCCACCTGACCGGAACAGTCCATAAAGGGCTTGAATCGGCAGAGGAATGGGACACTTCACGCAGGGGATTTGTCATTCTCTGGCGAAGTTGTGATCAATGAAATTATCTGCGGCCCAGGAGTCTACAAATGCTTGAATCTGGTGATGATGGTTGTCCCAGTGGAGGGTTGTGGGTAGTGACAGATGGTGACTGGGTAGCCGGAAGGTAACTGCACAGCTCTTCAGGGTCTCCCCTAGTCCTGGCGAGCCCTCGCGTCAGCTCTGGGCATGTAGCACGGAGATGGCCGAGACCTCTGTAGTAGAGGCAGCAGCCTTCACGCATGTGCATGTCACGCACCTGTGGGCTGACGTGTGCTTCCCAGCTGCATGGGCTCCTCAATGCTGGGTTCGGGGGGCTTGGGGTGCTCAGGAAACCGGGATACCGTTCTCTGAGGCGGTTGTCGATCCTGATTGCCAGCGTTATCAGGGACTCGAGGTCCTCTCCCAGTTCCCGAGAGGCCAGTTCATCCTTGATGGAGGAAGACAAACCCTGGTGGAAAGTGGTGACCAGGGCCTCCGTATCCCACCCACTCTCGGCAGCGAGGGTGCGGAACACAATGGCGAAGTCAGCCACAGGTCTGGCCCCTTGGTGGATGTTGAACAGTCGGCTGGCCGCTTCTCGTCTGTCGACTGGGTGGTCGAAGACCTGTTGCAGCTCGGCAATGAAGGCTAATATGGAGTAGCTGTTCCCACACCACCGTTTCCCACGCCAGGGCTTTGCCCGGGAGTAGAGAGATGATGTAGGCAATCATGGACCGATCGGTGGGGAACAAGGAGGACTGTAGCTCGAACACCAGAGAACACTGAGTGAGGAACCCATTGCATCCTCCCAGGTGGCTGTCATACTGCTCAGGGGCTGGGATCTTGGGTTCCCGGTGCAGGTTCCCTGGAGGAACTACGGCGACGCGACGCCTCTAGCACTGGGCAATGAAACTTGGAACAACTTGGAGAGTTGTTCTTGCTGCCGCCCCAGCAGTGCCCCTTGGTGGGTTACAACTTTCTTGATCTGGGTGATATCTGCTGGTTCCATGTTGTGGCAGAAGCTTGCTGTGACATGGTAAGGTTGGACAGAGAAGAGACCATAAGAGGAATCATATACTTTATCATATTACTTTACTGAGAAACGGTAGCCACAGGATCACAGTATACTTGAAAAAACAATAAACACTAAGTTTCAAACTCACTCAGGAAACTAACGTATAGGGTAAACAATAAAAGCTTCAGCAAAAGACAACATAAAACACAGCTCTTTTAACAGGAAAATCACAATGAGTAAATTGGACACACCCGATTTTCGTTAATGTCTCTAGGACAGTCTCTGCTGCCCTATGGTGACAGGTGGAACCATGACACCTTTCTCACCTGTTTGTGAAGCAGATCATAGCACAGCTTGTTCTCACTGGTGCCCATATTGTTTATGCCCTGGAGACGAGAGACACAAAAATCTATCAATCTCTCAACTAATCGATCAATTGTTTTGTCTAGCACTATTTACAGATACATTTTACACAAAGTGGAATGACAAGTGGTATGAGACCAAACACAGCTCTGAAACAACTCCGCTCAATATGGGGAGCAGCAGCAGTGTTGGAGACTCACATTGGGGTTGTCAGTATCGTGGTATTTGTCAGCGTGGTACTGGGTGTAGCCCTCCTGCAGAATGCCCTGATGCTGTCTGATGGAGTTGCCACGGCAAAACAGGTACACACTGTGGCCAGAGGTCTTTGCAACACACAGTGTGGCCAGCATGCTCTCAAGTTTAGAAGGGCCAGGGGCTGGGATGGATGGTGGTGGGGCATTGTAAAGTCCATGGAGAATAAGGGCACCTCCTCCCATCTGCCCACTGCACTGAGGCTAGGAAACACTGTCACCACCGATAAATCTACGATAATCGAGAATTTCAATAAGCATTTTTCTATGGCTGTCCATGCTTTCCACCTGGCTACCCCACCACGGTCAACAGCTATGCACCCCCCACAGCAACTTGCCCAAGCCTCCCCATTTCTCCTTCACCCAAATCCAGATAGCTGATGTTCTGAAAGAGCTGCAAAATGTTGACCCCAACAAATCAGCTAGGCTAGACAATCTGGACCCTCTCTTTCTAAAATTATCCGCCGCAATTGTTGCAACCCCTATTACCTCTCTTTCGTAGATCCCCAAAGATTTGGAAAGCTGCCGCGGTCATCCCCCTCTTCAAAGAGGGAGACACTCTAGACCCAAACTGTTACAGACCTATAGCTATACTACCCTGCCTTTAAAAAGTTTTTGAAAGCCAAGTTAACAAACAGATCACCGACCATTTCGAATCTCACCGTACCTACTCCGCTATGCAATCTGGTTTCCGAGCTGGTCATGGGTGCACCTCAGCCACGCTCAAGGTCCTAAACGATATCATAACCGCCATTGATAAAAGACAATACTGTGCAGCCGTCTTCATCGACCTGGCCAAGGCTTTCAACTCTGTCAATCATCGCATTCTTATCGTCAGACTCAACAGCCTTGGTTTCTCAAATGACTGCCTTGCCTGGTTCACCAACTACTTCTCAGACAGAGTTCAGTGTGTCAAATCGGAGGGCCTGTTGTCTGGACCTCTGGCAGTCTCTATGGGTGTGCCACAGGGTTCAATTCTTGGGCCGACTCTTTTCTCTGTATACATCAATGATGTCGCTCTTGCTGCTGGTGATTCTTTGATCCACCTCTACGCATACGACACCATTCTGTATACTTCTGGCCCTTATTTGGACACTGTGTTAACTAACCTCCAGACGAGCTTCAATGTCATACAACACTCCTTCCGTGGACTCCACCTGCTCTTAAATGCAAGTAAAACTAAATGCATGCTCTTCAACCGATCGCAGCCCACCCGTCCAGCATCACTACTCTGGACGGTTCTGAATTAGAATATGTGGACAACTACAAATACCTAGGTGTCTGGTTAGACTGTAAACTCTCCTTCCATACTCACATTAAGCATCTCCAATCCAAAATTAAATCTAGAATCTGCTTCCTATTTCGCAACAAAGCATCCTTCACTCATGCTACCAAACATACCCTCGTAAAACTGACTATCCTACCGATCCTTGACTTCGGCGATGTCATTTACGAAATAGCCTCCGACACTCTACTCAGCAAATTGGATGCAGTTTATCACAGTGCCATCCGTTTTGTCACCAAAGCCCCATATACTACCCACCACTGCAACCTGTATGCTCTCGTTGGCTGGCCCTCGCTTCATATTTGTCGCCAAACCCACTGGCTCCAGGTCATCTATAAGTCTTTCCATGGTAACGCCCCGCCTTATCTCAGCTCACTGGTCACCATAGCAGCACCCACCCGTAGCATGCGCTCCAGCAGGTATATTTCACAGGTCATCCCCAAACCCAACTCCTCATTTGGCCACCTTTCCTTCCAGTTCTCTGCTGCCAATGACTGGAATGAATTGCAAAGATTACTGAAGCTGGAGTCTTATACCTCCCTCACTAACTTTAAGAATCAGCTGTCAAGAGCAGCTTACCAATCATTGCACCTATACACAGCCCATCTGTAAATAGCCCACCCAACTACCTTATCCCCATATTATTCATTTTTTGCCCCTTTGCACCCCAGTATCTTTACTTGCACATTCATCTTCTGCACATCTATCACTCCAGTGTTTATTTGCTAAATTGTCATTACTTCGCCACTATGGCCTATTTATTGCCTTTACCGCCCTAATCTTACTACATTTGTACACAATGTAAATAGACTTTTCTATTGTGTTATTGACTGTTTGTTTATCCCATGCGTAACTCTGTGTTGTTTGTGTTGCACTGCTTTGCTTTATCTTGGCCAGGTTGCAGTTGTAAATGAGAACTTGTTCTCAGCTGGCCAACCTGGTTAAATAAAGGTGAAAAATAAATGTGGTTGTGCTGCAGTTGTGGCTGGAGTGCCAAATGGGATTGATGAAGTAGCAGGGGCATTAAGTAGAGCGCTGTGTCCAGAAGTGGCAGAGGATACAGTTGAGTCAGTAGTGACAGGAAGAGCAAACAGTGGGCCAGTAGGGGGCAGTCTGTGTGACAGTGACCAGGGCCCCATTTAACTTGCTAAACATAAGGAGCTCATGCTGTCTCTCTTTCTCTGCCCTTCTTTCCTCCTGCTGTTCCCGCCTATCCTTGGCCTGCGCCTCCCTCTCCAGCCATGCCTCCTCCATGGAGAGGAGCCTCTGCCAGCTCAGGAACCGGACTACAGCTTCGTCCAGGGGCCCCCAGACGCCACCTCCCCCACCAGCCCCTCTCCCTGCACGCCGGAATCTTCCTCTGCCTCACAGGGGCTGCAGGTCGGAAGCACTCTGGTTCACGCTGGTTCCGTGTCCCAGCCACCAGGACCAGCCTTGATTGCCCATGTGCCTGAAGACCCAGTGCGATTCACTGACACTTGAGGAAGGAAAGAGAGAAAGAGGAGAGGGAAGAAGACATCACAAACACGTATTTTGCTTATTGAATTCATACTTACTGATTTTCAAAGCCATTGTGCTCCAGCTCCAGATATAATGACTGCATGACTTTTAAGCCCGAGACCTACCCATGTCCACGACTTTCAGGACCCTACCCTACCCTGGCACAATTGCTTCTGCAAAATTTAAGGCCCTGCCCGAAACCAGTATTAACTTCCTCCATTAACTTCTCCTCTCGGCCTGTCACTCGCTCCCTGCAAGCAGTGTAATCTGCATGTATTCTGCTTATGGCGGCTCTGAGAATCCATAGCAACGACTCAGCTTGGATTGCTCTGCTCAATGATGAGACAGTTTGCTGTGAAATATTTTGTCACTCTAAACTGACAAAACTCAGGGAACATTCTTATTTTCCATGAAATAACCTTTCCTGTTTTATATTTGACAAGGTTGAAGTATGTTATGATCTTAGTCAGATATGACTGCGCAGCAGAGCACGAGCAAATGGCTTAGCTTGTAAATGCTACTGATAGATTTAGTGATACCCGAGCCCTGCACGTACCCTAGTTATGGATGAAGAAAACAGGCCCTACCCGGCCCGAACCAAATGTATAATGTCTGGGCCAAGTTTATTGTAGTTTTGTGTTTTTATATTAGTTTTTATTTCTATTAGTTTTTCAATGTTTATTTTGAATTCAGTTTAGTTTCAGTTTGCTGGTTTCTAATTAGTTTTATACAAATATTTATATTTCATTTTTATATTAATTAGTTCAGTTTCCAGTTTCAGTTTTAGTGATAGGGACAGAAAGCATGCATGGGGGGGCTAGGAGCCATAGTGGTTAGAGCATTGCACTAGTAACCGGAAGGTTGCAAGTTCAAATCCCCGAGCTGACATGGTACAAATCTGTCGTTCTGTTAACCCACTGTTCCTAGGCCATCATTGAAAATAAGAATTTGTTCTTAACTGACTTGCCTAGTTAAATAAAGATAAAATAAATCTCCAATGCTACATTGGAGTAATTTTACATCCCTTTTGATTAGCTGGGTGTGAAACACTATATAGAAATGTAGCCCGATTGCCATACGGTTTTGGAAACCTTGAACACTCAACTTAATTATTATCCAAAAAATAACTTTACAAACATAAAAGATACAGTTACAGGGCTGCCAACTTTTGATGAAAGCTTGGAGTGAGATTTGCAATGTGAATGTCATTGCCTCCTATTACAACCCCCTAGACGGGGGAAAATCTTACTGTTTAAAAGCTAATTACCTGCATTTCTATGAATTTTGACATGGCTTAGGCCTATGACAAAAAAAAAACACAAAAAAAACACACAGGTCAGGTGTATTAAACGAACACTCAAAATTGAATGAATTTGTTACTTTGTAATTATTGGGGGATGAAATTTAAAGTACGATAATATTATTTATTTATTTGTACATCTTTTTTTGGGGTGGTTTGACAGACAGTAATTAAATGAGATAGGGAGACATGCAAATGCTAAGAAACAGTGGAAGTCTGAAAGCAGGGATTGATCCCTGTTCTCAGGTGGAAAGTTGTATGTGAAATGTGCCAGGGAGTGTCACCACTACACCAAGTTGTGCAAGTTCTCCCACTTAAAAAGATGAGAGAGGCCTGTAATTTTCATCATAGGTATACTTCAACTATGACAGACAAAATGAGAAAAAGAATCCAGTAAATCACATTGTAGGATTTTTAATGAATTTATTTGCAAATGATGGTGGAAAATAAGTATTTGGTCAATAACAAAAGTTTATCTCAATACTTTGTTATATACCCTTTGTTGGCAATGACAGAGGTCAAATGTTTTTTGTAAGTCTTCACAAGGTTTTCACACACTGTTGCTGGTATTTTGTCCCATTCCTCCATGCAGATCTCCTCTAGAGCAGTGATGTTTTGGGGCTGTTGCTGGGCAACACGGACTTTCAACTCCCTCCAAAGATTTTCTATGGGGTTGAGATCTAGAGACTGGCTAGGCCACTCCAGGACCTTGATTATTGCATGGTTTGCTTTTTCCGTAAAGTTCTTTTGAAATCTGACACAGTGGTTGCATTAGGGAGAAGTATATCTCTAATTCCATGTATAACGCTTGTATTTTCATCAACATTTATGATGAGTGTGAATTGATGTGGCTCTCTGCACAATCACGGCATGTTTTAGAACTACTGAACGTAACGTGCCAATGTAAAATGAGATTTGTTTATATAAATATGCACTTTAGTGAACAAAACATACATGTATTGTGTAACATGAAGTCAAATCAAATCAAATGTATTTATATAGCCCTTCGTACATCAGCTGATATCTCAAAGTGCTGTACAGAAACCCAGCCTAAAACCCCAAACAGCAAGCAATGCAGGTGTAGAAGCACGGTGGCTAGGAAAAACTCCCTAGAAAGGCCAATACCTATGAAGAAACCTAGAGAGGAACCAGGCTATGTGGGGTGGCCAGTCCTCTTCTGGCTGTGCCGGGTGGAGATTATAACAGAACATGGCCAAGATGTTCAAATGTTCATAAATGACCAGCATGGTCGAATAATAATAAGGCAGAACAGTTGAAACTGGAGCAGCAGCACAGTCAGGTGGAAGTTGAAACTGGAGCAGCAGCATGGCCAGGTGGACTGGGGACAGCAAGGAGTCATCATGTCAGGTAGTCCTGGGGCATGGTCCTAGGGCTCAGGTCAGTTGAAACTGGAACAGCAGCATGGCCAGGTGGACTGGGGACAGCAAGGAGTCATCATGTCAGGTAGTCCTGGGGCATGGTCCTAGGGCTCAGGTCCTCCGAGTGAGAGAAAGAAAGAGAGAAGGAGAGAATTAGAGAACGCACACTTAGATTCACACAGGACACCGAATAGGACAGGAGAAGTACTCCAGATATAACAAACTGACCCCAGCCCCCGACACATAAACTACTGCAGCATAAATACTGGAGGCTGAGACAGGAGGGGTCAGGAGACACTGTGGCCCCATCCGAGGACACCCCCGGACAGGGCCAAACAGGAAGGATATAACCCCACCCACTTTGCCAAAGCACAGCCCCCACACCACTAGAGGGATATCTTCAACCACCAACTTACCATCCTGAGACAAGGCTGAGTATAGCCCACAAAGATCTCCGCCACAGCACAACCCAAGGGGGGGGCGCCAACCCAGACAGGATGACCACAACAGTGAATCAACCCACTCAGGTGACGCACCCCCTCCAGGGACGGCATGAGAGAGCCCCAGCAAGCCAGTGACTCAGCCCCTGTAATAGGGTTAGAGGCAGAGAATCCCGGTGGAAAGAGGGGAACAGGCCAGGCAGAGACAGCAAGGGCGGTTCGTTGCTCCAGAGCCTTTCCGTTCACCTTCCCACTCCTGGGCCAGACTACACTCAATCATATGACCCACTGAAGAGATGAGTCTTCAGTAAAGACTTAAAGGTTGAGACCGAGTTTGCGTCTCTGACATGGGTAGGCAGACCGTTCCATAAAAATGGAGCTCTATAGGAGAAAGCCCTGCCTCCAGCTGTTTGCTTAGAAATTCTAGGGACAATTAGGAGGCCTGCGTCTTGTGACCGTAGCGTACGTGTAGGTATGTACGGCAGGACCAAATCAGAGAGATAGGTAGGAGCAAGCCCATGTAATGCTTTGTAGGTTAGCAGTAAAACCTTGAAATCAGCCCTTGCTTTGACAGGAAGCCAGTGTAGAGAGGCTAGCACTGGAGTAATATGATCAAATTTTTTGGTTCTAGTCAGGATTCTAGCAGCCGTATTTAGCACTAACTGAAGTTTATTTAGTGCTTTATCCGGGTAGCCGGAAAATAGAGCATTGCAGTAGTCTAACCTAGAAGTGACAAAAGCATGGATAAATTTTTCAGCATCATTTTTGGACAGAAAGTTTCTGATTTTTGCAATGTTACGTAGATGGAAAAAAGCTGTCCTCGAAATGGTCTTGATATGTTCTTCAAAAGAGACATCAGGGTCCAGAGTAACGCCGAGGTCCTTCACAGTTTTATTTGAGACGACTGTACAACCATTAAGATTAATTGTCAGATTCAACAGAAGATCTCTTTGTTTCTTGGGACCTAGAACAAGCATCTCTGTTTTGTCCGAGTTTAATAGTAGAAAGTTTGCAGCCATCCACTTCCTTATGTCTGAAACACATGCTTCTAGCGAGGGCAATTTTGGGGCTTCACCATGTTTCATTGAAATGTACAGCTGTGTGTCATCCGCATAGCAGTGAAAGTTTACATTATGTTTTCGAATAACATCCCCAAGAGGTAAAATATATAGTGAAAACAATAGTGGTCCTAAAACGGAACCTTGAGGAACACCGAAATTTACAGTTGATTTGTCAGAGGACAAACCATTCACAGAGACAAACTGATATCTTTCCGACAGATAAGATCTAAACCAGGCCAGAACATGTCCGTGTAGACCAATTTGGGTTTCCAATCTCTCCAAAAGAATGTGGTGATCGATGGTATCAAAAGCAGCACTAAGGTCTAGGAGCACGAGGACAGATGCAGAGCCTCGGTCCGATGCCATTAAAATGTCATTTACCACCTTCACAAGTGCCGTCTCAGTGCTATGATGGGGTCTAAAACCAGACTGAAGCATTTCGTATACATTGTTTGTCTTCAGGAAGGCAGTGAGTTGCTGCGCAACAGCCTTCTCTAAAATTTTTGAGAGGAATGGAAGATTCGATATAGGCCGATAGTTTTTTATATTTTCTGGGTCAAGGTTTGGCTTTTTCAAGAGAGGCTTTATTACTGCCACTTTTAGTGAGTTTGGTACACATCCGGTGGATAGAGAGCCGTTTATTATGTTCAACATAGGAGGGCCAAGCACAGGAAGCAGCTCTTTCAGTAGTTTAGTTGGAATAGGGTCCAGTATGCAGCTTGAAGGTTTAGAGGCCATGATTATTTTCATCATTGTGTCAAGAGATATAGTACTAAAACACTTGAGCGTCTCTCTTGATCCTAGGTCCTGGAAGAGTTGTGCAGACTCAGGACAACTGAGGTTTGGAGGAATACGCAGGTTTAAAGAGGAGTCCGTAATTTGCTTTCTAATAATCATAATCTTTTCCTCAAAGAAGTTCATGAATTTATCACTGCTAAAGTGAAAGTCATCCTCTCTTGGGGAATGCTGCTTTTTAGTTAGCTTTGCGACAGTATTAAAAAGGAATTTCGGATTGTTCTTATTTTCCTCAATTAAGTTAGAAAAATAGGATGATCGAGCAGCAGTAAGGGCTCTACGGTACTGCACGGTACCGTCCTTCCAAGCTAGTCGGAAGACTTCCAGTTTGGTGTGGCGCCATTTCCGTTCCAATTTTCTGGAAGCTTGCTTCAGAGCTCGGGTATTTTCTGTGTACCAGGGAGCTAGTTTCTTATGAGACATTTTTTTAGTTTTTAGGGGTGCAACTGCATCTAGGGTATTGCGCAAGGTTAAATTGAGATCCTCAGTTAGGTGGTTAACTGATTTTTGTCCTCTGGCGTCCTTGGGTAGGCAGAGGGAGTCTGGAAGGGCATCAAGGAATCTTTGTGTTGTCTGTGAATTTATAGCACGACTTTTGATGTTCCTTGGTTGGGGTCTAAGCAGATTATTTGTTGCAATTGCAAACGTAATAAAATGGTGGTCCGATAGTCCAGGATTATGAGGAAAAACATTAAGATCCACCACATTTATTCCATGGGACAAAACTAGGTCCAGCGTATGACTGTGACAGTGAGTGGGTCCAGAGACATGTTGGACAAAACCCACTGAGTCGATGATGGCTCCGAAAGCCTTTTGGAGTGGGTCTGTGGACTTTTCCATGTGAATATTAAAGTCACCAAAGATTAGAATATTATCTGCTATGACTACAAGGTCCGATAGGAATTCAGGGAACTCAGTGAGAAACGCTGTATATGGCCCAGGAGGCCTGTAAACAGTAGCTATAAAAAGTGATTGAGTAGGCTGCATAGATTTCATGACTAGAAGCTCAAAAGACAAAAATGTCTTTTTTTTTTTGTAAATTGAAATTTGCTATCGTAAATGTTAGCAACACCTCCACCTTTGCGGGATGCACGGGGGATATGGTCACTAGTGTAGCCAGGAGGTGAGGCCTCATTTAAAACAGTAAATTCATCAGGCTTAAGCCATGTTTCAGTCAGGCCAATCACATCAAGATTATGATCAGTGATTAGTTCATTGACTATAATTGCCTTTGAAGTAAGGGATCTAACATTAAGTAGCCCTATTTTGAGATGTGAGGTATCATGATCTCTTTCAGTAATGACAGGAATGGAGGTGGTCTTTATCCTAGTGAGATTGCTAAGGCGAACACTGCCATGTTTAGTTTTGCCCAACCTAGGTCGAGGCACAGACACGGTCTCAATGGTGATAGCTGAGCTGACTACACTGACTGTGCTAATGGCAGACTCCACTATGCTGGCAGGCTGGCTAACAGCCTGCTGCCTGGCCTGCACCCTATTTCATTGTGGAGCTAGAGGAGTTAGAGCCCTGTCTATGTTGGTAGATAAGATGAGAGCACCCCTCCAGCTAGGATGGAGTCCGTCACTCCTCAGCAGGTCAGGCTTGGTCCTGTTTGTGGGTGAGTCCCAGAAAGAGGGCCAATTATCTACAAATTCTAACTTTTGGGAGGGGCAGAAAACAGTTTTCAACCAGCGATTGAGTTGTGAGACTCTGCTGTAGAGCTCATCACTCCCCCTAACTGGGAGGGGGCCAGAGACAATTACTCGATGCCGACACATCTTTCTAGCTGATATGCACGCAGAAGCTATGTTGCGCTTGGTGATTTCTGACTGTTTCATCCTAACATCGTTGGTGCCGACGTGGATAACAATATCTCTATACTCTCTACACTCGCCAGTTTTAGCTTTAGCCAGCACCATCTTCAGATTAGCCTTAACGTCGGTAGCCCTGCCCCCGGGTAAACAGTGTATGATCGCTGGATGATTCGCTTTAAGTCTAATACTGCGGGTAATGGAGTCGCCAATGACTAGAGTTTTCAATTTGTCAGAGCTAATGGTGGGAAGCTTCGGCGTCTCAGACCCCGTAACGGGAGGAGTATGAGTCCTATGAGTGTCATCTGATGAAGATCATCAAAGGTTAGTGAATAATTTTATCTCTATTTGTGCTTTTTGTGACTCCTCTCTTTGGCTGGAAAAATGGCTGTGTTTTTCTGTGAGTTGGTGGTGACCTAACATAATCGTTTGTGGTGCTTTCGCTGTAAACATAATCGTTTGTGGTGCTTTCGCATTTTTGAAATCAGACACTGTGGCTGGATTAACGATAATTTTATCTTTAAAATGGTATAAAATACTTGTATACTTGAGGAATTTTAATTTAGATTTTTGTCGTTTTGAATTTGGCGCCGTGCACTTTCACTGGCTGTTGGCGAGGTGGGACGCTATCGTCCCACATATCCCAGAGAGGTTAAACAGCGCTACTCTGTTTACTTACGTGATAATGCCCGAGATACCGGTGTTTGGAGGATATATTGGAACCACGTTTTTAGGCCGAGACAAAGTCGATGGCCAGCAAACCGTACCAATATATCCTCCAAACACCGGCTTTGAGGGCATTACCACTTTTAACAGGTTACCAACATCTTCAAATAATGATTGACATATTTTTATGTAAAAAGTTATACAAGATATAGTCCCAAAACCAATAATGGGTTATATTAGTTTGTTTGCCAGAGACGCAACCCAGTAACGTTAGTTCAGTATTGTTTTGTTCTGTATCCAGTCGTTCGTTCTAAATGTTCCATTGCCATACTGGCTAGCAGCATTCTTATCCTTTGCTTGCTAGCTAGCAAACTACTGCTAACTTAGTCACGTCAAACAATGCAGAAATAATAACAGTAGCTGCATTTGTTTAAGCTTTTTTCTAGTGATGTTTATTTGGATACATAACAATGAACTAATGAGGCGGTATTTCGCCTGGCATAGAAAATGTGCCCTCTCGTTAGGACACTGTTGTCCAGAGGAGCTAGCCAACAACACAGCTAATACAATAACTTCAAACTGAAGCTGGAAAGACTGCAAACTAGCTGCACTTCGTTTCGTTTGACCTTTTTTCAATTGGTATTTCTTTGTATATATCCATAAAAAGTATGCCAACTGATTCATGATTTAGACTGGCTGAGAAACGCTGCCTGCCTCTCTCTCTCGTCCCGACTCCTACACGTTCATTACACCGAGGTAAAAACAGTTTCAGGTTGGATATTCACCTGTAGTTTTCCTAACGTTCACCAACAGCAGATAGGGTCTGTCAACATAGTGACAAATCAAAATGTTCAAATTTCAATAGCTCTTTAACCATTACTCCTAAAACTTTCAAAACTGGTTACAGCTAACCCAATTGCATAGACAGACATTGCACACTTTTTTTGTCAATTTAAATCTTGCACTATTTTAAATGATGTATTTACATTTCTTTTTTCAATAGCTCATTGGTCATACGACCTATGACTTCAAACAAGGTTCAGAATGTCCACTGACTGCCCTTCTATATTGCACACCCTTTAGTTTGTCCATTTTCATCTCACATGATTTTACATTAATTTCTCTACATTTAACATGTCAATACCTCCTTGGTCATGTGACCTACTGACCTCAAAAAAGGTTCAGAATACCTATACACTCTGTTTGTCTACTTTCATCTCATGCTATTAGACTTAAATATGTAAGCTTGCATGGACTTCATTTTATATGGGTGTTATAAAACATTATTTTGGGATGTTCCAGCCTCGCAATAACTATCTGTCACATGTACACTGAAAAGATCCGCAAATGGCTGTATGTGGTATGGATCAAGGACATGAGAGATGTTCGAACAGAGGTGCTTAAAGGAAGACGACAGGTAGGCCTAATGAAAAACAATGTTTCATATGCTCATTTTAATCACAGTAATAGGCTGTGATTTGTCAGTCAGCGTGAGCTTGATGATGTGAAAGAATCCTTTTCATAGCATCACTTTCATATACTGTACATTAAGACAGTTTACATAACCTGATAATGACTTGATATTTGAGTGCATTCACAACAAGCCACCTGCAGACAACTTACAAAATGCAATAGTGCATTTGAGGGTTCGTTTTTCTGATGAAAATAGTTATTTGATGCATGGCCTACTATTTCTAACTGGAAAAATAAATTCCTACGTCTTTTGTGAGTGATTTCCTTTTTCCAAAATTGATTTAGGTACATTTTTGTGAAGAGGTATGAGGATTGTGATATGGGTCATTTAATAGTAAAATCATTTAAGGGATCAATACGTTTCTATATTGCTTCCCCAGTTTCTGCATGAACCATCAGGCCAAGTGTTTTTTGTTGACCCTGCTGGACAGAAAGAGAAGGAGGAATCGGAACACGCTGCATTCAAATTCAGGTCTTAGTCTATTGCACTGGATCTAATACATATTAGCATTTTACATGACATACTGTGAAAAACTCTCTTGGCTGCTGGCTCTGTCACTTTCAGACATGCGCAGAGCAGACTGAAAGGGGAAGGGTAGCTCTTGACTTGAACCACAGGGGTACTCTGTAAAGAGAGAGTAATCCAAAAGGCACAGACACACCCCTTGACTTTTATGTATTCTCTCCTGATTGGCTCTGTGGTGCACAGTCTGGCAGTCTGACTAAAGTGCCAGAGGTATGAGGAGAGACATCCTCCTTTCTATTTATGGGAACAAATATTTCCTAACACTTTGGATCCTATTCGTGGACAGTTAGAAGACACAATGCATCAATGCAACAATTAATTTTTTTACTAATTACTGTCCATGAGTAACCTCAACCTTGTGGGTCTGTGAGTGTTTGGGCCAATAAAGTGCTAACTCAATTCTTCTACTGACTAGTCTCTCATGCCCCTATGAATGGGGACACAAGGCAATAGTTTTTAATCTAAACCAGCCCTTTTTTACTGGAGTACACTAACCCCTAATTGGGGCTCTTTTCTATACACACAGTAGCAGTTTACCAGATGAGAAGTCAAGAAGATCAAAAAGTAGATTGCTGTAAGGGTGTCTTACTTCCTGTGCTGGACCCATTGTCATATCCATTCTGGATTCTGAGTGGTAAAATCATTGCTGAAAAATGTCTCTATGCATGTGTATACATTTTCCGCCAAAACAGAACTGCCAAAGGAGGTGGAGTTGCAATCTACTGCAGAGACAGCTTGCAGATTTCTGTCATGCTATCCAGGTCTGAGCCCATACAGTTCGAGCTTCTACTTTTAAAAATCCACCTTTCCAGAAATAAGTCTCTCACTGTTGCCGCTTGTTACAGGCCCACCTCAGCCCCCAGCTGCGCTCTGGACACCATATGTGAATTAATTGGACACCATATGTGAATTAATTGCCCCCCATTTATCTTCAGAGTTTGTACTGTTATGTGACCTAAACTGGGATATGCTTAACACCCCGGCTGTCCTACAATCTAAAATAGATGACCTCAATCTCACCCAAATTATCATGGTACCTACCAGGTACAACCCCAAATCTGTAAACTTGGGCACCCTCATAGATATCATCCTGACCAACCTGCCCTCTAAATACAACTTTGCTGTCTTCAACCAGGATCTCAGCGATCACTGCCTCATTGCCTTCGTCCGTAATGGCAGTCAAATGCTCCCCAAAACACTTCAGCGAGATGGCCTTTCTAATCGACCTGGAAAGATATTGACCTCATTCCATCAGTAGAGGATACCTGGTTATTCTTTAAAAGTGCTTTCCTCACCATCTTAAATAAGCATGCTCCATTCAAAAAATGTAGAACCAGGAACAGATATAGCCCTTGGTTCACTCCAGACCTGACTGCCCTTGACCAGCACAAAAACATCCTGTGGCGTTCTGCATTAGCATCGAATAGCCCCTGCGATATGAAACTTTTCAGGGAAGTTAGGAACAAATATACACAGGCAGTTAGGAAAGCAAAGGCTAGCTTTTTCAAACATAAATTTGCATCCTTCAATAAATAAAAAAAACTTAAGCAATGGGTAAAGTTGATCAAAATTAGTCCCCTCTGTTCGTAACAGATTAAACATTTTGGGAACAGAAAACTGTATTGAGATTAAGTATTTCATCGTTAAAAAGACAATCAGTAAAAATCCATCTCGTTCCATCTTCTCCCACTGCCGGACATTTGGCTTGTGGAAAAGCCAAGCGGATGCTTCACATTTATATATCCAGTGCAATTATCTACCTCATTGTTCTATCTGTGGATAGAGTGCAACGGCGAATTTAGTTATTGCACATGTGCGTGCACTTCAAAGAGTAGGCATTCCCGAATGGAAATATGCAAATAAATGCTAGAACGCGCCAATAGAATCTCACTAGCTCATGCTTGGCTCTGCCCACCTCCTTGCTTGTTTCTGCCCATTATGATTAATTTGCTCCCTTTGGAAATGACAGGCTCTGGTCTATCTTGGGTTAGTTCCAAATATCTTTGGTCGTACATGTTGGCCCCAGTCAATTGTTCAAATGAGAACCCTATGGCTGTATGGCCTTGTTTGCCTGGAGCTAAGGTTGGGATAGGTTTAAAGGTCCAATGCAGCCGTTTTTATCTCAATATCAAATATTTTCTGGGTAACAATTAAGTACCTTACTGTGATGGTTTTCAATTAAAAGGATTTTTGGTCTATACACTAATTTACCACATGGTAAATAAAAAATATGGTGGAAGGAAACACACGCCCATATTTACTCCAATCCAATGCTTATTTTACTGTAAGAATAATCAAGTTAGCTACCTAGATGTTTTTCCCTCTTAGCTACTGATAGCTAGAGATAGTGATGCAAAAGCAGAATATGTCGTTGAAACATTCACAGTGTAGGTTGGGAAAAATATGTAAACCCCTAGGTTAATGACTTCTCCAAAAGCTAATTAGAGTGAGGAGTCAGCTAACCTGGAGTCCAATCAATGAGATGAGAATGGAGATGTTGGTTAGAGCTGCCTTGCCCTATAAAAAACACTCTCAAAATTTGAGTTTGCTATTCATGAGAAGCATTGCCTGATATGAACCATGCCTCGAACAAAAGAGATCTCAGAAGACCTAAGATTAAGAATTATTGACTTGCATAAAGCTGGAAAAGGTTACAAAAGTCTCTCTAAAAACCTTGATGTTCATCAGTCCACGGTAAGACAATTATTGTCTAAAAATTGAGAAAAGTTCAGCAGGAGTGCCGTCCTGCACAGATGACTGCAAGGGCACAGTGCAGAATGCTCAACGGGGTTAAGAAGAATCTTGGTGTCAACTAAAGACTTACAGAAATCTCTGGAACATGCTAACATCTCTGTTGATGAGTCTACATTACATAAAACACTAAACAAGAATGGTGTTCATGGGAGAACACCATGGAATAAGCCACTGTTGTCCAAAAACAAAGTGATTAACCAGTCATAACTAGCCAATGGCAATGCAGATTACACAGTAAGCAACCGATCGATTAAATGCAGGATATGACATCATGCACGTCTGAAGTTTGCAAAAGTGCACCTGGATGTTCCACAGTGATACTGGCCAAATATTCTGTGGACAGATGAAACTACAGTTGAGTTGCTTGGAAGGAACACACAACACAGCCTCCAGTATTTATGCTGCAGTAGTTTATGTGTCGGGGGGCTGGGGTCAGTTTGTTATATCTGGAGTACTTCTCCTGTCCTATTCGGTGTCCTGTGTGAATCTAAGTGTGCGTTCTCAAATTCTCTCCTTCTCTCTTTCTTTCTCTCTCTCAGAGGACCTGAGCCCTAGGACCATGCCCCAGGACTACCTGACATGATGACTCCTTGCTGTCCCCAGTCCACCTGGCCATGCTGCTGTTCCAGTTTCAACTGACCTGAGCCCTAGGACCATGCCCCAGGACAACCTGACATGATGACTCCTTGCTGTCCCCAGTCCACCTGGCCATGCTGCTGCTCCAGTTTCAACTTCCACCTGACTGTGCTGCTGCTACAGTTTCAAATGTTCTGCCTTATTATTATTCGACCATGCTGGTCATTTATGAACATTTGAACATCTTGGCCATGTTCTGTTATAATCTCCACCCGGCACAGCCAGAAGAGGACTGGCCACCCCACATAGCCTGGTTCCTCTCTAGGTTTCTTCCTAGGTATTGGCCTTTCTAGGGAGTTTTTCCTAGCCACCGTGCTTCTACACCTGCATTGCTTGCTGTTTGGGGTTTTAGGCTGGGTTTCTGTACAGCACTTTGAGATATCAGCTGATGTACGAAGGGCTATATAAATACATTTGATTTGATTTGATTTGAACACTATGTCTGGGAAAAAAAAGGCACAGCACACCAACATCAAAACCTCATCCCAACTGTAAAGTATGGTGGAGGGAGAGTCATGGTTTGTGGCTGCTTTGCTGCCTCGGGGTCTGGAAAGCTTGCTATCATCAACGGGAAAATGAATTCCCATGTCTATCAAGACACTTTGCAGGACAATGTTAGGCTATCTGTCCGCAAATTGAAGCTCAACAGAAGTTGGGTGATGCAACAGGACAACGACCCAAAACACAGAAGTAAATCAACAACAGAATGGCTTCAACAGAAGAAAATAAGCCAGAGTCCTGACCTCAACCTGATTGAGATGCTGTGGCAAGAGAGCAGTTCATACCAGACATCCCAATATATTGCTGAACTGAAACAGTTTTGTAAAGAGGAATGGTCCAAAATTCCTCATGACCGTTGTGCAGGTCTGATCTGCAACTACAGAAAACGTTTGGTTGAGGTTATTTCTGCCAAAGGAGGGTCAACTAGTTATTAAATCCAAGGGTTCACATACTTTTACCACTCTGCACCGTGAATGTTTACATGGTGTGTTCAATAAAGACAAACTTATAATTATTTGTGTTATTAGTTTAAGCAGACTGTGTTTGTCTATTGTTGTGACCTAGATGAAGATCAGGTCAAATTTTATGACCAATTTATGCAGAAATCCAGGTATTTCCAAAGGGTTTTTCTTGCCACTGTATATATACAGTACCAGTCAAAGGTTTGGACACACCTAGTCATTCAAGGGTGATTCCATATGTGTTATTTCATAGTTTTGATGTCTTCACTAGTATTCTACAATGAAGAAAATAGCAAAAATAAAGAAAACCCCTGGGAATGAGTAGGTGTCCAAACTTTTCCTCATCAATCGACACATAAAACCAAATGACAAAGCAAAAACATGTTTTAAAAAATGCTTGCAAATTTATTAGGAAAAAAAACAACAGAAATACCTTATTTACATAAGTATTCAGACCCTTTGCTATGAGAATCGAAATTGAGCTCAGGTGCATCCTGTTTCCATTGATCATCCTTGATTGAAGTCCACCTGTCACACACCTGTCAATATAAGGTCCCACAGTTGACAGTGCATGTCAGAGCAAAAACCAAGCCATGAGGTCGAAGGAATTGTTCGTAGAGGTCCGAGACAGGATTGTGTCGAGGCACAGATCTGGAGAAGGGTACCAAAACATTTCTGCAGCATTGAAGGTCCCCAAGAACACAGTGACCTCCATCATTCTTAAATGTAAGAAGTTTGGAACAACCAAAACTCTTCCTAAAGCTGGCTGCCCGGCCAAACTGAGCAATCGAGGGAGAAGGGTCTTGGTCAGGGAGGGGGTCACTCTGACAGAGCTCCAGGTTCCTCTGTGGAGATGGGAGAATGTTCCAGAAGGCCAACCATCTATGCAGCACTCCACCAATCAGGCCTTTATGGTACAGTGGCCCGAAGGAAGCCACTCCTCAGTAAAAGGCACATGACAGCCCCCTTGGAGTTTGCCAAAAGGCACCCAAAGGACTCTCAGACCATGAGAAACAAGATTGTCTGGTCTGATAAAACCTAGATTTGGCCTGAATGTCAAGCGTCACGTCTGGAGGAAACCTGGCACTATCCCTACAGTATAGCATGGTGGTGGCAGCAAAATGCCGCGGGGATGTTTTTCAGGGGCGGGAACTGGGAGACTAGTCAGGATCGAGGGAAAGATGAGAGGAGCAAAGTACAGAGATCCTTGATGAAAACCTGTTCCAGACCGCTCAGGACCTCCGACTGGGGACGAAGTTTCACCATCCAACAAGACAACGATCCTATTCACACAGCAAAGACAACGCAGGAGTGGCTTCGAGACAAGTCTCTGAATGTCCTTGAGTGGCTGAGCCAGCGCAAGGACTTGAACCCGATCGAAAATCTCTGGAGACCTGAAAATAGCTGTGCAGCGATGCTCCCCATCCAACCTGACAGAGCTTGAGAGGATCTGCGGAGAAGAATGGGAGAAGCTCCCCAAATACAGGTGTGCCAAGCTTGTAGCATCATACCCAATAAGAATCGAGGCTGTAATCACTGCCAAAGGTGCTTCATCAAAGTACTGATTAAAAGGTCTGAATATTTATGTAAATGTGATATTTCCGTTTTTTATTTTTAATACAGTTGTGTGTAGTATAATGAGGGGCCAAAAACGATGTAATCCAGGCTGTAATGTAATAGAATGTGGAAAAAGTCAAGGAGTCTGCATACTTTCCAGATGCATGTGCAGGCACACGCACGCATACACACTCACTTTGGACTCTTACCTTGCTGATCCCCCACATCACATGTGTTCTCTGGTGGTCCGGCAAGCTGCAAGCACACCATTGTTAATGTCCATTCAATAGGAAGGGCTTGTGTGTGTGTGTGTGTGTGTGTGTGTGTGTGTGTGTGTGTGTGTGTGTGTGTGTGTGTGTGTACCTCTCCATAATAAGGACGCTGTTGAAGGTGGCTGTCTCTTCAAACACCATCAGCATGTACACCTCATCTATAATGGTGTGCAACTCATACCTGAGACTCTGCATCCTCGCAATTTATCTCCAGCAGCTCCCCCAGCCTGGGCAGATGACCAAAAAGACCAAAGAAGAACCCGCCACGAATGTCGTCAGGGAAATGACTGGACCAAGGTGCAGCATGGTGAGCCTACATTTCTTTTTATTATGAATGTCGCCAACAAAAACAAGAAACAAAAAAAACGAACGTGAAGCTTACTTAGGCTATACAGGCCACTAACAAAGTAAACTACCCACCACTAAGGTGGAAAAACAGGCTACCTAATTATGATTCCCAATCAGAGACAACAATAGACAGCTGTCCCTGATTGAGAACCATACCCGGCCAAAATAAAGAAACTAGAATGCCCACCCTAGTCACACCCTGGCCTAACCAAAATAGAGATGGCCAGGGCATGACAGTACCCCCCCCCCCCCCCCCCAAAGGTGCGGACTCCGGCCGCAGAACCTGACTCTATAGGGGAGGGTCCGGGTGGGCATCTACTTCGGTGGTGGCTCCGGTGCGGGACGCAGACCCGGCTACACCTCTGGCTCCCCCCACTTAGGTGGCGCCTCTGGACTGGGGACCCTCGCTGCAGGCCCCGGACTGGGGACCCTCAATGCAAGCCCAGGACTGGGGACCCTCGCTGGAGTCTCCGGACTGGAGGCCGTCACTGGAGGCTCCGGACTGGAGGCTGTCGCTGGAGGCTCTGTGCCATGGATCATCACTGGAGGCTCTGTGCCATGGATCATCACTGGAGGCTTCGTGCCAATGATCATCACTGGAGGCTTCGTGCCCTGGATCATCATTGGAGGCTTCGTGCCATGGATCATCACTGGAGGCTTCGTGCCATGGATCATCACTGGAGGCTTCGTGCCATGGATCATCCCTGGAGGCTTCGTGCCATGGATCATCCCTGGAGGCTTCGTGCCATGGATCATCCCTGGAGGCTTCGTGCCATGGATCATCACCGGAGGCTTCGTGCCATGGATCCTCACTGGAGTGAGGAGACGCATAGGGCTGCCACAGGGCTTACCAGGCTGGGGAGACATACAGGAGGCCTGGTTCTGGGAGAAGGCACAGGACTCACCAGGCTGGGGAGACATACTGGAGGCTTGGTTCTTGGAGCAGGCACAGGATACACTGGGCCGTGGAGGCACACAGGAGCATAGAGCCTGCACAGACGCACTGGAGACACAGTGCGCAGAGCCGGCGCAGGACATCCTGGGCCGTAAAGAAGCACTGGCAGCCAGATGCGCTGAGCCGGCACCATCTGTCTTGGCTGGATGCCCACTCTAGCCCGGCCGATGCGGGGAGCTGGAATGTAGCGCACCAGGCTGTGAATATGCACTGGAGACACTGTGCGCTCCACAGCATAACACGGCGCCTGACCAGTACCACGCTCCCTACGGTAAGCACAAGGAGTTGGCTCAGGTCTCCAACCTGACTCAGCCAATCTCCACGTTTTCTCACCCAATGTTTTGGGGGGGGGCTGCCTCTCTTGCCTGCTCTGCTGTGCCAACTCCTCGTATTGTCGCCACTGCTTTCACCGCTTCTACCTCCCCCCTTTGCCGCCGATACTCTCCAGCCTTTGCCCAGGGTCCCTCGCCTTCCAAGATCTCCTCCCATGTCCATTCCTCCAGAAAACGCTGCTCCTCCCGGCCACGCCTCTTGGTCCGTTTGTGGTGGATAGTTCTGTCACGAACGTCGTCAGGGAAATGACCGTACCAAGGTGCAGCGTGGTGAGCGTACATTTCTTTTTATTATGAATGTCGCCAACAAAAACAAGACACAACAAAAACTAACGTGAAGCTTACTAGGGCTATACAGGCCACTAACAAAGTCAACTACCCACAACTAAGGTGGAAAAACAGGCTAACGATAGACAGCTGTCCCTGATTGAGAACAATACCAAAACACCAAAACATAGAAACAGAAAACAATAAGAACACATCCTTATTTTCAATGACGGCCTGGGAACAGTGGGTTAACTGCCTGTTCAGGGGCAGAACGACAGATTTGTACCTTGTCAGCTCTGGAGTTTGAACTCACAACCGTCCGGTTCCTAGTCCAACGCTCTAAACACTAGGCTAACTGACTTGCCTGGTTAAATAAAGGTAAAATAAAAAATATAATAAAATAGGCGTGGCTACCAGTGCAGTCAGCTGTCACAGTTTACGCGACCCGGTCTAGAACATGTTCTATTTTTGACGCAGTTGGCAACAATAGCATATGTAAAATAAAATGAGTGGAAGAGAATCCTAAAAATTCTACATCCGGGTTGATGGATAATTTTGGACCGTATTAACAGCAGAGACTCTGTTTGTCATTGTGTTTGTGTGTTAGCAAGCGAGTCAGAATAAACAGGATCGCTCATTTGCGCCCTCTCCCATACAACATTGCATGGAAGCCATTATTTATGCATGCACGGTATAAATCCGGTAGATGCCGCTCGTAGACAGTTTGGAAATGTGGTGGCACCACGTATGATCTAACCAAAGACATTCAATTATGAAGATAGACTAAGGGTGTGTTCGTAAAATCCCTCTAGAGTGCGCTCCTTTCGTTCGTAAATTCAGAATCGTCAGATTGTCTGTTCATAAATTCAGAGCGATTCGCTCCAGGAGCGTTCAGAGCGCAGACTGGACGCTCTAACGGAGTTGTTCCGAGCGTTCTGACCACACAACGGCAGTCAAGCACCCAAGTTAACTGGCTTAAATTGGCTAGATTGCTAGCTAATTCCTGACAAAAATGAGAGAACACATCATTCTGATAATTTTTTTCCAACCTTTACTGACACCTGTCATATTCAACGGGTGTTGTGCATTCATAAATGCATATGCTGCGCTCTGGCACACTCAGACGAGAGAAAGGAGAAGATATCCGAAATTAATTTACGAACGCACCCTGAAATTGTCATGGCGACTTTGCCTGGCATCGGGTCGCGAAGAACTGCGCATGTGCCACTATATAAGGTTACTTTCACGAGGTTGGAGTAATAACATGTTCAACTACTTAAGTCATTGGGTGGAATCTAGGTGGTGCTTTTTTCGATTTCGAGAAATGTAACAACTAAGGAAGAATTGTTCACTTCTCTCATTGACTTCTCAAAAATAAAAATAAATAAATAAATTGACTTCTCAAACCCCGGACTGGTCTATTTCGCAAGCGTTCCCGGAAGTCTCGTGATGTTGCGCCTCTGGGTTTAGAAACTCTGTGATCTAACGATGACGTAGGGCTGTGGCGTGTGGATTTACTTCCTGGAATTTGTAGCTTGTAAAATGCAGCGTTCAAATATCCGATGTACTAATTCGTTGAACGTGGCACGTGATTAACTACAACCAGTTATCGAGTCGGGAATATCAGAGTTTCTTAGTTCCAACTAGCACTTGAACGCGGCACGATTCCTAGCCAAGTGGACGATGTCAGTTTCTCATATAAAGGAATTTATGACATTTTTAGAATTTTACAACATGCTTTAAATATAATAGTTTGCTCGAATAGAGCAGTATGCATGTCACGGAATTGTGTTGAATGCCCTAACGTTACATAGGGGGGAAAAAACGTGTTGGAAGTCCTAGCTAGCTAGTTAACGTTACTCGGACGGAGGCTAGCTGAAACGACCACCATGAGAGGCAACGAGAAGACGTGGAAAGTTTACTCCGAACCAAAGATAACAGAGGGGTGACAATATTGCAGTACCACGATACACCGGAGGACTTGGTGTCTGGGTATGTCACACGAGTAACTCCACAGAGTTCCGAGCCACGCCTCGAGGGGAGAGAGAGCTGTCAACCAGGCAGTTGAGACATGATTTGGTTCTTTCATCCGACAGAATGGTACAAGTCATAGCCAACGTGTGTTGTTTTGCTCTTTGAGCAAAGAGGTTGGAGTTGGAGGTATCCCGATGTGGGTAGTGCCTTGGCGGGCTGGGAGGGAACGAATTAATGAAAGGCATAGGGTAGCATAAGAGCGCATTCTCTTCCAGTGTCTAACAGCGCTGTCAATACTTCACTTCACAATTTGGAGCTAGGACTCGGGAGTTCGGCGAACATTGGTGCTCTAGCTACACAGGACCAGCCAGCTGTCTGATGTTATGTTTTATTTTATGAAATTAAAC
Organism: Oncorhynchus kisutch; assembly: GCF_002021735.2. Taxonomy (NCBI): domain Eukaryota; kingdom Metazoa; phylum Chordata; class Actinopteri; order Salmoniformes; family Salmonidae; genus Oncorhynchus; species Oncorhynchus kisutch. The sequence continues at coordinate 38,479,805 of NC_034177.2, forward strand.
CAGCTCTACGAAGGTTGCTTATTGAAGTGCAGGTCCTCAAAGAGATAACTCGTGGTAAGATCTTGGCATAATATATTTTTTGTTTGTTTCTAAAGTAAGACATTTACTTGCCTTCAACATAGTCGATTGTGTGTTTTTATTTGTTCCTTCATTTAATTTTTTTCCCTATATAAATGCCTAAATCACTTTTGTATAATTTGTTTTGCATAAATATTGCTATTACTTATTACTATGTTATTGGCATTTTGAGTAGCATACGTCATTGATAATAAGATCAGGAGTTACAGTGAGCCGACATAATATGACTGGTCTGAAGATAAGTATCAAAGAAACAAATGACAAGCTTATAGGAGAGTCAGTTTTTGTTCTAAAAATGAACTTTCTGTGACCCAGCTAATCCATCCTCGGGCTGTTGTATATCTGATCATTCATGCCCATAGGAATCTCAGCAGGGTAAAACGAAGGTCTTACATTACTGTAGAATGCAAAACAACGTGAAGTGTGGCGGAGTTGTACTGTACATATGCAGATTTTTCCAATAGGATTTACACTGCATGACACAATTTGCACTTTTTAAAGTAGATGTTTTGGTTACTTATCAGGTCCAACGTCTTAGCCTTTTAGTTCCACGTTCAGGAGCGGTTGTTTTGTTTACCTGTGAACTTCTCTGACTGGCTAACTCTGGCTGTAACTGTTGAACATATTGACCGGATGGTTTCTAGAGTGACCTGCATCCTATTGAAATGACACTCACTTGGGAATGGCCTTTATTTAGGTGACACAGATCTGCAGGGAGGGCCTTGATGTTTTGTTCATTGGTTCTAAGGAGGTATAGAGTCACTGTCAGGGTGATATAATGGTAATGCTGACATACAACCCTCCTGAGGATTCCATTGACTCAGGTTGTATCAGTGGATTAATGCACCATGCAGTACTATGGGCTGGTGCTTGTCAGTGGCTGGCAGCATTCACCCACTCTCTTTGTGTTTTCCTTAGTAGAGCCAGTCAGGAGCTGAGTCAGACTGAAAATGAAGGGGAAATTCAGCAACTTTTCAAGGACAAATAAAGTTCACTTCCAAAAATGTTCTTTTGTGAGTTTAAAACCAAAAACTATAAGTGCACTTTCATTGTCCTCCAAGAGTTGCTGCATTCTTCCTTAAGTATGCTCCTCTGTACAAAGTGAGCGGAGAGAGAGAGAAGAGACAGTGATACCTAGCCACGGCAGCCTCAGTGACTCACCTTTACATAGCAGATCCACACACTGAAGATGAGAACCGAGGTCACTGCCTGCCATGTGGAGGCCTCCAGGTGTGTGTGTGTGTCTCCCACTGCTGTGATGATTATTGTTCCACTCCCTGAGCATTGTGTGTCTCTAGAGAGGATTTGTGGTGGTATGCTCTGTTTCACTCCTCTGCGGTTCAGTAGAAACTCCTGGAATATAAGCCTTTCTAAGAATGAGTCGGCCAGAGCTAGGACACAGGGCTCAAAACTGCAACCAAAACACTCGCATTTGCGACCCTTTGACTTGGCAGTGCTACACTCTTTAAAAAAAATGTTTATTGGTCTCTAGGGTGGCGTAGAAATTGTTTTAGCTGGTCACGCTAGTTTTTGGTTAACAATTAGCTTATTTTTTTATAAAGATTTATTCAAACAGCAATGGGTATGCAACAATGGGTATGTAGACCAAGTATTCAAAAGTTTGGTAATGCGCAACTGACAGATGATAGGTCCTCTGAGTTATCTTTTCTATGGAAATATAAACAAAAACAACCCTGTTTATTATTCTTTCACAATTCTCTGTCAATTGTGATGCGCAATTCAGTCATCATGCGCTGTTTGAATTAACATTTCTAAAGGCTTTTCCCAAAAAACCTTCCTCATCAAATGTTGACTGCAAAGGAGGCCTACCTAGCCGAATGATATCATGATGATTTGTACCAATTCCAGGGGCATTTGTTTTGCAAACTATGTCATAAAATTTAGCCTACACTTCACATTGTACAGTACAAAAACACCGCCAGCCAAACGCAACACAATGATCTCTTGATAGGCGTGCAATTGAAGTAAAGGGCAAGTACACCCTCCATTTGGGGGGGGGGGGGGGGGGGGGTTGTTCCCAGACCTCAAAAGTGGACTCCTGATGTGATTTAAGCATTGTTGTGCTCCCCCCTAAAAGTGTTATTTTGAGAGTGAAAACCTGGGGGGGAAAAAGAACTCAGAAACCTGGAAAATAGAATTTACCAAAACACAACCTGATTTTATAGGGCTCTGGGTCAATGACGTGAAGTGTCCATTTTGGTGTCCGAAGCATATTTACAGTATTATAAAAAAACATTATAAGATCTAACTTTCCCCTATTTATAGGCATAAGAGTATTCATTATGAATAATTGGAATTCAGGGAGTTATAGAGCTCAGAAGTAGCAAAATGCCATGAGGATTAACTGTCCACAACTAAAATCAATATGCATAGATTTTTTTTATTAACAACCATAAAAATCCAATAAACTCCTCTGGCATAATTGTGAGGGTATCTGTATTGATAAATACAAAATAATGGTGAGGATCCTAAAATGTATTACATTTTTATGCTTTAAAATACTTTAGTCCATACATTGGGATTTTATTAAATGTCATTCAGACATTCAGGAGCCATTTCAGACGATTCTTTGCGATAGTCACATGACAGGATATTGCATCAGAAAGAAGATTCAGAAGACCTCCGCACAGTGCATAAAGGTCAGTAAGTCGATTGATTATTTCACCTTTTTGGTCACTGGTACACTATAATGTCCTGTCATACGATACAACTCTTTAAAAAATATATATTTTAAAATGTCATATTTGATGTGAAATTACTTTAAAAAGCTGTAGATCAAGGTCATAGTTTTTTCATAGGTGGATGGGCCTGTAGAATAAGTTCAATCAATCAATCAAATGTATTTATAAAGCCCTTTTTACATCAGCTGATGTCACCCAGCCTAAAACCCCAAACAGCAAACATTGCAGGTGTAGAAGCACAGTGACTGGGAAAAACTCCCTAGAAAGGCCAGAACCTAGGAAGAAACCTAGAGAGGAACCAGGCTGTGAGGGGTGGCCAGTCCTCTTCTGGCTGTGCCGGGTGGAGATTAAAAAAGAACATGGCCAAGATGTTTAAATGTTCAGAGATGACCAGCAGGGTCAAATAATAGTTCAAGCTGTTTTTTGTCATACGGAGTGTCAATTATGTCATTCATTACTTCGCATGACACATGTATATATTTTTTTGTTTTTTAGGACTATTCTTAAGCTTTTAGGGAATGTAGTGTATGTTTTATTGATGACATTTACAGTTGAAGTCGGACGTTTACATACACCGTAGCCAAATACATTTAAACTCAGTTTTTCACAATTCCTGACATTTAATCCTAGTAAAAATCCTCTGTCTTAGGTCAGTTAGTGTCACCACTTTATTTTAAGAATGTGAAATGTCAGAAGAATAGTAGAGAAAATAATTTATTTCAGCTTTTATTTCTTCATCACATTCTCAGTGGGTCAGAAGTGTACATACACTCAATTAGTATTTGTTAGTAGGGCCTTTAAATTGTTTAACTTGGGTCAAATGTTTCGGGTAGCCTTCCACAAGCTTCCCACAATAAGTTGGATGAATTTTGGCCCATTCCTCCTGACAGAGCTTGTGTAACTGAGTCAGGTTTGTTGGCCTCCTTGCTCGCACACGCTTTTTCATTTCTGCCCACAAATGTTCTATAGGATTGAGGTCAGGGCTTTGTGTTGGCCACTCCAATACCTTGACTTTATTGTCCTTAAGCCATTTTGCCACAACTTTGGAAGTATGCTTGCGGTCATTATCTATTTGGAAGACCCATTTGCGACCATGATTTAACTGGTGTCTTGAGATGTTGCTTCAATATATCCACATAATTGTCCTGCCTCATGACACCATCTATTTTGTGAAGTGCACCAGTCCCTCCTGCAGCAAAGAACCCCCACAACATGATCGTGCCACTACTGTGCTTCACGGTTGGGATGGCGTTCTTCGCCTTGCAAGCATCCCCCTTTTTCCTCCAAACATAACGATGGTCATTATGGCCAAACGGTTCTATTTCTGTTTCATCAGACCAGAGGACATTTCTCCAACAAGTATGATCTTTGTCCCCATGTGCAATTGGAAACCGTAGTCTGGCTTTTTATGGCGGTTTTGGAGCAGTGGCTTCTTCCTTGCCGAGCGGCCTTTCAGGTTATGATGATATAGGACTTGTTTTACTGTGGATATAGATACTTTTGTTCCGGTTTCGTCCAGCATCTTCACAAGGTCCTTTACTGTTGTTCTGGGATTGATTTGCACTTCTCACAAGTATTTTCATCTCTTGGAGACAGAACGCGTCTCCTTCCTGAGCGGTATGACGGCTGCGTGGTCCCATGGTGTTTATACTTGCATACCATTGTTTGTACAGATGAATGTGGTACCTTCAGGCATTTGGAAATTGCTCCTAAGGATGAACCAGACTTGTGGAGGTCTATATTTTCTTTCTGAGGTTTTGGCTGATTTCTTTAGATTTTCCCATGAGTTTGAAGGTAGGCCTTGAAATACATCCACAGGTACACCTCCAATTGACTCATATTATGTCAATTAGCCTATCAGAATCTTCTAAAGCCATGATATTTTCTGGAATTTTCCAATCTGTTTAAAGGCACAGTCAAATTTGTGTATGTTCTGTTCTACTTAGTGTATGTTCTGTAACTTCTGACCCACTGGAATTGTGATACAGTGAATAAGGGAAATAATATGTCTATAAACATTTGGAAAAAATTACTTGTGTCATGCACAAAGTAGATGTCGTAACCGACTTGCTACAACTATAGTTTGTTAACAAGAAATTTGTGGAGTGGTTGAAAACGAGTTTTAATGACTCCAACCTAAGTGTATGTAAACTTCCGACTTCAACTGTGTATGTATTTTTATGTGTTAAGGAATATTTTGTTTATCTATTACATTGTGAAAAACAAATGTAATGACAACATTATCATAGTTATTTGTTTTTTGTGAAGTCACATATTCAAGTCATAAGAACTTAATATAAGGTTTTATTAGTGTTTTATCAGTACAGTTTTGATATTGAGGGAATATATGTACTGAAAGATAGGTGCTTCTATCCAACAAAGAGAGAGTTGCACCGTTCAGGGCCTGGAATAACTCAGATCCTCTTGTTAGGGAAGAGTGGCATCTGAGCAGGAAGCCTAGTTGTTATAGTGGTCATGCAGTGACAAGTGCAGTTCAGTAACCATCAAACCTGAATTAAGACTAAGTTCAATTAGGTTCACACTCATTTGAAGAAGGCTAGATCTTTTAGGTAATCAATACAATGTATGGGTGTCAGACTAAGCTGTGGGCTATTACGCAAAGGTTGTTTACAATAGCGTTTAGGAAATATACATGTATTGTAAGTCATTTTGACTATAGCCTGCACTATATCTCTGTAATTATATACGTCTTGTCTTTAGCTACCGCAAATGTAAGGAGGATGGGCACATAGACCATCGCCCAGGTAGGGAGATGATGACCTCTGCAGCTGAAAAGAGAAGGGATAAACGGAGGAAAAACCAGAGGAGTCAGAGGCAAATGCATGGTGTGCTAAACCTCACTCCAGTGTCCATGGATGGTGACCATCTTGAGGAGCACCCTGAGCAATCTACAAACTCAACAGCAGCACCCACCTCATCACTCAACTCCACAGCAAAGCCAACCACCTTAACATTACCCACCTGAGATGCCACCAACATAGCAGGGACAACCACTTGCTTCATCAACCCCAGAGAGAAGTGATGTAGAGAATATATCCAGTTAGGTAAAGAAAAAGCACAGTTGAAGCAACAAATGATCAGACTTGAAATACAACTTGCACTGTCAAAAAGAAAATGAGAAAGAAACAAGCAAAGAGGGAGAAAGAAACTGGTTGCAGAGAAGAAGGCAAAGGTCACAAAATTATTGTCTAGGGATGAAAATAGCCAAAGTTATTACAGTGAGGTAGAACTAGCTCTGCTTGAAGTGAACACCACATGGCAGCAATGGGAAAGAGAGGAGACCAGCAATGAAGAAAAGACGTGAAAAAAAAACAAAAGACAGGCGCATGGCAGGATCTGAACAGAATCCTGAATCCAAAACTCGACCGCTACAACTCCCGTACGGGCTCAGGAGAGACGAAGGTTGAAAGTCATGCGTCCTCCGACAACCCAACCAAGCCGCACTGCTTCTTAACACAGCGCGCATCCAACCCGGAAGCCAGCCGCACCAATGTGTCAGAGGAAACACCGTGCACCTGGCAACCTTGGTTAGCTCACACTGCGCCCGGCCAGCAACAGGAGTCGCTGGTGCGCGATGAGACAAGGATATCCCTACCGGCCAAACCTTCCCTAACCTGGATGACGCTAGACCAATTGTGTGTCGCCCCACGGACCTCCCGGCTGCAACAGAGCCCGGGCGCGAACCCAGAGTCCCTGGTGGCACAGCTGGCTCCCTTAACTACTGCGCCACCCGGGAGGCACTAAGTGCCGAAATCTTAAAGAAAACATTGGTGACAATGAAGTAGTTGTTCACATGGACTTCTCAGAAAACTATGCATGTTAATTGCATACTAGTGTGTTGTACACGTTTCAGGGGTGCCAGTCATATGCTACATTATCAGATAGCGTCCGCCACGATGAAAGAGCCATGTGAGCACACCTTGAGCCTATTTTGAAGGAAGTGAAGGGGCAAAATCCCTCTAACTATTCTTCACTTCATGAGTGGCTATCCTGTCACACAGTACCAGAGAAAAAATAATATTTGACCTATTCAGCACACTTCCATTTCTTTTGGGATTCAAAGAAGTAACATGGAACTTCTCAGAGAAGGGATACGGTAAAGGTGCTCCTGATGAAGTCGGTGGAGAAGGCAAACGTACGTAGTGCTGATGACATGGTGAAAATGGGAGCAGATATCCAGACCCCAAAAGATCTGTACAGCAAACTACAGGAAAACACAAGCTCAAGCGTAAAGTACTTTTGGATATCTGAAATTGACGTGTGTAGATATGACAATGCAGTGCAGAGTCAGTTGCAAGTGTTAAAGACACCATGAAAATACATCAGATTGCCTTTTCCAAGCTTGGAAGGGATGAGAGAGCAAAGCCTATGGGTTGAAACTACGAACCCATAGGCTTTGCTCTCTCGTCCCTTCCAGGCTTGGAAAATGAGCCTGTCATAGCAGATGTAAGCAATGTCCCCACGCGCTCTGGCAGCTTTCATGGCTGGGATAATTTCTTTCCTTTTCTGACACACAGCTTCAGGATAGTTCTCATTGAGGAAGATATACGTTCTTCTCAAGTTCGTGGCTCTTTCCAGAACAGCTACCTTGTCCTTGAACCTCAGGAACTTTACCACTGTCGGCCTGGGCCGGTGGTGGGTTTTCCAGTCTTTCCTTCTTAATGCGTTTGAGCCAATCAGGTGTGATATGACATAGGGGTGGTATACAGAAGATAGGGGTATTTGGTGAAATAGCAAGTCCATATTATGGCAAGAACAGCTCAAATAAGCAAAGAGAAACAACAGTCCATCATTACTTTAATTAAACCTGTTATGGCTGCGATCCCCGTACAGGGACCAACATCAGGGGAAATTTCAGAGTGACAACTAAAAATACAACTTCGTAACATTAAACATTCTTGAAAATGCAAGTGTCTTACACCCTTCAAGATTAGAATCTTGGTAATCAAACTACGTTTTCCAATTTAAAATAGCTATTACAGAGAACAAATCCCATGCTTTTGTTTGAGAAGAGCAATCAACAACAGAAACATTTTCCGCCATGACAGTTTTTACACATTCACATCTGAAGGTACAATTATGACTTACATTCTGATATCTTGCTCTTATTTCTCTTCCTGAGGGTCCCAGTGATCAAATGAAGTGCCATTTTCTTTGATAACATCCATTTTTATAGCCTAAATCGAAACAATTTGTAAACCGTTTGTGCCGTGAATTCCATCTCTATCAATTTTTTACGGAGCATTCAACGTGATACCCCCCTGTAAACAATCGTTTATCTAGTCATGGTTGGTTTCAGTGGATTCCTCTGGATGTTTGCAACACAGCCAAACGTCATTGTTTTTTTGTGGGGAGTATTGACCGAAGTGAGCTGATTTGAAGACAACGATAAATGACTACCTTACGCACCAATAATTTTAGCGAAGCTTCATTGATTGACTATATTTCTGTCCAATGACCACTGATCTTCTTGAAATCTAGCTGGGTAGATAGCCAATGAGCTGAGGTAAACGCCAGTATGTAATGGTTTTGGGTTGGACCACAATTCCTTGTTTGTAATCGCACACACAGGGAACTCCATTCTCGCCTTGACGATCAGAGGAGTTGCTGTAAGGCTTTTTACGCGCAGCTGTGTTTCGGAAAGTTGTAGTTTCAACGATTTCATTGAAGATATCATGGCGAATAAATCATGTAAAGCGAAGTCAAAGTCTAAAGTGAAAGTGAAAAAGTGAAAGCGAGACAGATTTTTTTGTTTGAGGAATCTTGGAGTGTTATGATTCAAACGAACTGAGGAGCTGTTTCTGCAAGGACAGGACGTACTTCTGGACGGGTAAGTGCTAATGCGTTTTTTGAAATATAAAAAAAAAAATATATATATATATATATATATAAAAAATACAAATATATATATATTTTTTTGCAATGAAATGTGTGGTTTGTTTGTGTGTGTGTTGGTTTGTTTGGGTGTGTGTGTGTGTGTGTGTATATATATATATATATATATATATATATATATATATACACAACAATGGCCGGAGTTGAATGGAACAGCACTTCACCTTTGGGACTGTTCCCCCTGCTCTATACAATACATATCTGTTTATTTTATGTGATGATAAAAGGCTCATACAATAAAACATTTTTTTAAATGTTTTCTTTCACAGTGATAGCGACTCCGACTGGGAGCCCCCGGTGCCAAGCTGCCCGCTCTACCTGTGCCCCCAGTGGTGTTCATATGCCACAGTTCATTCCTGCAGGCATGACTGTGCTTCAGGGCCAAAAGGGCACAGCATGGAGGCGTCGTTGTGTTCTGTGTCGCATGAAATGCACCACTTGTTCAGTTTGCCTCTGCTTTACATCAGAAAGAGACTGCTATGGGACATGGCACAGGCAGCAAAATACTGTGATGAGGACTTCCAAGGGGTGTACTGTTTTTTTTTTTTAATTTTAATATATATTTTTTAAATGTAAACATTTTTTTTTGTGTGTGTGTGTTAGAATTGCTTTTTGATGTGTTGTATATAGTTATTTGCACTGCTGTATATAGTTATAGGTAATTTCACCAATTCGGCCACTTGGGTACATTTGGGCAACTTGTGTGGGACACCTGGGTGACTTCATGCTAAATGTCATGTAGCTCACCCATTCCTGAAGTTATCAGTCTGAAACTTTGCACACCTACAGTTGCCCTCTTGTGTTATCCATACAAATGATCTCCAGCATCCTATCTGACCGTGTGGCTATTCTAGTACATGTGAAAGATGATACTACAACAATAAAAAACAGAAAACGTATGCTCTTTCTTTCTCTTTTCTTCCACCAGATCTACTGTGTTATATTCTCCTACATTCAATTAACATTTCCACAAACTTCAGAATGTTTCCATTCAAATGATACCAAGAATATGCATATCCTTGCCTCTGGGGCTGAGCAACAGGCAGTTAGATTTGGGTAAGGAAGACCCAGAGTTACTTCTGCTGCAGAGGATAAGTTCATTAGAGTTAAACTTCACTTCAGATTGCAGCCCAAATAAATGCTTCACAGAGTTCATGTAACAGACACATCTCACCATCAACTGTTCAGAGGAGACTGTGTGAATCAGGCCTTCATGGTTGAATTACTGCAAAGAAACCACTACTAAAGGACACCAATAAGAAGAGACTTGCTTGGGTGAAGAAGCATGAGCAATGTCCTTTAGACTGGTGGGAATCTGCCCTTTGGTCTGATGAGTCCAAATTTGAGAGTTTTGGTTCCAACCACCGGGTCTTTGTGAGATGCAGAGTAGGTGAACGGATTATCTCTGTATGTGTGGTTTCCACCGTGAAGCATGGAGGTGGTGGTGTGGAGTTCTTTGCTGGTGATACTGTCAGTGATTTATTTAGAATTCAAGGCACACTTAACCAGCATGTCTACCACAGCATTCTGCAGTAATACACCATCCCATCTGGTTTGCGCTTAGTGGGACTATCATTTGTTTTTCAACAGGACAATTACTCAAAACACAGCTCCAGGCTGTGTAAGGGCTATTCGATCAAGAAGGAGAGTGATGGATTGCTGCATCAGATGACCTAGCCTCCAATCACCTGACCTTAACCCAATTGAGAAGTTTTAGGATGAGTTTGACCACAGTGAAGAAAAAGCAGCCAAGACATGCTCAGCATATGTGGGAACTCCTTCCAGACTGTTGGATAAGTATTCCTCATGAAGCTGGTTGAGAGAATGCCAAGAGTGTTCAAAACTATCATCAAGGCAAAGGGTGGCTACTTTGAAGAATCTCTAATATACAGTGCCTTGCGAAAGTATTCGGCCCCCTTGAACTTTGCGACCTTTTGCCACATTTCAGGCTTCAAACATAAAGATATAAAACTGTATTTTTTTGTGAAGAATCAACAACAAGTGGGACATAATCATGAAGTGGAATGACATTTATTGGATATTTCAAACTTTTTTAACAAATCAAAAACTGAAAGATTGGGCGTGCAAAATTATTCATCCCCCTTAAGTTAATACTTTGTAGCGCCACCTTTTGCTGCGATTACTGCTGTAAGTCGCTTGGGGTATGTCTCTATCAGTTTTGCACATCGAGAGACTGACATTTTTTCCCATTCCTCCTTGCAAAACAGCTCGAGCTCAGTGAGGTTGGATGGAGAGCATTTGTGAACAGCAGTTTTCAGTTCTTTCCACAGATTCTCGATTGGATTCAGGTCTGGACTTTGACTTGGCCATTCTAACACCTGGATATGTTTATTTTTTAACCATTCCATTGTAGATTTTGCTTTATGTTTTGGATCATTGTCTTGTTGGAAGACACATCTCCGTCCCAGTCTCAGGTCTTTTGCAGACTCCATCAGGTTTTCTTCCAGAATGGTCCTGTATTTGGCTCCATCCATCTTCCCATCAATTTTAACCATCTTCCCTGTCCCTGCTGAAGAAAAGCAGGCCCAAACCATGATGCTGCCACCACCATGTTTGACAGTGGGGATGGTGTGTGCAGGGTGATGGGCTGTGTTGCTTTTACGCCAAACATAACGTTTTGCATTGTTGCCAAAAAGTAAAATTTTAGTTTCATCTGACCAGAGCACCTTCTTCCACATGTTTGGTGTGTCTCCCAGGTGGCTTGTGGCAAACTTTAAACAACACTTTTTATGGATATCTTTAAAAAATGGCTTTCTTCTTGCCACTCTTCCATAAAGGCCAGATTTGTGCAATATACGACTGATTGTTGTCCTATGGACAGAGTCTCCCACCTCATCTGTAGATCTCTGCAGTTCATCCAGAGTGATCATGGGCCTCTTGGCTGCATCTCTGATCAGTCTTCTCCTTGTATGAGCTGAAAGTTTAGAGGGACGGCCAGGTCTTGGTAGATTTGCAGTGGTCTGATACTCCTTCCATTTCAATATTATCGCTTGCACAGTGCTCCTTGGGATGTTTAAAGCTTGGGAAATCTTTTTGTATCCAAATCCGGCTTTAAACTTCTTCACAACAGTATCTCGGACCTGCCTGGTGTGTTCCTTGTTCTTCATGATGCTCTCTGCGCATCTAACGGACCTCTGAGACTATCACAGTGCAGGTGCATTTATACAGAGACTTGATTACACACAGGTGGATTGTATTTATCATCATTAGTCATTTAGGTCAACATTGGATCATTCAGAGATCCTCACTGAACTTCTGGAGAGAGTTTGCTGCACTGAAAGTAAAGGGGCTGAATAATTTTGCACGCCCAATTTTTCAGTTTTTGATTTGTTAAAAAAGTTTGAAATATCCAATAAATGTTGTTCCACTTCATGATTGTGTCCCACTTGTTGTTGATTCTTTATATCTTATAGTTTTATATCTTTATGTTTGAAGCCTGAAATGTGGCAAAAGGTCGCAAAGTTCAAGGGGGCCGAATACTTTCGCAAGGCACTGTATTTTGATTTGGTTAACACGATTTTTAGTTACTACATGATTCCATGTGTGTTATTCCATAGTTTTGATGTCAGAACAATGTAGAAAATAGTCCAAATAAAGAAAAACCCTTGAAGGTATAGGTGTGTCCAAACCTTTGACTGGTACTGTGTGGAAGGCCAGCATCCGGGAGTCGCCTCTTCACTGTTGACGTTGAGACTGTTGTTTTGTGGGTACTATTTAATGAAGCTGCCAGTTGAGGACTTGTGAGGCATCTGTTTCTCAAACTAGACACTCTAATGTACTTGTCCTCTGGCTCAGTTGTGCACCGGGGCCTCCCACTCCTCTTTATATTCTGGTTAAAGCCAGTTTGCGCTGTTCTCTGAAGGAAGTAGTACACAGGCAATTTCCCGCATGGAATAGAATCTATTTCTCAGAACAAGAATAGACTGACGAGTTTCAGCAGAAAGTTATTTGTTTCTGGCCATTTTGAACCTGTAATAGAACCCACAAATTCTGATGCTCCAGATACTCAACTTGTCTAAAGGCCAGTTTTATTGCTTATTTAATCAGAACAACAGTTTTGTGCTGTGCTAACATAATTGCAAAAGGGTTTTCTAATGATCAATTAACCTTTTAAAATTATAAACTTGAATTAGCTAACACAACGTGCCATTGGAACACAGGAGTAATGGTTACTGATAATGGGCCTCTGAACCCCTATGTAGCTATTCCATTAAAAATCAGCTGTTTCCAGCTACAATAGTCATTTACAACATTAACAATGTCTACACCGTATTTCTGATCAATTTTATTTTAAATGAACAAAAAAAATGTGTGTGTGTGTGTGTACATACAGTTGAAGTTTGGAAGTTTACATACACCTCAGCCAAATACTTTTAAACTCATTTTTCACAATTCCTGACATTTAATCCTAGTAAAAATTCCCAGTCTTAGATCAGTTAGGATGTCAGAATAATAGAGATGTATTTATTTAAGCTTTTATTTCTTTCATCACATTCCCAGTGTGTCAGTAGTTTACATATACTAATTAAGTGTTTGGTAGCATTGCCTTTCAATTGTTTTGGGTAGCCTTCCACAGGCTTCCCACAATAAGCTTCTAAACCCATGACATCATTTTCTGGAATTTTCCAAGCTGTTTAAAGGCACAGTCAACTTAGTGTATGTAAACATCTGACCCACTGGAATTGTGATACAGTGAAATAATCTGTCGAATTCGCGTTTATCATCGAAGGACTGAGCATTACTCCGAGGCCTGTACTCTGGAGCGGGATCGAGGTGGCGGGTCCGTCATGGTCTGGGGGCGGTGGCGGTGTGTCACAGCATCTTTGGACTGAGCTTGTTGTCATTGCAGGCAATCTCAACACTGTGCTTTACAGGGAAGACATCCTCCTCCCTCATGTGGTACCCTTCCTGCAGGCTCATCCTGACATGACCCTCCAGCATGACAATGTCACCAAATCAAAGTTTATTTGTCACGTGTGCCGAATACAACCTTACAGTGAAATGCTTACTTACAGGCTCTAACCAATAGTGCAAAAAAGTATTTAGTCAGCCACCAATTGTGCAAGTTCTCCCACTTAAAAAGATGAGAGAGGCCTGTAATTTTCATCATAGGTACACTTCAACTATGACAGACAAAATGAGGGGGGAAAATCCAGAAAATCACATTGTAGGATTTTTAATGAATTTATTTGCAAATTATGGTGGAAAATAAGTATTTGGTCAATAACAAAAGTAAATAACACCATAATTTGCAATAAATTCATAAAAAATGTGGGTGTTGACACGCCCTTGGTGGGTGTTTAGGTTCTTGAGAGCACTTTGTTGCTGCTTGTCTTCATCTTTATCAGGAGAAACTGTTTCAAACTGCCAATTCATGCTCTTCAACAGCAGATAGGTTCATCCTGGATCACTTTGTCAGTTTTCCTGTATCATTTTACAAGATCTACCTACCTGCTTTGTATAGACCAATACTGATCAATCCTTGGCACTCTCCAGTCTGATAATGCAGAGAGAAAGACAAGTTAGTGTCGTTTACAGCTGCTGATATGCAGACTTACCGCCAGTTATAGCTACCACCCAACTACTTTTTGATCACATTAAAACAGTAATGAATACACACACAGTGTGGTAATCACTGTGCTGAACTCCTCCACTTCTCAGTAGTGTAGTGCTGCTGAATCCCTCATCGACCCATAGCTCCCAAGGCTCGCCATTAGCTTTGAGGCATGGATAGGTTTAAACAATGTAATTACTGTATTTCACCTTGCCTGGGTTTTGCCATATTGCTGCTAACACCTATCCATTTCTTTCAGATCTACAACAGCGCCAAAAGGGTGGATACTATAGTCAAATTAGGGAGTTCTCCTTTCAAATTGGTAGTGGTGCGTATACAGGGACCAGAGAGCGCTTTAGGAGTGACTGGAACTCAAGTCAGCTGGAAAAAGGGAGGGATAGGGTCATTCAATGCTAATTTATTTAAAGAGAGTTCTGAAGGAGATATCAGCTTCACTAAGTCTTTGAGTGAAACAGCATCACCCAACTCCAGTATCAGTTTGTTACAGAAGGTAAACAGTATGCTGCTGCATGTACAGTAGTACATTTTTTGCATAATTGCCAGTTAACTGTAGCTATAATATTCACCCAGATAATACACTGAATGGCAATGTTTTATTTGTGTGGTATAGATTTGTATCATTGTTTAGTGTCCAGTTAGCCCAAGAATGTACTGTTAAGGAGTGTAGGCGAGCCTACTCCTTTAACGTCCAAGGACCTTATAGGTTATGTTCAGAGGGAAACTGGCTCTGGCACACAAAACAACCAAATACTCTATCTAATTGTGAATCGTATTGTAGAAACATAAAGTGACTTTCATATCACATCAAAATAATTTCACAAATGCAAAACAAACACTTTCTATACTCTGGTTTAACCCGTTTTAACAGTTGCAGCCGACAGTGTTTTTCAGTTGCAAAAATGTTCTGGTGTCGTTCTTCGCCTACATTTGACATTTTAGTAATTTAGTAGACGCTCTTATCCTGAGCGACTTACAGACATGTGTTCGAAGGCGCTATCTAGCTAATTAGAACAGGTGGTCATCGTAACATGGAAATATGGCAGTGTAATTTTAAACTGTGTGTTTTGAGTAATTTAACCTTTTTGTTTTTTGAAAATGATCTCATTGATATGAAAGTTAAAAGCTGCAATATGCAGAAATCCCGCCCCCATTTCCTGGTTGCTAAAATTCTAATAGTTTGCCTAATTTCATTTTATGTGACAAAACAAGCAATGTATAGTTTAGAGCAGGGTTTCCCAAACTTGGTTCTGGGCCCCCCAACTCATCATCAAGCTTTGATTATTTAAATCAACTGCGTAGTGCTAGGGCAAAAAACTAAACGTGCATCCAGGGGGGCCCAAGAACCGAGTTTGGGAGAGAATCAATGTGCCATCGAAACCGCTGTGAAATATCTTTTCAATTACCAAAAATATTGTATTTTCAGCTGTTTGAAGCTGATGTACAAAACAGAATGTTAAAGATGCAAAAACAAAACTTAAGAATGGGAAGCACTTTTGAATCTGTAAAAGTTCACTTCCCTTTGCACGTCACCTGTAAGAAGTCTGATTAGGCATTCTTCAAAATATCTCATAACAGAATGTAATTTTGTGTTTCCAAGATTAACTCTGGTTAACAACCTGGTAACTTGACCATTATGTTTTAAGATGGCATTGGAAGAAAGGAAAGCTGGATAGCTACTCCAGAAGTGTTTCAAAAGTAGGATTCAGATATAGGCCTAATATGTAACTGCCGAAATAAAGGAAACACCAACTTGTCTTAATAGGGTGTTGGGTCACCACGAGCCAGAACAGCTTCAATGCACCTTGGCATAGATTCTACAATTGTCTGTAACTTTATTGGAGTGATGTGACACCATTCTTCCACAATATTTACCATAATTTGGTGTTTTGTTGATGGTGGTGGAAAAGCTGTCTGATGCACCGCTCCAGATTCTCGCAAAAGCGTTCAATTGGGTTGAGATCTGGTGACCGAAACGGCCATGGCATATGGTTTACATAATTTTCATTCTCATAAAACCATTCAGTGACTACTCGCTGCCTGTGGATGGGGGCATTGTCAATCTATCAGGGGATAGCCATGGTAGCCAAAATAATGGCCTGCCCAGTATTTTTATACATGAGCCTAAGCATAATTAGGGCCTTATGAAATCTATTCAATTTTTTCCCAATTCTGTTCTTTCCGTTGACATTTTTCTGAATTTTGTGTTATGATTTATGCTAATTTTATCATCAGAAAGAGTGTCTAATAATGTGAATGAATAAAACGTAAACAATGTAATAAGATAACAGTACATTTGTAATGATGCAACACATTGCACTTTTTTAATCAAGGCTAGCGCTCCAATTCAGAGTTTTACTGAGTGTTTCATTGTAAATGGGAAAAAAGTAATGCAAGAATCTAGGCGACAATGCAGCAACCTTCTCCTCATGTTTCCAGCTGGCTGAGGATGTTTGTGACTGCCCGGGTTGATGACTTTTCTGCCAACAAAAACTCTGTACAGATGAACATGCTCTGCAAGGTACTTCACTGTTTCAAACCAGCTATTCTCACTGCTTCAGGAGGAGCCTTGACCTGCTCAAACTCCTTCATAATAAGGAATCTCACCTATATTATCTTTCTGGCAGGCTTCTCGAAGAAGACAGATCTCATCCATGTCACAAGTGATACAACTTCAGAGAAATATTTGTAGTGGTGCCAGGTCTCACCCACCAGATTGATTACATGGCAGAGATAGGTTACATGGACACTGTTGGGCATCACTCCTTTCAGAACCTCCTTTTATGCCTTCAGGCAGTAGGAGGCACTATCTGTAACCACTGCCCAGGCATCATTCAGGTTCAGATCGTTGCTGTAGAGGGAGGCTAGTACAGCTTGGGAAAACGTTGAAAAGTTGCGTCTGTCCATGAAAACGATATCCACCAGAAAGTACTGGTTTAACACGTGCAATGAAAAATAAGGAACAACTTTAATTGTTTTAACCTAAAATAATATTGTGACAAAATAAGTGTTATTTAAATTTCAAGTATAAACACAATATAGATGATGTGATAGTTAGCTAGATGGAGGCAGACAGCTGCTGACATTATGCATCGCTATATTTCACCATGATAACTTGTTTAGAATATCACAATTTGCATCTGGACAATTCACATTGCAGAATGTAAATGTAGGCTATTGCAACAGTATATTAATAGGCTGTTAAATTAACTCACCAATAACAATGTTTAGAGCGCTGCAATCCCTTGGATCTGTTGTGTCATCAATGACCACCGCAAACTTCTTCCCACGGATCTTCTGTAGAACGGCAGTCATATGTTGATTGAACACACGGGGCAGGTAAGTTTGACGGAGGCTCCTCTCATTTTCGGGTAACGCCCTTCCCTGATTGCAATGCTTCACTAGAAACTGTTGTAGCTTTCTTAGCTTTTCTAAGGGGATGTCAGACTCGGCGCACACAGCCACAAAGTCCTGAATAAATGATCGTATTGAATCTGCTGATGCGCTTGCAATAGTAATTGTCGTTTGAAGATGTATGATCTGGCTAACACAGTGCTTTTCCATGTTCTTCACATGGGCTTTAGACTTTAAGTGGTTGTCACACGTAATTTTACGTGTCCAATCAATAGTATGTTGATAGAATTTGCAAAACAGCTTATTGCCTGACTCATAATAATAACTGGGTATTGCTCTGCATTTAGGGGTTAGGGTCGAATGATTCGTTTTTTAAAAACTAATTGGCGCCTCTTCGACATGTTTCTCAAAGTGACAGCCAAGTTGTGAGGTGACGTAAGGGTTCCACCCACGACCCACCCCAATTGAAAACAGAACAAATCTCTGAATGTCCTTGAGTGGCCCAGCCAGAGCCTGGACTTGAACCCGATCAAACATCTCTGGAGAGACCTGAAATAGCTGTGATGCTCCCCATCCAACCTGACAGAGCTTGAGAGGATCTGCAGAGAAGAATGGGAGAAACTCCCATAGCGTCATACCCAAGACTCGAGGCTGTAATCGCTGCCAAATGTGCTTCAACAAAGTACTTAGTAAACGGTCTGAATACTTATGTAAATGTTTTATTTCAGTTGTTTTTTTTATACATTTGCAAAATGTAAAAAAAATCTGTTTTTGCTTTGTCATTATGGGGTATTGTGTGTAGATTGAGGGAAAATAACCATTTAATCAATTTTAGAATAAGACTGCAACGTAATAAAATGTGGAAAAAGTCAAAGGGTCTGAATACTTTCCAAATGCGCTCTATACCTGTTGATAGATGACAACCTGTCGTAGCCATTTATCAACATATCTCTCTGAGATTTTTTTCCGGTAGATGGCCAATACGGAAAAGGAAACAACACTTTTTTGACTAAATAATTTAAACAAATCACTACCTCAAATCTGTTTCTAAGTAGTGACAGGGGTTGGCTTTCATTAGAATGATAGTTTAACCCTCAAATCAATGTGAACCCAAAGAGGAGCACCCACATTTTTCTTTTTGCCATGTGGTTTGAAAAGGACAGCTGCGTTCTAAGTCCCACTACGGACTGCCACGTATGACAAACACGGGTACTAAATCAAAGATATTGATCTGTTTTAAGCAAATGATTTCATGAGATTGTGAACTATACACTTTAATACTAACATCAAGAATCTGAGGTAAAAAGGATGTGTATTTCCTGTAATTCTTGTGTGGTGAAAATGTTAGTCTGTGTAATATAGTAACACGTTCTGTCCAGCATAGGGAACTTTGCGTAAACTAACTTACTTACTTTGGTTATGTAGTGTATTTCATTATGTGGACACCTGCTTGTCGAACATCTCATTCCAATATCATGGGCATTAATATGGAGTTGGTCCCCCCCTTTGCTGCTATAACAGCCTCCACTCTTCTGGGAAGGCTTTCTACTAGATGTTGAAACATTGCTGTGAAGTCTTGCTTCCATTCAGCCACAAGAGCATTAGTGAGTTTTGGCACTGATGTTGGGTGATTAGGCCTGGCTCGCAGTCGGCGTTCCAATTCTTCTCAAAGGTGTTCAATAGGGTTTGGGTCAGGGCTCTGTGCAGGCCAGTCAAGTTCTTCCACACATTTCAACAAAACATTTCTGTATGGACCTTGCTTTGTGCACGGGGACATTGTCATGCTGAAACAGGAAAGGGCCTTCCCAAACTGTTGCCACAAAGTTGGAAGCACAACTTTGTGTAAAATGTAATTGAATGCTGTTGCGTTAAGATTTGCCTTCACTGGAACTAAAGGCCGAGCCCAAACCATGAAAACATCCTCAGACTATTATTCCTCCTCCACCAAACTCTACAGTTTGTAAGGACCGACGCTGGAGAAGAGAAGCAGGTACGGGGAGTTGAACATTTTAATATGGAACAGACATCGAACAGGAACAGCGTCAGAAACAGATAACAACAAAAATGACAAACAAACATTAATAATGAATCAGGGAACAGAGCTTGGGAACAGACCGATATAGGGGAGGTAATGACACAGGTGATTGAGTCCAGGTGAGTCCAATAATAGCTGATGTGCGTGATGGGGGGAAGGCAGGTGTGCGTAATGATGGTGGCAGGAGTGCGTAATGCTGGGGAGCCTGCCGCCTTTGAGTGCAAGGGAGGGGGAGCGGGAGCAGGTGTGACACAGTTGGCACTATGCATTGGGGCAGGTGGCCTTCTCCTGGCATCTGCCAAATTCGTCCGTCGCACTGCCAGATGGTGAAGCGTGATTCATCACTGCAGAGAACGCGTTTCACTGCTCCAGATGCTTGGCTGCTCGGCCATGGAAACCCCTTTCATGAAGCTTCCGACTAACAGTTCTTGTGCTGACATTGCTTCCAGAAGCAGTTTGGAACTTGGTGAGTGTAGCAACCAAGGACAGACGAATTTTACACACTACAAGCTTCAGCACTCTGCGGTCCCATTCTGTGAGATTGTGTGGACTACCACTTTGCAGCTGAGCCGTTGTTGCGCCTGGATGTTCGGGCCATTCTACTGCCAATGTTTGTATATGGAGACTGCATAGCTGTGTGCTTTATTCACCAGTCAGCAACTGGTGTGGCTGAAATAGCCGAATCCACTAATTTGAAGGGGAGTCCACATACTTTTGTATATATAGTGTATTTGGACCAGAATGAGGCTCTCCACTACCTATTGCTGCAGTGATGATTCACCATTTTCATCAGATGTTTTCATTATTCATCTGCAGATAAATGCCTAAAAGCCTACATCTACCAGTAGCCTATGCAAATTAGGGAGCCTAATGAACTCACTGATACGATTCGGTAGACTACGCTGATTGATGAGACGAGTCACTCACTTTAGCGTCACTGTCTGGCAAGCCCCAACATCCGAGGAAAGGAAACCTAGAAAATCCTTTGGTTTACTTGTCCCAATGCAATACCATGGACATATAACCACATAGCCTGTGGCACATAGGCTATGTGAAACATGCTAAACTAAATGAGTGTGCCAGAAAACAATAATTAGGCTAAGTGGATTTCAACTCATCGTTACCACTTACATTACATGGGATGTGCAAATTAACAAGCATCATGTTTTCTCCTTCCTCCGTGTAAAGAAATTTGACGCAGACATACTGCGTTTACCTGTCATCACTCGCAGTGTGAGTGACAGGCGCCTATCCTATCATTAGATTGCTAGAAGATGCGTATCGTTCATTCTAGAAGGAAAGGGCTCGTCGGGCTGGCGAACTTAAGCTTTTAAATTAAAAGTAGTCTAGTTAATATGAAGTCGCTAGCTGAAAATTTGTCTGTAGGAAAACACTGGATGTGATGTTCTCCCACTCAGTCCTATCCTCTGCCTCTGTTGTCTAAGATGGATAGATCCTCCTAATTAAAGATAAGGAACGTTGTGTCCTAGATGTTTTATGGAATGTTTTTTGACAGATTCAGATTTTAATGGTCACCGTGAGACTGGGATATCAATAACTATGTTTTCCCACCTTAAGCCTGATCATGTTAAATTGCCTTCAGCTTATTGAATAATGGGTGGTCCAGTCAGCGCAGAGCAGACATTGACATCTAAGACTGCAGGGCATTTCCATCACAAGGACCCAAAAGTATTTAGTTAGCCACCAATTGTGCAAGTTCTCCCATTTAAAAAGATGAGAGGCCTGTTCATCATAGGTACACTTCAACTATAACAGACAAAATTAGAGAAAGAAAATCCAGAAAATCACATTGTAGGATTTTTTTATGAATTTATTTGCAAATTATGGTGGAAAATAAGTATTTGGTCAATAACAAATGTTTATCTCAATACTTTGTTATATACCCTTTGTTGGCAGTGACAGAGGTCAAACGTTGTCTGTAAGTCTTCACAAGGTTTTCACACACTGTTGCTGGTATTTTGGCCCATTCCTCCATGCAGATCTCCTCTAGAGCAGTGATGTTTTGGGGCTGTTGCTAGGCAACACAGACTTTCAACTCCCTCCAAAGATTTTCTATGGGGTTGAGATCTGGAGACTGGCTAGGCCACTCCAGGACCTTGAAATGCTTCTTACGAAGCCACTCCTTCGTTGCCCGGGCGGTGTTTAGGATCATTGTCATGCTGACCCAGCCACGTTTCATCTTCAATGCCCTTGCTGATGGAAGGTACATGGTCCCATTCATTCTTTCCTTTACACCGATCAGTCGTCCTGGTCTCTTTGCAGAAAAACAGTCCCAAAGCATGATGGTTCCACCCCCATACTTCACAGTAGGTATGGTGTTCTTTGGATGCAACTCAGCATTCTTTGTCCTCCAAACACGACGAGTTGAGTTTTTACCAAAAAGTTATATTTTGGTTTCATCTGACCATATGACATTCTCCCAATCTTCTTCTGGATCATCCAAATGCTCTCTAGCAAACTTCAAACGGGCCTGGACATGTACTGGCTTAAGCAGGGGGACACGTCTGGCACTGCAGGATTTGAGTCCCTGGCGGCATAGTGTGTTACTGATGGTAGGCTTTGTTACTTTGGTCCCAGCTCTCTGCAGGTCATTCACTAGGTCCCCCTGTGTGGTTCTGGGATTTTTGCTCACCGTTCTTGTGATAATTTTGACCCCACAGGGTGAGATCTTGCGTGGAGCCTCAGATCGAGGGAGATTTCAGTGGTCTTATATGTCTTCCATTTCCTAATAATTGCTCCCACAGTTGATTTCTTCAAAACCAAGCTGCTCACCTATTGCAGATTCAGTCTTCCCACCCTGGTGCAGGTCTACAATTTTGTTTCTGGTGTCCTTTGACAGCTCTTTGGTCTTGGCCATAGTGGAGTTGAGTGTGACTGTTTGAGGTTGTGGACAAGTGTCTTTTATACTGATAACAAGTTCAAACAGGTGCCATTAATGCAGGTAATGAGTGGAGGACAGAGGAGCCTCACCTCTTGATTCTAGCCATCCCGGATCTGGGATCGTGAATACAGCCTCAAGCTCATTACCATAACGCAACGTTAACTATTCATGAAAATCACAAATGAAATGAAATTAATATGCTAGCTCTCAAGCTTAGCCTTTTGTTAACAACACTGTCATCTCAGATTTTCAAAATATGCTTCTCAACCATAGCAAAACAAGCATTTGTGTAACAGCTAGCGTAGCTAGCATAGCATTTAGCGTTAGCATCAGCAGGCAACATTTTCACAAAAACAAGAAAAGCATTCAAATAAAATCATTTACCTTTGAAGAACTTCAGATGTTTTCAATGAGGAGACTCTCAGTTAGATAGCAAATGTTCAGTTTTTCCAAAAAGATGATTTGTTTAGGACAAATCGCTCTGTTTTGTTCATCACGTTTAGCTACGAAAAAAACCTGTATCCAGGATTGTAATTATCCCCGCAGCTCATTAGCATAACACAACGTTAACTATTCATGAAAATCGCAAATGAAATGAATATGCTAGCTCTCAAGCTTAGCCTTTTGTTAACAACACTGTCATCTCAGATTTTCAAAATATGCTTCTCAACCATAGCAAAACAAGCATTTGTGTAACAGCTAGCGTAGCTAGCGTAGCATTTAGCGTTAGCATCAGCAGGCAACATTTTCACAAAAAACAGAAAAGCATTCAAATAAATAATTTACCTTTGAAGAACTTCAGATGTTTTCAATGAGGAGACTCTCAGTTAGATAGCAAATGCTCAGTTTTTCCTGAAAGATTATTTGTTTAGGAGAAATCGCTCCGTTTGGTGCGTCACGTTTGGCTACCAAAAAAACCCGAAAATTCAGTCATCAAAATACCGAACTTTTTTCCAAATTAACTCCATAATATCGACTGAAACATGGTCAACGTTGTTTAGAATCAATCCTCAAGGTGTTTTTCACATATCTCTTCATGATATATCGTTCGTGAAAGCCTCCTCTCTCCTCTCAATCACTGGATGACTGCGTGCAGCTTGTAGATTACGCACCAATTTAGACAAAGGACACCGGGCAGACCCCTGGTAAATGTAGTCTCTTATGGCCAATCTTCCAATGATATGCCTACAAATACGTCACAATGCTGCAGACACCTTGGAGAAACGACAGAAAGGGCAGGCTCATTCCTGGTGCATTCACAGCCATATAAGGAGACAATGGAAAACAGAGCCTCAAATTCTGCTCATTTCCTGTTTGAAGTTTCATCTTGGTTTCGCCTGTAGCATGAGTTCTGTGGCACTCACAGATAATATCTTTGCAGTTTTGGAAACGTCAGAGTGTTTTCTTTCGAAAGCTGTCAATTATATGCATAGTCGAGCATCTTTTCGTGACAAAACATTGCACTTAAAACGGGCATGTTTTTTTATCCATAAATTAAAAGAGCGCCCCCTATATCCAAGAAGTTAAAGAAGAAGTTACAGGTCTGTGAGGGCCAGAAATCTTGCTTGTTTGTAGGTGACCAAATACTTATTTTCCACCATAATTTGCAAATAAATTCATTAAAAATCCTACAATGTGATTTTCTGGATTTTCTTTTCTCATTTTGTCTGTCATAGTTGAAGTGTACCTATGATGAAAATTACAGGCCTCTCTCATCTTTTTAAATGGGAGAACTTGCACAATTGGTGGCTGACTAAATACTTTTTTGCCCCACTGTATGTAGGCACCTAGTCTGAAATGACTAAACATCTACCAACCCACTACCATGGGCAATGTGGCCTATGTTATTTGTCTCCCACTTTGGTTCTGAAATCACCATCACCCACTAATTAGCTTGTCATTTTACAGATTGTGTTTGAGCTAGTATTGTGAAACTTTACCCTGTATATCTAAAAATGACCATATACACTGATTGTTTAAAGGAAAACTACCAAAACTATTGCTGATGGTGAACCTGAGCAAGTACTGTACCTGTTCAGCAGGTAGCTCATAGCCAGATGAGTTGTGTCTCGGGTAGCTTACTTTTACTCCAGTAAACACAATTTACAAACAGTTTATAGATGACAGTAACCTAGCAAATTACATAGGCTTTATTAGTTGTTTGACAACCTAATATCGCGCAAGCCACTTTAGCATTTGGTATGCTGAAGGTGCCGCGCAGAAGATCAGGAACAAGCCGCCTATCTCGCGTTAGTCAGTGTGCGATGCTGGACACTGCGCAGTTTGACTAAGCTACTGATATTACCTAGGGTTGTTCAGCATGCAAAATTACTTGTAGATCAATTACTGTCAATACGGTTACATGCTTAGTTCAACACTGAAGGAGATAACGCATCAGTTGTCACAAAATACTAGGTATTTTCGGGAAGGTAGATAGAAATTAATTTGAGGAAAAAATAAATGAATCTGCAATTCATAGCGTTTTAATCGATTTTCTGACCAATGCGGGTTTGGGGTCCTTGGACCGATGCAGGCCTATCTTAAACATTTGAATCGGGGACCGATGCGTACTACTCTGCTGTTTTGTATTGTTCTGCACTGCACTGTACTCTACTGTGCTGCGCTGTGATGTCCAAACTTGTGAAACATAAGGAGATTGACATTCATATACACAATACAGAATTACATCATGGGTCCCTGATCTGTACTGATCAGGGACCCATGATGTATTTCTGTTACCGTAATTCTGTTACCGGGTGTAAATCCACTTCACTTACTGTAGTTGAATAACCAAAATAGATTATTTTCAAACTCAAGGTGCCATATCATAGCTGACACCCCATTCTCTCTGCAATATGCACCTTTGAATCTTAATTCGGAGCAGATATTTAAGACTTTTTGGGAAACATGGTCTCATAAAAAGCTGAGGGAGATTTTACCGTAATTCCATTACCAAAGTTTGTATCTCCACAGTTATAAGTAGCCATTGTGTATAGAGTAGCGTAATTCCGTTACCGTGGAATTGCCCTGCATCATCACCGTAAGTTATGCCTGGGGGGCTTCCTGAGTCTCTATTCTTACTGTACTGTCTGTGTAACTGAAAAGCCCATCTATGGAAAGGCTGAGTGTTCTCAGGGGAGACAGACAGAGCTTTACCCACTCTGTTTTTAGATAGCACAGCCTCAGCACAAATTACAGCTTAGCTCTTCCCCACATGACGGCTCACAACTAAGATTGAAGTCAGACTGTCAAAAGCCCAGAATAATGCAAGCTGCCTTCGCACAGTAGGACTTCTCTCGCAAGCAACCCTACTCTCTTGATCCTGTTTCGCCTTCATATGGATTGCGCTCCAACTTGTTCAATTACCGCTCTACTTGTTTTAGGGTTATTCCTTGTGTTTTGCTGATCGGCTCAAAGCATGAAGCACAAACACTTGAAGAGGCAGTCTCTCATGCTGTTGTAGCCTCTTTCAGCTAGAGAAAGTCTGTCTCTGTGTCTCTAGAATAAACTGTGGTGGTAGAAAGTGAATGCATTCTACAGAATGCATGCTGTGGTCTTTTATTTTTGCTCTGTGCTGTGGCATGTGGGGTTGTGCGCACGGCACACCGAGTGAACAAGTACCTGTGTGTGTTTGCGTGCATTCCTGCATACATGCATGTATGTGTTTACGAGTCAATGTGTGGTTTTATAACTTTGTTCTTTTTTTCTTTAGGTCACTTCTCTATTTGGCTGCTGTGAGGGAGGCCAGTGCTGTTACTGGTGAGCATTGAGACTTCTCCACCCCAGAAAGACAGACGGACGGAG
Organism: Oncorhynchus kisutch; assembly: GCF_002021735.2. Taxonomy (NCBI): domain Eukaryota; kingdom Metazoa; phylum Chordata; class Actinopteri; order Salmoniformes; family Salmonidae; genus Oncorhynchus; species Oncorhynchus kisutch. The sequence goes on from NC_034177.2 coordinate 38,506,189, forward strand.
TTCCCCTGTTCTCCTTTTCATGGATGCCAGGCTGGCCCTGCTGCAGCTTGGGACTCTCCTGGTCCTCCTGTCCGCAGCACTGGAGTTGACTGCTAAGCTGACTGCTGGAGAGGAGGTCTACACTAACACCTGGGCGGTCCACATAGAGGGGGGACCGCAGGAGGCTGACCGAATTGCCAGGAAACACGGCTTCATCAACCATGGCAATGTGAGTAGCACAGCAGTGCACCCTGTGGAACCCCTCTAGTCAGTCAGAGTGTATGATCTCTCTATGCCCTGCATCTGTGGTCAGTTGAAACTCTGTTCTATTTCAGTGACAGCCTGCTCAACAGGCTTTAATGTGCAACAAGATATACAGACAGGACAGCCTATAAGCCCTCGTGAGAGTCAGAGTGTATGTCATGACTCTTCCATCCCTTGCTGAGTTCATCTGTCAGCTAAAGCCTGCACTCCTCCTATGGGTTCTATACAGAACAAAAATATGAACGCAAATGTCAAGTGTTGGTCCCATATTAAGCTGAAATAAAAGCTGAATGTCAAGTGTTGGTCCCATATTAAGCTGAAATAAAAGATCCCCAAAATGTTCCATATGCACCAAAGGTTTATTCGTTTACATCTCTGTTTGTGAGCATTTTTCCTTTGCCAAGATAATCCATCTACCTGGCAGATGTGGCATATCAATAAGCTGATTAAACAGCATCATCATTACACAGGTACACCTTGTGCTGGGGACAATAAAAGGCCACTCTAATATGTGTACTTTTGTCAACCGGCCTCACAACCACAGAGCATGTGTAACCACACTAACCCAGGACCCCCACATCCGGCTTTTTCACCTGCGGGATTGTCTGAAACCAGCCACCTGGACAGCTCATGAAACTGAGGAGTATTTCTGTCTGTAATAAAGCCCTTTTGTGGGGAAAAACTCAGTCACATGGGTGAACTCCTGCCCAGTCATGTGAAATCCATAGATTAGGGCATAATGCATTTATTTAAATGGACTAATTTCCTTATATGAACTGTAACTCAGTAAAATCTGAAATTGTTGCATGATGCATTTATATTTTTGTTCAGTATAGTTAATTTGGGCATACCATACCGTGTGTGTGTCAGGGTTTCTGTTAGGAAAAAGTGGCCCCGGACATTTAACCAGCAGCATTTTAGGACCCATATGCATTGGGTGCGTAACCTGATCAGGGCGTCCACCCACGGTGCTCAGAATGACAGAAATGACATTTTAGATTATGGTAATTCATATTAACAGAACATGCAAGTAGAGGATGCAACGATGCACAGTCCTTACCCAATTCTGATTTTGTAGATGTTAGAATAACTGTCCACATTTACTTTTCCTCAGCCAACAAGACAAGTAACAAAAAGCAAAATCACTATCCTATGTCAATATACTATCCCCCACGTTAGAAAAGTTTACCTATTCTATTGGTCAGCTTGTCGAGAAGTAGCCTATTCCAAACAGATTCTGGGTCAGTTGTGGGAAGACAGATCCCAAATTCATACAACCAGTAGACCTAGGCCACATTTTTTTTTTTAACGTTAAAAAGCAATGAGTCTGATGCAACAGATCAGAATGTTTAGCTTAAAATGTTGATAATCTATTATTTCTCCACATTATAAGTGCAGCAATGCCCACAAGGCATTAGGCTACACCCAAATGTTCATTCCATAATGCAATTACTGGGAAAACACTTTTGTCAAAAGGGCACTGCACATGCTAGCGGTTTCATGTGACAGATTAAATATCCTTTAGAAATAGAGGAGATGTAATAGGCTACTTTGAAGCGAGGCAGGCCTAAGACATGCCTCATATGTATTAAAATGTTCAGGTTTCATACAATGAAGTATATGTTTTCAAAATGCAAAGCCTACTGCCTCTAGCTCATTACAAAGTAGTGTGTGACGTCCTGATGAAGCCTGCCTTCCGTTGCTGTTTGAGATGCTGCAGCAGTAGCTCTCGTGCTGTCTGACAGATTTTCCGCTCAAAGGCTTTGTATCTGTATGCTGTAAGCATGTGATAAATGAATATAGTGTAGCCTACACATGCGACAATTTCATTCAAATAAATTATGCAAATTAACTTATAGACCAATAAGCATGGCCAGTCGAATGTATTTCCATCGACTTTTACATTCACGAATCGGCTAAAAAGCATTATTTCGCAATGGGATTGTTTCTTCTCCCGGACAATTGGCCAGTTTTATTTATTGGCATTTCAAAACAAATGTATAGTCCAAAAGCCGGCTATTACCGGCTAACGGAATCCTTGGTCCAGTCACTCCACAGGAGACTTCACTGTCTGCATCGAATACATGTGTAGGAGGCTCTGAACTACAGTACCAACCCTCCCTCCACCCTATCCCCCACAAAAAGAGGATTTTCAGAGCGGTTTTCAAATTGAATTTAGGCTTAACTTCTGCTTTCTTTATGTTGCTGTCCATGCAGCTTCTGTCTTGAGCTCCATCACAGATGTTTTTTCTCCTGTTATAGTAGTAGATCCTACGGCGGTCATAAAGTAGTAGGATGAGATGTGATATTTTTAATTTGTGAGATGCCTCTCGTTGTCACACTCATCACCACTCAATTGTCTCCTTGGCTCTGATTGTTTACTTTTCAAAGTGCTGTAGTTTCTCGCTCTCAGCTGGCTTTGATTGGAGTTCTTTGGTTATTGATTTCATCTAGCAGGAACTGCTGTTGGGATGCTGTGAAAGGATTCTGCTGTAGAGAGAGAGGGAGAGGGGGAGGAGGCCATTAGAAAAATGTGCCTTAAATAACCTTTTATTCATAATTGGCTCTTTGAATGCAAGTCATTATTTGCTCTATTGAATAGGCCTTATTCTGCTTTGAGACTGCCAAGCAATCAAGCTCCACACAGATTGACGCACATGTGCACGCCGCACACACAGTCACACACACAGTCTCACACATTCTTTCCCCCAGAGGATAGTTATATGTTTATACCTTCATCGCTTGTTACGAACACATCATGAAGGTACTTCTGGTAGACAGGAACAATGGAATAATAGTAAGTGGGTTCTTCTGTCTTTTCCCTCTCTACAGCCTTGTAGTATAGGCCCCACTACCACACCAGTATTCCCAGTTGAAGCCCCAGTTTCGAGCCTGAAACACCTGTATGCCTCTGCCAGTAAAGCACAGGGCAGACAGAGACTTATCCAATCAGAGATCCAGGGCTTGTAAGGACTGGCAGGGGTTGATTGTTATTTTGAGGGACCTAAATTGGCCTGTCTTTTTTAACCTTGGTATCGGGCGTTGTCCTCTGGTGATGTGTCATGAGTTTAGTCTTTCTCTCGCTCTCTTTTTCTCTCTCTCCCTATCCTCCCCGTCTCGTCATCTCACTCTGCGCTCTCGTCCACTTTCACTCTTTCCTTATGCACACATATATTTCATCTCCCTCTGCTCTCTCTGTTTATTCTCTCAAAAGCTCCCCAAAGCTTTATCCTTCTCTGCTCTTTTTCTCTTTCCCTCCCATCACTTCCTCCATATGCTCGGACTCGTCAGTCTAAAACCGATAGATCAATTTAATGGGGAAACATACGTCTGCGTTTTTTTCTGTCATTACTCACTCATGCTGAACGGTGGGTTTGGGAACAGAGGACTCCTTGAAGATGGGTCGGTTTGTCAGAGATGGATGTCTGATGCCATATGGTACAGAGTCCTGCTCACAGACAAACAGTAGGCTACATAGTAAAGCCCTACTCTCATTAATCTTTATTCTCTTCTCTTCTTCTTTTCTCCAAATCAAATCAAATGTATTGGTCACATACACGTGTTTATCAGATGTAATTGCGGGTGTAGTGAAATGCTTGTGCTTCTAGCTCTGACAGTGTAGTAATATCTAACAAGTAATATCTAACAGTTTTACAACCTATACCCAAAATACACATAAATCTAAGTAAGGAATGGATTAAGAATATATATACATATATGTCAGAGTGGCATTGGACACAGTGGCATAGTATAGAATACAGTATATACATATGAGATGGGTGATGCAATATCTACACACAATTAAAGTGACTAAGATACCATAGAATAGTATAGAGTACAGTTTATACATATGAGATGAGTAGTGCAAGATACGGAAACATAAATGTGTCTAGTGTTTCATTTCCTTAAAGTGGCCAGTGATGCCTAATATTATGTCTATAGGCAGCAGCCTCTGATGTGCTGGAGATGGCTGTTTAACAGTCAGTGGTGTAATATAGAATACAATACAGTATATACATTTGAAATGGGTGATGCAATATGTAAACACAATTTAAAAGTGACTAAGATACCATAGAATAGTATAGAGTACAGTTTATCCATATGAGATGAGTAATGCTAGATACGGAAACATTATTAACCTGTTGATCCTACCCCCTACTTTTTTGAACATTCTGTTAAAAATCACGCAATATTTCGGCGTCCTGCTACTCATGCCAGGAATATAGTATATGCATAGGATAGAAAACACTCACGTTTCTAAAACTGGTTAAATCACGGCTGTGACTATAACAGAGCGTCTTTTTCATCGAAAAGCGCAAGAAAAACTGATCACTGAAAACTGGAACTTGCATGTATTGTATTGTTTAAGAGCAACGAAATTAAATGGGGCCGAGATTGCAAGTCCTACAGCTTCCACACGATGTCGCCAGTCTTGTCAATTGCCTTTTCGTTGTTTCTTGGTCAAACGAGGTAGATAGATCACTTTCCATCCGGTCTCCGACAGGAAGTTTTGGAAGAGAGATTTCGGAAGATGATTTGAAATCGTGGAGCTATTGAATACACATCGCCCCGTGATCAATTTGATAGATTATTAACGTTTACTGATACCTAAAGATGGATTACAAAAGTATTTCGAAGTGTTTTGTGAAAGTTTATCGTCAACTTTTTTAATTTAAAAAAATGACGTAGCGTTTTCAAACTGTGTTTTTTTCTGAATCACACAGTTTCCATAGATGGCTATTTTGGGTATATATGGACCGATTTAATCGAAAAAAAGACCCAATAGTGATGTTTATGGGACATATAGGAGTGCCAACAAAGAAGCTCGTCAAAGGTAATGAAAGTTTTATATTTTATTTCTGCTATTTGTGTAGCGCCGGCTACGCAAAATCTTTTGTTTACGTCGCATTCAGGTATTTCGGGGTGTTGCATGCTATCAGATAATAGCTTCTCATGCTTTCGCCGAAAAGCATTTTAATAATCTGACTTGTTGGCTAGATTCACAACGAGTGTAGCTTTAATTCAGTACCCTGCATGTGTGTTTTAATGAACGTTTGAGTTTTAACGAGTGCTATTAGCATTTGGCGTAGCGCATTTGCATTTGCTGATGGCTAGATGGGGCGATTGCGTCTCGGGTCGATGTAAGAGGTTAGTGGCTCGTGTTTCATTTCCTTAAAGTGGCCAGTGATCCCTAATATAGGCAGCTGCCTCTGATGTGCTAGTGATGACTGTTTAGCAGTCTGATGGCCTTGAGTTAGAAGCTGTTTTTCAGTCTCTCGGTCCCAGCTTTGATGCACCTGTACTAATCTCGCCTTCTGGATGATAGCGGGGTGAACAGGCAGTGGCTCAGGTGGTTGATGTCCTTGCTGATCTTTTTGGCCTTCCTATGGCATCGGGTGCTGTAGGTGTCCAGGAGGGCGGGAAGTTTGCCCCCGGTAATGCGTTGGGAAGACCGCACCATCCTCTGGAGAGCTTTGCGGCTGTGGGCTGTGCAGTTGCCTACCAGGCGGTGATACAGCCCGAGAGGATGCTCTCAATTGTGTATCTGTAAGAGTTTGTGAGCGTTTTAGGTGTTAAGCCAAATTTCTTTAGCCTCCTGAGGTTGAAGAGGTGCTGTTGCGCCAACTTCACCACACTGTCTGTGTGGGTGGACCATTTCAATTTGTCAGTGACGTGTACACTGTGGAACTTGAAGCTATCCACCTTCTCCACTGCGGTCCCATCAATGTGGATAGGGGGGTGCTCTCTCTGCTGTTTCCACAGTCATCTCCTTAGTTTAGTTGACATTGAGTGAGAGGTTCTTTTCCTGGCACCACACTCCCAGAGCCCTCACCTCCTCCCTGTAGGCTGTCTGTTGGTAATCAAGCCTACTACTGTTGTGTCATCTGCAAACTTGATAATTGAGTTGAAGGCGCCACGCAGTCATGGGTGAACAGGGAGTACAGGAGGGGGCTGAGAACACACCCTTGTGGGGCCCCAGTGTTGAGGATCAGCGAAGAGGAGGTGTTGTTTCCAACCTTCACCACCTGGGGGCAACCAGTCAGGAAGTCTAGGACCCAGTTGCACAAGGCGGTGTTCAGACCCAGGGCCTCGAGCTTGATGATGAGCTTGGAGGGTACTATGGTTTTGAATGCTGAGCTATACTCAATGAACAGCATTCTTACATAGGTATGCCTCTTGCCCAGATGTCCGTCACTACAGACCCTGGTTCGATCGTGGGCTGTATCACAGAATGTCATAAATCAATAGAATGAATGCTTCAATCTAGTTGACATCGGTAAAGTTCTGTCATCTCTGCTTCTTTCATGAAGCAAAGACATTTAGGGACTGGGGGAATTATTGTTATTATTTGTTGTAGATAGGGAGGCAGAAAGCTAGATATAAATAGAGTAGGGGAGAAGTTTAAAAGGAAAGGATCCAGTTAGAGAGAAGCGAGTGATCAGAACTGAGAGGAAAGAGGAGAGATTATGAAGGCAGGAGAGTGAGTGGGAGGATTTGGCGAGGGGAAAAAGAGTGGGAGAGAATGGATGAACAGTGGCTAAAGACTGAGATTGAGAGTGAGAGGAAGAGACAGAGACAGAGGGGAGGATTGCTAAGCAACATTTAAACAGTTGTCTGAAATGAGATTATGGAGGCGTACATCCTTAGTCATTGTTTCGTTTAGGCACCAGCCGCACGAGAATATAATGAGACGTATTTCAGACTTTTGTCTCTGAGTAGGTGATAGGAGGCAGCAGGGAGATAAACATAACTAATGCAGTCTTCCAATGTCTCGGCTACACAGTGGCTTTATTTGGGGAGATGGGTGGGTTAGATAAAGGATGTGTGGCCTGGGGATGGTTGAGTGAACAGGGGGAATGATGGCTTAGTCATCCTCACTTCCTTTCTCTCTTGTGGTGGATGTTCTCTAGGGCCAGCCACCAGGGACGTCACTGGAGTTTCATAACATTTGGGCCTTAGCCCTGAAGAACAATAAATGGTATTTTCTAAAATTATTTCCTGCAATTCTACATGACGGGAGACATTACAATAAAATGTTTTAATACCACACAAATAACCAAAATGTCAGGATACAGGATACTCGGGACTCCAGAGTGGCGAAGCGGGAGTTGCAAGAGTTGCAAAATACATTTTTAAATCTAGATTATTCAATAATTGCACCCACACTGCTCACGTGCGCCAACGAGCGTCTGCGTTGCCACGGGATAAAATATAAGTAAATTCTATTTGTGACGTAGATCGCGCTGCAAGTCCTGCCTCTCCCATCTGCTCATTGGTTTATAGAAGCAGATACCCACGTGCCATCTCCTCATTGGTTATACCCACGTGGGTAACTGAAAGACGAACGAGGTCAGTGGCGGTAATGCACCTAATTTATGAAAGATGCCAATCGCAATATAAAGTCAAGAGAAGGAAAAAGCCCAGAAGGAGGAGAGATGACTAGAAACGATTCGGTTGACCATTTTATGTCGGAGTAGAGGACCTTGTGCATTTCAGGTAAAATAACAACTCAATGTTTATATCCCAGGACAAATTAGCTAGCAACAGAAAGCTAGCTAAGTAGGACAAATTAGCTAGCAAGTGCAAGCTAACTAGCTAAATTGCTATAAATGTTTAATTATTTTCGACCTTTCCCCAAATTAATGTAATTGGTTCAGAGTTTGTTTTGATATTTTAACCTGCGTGTCTTGATTGTGTTTGGTGTGGGGGGACAAAATACATTTATGCACGATGGCGCACGCACGCATCCGGTTTGAGTTCCGTGTAAGGCCTCAGTGCTTGAGGCGTTACTACAGACTAGAGGTCGACCGATTTATGATTTTTCAACGTCGATACCGATACCGATTATTGGAGGACCAAAAAAGCCGATACCGATTAATCGACGATTTTGTATTTTATTTGTAATAATGACAATTACAACAATAGTGAATTAACACTTATTTTAACTTAATATAATACATCAATCAAATCAATTTAGCCTCAAGTAAATAATGAAACATGTTCAATTTGGTTTAAGTAATGCAAAAACAAAGTGTTGGAGAAGAAAGTAAAAGTGCAATATGTGCTATGTAAGAAAGCTAACATGTCAGTTCCTTGCTCAGAACATGAGAACATATGAAAGCTGGTGGTTTTAGGTTGTAGTTATTATAGGAATTATAGGACTATTTCCCTCTATACCATTTGTATTTCATTAACCTTTGACTATTGGATGTTCTTATAGGCACTTTAGTATTGCTAGTATTGCTAGATAATATCTAGTAATATCATCAACCATGTGTAGTTAACTAGTGATTATGATTGATTGTTTTTTATAAGTTTAATGCTAGCTAGCAACTTACCTTGGTTTACTGCATTCGCGTAACAGGCAGTCTCCTTGTGGGGTGCAATGAGAGAGAGGCAGGTTGTTATTGCGTTGGACTCGTTAACTGTAAGGTTGCAAGATTGAATCCCCCGAGCTGACAAGGTGAAAATCTGTCGTTCTGCCCCTGAACAAGGCAGTTAACCCACAGTTCCTAGGCCGTCATTGAAAATAAGAATGTGTTCTTAACTGACTTGCCTAGTTAAATAAAGGTATAAAAAAATAAAACAAAACATTGGCACCCAAAAATAGCGATTTCTGATTGTTATGAAAACTTGAAATTTGCCCTAATTAATCGGCCATTCTGTTTTAATCGGTCGACCTCTACTACAGACACCCTGGTTCAAATCCAAGCTGTATCACAACCAGCCATGATTGAGAGTTCCATAGGGCGGCGCACAATTGGCCCAGTGTCGTCCAGGTTAGGCCGGTGTAGGCCGTCATTGTAAATAAGAATTTGTTCTTAACTGACTTGCCTAGTTAAATAAAAGGTTTAAAAAAAATACATTGACACACAGAGATCAATAAAACGAAGAACCAATGTCCTAAATGCAATTAATAGCATAGGCCAATGAAAAGAGTGGATACATACATTTTAAGTCTACAATATGAGGAGAAAAGTATAGTCCACCAACTTTCCAGCGGCACTCACTTATCCAAATAGTTTTTTCACTCAATTGTGTTTTGAAATATTTTGAAAGATATTGTAGCTTTTTCCTGCTGTTCATTGACAGCCATATTAACCTGTTGCGACGAGCAATCCCGTATCCGGGAGCGTAATTATAGCCTCAAGCTCATTACCATAACGCAACGTTAACTATTCATGAAAATCGCAAATGAAATGAAATAAATATATTGGCTCACAAGCTTAGCTTTTTGTTAACAACACTGTCATCTCAGATTTTCAAAAAATGCTTTTCAACCATGGCTACACAAGCATTTGTGTAAGAGTATTGATAGCTAGCATAGCATTAAGCCTAGCATTCAGCAGGCAACATTTTCACAAAAACAAGAAAAGCATTCAAATAAAATCATTTACCTTTGAAGAACTTCGGATGTTTTCAATGAGGAGACTCTCAGTTAGATAGCAAATGTTCAGTTTTTCCAAAAATATTATTTGTGTAGGAGAAATCGCTCCGTTTTGTTCATCACGTTTGGCTAAGAAAAAACACAGAAAATTCTGTCATTACAACGCAAACTTTTTTCCAAATTAACTCCATAATATCGACAGAAACATGGCAAACGTTGTTTAGAATCAATCCTCAAGGTGTTTTTCACATATCTATTCGATGATAAATCACTCGTGGCAGTTGGGTTTCTCCTCTGTTCAAAATGGAAAAATGCACGCACCTGGAGATTATGCAATAGTTTCGACGGAGGACACCGAGCGGACACCTGGTAAATGTAGTCTCTTATGGTAAATTTTCCAATGATATGCCTACAAATACGTCACAATGCTGCAAACACCTTGGGGAAACGACAGAAAGTGTAGGCTCATTCCTTGCGCAATCACAGCCATATAAGGAGACATTGGAACACAGCGCATTCAAAATCTGGCTCACTTCCTGTATGAAATTTCATCTTGGTTTCGCCTGTAGCATTAGTTCTGTGGCACTCACAGACAATATCTTTGCAGTTTTGGAAACGTCAGAGTGTTTTCTTTCCAAAGCTGTCAAAGCTGTCAATGCATAGTCGAGCATCTTTTCGTGACAAAATATATTGTTTAAAACGGGAACGTTTTTCATCCAAAAATGAAATACTGCCCCCAGAGGTTCAAGAGGTTAACAGCCACAACTCACACTCAACACTCAACTCAACTCAACGCTGTTTGATATTTGCCATGGGCTGCTCAATTTTTTTAAATAAGTTGATTTTAGTTATTTCTGTACAGACAGGAGTAATTACATTTGGCACATTTATTAAAATGTATCTGCAGCACTTCCAGCACCCCTTCCATGGATTGTGGTCAGTAATCCAATGTGGCTTTATTGTTTAGGTAGGCCAACTGTTACAATAATATATAAAATAATCTATCAGCGAGTAACGCACAATTTTGTATTTTCATCAGTAGGCTAAGTGGCTAAAATGCATCAAAAAAGTATTGGAAAGATCTGGAAAACATCAGAGAAGCTCATCAGGTAGGCTATAGGCACTCACTTCAATTTAGCTAGATCATGAGCACTCACATTTCCCAGCCGAATTGTAACCAAATAGCCAAACGGAGATTCAGTGAAAACAGAAATCTGACATTGATTGATTTATCAAGATGAGTTCCCATGCTTGTCTAAAAGTAACGCAATGACGCTGTCCCAATGAAAACGCTGCTGAAATTATCAGTTGACCACACACGGCAAGTGCTTTACATTTATTATAACCAGTGGTGTAGTGCTATTTTTTGGGGTAGCCTAAACGATACTTCTTTATGTTTTCTGGGTGAAACGTCCATGCTGCATGCATGGCAACCATTTGATCCCAATCGGTTTAATTGGAATATGCATTTCGATCTTCTTGGATGAAGTAGGCTAAGTAGCTTAACTACTGTTTAATCCATTTCTTGAGCAGATGGAGTTAAACACAGCCACCTGTATTTTGTTTCAATCAAAGCATATTTTGTGTGCTGTTGATTACTGCACACAATTTTTTACATCTCTGCACAATCATCCTAAATTGTCATAAGAAAGTATGATATGTTTTTGGTCTAACAGTAGCCTAACATTATCTATGCTATTATATTCAGTCGGTTATGTAGAATACTAATTAGTCATTAAGTGATCTTGAGACATCGCACCATTCCGAGAAGTGGCGGAGTGCGCGAACTATGCGGCGAAATTCAGTTGACTACATTTTTTTCCCGCAGCAGCGCAAAAGATTCAGGGCTGACCCAAAATCATTCCTGGTTAAAACCCAGAAAGCCAAGTCCTGGTGAGATCCTTGCCAGCCACACACACAGAGAGCTGGCAAAGGGTGTGTGTATTCAGGAAGTCGTGAGATGTTTATCGCTGAGGTGATATCATCATCATGTAACTGATTATTCCCTTCAGTGTTGTGCTAAATTCTTTATTGTTAGGGCACATTCATTTCTGTGTTTGTGTGTGTGGTCTATGTTTAAATGTCATGCAGTGTTCCTTTTGCAGCCTGATCACGAGAAATAGATTTTGGATGTTTGTAAAGGTCCCACGAACGTCGATATATGCCTTCCTCAGCGCTCACAAAAAAAAAAATGATTGCCAAGAACTCTGTGCGAACACATGGTGCTTGGAGCCGAAGCGCGTTGCTCAGACCACTATGGCAGTTCACAATGTTTTAGCAAGCCATGAGAATACTGATGATACCTGATGGTAATAGCCTGTCGTTTTTAATGATTTGGTTTTAAGCCTTTCCCAAACCATACCCTTCCCCAAACCATACCCTTAACCACTCGGGAACTAATGCCTAAACTGTTAACCTTAGAGTTGTTTCTGTTTTAATCCTGCAACCATGCAGAATTAACCCTGTAAACACACAGAATGAATGTGTCAAAAATAGAAGTTCATCCATAATGCATAGAATTTCGAAGGGAAACTATGAGATCTTTTTGCAGCGTGAGCCAGTCAGGTTCATTGTTCTGTGAGAGGTGACTCAGCTTGCTCTTTGGAGAGTGGCTTCAGTGCCACCGTCTCTCTCACACACACACACAAACTCATACTCACACACTTTTATAATGTACCTACACATTTAGACACGCAAACCCAGCACAGAAGAACATTATGGTGCTGCATTAAGCAGACACTGCCATTAGCACCTGACATTTGAGCAGTTTTCTAATCCCTGTGGATTGTTAGAGGAAGAAAAGGAGCATGTCTTCAGTTCCTCTCAACAGCTAAACTATAAAGGCCGTCAGCTAAAAACAGAGAGTTTGAAAAAGTAATATTGAATCATAATTCCTGCAGTCTTTCATGAGGTCGTTTATATTGTGTAGCTTATATATAACGTCATCACTTTTTTATTCCGCCCTCAATCTCCGTCATCTTTGTTTTTTTCATCCATCCCCTCTGCCCTCCCACTTACCACTGTTTCTAGTCTCTTTCTCTCTCTCTCATTGGTGTAAACTACATCTCCTCTCCTCCTTCTCATGGCCATAGATAGAGTAGACAAAAACCCAGGCGATTAGCCACCTCCTGGCACCCTGTTCGCGCCACAGAGCACAGTGCTGCTCTGCCACCACAACCCCGTTGTTGCCATGGAGAAGGTTGCCAGCCAGCAGGTTATTATCAGCAGATTGGGCCCAGTTTCATGTTTAATTAGTCGTATGTACAGGATACACATGGTATACACCGTCCAACTAAATGCTTACTTTTCGACAATGCAACAACAATAAGAAATAATAAAAAGATAACAATACGAACATAAAGTAAATATAAGTTATTTATATCCCTGTTAGTTAGCATTTCTACTTTTCTAAGATAATCCATCCACCTAACAGGTGTAGTATATCAAGAAGCTGATTAAACAGCATGATCATTACACAGGTGCACGTTGTGCTGTGGACAAATCGGCCACTTTAAAATGTGCAGTTTTGTACCTATACACAATGGCATAGATGTCTCAAGTTTTGAGGGAGTGTGAAATTGTCATGCTGACTGCAAGAATGTCCACCAGAGCTGTTACCGGATAATTTAATGTTCATTTCTCTTCCATAAGCCGCCTCCTACGTCATTTTTAGAGAATTTTGCAGAACGTCTTACCGGCCTCACAAATGCAGACCACGTGTAATCACGCCTGCGCCTGCACAGGACCTTAAAATCCAGCTTCTTCAACTGTGGGATCATCTGAAGAGGGGGTGGGGGGGAATGCTGAGGAGTATTTCTGTCTGTAATAAAGCTCTTTAGTGGGGAAAAACTCATTCTGATTGGCTGGGCCTGGCTCCCCAGTGGGTGGGCCTGGATGCCAAATGGGTGAGCCTATGTCCTCCCAGGCCCACTCATGGCTACACCCCTGCCCAGTCATGTGAACTCCATGGATTAGGGCCTAATTTATTGACTTCAATTGACTGATTTCCTTATGTGAACTGCAACTCAGTAAAATCTTGGAAATCGTTGCACGTTGCGTTTATATTTTTGTTCATATCTCATTTTATTGGTCACATACACATGATGCAGATGCTATTGCGGGTTGTGTTTCTCGCTCCAACAATGCAGTAATATCTTACAAGTAATATCTAACAATTTCACAACAATATACACACATCTAAAGTAAAGGAATGAAACTAAGAATATATAAATATTTGGACAGGCAATGTCGGAGCTGCATTGACTAAAATACAGTAGAATAGAATAAAATACAGTATATACATATGAGATGAGGTCTGTTTCCAGTTGTATGTAATGTCAATTCTAGGCTAATAATTTAAGAAATAACGCACAAAAAAACGAAATACTGCAAAGTTGCTTAGGAGCTAGAAGCACGGCTGCCCTATCTGTCGGCGCCATCTTCTTTCAGTGTATATTCAAGTTATTAAAAAAAAATAAAACTGCATATTAACAGAAGAATATCAAGAAATTGTCCATATCATCTAAACTGTTTTAAAATAATATTTTATGCATATTAGGGTTAATTTGCTCATCTTATGGCCATAATATTGGGTCAAATTATTCATTAGATCTATGATTTATTATTCATTACAGCTAAATAGGTTAATGTATTATTCAGTTCCAAAACAACATAAAAATCACATTTCTGCAGCATCCACACTGAGTGTAGAAAACATTAGGCACACCTGCTCTTTCCATGAGATACTGACCAGGTGAAAGCTATTGATGTCACTTGTTAAATCCACTTCAAATCAGTGTAGATGAAGGGAAAGAGACATGTTAAAGAAGGATTTTTAAGCCTTGAGACAATTGAGACATGGATTTTGTGTGTGCCATTCAGAGGGTGAATGCGCAAGACAAAATATTTAAGTTGAACAAAGTATGGTAGTAGGTGCCAGGGGCACCAGTTTGTGTCAAAAACTGCAACGCTGCTGGGTTTTTCATGCTCAGTTTCCCATGTGTATCAAGAATGGTCCACCACCCAAAAGACATCCAGACAACTTGACACAACTGGAGGATGCATTGCAGTCAACATGGGCCACCATCCCTGTGGAACACTTTCGGGAGGGTTCAACTTAATATTAGGAAGGTGTTTTGTACACTCAGTGTATATTATCAATGTCCTCGTTCAACCATGACTCTGAGAAACATAGAATATTACCATTTTTTTAGGTCCTGTTGATAGTCTCGAATGGATCTCATCCAGTTTGTTCTCCAGTGACTGGACGTTCACCAATAAAACATAATTAGTATTTTAGCATAAGTATAATACAGGAAAGCACAATTTATAGTCCAATATTTACACGTGTTTTGGGGAGCAAGTATTTAAATTGTTCAGTATTTAACAATAATATTAAGAGTCTGGTAGTAGCAGTTGTGATGTGTATGGGCGTGAGTGAGTGCCTAAGGTGCGGAGAGTCATTGCAGGTGGTCAGTCCAGTTCAAATGTTCAGCAGTCTCCGAGCCTGTTGCTATCAGACCTCATGCTCCAATATAGTCTGCCCATGAGGGAGGAGGTCTGTTTTGTTGCAGCTCCCTTCCAGTACACACCCTGCATCTGCCTTTGTGATGGGAACAGTGAGTCTCTGTGGATCCCAGGCCACATGGCAGATTGGAACACATCCAACTCCTTCCTGCTAGTGTTGTTCACTCACACCTCTCGTCTTACTTTTATCTTCTTCCCTCCATTCTCTATACCTCCTGTTTTATACTTTTCTCCTTAGGTAATTTTGAATGACAGTAACAGCCAAATAACAGCATTTAAAAATAATTTTTTTAATCGTTTTTCTCCTCCCCTTTGCTCCTGACTACATGTGCTTCCATATAAATAGAATGTCAATGATTGCATAATGTGTGGACTAGCGGCCAATTGCAAGTGTACCCATAGCTGTGTTAGGTGATGCTAAGAAACAAATGCATTTTCACAAAATGTCAATAATGTGGTTGTCAAAATACATCATAAATCACATGAATATGGCAGTTGTTACCTATGTCTAAAAATCTAAAATACTGTACATTATGATATTTACGCAATATGATCCCAAATATAAAGCAAGTGCCATGTTTGAACGTTCAAATCTGTGGTACAGACCTTTTGTGAAACCAGCAAAATCGGTGTGTTTATATTTGCTCTTACTCAACCTACCAGAGTAAGATCAATATGACATTGTATTTCTAAGAAGTATTGGAATGTCCTGAGGGTCATCGGACGTCCTTGGACTGAAATATAAGGTCAAACGTTTTTCTTCCAGCTATGTCATTTATGTTTTCAGAGACACAAAAAACATAGCAAGTTACAAAGTAGAGCTTCGTAGCTTCATTTTGATGTATGTGTTGTCAGGGATTGATCCAAATTCACATTTCGCCACCCCCATTTCCATGACGAGTGCTAGCTTGCTAGTGTTAGGGACTGCCTGACGCCGTTCACTAAGGCAACTCGTCGGGCGAGAGGCAGGGCTGCGCGGCATTGGCTCTATTGTGCAAACTTCGAATTTTGTGACTGCTGGTTTTATTTTTTTTAATGAAACTACCAGAATTCAATGGCTACAGCACTACAATCGATAAAAACATTGAGTAGCTAACATAGCTAGGGCTGTGGCGGTCATGAAATTTCGTTAGCCGGTGATTGTCAAGCAAATAACTGTCGGTCTCGCGGTAATTGACAGTAATTAACATAAACACATTTAGCATCTCCTGGCTTCCTACAAGAAAGTGATGCAGACCTTTGGAACATTTTTAAAAGTCTAATAAATCCATGTAATATAGCCAACACCTTCACAATAAATCCATTATTTATTTTAGACAGGCCTAAGAAGTATGATATGAAGAAAATGTAGTCTATTTCAGAAGAACAGAATAGCATACTCTTGAGTTGTCCTTATGTTAGGTCCTGGTGTGGCTATGCCAAATGGCTGTGGGCTACACTAGTTCATTTAGCAGACACGATTTGCTTAGAATTTTCTCCAAATTATTTGAGAGTTAACAAAGAAATAGGTACTCCTGTATGCCTAACTTAGAGTTATTAATGTAACTTTAGTTGTTCTAAAAACGTTTGTTTAGATTTTTATACATTTTACAGCTGTATGATGCAACTCTAATGATGATTCGAATAAAAGGCATGAGCTTTGCTTAGTTTTTTGCGCAGGCTGGACATTCTTCATTAGTCTCTCATTCACAATTTGACAAGCACTTGATAATACTTTGAGTTTCACAGCGGCCTCCCCTTTGTGGCTGTAATGCACCATAAAAAAAATCCATGCCTTTGTTGTGCCCTACTCCCTGAGTGCTGCTCGCACTCCATCACATGATTGGGTCTTTATCACAGGCTACAAGTGAAGACAGACACATTGGGGACCCAACTGCACGCGTCCTTAACCAATTCCGAGGCACATATTGAAGATATTGGAAGAAATGTCCACATTTACTTTTCATCAGCCTACAAGATGAGTAGGCCTAACGAACAGCAAAAGCACTAGCATATGTCAATCTACTATTCCACATAGTACAAAAGTCGACCTATTCTGTGCGAGAAATAAATATTCCAAATATAGTCTGGGACAGTTGTGGGATACAATAGATCCCAAATTAATACAACCACTAACATAAACATTTTTAAGCAACGAGTCTGACAGAACAGTTTAGCTTAAAATTTTGATAAACTATTAGGCTATTTCTTCACATTATACGCACAGTAATGCACACATGGCAGTAGGCTATAAACTGGAATGTTCCATTAGCGGGAAAACACCATTATCAAAAGTGACCACAATGGCGATTATGCATGTAATGCTTTTATTCTAAAGGTGTAACGGTTACGTAACCACAGACGCTGGGAGACAGGAAGCAAGTACAGGTGAGGATTTAATTATAAATAGACATGAAACTAAACAAGAACAGCGTCTGGACAAGAGAAACAAAGCAGCATCAATGCAGACACAGGAATGAAACTGAGGAAGTGACAAATATAGGGGAGGCAATCAATGACGTGATGGAGTCCAGGTGAGTCCAATGAGGCACTTGTGCGAGTAATGATGGTGACAGGTGTGCGTAATGATGAGCAGCCTGGCAACCTCAAGCGCCAGAGAGGCGGAGCTGGAGCAGACGAGGCATGGGAGCCCGACAGGCCGGCTGAGGCGCGGGAGCCGGCTGAGGCAGCCGAGGCATGGGAGCCTGATGAGCCAGCTGAGGCATCCCCCGTTTCAGTGGCACCCAGACCCGACGTCACCAACAAAAAAACTCCCTGATGCTTCCAATTGTGGTGTCTGCAATCTGGAACGGTTCCGTGACCACAGACGCTGGGAGACGGGAAGCAAGTACAGCGTGAGGATTTAATAATAAATAGACATGAAAGTTAACAAGAACAGGGTCTAGACAGGAGAAATAAAACAACATCAATGCAGACACGGGAAGGAAACCTGAGGAAGTGACAGATATAGGGGAGGCAGTCAATGACGTGATGAAATCCAGGTGAGTCCGATGATGCGCTGGTGCGCGTAACGATGGTGACAGGTGTGCGTAATGATGAGCAGCCTGGCGACCTCGAGCGCCAGAGAGGGGGAGCGGGAGCACTTTTTGGGTGAAAATGATCTTCCTTAAATTTTAAAATCATGTGCTACCTATGTATGCCAGTTAGGCTCTAAACCCCTTGTAAAGCGGATTAATATGCTTATGTTTTTGTATGTTTTTTAAAATGTTTTTTGTCCACTTTAGTTGTGGTAAAAACGTATCAAAAAATATAGGCCTATGGGCTAGGCTGCATGAGGTGTGCGACTTTGATTAAAAACATTCACAAAAAAGGCTGTTTCTTATGCTGGGCATCATTCACAAGTTATAATATATAATTCACAAGTGATAGGCTAATACTCCTGTTGTAAAGAGAAGCAATGTGCTTAATATTAGGAAAGTTGAGAAATAAATATAGTAGGCCTAGCCGATAGAAAACTGATGGGATCCTCCTCTTTTTAATAGATGTATCATCAATCTGTTTTCTCACGCAATTGCATAGCCTATAGAAATGTTGCGCAACATAAGCTCTTGGCCTCTCATGAAGTGTTTGATTTGATTTTCGATGACATTTGCATTGAGGGTCAATAGAGTGCTGAGTACCAGGCAGATAGCAAGTTTGGTAGACTACTAATGACCATAAGCAGCATCAGAGCTTGGAGAAGCCTAATTACAGTGATTAGACGGTCATGTGGAATTTGACTGCCTTCATGACTCGTGACCGCTGGTGTGGCTGTAATACGGTAACCGCAACAGCCCTAATTATAGATGGGGCTATCTTTCTTTTCAGCTGTCTCTTCTGAGCCTTATCGTTTGCTGGAAACAGTGTAGTTTATCCTCCCATCACTAGACCTATCTCATCAACACCAAAAATAACAATGTAACCCAACTCAGGTGAAGGCCTACCTTAGTAAGCTATGTTATTAGACTAGTGTAGCCTTCTGTGTTACAGTTCAGACTTGGTGAGAAGTGTGTGTCTGTTAAGGCGCTTAGAGACGGGTCGCGGTGAAGGTCTCAGACTTCAATGGGAGTAGGGTGGCCAAACGCAAGCACTTTTGCAATCGTTTGGGTTCGTGGTGCTCGCTCCCGTGAACGGCGCCGCTGGCTCAGCACTAAAGCATGAAAATAGCTGAAATCTTGAGCGGCCGCCACGCATGGTTGACGAATGAGCAGAGTTCATGTTGTCAAACAATGTTTTAATGACAATGAGCTGGCAACAACCAGGACCGCTGGTCTCTTGACATGGTGGAAGATGTTTCTGCGGTTTAATTTCCATTTAACGCAGCCGGTCTGTAAGCACCTTTTAGGCTGTGTGTGTCTGTATGTGGGGATGCTGTGTAAGTGTGTGTGTTATTTGAATTATTATTTAACTAGGCAAGTCAGTTAAGAACAAATTCTTATTTTCAATGACAGCCTAGGAACAGTGGGTTAACTGCTTTGTTCAGGGGTAGAACGGCAGATTTTCTTAACCTTTCGGTTACTAGTCCAACGCTCTAACCACTAGGCTACCTGCCGCCCCGGCTGTGTGTGTTTGCATGCAAATGGGTGGTGCCTTACTCTTCAGTTACCACCTTACTTTAAATTAATGGTAATAACATGCTGTATTTATATATTCTATACAGCGATATTGAGATATTCATTATCTAATTTGCATAAAGTAGTAGGAAAAGTTGTATTCTAATTATAGAACTTGTTACAAGCTCTGTTTTGCATAAAGCATCAAGATTTAAAAATAATAATATTATGACCACCCTACAATTATTGGGCTTAAATTACTGTAATGGTGTATTCCATACTGCCTCATTTGCATATGAAGTGCCTCATTTGCATAATATTGCATTTTAATTTCAGAAATATTGCTTTCATTTCAATCATGTGTTCTACATCAGCCTTGAAAATGTCATAACAGTATGATCACCCTATCCTGAGATATTAGACAAAAAGTGTTGAGTTTAAGAATCGAGACTGGTGATTTGGTGCCTTATTGACAAGGGAACAATCATTGACCTGTCCCCGACCTTTTCCGTCACTTTTAAACAAGATCCCAGCAATAGTAAGTCCAATCCTCATGAAAAGCGACATGTGTTCCTGAGATGTTGCTCTATAACATGGAATACAAAGTATAACACCAGCACCAATGTTTCATGTTGATCCCTAACACCCTAACATAGGAGCAAAGCAGGAAATGTTCCCATCAAACATATTAGGTGCTGTGAATTGTTCAACTGAGCTGACTTTACAAAAAATACATTCCATTGCATGAACTACGTCACTCAATATTTGAATTAACATTCTACATGGCCATGTAAATTGCATCACAATACCAGTCCGACATTGCGAGTGTACTCATGAGTTTACCAGTCAAATTGCCAGGGTTAGAGGTTCCAAGAATGTTCTATTCATTCTATTTCCATGTGTGCTGCTGCATTGTGGGTGGCGTTGCTCATTTATTTCCATTGTTATCTTTGTTCAAATATGTTACACATTTACAGCTAACCCACATGAAAAAAGACTATACTATGGTCTAAATAAATGTATATACTGTAGTATTCACTGTAGTGTTTTTGCAGACTTTACTTTAGTATTCACTGTGGTGTTATTTCAGACATGACTGCAGTATACCTTAGTATTTACTAGTGTTTCTGTGGACATGACTGTAGTATATTGTAGTAAAACCTGCAGACTAGGGTTAGCTAAATTGGCTAACCAGACTATGCCTACCGTTTAATGAGTGAAATACCTCAACCAGAACATAAGTCACAGGTTCGTGAAAGGCCACCTACTGAGTTGAGTGAACAGCTCTAAGCAATGTGATGGAGCAGAAAACACTTTATCTAAAATATTACAATTGTAATAAACATTTTATATCTGAACATTAGATAAGGTCCAGGCCCATTATTTAATTTTTTATTTAACCTTTATTTAACTAGGCAAGTCAGTTAAGAACAAATTCTTATTTACAATTACGTCCTACCCCGGTCAAACCCTAACCCGGACGATGCTGGGCCAATTGTGCGCCGCCCTATGGGACTCCCAATCACTGCCGGTTGTGATACAGCCGGAATCGAACCAGGGTCTGTAATGACACCTCTGGCGCTGAGATACATTTCCTTAGACCGCTGCGTCACTCAGGGGCCCAAAGGGAAACGGTACAGAAGCCGATATAAAGAACAAGCAAAGTATATTGAGGATTAGGTTTGCTCGTTTGACACAGATAACACATTAACAAGAGTACATCAAAATTACTTTGATCTTATACTTCCACTAGATAGCTTCTGAAATACAACAGTGCTTCACACAGATTCAGCTGACCAAGTTCACAAGATGACCAAAAGCATTGACAAACAATAATGTACTTCTGAAATGGCCACTGCATTTACATAAACAATAGATATTTTAGAAATTCAAATTAATTTACTTAAAGACAGTCACCTTATTGGAGGGCACTGCCAATAAACTGCCTGGACCTCAAACCAGCAAACCTCTCCAAACAACCCAACTGAAAAAAATGACATTATTGCAGTAGCTTTACATAATCTCGTGTGCCGGCTAAGGAGTATTGTTGTCTCTGAGGGTCTTTGACCTGGTTTGCTAACTACCTTTCTCAATGAGCACTGTGTATAAAGTCAGAACATCTGCTGTCTCAGCCACTGCCTGTGACCAAGGGAGTACCCCAAGGGTCGATCCTAGGCCCCATGCTCTTCTCAATTTACATCAACAAGATATCTCAGGCAGTAGGAAGCTCTCTCATCCATTTATATGCAGATGATAGTCTTATACTCAGCTGGCCACTCACCGGATTTTGTGTTAAATGCTCTACAACAAAGCTTTCTCTGCCCTTAACCTTGTTCTGAACACCTCCAAAACAAAGGTCATGTGGTTTGTTAAGAAGAATGCCCCACTCCCCACTGGTGTGATTGCTACCTCTGAGGGTTTAGGACTTGATGTAGTCACCTCATACAAGTACTCATACGAGTATGGCTAGATGGTACACTGTCCTTCTCTCAGCACATATCAAAGCTGCAGGCTAAGGTTAAATCTAGACTTGGTTTCCTCTATCGTAATCGCTCCTCTTTTACCCCAGCTGCCAAACTAACCCTGATTCAGATGTCTCCGTAATCTAGCATGGGTAGGATGGTTCATTTATAGATTGTCTGGTAAGGGTGCTCTCGAGTGGCTAGATGTTCTTTACCATTTGGCCATCAGATTTGCCACCAATGCTCTTTATAGGACACATCACTGCGCTTTATACTCCTCTGTGAACTGGTCATCTCTGTATACCTGTCGCAAGACCCACTGGTTGATGCTTATTTATAAAACCATCTTAGGCCTCACTCCCCCCTATCTGAGATACCTACTGCAGCCATCATCCTCCACATACAACACCCGTTCTGCCAGTGACATTCTGTTAAAGGTCCCCAAAGCACACACATCCCTGGGTCAGTTCGCTACAACTGGCGACTGGAACGAGCTGCAAAAAACACTAAAACTGGACAGTTTCAATCTCTTCATTCAAAGACTCAATCATGGACACTCTTACTGACAGTTGGCTGCTTTGCGTGATGTATTGTTGTCTCTACCTTCTTGCCCTTTGTGCTGTTGTCTGTGCCCAAAAATGTTTGTACCATGTTTTGTGCTGCGACCATGTTGTGTTGCTACCATGCTGTGTTGTCATGTGTTGCTGCCTTGCTATGTTGTTGTCTTAGGTATCTCTTTATGTAGTGTTGTGGTGTCTCTCTTGTCGTGATATCTGTTTAGTCCTTTTTTTTTATCACAGCCCCTGTCCAGCAGGAGGTCTTTTACCTTTTTGTAAGCAATCAATGCAAATAAGAATTTGTTCCAGACTTGCCTAGTTAAATATAGGTTAAATTAAAAAATATATATTTTGAGCATCTTGAATGGTTGTCACACATTAATAAACTCACTGATGGTCAAACTCAAAACTCAAATATTTGTTCAAGACAGAGTGGTCACAAAATACACAT
This sequence comes from Oncorhynchus kisutch, assembly GCF_002021735.2. NCBI lineage: Eukaryota > Metazoa > Chordata > Actinopteri > Salmoniformes > Salmonidae > Oncorhynchus > Oncorhynchus kisutch. The sequence continues at coordinate 38,529,348 of NC_034177.2, forward strand.
ACACTACCTTCCAGATACAAGGTCCTCACCTGAACATGACCAAGGGGAGGTTTTATAAATTTCCTGCATGTCCTCCCCTAATAAGGGTACCCAGGGAAATACTGACCTAAACATTGGTTCCTAGCCTGTCACAATATTCTTCAGTTACAAGATTGTAACTGCTTTGCTTGAGGTTTAGGTGACGGTTATGGTAATTAGGGCTGTTGCGGTGATCGTATAACCGCCACACCGGCAGTCATGGGTCATGACCGCAGTCAAAATCCCACCCAAAACTTGCTAACGGCCCTTGCTAATTGCCTGGTACTCAGCACTCCATTGCCACTAATCACTCTTAAACACTTGATGATTTAATTTGAATAATCTGAATGATGAGGACAAATGGTGATTGAGTTTAGAGCTCCTGTTCTGAAATGGACAGGGGAAAGACCCGGACACAATATGCATAAATACTTTATTTTTTTAACCGTTCCGAAAGGACAACCGGTCCGATCCGAGTGAGGGATGCAACAGGCACGGAGGGAGAGACCGCAACCACTCTAGACTTACTTCTTGATAGTTATTTATCATCCCATCAGATTACATTGTTGTAACTTTAATGTGTTACAGAGTTAATGTTTAAGTTAATTCATTGAGCTGTATCTAAAGACATTTCTTTACAGTTATTTACATATTTAATTGTATTGGTTAGTATTGAATTACGCTTTTGATTGCAAGTTCCAGGAATGAGAGAGAGTTATGTGCAGGTGCAAAGTGATTAAGCTGACCTTTTCGCTAGCATCTTTTTTTCATTGCTCTGTAGAATCTAAAGTTGTTAAATGTAACGTGAACAAGTATTATTACTAAAAGAAGCTTTCATATCAAACCCGACGTCCGAGTCATTACTTTGAAGACAGTTAATCTAAAATACATAGTAATACAGAGCAGCTCAGTTTGATGCAGTCAATTAACTTGGCTAATTGAATCTAGCTATAACATTACTGTGCTTCTAAACCGTCCTACAGTTATTCTACACAACTCCATTCAGATTATAGCCTAAATAGCAGCCTGTAATGGGTGCGTGTTGGTGGCAGAGAAGTCGGGAGCAGGAGAACGAACTTGGTAAAAATGGAGTTGTTTAATAAATGCTGATAAAACTCCAAAAACCAAAATGTACAAAATAACAAAAGTGGATACAAAACCCGTCGCACACCAACATAATACATGCACATCACATACAAACAAACAATCTCCGACAAGGACATGAGGGGAAACAGAGGGTTAAATACACAACATGTAATTGATGGGATTGGAACCAGGTGTGAAGGAAGACAAGACAAAAACAATGGAAAATTAAAAATGGATCAGTGATGGCTAGAAGGCCGGTGTTCGAACAAGGAGAGGGACCGAATTCGGCGGAAGTTGTGAAGCCTATCTGTTGGCTTTTGGTCATTGTAGACTTTCTTTCTCATTTCACTTTTATGTATGTTATTTAAGCAAATAATAAAGGCAATAACAGCAAAGAACATACATAATTAATCAGCTGTTAATGGCAATATGCAAATGCAATTTCCATATAAGTTGGTAACGCTATGCATAAGTATAGCAGCAGTTAACAATGAATGTTTCAATATCACGTGCACAAGTACAGTGAAATTACTTTCTTGCAAGCTTTAAACCCCAAAATGCAGTAATCAATATCATTGTAGTACTATTGCCAGAAAGGGGGTGCAATAGCATGCGGCATTGTAGGCCTGTAGCTGTAATAGGCTAATTTAGGCTAATTTATCAATAGCTACATAGCATGGCAAGCAAACAAACAATATAAAGCTAACAAAAGTAGCAAGCATAGCCATAAAGCAGGCCTAGTTAGCATAACAATGGCCATGCACAAAAAGTGCAACAATTATTTACATGTTACCATAACACTACAAGTATCTGGGTATGTATTATTGGTTGCCTGATGATTGTTGGTTATTTATATTGGTTAAGCCAAAACAAACTGCCAGTTGGTTTTTCATCTTTGTACATAATTCCATGCTTGTGATGTGGATGCTGGGGAGGGCATTTGTGTCAGCTGTACCCTCTACCCATCTCTGTTGTCACGTGAGGATGGAGGGCACTCATAGCAGGTGTGCCTTCTATACTCTATGGCAATGTATTTATATGGGCAGGTTCAAAGGTGCCTCCTTTCAATCCAGGTCCAGCATCCAGACCGAGCTGAGTAGTTAAGCATGACAAACAACTCTCACAAACAACAACCAGTCATTGAAATGTGAGTACAAGCCTTTTATCTTATAAAAGAGGATAAGAAAATAACTCACTATTGATGGAAAACTGAGGTTTTTCGAAAAACAGTTAATTACTCTGAGCTTCATTATCTGGAGCACCAGTATCAAACATAACATCACGAGGACTCGCTCACCATTTTTTGTTTTGTATAGTAGATATCGGCTGCTAACGGTTCAGTCAAACAGCCATTTTGCCTCTATTGATCTTTTCTCTTCGATACTTGTAGTGTTAATGGAAACATGTTGATAGCATAATGCACAACAAGTGCAACAGTTAACTCCCAAGTGATTCCATACATTGAAAGTAGTTCAGAGGGGTTTGCCCTCTCCCCCTCTTTCCCTGTAGAGTTTGTCCTCTCTCCCTATAGTACTTTTGACAAAAATGGCTAATTCGGTCGTACGCCTTTAATAAAACAACAAATGTTTTCACACTTCATGGATTTGTGAATCATGATTTCACTGGCAACGGAGCAGAGCAAGGCCTGCATCCAGCTATGTCACAAGTCACGTGACTGTTTTTCAGTACAGCACTACAGGGAGAGAGGGCAACCTCCACTGAACTAGGGAGTTTCTCTATTTAGTGCCATCTAGTCGTGCCATTTTAGCTAACCCTAGTTGGCAGGTGTTACTACAATATACTACAGTCATGTCTGCAAAAACACTACAGTATATTAGTCATGTCTGCAAAAACACTACAGTTAATACTATAGTATACTAGTCATGTCCACAATAACACTACAGCAGTGGTCCCCAACTGTTTCTAGTGAAATATTTACATTAAAAAAAGAGCAATAAAGCATTGCATTCCATTTTTTAGTTGTCTTGTGCTGTTGGCGATAGGTGCACCCGATTCACCTGCCCGTCGGGTATGTGAAGTGTTCCGATTTAGAACCATTTAATGTGTCTGAAGATACAAATCCGCCTACCCGGCAGGCCCAGAGAATACATCAAGTGCGCTATATAGGCCTACCGCTGGACAATCGGATTACTCAGATGTGTCTGCAGTAGCGTAGCAAGCAAAAATATATATTTTAAAATAAAATACAACAGCAAAGTTGATACTGTGAGATTTCTAGACTTTTAAAACCATGACTTGAGAGAGCTTGTCAACGAATACAGCAAAGAGCTGCTGTTTTTATGAGTGAGTTTATGTTTAAGTTCTTGCTCAGCACTGTCAACTTTTTATTCAACACTTAGGCTATATAAGCCATAGAATGTGCGTTCTTCCTTTTTCCACTCGCACTACAACCAGCACTGCATGTCACGTTCTGACCTTAGTTCCTTTTTCGTGTCTTTGTGTTAGTTTGGTCAGGGCGTGAGTTGGGGTGGGTAGTCTTATGTTCTTTTTTCTATGTTGTATTTCTGTGTTTAGCCTGTTATGGTTCTCAATCAGAGGCAGCTGTCAATCGTTGTCTCTGATTGAGAATCATACTTAGGTAGCCTGTTTTCCCCATTTTGGTTGTGGGTGATTATTTTCCGTGTCAGTATTTGCTACATACGGGACTGTGTCGTTTTCCATTTACTCTTGTATTCTTTTGTTTTCTGTGTTCAGTTATATTTCGTAAAAATTATATTATGGACACTTACCACGTTGCGCATTGGTCCGATCCTTCCTACTCCTACTCAGAAGAGGAGGAAGAAAACTGTTACACTGCATCTGTAATTAATGAGGAGAAAAGTGCATCGATAGGCTTGCGTTGTTATTATTAGCATCTTGGGTAATTTTTTATATCGAGGAATATTTCACTTTTTCTGTTCATAGGAGTAACAACATGAATCCGGTACGACTCGAGTTTAGCCATCAGCTGGAAGACGGTGACCCTTTTGGGTCAGTGGAGGAAAGGGAGAGCAGAGGAACGTTGAGACAGACCCTCAGTCTGCTGCTCTCTCCCTCAGCTGAGACTGACCATCAGATGCAGGCACCATCAGCACAGTAAAATAAAAAGCAAATGATTTAAATGTATGCTCATTCAGCTGTGCCTCAAGTAATATAGCAACTGATCTATTGTGATCATATAGTCTACCTCAAATTTTGAAACAATGCATTGGTAGGGCAATTCAAGCAAAGCCAATATACGGTGATAATGTATTGGGCTTATAGTCTACTGCACAAACCTCATTTCGACAGTACTGTTTTTAATAGGTTCATCCTACATAGGGATACGTTTTTTAAGTCATGTTAACAAAAAATCGGAGTAGCAGATCTTGGCTTGCATTTTGACTTGCTTTTTGAGTCAGAAAGGTTGGTGAACACTGCACTACAGTAAATGTCTGCAAAAACTACAGTGGTAAAATCTGCAAAAAAGGTATGGCGAATAGTATAGTTTCAAGTTTTAATGTCATATGCACAAGTACAGTGAAATGCCTTTCTTGCAAACTCAAAACCCAACAATGCAATAATCAATCAAATGTTTTACCAGAAAAAAAGCAATAAATATGAATAGGAAATATGAGATGCACAATAAAATAAGTAAGTAAGCATACTATATAGAGGAAATATTTGAAAACTCAGTTCCAATATCATATTTACATGTGCAGGGATACTGGAGTGATTGAGGTAGATATGTATAGAGGTAAGGGGACTAAGCAACAGGATATAAGATAAACGGAGTATGTGGGTGGGTGTGTAGAGTTAGTATAAATGTATGATTTGTGAGTGAGAAAACGTTGGAGTGAGTGTTTGTGTGTGGGTTGGAGTGACAGTGTGAGTGAGTGGGCAGGGCCCTGTGGGTGTGCATAAAAATTTGAACTAAAAGATCAATAAAGATACAAGGTTAACTCAGTCCGTGTAGCTATTTTGTTAGCTATATATCAGTCGTATTGCTTGGGGATAGAAGCTGTTCAAGAGCCTGTTGGTGTCAGACTTGATGCGCCGGCACCTCTTGCTGTGCTGCAGCAGAGAAAATAGTCTATGGCTTGAGTGGTTGGAGACTTTGATGATTTTCTGGGATTTCTTATCACACCGCCTGATTTAGAGGTCATGGATGGCAGGGAACTCGGCCCCAGTGATGTACTGGGCTGTCCGCACAACCCTCTGTAGTGCCACGCAATCGAGGGTGGTGCTAAAGCCATACCAAGCAGTAATGCAGCCAGTCAATATGCTCTCAATGGTACAGCTGTAGAACCTTTTGAGGATTTGATTGCCCATGCCAAATGTTTTCAACCTCCTGAGGGGGAAGAGGCACTGTCGCGCCTTCTTCACTACTGTTGCTAGTGTGTTTGGACCATTTTAAGTCTTTGGTGATTGGGACTAGTGGTCGACCGATTATGATTTTTCAATACCTATACCGATTATTGGAGGACCCGAAAAAAGCCCTACACCGATTATTCGGCAGTTTTTTTAATGTATTACTTGTACATACATCACACATAAATATTTAAATGTACATACATCAATAAAATAAATTTAGCCTCAAATAAATAATGAACATGTTCAATTTGGTTTAAATAATGCAAAAACAAAGTGTTGGAGAAGAAAGTAAAAGTGCAATATGTACCATGTAAAAAAGCTAATGTTTAACCTCCTTGCTCAAGAACATGATAACATATGAAAGCTGGTGCTTCCTTTTAACATGAGTCTTCAATATTCCCAGGTAAGAAGTTTTAGGTTGTAGTTAGTATAGGAATTATAGGACTATTTCTCTCTATACCGTTTGTATTTCATACACCTTTGACTATTGGATGTTCTTATAGGCACTTTAGTATTGCCAGTGTAACAGTATAGCTTCAGTCCCTCTCCTCGCCCCTACCTGGGCTCGAACCAGGAACACATCAACAACAGCCACCCTCGAAGCATCGTTACCCATCGCTCCACAAAAGCCGCAGCCATTGCAGAGCAACAACTACTTCAAGGTCTCAGAGCGAGTGACGTCACCTATTGGAACGTGGTTAGCGCGCACCCCACTAACTAGCTAGCCATTTCACGTCGGTTACACCAGCCTAATCTCAGGAGTTGATAGGCTTGAAGTCATAAACAGCTCAATACTTGAAGCACAGCGAAGAGCTACTGGCAAACACACGAAAGTGCTGTTTGAATGAACGCTTACGAGCCTGCTGCTGCCTACCACCGCTCAGTCAGACTGCTCTATCAAATATCAAATCATAGACTTAATTATAACATAATAACACCCAGAAATACGAGCCTTAGGTCATTAAGATGGTAAAATCCGGAAACTATCATTTCGAAAACAAAACGTTTAGTCTTTCAGTGAAATATTTTATCTAACGGATGGCATTGATAAGTCTAAATATTCCTGTTACATTGCACAACCTTCAGTGTTATGTCATAATTATGTAAAATTCTAGCAAATTAGTTTGCAACGAGCCAGGCGGCCCAAACTGTTGCATATACCCTGACTCTGCGTGCAATGAACGCAAGAGAAGTGACACAATTTCCCTAGTTTATTATTGCCTGCTAACCTGGATTTATTTTAACTAAATATTCAGGTTTAAAAGAATATACTTCTGTGTATTGATTTTAAGAAAGGCATTGATGTTTAGGGTTAGGTACATTCTTGCAACGATTGTGCTTTTTTCACAAATGTGTTTTTTTTTTATCATCCCTGTTAGGTGAAGTTGGCTGTCTTTGTTAGGAAGAAATAGTCTTCACACAGTTCACAACAAGCCAGGCGGCCCAAACTGCTGCATATACCCTGACTCTGTTGCACAGAACGCAAGAGAAGTGACACTAGTTAAAATAAATTAATGTTAGCAGGCAATATTAACTAAATATGCAGGTTTAAAAATTATACTTGTGTATTGATTTTAAGAAAGGCGTTGATGTTTATGGTTAGGTACAGATTGGTGCAACGACAGTGCTTTTTTCACGAATGTGCTTGTTAAATGGCCCATTTGGCGAAGTAGGCTATGATTCAATGAATTAACAGGCATCACATTGATTATATGCAACGCAGGACAAGCTAGATAAACTAGTAATATCATCAACCATTATGTTAAGATTGATTGTTTTTTATAAGATAGTTTAATGCTAGCTAGCACCTTACCTTGGCTCCTTGCTGCACTCGCATAACAGGTACTCAGCCTGCCACGCAGTCTCCTTGTGGTGTGCAATGTAATCGGCCATGATCAGTGTCCAAAAATGCAGATTACCGATTGTTATGAAAACTTGAAATCGTCCCTAATTAATCGGCCATTCCGATTAAACGGACAACCTCTAATTGGGACACCAAGGAACTTAAAGCTGTCTACTGGCTCCACTGCCACCCCATCCTGTAGTCCACGATCAGCTCCTTGGCCTTGCTGACGTTGAAGGAGAGGTTGTTGGCCTGGCACCACACTGCCAGGTCACTGACCTCCTTCCTGTAAGGCTGACTCATCGTCACAGGTGATCAGGCCTACCACTGTTGTGTCGTCAACAGTGGTAGTTGATAATGGAACTTGATAATGGTGTTGGAGTCGTGCATGGCCACACAGTCGTGGGTGAACAGTGAGTACAGGATGGGACTAAGCACACACCCCTGTGTGGCCCCTGTGTTAAGGGTCAGCGTATCCTCACGCCCTGGGGTCGGCCTGTCAGGAAGTCCAGGATCCAGGATGATGAGCTTAGAGAGGACAATGGTGTTGAACGCTGAGCTGTAGTCAATGAACAGCATTCGCACATAGGTATTCATCTTATCTAGGTGGGTGAGGGCAGTGTGGAGAGCAATTATGATTGCATCGTTTATGGATCTGTTGGGGCAGTATGGAAATTGGAGTGGGTCTAGGGCGTCTGGGATAGTGGAGTTAATGTGTGCCAGCCTCTCAAAGCACTTCAGGATTACGGAAGTGAGTGCTACAGGGCGGTAGTAATTGTGGCATGAAGCGTTAGAGTTCTTAGGAACAGGAACGATTGTGGTCATCTTAAAACATGTTCAACCGCTCAAGGAGATGCCTGCCGGTTGTTCTGTACATCCTCTGTGAACGCGCCCTGGAATACCATCTGGCCCATGGCCTTGCGCGTTTTGACCTGATTAAAGACCATTTTCAAGTCAGCCTCAGAGAGCGAGATCACCCAATCCTCTGGGTCGGTGACGGCCCTCACACCCGGCTCGATGTTGTTGTTGTCAAAGCATGCAGAAAATGTATTGAGTTTGTCTGGTAGAGAGGCATTGTTGTGCAGATCACTTTTGGGTCTTCCTTTGTAATCCATAATGGACTGTAGCCCCTGCCACATGCAGTTGGCATCAGAGCCTGTGGAATATGATTCCACCGTATTCCTATATTGTCCTTTTGCTCATTTGATGACTTGTATACTACAGTCATGTGACGCAGAGTTGTCATAATGCTTCAGCAAATATACATTACACCAGGGGTGTTGGTAGATGGCAGGTAGCCTAGTGTTAGAGCGTTGGACTAGTAACCGAAAGGTTGCAAGATCGAATCCCAGAGCTGTCGTTCTGCCCCTGAACAAGACAGTGATTACGGAAGTGAGTGTGTTCCTAGGCCATCATTGAAAACATGTATTTGTTCTTAACTGACTTGCCTAGTTAAATAAAGGTAAAATAAAATACACAATGTAAGTAACCTAATTTATGTCCCTCTAACTGCCCTGAATGCCTCTGCTGATCCTATAGCTATTGTATGAAGTAATCATGTAGTGGAGAGCTACAGAGATGGTTCTGGAAGGTCCTCCCATCTCCACAGAGGAACTCTAGTGCTCAGAGTGACCATTGGGTTCTTGGTTGCCTCCCTGACCAAAGCCCTTCTTCCCCGATTGCTCAGTTTAGCCTGGCGGCCATCTCTAGGACAAGTCTTGGTGGTTCCAAACTTCTTCCATTTAAGAATGATGGAGGCCACTGTGTTCTTGGGGACCTTCAATGCTGCAGACATGTTTTGGTACCCTTCCCCAGATCTGTGCCTCGCGACATTCCTGTCTCGGAGCTCTACTGAAAATTCCTTCGACCTCATGGCTTGGTTTTTGTTCTGACATGCACTGTCAACTGTGGGACCTTATTTAGACAGGTGTGCCTTTCCAATCAACTGAATTTACCACAGGTGGACTCCAATCAAGTTGTAGAAACATCTCAAGGATGATCAATGGAAACAGGATGCACCTGAGCTCAATTTCGAGTCTTGTAGTGAAGAGTCTGAATATTTATGTAAATAAGGAATTTTTTTTGGGCTAAAAAAAAAAAAAAAAAAAACTGTTTTCACTTTGTCATTATGGGGTATTGTGTGTAGATTGCTGGGGATGTCTTATTTATTTAATCCATTTTAGAATAAGGCTGTAATGTAACAAAGTGGAAAAAGTCAAGGGGTCTGAATACTTTCCGAAGGCATTTGTGTGTGTGTATGTATATACATATATTCCGGCGCCGACAGAGATGGCCGCCTCGCTTCGCATTCCTAGGAAACTATGCAGTATTTTGTTTTTTTGTCCCAAAACAACGATGTCGTAAAAGAGGCAAACAAAGCGGTCTTCTGGTCAGGCTCTGGAGACGGGCACTTCGCGCACCACTCCCTAGCATACTACTCGCCAATGTCCAGTCTCTTGACAACAAGGTTGATGAAATCCGAGCAAGGGTAGCACTCCAGAGAGACATCAGAGACTAACGTTCTTTGCTTCACGGAAACATGGCTCACTCGAGAGACGCTAACGAAGTCGGTGCTGCCAGCCAACATCGTGCCGACAGAAACAACCATCTTTCTGGTAAGAAGAGGGGCAGGGGGGGTATGCTTTATGATTAACGAGACATGGTGTGATCATAACAACATACAGGAACTCAAGTCCTTCTGTTCACCTGACTTAGAATTCCTCACAATCAAATGTCGACCACATTATCTGCCAAGGGAATTTTCTTTGATTATAATCACAGCCGTATATATTCCTGCCCAAGCAGACACATCGATGGCCCTGAACAAACTTTATTTTACTCTTTGCAAACTGGAAACCACATATCCTGAGGCTGCATTCATTGTAGCTGGGGATTTTAACAAGGCTAATCTGAAAACAAGACTCCCTAAATTGTATCAGCATATCGATTGCGCAACCAGGGCTGGTAAAACCCTGGATCATTGCTATTCTAACTTCCGCGACGCATATAAGGCCCTCCCTCGCCCTCCTTTCGGAAAAGCTGACCACGACTCCATTTTGTTGCTCCCTGCCTACAGACAGAAACTAAAACAAGAAGCTCCCGCGCTCATGTCTGTTCAACGCTGGTCCGACCAATATGATTCCACGCTTCAAGACTGCTTCGTTCATGTGGATTAGGATGTGTTCCGCATTGCTTCCAACAACAACATTGACGAATACGCTGATTCGGTGAGCGAGTTCATTAGAAAGTGCATTGACGATGTCGTTCCCATAGCAACGATTAAAACATTCCCAAACCAGAAACCGTGGATTGATGGCAGCATTCGCGTGAAACTGAAAGCGTGAACCACTGCTTTTAACCAGGGCAAGGTGACCAGAAACATGACCGAATACAAACAGAGTAGCTATTCCCTCCGCAAGGCAATCAAACAAGCTAAGCGTCAGTATAGAGACAAAGTAGAGTCGCAATTCAACTGCTCAGACACAAGAGGTATGTGGCAGGGTCTACAGTCAATCACGGATTACAAAAAGAAAACCAGCCCCGTCACGGAACAGGATGTCTTGCTCCCAGACAGACTAAATCACTTTTTTGTCTGCTTTGAGGACAATACAGTGCCACTGACACGGCCCGCAACCAAAACCTGCGGACTCTCCTTCACTGCAGCCGACGTGAGTAAAACATTTAAACGTGTTAACCCTCGCAAGGCTGCAGGCCCAGACGGCATCCCCAGCCGTGTCCTCAGAGCATGCGCAGACCAGCTGGCTGGTGTGTTTACGGACGACGGGACGGCCTACAGGGAGGAGGTGAGTGTGGAGTCAGGAAAATAACCTCACACGCAACGTCAACAAAACAAAGGAGATGATTGTGGACTTCAGGAAACAGCAGAGGGAACACCCCCCTATCCACATCGATGGGACAGTAGTGGAGAGGGTAATAAGTTTTAAGTTCCTCGGCGTTCACATCACGGACAAACTGAATTGGTCCACCCACACAGACAGCATCGTGAAGAAGGCGCAGCAACGCCTCTTCAACCTCAGGAGGCTGAAGAAATTTGGCTTGTCACCAAAAGCACTCACAAACTTCTACAGATGCACAATCGAGAGCATCCTGTCGGGCTGTATCACCGCCTGGTACGGCAACTGCTCCGCCCACAACCGTAAGGCTCTCCAGAGGGTAGTGAGGTCTGCACAACGCATCACCGGGGGCAAACTACCTGCCCTCCAGGACACCTACACCACCCGATGTCACAGGAAGGCCATAAAGATCATCAAGGACAACAACCACCCGAGCCACTGCCTGTTCACCCCGCTATCATCCAGAAGGCGAGGTCAGTGCTGGTGCATCAAAGCAGTGACCGAGAGACTAAACAGCTTATATCTCAAGGCCATCAGACTGTTAAACAGCCAGCACTAACATTGAGTGGCTGCTGCCAACACACTGACTCAACTCCAGCAACTTTAATAATGGGAATTGATGGAAATTGATGTAAAATATATCACTAGCCACTTTAAACAATGCTACTTAATATAATGTTTACATACCCTACATTAATCGTATATGTATATACTGTACTCTATATCATGTACTCTATATCATCTACTGCATCTTTATGTAATACATGTATCACTACTTTATGTACATATTCTTTATCCCTTTACACTTGTGTGTATAAGGTAGTAGTTTTGGAATTGTTAGGTTAGATTACTCGTTGGTTATTACTGCATTGTCTGAACTAGAAGCACAAGCATTTCACTACACTCGCATTAACATCTGCTAACCATGTGTATGTGACAAATACATTTGATTTGATTTATATTTTTATACACACACACATTTGATGTTCTAAGTCCACATCATCAATGCTTAACTCACATCATGAGACAACTTAGAATTTGTATAAAAAAATGTTTGTGTGTGTGTAGTTGTCCTGGTGTTTGGCTAGTGGTGTTTTGGTAATGCGTGCGATAGCAGAGTTTGCTAAACAAATACCCACCCGATTGATACAAATCATCATGATGCATTCTGTAATATTCTTTAATGTTCTTTACATGTGTGCTTTAAACTATTTCTCCCAAATGCTCTGTGTGACCACCCGCCAACGTGGCTGGTGAAATAGATATTCTTACCCGCTAATGCCAAAATCTACCCACATTTGGCAGGTGTTTTTTTTTCAGCTCCACTAACCCATCTTCCATCACACCCTCTCACTCTCATATCTCTTACTTATACACACCTCCTATTTTCACCTCTCCCTCTATTCCATCACCTCCTGTTCTCATAATACCTCTTCCAATCCTCAGGTGTGCCCTCACCTCCTCTCTCGACTCCTTTAATCCACTCTCTGTGCTCTCTGTGTTGGAAGTTCCTCAGGTCTCGTCCCCTCTTTCTCTCTTCCCCCTCTCCTCTGACTACTATATCTACCTCAGCCCCAGAGATCTCTCATTTAAATGCACCACATCATTATGAGGAGCCTGCAGCCACAGACTTCTATTTGTTTCAAATAGTTCCAGTAATGGGTTGACACCGCGCCAGAGCACCAGAAATAATTTCCCAAAATGTACTCAAAAAGACATATCACAATGGAAGAGAGTTTGACCACTGGAACTCTGTACAGAGTGTGTAACTGTTAATGGCTAAGTACACTTCGGAGAAATGAAGGAAGAAAGGAGGAGGGCAGAGGGAAAGATGAGAGAACAGGTCAAAGAGTTGGTAAAACGTGAATTGTTCGTTAATGATCAAGGCTTCAGAGACCGTCTAGAGCTGAAGAAGGATGAGGGCAGCGTGGCAGCAGGGCAAACTAGAGGTCAGACAAAGGGGCAGATCTAAGTCATGAAAGACCGAGAGGGAAGTGTGGGGGATGGGGGGGAAATAGTGGGAGGAGGGAGCAGAGTAGACAGCAGGTCAGGTGACAGGGTGACATGTGGGCTAACCTGTAGAGAGCAGTGAGGTGTAGGAGGATTAAGGTTATTGACCTGGTCTATTTCTCTATCTCAGAGACCTGTAATGTGATCAGCCGTGCGTGAGAGCTGTCAGGCTAGCTACCGTATCCACTTCAGAAACACAACGTACTGTACTTTTAATGTAATCTCCACTGCAATCCAGGTCATTTGGTTCTGCTCATGTACGAGGAGGACGCACACAGACTAAGAATCTCCCTCAGCGCTTCCTTTTATTTTACTGAATCATTGCAAATTAAGACTGACTGCAATACTGTTTGACTAGTCATCAAATGCCTGTAGAAAAATGTAGTTCTCTAATCTTTATTTTCCAAATGCTGAGTAGCTGCTGGCATATTTCTCTGAAAGGAAAGTTTCATTGTTCATCTTCACATCAAGAAAATCATTATCAACCTAAATTGGTCTGGCACCATTCTATGCAGAATATAATCTAGAATCATTTAAACGTTCTAGGAAACAATGCCAGAGCTGTTCTATTGGAACACATGCCTGCAGCCAAGGACTCTATCTTCCCTGTGTTCCTCCTGGATTCTTATCAAGCCTTCCAACCAAGTCAGGTGGCTGCTCTTCCCCTGTGACTCTAACCCCACTCTACCTTCTCTCCCCTCTGCTCTGTAGATGAAACAAGTCTGACTCTGTCTAGAGAAAGACACACATTTGTTTCAAATAGTAGGAGGCCTCTTTCATCCCACCCTGATAAAAGGAGTGCAACGGCAGCTCACATTTCCCTTCATGTGTTTAACTGCAACTCCCAGGGAACTCAACACAACCAGAGAGAGAATGACAGCTTGCCCTGGTGTGTGTATTAGCTACTGGAGTCATGCAGGAGAAGATCTAGATAATACTAAAGCACCAATGCCTTTCCAAGTTGTCAACATGTATAATTTATGAAGTCCACTCCTAGATGTATGAGCATTTAAAAAAATATTAATAATTTAACCAGGCAAGTCAGTTAAGAACAAATTCTTATTTTCAATGACAGCCTAGGAACAGTGGGTTAACTGCCTGTTTGGGGGCAGAACGACAGATTTGTACCTTGTCAGCTCGGGGGTTTGAACTTGCAACCTTCCGGTTACTAGTCCAACGCTCTAACCACTAGGCTACCCTGCCTTCACACAAGTGTGGCTGAATATGTTCCCCTCTCTCCAGCAGGCTGCTGGGAGGCAGTGGTATGTAAGGGGTTAACCATGCAGGTTTAAGGCTTCTGCTTACTGGATGTTTGTGCAGGAGGAAGTGATTTCCAGAAACTGCAGCAGTATTGACTTCCTCAATGTGTTTGTCCACTGTGGTCCATGGTGTCGTGTGAAATGCCGTGTAGTAAAGTAATAAGACTAGCCTATTCCCCATCTCTCTATCGCAGTCTGTTTAGAGCTTATGGGAAGTGGCCATCTGAACTTCCAGTCTGTGTGCACAGTCGCCTAATGATGACTGGATGATGGGGAAAGAGTCTGGAATGTGTAAAGACATGGCATCATCAGCATGTCTTCAACAAATCGTTATATATTTCACAATGGAGTGAATGCATTCCATAATGGTGCTACAAACCCCTTATAGCTAAGCTTCTACGTATGTCCAACCACAAGGAATGCTATAAATGGCTTCACTACAAAATATGATAATGCTAGTTCCTTTCTTAGAACAACTGTTTCCCTCTTTAGCCACAGAATAAACAATACTCTTGTCATGGCCATAAGGGACAAAAATAGCCCGTATAAAAAACATTTCCTCGAACACAATGTTGTTGATTCCCAATCAGTTGCTCCAGGGCATTTGTTTAGTTCAGTAGATAAGGTAACACCTTCCAGAATGTTCTAATCTGAGGAGAAACTGATTGTTTCCTGCGAGAATGAGGGTGAAAGTCATGTGATCTACCCAAATAGAGTGCATTACCCATTATCATCATTTATCATGGGACCCCGCATGAGACGATCTTACAATAACCGCTCTGTTCCTCCATATTTTCTCTACTCCCATCTTCACACACACAAACAAACACACACACTGAGATATTAATCGAGTGATAGCCTTAATTTTTTTATCTTATACCACATACATTACATGCCCGGCGCGGCGCGGCAAAAGATCCAGACTCCGCAGCATCCTAATGAGGCTCCTCAAACAGCAGATGAATAATCAGCTCAACACTTCTTAACGCCATGAAAAAAAGACCTTTAATATACCATTCACCACCAGCTCCTCTCCCTGTTTTTACTGTGTTTGTTTGTTGTTTTGGCTGCCAACAGAGCGATGAGACTTGGCCATGTGATCACACAGAACCGTGTTAAAATGGAATGGTGGTAAATGTCATGCCATTTGCAGCCATGGGACATCTCTCCTTTTAATAGCACTGTAACAAAGCCTACCTGAAATGGCTGAATGTCATCCCAGATAAGCTCCCCGCCTTATAACTTTGATGCCTATGGTGAGTCTTAGCGGCAGGAAGCTGGTCTGTGTGTGGGTGTGTTCGTGTTCTCTCAGTGTGTGTATTGTGTCTGTGTGTGAGTGCATGTACGTGTGTGTTCATGGGTGTGCGCTGGCATGTGACACTGTGGTCGAGCCGCTTTGCATTACTCCATCACTCGATGGCACAGGGACAGCCCTTACTCCGCTCAGTTCAGCGCGGCTCCTTCCTGGGGTTGTATGAGAGCATCCTGGATGAGCCTGTGTAGAAACACAAGTCTATTCTCCTCACATAGAGAAAGCCTGCAGGGTGGCCTGTGGTGCCGAGTTGTAATGGAACGTACCAGCCATTTTAAAAGGGCCTGCTAGGTTCAAAGGAACACATCCCCTTTCTCCTACCTCTATGCCTCAGCTCTTTCCAGAGGCGGCAGCCCCATGCTTTAGTAGTACCCAACTTGCTACCGACCATCATGTCCAAATGGCCTGGTACTCAGGACTCTATTGTCCCTCTAACCACTCTGACAGCAATGCAAATACAATCGAAAATCACATCAAACACTTATCATCAAAACAGTAGGCCTATCATACTTTTACAACTCACCTCACTGTGATGATCAATTTGAAGAAAGAAGTTCAACAGTAGGTTGTGTAAAACATGGTTGTCGTGGATGTTGTTTCAAAGCCTAACACAACGAAATGGACAGCGCTTTCTAAGGTGATGATTGATTCAAAACACCCATGAGCATATTAGAGTTTATGAGCCCAAGCCCCCCCCCCCCAAAAAAAAATATATATATAAATATAAAAATTATGATTGTGCCATTATACAGTATATAGCCTACTGCATATTATGCATGGAAGAACAACTAAATTGATTTATTATGTTGTTGGTACATAATTGGCATAGCCTTTGAGTGTGGACTGTATTATGCATACTGGATGGACTTATACCACGAGTCCAGGAGCAAACATATAGCCTTAAGCAATGCTGTTGGTTATTTGATTGAGCAGGGCGGCTTACAGTTAGCATACAATTAGTGAATTTGTATTTGATTTTGAATAGCCTAGTAATAGGGAGTGTTTTATATTTTCATAATTAATTGGGTGACACTACCTCTAGTTGTACAGAATATTTCACCACCTTAAGTTTCCATCTCCTCCTCTCTATCAACAGTTTAGTGAAATATATTTTTTTGCGATGTTCCCAAACAGATTTCACATGGTTTCCCAAATGAAGCACTGGGTAGCTGCAGGACTACTCATATTAACTACTCATATTAATCACATGCTCCGCTATAAAAACCGAAGTAGCCGACAAACAGACCGGCGGGAAAGCGCACCGCCTACATTCGATATTCGAGTCCATGCAGATTCGTAGTGCATGGGTCAGCTGTTTGTTCACCGGCCCGCAATTGCTAATAACCCATCCGCAACCGCCCGATTACATATGTGATGAAGTGAAAACTGAGGCCCGCACCCAAACATAACCCACAAATATAGAAAATCAGCTATAGGCTACAGTTGAAGATGGCTGTCACGCCCTGGTCTTAGTATTTTGTGTTTTCTATATTTATTTGGTCAGGCCAGGGTGTGACATGGGTTTATTTTGTGTTGTGTTTATGTATGGGGGTTTTAGTAGGTATTGGGATTGTGGCTGAGTAGGGGTGTCTAGCATAGTCTATGGCTGCCTGAGGCAGTTCTCAATCAGAGTCAGGTGATTCTCGTTGTCTCTGATTGGGAACCATATTTAGGTAGCCTGGGTTTCACTGTGTGTTTTGTGGGTGATTGTTCCTGTCTCTGTGTTTGTACCAGATAGGCTCAGTCACTTTGGATTTTCTTTTTTCATTGTTTTGGAAGAGAAGAGAACGAGCGCCATTCTCCTTGCGGAGATGGTGCTAAATACATCAACACGGTCGGTCCCTGGGATTGGGCTGGCCAATACGATTCGTTTTGCTTGGAAGGAAAAGGAGTTGGAGCCTTTAGGACGGGAAACTTTTGGAAGGATAATATTGATGGGGATTCTAAAGCTGACGGTGAAGGACGTGTTTTGTTTCCAAGGCAACTCGTTGGAGGGAGCATACGATGTGGCACTATATACAGAGGAGAAACACGATGATATCCTGAGAAGGGCAAGAGCAGTGGGAGGCGAGAGGCCGATGAGCCACTATGAAATAACAAGCCTGGCGAAGAATAACTTTAGGGTTGTAACTGTCAACATTTACAACCCATACGTTAAGGATGAAGAGGTGAGGGCCTTTCTGGGGAGATACATGGATAACGTCTCCTCAGCAAGGCACCTCAAAGACTCCCTTGGGTTTTGGAATGGGAGGAGAGGCTTCCAGGCCCTCCTCAGAGAGGACCCAAAGGGACATGGTGGCTACCTCCATCCTCCTGCTATGTTCTCCCTAGGGGCTGACAGGGGGACGTTGTTTTATACACGTCAGCCCCCATTTTGCAGGCGCTGTATGGCCTACGGCCACATATTCGCCTCGTGCAGCACAAGAAAATGCAGATTTTGTGGATCTGAGGAACACGAGGCGAAGGATTGTGACAAGCCTAAGGCGTGCCACGGGTGTGGCTCGTCAGCACACCTGTGGCGGGGGTGCCCGGCTCGTCAGAGGTCATATGCGTCTGCGGCTGGGGGGGGAGCAGGAGCGGGGGATGGGGGAAGAAGAGGGGGGGAAGGAAGCAAGCCTCATGACCAGAGTACAGGTCCAGAGGGGAAGGCCGCAAGGAAGGAGGAGGAGCAAGAAGCGGCGGATGGAAGAGAGAAGGAAACGGAAGGCACGGGAGTAGGAGAACCAGGAAAAGCGGCGGAAGAAGGCAACCGAGTGGAGGAGCATGAGAGAGAAGAAAGCGAGGGAGGAGTGTTGGAGAAGGAGACGGTGGAAGAGCAAGTGGACTGGGGGGAAAGTGCCCTGGTGGAAGAGATGAGGGGTATGGTGGAGGAGCTGGTGGGGGGGGAGGGTGGTATCTCTCCACTACCGCCATCACCAAAGAAGAGAATGAAGAGGAGGGTGCGATTGGCCGACAGTGAGAGGGAGGGGATGGCCAAGAGAGTGATGGGGGTGGGAGAAACCTCTGGGTTGCTGCTGGTTTCCCCAGGCCCTCAACTTCTGTTGGGTGGGGACACACCTAACAAGACTCAGGACTGGGTACAGGAGGAGGTGGGGAGTTTTTTGTTTGGGGACTCAGCCTCCCCGATTTTTTTCCAATCCAGCTGCAGCACTGGGGAGGGGGAGGATTGTGGGGGTAGACCCAGGGTGCAGGGCACCCCGGAGCCAAACACTATTCCTGCATCCTGGGTTGGTGAGATGGAGGAAGTGGGGGGGATGTCGGGAGTACGGATGGTGTTTTCACCGGTAGATATGGAGCAGGGGAGCATCGGGTGAGTCTCCTGTTTTTGATTTTTTTTTCTGTCTGGGTTTAGAATTCGAGTGTATTACATGTATTATTTGATTCTTTCATGGGGTCTAATTTTACTTTTGTTACTTTAAATGTAAGGGGTTTAAGGGATTTTGTTAAGAGGAGGGCGGTTTTTAGTTATTTGGAGGGTGTGGGGTTTGATTTTTGTTTTTTACAGGAGGTTCACCTGAGGGATGGAGGGGATGTTAGTAGGTTTAAGAGGGAGTGGGACAAGGGGGAGTCGGTTTGGGGTATTGGGGGGGTGCACTCATCGGGGGTAGGGATTTTGTGTGGGCACAGGGAGGTAAAAGTGGAGGATTCTTTTGTGGTAATGCAGGGGAGGGTTATAGGGGTGGATGTCACGATAAGGGATTGTAAATTTAGATTAGTGGTGGTGTATGGGCCACAGGTGGTGGCAGACAGGAGGGAGATGGTGGACTGTCTGACGCCCCTGTGTGTCACAAATAGGAAATTAGTGATAGGGGGGGATTTTAATACAGATTTAGGAATAGGGGGGGATAGCAGTGCAGGCGCCATTACCAGGCTAATGGCTTGCCATGGTCTGGTTGATGGTGGTCTGCACACTACTCCGAAAATGGCCGGTCCTACATGGCGCAACTCCAGGGGGGTTGAGCGGAGGCTCGACTATATTTTTGTACCCAGGTCTTTGGGTAAGTTGTCTGGGCGGCTGTTGCCTGTTTTCTTTTCGGATCACGACGGGGTGCTCCTGCAGGTGGGGTCTCCAGTCTGCCTCTTTGGTAGGGGGTACTGGAAGTTAGATCGGGATGTGCTGGAGGAGCAGGCTTTTGTTGACAGGTTTTATGATTTCTTTTGGAGGCTTGAAGGCCTCCGGTCCATGTGCGAGGGGGTGTTAGAGTGGTGGGAATTAGTTAAGGTGAGGATTAGGGCTTTTATAATAGGGTATTGCAAGAGGAAAAAAAGGGAGGAGAGGAGGGAGGTGGATCGTATCCAAAGGTTAATTGAACTCGAGTATGAGGCAGGCAACCTCGGCGGGTCGTTTGACTGGGAGAGATCCGCTACCCTAAAGGCGCAGCTCAGGGAGTTGCAGGAGCGGAAGGCTCGAGCTTTCCTGGAGCGTGCGCATAGTGGCTTTCTAGAACACAATGAGACTTGTTCCGCTATGTTCTTTAAGTCGGTTAGGGCCAGACAGAGTAGGAAGGTAATGCATGGCATTAGGGAAGAAAATGGTAGTATAGTTAGAGAACCAGAGGATATGGTCAGGGTGACAACTGATCATTTCCAAGGTTTATTTAAGGAAAGGGAAATAGATGTAGAGCAGGGAAATGTGTTTTTAGAACACTTGTCCAGGCGGTTGCCGGAGGACATTAGAGAAGTGATGGAGGCCCAGATTTCACTAGAAGAGGTTGAGAGCGCTCTTAGGAGGATGGGAAAAGGGAAGGTGCCTGGGATGGATGGGCTGCCGGCTGAGTTTTATCTCAAGTTTTGGGGTATACTTGGACCAGTGGTCCTCGAAGTCTTGAAGGCCATCCTTGAGACGGGGGTCCCGGGGGGATCAATGGCTGTTGGTGTGCTGTCACTTTTATATAAGAAGGGGGAAGTAACAGACCTTGGCAACTGGCGGCCATTGACCATGCTGTGCGTAGATTACAAGCTACTTGCAAAGGTTTTAGCAGACCGGTTGCGCACAGCCCTTCCCTACGTCGTTCATGAGGATCAGACGTGCGGGGTAGAGGGCCGCTCTATTAGATGGAACCTACAGTTAATCAGGGACTCCATCGCTTGGGTTGAAGATAGAGGACTGCCTTTAATGGTAGCAGCGCTAGATCAGGCGAAAGCCTTTGATCGCGTGAATAGATCCTTTTTATTCAGAGTGTTAGGTCGATTAGGATTTGGGGAGAAGTTCATAGGATGGATTCGTACATTATATGTCGGAGCGGGGTGCCGAGTTAGTGTAAATAGTCACTTGGGTGACGTTTTTGACCTCTCGTCTGGGGTCAGGCAGGGGTGCCCACTCTCGGCTCTCCTCTTCGTTCTGTACATGGAGCCTCTGGGGGCTGCCATTAGGGCAGACACAGGGGTGGAAGGCTTGTTGATCCCTGGAAGTGGTGGGCTGCGTGTTAAGATGACGCAGTACGCCGACGACACTTCCTTGCTGCTGTGCAAGGACTCGTGCCTGACAAGGTCCCTTGCCATCTTTGGGGATTTCACCCGAGCGTCGGGAGCGGTTCTGAACCATGCAAAGTCTTCCGTCAAGTTTTTCGGTAGATGGCGCGGTAGAACGGATGTGCCCGGGGGGTTATCTCTCTGTGAGGGGGCCCTGAGGATTCTCGGGGTCCATTTTGAGACCTCCGGCTCAGCGACGCTGAACTGGAACATGCGTATCGCAGTGGTACAGAGGAAGCTAGCAATGTGGAAGGCTAGGTATTTGTCTTTTATGGGCAAAGTCCTGGTCCTAAAGGTGGATGTGTTGCCGTCTCTTTTGTATTTGGCGTACGTCTACCCATTGCCGGCTTGTCTGAGGAGGCCTCTAGTGAGGCTTGTGTTTCAGTTCATGTGGAGTGGCAGGTGCGAGTGGGTCGCCAGGGCGCGCATGATCTGTCCCATCGGGGAGGGAGGTAGGGGGGGTACCACATTTCCCCCTCAAGCTGGACACAATTTTTGTTTCTTTCTTGTTAACGGAGCTTGCTCATCCAGTGATACACCCATCCGGTTACCTCCTGCGGGTGTTCTTCTCATATCAGGCGAGAAGCATAATGGTGTGGTCTAACACGGGTCCTCGGGCAGAACAGCTGCCGTGGCACTTTGGTCATGCGGCCAAGTGGCTGCGTGCGCACCCTGAGGTTGAAGTTGCCCGAGTAGGTTTAGATCACAGGCACCTGTACGAGGAGGCCAGAAAGGCAGGGAGTCCGGTGCCTGTAGTGGGCATCTCGGAAGTGGTCTGGGAGGGAGTGCAGACGCGGGGTCTGGACAACAGGCTCAAGGACCTGAATTGGTTGAGCCTCCATAGGTGCTTGCCGGTACGTTCCATCATGTACCGGTATAGTTTGGTGCAATCCCCCACCTGTCCAAGATCCTCTTGTGGCAGGGAGGAGACTGTGCGCCATGTCTTTTGGGACTGTGCCTTTGCCGGAGTAGTATGGTCTAGGGCACGGGTGTTGTTAGGTTTGGTAAGGGGGGATTTTGTATTGACGTGGGCCAGGTTAGAGAGAGGTGTAGGGAGAGCGAGAGGGACGGATAGGGACAGGTTTCTGCTCTGGCTTCTCATGAGTCTCTTTAAACGGGGGCTGTGGGAAGCCAGGCAGAACATGGTGAAGACAGGGAGAGATTGGGGGGTGGAAGGGATAGTGAGGAGGGTGGAAGGAGATTTGAGGGGGAGGATGAAGAGGGAGGAGAGGAAGTGGGGGCAGCATGCTGCTCGGGAGAGGTGGAAGGGGGGTTTAGGGCTGGGTGTCATTTAGATTTGTAAGGGGATAGATTAGGGATGGGGAGATAGGGAAAGGTATTTTGTAGGGTGACGGGAGGGAAGATGCTCCCCTGAGGTTTTGTTTGGGGTTTATGTTTAGTTAAATTAGTTAAATTAAAATACCATTATTTGAGTATGTATGAAAATTATGAGTTGTAAAGAATGAATGGTATTGAAGATAATAAATTATTTTTTATAAAAAAAAAAAAAAAAGATAGGCTCAGTCACTTTGGATTTTCTTTTTTCATTGTTTTGGAAGAGAAGAGAACGAGCGCCATTCTCCTTGCGGAGATGGTGCTAAATACATCAACACGGTCGGTCCCTGGGATTGGGCTGGCCAATACGATTCGTTTTGCTTGGAAGGAAAAGGAGTTGGAGCCTTTAGGACGGGAAACTTTTGGAAGGATAATATTGATGGGGATTCTAAAGCTGACGGTGAAGGACGTGTTTTGTTTCCAAGGCAACTCGTTGGAGGGAGCATACGACGTGGCACTATATACAGAGGAGAAACACGATGATATCCTGAGAAGGGCAAGAGCAGTGGGAGGCGAGAGGCCGATGAGCCACTATGAAATAACAAGCCTGGCGAAGAATAACTTTAGGGTTGTAACGGTCAACATTTACAACCCATACGTTAAGGATGAAGAGGTGAGGGCCTTTCTGGGGAGATACATCGATAACGTCTCCTCAGCAAGGCACCTCAAAGACTCCCTTGGATTTTGGAATGGGAGGAGAGGCTTCCAGGCCCTCCTCAGAGAGGACCCAAAGGGACATGGTGGCTACCTCCATCCTCCTGCTATGTTCTCCCTAGGGGCTGACAGGGGGACGTTGTTTTATACACGTCAGCCCCCATTTTGCAGGCGCTGTATGGCCTACGGCCACATATTCGCCTCGTGCAGCACAAGAAAATGCAGATTTTGTGGATCTGAGGAACACGAGGCGAAGGATTGTGACAAGCCTAAGGCGTGCCACGGGTGTGGCTCGTCAGCACACCTGTGGCGGGGGTGCCCGGCTCGTCAGAGGTCATATGCGTCTGCGGCTGGGGGGGGAGCAGGAGCGGGGGATGGGGGAAGAAGAGGGGGGGAAGGAAGCAAGCCTCATGACCAGAGTACAGGTCCAGAGGGGAAGGCCGCAAGGAAGGAGGAGGAGCAAGAAGCGGCGGATGGAAGAGAGAAGGAAACGGAAGGCACGGGAGTAGGAGAACCAGGAAAAGCGGCGGAAGAAGGCAACCGAGTGGAGGAGCATGAGAGAGAAGAAAGCGAGGGAGGAGTGTTGGAGAAGGAGACGGTGGAAGAGCAAGTGGACTGGGGGGAAAGTGCCCTGGTGGAAGAGATGAGGGGTATGGTGGAGGAGCTGGTGGGGGGGGAGGGTGGTATCTCTCCACTACCGCCATCACCAAAGAAGAGAATGAAGAGGAGGGTGCGATTGGCCGACAGTGAGAGGGAGGGGATGGCCAAGAGAGTGATGGGGGTGGGAGAAACCTCTGGGTTGCTGCTGGTTTCCCCAGGCCCTCAACTTCTGTTGGGTGGGGACACACCTAACAAGACTCAGGACTGGGTACAGGAGGAGGTGGGGAGTTTTTTGTTTGGGGACTCAGCCTCCCCGATTTTTTTCCAATCCAGCTGCAGCACTGGGGAGGGGGAGGATTGTGGGGGTAGACCCAGGGTGCAGGGCACCCCGGAGCCAAACACTATTCCTGCATCCTGGGTTGGTGAGATGGAGGAAGTGGGGGGGATGTCGGGAGTACGGATGGTGTTTTCACCGGTAGATATGGAGCAGGGGAGCATCGGGTGAGTCTCCTGTTTTTGATTTTTTTTTCTGTCTGGGTTTAGAATTCGAGTGTATTACATGTATTATTTGATTCTTTCATGGGGTCTAATTTTACTTTTGTTACTTTAAATGTAAGGGGTTTAAGGGATTTTGTTAAGAGGAGGGCGGTTTTTAGTTATTTGGAGGGTGTGGGGTTTGATTTTTGTTTTTTACAGGAGGTTCACCTGAGGGATGGAGGGGATGTTAGTAGGTTTAAGAGGGAGTGGGACAAGGGGGAGTCGGTTTGGGGTATTGGGTGGGTGCACTCATCGGGGGTAGGGATTTTGTGTGGGCACAGGGAGGTAAAAGTGGAGGATTCTTTTGTGGTAATGCAGGGGAGGGTTATAGGGGTGGATGTCACGATAAGGGATTGTAAATTTAGATTAGTGGTGGTGTATGGGCCACAGGTGGTGGCAGACAGGAGGGAGATGGTGGACTGTCTGACGCCCCTGTGTGTCACAAATAGGAAATTAGTGATAGGGGGGGATTTTAATACAGATTTAGGAATAGGGGGGGATAGCAGTGCAGGCGCCATTACCAGGCTAATGGCTTGCCATGGTCTGGTTGATGGTGGTCTGCACACTACTCCGAAAATGGCCGGTCCTACATGGCGCAACTCCAGGGGGGTTGAGCGGAGGCTCGACTATATTTTTGTACCCAGGTCTTTGGGTAAGTTGTCTGGGCGGCTGTTGCCTGTTTTCTTTTCGGATCACGACGGGGTGCTCCTGCAGGTGGGGTCTCCAGTCTGCCTCTTTGGTAGGGGGTACTGGAAGTTAGATCGGGATGTGCTGGAGGAGCAGGCTTTTGTTGACAGGTTTTATGATTTCTTTTGGAGGCTTGAAGGCCTCCGGTCCATGTGCGAGGGGGTGTTAGAGTGGTGGGAATTAGTTAAGGTGAGGATTAGGGCTTTTATAATAGGGTATTGCAAGAGGAAAAAAAGGGAGGAGAGGAGGGAGGTGGATCGTATCCAAAGGTTAATTGAACTCGAGTATGAGGCAGGCAACCTCGGCGGGTCGTTTGACTGGGAGAGATCCGCTACCCTAAAGGCGCAGCTCAGGGAGTTGCAGGAGCGGAAGGCTCGAGCTTTCCTGGAGCGTGCGCATAGTGGCTTTCTAGAACACAATGAGACTTGTTCCGCTATGTTCTTTAAGTCGGTTAGGGCCAGACAGAGTAGGAAGGTAATGCATGGCATTAGGGAAGAAAATGGTAGTATAGTTAGAGAACCAGAGGATATGGTCAGGGTGACAACTGATCATTTCCAAGGTTTATTTAAGGAAAGGGAAATAGATGTAGAGCAGGGAAATGTGTTTTTAGAACACTTGTCCAGGCGGTTGCCGGAGGACATTAGAGAAGTGATGGAGGCCCAGATTTCACTAGAAGAGGTTGAGAGCGCTCTTAGGAGGATGGGAAAAGGGAAGGTGCCTGGGATGGATGGGCTGCCGGCTGAGTTTTATCTCAAGTTTTGGGGTATACTTGGACCAGTGGTCCTCGAAGTCTTGAAGGCCATCCTTGAGACGGGGGTCCCGGGGGGATCAATGGCTGTTGGTGTGCTGTCACTTTTATATAAGAAGGGGGAAGTAACAGACCTTGGCAACTGGCGGCCATTGACCATGCTGTGCGTAGATTACAAGCTACTTGCAAAGGTTTTAGCAGACCGGTTGCGCACAGCCCTTCCCTACGTCGTTCATGAGGATCAGACGTGCGGGGTAGAGGGCCGCTCTATTAGATGGAACCTACAGTTTATCAGGGACTCTATCGCTTGGGTTGAAGATAGAGGACTGCCTTTAATGGTAGCAGCGCTAGATCAGGCGAAAGCCTTTGATCGCGTGAATAGATCCTTTTTATTCAGAGTGTTAGGTCGATTAGGATTTGGGGAGAAGTTCATAGGATGGATTCGTACATTATATGTCGGAGCGGGGTGCCGAGTTAGTGTAAATAGTCACTTGGGTGACGTTTTTGACCTCTCGTCTGGGGTCAGGCAGGGGTGCCCACTCTCGGCTCTCCTCTTCGTTCTGTACATGGAGCCTCTGGGGGCTGCCATTAGGGCAGACACAGGGGTGGAAGGCTTGTTGATCCCTGGAAGTGGTGGGCTGCGTGTTAAGATGACGCAGTACGCCGACGACACTTCCTTGCTGCTGTGCAAGGACTCGTGCCTGACAAGGTCCCTTGCCATCTTTGGGGATTTCACCCGAGCGTCGGGAGCGGTTCTGAACCATGCAAAGTCTTCCGTCAATTTTTTCGGTAGATGGCGCGGTAGAACGGATGTGCCCGGGGGGTTATCTCTCTGTGAGGGGGCCCTGAGGATTCTCAGGGTCCATTTTGAGACCTCCGGCTCAGCGACGCTGAACTGGAACATGCGTATCGCAGTGGTACAGAGGAAGCTAGCAATGTGGAAGGCTAGGTATTTGTCTTTTATGGGCAAAGTCCTGGTCCTAAAGGTGGATGTGTTGCCGTCTCTTTTGTATTTGGCGTACATCTACCCATTGCCGGCTTGTCTGAGGAGGCCTCTAGTGAGGCTTGTGTTTCAGTTCATGTGGAGTGGCAGGTGCGAGTGGGTCGCCAGGGCGCGCATGATCTGTCCCATCGGGGAGGGAGGTAGGGGGGTACCACATTTCCCCCTCCAGCTGGACACAATTTTTGTTTCTTTCTTGTTAACGGAGCTTGCTCATCCAGTGATACACCCATCCGGTTACCTCCTGCGGGTGTTCTTCTCATATCAGGCGAGAAGCATAATGGTGTGGTCTAACACGGGTCCTGTGTTAACACGGGCAGAACAGCTGCCGTGGCACTTTGGTCATGCGGCCAAGTGGCTGCGTGCGCACCCTGAGGTTGAAGTTGCCCGAGTAGGTTTAGATCACAGGCACCTGTACGAGGAGGCCAGAAAGGCAGGGAGTCCGGTGCCTGTAGTGGGCATCTCGGAAGTGGTCTGGGAGGGAGTGCAGACGCGGGGTCTGGACAACAGGCTCAAGGACCTGAATTGGTTGAGCCTCCATAGGTGCTTGCCGGTACGTTCCATCATGTACCGGTATAGTTTGGTGCAATCCCCCACCTGTCCAAGATCCTCTTGTGGCAGGGAGGAGACTGTGCGCCATGTCTTTTGGGACTGTGCCTTTGCCGGAGTAGTATGGTCTAGGGCACGGGTGTTGTTAGGTTTGGTAAGGGGGGATTTTGTATTGACGTGGGCCAGGTTAGAGAGAGGTGTAGGGAGAGCGAGAGGGACGGATAGGGACAGGTTTCTGCTCTGGCTTCTCATGAGTCTCTTTAAACGGGGGCTGTGGGAAGCCAGGCAGAACATGGTGAAGACAGGGAGAGATTGGGGGGTGGAAGGGATAGTGAGGAGGGTGGAAGGAGATTTGAGGGGGAGGATGAAGAGGGAGGAGAGGAAGTGGGGGCAGCATGCTGCTCGGGAGAGGTGGAAGGGGGGTTTAGGGCTGGGTGTCATTTAGATTTGTAAGGGGATAGATTAGGGACGTGGAGATAGGGAAAGGTAGTTTGTAATGTGACGGGGAGGGAAGATGCTCCCCTGAGGTTTGTTTGGGTTTTTTGTTTTGTTTAGTTAAATTAAAATACCATTGTTGAAGTATGTATGAAAATTATGAGTTGTAAAGAATGAATGGTATTGAAGGTAATAAAAAAAAAAATATTTCAAAAAAAAAGAAACAAAAAATAGGCTGTAATTAGGTTTCACGTTCCGTTTGTTGTTTTGTATTTATAAGTTATTTCATGTATCGTCATTTATTTCATTAAAGACATGAGTAACCACCAAAAATAAAAATAAAAAAAGACAGGCTGTATTAGGTTTTCACATTTCCGTTTGTTGTTTTTGTATGTTTCGCATTCATCATCATTAAAGATGTCTCGATTTAACCACGCTGCATTTTGGTCCGACTCTCCTTCGACGGAAGAAAGCCGTAACAATGGCAGAACGATTTTTTTGACAGGGGGTGCAGAACTTTTTTGTTTCTGCCAACACAATCTCACACTCATGTGTTGGTTTCTGCTTATAATTTTTGTAGACTATTTGTTAGTCAATTTGTCTATAATTAGATACAGTGCCTTGCGAAAGTATTCGGCCCCCTTGAACTTTGCGACCTTTTGCCACATTTCAGGCTTCAAACATAAAGATATAAAACTGTATTTTTTTGTGAAGAATCAACAACAAGTGGGACACAATCATGAAGTGGAACGACATTTATTGGATATTTCAAACATTTTTAACAAATCAAAAACTGAAAAATTGGGCGTGCAAAATTATTCAGCCCCTTTACTTTCAGTGCAGCAAACTCTCTCCAGAAGTTCAGTGAGGATCTCTGAATGATCCAATGTTGACCTAAATGACTAATGATGATAAATACAATCCACCTGTGTGTAATCAAGTCTCCGTATAAATGCACCTGCACTGTGATAGTCTCAGAGGTCCGTTAAAAGCGCAGAGAGCATCATGAAGAACAAGGAACACACCAGGCAGGTCCGAGATACTGTTGTGAAGAAGTTTAAAGCCGGATTTGGATACAAAAAGATTTCCCAGGCTTTAAACATCCCAAGGAGCACTGTGCAAGCGATAATATTGAAATGGAAGGAGTATCAGACCACTGCAAATCTACCAAGACCTGGCCGTCCCTCTAAACTTTCAGCTCATACAAGGAGAAGACTGATCAGAGATGCAGCCAAGAGGCCCATGATCACTCTGGATGAACTGCAGAGATCTACAGCTGAGGTGGGAGACTCTGTCCATAGGACAACAATCAGTCGTATATTGCACAAATCTGGCCTTTATGGAAGAGTGGCAAGAAGATAGCCATTTCTTAAAGATATCCATAAAAAGTGTTGTTTAAAGTTTGCCACAAGCCACCTGGGAGACACACCAAACATGTGGAAGAAGGTGCTCTGGTCAGATGAAACCAAAATTGAACTTTTTGGCAACAATGCAAAACGTTATGTTTGGCGTAAAAGCAACACAGCTCATCACCCTGACCACACCATCCCCACTGTCAAACATGGTGGTGGCAGCAGCATCATGGTTTGGGCCTGCATTTTCTTCAGCAGGGACAGGGAAGATGGTTAAAATTGATGGGAAGATGGATGGAGCCAAATACAGGACCATTCTGGAAGAAAACCTGATGGAGTCTGCAAAAGACCTGAGACTGGGACGGAGATTTGTCTTCCAACAAGACAATGATCCAAAACATAAAGCAAAATCTACAATGGAATGGTTAAAAAATAAACATATCCAGGTGTTAGAATGGCCAAGTCAAAGTCCAGACCTGAATCCAATCGAGAATCTGTGGAAAGAACTGAAAACTGCTGTTCACAAATGCTCTCCATCCAACCTCACTGAGCTTGAGCTGTTTTGCAAGGAGGAATGGGAAAAAATGTCAGTCTCTCGATGTGCAAAACTGATAGAGACATACCCCAAGCGACTTACAGCTGTAATCGCAGCAAAAGGTGTCGCTACAAAGTATTAACTTAAGGGGGCTGAATAATTTTGCACGCCCAATTTTTCAGTTTTTGATTTGTTAAAAAAGTTTGAAATATCCAATAAATGTCGTTCCACTTCATGAATGTGTCCCGCTTGTTGTTGATTCTTCACAAAAGAATACAGTTTTATATCTTTATGTTTGAAGCCTGAAATGTGGCAAAAGGTCGCAAAGTTCAAGGGGGCCGAATACTTTCGCAAGGCACTGTACATGTAGCTTCTCTTTTGTCATTATATGTTGCCCTAGAAGATTAAAATAAACCCTTGCTCAACAGAATAATGTAATAGATCACTAGAATGAATGCTTCAATCATGTTGACATCGGTAAAATTGTCTGTCAATTTTCGAGAAGCAAAGATGGGAAAGATTTACTGTGGAAAATGTCCAAATAACATCAGTTTGACCAGTTGTAAGGAAAAAGAAAGCTGAGATAATGAGTCAACCCACGCATCACTAATACAGATGCATCTGTTCCTGCCCGTTTGATAATGGGCCATTCTAAATCTAAACAAATTTGACATATTAGTAAAAACAAGATTAAATTGAGAGTAGTCTGATGGATGAAAATATGATCACATGATGAGAGAACAGCTGTGCAGCCTGAGGCAAGAAATGGAGCGCAAGCTTTTTTTTTCTACTTTCTCAAATGATCAACAGTCTATAGTCACATCATGCAGCCCATATGTTTTGATTTCTAAGACATTCTAAGGTTTGTATCATTCCCAACTAAAGTTGCCAAAATCTAGAATATAGGACCAAATTATCACTTTTACGTTCAAAAAAAATAATTGACAGACAATTTTACCGATGTCAACACGAGAGTCGGCTTTCTATTCCGCAACAAAGCCTCCTTCACTCACGCCGCCAAGCTTACCGTAGTAAAACTGACTATCCTACCGATCCTCGACTTCGGCGATGTCATCTACAAAATGGCTTCCAACACTCTACTCAGCAAACTGGATGCAGTCTATCACGGTGCCATCCGTTTTGTCACTAAAGCACTTTATACCACCCACCACTGCGACTTGTATGCTCTAGTCGGCTGGCCCTCGCTACATATTTGTTGCCAGACCCACTGGCTCCAGGTCATCTACAAGTCCATGCTAGGTAAAGCTCCGCCTTATCTCAGTTCACAGGTCACGATGGCAACACCCATCCGTAGCACGCGCTCCAGCAGGTGTATCTCACTGATCATCCCTAAAGCCAACACCTCATTTGGCCACCTTTCGTTCCAGTACTCTGCTGCCTGTGACTGGAGCGAATTGCAAAAATCGCTGAAGTTGGAGACTTTTATCTCCCTCACCAACTTCAAACATCAGCTATCTGAGCAGCTAACTGATCGCTGCAGCTGTACATAGTCTATTGGTAAATAGCCCACCCATTTTCACCTACCTTTTATTTATTTACTTTTCTGCTCTTTTGCACACCAATATCTCTACCTGTACATGCCCATCTGATCATTTATCACTCCAGTGTTAATCTGCAAAATTGTAATCATTCGCCTACCTCCTCATGCCTTTTGCACACATTGTATATAGACTCCCCCTTTTTTTTCTACTGTGTTATTGACTTGTTAATTGTTTACTCCATGTGTAACTCTGTGTTGTCTGTTCACACTGCTATGCTTTATCTTGGCCAGGTCGCAGTTGCAAATGAAAACTTGTTCTCAACTAGCCTACCTGGTTAAATAAAGGTGAAATAAAAAAATAAAAAAAAATAAAAAATAGCCACTTCATATGAGCACTCGCTACGAAATGGGAAAAATATCCTATCTATTTTATTCAGCTGAGTTACTATGAAATCATATAAAATAAAAGAATGGCATGGGATTTCTAAGAATAAACTCTTGTCAGCTAAATGAACAAACCTACAGCCTATGGCATGGAGCATAGCCAGATAACATACAGTAGGGTAGGCCAACGCATATTCTTCTGAAATAATTTTCTTCATATCATAATGTTTATTTAGACCTGACTAAAATGCATGTATTTTATTGTGATGGTGTATATTTAATTGATTTATTAGACTTTTTTAAAGGCGTGCATCAGCGGCTTGAATATACTGACAGTTTTTCCAGTACTTGTGATCCTATGAGGAAAACTCGCTTGCTAGCCTATATACAGTATAATGTCTAGTCAAATGACCTACTAAATTACTTTGAAAAGGTTTGCTTTTAATATACTACCATAATAATAATAATAATATTCTCTGACAAATCTGTGAGCTGCTGGCCCCAGAACAAGACTTCATGTTAGCTGGTTAACTCTAATAATGGGACTGACCTCACTGAA
The DNA here is from genome assembly GCF_002021735.2 of Oncorhynchus kisutch. Taxonomy (NCBI): domain Eukaryota; kingdom Metazoa; phylum Chordata; class Actinopteri; order Salmoniformes; family Salmonidae; genus Oncorhynchus; species Oncorhynchus kisutch. Next base: position 38,561,431 of record NC_034177.2, read on the forward strand.
CTCTCTTTGATAAATTGGTGCTTAGGATTTTAAGTCTATAGTGAGCCTAAATGGTGCTTTGGACCATAGATGTATAAGGAATATTCTATGTTGAGTCTTGCTGAGGGATGTTTACGGGTAGCTAGTCAGTTATAACATTAGCACTGAGCTTACAAATATGGGGCTGTGGGTTTTCATTTATAGGGCTTTATAACTTTTCTAGTCCAGTGTTAATGAGTTGAGTGGGAGACATTGAGCTGTTTGTATCGTTCAGCTGTATCAGACACTGAGCAGTATGTATCTAGTCAGCTGGAAACTGCTGGAGACTGACACGATAGTACATTGGTAGGGAGAGGGGGAAAGAAAGGGGAGAGTTAGATATGGAGAGTGAAAGAGTTAGATGGAAAGGGTAAGGTGTATAGAGGGAGGGAGAGGGTTAGAGAAGGGAGGGAAAGTTAGGCTATAGGGAAATATAGAGTTACAGAGATTTAGTGAGAAGGAGGGCGTGAGAGAGAGAGAGACTTAGAGAGGAGGGGAGGAGCTTTAGAGAATGGGAGAGTTTGAGCGATGAGTGAGTGGTAAATGGAAATGAAATGGATGTCATTACCCAGTCTGTTTCCCAGAAGGCCTCAGTGGCTGGGCAGCCGGCTTGGCACAGGGGACCCTGGGATATGTTACATGGAAGAGCGGCGAGCGCTAGGGTGGGTAAAACACACCCATGAATCATTTATGAGACCCTCTCAGCATCCCACTGCTCTTAACAGCCCTGCTGTCTGAGCTACAGTACATGCTGGAAGGGACAGCTAACCTGCAGAGGGCTACTTTACACACAGAGCCAGAGAAGGAGACACCTACATTATCTTTGTGAAGCATAAGTGTGTCTGTGTGTGTTTGCAGGGTCTGACAGCTTCCATTTCCCTTAGTTGTGTGAGCTATGTGTTATTGAAGTGAAGGGCGCTTATGGGTAGAGTACATACAGTTGAAGTCGGAAGTTTACATACATCTTAGCCAAATACATTTAAACTCAGTTTTTCACAATTCCTGACATTTAATCCGAGTAAAATTTCCCTGTCTAAGGTCAGTTAGGATAACCACTTAATTTTAAGAATGTGAAATGTCAGAATAATAGTTGAGTGATATATTTCAGCTTTTATTTCTTTCATCACGTTCCCAGTGGTTCAGAAGTTTACATACACTCAATTAGTATTTGGTAGCACTGCCTTTAAATGGTTTAACTTCGGTCAAACGTTTCAGGTAGCCTTCCACAAGCTTACCATAATAAGTTTGGGGTATTTTGGCCCATTCCTCCTGACAGAGCTGGTGTAACTGAGTCAGGTTTGTAGGCCTCCTTGCTCACACACGCTTTTTCAGTTCTGCCCACACATTTTCAATGGGATTGAGGTCAGGGCTTTGTGATGGCCACTCCAATACCTTGCCTTCCTGTCCTTAAGCCATTTTTCCACAACTTTGGAAGTATACTTGGGGTCATTGTCCATTTTGAAGACCCATTTGCGACTAAGCTTTAACTTCATAACTGATGTCTTGAGATGTTGCTTCAATATATCCACATAATTGTCCTGCCTCATGATGCCATCTATTTTGTGAAGTGCACCAGTCCCTCCTGCAGCAAAGCACGCCCACAACATGATGCTGCCACGCCGTGCTTCACAGTTGGGATGGGGCTCTTCGGCTTGCAAGCCTCCCCCTTTTTCCTTCAAACATAACGATGGTCATTATAGCCAAACAGTTCTATTTTTGTTTCATCAGACAAGAGAACATTTCTCCAAAAAGTATGATCTTTGTCCCCATGTGCAGTTGCAAACCGTAGTCTGGCTTTTTTATGGCGGTTTTGGAGCAGTGGCTTCTTCCTTGCTGAGCGGCCTTTCAGGTTATGATGATATAGGACTCGTTTTACTCTGGATATAGATACTTTTGTACCTGTTCCCTCCAACATCTTCACAAGGTCCTTTGCTGTTGTTCTGGGATTGATTTTCGCTTTTCGCACCAAAGTACGTTCATCTCTAGGAGACAGAACGAGCCTCCTTCCTGAGCGGTATGACGGCTGTGTGGTCCCATGGTGTTTATACTTGCATACTATTGTTTGTACAGATGAATGTGGTACCTTCAGGCGTTTGGAAATTGCTCCCAAGAATGAACCAGACTTGTGGAGGTCTTTCTGATATCTTGACTGATATCTTTTGATTTTCCCATGATGTCAAGCAAAGAGGCACTGCATTTGAAGGTAGGCCTTGAAATACATCCACAGGTACACCTCCAATTTACTCAAATTATGTTAATTAGCCTATCAGAAGCTTCTAAAGCCATGACATAATTTTCTGGAATTTTCTAAGCTGTATAATGGCACAGTCAATTTAGTGTATGTAAACTTCTGACCCACTGGAATTGTGATACAGTGAATTATTAATGAAATAATCTGTCTGTAAACAATTGTTGAAAAAAATACTTGTCATGCACAAAGTAGCCAACCTAAGTGAATGTAAACTTCTGACTTCAACTGTATTCTTCCCTTCCGTTCACTAATTTGTCATCATTACCACATACACACACACTCTTAATTTACCTAGATGGCTAACAAGAGGTTATCGTACATACACAGGCTCAATGCTTCTCACTGATGCAATCCCATCTGTAGTCATTGATTGATTGACTGAATCTGGTTTAAAATCAATAGGACAGTTCTCTGAGTGCTTGGCTATAGATTTCTCATAGAAAACTAGGCCCTCTACTAACGAGGCTTCAACTCTCTTTTGAGAGATAGACAGAAAGAGAGAAATGGATAGAAGGAACGAGAGACAGAGACATGGAAAGATAAATATAAAAACAGAGATACAGAGAGAGAAAGTTAGTGATTGCTGGGGCTGTACTGGGTGAACGGATTGCATACTGTTCACATCACAATAGTTCTGAAACTTTTGACATTGCCATCCAGGCAACACAGTGCCTCCAGGCTTATTCTGTACAGTTAGTGACACTCAGTGCCTGCGAGACTGAAATAATCTAGCTAGACACTCACACACCAGGATGTTTCTACAAGGTAGTATTTCATAATATAATTTTACATTTTTAAAGTGGAGTGTTTGTGTCATCAAATGTATTTCTAACACCAGTCAAACCCCAAAGAACAGTGATGAGTGGTCAGGAGGGTGTTTTTGTCCCTTCCATTGACATACAGGGCGTTCAGGAAAGTATTCAGACCCATGGGCTTTTTCCACATTTTGTTATGTTACAGCCTTATTCTAAAATGTATTATGTTGTTATTCTCATCAACCTACACACAATACCCCAAAATGACGAAGGTTTTAGAATTCTTTGCAAATGTATAAAAAAATTCAAGAATGTAATATCACCTTTACTCAGTACTTTGTTGAAGCACCTTTGGCAACGATAAAAGCCTCAAGTCTTCTTGGGTATGACGCTACAAGCTTGGTATACCTGTATTTGCGGAGTTTTCCCATTCTTCTCTGCAGATCTTCTCAAGCTCTGTCAAGTTGGATGGGGAGTGTCGCTCCTCAGCTATTTTCGGATCTCTCCAGAGATGTTCAATCGGGTTCAAGTCCGAGCTCTGGCTGGGCCACTCATGGACATCCATGTCCTGAAGCCACTGCTGCATTGTCTTGGCTGTGTGCTTAGGGTTGTTGTCCTGTTGGAAGGTGAACCTTCACCCCAGTCTGAGATCCTGGGCGCTCTGGAGCAGGTTTTCATCAAGGATCTCTCTGTACTTTGCTCCATTCATCTTTCCCTCGATCCTGACTAGTCTCCCAGTCCCTGCCGCTGGAAAACATCCCCACAGCATGATGCTGCCACCACCATGCTTCACCGTAGGGATGGTGCCACGTTTCCTCCAGATGTGACCCTTGGCATTCAGGCCAAAGAGTTTCATTAGAAAAGAGAATCTTGTTCCTCATGGTCTAAGAGTTCTTTGGGTTCATTTTGCGTGCTGTCGTGCCTTTCAATGAGGAGTGGCTTCCGTCTGGCCACTCTACCATAAAGGCCTGACTAGTGTAGTGCTGTAGACATTGTTGTCCTTTTGGAAGTTTATCCTATCTCCACAGAGGAACTCTGGAGCTCTTTCAGATTGACCAAGAAATGATGGTCACCCCCCTGACCAAGGCCTTTCTCCCCTGATTGCTCAGTCTGGCTGGGCGGCCACCTCTAGGAAGAGCCTTGGTGGTTCCAAACTTCTTCAATTTAAGAATGATGGAGTGTGTGTTCTTAGGGACCTTCAATGCTGCATGACTTTTTTGGTACCCTTTCCCAAATCTGTGCCTCGACACAATCCTGTCTCGGCGCTCTACGGACAATTCCTTCAACCTCAAAGCTTGGTTTTTGCTCTGACATGCACTGTCAACTGTGGGACCTTATATAGACAGGTCTGTGCCTTCCCAAATCATGTCCAATCAATTGAAATTACCACAGGTGGACTCCAATCAAGTTATAGAAACATGTCAAAATCAAATCAAATAACATTTTGTTTGGTCACATACACATATTAATCTAAATGCTTGTTGCGGGCTGTGCAGCCTGCGGTTGCGGGCAGTGCAGTTGCCGTACCAGGCAGTGATACAGACCGACAGGATGCTCTCAATTCTGCATCTGTATAAGTTTGTGAGGGTTTTAGGGGTCAAGTCAAATTTCTTCAGCCTCCTGAGGTTTCAGATCGTCAGTGATATGTACGCCGACGAACTTGAAGCTTTTCACCTCCACTGCGGTCCCATCGATGTGGATAGGGGTGTGCTCTCTCTGCTGTTTCCTGAAGTCCACGATCCGCTCCTTTGTTTTGTTGACATTGAGTGAGAGGTTATTTTCCTGGCACCACTCTCCCAGGGCCCTCACCTCCTCGTCATTGTTGGTAATCAGGCCTACTACTGTTGTGTCATCTGCCAACTTGATGATTAAGTTGGTGGCGTGCGTTGCCACGCAGTCATGGATGAACAGAGAGTACAGGAGGGGGCTGAGTATGCACCCTTGTGGGGCCCCTGTGATAAGGATCAGCAAAGTTGTTGCCTACCTTCACCACCTGGGGGAGGCCCGTCAGGAAGTCCAGTACCCAGTTGCACAGGGCGGGGTCGAGACCCAGGGTCTTGAGCTTGATGACGAGCTTGGAGGGCACTATGGTGTTAAATGCCGAGCTGTAGTCGATGAACAGCATTCTCACATAGGTATTCCTCTTGTCCAGATGGGTTAGGGCAGTGTGCAGTGTGGTTGAGATTGCATCGTCTGTGGACCTATTTGGGCGGTAAGCAAATTGGAGTGGGTCTAGGGTGTCAGGTAGGGTGGAGGTGATATGGTCCTTGACTAGTCTCTCAAAGCACTTCATGATGACGGAAGTGAGTGCTACGGGGCGGTAGTCGTTTAGCTCAGTTACCTTAGCTTTCTTGGGAACAGGAACAATGGTGGCCCTCTTGAAGCATGTGGGAACAACAGACTGGGATAGGGATTGATTGAAATGTCCGTAAACACACCAGCCAGCTGGTCTGCTCATGCTCTGAGGGCGCGGCTGGGGATGCCGTCTGGGCCTGCAGCCTTGCGAGGGTTGACACGTTTAAATGTTTTCCTCACGTCGGCTGCAGTGAAGGAGAGTCCGCATGTTTAAGTTGCGGGCCATGTCAGTGACACTGTATTGTCCTCAAAGCGGGCAAAAAAGTTATTTAGTCTGCCTGGGAGCAAGACATCCTGGTCCGTGACTGGGTTGGTTTTCTTTTTGTAATCCGTGATTGACTGTAGACCCTGCCACATACCTCTTGTGTCTGAGCCGTTGAATTGAGATTCTACTTTGTCTCTATACTGACGCTTAGCTTGTTTGATTGCCTTGCGGAGGGAGGACCGCTACCGATGTCCTTGGTAGCGGTCCGTGTCGGTGGCACTGTGTTATCCTCAAAGCGGGCGATGAAGGTGTTTAGCTTGTCCGGAAGCAAGACATCGGTGTCTGCAACGTGGCTGGTGTTCCCTTTGTAGTCCGTGATTGTCTGTAGATCCTGCCACATACGTCTCGTGTCTGAGCTGTTGAATTGCGACTCCACTTTGTCTCTGTACTGATGTTTTTCCTGTTTGATTTCCTTACGGAGGGAATAACTACACTGATCCTCGCCCTGAGCTCGTCTACTTTATTATCCAGAAACTGAACATTAGCGAGTAAAAACTCGGAAGCGGTGGACGGTGTGTACGCCATCCAAATACCTCTTCTCGCCGGCGGTGTTTTGGTTCAGCCTCTGGAATAAGTTCAATTGCCCTGGGGGTAACGAACAAAGGATCCATATCGGGAAAGTCGTATTCCTGGTCGTAAGGATAGTGAGATACTGCCCCTCTGATATCCAAAAAGTTATTTCCGGCAATATGTAATAACAGCAAAACAATTCTGGGTTAATAATGCAAGAAATAACACCCCCAAAAAATCCAAATACTGCAAAGTTGCTTAGGACCTAGAAGGGGAACTGCCATAAATATCAGCGCTGTCATAAATAGGATGATCAATTGAAACAGGATACACCTGAGATCAATTTCAAGTCTCATAGCAATGGGTCTGAATACTTATGCAAATAAGGTATTTCTGTTTAGTTTTTTTTTTTAAATACATTTGCAAAAACCTTGTTTTTTTTCGCTTTGTCATTATGGGCTATTGTGTGTAGATTGAGGAAACAAATTAATTTCATATTTTTTTTTGAATAAGATTGTAATGTAACAAGATGTGGAAAAAGGGAAGGGGTCTGAATACTTTCCGAATGCACTATATGTTATATGTTGGAAAGACTGTATGTGTTTGAGTAGTCTCATGAGTTGAAGTACTCGCATGTTAGCATGAAACAGGGCTGAAGGTTAAAATGGTTTCAGTATGCTAGCGTTGGTTCCAATTAATGGTTGATCTGACACACAACATGAAAATGTTTCACTGCACTTGACATATTCCAAACAATAAACACACCTTTGAGTTAGAGATTTTGGCATTGCTTATACATTTAACCTGCTAAATAGTTGCATTTGGAGTACTTTATTAGTAGGCTAAACGAATACAAACATTGAATCGAGTGCTAGAGTACTCTTGTCCATCCCTAGTTAGAAATAAGTCCTTGTGAGACCTCTAAAGCCAGCTCCAAAGTAATACAAGCACATCAAATAATTATCCAAGTGCAGGAACATTTGAAAGGAGTAGAAATAGCTGCACACAGTTTCTCTCAAGCCTGTTTGATTTCCATTTTGAGTCTTGAATGTTCCTTCTCTGTATTTTTAGTGGTGCTTACTTCTCTTTTGAAGTTTCTCTGTCAGTGTTTTGTGTAGTTATCATAGCATTTATCAGATGTTTTATGTAGGCATTTAGCAGAAAAGGGGTGTTTTCATCTGGCTTTTCTCACTCCTTGAAGATATATGGGGTCAACAGAGTAAAACCCCCTGTGGCCAAAGCAGGAGCTAGCTACACATTCTGTTTCATATGCCAATGATGGAGAACTTCTCTCTCTCCCTCCCTCTCACACTTAGAAGGAATTACAGGGAGTAGCCTTCACCCCTCTATCTCCTCTTGTCCCCAGACAAACCATTACTCTGTATAACATTGGAGCAACGATATAGGCTTGTGTGATTTCTAATGCTACTGATGTGAGGAATAGGCTTACTGCTGTGAAGGGGTGTGTGTGTGTGTGTGTGTGTGTGTGTGTGTGTGTGTGTGTGTGTGTGTGTGTGTGTGTGTGTGTGTGTGTGTGTGTGTGTGTGTGTGTGTGTGTGTGTGTGTGTGTGTGTGTGTGTGTGTGTGTGTGTGTGTGTGTGTGTGTGTGTGTGTGTGTGTGATGTCGAGATGAATCCAACTCCCATTTAATATGCAATGCCCCAGTGAAGCAGGTTGAGAACTCAGTGTTTACTCATTTGGTTAGCATATTTCCAAACCCCATAGAGGGATTTAAGATTAAACATTCATCCCAGTGGGAACATTTTGAATTAGAAAAGGCTACATTGAGTATACAATGCGTTTCATCTGCCTTTCTCAAAATGTTTCTATTTCCCTCGATCCCTCCCCCTCACTATTAATTCCAATCTCCTCTTTACTCTTCCTCTCACTCTCTTTCACTCTCTTTCTCTGTTTTTGTTATATCTTTCTCTTCTCAGGACTGGTAATCTGTGTCATCATGGTATTCTAAACTCTGGTTCTGTGTGTGTTTGAAAGAGATACGTGGCAGGGCAGTTATCTATAGGTGTGTGTTTTCCTACCTTATCAGGACCAGAATGTCCTGACAAATCACCAGAAATGTCAGGACTTTTTTAATATCCTGAATTTGTTACAATGCTATTTTAGGCTTGGGGTTAAGGTTAGGGTTTAGGGAAAATAGGATTTTGAATGGGAATATATTATTACTCCGGGGAGGGAGGGAGATCTTGGTTTGTGTGTACTGTGAAATGAGGGATGATGAGGCTTTGCAGTGTGGGATGTGTGACATATGGCTGGCCAGGAGATAGAGGCTGGAGAACAGCAGTGGAGCTTCTCAGAATTCACACCTCTTTAGTCCATCTCTCCCCTCCTGTCTCCAATCTCTCCCATCTCTCCCCTTCAAATCACCTCTCTTCCCTAATGTCTCCCCTCCTATCCTGTCCTCTCTTCCATTGTCCTCTCTTTTATATTATTTTCCCTCTCCAGTCCTTAGTTTCTTCCCCTCAAATCTCTCCCTCGGGTCTTTCCCCTCCTCTCTTCTTTCCCTCATCTCCTGCAGCAGACAGACAGCAGAATGGATTTGAAGCAGTCCAACTCATGATTTATCATTGGTTGTCCTGACTGTCACAGTCTCAGCTTCTAGTAATTAACCTTTTTCATTAGCCTCCCTTCATTCTCCACTTCATTCTCTACTCAATCTTCCCTTCACTGTTATGCACACATTTCGCAATGCCATGGCGTTGTTTTTCTGACACCACTGAATGGTTCTCTATGTATTCTGCCAGGTAATTCATTATGAACTGGCTCTTGTTACAGTGTTGCCCTGAATAACAGGTGTCATGGAAAGACAAAGCCCAGATCCAGATAGACATATGAAACACACTGGATTAGCTCTGAGGGAGCAACCAAACAATTAGTCTGGATTTCACAATAAACAATTAGCCTGCATTTCAAAGTGAATAATTAGCTTGCATTTCAAAAACACAATTAGTTTGCATTTCAAAATGAATAATTAGTGTTTCTGAGAGAAACCCTAGAGTTTCTGTTTTAATTTGTGCTTTAGTCAGTGGACCAGGACTGAGTCTGCCAGCCAGGGACTCACCATGGAGGTTTGATTAGCCCACTTTGCACCTGTGTGTGTCGGGGTTTCCGTTAGCCGGTAATTGCTGGCTTTTGTCCGAAAATAAAACCCAATGAAAGCTGATAATTAAAATATTGTTGCCGGCCAAATTTACCGGGAGAAAAAACAACGGTAGGCAGGCTATCAGCATGCCACCCACAGGGTTGGGGAGTAACGGATTACAAAAAACGGATTACATGTCATCTGTTACATGTAAGGGATTACAAAAAACAGATTACATGTCATCTGTTACATGTAAGGGATTACAAAAAACGGATTACATGTCATCTGTTACATGTAAGGGATTACAAAAAACAGATTACATGTCATCTGTTACATGTAAGGGATTACAAAAAACGGATTACATGTCATCTGTTACATGTAAGGGATTACAAAAAATGGATTACATGTCATCTGTTACATGTAAGGGATTACAAAAAACGGTAACTGTAATTCGTTATGTTACCAGCAAAAATATTGTAATCAGATTACAGATACTTTTGAAATTCTAGATGATTACTAGAGGATGTTTGTAAAAATATATATTTTACACTTCTCTGTCTCAATCACATTCAAATCAGCATTGAAAGAAGGCAAAAGTTTAAGTTTGTTCCACTTGAGCGAGTCTGACCACAAGTCAGAGACCACTCTGATGACACACCAAATTTAAATTTTTTACCTTTATTTAACCAGGTAAGTCAGTTAAGAACAAATTCTTATTTTCAATGACGGCCTAGGAACAGTGGGTTAACTGCCTGTTCAGGGGCAGAACGACAGAGTTGTACCTTGTCAGCTCGGGGGTTTGAACTTGCAACTTGTTACTAGTCCAACGCTCTAACCACTAGGCTACCCTGTCGCCCCAAAATGTGTTTGATGGATTCCGGGAAAAGAGCAGGAATAGCTTTTGTGGGCTACAGTCCAAGCTATGTAGGCTACAGTCCAAGCTATGTAGGCTACAGTCCAAGCTATGCCTTCCAATGGTGGGACTGCTGTTGGCATCCAAAGATTATCCAATTTGAATAAACGCTTGGAGGTAAGGATGACAGTAGTGGTGTAGTCTACGGCGATATGGATATCACTTATTATTCATATCTACATAGCGCATTGATGTGAATCACACTGCTGCTCTCTCATTTAGCTATTTGCGCCTTACGTATTGTGGTTGTGGATGGCTGTTCACAAATCTAAATCTAAATGTGCATTTGAACTGAATATTGGTTGAATTCAAGAAGTTTACACTGCCTATCAATCTTCTTCCTTTTAAACCAGTGGACAGCCAATGAAAAATGTGCTCTTGCAACAGCTGCATAGTGCAGATCCCAGCCTATGGAATAAAAGTGGGGCTTTTATTGCTCAATCTGATTCATGCTGATAAATGATAGACTTAAAGGGGCGATCTGTAGTTGCTACATCAATTTTTGGACTTATAAATTATATATATTAATGTAAAGATATAATTTAATCATTATTATATGAAGTAGAAAGCGATAGGTTAGAAGAAGCCTACATAACCAACCCATAAAGTATAATGTAACATCCATATAAGGCCAGCTATGTAAACTTTAACATTGATTTATCCTGCCATAGATGTCGTTCAATTGGTAACATACATTTTTGTCTTCTTCTAATGCCTCTTAAGGGGAAAGTAATCTAAAAGTAACTGAATAATCAGATTACGTTACTGAGTTTGGGTAATCCAAAAGTTACGTCACTGATTACAATTTTGGACAGGTAACTAGTAACTGTAACGTATTACATTTAGAAAGTAACCTACCCAACCCTGGCCACCAACCACTTTACAATGTGAGCTGGAGGCTGTATGCATTTTGAAAACATACTTAATTGTTTGAAACCTGAATGTTTTACTTCATATTATGAAGCATGTCTTACCTTGCTTCAAAATCCGACCATAGAAACATGTAGGGAATTATTTTTTAAATACTTCATAGGAGGAGCATGAGTTTCAAGTTTGGGGATGCATTCACTTTATACTACTACCATTTCTACCAATCTGCGTGCCAGTTATGATTTTCCTAATACACATTTTTGTGGAACAGTTTTATTTCAATAATAACGTTTTTGTTTCTCAAAATCATTGTCACATGGTTAATTATAAAAATCTTTAAATTATACCACCGGCTAAATCTATGACGTTAAAATGCCTATTTACTCTGTTCCATCTAACTGCACAATCCACTGTCTCATGAGCCGAGCCAGGCACTTCATAAACTTGATGTCACGATCATCGTAAAGGGGAGACCAAAGCGCAGCGTGATTAGAATACATTCTTCTTTATTGAAGGAAGAACACGAAGAACACTTAAACAAAAACAACAAAAACAACAAAAACGACCGTGCCGCTAATACCAACGAGTGCAGACACAGGCAACTAGACATAGACAATAACCCACGAACCACAATACAAAACAGGCTACCTAAATATGGTTCCCAATCAGAGACAACGACAAACACCTGCCACTGATTGAGAACCATATCAGGCCAAAACACATAGAAACAGACTTAACTAGACATGCAACATAGAATGCCCACTGAAATCTTAACCCTGACCAAACAAAACATATAAACAAACAACGCAAATAATGGTCAGAGTGTGACACTTGATCTCCACTATAAAAAACATCTAGACATTATCTCACATTTCTTTCAGACTAACATTTAGTTTTCAACAGCTGAGTTTGAATTAAACCTTGGTATCTGTCTCTCCAACATTTGCAACATTGTTTCAATATTCAAATATTCCAGCTATCCCATAGTAATGAATGTGTCGGGACGAGACAGACAGGCAGGCAGCGTTTCTTAGCCAGTCAAAATCATGAATCAGTTGGCATCATTTTTATGGATATATACAAAGAAATGTCAATTGAAAAAGGTCAAATTAAACGAAGTGCAGCTAGTTTGCAGTCTTTCCAGCTTCAGTTTGAAGTTATTGTATTAGTTGTGTTGTTGGCTAGCTCCTCTGGACAACAGTGTCCTAACGAGAGAGCACATTTTCTATGCCAGGCGAAATACCGCCTCATTAGCTCATTGTTATGTATCCAAATAAATGTCACTATAAAACAGCTTAAAAATGCAAATGCGGCTACTTTGCTATTATTCTGGCTGCACTTTTTTGACACGACTGTAAGTTAGCCGTAGTTGGCTAGCTAGCAAGCAAGGGATAAAAAAAAAATCTCAATATTTTTCATTATTCTCAAGACACGTTATCTAACACATATTTTAGATTATTTTCACTGAAAGATGCAACTCAATAATCAGCAAGGACTTTTGACACACATGCTGCCTATGAAAGACTTCCTCATATGCCATCGTTCTCCAGTTGTAATCCTAGTCATACAGTATTAGCAACCCATACTAAATTGCTCCATCTTTAGATTCACCATCTTTCTAAGTTTCTAACTGAGATATTCATCTCTGTCATATACCGCTCTCATCAGGTGCAGTGTTTAGAATGTTTTTTTCCCACTACTTGCATTTTGGCAAATGTTTCAAAATGACTTTTTATTGGCTGCTTCCTTACAGGAGTTGCATGTCCTGTTAAAATGAATTACCATAATCTAAATGTGATTTCTGTCATTCTGAGCACTGTTGGTGGATGCCCTAATGGGTTATGCACCCAATACATATGGGTCCGGTAAATATCTCAAATGGCAGATAAATGTAAATCTTCCCGGTCACATTCGGAAACCCTGGTATGTTTGTGTGTTTGCATTTAGTACGTGTGTCCATGATAAGAACAACAAAAGCGCAATCAATTAGCAATTCAGCAGATACATTTCTTTGGGGTGTGCGTGTACGTCAATGCATGTGTGTGTGAGTGACTGTGAGGGCACAGAACATTAAAAAGCACAGCGACAGCAGTCAATGAGCTACGACTGTGAAGTTGACATTTCCAACTCTGGAGAGTGGCTGACTAAACACTGACTCATCCTGCTATGTGTGAGAGGGTTTGTGTAGGATGTGAATGTTGATGTGCATTGGGCTGGCTCTGCTTGTGGAGGGTAGGGTATAACACACAACCTGAATTAAAGTGCATAGTGGTTAAAGTGAATTACAAGTATTGTCATCTCTACCCAACAATTGAGACCAATGTTCTTCCTTAGAGATAGACATGATTGACACAGTCTCCAATAATCTGGATAGGCTGCTGTGAACTCCCCCTGCTCAGGCACCAGGAAATAGGCTCAGTCTCAGTCAATCCAGCCACTGTGGGCAGGCTGAGCCAAGCTACCAAGAAGAGGGTCTCTGGCTGATTAACTAACTACCGCATCTGCCAACATCCCCCCAGAACACACACACACGTGTGGTGGTGAAATAAGGGCTCAGACTGAGCAGCTCTGTCAGGCACCACTGAGCTGGAGCCAATCCCCAGAGGCCAATATTGACTCTGTCACAGAGAGTGGAAACCAGCATACCTCTGGAGGAGAGGACAGAACAGAAGACAGAATAGGTCTGACACACACACACACACCAGGATATTGAGTCAGGTTATTGAGTCAGGTAGCGTTGGATTATGTTCATTACCTTAACAGACAGAAATCATGTGCTCTGCAATGGACTAAAACAGAATAACTGATAGAGATTAGCCAGAATCTCAGCTGGTGTATGTTCAGTCCTGCTTGAGCGAGAGGGGAAGCGAAAGAGAGACATGGGCAAAACAAGAGTGGGAACAAGAGATTGGGAGACAGTGGGTGGAGAGAGGGGGGACAATCAGAGAGAGTGAGAGAGATACAGAAAAGAGAGAGGTAGAAAGAGGTAGAGATAGTCAGTTAGAAAACAGTGAGAGCGCAAGAAAGAAGAAGCAGAGAAGGAGAGCGTTTAAGGAAAAAGCCATTTTAAGCTTGGGAATTAGGTTTAAGAGTTAGGTTAGAATTGGGGTTAGGTTTAGCTTTTCGGGTTAGGTGTTAATGTGGATGCTACCATGATTACGGATAATCATTAATGAATTGTAAATAATGATAAGTGAAAAAGTTACCAATGCATAAATATCATACCCTCCAAGAAAATCCTAACCTTCCCTGTTCTCGGTAATTGTGAGAGGTTATCATGTTTTGGAAGGATGGTGTTTGTGCATCTGTAACGATTCATTCATGATTATCTGTAATCATGGTAGCATCCACATCATGGTAGCATCATGGTAGCATCCACTCGAACCCCCTAGAGTAGATGTCTGAGGCCCTGTGGAAATCTAATTGTCAAAAAAAATCACCATAAATATCTGTCAGTTTAAGCTTTTTTGCAATTCTACGCATCCACCTATGTCGCACTTCCTCATCTGCTGTGAAAGGTGACAGAACTAGATCTGTGTTTGTCAGACCATGAGACATCCCGCAAATCAGTCTTCTCACAAAATAATCTGTTGTGTCCGAGTGATTTGTCCTTCAAACTAAAGATGAGACTCTCACAAACACGATGGTGTTCTCCACTTTGCTCTATGGCCCCCACAAGAATCTTAGAACTCTGAAGTCGGTTCAGCTGATCTGCCAACCTCTGTCTGTAGCGTCCGAACAGTTTGGGCTACACACTAATATGACCCCTCTGTGGAAAGGTGAGACTCTCACAAACACATACAGTGGGGCAAAAAAGTATTTATTCAGCAACCAATTGTGCAAGTTCTCCCACTTAAAAAGATGAGAGAGGCCTGTAATATTCATCATAGGTACACTTCAACTATGACAGACAAAATGAGGAAAAGAAATCTAGAAAATCACATTGTAGGATTTTTAATGAATTTATTTGCAAATTATGGTGGAAAATAGATGATTCCATATGTATTATTTCATAGTTTTGATGTCTTCACTATTATTTTACAATGTAGAAAATAGTACAAATTAAGAAAAACCCTTGAGTTGGTGTGTCCAAACTTTTGACTGGTACTGTATATATAGAGAACGTTTAGTGCCAAAAATAAGGGGTTAAATACATGCACAAATTTTTTTCCTGATCTTTCTTATACCTCTCAGATATAGAACAGACACTTCAGAACAAACTCCCTTTAGATTATTTGGGGTGGGGACTATCTGTTCCATGTAGTGAATCTGTTATTCAATGTGTTTGTATGGGCTTCAAGGGGTCTTAAAATTCTAAATCAAATACCTAAATGATCCTTGGTATGACCTTCTTAATAAAGAAGGTCATATACCCCCCCCCCCCCCCCCCCCCCCCCAGCTTAGACAGGGTTTAGACTGTTATGGTTAGTGTAGATGTGTTCAGAAACATATTCTATTCTTATTTACAAAAAAAGTAACTCCAAAATTACACAACACATTATTGACCATTCATTTCCACTGGGCACAACATAATCCAAAACCAAAAAAAAATTAGTTTTTGTGTTTGTCCAAATGTATCCAGCAAGTTTGTGGGGTCACAAGCTTGATGTAGTCATTGTATGCTAGGAATATGGGACCAAATACTAAATCTTTGACAACATTTAATACACTATAAGTTAAATTGTCCAAACACTTATGACACCTTCAAAGGGGGGTACTACTTTCAAGTTTTATTAGTTGTATGTACAGGATGCACATGGTATACACCGTCCAAACGAAATGCTTAATTGCAGGTTCCTTCTCGACAATGCATCATCAATAATAAATAAAAGATAAGAATATGAAGATAAAGTAAATAACATTACTATCGCCTCATATAAAACATTAGATCTCAAATCCAAACTGCTGGAGTATAGAGCTAAATTAAAAGTTTTAGCTTCACTGTCCAAGTAAATACATAAGGGTATCTTGATTGTAAAACAGTGTGTTTTGAGCTGAATATTGAGAGTTGAGAAATAAAAAGTATACCTACAGAAGGACCCTCTTCTCTTTAGCATGGACCACAGTAGTTGCTTCCTAAGTTGTGTTTTACCTCAATTGCATTATGAAGTGTTAAAAAACATTTGCACAAGGGAAGAGAGAGAGTGTGAGGTTTTCTCATTAGAGCAGCCAGCCCCGGCGAAACAGGCACATACAGGAATCATGAAGATAAGATGCTTTACAGTTTGACCAAATTATGGTTTTAGCCTCCCCAAAAATATACCGTTTTGATTGAGGTGACCAGGTAGAAGGTGCAGCTCGCACCAGTGCGACCAATTCCAAATTTAACTTGCACAGGCAAGTCAAGAGGTCGCAAAATGTGTCTAAAGGGTTGCAGTCTGGAGCCCTGGGTGTGTGTTTGTGTGTATGGGTCACACTGTTGGTCTCCCTGTGGGTCTGTGTCTGTGCGTGCGCATGCGTCCGTATCTGTGTGCTGTGATGCATGCAGTCTGTCAAATCTCTTTTTGTGTTTGTCCATATTTTGTATGATGTGTTTGTGCTGTGAGTGTATTTAAAGACAAAGGTATGATTGGCTGCGTGACTGAGTTTGACTTGCTTCTTTGTGTGTTACTATAGTGATTCTTCTGAGGGCTCACACACGCTCTCTGTCAAATCAAATACATTTTAATTGGTCACATGCAAATGTTATCGCGGGTGTAGTGAAATGTGTGTGTGCGTGTGTGCGTGTGTGTGCGTGTGTGTGTGTGCGTCCAGACTGCTGTTCATTGAGGAGTGTAAAGGTCTCTGTATCTCTGAAGCCGTCACTCAACAGATTGGCAGAATTAGTAACGATTTTGTGCTGATTCTCATCTCTGACACACATGAATACAGCATGACTCAAATGACATGTATAGTACAGTATATCTTCAGCAAGATTATTTTCCTCTTATCTCTCTCTTTCACAAACACAC
The DNA here is from genome assembly GCF_002021735.2 of Oncorhynchus kisutch. Taxonomy (NCBI): domain Eukaryota; kingdom Metazoa; phylum Chordata; class Actinopteri; order Salmoniformes; family Salmonidae; genus Oncorhynchus; species Oncorhynchus kisutch. Next base: position 38,578,419 of record NC_034177.2, read on the forward strand.
CTGAACGCACAGAGCATGAGTCTCGTACTGTCCATACTGTACTGACAACTGCCATCATGACCCCACTTAAATGTATTTCACACACACACACGCACGCACGCACGCACGCACGCACGGGGCGTCAGGGTAGCCTAGTGGTTAGCGTGTTGGACTAGTAACCGGAAGGTTGCAAGTTCAAACCCCTGAGCTGACAAGGTACAAATCTGTCGTTCTGCCCCTGAACAGGCAGTTAACCCACTGTTCCTAGGCCGTCATTGAAAATAAGAATTTGTTCTTAACTGACTTGCCTAGTAAAATATAAAAAAAATATTAAAAAACACACACACACACACACACACACACACACACACACACACACACACACACACACACAGCTCAGTGTGGATTCCAGTGCTGAGCCCTAGTCTCTTCAACATAGCAGGCAGGTCTCTCTGAGACTCCGCTTGAGATTATCCTATCAATGGGCCCTGAAGAACTGTAATATTCAATGTTTCTCGAAGGACATGGAGAGATGTCGCCGATAGACATGGCCGCTTTGTTTCAGGCTCCTGAGCAACTTTCCAGGATTTTAAAAATGTATTATGTTATTTCTCATGATATTAACCCAGAACGTTCTTTGCATTATTACATACAGCCAAAATAACTTTTGGATATCAGAGAGGCGGTAACTCATCAACATTTTGACCAGGAATACGACTTTCCTGAATTGGATCCTTTTTTTGTACCTTCCAGGGCGATTTATCTTATCCCAGAGGCTGCTCCAAGACACTGCCGGCGGAGAAGAGGTATTCAGAGTGGACTTTTAGTCGTGGCGTGCACACCATCCCCCGCTTCCGAGTATATTACTCACTAATGTTCAGTCCCAGACAATAAAGTAGACGAACTCAGGGCAAGGATCTCCTTCCAGAGAGACATCAGACACTGTAACATACTCTGTTTCATGGAATCATGGCTCTCTCCGGATATACTGTAGTTCTGTCCTTGAGCTGTTCTTGTCGATTGATGTTCTGTATTATGTCATTCTGTATTATGTTTCATGTTAGCTGCTGCTTTTGCAACAGCTATTAGGGATCCTAATAAAATAAAAAAACAGCCAGCTGGGTTTTCAATACATCGTGCTGATAGGAATAAATAAGAAAGGCGGAGGTGTATGTTCCATGAACTAATGGTGTGATTATGATAATGTACAGGAACTCAAGTCCTTTTGTTTGACCGACCTAGAATATCTCACAATGAAATGGGACCACATTACCTCCCTAGAGAACTTTCTTCGGTTATCATCACAGCCGTGTATATCCCCCCTCATGCCGATACCACGACAGCTCTCAACTACACTGGACCTGGTGCAAATTGGAAACTGCATATCCTGAGGCCGCATTTATTAAAGCAAATCTGATGAAAATGCTACCAAAGTTCTATTAACAAATCATACTCGCACTTCAAAAACTCCTGACCATTGTTACTCTCCCTTCTGGGATGGCTACAAGGCCCTCCCCCGACCTCCCTTCGACAAATTAGATCACGACTACATTTTGCTCCTCCCATCCTATAGGCAGAAACTCCAACAGGAAGTACCTGTGCTAAGGTTTATTCAACGCTGGTCTGACCAATCAGAATCCATGCTTCAAGACTGTTTTAATCAGGCAGACTGGGACATGTTCCGGGTTGCCTCTGAGAATAACATTGACGTATACACTGACACTGTGACTGAATTTGTCAGGAAGTGTATAGTGGATGTTGTTCCCACTCTGACGATTAAAACCTATCCAAACCAAAAACCGTGGATAGAAAGCAGCATTCGTGCTTCAAGACTGTTTTAATCAGGCAGACTGGGACATGTTCCGGGTTGCCTCTGAGAATAACATTGACGTATACACTGACACTGTGACTGAATTTGTCAGGAAGTGTATAGTGGATGTTGTTCCCACTCTGACGATTAAAACCTATCCAAACCAAAAACCGTGGATAGAAAGCAGCATTCGCGCAAAACTGAATTGTGCAAACCACCGCATTTAACCACAGCAAGGTGACTGGGAATATGAGCGAATACAAACAGTCCACTTATGCCCTCCGTAAGGCAATCAAACAGGAAAAATGTCATACAAGGTGGAGTCACTATTCAATGGCTCAGACAAGACGTGTGGAAGGGACTCCAGAAAATCACAGATTACAAAGGGAAAACCAGCCATGTCGCGTAACACAGTGCCATTGACATGGGCCGCTCCCGAGAACTGTGAGCTCTTGTTCTCTGTGGCCGATGTAAGTAACACATTAAACATGTTAACCATTACATGGCTGCCGGCCCAGACGGCATCCATAGCCACGTCCTCAGAGCATGCGCAGACCAGCTGGCTGGAGTGTTTACGGACATATTCAATCTCTCCCTATCCCAATAGATCCACGGATGAATCATTCTCCATCACACTGCACACTTCCCTATCCCATCTGGACAATAGGAATACCTATGTAAGAACACTGTTCATTGACTACAGCTCAGCCCTCTACACCATAGTACCCTCCAAGGGTCTTGGACTTCCTGATGGGCTGCCCCCAGGTGGTGAAGATAGGCAACACTTCCACTACGCTGATCTTCAACACAAGTGCCACAGAAGGGTTCGTGCTCATCCCCCTCCTCTACTCCCTGTTCACCTACAACTGTGTGGCCGCGCACAACTCCAACAACTTCATTAAGTTTGCTGACGACACGACGTGGTAGGCCTGATCACCAATGACAATGAGCCATCCTATAGGGCGAGGTCAGTGACCTGACAGTGTGGTGCCAGGACAACAACCTCTACCTCTACGTCAGCAAGACAAGGGAGCTGATCGTGGACTACAGGAAACAGAGAGCCGAGCACGCCCCTGTCCACTTCGACAGGGCTGTAGTGGAGCGGGTCGAGAGCTTCAAGTTCCTCGGTGTCCACATCACTAAGAATTAAACATGGTCCATACACACCAACCCAGTCGTGAAGAAGGCACAACAACGCCTCTGCCCCCTCAGGAGGCCCGTCAAGATTTGGTATGGGCCCTAATATTCTCAAAGTTCTACAGCTGCACCATTTGAGAGCATCACGGCTTGGTATGGTAACTGTTTGGCAACCGACCGCAAGGCGCTACAGAGGGTAGTGCGTACGGCCCACTACATCACTTGTGCCATCCAGGACCTCTATACTAGTTGGTGTCAGAGGAAGGCCCTAAAAATTATCAAAGACTCCAGCCACCCAAGTCATAGACTGTTCTCTCTGGTACTGCACTACAAGCGGTACCGGAGTGCCAAGTATAGGTCCATGAGGCTTCTAAATAGCTTCTACCCCCTTCCTATTCCCTAATCACATTACCCCTACGTACCTCATTTACATCGTACCCTTGCATATCGACTAGGTACTGGTACCCGCGTATATAGCCAAGTTATCGTTACTCATTGCGTAATTCTTCCTCGTGTTATTATTATCTGCATTTGGGAAGGGCCAGTAGAGAAGCATTTCACTGTTAGTCTACACATTTTACATTTTAGTCACTTTTATCCAGAGCAAGTTACATCAACAGATTTATTTTACCTAATCAGGTCAGGGATTTGAACCAGCGACCTTTCGGTTACTGGCCCAACGCTCTTAACCGCTAGGCTACCTTGCGCTCAACGACACTTGTTGTTTACGAAGCATGTGACAAATATAATTTGATTTGAGCAGTCAGTGAAAGAGAACTCTGCAGGACTCTGCAGGTACCAGTCAGATATTGCCAGACTGACAGTAAAAATGGAGGCCACAGACAGAAGGAACTGTCCGACTGTGTGGAGGACAGAGGAAGGGTGTAGTGTACAGAATATGCCTTCCCCTAGCCTTAAAAGCTATTTTATGAGTGAGTGCAGGTACCACATTGGGACATTTCTGTGCCACGTGGCGGAGGTTTTGTAATGTATTTGTCTGTCTCTAGCTGTCTGAAAATGTAATGTGCGTGTACATGTATGCCCTCGTGCTATCGATGTGTTTCTTTGGTTTTCATTGGGACTTGATATCAGTATCTCCAATGTTCTTTTTCTGTGTCTGCAGGTGTTCGGGGATTATTATCACTTCCGTCATCACACCGTAGTGAAGAAATCCCTATCAGGCCACAGGGGAACATATGTCCGACTGCAGAAGGAACCACAGGTATGTTACTGAGTCATATATATGCAAATGTTCCTCCAAACCACATAATAACAGCTGGACCTGTCTGTGTTTGCATTCTTATTTTGTGGCGCGTATTGATTTTATCCAAATGTTAATGAGAAGAGGAATCCTGACATTAGCCCATCTGTTACACAAGGACGTTCACAGACCCAGAAGTTTGCTTTGTTTAGGCAGCTGGCTGTAACTGCGCTCTCAGCTCTCTCGGCAACAGAGAACAAGTCTTTTTCACCTCGAAGTCTGCTTGTTCTATTCAAATCCTCCAGCATAATTGTGCATCAAAACTCTACTTTTCAAGTTCAGTTCCTCGAGCATGCTCTCATTCTGCCTTATGCAGTACAGTTACAGGCAGAACTATATTGTTTGGATCAGTGTTCATTTCGTCAAAAATAACTATGACAAACGAATGACGATAACGAGACGAGATGCAATGAAAATGTTTTTGATAACTGTAGCAAATTAGTTTTCATTTTAGTTGACGAAAATGTGACGAGACGAGAATTCCACTTGAGACTAATGGACATTTCATTTGATAGGAAGCTCCTTCCTCATCACTTTTTCCCCCGGTCTGATGCATGGTCTGATTGAGCTTATCTGCACGGCTCTCCCACTCAGCTCCCGGGCGGTCACTCCAGTCACTCGACAATCTTTTGATCTGATGCACAGCCAGGACACAATTGTAACTAACCTAAGCTAGAAACAATCATGTTTACACTCTATTACGTGTAATTTAGTGTGCTGGGGTATTTGGGTAGAGATCAGGCCTTTTATGTACTACTACTACTGTAAATCTAAAGGGAGTTATCCAGATGCTCATTCTGGAGGACTCTTATGTTCCAAAAGCCCAAATACAGATGTAGGATCTTAATTTGAGCCATTTTGCTACAGCAGGAAAATAATCCTGCAGCAAAAGGAAATGTGAATTACAATTATTGGAGAAAAAAATGTGTAGGGGTTGATGATACATTTTTCATTGGGGCAAATCGAGTCTGACATTTAAAAATGAGTTCCTACATCTGTATGCACCCTGATGAAAACGCTGGAAGAGCTTGACACAGCCCCAGGCTGTTGTGCCCACGCTGCTTTCTGGACCCGGACAGTGTGTTAGCTTTAACCCTTGGCCCCTCCAGTCCTCGGGGCTTCTGGTAAAACTTCCCCTTAGCACAGATGAGTTGTTCCTCCAATTCGGTGCCTTTTGAAAGGAGTCACTTGGTGTAACTTTATCTTCATAAATTACTTTGTCAAAGCAACAAAATAACTAGGGCTTTAAAATAATGGTGAAAACTTGGAGAAATGTTGGGGTTAATGTTGGTGTTAATGTTGGGGTTTAAGTGGATTCAAATATTCCTAGAATCATAGAGGAAGGACATGTCAAAGTGCTGATTTTTGGCACAATTGGCATAGCGTCGTCCGGGTTAGGGAGGGCTTGGCCGGTAGGGATAGAAATGAGGTTTATTGAATTCAATTCTTCATGTGGTCTATACTAAAAGGCACTTCATTTAATATAACAGGCTTTTAAAATGCAATATTGGTTTCTACTTTCTACTTAAAATATCAAAGGGTTGGGTCCAGAATCAGCTTTCATCCCAATGTAGGCCTCTTTACTTTGACGACACAAACTAGGTACAGAAGAGATACGTGTGTAGTTTAAAGAGACGGCTCAAGATTCAAATCTCTCTTCAATGTATGTCACCCACACTACATCCGGAGGTACGGCGGTGGTGTGGGAGACATACACACTACATACCGCCCCCTCTGAATGGTTCAATGTTAAGACAACGGCTCTCCCACACCACGTTCCTGTAATAATTACCCTAATTACCTTAATACCACTAGACAACATTTTTGCTCTGTTAGCCAAATGGAAAATGAAAGGCTTGTAAAATATTCACACATTTGTGAATCATTGCATTAATCAAGTGTGCAACACTATGCACAATATGGTTTAGATGAGAAGCTCATGTATAGTTTGAATTGCTGTCCTTATTTGGTTTTGTCTGTCTACTATGGAATTTACGGTATGCTAATAGCTGCACTCACACATGAAGCAGGAATGTGGCTTTGGCCACACGACCTCCAAGGCTAGTGTAAACAGAAAAATACAACATCTGATGTTGAAGAGAAAGATCTCACTAGATATATTTTACTACATAGGGCAACTTTGTCACACACACACACACAGAGAGAGGGATTAGTTCCCCCCCCCCCCCCCCCCCCCCCCCCAGGCTGCAGATGAAAAGGGTTCAGGCTGGGGAACAGCTTGTCCAGGGTAACCTCGTTCTAACAGAGCCTGCCCAGGGCGAGGCCAGGGGCACTCTGTCAGACAGCGACCACAACAGTAGAGTTGCCAATACACTTAAGAAAAGGTCAAATGTGTGTGGGTTTCATCTGAATATTAATGAACTCAATGTCTTTGCTGAACATACAGAGGAGAGAACTCTCTCTATGTTTGTGACGGTATAATGTAAGGATTAGGCAAATAATACATGTAAAACGTCTCCTCTGATTTAATACTAGACCTGTCTCTCCCATTCATCACATTGTCTCATGTCTTCAGCCCTGCCTGGCTGTACATCTGCTTTGAATAATCACACAGCGTCCCATAACCCCTGCCATTAACCCGGGGAATCTTTGTCATTAGGGATGAGCCTTTGAAATGATTTCAATATTGGAATAATATGTTATTTTTTCGGATATCCAGATAGTCGAAATACATGTGTTTTTAAAGGATTTTTCATTATTTTTTAACTTCAATGGAGACTTGCTCACACAAGAGAGAGGAGGGGCAAGATAGGAGCAGGGGCCTGTGTGTGGCACAGTCTGTGTGTGGCACAGAGGGAGAGAGAGAAAATAGTGAATCTGACTTGTGCTAGTTAACAAACTTTCATACCATCTGTTAGTGCCTGTATGGACTGCATCAAATGGTTGTAAAGAAGCTAGCTAGCTACCGTAGCAAGGCTAATTGAAGCTATTTAGAGGCATCCTTGTCCTCATATGAACTCCATTCATATGAAACAACAGCCTACCTGTTAGTTGAGCATTGTACCCTACTCCTTCTCATTTAGCCAACTTAATTCCTTAATTTTAATTCCATTTTAATTAGAAATCTCCCTCTTCACTTGTCACACATGGAGCCTCTGACTGTAACGCCACTTTTTTGACTGACAATAACAATAAGTGTGGAGTGTAATCATAAAAATTATTGTTTTATAAACATTTTAAATGTAATGGTCTATCCTTGTAGGCTATGTAGTGATGTCACATTTGTATTGAATTACAAAGCCTTTAAAAATATATATATTTGAATAACTGTGCCCGTCCCTATTTATAATCTCCTCCTCCCTCTCTCTTTTCCTCTCCTCTCCTCTCTCTCTCTTTTCCTCTTCTCTACCCTCTCTCTTTTCCTCTACTCTCTCTCTTTTCCTCTCCTATCTCTCTCTCTCTCTTTTCTTCTCCTCTACTCTCTCTCTCTTTTCTTCTCCTCTACTCTCTCTCTCTCTTCCTCTCCTCTCTCTCTTTTCCTCTCCTCTCTCTCTTTTCCTCTCCTCTGTCTCTCTCTCTCTCTCTTTTCCTCTCCCCTCTCTCTCTCTCTCTCTCTCTTTTCCTCTCCTCTCCTCGCCTCTCTCTCTCTCTCTCTCTCTTTTCCTCTCCTCGCCTCTCTCTCTCTTTTCCTCTCTCTCTCTCTCTCTTTTCCTCTCTCTCTCTCTCTCTCTCTCTCTCTCTCTCCCTCATTCTCTCTCCCTCTCATTCTCTCTCCCTCTCTCTTTTCCTCTCATCTTCTCTATCTCTCTCTCTCTTTTCTTTCTCATCTTCTCTCTCTGTCTTTTCTTCTCATCTACTCTCTCTCTTATCTTCTCATCTACTCTCTCTCTATTTTCTTCTCTCTCTCTCTCTCTCTCTCTCTCTCTCTTCCACTCATCTTCTCTCATCTTCTCTCTCTCTCTCTTTTCTTCTCATCTACTCTCTCTCTCTTTTCCTCTCATCTACTCTCTCTCTCAATTCAATTCGCTTTATTGGCATGACGTAACAATGTACATATTGCCAAAGCTTATTTTGGATATTTACAATATAAAAATAAATAAAAATGAGAATCAAATTGTCAACGGGACAACAGTAACAACAATAACCAAGTTTCAAAATAACCATACATTCAACAATAACAATAAGTATACAGTAGAGGACATGTGCAGGTTGCTTGGTCTGTCAGACACTGTCCAATAATCTTATGGCAGGCAGCAATGTAGTGCGCTGCCAACCCACAGCTCTCTGCGTCCTCCCCCAACAGGACGGGTAGCCTATCCTCATCAGAAAGGTCTTTGAAACCTTGAATAAGGGTTTCAAATTTGGGAAAATGACACTCTCTAATTGTTTTATATTTTTGACATTTTGTCAGGAAATGGAGCTCCGTCTCAGGTTCTGCTGTTGTGCAGTGGTTGCACAGCCTTTCCTCTACAGGGAGCCAGGTTTTCCTGGGTCTACCCTTCTCAATGGCAAGGCTGTGCTCACTAAGCCTGTACTTTGTCAAGGTTTTTCTAAAGTTTTGATCAGTAACCATGGTCAAATATTTAGCCACAGTGTACTGTCCATTTAGGGCCAGACAGCACTGCATTTTGCTTTGTGCTTGTGTTTGTGTTTCCCAATAAGCAATATAGTTTTGTTTTGACTGTGTTGTAATTTGGTTTATTCTGGTTGATTGGATGTTCTGGTCCTGAGGCTTCAGTGCGTTAGTAGAACAGGTTTGTGAACTCAGCCCCAGGGCCAGCTGGATGAGGGGACTCTTTTCTTTGCTCAGCTCTTGGCATTGCAGGGCTTGGTAATGATATGAGAGGGGGTCACTGTATTTTAGATGTTTAGTGGATATTGGCCTAATTCTGTCCTGCATGCATTGTTTGTAGTTTTCCTCTGAACATGTAGGAGAATCTTACAGAACTCTGCATGCAGGGTTTCAATGGGGTGTTTGTCCCATTTGATGAAATCTTGTTTTGCAAGTGGACCCCACACCTCGCTGCCATAAAGTGCAATTGGTTCAATGACATATTCAGTTAGTTTTAGCCAAATTTTAATAGGTATTTCAATTTGAATTAGCTTTTTAATGGCGTAGAATGCCCTGCGTGCTTTGTCTCTCAGCTCATTCACTGCCTCATTAAGGTGTCCAGTTGAGCTTATTTTTAAACCTAAGTAATTGTAGTGTGTGCATTACTCTCCCTCTCTCTCTCTTTTCCTCTCATCTTCTCTCTCTCTCTCTCTTTTCCTCTCATCTACTCTCTCTCTTCTCCTCTCTCTCTTTGTCTTTCATCTTTTCCTCTCATCTTCTCTCTCTCTCTCTCTTCCTCTCATCTTCTCTCTCTCTCTCTTCCTCTCATCTTCTCTCTCTCTCTTTTCTTCATCTTCTCTCTCTCTCTCTTTTCCTCATCTTCTCTCTCTCTCTTTTCCTCTCATCTTCTCTCTCTCTCTCTCTCTCTCTCTTCCTCTCATCTCTCTCTCTCTCTCTCTTTCCTCTCATGTCTCTCTCTTTCTCTCTCTTCTTCTCATCTACTCTCTCTCTCTTTTCATCTCATCTACTCTCTCTCTCTTTTCCTCTCCTCTACTTTTCCTCTCTCTCTCTTTTCCTCTCCTCTACTCTCTCCGTGAGGGGCAGAAGGAATCGATATGTTTCAGGGCCTCACCGTTACTTATTGCATACTTAGGAGGGGATATTTGCAGGCCCTACTCTCTCCGATCTCCTCTCGCTCTGTGGAGTTTGTAGATGACACACACACACACACACACACACACACACACACACACACACACACACACACACACACACACACACACACACACACACAGTGCAGTGATTCTGGAGGCTGTGGCAGTGGCCTTATGGTTTATGTATCTCCTCTCTCTATAAGCCAGACACAGTGTCTAGCAGCCCAGCATTAGATTTGCATTTGTTTGACTGTAGTTAGCTTCATGTCCTTTTTTTCAATAAGATAATTTATTGGGCTAGACACTATGACTAGACAGACACTAGACAGACACTACCCACTGGACCGCGTATATCGAGCAGAAAGTTCTGGCACATTTGCCTACAGCAGGGTGATGAAACACACATACACACACACATATGCACAACTTCTCAGCAGATTAATGAGATTTGCCTCCTAACTCTCACTTTAGATGTTGCTAAACTAACCCCGCTGGACAGTTTGTAAAGTCTGTATGCGGCTGTAGGACCTTAACCATTAGAGTGTTGACGGCCACATGAAAGCCAACGTGGGAGGCAGACTGTGGATAGTTGTCTCTCATGTCATGGTTGTTTCATTACCAGAGCTAATGGGTGTGTGTGTGTGTTCCTCTCTAGGTGCGTTGGGTGGAGCAGCAGGTGTCGAGGCGGAGGAAAAAGAGGGATGATTACAACGAACCTTCCGACCCCAAATTCCCCCAGCAGTGGTACCTGGTGAGCAAGGTAGTAATAATAATTTTTCACTTATTTTATATAGCACTTTTTTTTATTACAGAAAGTATCTCAAAGGCACTTTCTCAAAGGTAAAAGTCAGATCCCCCATAACACTGTACCCTCTATACTGTACCGAAGCCAGGAGTTCTCCCTTGTTGAACACATTGGACAATTTTAATTAGAACCTCTTCAACACCCCTTTGATATTATCTCAAATGTATAAGACAGCAACATAAATACCTGTAGTGATATAGGGATTAAGCCAAGGCAGCTGTGTTAAATGCCTCAAGGAAAACAAGATCTAATCAAATGAGCTAATTGAATAGCTGTCTCCGGGCATTTAGAGTAGCCGTAGGGAAACGATAGAAATGCACTTCACTGCTGTTTACCCCGTTCACACCTTCAGACCAAAGAAACCTGCTGCCGTACAGAAAGGGCAGGATGTTCAGAGTATTTCAGTGAGAAACCGACTTTGTTTCCCCCCAGTCTGTAAGTCTCTTGATATTTAGCTGAAACAGCTGGATGTGCTGCCTGCTGAGAGCACTCATCACCTGGGTATCGTTTATCAAACTGAATGTCGTCAAAAAGTTCTAAAGGGCACTTTGTTTACTTCAACTGTCAAGGCCCAAGTTTATTTGCCATGTGTAATGAATAATTGATGGCAAAGACTACATGGAAATAATAAATTGTCTGCAGGCAGCACTGGAAGGACAGTTTGCCAAAGTTGAAAGCTGATTAACAGGACTGTGACTCTGTTATCAACCGGTTGTCATTCATCAATATAAATGTCACCAAATGATCCTCAGTTTGTCATATGTTTGAAAGGCTCCAGATCAGAGCTAATGAAACAGAAGGCCATGATGAAACCTGTAGCACTGTTGCTTTCAAAAATAGACAATGTCCATCCTCCTTCTCTCATTTTCTCCTTCTCATAGGCTCAGGGATGCTTTGAATTCCCCTTATCCTCCTCCTCATTTTCTGAACTAAGCCATGTGGTGATGTGAATGGATTAATTCCAGCATTGACTGGGCCAGACATAAATCACCTGTGAATGGAAGGCTGTGAAACTACCTCTGTCATTCAGCATTACTGCTCTAATCGGCTGAAGGCTCTGAGCCTGTTCTGCTGTTTGTTTGAGGCTGTTCCACCGTTCCTCTAAAGCCAAACACTGGAGGATTGTTTGTAATGAGGTTTGCATGGGATGAATGCAGATGTTATAGGGTGATATTGCATACAAGCCTTTTGGACAGTGTATACTAACCTTTTATTTGCCCTGTCTGAGTATTTCCTCATGGAATACAGGGTTTGCACATAGTAGGTACTGCCATAGACTATTCAACTAACGATTGAAAATTGTTACAACATTTGCTTCCTCATAGGCTGTATAAATAAGACGACATTATACTGTATGCCTCAAGGATGACACAAGCAGGAAATAACTGCCTTAGTCTGTGTAGTTCCTTAGACCATGTCAGCAGCACAGTGGCTTCCCTGGGGCTAAAGGCCCTGACAGTGCATTGGCCCAGCAGGATGATTGCCTTGTTAGGAGAAATCAGCAGGGAGGTTTGGGAGGTGGAAAAAGGACCCCTAGGGGGAAGCATATTTTTTCACTCTACCTCTTTCACTCTGTTTTTCTCTCTGCCTCCTTCCTTCTTTCACTTTCTCTCTTTTTTCTATATTTTTGTCTTCACTCTCCATCTATCTTCTACATTTCACTCTTTATCTGTCACTTCCTACACATTCTCCTCTGCTCTATCTCGCTTCCCTCTCCTGCAATTCTCCCTGCTGGTTAGAGTGGAGCTGTTTTTATAATTCCCCTGAGCAAGGTAAATGCTCTCATCAGGATCTCTCACTTATTCATATTTCCAGCTGCAGGCCTGCTTCCTCTGACAGGGAAATTATAGTCAGCCCCTGCTCTGTTCGGCTTAGCCCCGCCAAAGAGGCTTCCCGGAGACACACTGTGTGTCAGACCCGGCGCCAGCATAAAGTGACTAAGGGGGCAGTTGAAATCGCTGATTTCTAGGCTAACCTGGGCTGGCTCCTCTGTTCCAAGATCATCAGAAACAGTCTGAGATGGAAACTGCTGTGGAGCCATTGTCCTGGCGGAACTTGTGGAGGCGTGGGTAGGCTCTGCACACGGAGCTAGCTGGAACTCGGCAGCATCATCGCTGCTGGGCTGAGCGGCAGCCTCGGTGGTATGATGCTGCTGCTGCTCAGCGTTCTCCTCCTCCTTTGTTTGGGTACTTTGGCAAAGGCCATTTCTGATATCCATTGTGGCAGATTAGCTGGTTCAAGCTGGCTAAATAGGCCAAGGCTAATAACACGAACACGTTTTACAGCTAGCTAGCTGTCACGCCCTGACCTTAGTTATCTTTGTTTTTATTATTTGGTTAGGTCAGGGTGTGAAAATGGTGGTTTGTTTAGTTTTTGTATTGTCTAGGGGTTTTTGTATGTCATGGGGTTTTTGTATGTCTAGGGTTTTTCTAGTCTAGGTGTTTATATGTCTATGGTTGCCTAGATTGGTTCTCAATCAGAGGCAGCTGTTTATCGTTGTCTCTGATTGGGAACCGTATTTAGGAAGCCATATTTCTTGGTTATTTTGTGGGTTGTTATTCTATGTTTAGTTGCCTGTTTGCACTAGTCATATAGCTTCACGGTTCGTTTTTGTATAGTTTTGTTCAATGTTCGTTCTTTTCATTAAAAGAGTTATGTACGCTTATCACGCTGCGCCTTGGTCTCCTCATTATGACGACCGTGACACTAGCTAAGAGTGAAGCAGTTTCAACGGTAAACTTGACCCTGCCCTTATCAATCAAAATCAAATATTACAGGTGGTGGCATATGACGTTATTCAGCTACCGTAGAGATGAGAAGTGAGAAGTGTTTTTTTCCTGCTTTTTGTAGATACCCATACATAACCGGCCCGTGGCTTCCCATAGCCCCCCAATACACACCGCTGCGCGCTCTGTCCACTGTGCTGATTTTTTTGTGCCAACCTGTCACTCAATTAGGACTGTCCACGACTAAAAAAAATCTTGATCGACCAGGAGTCGATTGGTAGAAATGTTAAAACATGTGTTTTTCCATATATTGACAAATTCTATGTGTTTTAATCAAATCAAATATATTCACTGAGTTTGTCTGATGCTTTAAGCAAACGGTTTGATTAAATAATTAAGACACCCAAAAGACTAGAGGGAGTCCGACAAGCAATTGATTAGATTTTTATTTAACTAGGCAAGCCAGTTAAGAACAAATTATTATTTACAATGACAGCCTACCGGGGAACAGTGGGTTAACTGCCTTGTTCAGGGGCAAAACAACAGATTTTTACCTTGTCAGATCGGGTATTTGATCCAGCAACCTTTCAGTTACTCTAACCACTAGGCTACCTGCCCCCCCTGATTGTGCCGGGCCAGGCTCAGACTTGCTGCGCTGTGTAAAAAAACAAAACAGCGAGTGACTGTGTGACTAGCACCATTTGTGTGTCTCTCTCCTGCTGCAGCGACCACCACAGAACGTCAAAGTGTTTATCGAGCTGTACTTGTTGCTGAAACTGCAACATAATTGCAGACATTTCTGACTGAAAAGTTCCGTTACCAAAACCCCTTATTTGTTTTTGGAAAAACATTCCCTTTTATCCTCAACCCTTGCTCTCTTTACATGACATGTATGCATCGCATGCACACGACCAAATACCTATTTGCACGGGACTAGTATTACTAGAGAACGTTGCTTATGTAATTATTACTTTGTTTTTCCAGAGGACGATTCGATTAGTTTTTTCCCAAACGGTCCCCTGTAATTCATAGTTTTGTTCAATAATTTTATTGAGTTTCTATTTTCCAAATGAACTCAAAGAATATCAGAATATCGATTTTACAACAGCCGCTAATTAATCAGTTACCTCTACAATCTCGTTCTGAACGTCGCATAATCCGGGAATCTGCACGGACCCGGGTCTCACCAATGAGTTCGTACCACACCACACACTTAGATGAGCATTTATTTACTAGAAAGCTAAAATGATGATAAAAGATACACACACACACAAAAACACATTCTAGGCTATTGATTAGAACACACTATGGCGCGTCTTACCCAAAATGGGGATATAAAAGAGAGAGAAAAAGAGAGAGTACACGAGAGAAATACACATTTGGGTGAATTTGTCAGCTATGCTTATTCTAACCCTAGCCTTGCCCCAAACTACCGCTCTTATGGGTCAGAATATAATGATGTAATTACATGGGGAAGGTCTCTGTGGATTCTCCGCGTGCACCGTCCAGGCTGCTCAATGATGCACTTCTTCGGCGCACCTCTCTGGTCGTACACACGATGTCAGTGTCCTTTTGGCTTAGGAGTTTGTTCCCTCGCCCTTGTTCTGGAAGGGCTCTTCTGAGGACAGACCGCTCTGTAGCTCAGAGCTCACAGCGTAGGAATGAAACAGTGTAGATACCCCGATTCGATGAGGAGTGGAGGCTAGGTGGTTCGACTTGAATTCACCCGCTTAGACACAGCTACTCATCTGTAGCTTGGGTAGAAAAATATTTATTTGTCTTCAAACTTGTGTTGCGTTTTGGGTTTGTTTACTTTTTTAGATCTCGGCTGCAGCTTGGGTCACGTAGTCTCCTCTGTAAATTCTTTATTCACATGTTTTATGCCCTTGTGTCAGAAGTGGGCGTAACCGCCTTTAGGGCAATTCTCTGGGCGTACCTAGTTAAGAGGCAAGGTCTAGATTTTACTCAAATCCAATTTTACACAACTTCACATTTAATCTTTACCAAAACATTCTCTTTGATGTATAAACCTCAAACATATACTAGGTAAACTGTTGACGTTACAATGTTTTCGTAATAACGTCATCTATTAACCTGTAATAACAAAACAAAAATGACATACATTTTCATATTCCATCTACCGTCATGACCACCATTGTGGCTGACAGAAACCATTGTTCCAAAATCCCTTTATTTCATGTTTAATGTTCTGAGGCTGGTTCTCCATAGTAACAGGACAAAAGGAATTTGTCTGTGGCCTAAGATTTACCAGGGGAGTGAGGGGTCATAAAATCCCACATCTTCAGACCCCTAGATCTCTCCTCCTCTGTTGGGGTTGAGAGATAATCTGTAGGGTTGTGGTCTCCTGTAACCTGACCTGATCAGGACAGTCATGACACTGGAGAGACCTGAAAGTATCTGTGCAGCGACACTCCCCATCCAACCTGACAGGGCTTAAGAGGATCTGCAGAGAAGAATGGGAGAAACTCCCCAAATACAGATGTGCCAAGCTTGAAGCGTCATACCCAAGAAGAGACTGTAATACCTGCCAAAGGCGCTTTCTTTAAAGTACTGACTAAAGGGTCCAAATACTTATGTAAATGTGATATTTCAGGTTTTTATTTTTAATACATTTGCGTACATTTCTTTAAAAAAACAGCTTTTGCTTTGTCACAATGGTGTATTGTGTGTAGATCGAGGAGGGGGAAACTATGTAATCCATTCTATAATAAGGCTGTAACGTAACAAAATGTGGAAAATTCAAAGGGTCTGGAAACTTTCCATATACACTGTACATGCTGTGTTTAATTTTGGAATGTTGACCTTCCTACGTACTGTAGATCGCAAGCTCATAGTAAGTCAATAGGGCTAACTGGTTAGCTAATAGTACTGTTAGCTAGCCAGATGGCCACAACGAATTGTTAGCTTAGCTACCAATGACATCTATCTTGCATAATATTAGTTTTAAGTAATTTTTGCCTGTTTAACTAGCTGGCTAGCTAGATTATTACAATTCACATATATAACTGATAATTATGAAGTAAAAAGTTTGCTTTGTGTATATCTTGGAAGAAGTTTCAGTGAATGGGGAGCCGAAGTGTGAGGTAATACAGTAGGGGGAGTGTGAGTCCTTTTCAAATATATTGTTTTACTCATTCTCCACACTCGTCCTCACAAGAACGTACTCAAGAGAACGTGGTCGGAGAATGCACTCGGAGCATGAGAGTTTGGAGCACGGTGGTATGCATATTGAGAAACACCCTGTGTGCTAAAAATGGCTTCATGAATGCTTGTTCTTCTGTGTTCTCTCCAGTCCAACCCCAGCGAAGCAGACCTGAATGCCAGGGGAGCGTGGTCCCAGGGGTACACTGGGAGAGGAGTGGTGGTCACCATCCTGGATGACGGCATAGAGAAAGACCACCCAGACCTTGCCTCCAACTACGTGAGTACTGCAACCACAACCTGCTCTGTCTCGATAGATGGAAGAAGTACGTTATGAATCGCCTATTCATTTTTTAATATTACATTCTTTCTACCTTCTGAAAATACCACTTATATTTTGTGACAACTGATGCGTCTTCTCCTTCAGTGTCGAACTAAACATGTAACTGTCATTGATCTACAAGTTATTTTGCATGCTGAACAACCCCAGACGATATCAGTAGCCTAGTCAAACGGTGCACTGTGCCCAACTTTGTGGGCTGACAACAAATCTTTCACATCTGATCTTTTACATCTTTAGGGCACTTTCAGCATTCAAATGTGAAAACGGCTTGCGCTATATTAGGCTTTATTAGTCGAGTGACAACCTATGTACAGTGCATTCGGAAAGTATTCAGACTTTATCCACATTTTGTTACGTTACAGCCTTATTCTAAAATGTATTACATTTTTAAAATAGTGGTGGACTCCAATCAAGTTGTAGAAACATCTTAAGGATGATCAATGGAAACAGGATGCCGCTGAGCTCAATTTCGAGTCTCATAGCATACTTATGTGAATGTAATATTTCAGTTTTGTATTTTAATACATTTACATACATTTCTAAAAGCCTGTTTTTGCATTGTCATTATGGGGTATTGTGTGTAGATTGATGAGGAGAAAAAAAACGGTTTAATGCATTTTAGAATAAGGCTGTAATGTAACAACATTTGGAAGAAGTGGAGTGGTGTCAATACTTTCCAAATGCACTGTAATTTGCAAGGTTATTGTTGTCAATGCGCTGTTGAAAATGGTGTTTTATCGGAGACACTCTTATCTGACTTTACCTGCTGAACAGGGCTTACAATAGATTTTATTCTGATTGTTCAGGTTCTCCATCTGCAATGGTTTAGGTAATTTCGCTTTAAACAATCAGTGTATATGGTCATTTTTAGATATAAAGGCAGTGGTGTAAAAATAATTAAGTGAAAATACTTATGTTTTTTTAAGGGTATTTGTACTTTACTTTCTATATTTTTGACTACGTTTTACTCCACTACATTCCTAAATAAAATATTTACTTTTTACTCCAATCAATTTTCCCTAGCACCAAAAGGTACTTGTTGCATTTCGAATGCTCAGGCAGGACAGAATTATGGTTCAATTCATGCAGTTATCAATATAACGCATTGTCATCCCTACTGCCTTTGATCTGGTGGACTCACGAAACACAAATACTGCATTTGTAAATGATGTCTAAGTGCTGGAGTGTGGCCCTGTCTGTCTGTAAAATACAAACAAACAATTGTGCTGTTTGGTTTGCTTAATATAAGGAATTTGATGTATAGCATTTACTTTTACTCAAGAATGACAATTGGGTACTTTTTCCACAGCTGTACTTTAGTATATTTAAAACCAGATACTTTTACTCAAGTAGTATTTTACTGGGTGACTTTTACTTTAACTTGAGTCATTTTATGTTAAGTATCTGGTTACTTTTACTGAAGTATGACAATTTCAAATTTTTTTCCACCAGGGTAAAGTTGATCATTTCATGAGGACAGAAAACAAGCTCACTTCATAAATCTTCCAAACGGTCAAAATGGGTGAAATCCAAAGTTCTGTTATATATTCATTGGCTATGTCATAACTAATTTGTAAATTATAAATATTGATACATTACTAGCCCCCACAACTTAATCTGCAAAAATGACAGGTTAATTAGTGAGTGATGGTGATTTCAGAACCAAAGTTGGAGTGACAAAAAACATAGGCCACATTGCCCGCCCAAATCTGATAGTGGGGTGGTAGATGCCTAGTCTCTCTAATGGCTCACCTAGACATACATAATTTACACCCACACACACCCACCCACCCACCCACCCACCCACCCACCCACCCACCCACACACACACACACACACACACACACACACACACACACACACACACACACACACACACACACACACACACACACACACACACACACAGAAGTCAGCTCAGATAGATCCAACTCAGAGGCACAGCTCACAGCACATGAGCTCCATCAGCAGCGGATTTTCATTTTATTTATGCAACAAATGTTAGTGTATCTACCCGCATGGAACCAAGTCGCATCGATTCGTTCTCTAATAAAATCGAATCGCACTGAATAATTTACAATTAAAACATATTGTTCCTGTATCGGAGCCCATGTGTCTAGATACATATCAAATCTTCTTGAAAGGGAAAGATGCACATCCCTAATACCTACCTCAAATTAATTTCCAGGAATTGCTTTCGTTTGAGTGCAGCAACAGATGGAGGAAAAGAGACTCTTAAAATCCAATTTATGCTTTATCTGACAATGTGGTCGGAGGCTTCGTATTTGTGTTACGCAATTGCGGAGCCTTCGGAGACATATGCAGTGGCCAAATCGAGCTCCGTACTGCATCGCCGTGCGCTTCTCAAATTTTGGAACAATGTGGAGGGCTCTGTATAGCGCCGCATTGACATGATTGGTTGACGGTAGGTGGGGGCGGGAGGTTCTGTGAAAAACAGAAACTCACGGTCGGCTCTGACTTCTGCGGGGGCCACATTGCAATAAATGGTGTACTGCCAATGCAGACGTCGGATTGACGATGCAGAGCCTTTAAGGCTATTGAGATTCATCCTGAGAGTGGTCACTATCACTAAGGGATGCTCTTCAGCCATAGCCTGAGTCTCACATCTCAGACACCGGTTTCCATCTCTGTTCCCAGGACCCTGATGCCAGCTATGATGTTAATGATGGAGACTCTGATCCCCAGCCACGCTACACACAGCGCAACGAGAACAGGTACTGTAATGGGATTTCCCTGCTCTGCCCCACACTACTAAACTGGACCATACATACAGTACATACAGCCAAATGAGCTATGTCAAAAGTTTGTTAGATTGTGCAAGCTTATTTTGCAGGTTCACTGCATCATGTAACGCTGTTTCTTTCAGAATAGGCCCTCAAGCAAGTACTTGTCTTTCAGTCTGTCTGCTCTCATTTACAAACAGCAACAGCCTACAGCAGTCAAACAACACTGCTTTTCTGACGCAGTGTCATCCATTAATAACTTGAGGGGATTGTTGACTGGTGATTTAATCATAAGAAATACCAGTATGCACTGCATTGAAGGTACCCAAGAACACAATGGTAGAGTGGCCAGACGGAAGCCACTCCTCAGTAAATTGTGCATGACAGCCCGCTTGGAGTTTGCCAAAAGGCGCCTACAGGACTCTCAGACCATAACAAACAAGATTCTTTGGTCTGATGAAAGATTGAACTCTTTTGCCTGAATGCCAAGCGTCACATCTGGAGGAAACCAGGCCCAGCTCATCACCTGGCCAATACCGTCCCTACGGTGAAGCATGGTGGTGGCAGCATCATGCTGTGAGTATGTTTTTCACCGGCAGAGACTGGGAGACTAGTCAGAATAGAGGCAAAGATGAATGGAGCAAAGTACAGAGAGATCCTTGATGAAAACCTGCTCCAGAGCATTCAGGACCTCGGACTGGGGCAAAGGTTCACCTTCCAACAGGACAAGGACCCTAAGCACACAGCCAAGACAATACAGGAGTGCCTTCGGGACAAGTCTCTGAATGTCCTTGGCCCAGCCAGAGCCCGGACTTGAACCCGATCGAACATCTCTGGAGAGACCTGAAAATAGCTGTGCAGCAACACTCTCCATCAAACCTGACAGAGCTTGAGGGATTTGCAGAGAAGAATGGGAGAAACTCCCCAAATACAGGTGTGCCAAGCTTGTAGCGTCATACCCAAGAAGACTCAAGGCTGTTATCGCTGCCAAAAGTGCTTCAACGAAGTACTGCGTAAAGGGTCTGCATTGTGCCCCACCACCCGCCAAATCCTCTTTTACGCTACTGCTACTCTCTGTTCATTAGATATGCATAGTCACTTTAACCATATCTACATGTACATGCTACCTCAATCAGCCCGACTAACTAGCCTGTATGTAGTCTCGCTACTGTATATAGCCTCGCTACTGTTATTTTTCACAGTCTTTTTATTGTTGTTTTTATTTCTTTAGTTACCTATTGTTCACCTAATACCTTTTTTAACTATTGGTTAGAGCCTGTAAGTAAGCATTTCACTGTAAGGTCTACCTACACCTGTTGTATTCGGCGCACGTGACAAATAAACTTCGATTTGAATTTAAATTATTTTTTTATTTTTTTACATGGGTTAGTTTTATCATTATGGGGTATTGTGTGTAGATTGACGAATACTTTAAAAAAAAATTGAGTAAGGCTGTAACGTAACAAAATGTGGAAAAAGTCAATGGGTCTGAATACTTTCCGAATGCTCTGTAGATATGTACATTTAGGCAAGGATAAAGTGACTAGGCAACAGGATAGATAAAAAAAACAGTTTTAGCAGCGTATGTGAAGGGTTAGTGCAAAAAGGGTCAACACCACCACTTCTATCACCACCTCAGAGCCTGAGAAACTTTGTTTGTAGCTAGTGCAGTAGTTTATTTGCCCCTGGCTGATACCACCTCCTCTCTCCCGGCTTTTGGTGATTGAAGTAAAAAAGCGCTGGTCCAAAAGTAAAAGGGGGTTTCCAAAGCGCCTCCTCCTCAGCCCCTCTCACTCCCTCACCGTGACCCCAGCGTGTGGCTGTCTTCTGCCATGGCTCCATCTCCCGTGGATGAGATTAGAAAAGGGGGACCCCCCCCCCTCCTGGCCAAACCCTCCCCTAACCCGGACAGCGCTGGGCCAATTGTGTGCTGCCCTTTTGGGCTCCCGGGCACATCCGGCTGTGACAGCCTGGGATCGGACCCAATGGTGCAGTGCCTCAGCACTGCAATGCCTTAGACAGCTGCGCCACTCTGAAGGCCCACAGTCCTTTTGTTTGTTTTTCTCATTTATTTTGTTTCAAAGCTTAACAGGATCTTGCAGTATGTCAGGAAACATGATAAATGAGTCTTTCATAACACTGTCGAAACATATTTCAGATAGAACTAAAATCTCTCCACAGCATGGTTTAAACTTCCCCATATTTACATTATATGAGCTGCCTCTGCCTCTACTGTAAATGCTGAAGAGATTCAATGCATTTCTACCGGTGAACTGAAAATGGCTTTGCATGTTGTATCACCAAATGTTTTCCCTTCCCTTGAACAAGAACCCCGTCTTCTTTTAAGCTGCCTCTTTGCTGTACATATTGGTGTGAGTTGTACTGTATCTATTATACATATTGAAGTGATTTAACAATTGATTGGCATTACCGAAACCACTGTTTTATTCTGTCTCTACAGAAGAGATTCCCTCTCTCTTTTCCTCACTGGGAGAAAAGCAATTGGTTTGCATAGTCAAGGCCCAAGGCTTTCACTTTAACCAGGGACCTTGTTTCCATCGTTGCCTGGAGTAGTACTAGAGTAGCTCTGCCTAGTACACCCCTGCCCCCCTGTCTGAGGCAGGTTCCACTCAGTTCTGCTGACTAAGGAACACTCCTTGGTTGGTTAAGCTTCTCCTTTCCAGATCCACTGCTGCTGCACAGAACTTCAGAAAACACACACAGACAGTGCCCTGAAAAATGATTAGCCCCCTTTCTGATTTTCAGTTTTGGACACTGAATGCTATCAGATCTTCAACCAGAACCTAATATTAGATTAAGGGAACCGAGTGAACAAATAACACAACATATTGATACTTTTTTCATTTATTTCATAAACAAACACCCAATGCACTCGTGTGAAAAAGTAATTATACCTTTAGCTGCGATGACTGCAACCAAACGCTTCCTGTAGTTGTTGAACAGTCTCTCACATCCCTGTGGAGGAATTTTGGCCCTCTCTTCCATGCAGAATTGCTTTAACTCAGCTACATTGGTGGTTTGTCCTGCCACAACATCTCAATCGGGTTTAGGTCTGGACTTTGACTATAGGCCATTTCTATAGGCCATGCTCCCGAGTGGCGCAGTGGTCTAAGGCACTGCATCTCAGTGCAAGACGTGTCACCCTGGTTCGAATCCAGACTGTATCACACCCGGCCGTGATTGGGAGTCCCATAGGGCGGCGCACAGTTGGCCTACCCCGCCAAACCCGGACGTCATTGTATATAACAATTTGTTTTTAACTGACTTGCCTAGTTAAATAAATGTATAATAAAAAATATATTTGTTGCTTTTGAGCCATTCTGGACTTGCTTGTGTGTTTTGGATCATTGTCTTTCTGCGTGTTCCATCTGCTCTTCAGCTCACAGATGGATGGCCTGACATTCCCCTTCTGAATTATCTGATACAGAGCAGAATTCATGGTTCCTTCAATGATGGCAAGTCGTCCGTGTCCTGAGGCAGCAAATCATTCCCAAACCATCACACTACCACCACCATGCTTGACCGTTGGTATGCAGTGTTTGGTTTTTGCCAGACATAGCAAAGACTGATCAACAACTACAAGAAGTGTTTGGTTGCAGTCATTGCACCACCAGTTATTGAGTGTAAGGGGGCAATTACTTTTTCATACAGGGTCATTAGGTGTTGCATAACTTAGTTAATTAAATAAATGAAATAAGTGTCAACATTTTGTTATTTATTCATTCAGGTTCCCTTTATCTAATATTGGGTTTTGGTTAAATATCTCATAATATTCAGTGTCAGAAATATGCAAACATTGAGACAATCTGAAACACGGCAAATACTTTATCACGGCACTGTATACACATGGAACCTAAGAAAGCACATGCACACACAGTACAGACACAGTACACTACACACACAGTACAGACACAGTACACTACACACACAGTACAGACACAGTACACTACACACAGAGTTCGGCTGTTGCTGTCAAGGTAATTATCCAGGACGGAATCAATATCTGACCATGAAATGAGAAGCAAGTGTGTCTGTCAATAGCTCTGAGCACTGTGTGTTTGGAGTGACCTGAGAAGAAATTATAGCAGATGAGTACAGTAAATCCCCATAGAGGCGTACGGCCAGATGCTGAGTAATGCTCTTCGCCTCCCCACAATGGGATTATATGAATATTTTCATGGGGAGAAAAGGGAACAGGAGACTTAAGTCGGAAGCTTACGTCCCCTTCCCCTGCCAAGGCTGGTTCATTTGTATTGGTGACATGCAAGGTTGGGTTTTGAATTTGCATCCATTTAGTAGTTGTTCTGGGTAGCTGCTTTGTACTGCAAGTTGGCAGGACTGGCAGGTACTGTTGAAAGGGTTTCAAGCCAGGTGAGGCTCACTCAAGCAGGTAATTCTTTTGTGCTCCATCATCAGCATGTTTGTCCTCTGTGCTTTCTCTCCTCCTCTCCTCCATTATAGTGCTGTCAATACTGTGGATTGGAGATTGGAGAGGGTGAGAAGAGCCTAAGATTCTAGTAGTCCCAGGTTTAGTTTATTTGTCGGGTGCACAGCATACAGCAGGTGTAAAACAGTTCAGTGAAATGTTTACTTACTAAGCTTTTTCCCAACAATTCAATATCTAGGTGAGAGGAAATCATTTGAAGGAAATAATAAAGTAATAATATAGGTAAAAAATATATTTATATACACTACCGTTCAAAAGTTTGGGGTCACTTAGAAATGTTTTTGTTTTTGAAAGAAAAGCACATTTTTTTGTCAATTTAATTTAACATCAAATTGATCAGAAATACAGTGTAGACATTGTTATTGCTGTAAAAAAATAAAATAAAATAAATAAATAAATCTGTCACCTTTATTTAACCAGGTAGGCCAGTTGAGAACAAGTTCTCATTTACAACTGCGACCTGGCCAAGATAAAGCAAAGCAGTGCGACACAAACACAAAGTTACGCATGGAATAAACAAACGTCCAGTCAATAACACAATAGAAAAAAATCTATATACAGTTTGTGCAAATGGCATAGGAGGTAAGGCAATAAATAGGCCATAATAGCGAAGTAATTACAATTTAGCAAATTAACACTGGAGTGATAGATGTGCATATTGATGTGCAAGTAGAAATACTGGTGTGCAAAAGAGCAAAAAAGTAAATAAAAACAATATGGGGATGAGGTAGGTAGTTGGATGGGCTATTTACAGATTGGCTGTGTACAGCTGCAGCGATCGGTAAACTGCTCAGATAGCTGATGCTTAAAGTTAGTGAGGGAGATGTAACTTCAGCAATTTTGGCAATTTTTCCAGTCATTGGCAGCAGAGAACTGAAAGGAAAGGCGGCCAAAGAGGTGTTAGCTTTGGGGATGACCAGTGAGATATATCTGCTGGAGCGCGTGCTACGGGTGGGTGTTGTTATGGTGACCAGTGAAATGAGATAAGGCGGAGCTTTACCTAGCAAAGACTTATCGATGACCGGGAGCCAGTGTGTCCGGCGACGAATATGTAGCGAGGGCCAGCCGATGAGAGCATACATGTCGCAGTGGTGGGTAGATTATAGGGCTTTGGTAGACTGCATCCAGTTTGCTGAGTAGAGTGTTGGAGGCTATTTTGTAAATTACATCACCGAAGTTGAGGATCGGTAGGATAGTCCGTTTTACGAGGGTATGTTTGGCAGCATGAGTGGAGGCTTTGTTGCGAAATAAAAAGCTGATTCCATATTTAATTTTGGATTGGAGATATTTAATGTTTCTGAAGGAGACAGTCTAGCCAGACACCTAGGTATTTGTAGTTGTCCACGTATTCTAAGCCAGAACCATCCAGAGTAGTGATGCTAGTTGGGTTGGCGGGTGCGGGCAGCGATCAGTTGAAAAGCATCCATTTAGTTTTACTAGATTAAGAGCAGTTGGAGGTCACGGAGGGAGTGTTGTATGGCATTGAAACTCGTTTGGAGGTTTGTTAACACAGTGTCCAAAGAAGGGCCAGATGTATACAGAATGCTGTCGTCTGTGTAGAGGTGGATCAAGGAATCACCCTCAGCAAGAGCGACATCGTTGATATATACAGACAAAAGAGTCGGCCCGAGAATTGAACCCTGTGGTACCGCCATAGAGACTGCCAGCAATTCGGACAACAGGCCCTCTGATTTGACACACTGAACTCTATCTGAGAAGTAGTTGGTGAACCAGTCGAGGCAGTCATTTGAGAAACCAAGGCTGTTGAGTCTGCCGTTAAGAATACGGTGATTGACAGAGTCGAAAGCCTTGGCCAGGTCAATGAAGACGGCTGCACAGTACTGTCTTTTATCGATGGTGGTTATGCAATAGTGACCAGCTCGGAAACCGGATTGCACAGTGGAGAAGGTGCGGTGGGATTTGAAATGGTCAGTGATCTGTTTTGTTTACTTGGCTTTCGCAGACTTTAGAAAGGCAGGGCAGGATGGATATAGGTCTGTAACAGTTTGGGTCTAGAGTGTCACCCCCTGTGAAGAGGGCGATGACCGCGGCAGCTTTCCAATCTTTAGGAATCACAAACGATACGAGAGAGAGGTTGAACAATGGCGGCGGATCATTTTAGAAAGAGAGGGTCCAGATTGTCTAGCCCAGCTGATTTCTATGGGTCCAGGTTTTGCATCTCTTTCAGAACATCTGCTATCTGGATTTGGGCGAAGGAAAAGCTGGGGGAGGCTTGGGCAAGTAGCTGTGGGTGGTGCGGAGCTGTTGGCCGGGGTTGGGGTAGCCAGGAGGAAAGCATGGCCAGCCGTAGAGAAATGCTTATTGAAATTCTCGATTATCATGGATTTATCGGTGGTGACAGTGTTTCCTAGCCTCAGTACAATGGGCAGCTAGGAGGAGGTGCTCTTATACTCCATGGACTTTACAATGTCCCAAAACTTTTTGGAGTTGGAGCTACAGGATGCAAATTTCTGTTTGAAAAAGTTAGCCTTTGCTTTCCTAACTGACTGCGTGTATTGGTTCCTGACTTCTCTGAAAATTGCATATCGTGGGGACTATTCGATGCTAGTGCAGTCCGCCAGAGGATGTTTTTGTGCTTGTCGAAGGCAGTCAGGTCTGGAGTGAACCAAGGGCTATATCTGTTCTTAGTTCTACATTTTTTGAAAGGGGCATGAATGTAGCTGGGGGGTTCTAATGGTCAATTAGCCTTTTAAAATGATAAACTTGGATTATCTAACACAACGTGCCATTGGAACACAGGAGTGATGGTTGCTGATAATGGGCCTCTGTACCCCTATGTAGATATTCCATAAAATAATATTCCATTTCCAGCTACAATAGTCATTTACAACATTAACAATGTCTACACTGTACTTCCGATAAATTTTATGTTATTTAAACAGACAAAAAAATTGCTTCTTTTTTTTCAAAAACAAGGACATTTCTAAGTGACCCCAAACAGTTGAACGGTAGTGTATATGAAAGAAGAAAAGGAAAAAAACACATGCAAGCTGGAAACAGGTCAGTGCCAGTACCATCATTACAATGTGCAGGTGTACCGGAGTAAATGGGGTAGGTATGTACATGTAAAAAGTGACTGGTAGCAGGATAAATACTAATGGTAATAATAATCAATACTAATTAATATAGCAGCAGCGTAAGTGGGTGTGTGCATGGTGATGGGTGTGTGCATGGTGATGGGTGTGTGCATGGTGATGGGTGTGTGCATGGTGATGGGTGTGTGCATGGTGATGGGTGTGTGTGTAAGATTGTGAGAATGTGTTGCTAGAGACCCTGGGTGAACATAGAGTCAGTGCAGTTAGCTGTTCAGGATTCTTATGGCTTGGGGAAAGAAGCTGTATTGGAGATGTTGGTCAAAAACCCGATGCTCTAGTACCGCTTGCCGGAAGCAGCGAGAACAGTCCATGGTATGGGTGATGGGAGTCTATGGCAATTTTTCGGGCCTTTCTTAGACATCGCCTGGCATGAATGTCCTGAATGGCTGGGAGCTCGTCACCAGTGATGCACTGGGCCATACGCACCACCCTCTGTAGAGCCTTGCAGTCGAGGGCAGGAAGTCCAGGATCCTTGCAGAGGGAGGTGTTCAGTCAGAGGGTGCCTAGCTTGGTGCTGAGCTGTAGTCAATGAACAGCATTCTCACATACATTGAGTTTACAAGACAAAAAGGACACCTTCCTTAAACCCAGCAGCGTTGCAGTTCTTGACACGAACCGGTGCAACTACTACCATACTCCGTTCAAAGGCACTTACAGTTGAAGTCGGAGGTTTACATACACCTTAGCCAAATACATTTAACCTCAGTTTTTCACAATTCCTGGCATTTAATCCAAGTTAGAATTCCCTGTCTTAGGTCAGTTAGGATCACCACTTTATTTTAAGAATGTGAAATGTCAGAATAATAGTAGAGAGAGTGATTTATTTCAGCTTTTATTTCTTTCATCACATTCCCAGGGGGTCAGAAGTTTACATACACTCAATTAGTATTTGGTAGCATTGCCTTTAAATTGTTTAACTTGGGTCAAATGTTTTGGGTAGCCTTCCACAAGCTTCCCACAATAAGTTGGGTGAATTTTGGTCCATTCCTCCTGACAGAGCTGGTGTAGCTGAGTCAGGTTTGTAGTTCTCCTTGCTCGCACTCACTTTTTCATTTCTGCCCACAGATTTTCTATGGGATTAAGGTCAGGGCTTTGTGATGGCCACTCCAGTACCTTGACTTTGTTGTACTTAAGCCATTTTGCCACAACTTTGGAAGTATGCTTGGGGTCATTGTCCATTTGGAAGACTCATTTGCGACCAAGCTTTAATTTCCTGACTGATGTCATGAGATGTTGCTTCAATATATCCACATAATTTTCCTACCTCATGAAGCCATCAATTTTGTGAGGTTCACCAGTCCATCCTGCAGCAAAGCACACCCAAAACATGATGCCGCCACCGCCGTGCTTCACGGTTGGGATGGTGTTCTTCGGCTTCCAAGCCTCCCCGTTTTTCCTCCAAACATAATGATGGTCATTATGGCCAAACAGTTCAATTTTTTTTCATCAGACCAGAGGACATTTCTCCAAAAAGTACGATCTTTGGTTTGCAACTTCACATGGGGACATAGGTTGGCTTTTTTTATGGCGGTTTTGGAGCAGTGGCTTCTTCCTTTCTGGGCGGCCTTTCAGGTTATGTCGATATAGGACTAATTTGACTGTGGATATAGATACTTTTGTACCTGTTTCCTCCAGCATCTTCACAAGGTCCTTTGCTGTTGTTCTGGTATTGATTTGCACTTTTCGCACAAAGTACGTTCATCTCTAGGAGACAGAACGAGTCTCCTTCCTGAGCGGTATGACGTCTGCGTCATCCCATGGTGTTTATATTTGCGTACTATTGTTTGTACAGATGAACGTGGTACCTTCAGACGTTTGTAAATTGCTCCCAAGGATGAACCAGACTTGTGGAGGTCTCCAATTTTTTCTGAGGTCTTGGCTGATTTTCCCATGATGTCAAGCAAAGAGGCACTGAGTTTGAAGGTAGGACTTGAAAATCAATCCACAGGTACACCGCCAATTGACTCAAATTATGTGAATTAGCATTTCAGAAGCTTCTAAAGCCATGACATAATTTTCTGGAATTTTCCAAGCTGTTTAAAGTCACAGTCAACTTAGTGTATGTAAACTTCTGACCCACTGTAAGTGAAATAATCTGTCTGTAAATAATTGTTGGAAAAATGACTTGTGTCATGCACAAAGTAGATGTCCTAACCGACTTGCCAAAACTATAGTTTAACAAGAAATGTGTGGAGTGGTTGAAAACAAGTTTTAATGACTCCAACCTAAGTGTATGTAATCTTCTGACTTCAACTGCGAATATTTTTGTCTTGCCTATTCACCCTCTGAATGGCACACCTGCAAAATTCATGTCTCAATTGTCTGTAAGCTTAAACATCCTTCTTTAACCTGTCTCCTCCCCTTCATCTACACGGATTGAAGTGGATTTAACAAGTTACATCAGTAAGGGATCATAGCTTTCACCTGGATTCTCCTGGTCAGTCTATGTCATGGAAAGAGCAGGTGTCTTTAATGTTTTGTACACTCAGTGTAGGTATTCCACTTGTAGGGGTGTGCCGATCTCGTCATATTTGTAATCGTATCCATTTCATCACACTTGATACTCGTAATTGGATTTACTCGTATTAGGCTCAAATTCTCAGAGTACAAAACTCAACGGACACTGAAAGCTTAACCAAGTCTAATTCTTCCCAGAGGGTCAATACAGCTGCATTCAGACAAGGACAATTTCACACAAGCACTGATATTTAACCGTTCCTCATAGGCTGTCTCCTCCACAGCTGTCAAACATTGTTCTTTACTCCTAGGCAGGACTCTAATGACACAGGACCTAAAAAAAAATATTCTCCCTTAAGGTGACCTGACCCGACCTCAACCACCCTCCATCACTAATCCATGGTTCTCTCCCCTTCTCAATGCCTGCCACATGTAATCGCTTCCCTGCACTCAATCCATTCCAAGCTTAATTGCACACACTATATATCTTCCTTCTATAACCATTAACTTCGGGTGTAGATCCTCTAAACCTCAGCACTCCCTCATTGACATGACTAAGTATATTTCATATTCTCAGAACCCAACACTCGTGATCGGATAACCCGGAAGTGCATTTTAAATTCCTGCAAAGCCTATACCTCAAATGTGCATTACTGCGCTAGAAGTGCATCTCAGAGCACATGGTTATGTTCCTTCGCTCACGACCCCAACAGATAAAACAAACACATGATTTACTTGCTTAGTCCTGTGCAACTATCAATGAAATAGGCTAATAGGCTACCACTGCCTGCATTCATTCCAGACACATATTTAGATGAAGGTAGACTAATTCGCTTGCCCCATATATTGTTTCAAAATAAATATATGCAATCAAAATAAACAATTTACATTTGTAATTGTATTTTCTAATGATCTGTCACTCTGTAAACATGCCTGGGCAAGAAGTAATAATAGCAAGCAAGCATGGGCTTGAATCATGACATAACGACAGACGTCGTCAGCAAAGGAATAATTATACGGACAACAAAGTAGGCCTACTAAACAGCGCCAAGTAGACAGACAAAAACAGCCATATGGCCTCAGCAAAGTCGACAGGAAATAACTACATGGAACAAAAATATAAACGCAACATATAAAGTGTTGGTCCCATGTTTCATGAGCTGAAATAAAACATCCTAGAAATGTTCCATACGCACAAAAAGCTTATTTCTCTCAAATTTGGTGCAGAAATTTGTTTACGTCTTAGTGAGCATGTCTCCTTTGCCAAGATAATCCACCTGACAGGTGTGGCATATCAAGAAGCTGATTAATTTAAACAGCATGATCCGCTCAAAACAAGCAAGTATAGTGTAGAGCAGGGTGGCAGGGTTTCTCTAACTGGATCCTGAGATCCCCTGGTATAGTGTAGAGCAGGGTGGCGGGGTTTCTCTAACTGGATCCTGAAATCCCCCTGGTATAGTGTAGAGCAGGGTGGCGGGGTTTCTCTAACTGGATCCTGAGATCCCCCTGGTATAGTGTAGAGCAGGGTGGCGGGGTTTCTCTAACTGGATCCTGAGATCCCCCTGGTATAGTGTAGAGCAGGGTGGCAGGGTTTCTCTAACTGGATCCTGAGATCCCCCTGGTATAGTGTAGAGCAGGGTGGCAGGGTTTCTCTAACTGGATCCTGGGATCCCCCTGGTATAGTGTAGAGCAGGGTGGCGGGGTTTCACTAACTGGATCCTGAGATCCCCCTGGTATAGTGTAGAGCAGGGTGGCGGGGTTTCTCTAACTGGATCCTGAGATCCCCCTGGTATAGTGTAGAGCAGGGTGGCGGGGTTTCTCTAACTGGATCCTGAGATCCCCCTGGTATAGTGTAGAGCAGGGTGGCAGGGTTTCTCTAACTGGATCCTGGGATCCCCCTGGTATAGTGTAGAGCAGGGTGGCGGGGTTTCTCTAACTGGATCCTGAGATCCCCCTGGTATAGTGTAGAGCAGGGTGGCAGGGTTTCTCTAACTGGATCCTGAGATCCCCCTGGGAAAGTGTAGAGCAGGGTGGCAGGGTTTCTCTAACTGGATCCTGGGATCCCCCTGGTATAGTGTAGAGCAGGGTGGCGGGGTTTCACTAACTGGATCCTGAGATCCCCCTGGTATAGTGTAGAGCAGGGTGGCGGGGTTTCTCTAACTGGATCCTGAGATCCCCCTGGTATAGTGTAGAGCAGGGTGGCGGGGTTTCTCTAACTGGATCCTGAGATCCCCCTGGTATAGTGTAGAGCAGGGTGGCAGGGTTTCTCTAACTGGATCCTGGGATACCCCTGGATGCACGTTTTGGTATTTGCCTTAGCACTACACAGATGATTTAAATAATCAAAGCTTGATGATGAGTTGGTTATTTCAATCAGCTTTGTAGTGCTAGGGCAAAAATCACAACGTGCCCCCTACGGGGGGGCCAGGATCAAGTTTGGGAAGCCCTGCTCTACACTATACTTGTTTATTTTATCACATGAACTATTAGAATTTTAGCAACCAGGAAATCGTGGAGTGATTTCTGCATATTGCACCTTTTTATCTTTCATATCAATGATAATTTTTATTTTTTTTAAAGAAAAAAGGTAAAATTACTGGAAACACACAGTTTAAAATTACACTGCCATGTTTCCATGTTACAGCGCTTGTTTACGGAAGACAGAGGCAACCACCTGTTCTAATTAGATAGATAGCATCTCCAAACACCTGTTAGTAAGTTGCTCAGGATAAGTGCATCTGCTAAATTACTAAAATGTCAAATGTAAGGGAAGAAGGATGCCAGAAAAATGTTGCAACTGAAAAACACTGTAGGCTGCAACTGATTAAACCGGTTAAAACAGTGAATAGAAAGTGCTTTTTTTTGCTTTTGTGAAATTATTTTGATGTGATATGAAAGTCACTTTATGTTTCTACAATACGATTCACAATTAGATGGAGTATGTGGTTGTTTTGTGTGCCAGAGCCAGTTTCCCTCTGAACATAACCTATAAGGTCCTTGGACGTTAAAGGAGTAGGCTCGCCTACACCTACACTTAACAGTACATTCTTGGGCTAACTGGACACTAAACAATGATTATAAATGTATAATACACAACACAAGTAAAACTTTGCCATTCAATGTATTATCTGGGTGACTATTTTAGCTACAGCTAACGGTAATTATGCAAACAGGCGATATGCAAAAAATGTACTTCTGTACTTGAATATGAAGCAGCATACTGCATATCTTCTGTAACAAACTGATACTGGAGTTGGATGATGCTGTTTCACTCAGACTAAGTGAAACAGATATCTCCTTCAGAACTCTCTTTAAATACAGTTGCTTTGCATGACCCTATCCCTCCCTTTTCTCAACTGACTTGAGTTCCAGTCACTCCTATACAGTGGCGATTTTAGCATGCAACACTCAAGAATACATTAATTGCACTATAACAGTGA
Source organism: Oncorhynchus kisutch (assembly GCF_002021735.2). NCBI lineage: Eukaryota > Metazoa > Chordata > Actinopteri > Salmoniformes > Salmonidae > Oncorhynchus > Oncorhynchus kisutch. Next base: position 38,611,534 of record NC_034177.2, read on the forward strand.
CAAACAGTGCCCCCAAACTGTTAGGGCGTCGATAAAGCTGTCCCAACAGCAGAGTCCCAACAGCAGTCCCAACACCTTACCACTGCTACACCTGGCTATCAGTAGAGCCTTGTCTGGCAGAGAAACAGTTCATTTAAAAAAACAAAGCTGATATGGTTGACTTGCTTAAACAAATGTGTTTTCTACTGACAATTGAGATGTACAAACTATGGCTTAAGGGGACGTCAAGCGTATAAGAGGCAATCCGTAATTTAGATTAAGTCATTAATGAGCGAGCTAAAACGGATGTAGTCAATATAACTATTTGTTCAGCACTTTTGAAATGTACAGCAACAGAATTCAGAACATGGGCCGTTCTTACAGTATTCTCCCTGTACACCAAGTCAGAACCGTAGGACAAATAAAGAGGGCATAGAAACAGACAATGAAAGCTCTTACAATATTCAATGATGACACATCTCTAAAAACAGGCTATAGGCTAAATGTGCCCCACCAAGTCAGAATAGTAGGCTAAATTAGGAGGGGAAAAGGACCAAATTATTAGGGTGAGGCACATGGGCTACAAACAGCTTTATACACAACATACACATAGTATTACTTTCTTAGCTACAGTATACATATCTCGCTGGGATACTACATCATTTATGCAGCAGCATACAATACATTTTTGGACTCCCCTTTGTCATCAAAGTCTAGCATTCTCTGGATTTATGGTGATGACCACAGATAAGCCTTCTTGGATGGTCACTTCTAAAGTAAGTCTATGGCAACACCCAAGGAGCTTGAATTTTCGAGCTCTCACTGTAGGTTTTGAGGTGACGTTGTGTCCCCATGAGTGACAGAACACTGAGCCAATCACGGCTGGTCTTATACGGTCCCGCAGGTGAAGAAGCCGGATGTGGAGGTCCTGTGCTGGCGTGGTTGCACATGGTCTGCGGTTTTGAGGCCGGTTGGAGGCGGTTTATGGTGGAGAAATGAACATTCAATTCTCTGGCAAAAGCTCTGGTGGACATTCTGCAGTCAGCATGTCAATTACACGCTCCCTCAACTTGAGACATCTGTAGCATTGTGTTGTGTGACAAAACTTAACATTTTAGAGTGTCCTTTTATTGTTCCCTGCACAAGGTGCCCCTGTGTAATGATCATGCTGTTTATCAGCTTCTTGATATGCCACACCTGTCAGGTGGGTGGATTATCTTGACAAAGGATAAAAGCTCACTAACATGATGTATACACATTTTTTCCCCAAAAATTGCGAAATAAGCTTTTTGTACATATGAAACATTTCTGGGATCTTTTATTTCAGCTCATGAAACATGGGATGAACACTTTACATGTTGCGTTTAGATTTTTGTTTGGTTTAGATTCAACAACAATGACTAGCTATGGATTCTGATTCATACACAATGTTTGGAGAAGGGGAGACTTGTGCCCTGAGACAAGTGACTGTGAGTGACTGTGTGAAACAGAGCCGCGTGTGTCTGTCTGGGGAAACGAGAGCAGAGGGAGAACAGCTTGTTCTAATCCAATCGTTGCAGCAGGCTCAACCAATACCCCGCCCATTTCTTTACAGACAGAAGAACTAGTCAATAGTTGTTTAGAGAACACAGTGCTTCTTTTGAGTGAAATAGGAATGCGTGCTGGCAGATAAAAAAAATCCCCCAATTATGGATAATTACAAAAAAATACTTTTGGGGTAATTATCAAAATCGTATTCAGAAAATTCGACATATCTGTTACGATACTTGTTTTGTCCAAGTATTCGGCACATCCCTATTCTTTTGTCTAGGTGGTAGAGGGCAGTGTGGATTGAGATTGCATCGTCTGTGGATCTGTTGGGTCAGTATTCAAATTGGAGGGGGTCCAGGGTGTATGGGATGAAGCACTGGATGTGTGCCATGACCAGCCTTTCAAAGCACTTCATGATTACAGATGTGAGTGCTACAGGGTGGTATTCATTGTGGCAGGTTGCCTTAGAGTTCTTGGGAACAGGAATGGTGGTGGTCAACTTGACGCATGTGGGGATTACAGACTGGGACAAGGAGAGGCTGCAAATGTCTGTGAAGATGCCTGCCAGCTTGCATGCGCATTCTCTGAGGACGTTCCCTGGTGTTCCGTCTGGCCCCGCGGTGTTAGGATTGTTGACCTGTTTAAAAGTCTTACTCACGTCGGCCTCGGAGAGCGAGATCACCCAGTCCTCCGGAAACAGCAGGGGCCCTCATGCAAAGCTCTGATTTATCAAAGCATGCAAAAAAGCATTGAGTTTGTCTTGCAGGGAGGCGTTGTTGGGCAACTCACGTCTGGTTCTTCCTTTATAATCCTTTAAAAAAACTATAATCCTTGCCACGTGTCGGAGCCAGTGTAGAAGGATTCAAACTTATTCCTGTATTGTCCTTTTGCATGTTTGATGACTGAGGTTGTAGCGGGACTTCTTGTATGCGTTTGTGGCCTCAACCGTAGCCTCAGGGTTAGCTGTGATAGCCCTATTTGTGGTGGCCCTGTCCTTTAGCTTAGCGAGTATCTCACCATAAATCTTTTGGTTGGGGAAACAGCAGACCTTCACTGTGGGGACAATGTCTTCGATGCACTTTCTGATGAAGCCAGTAACAAAGGTCATAAGCTTGTCGAAAGTTATCGGCGGAGTCCCTGAACATATTCGCAGGTAGCCTGGCGGGTAGAAGTGTTGGGCCAGTAACCCAAAGGTTGCTGGATCGAATCCTTGAGCTGACAAGGTAAAGAAAATAATAATGTCATTCTGCGCATGAGCAAGGCGGTAAACGCACTGTTCCCCGGGCGCTGATGACGTGGATGTAGATTAAGGCAGCCCCCTGCACCTCTCTGATTCAGATGGATTCGGTTAAATGCGAAAACACATTTCCGTTGAATGCATTCAGTTGTACAACTGACTAGGTATCCCCCTTTCACTTTCCCTATTCCAGTCTGCACTAGCAAAACAGTCCTGTAGCTTATCATCTGCTTCGTAAGACCATTTCTCTACTGAGCATATAACAGGCACTTCCTGCTTGAGTTTTTGTTTTTAAACAGGAAGCAGGAGTATAGAGTTGTGATCTGATTTGCCAAAAGGGGATGAGGGAGGGCCTTGTATGCTTCCTTGTGGGTTGAATAACAGTGGCCCAGAATTTTTCCAGCTCTCGTGGCACAGGAGATGTGCTGGTAAATGTCACACATTTTAGTAATGCAGAGTTAAAATCCCCCACCACAATAAACACAGCCTCGGGGTGTACGGTTTCCTGTTTGTTTAAAGCCTCGTACAGTGATGATAACAGATGTTAAATCGAAGCATCGGCATTTGATCATCAGGTATTCCAGGTCGAGTGAACAATAGGACGAAACTCTCTGCTCTAGAGTCTGCATACCATTTGTTGTTGATGGGGAAACATGATGACAGGGCTGCTGTCCACAGACTTGTGGTTTCTAATCCAACCACCACCCTATCAGTCTCTGAGTTTGGCCTTAATCCCTGTTACTGTATATCCTATCAATCGGGAGACACAGTGCACGTATCCAGTGACACAGTTCAACTTTGGATCCCTAATTGGTGCACCTTGGTTAGTACGAGGTAGTTCCAGTATACATTTAGCTCTGTGAGGAGAAGCAGCTAGCTGTAGCAGGTCTTCTCACATCCAAAGTACTCTACTGTGACACCCACCCACTGGCATAGTAATGTTTGAATGTCCTCCCTTTGTTTCACCTCCCTGAACAATCTTCACCTAAAGTCTGGACACCTCTTACACCTCTGATTGCCTCGTCTGGTTCACCAACTACTTCTCAGACAGAGTTCAGTGTGTCAAATCGGAGGGCATGTTGTCCGGACCTCTGGCAGTCTCTATGGGGGTGCCACAGGGTTAAATTCTCAGGCCGACTCTTTTCGCTGTATACATCAATGATGTCGCTCTTGCTGCTGGTGATTCTCTGATCCACCTCTAAGCAGACGATACCATTTTGTATACTTCTGGCCCTTCTTTAAACACTGTGTTAACTAACCTCCAGATGAGCTTCAATGCCATACAACTCTCCTTCCGTGGCCTCCAACTGCTCTTAAATGCAAGTAAAACTAAATGCATGCTCTTCAACCGATCGCTGCCCGCCCGTCCATCATACCTACTTTCTGGACGATTCTGACTTAGAATATGTGGACAATTACATCTAACCTAGGTGTCTGGTTAGACTGTAAACTCTCCTTCCAGACTCACATTAAACATCTCCAATCTAAAATTAAATCTAGAATCGGCTTCCTATTTCGCAACAAAGCATCCTTCACTCATGCTGCTGTTGGATTCGACATTTTGAACATTTAGATATTAAATAAATGATAGAAAAGAAGCATAGAATCGAAGGAGACTGGGCCTCTGTAGAAATACAGATAGCTGTGGAATGAGTTGGAATGTGTTGGGGGACGGGAGCAGAACACTGTGTTGATACAGGGGAGACAGATGGACATCTGTGGATTAGATGGAGGGGTTGAGGTCAGGAGGTGAGGACAGATTCCTTTAAGGGAGTAATAAGGGTTTGGTATCCTGTTACCCTCTTTCTGTTGAACCATAAGATGTAAGGATTGGAGAGAAGGCGTGTCTTAAGTAGGATGTATATAACTGTGATGGAGAGAAATGTTTGCTGTCTGAATACAGCTGTACAGAACCTTTGGAAATAATTCAACTTGGTTAAAGCTTCTCCAGTGTCCATGAGTTATTTCCTCTGAAAAAAAGAACCTAACACTGCCAAACATACCCTCGTAAAACTGACTATCCTACCAATCCTTGACTTCGGCGATGTCAATTATAAAATAGCCTTCAACACTCTACTCAGCAAATTGGATGCAGTTGGTGCAATCCGTTTTGTCACCAAAGCCCCATATACTACCCTCCACTGCAACCTGTATGCTCTCGTTGGCTGGCCCTCGCTTCATATTCGTCACCAAACCCACTGGCTCCAGGTCATCTATAAGTCTTTGCTAGGTAAAGCCCCGCCTTATCTCAGCTCACTGGTCACCATAGCAGCACCCACCCGTAGCACACGCTCCAACAGGTATAATTCACTGGTCACCCCCCAAAGCCTATTCCCCCTTTGGCCGCCTTTCCTTCCAGTTATCTGCTGCCGATGACTGGAACTAATTGCAAAAATCACTGAAGCTGGAGACTCATATCTCCCTCACTAACTTTAAGCATCAGCCGTCAGAGCAGCTCACAGGTCACTGTACCTGTAAATAGCCCATCCAACTACCTCATCCTTGTTATTTGATTTTTTTTGCTCCTTTGCACTCAGTATCTCTACTTGCACATTCATCTTCTGCACATCTATCACTCCAGAGTTTAATTGCTAAATTGTAATTACTTCACCACTACGGCCTATTTATTGCCTTACCTCCCTAATCTTACCTTATTTGCACACACGGTATATAGATTTTTTATTTTTATTTTTATTTCACCTTTATTTAACCAGGTAGGCTAGTTGAGAACAAGTTCTCATTTGCAACTGCGACCTGGCCAAGATAAAGCATAGCAGTGTGAGCAGACAACACAGAGTTACACATGGAGTAAACAATTAACAAGTCAATAACACAGTAGAAAACAAAGGGGGAGTCAATATACAATGTGTGCAAAAGGCATGAGGAGGTAGGCGAATAATTACAATTTTGCAGATTAACACTGGAGTGATAAATGATCAGATGAGAGATATTGGTGTGCAAAGATGTTTTCTATTGTGTTATGGACTGTACGTTTGTTTATTCAATGTGTAACTCTGTGTTGTTGTTTGTGTCACACTGCTTTGCTTTATCTTGGCCAGGTTGCAGTTGTAAATGAGAACCTGTTCTCAACTGGCCTACCTGGTTAAATAAAGGTGAAATAAAAAATGTAAATAAAAAAATAAAACTCCTGCAGGGTTGGAGGCAGTTATGTGATACGAAGAGCGAGAGCCAGGTATATCGAAAATGTTTTCCCTCTTTCACTGCCTCTCTTTCTCTCTATTACACAACTTAATCGAAAGCCTTGCCCCCGACTCCTAACCGCAAAGTTCAACACATAAAAAGTGCCTGTCTTTTCAAAGGCCTGGCTATGTTGTTTACCATCTTCCTCTGTTTCTATCTGTCTGAGGCTGTGTGTTTATTTCCCAGACAGCCCAGAGCTTTGAGATGATTCAACAGACAGACTTCAGGAGGTGATGTTGGCAGGTGCCCGACCTTCCACCTTCACACCTGATTCCTCTCTCTCTTTCTCTCTCTATGTCTCTCTCACTCTGTATGTGTGTTCCATTATTACCCTCAATGTCCAGAGAGAGGGACCAGAGGGCTGAATGATTGAAATTGTGCCTGTATGTGTGATGTAAGGCTGCTGTGCTCTTGCTCCAGCCACTTCAATAAGGCCCAGGGCAGTGGGCAGCAGTGATTGAGCCCTGCAGATGGTCTAAGCCCCTGAAACCCCCAGCAGACCAGACACCATCCCCAATATACAGATACAGACACTGAGCAGGCCTGATAAATGGAAGATTTAATCAGGTGTGTCAGTGGTGTGAAGAGTTAGTCCTTCCTCGGTGAGACACGGCACGTTTTTAATTGTCTGTCTCATTAGCTTGGCTTGCTTTGTTTCTTTGTTTAGAAGCCTCTTTGTTTGACTGGCTTTATCCCACCAGTCTCCTTTAAACCACTGCCGAATTAATCACTTCATTATAGTTAAAGTGTGTGTCTCATTGAGTTGGCGTGCATCTTCTAAAGCCATTTTCAGAAAGCTTATCATTCAGTTAGGTAGTCTTAATCGCATGAGCCTGGTCGTGTTGCCTGATGAGCGATTCTCTTTAGATGTGCAACCAGAGACGTGTGAGCACTGACAAGGGCAGTAGATTGCCCTCTTCCCAAGGCCTGAAAGAGAGAGAATGCTCCCGATCGATTGGGCTCAGGAGGAACTCCAAGTAACTGTTTGAGCAGCAACCAAGGCTCTAGCTTCCTCTGGGCTCAGTTAAGCCAAGCAAAAAATAACCTAATCCTTTTAGCAGGTCCCTGGATCCAGCCCCATTCACTCACACTGCCACAGCACAGATACCCCACAGCCAAAAGCTCCACTACAGTAGGCAGCGGCAGAGCACAAATCCACCAAGTTAGCCAAACATCACTCCGGCATCAGTCACACACTATAACACACTACATGACCAAAAGTATGTGGATACCTTCCCATTCAACATCTCATTCCAAAATCATGAGCATTAATATGGAGTCGGGCCCCCCTTTGCTGCCTCCACTTTTCTGGTAACGCTTTCCACTAGATGCTGGAACATTGCTGCAGGGACTTGCTTCAGCCACGAGCATTAGTGAGGTCGGGCACTGATGTTGGGCGATTAGGCCTGGCTCGCAGTCAGCGTTCCAGTTCATCCCAAAGGTGTTCTAAGGGGTTGAGTTCAGTGCTGCAGGCCAGTGAAGTTCTTCTACACTGATCTCGACAAACTATTTCTCTATGGACCTCGCTTTGTGCACTGGGGCATTGTCATGCTGAAACAGGAAAGGGCCTTCCCCAAACTGTTGCCACAAAGTTAGAAGCACAGAATTGTCTAGAATGTCACTGTATGCTGTAGTGTTAAGATGTCACTTCACTGGAGCTAAGGGGCCTAGCCCGAACCATAAAAAACAGCCCCAGACCATTATTCCTCCTCCACCAAACTTTACAGTTGGGCCTATGCATTGGGGCAGGTAGCGTACTCCTGGTATCCGCCAAACCCAGATTCGTCCATCGGACTGCCAGAAGGTGAAGCGGTTTCCACTGCTCCAGAGTCCAATGGCAGCGAGCTTTACACCCCTCCAGCCGACGCGTTGGTATTGCGCATGGTGATCTTAGGCTTGTGTGCGGCTGCTCGGCCATGGAAACCCATTTCATGAAGATCCCCACAAACAGTTATTGTGCTGAAGTTGCTTCCAGAGGCAGTTTGGAACTCGGTAGTGAGTGTTGCAACCGAGGACAGACAATTTTTACACGGTTCAGCACTCGTCAGTCCCATTGTGTGAGCTTGTGTGGGCTACCACTTCGCAGCGGAGCCGTTGTTGCTCCGAGACATTTCCACTTCACAATTACAGCACTTACATTTGACCGGGACAGCTCTAGCAGGGTAGAAATTTGATGAACTGACTTGTTGGAAACGTGGTATCCTATGATGGTGCCACGTTGAAAGTCACTGAGCTCTTCAGTAAGGCCATTCTACTGTCAGTGTTTGTCTATGGAGATTGCATGGCTGTGTGATTGATTTTATACACCTGTCAACATCGGGTGTGGCTGAAATAGCCGAATCCACTCATTTGAAGGGGTGTCCACATAGTGTATAGTGCATATTTCAGACCTTTTTGTCTGTGTCTAAAATCAGAACATTCTTTGTGGAAGAGATAAAACAATAACACAAAATGACCACATTGCCTCATACCATTCTGAAGTAAAGGGACACGGCAACCAATAGGCTGGAAGAGGTTGTATTAGCCTGAAGGAGAGAGAGATACAAAATATTCCCTCTCTGTCCCCCTCCATCCCTCAGATAAGATAAAGAGGGCACAGTGACCTTGTAGATAGTGTTTAGGCTTTCTTTCTTTGTCTGCCATGGACTACTGCAAGGGTGGCCTTCCAACCCTCCTTCTGGAGAGCTACTTGGGGATGCAGGCTTCTGGGTTTACACTGAGGAGGGGAGGCTGCATGATGGATGCAGCACTTTTATAATTGGTCTTCTCACATGTTTAACACCTAACATGGATTAACTGGAAGACCGAACCCTTTCTTCAGTCGTATAGGTAATGTAGCAGGTTGTTCAGTTAACCCCATGACTTAGGAGTTGGGTACAACAGGTACTGTTCAGAGAAGGTGTTATTTTACGAGAACACAGCCTTTGACTTGACAGTCTTGTCTGTTCCATGTTCTGTGTGACACTTTAACCAGTGCATTAAGGAGAGAAAAAGAGAAAGAAGAGAGTGGGTCAATAAAGTGCCTCTAAAATCATTTCCTGTGATTTTTGCTTTGACAAATGTAGAATTAAGATGTCATCTGGTCGTCAGACCAACACTCCTGGGCCACTTCCACGCATGAAGCTGTCATCTGTCTCATCTGAAAGGGGTCCAGTTCAATTACATTCTGCATCTGTGTATTTGTCTGTTTGTGTGTCTGGTAAATTTGGATGGCCACCCTCAAGCAGCCCAAATTTAAAAATGTGAAAGTCCATCCATGGCTTGTACTTTAGTTGTTGGCCGCTATGAGTGTGGTGGATACCCTCCCCGCTTACACATATTTGGCCAAATTACGATTGTGCCAAGATACCCACTGCCACAAATACCATTTTGAGATCCTATGGATGAAATGATGATATCACTGGCAGCCAGGAATAATTTAGGAAAAATGCAGGCCCAGACAGGCCAGTTGCCTCCTAGCTACTGTTCTGGATTGGACTAGTATAGACAGATGCCGGGTTAGTAGGGCTGCTTTCTCTCTTGATGGTGATTAAAAACATGTAGTATGTTGTGCCTTAGGATCCCCCCTTTCTTTAACATTCAATCTGACTCTCTCAGAAACGAATGCGACACAGGGTTTTTGTCTGTGGCAGGGATAAAAATGTGGGTTTGTTTTGTATGTTTGGCCAGCAGCCAGAGGAATATACTGTGTTTGTGGGTGACATGCGCTAGTGTGCACGTTTTTAGTCATGTTTATGAGTTAACTGTCACGTTCAGTGTGTGCATTCTTGCATGGGTATGTGTGATTGTGTGTGCACATTGACAAGTTGACTGTTCTATTCATGGATTGGCTGATAAACATGCTACCAAAGCAACACAACGAACAAGCACAACATCTTAATTGCTAAGATTTAACTTTAATTGCTTCTTTGTGTTCACGGATGGTGTACGTCATGTTAGCATATGCTGTGCATGGCATATTGGGGTAAAGGGCAGAGCTGTCAGTGAAGAATAGCCATTTTCATGACAGTGTCATTGCTTATGAATCACTCTAATCCAACGTGTGACAGCAGAGGTCACGCGATAAGTGAAGTGTAGAAAACATCATTTTACTTTTTTCTCTACTTTCCAAGCATTTGTCACAATTTCTCTTCTGTGTTGATTAGTATGAATTGTGAAAGTGTCTTGTGTTGCATTTTTTTCTATACATTATGGGTAAATAGCAGGTGGGTAATGTAATGAATTACAGAGCCACGCTCCAGTGTAATCAGCTTCTCAGCTTGAGATAGAGCTCCTACCCTTTTCCTCTGACACACCAGTAAGGTACTGTGTACTAGGGTTTAATAGCAGGAACCAGGTTACCGAGATGTACAGAGATTTCCTGCCCAAACCCACTTCTGTATCCTGGGATAAATAACTGTGCGAAAAACTGTAAATTATAATACAAATTTTATATGAACAGCATGAGGTGAAATGGAACTGTTAGATTATATGCTATGTCTAAATCTGGCATCTCCGTGACCTCTCTGCTATCTGCATGATCAATCATCAACGCTCAGGGTGGGAACAGGAAGTGCACCACATTATGCAGCACAGTTCGCAATGCATGTGTACAGTATCATGTCATCAGTTGGTGAAAAAAAATGTATTGTGACAGGTACTTTACATTTGCTGCAGCCTATGCTAGAGTAATATTAATGCGCGTCTAATTTACACATCTCCATCTCGCTTTATTTTGTTATTGTAAATATCTATTTTTTATTTTATTGGAGCTGCAGAGTTTTAAAACAACCTCTATCATTCAAATATCATTCAAATTTAATTCAAATTGAATCCCCAAAAATTCATTAAAAAAATGACAGGTTGAAATGTCTTGAGTCAATAAGTATTCATCCCTTTTGTTAGGGCAAGGCTAAATAAGTCCATGAGTAAAAATGTGCTTAACAAGTCACATAATAAGTTTCATGGACTCACTCTGTGCAATAATAATGACTTCCTCATCTCTGTGGAATGCTGACCCATGTTGACTCCAATGCTTCCCACAGTTGTGTCAAGTTGGCTGGATGTCCTTTAGTTGGTGGACCATTCTTGATGAGCGTGAAAAACCCAGCAGCGTTAGTTCTTGACACAAACCGGTGCGGCTGGCACCTACTACCATACCCCGTTCAAAGGCACTTGAATATTTCTTCTTTCCCATTCACTCTCTGAATGGCACACATACACAAGAGGGTTTGAAGATGGATGCCATCTTGCTCTTGTTTGCTGAATGTTAAATACAGCAGCCAAAAGAACTTGAGTGGAGTTTAAAAGAAGACCCAAAACCATTCAGTCTTCAGGAAGAGAAGCCAAAGCCTTCTGCATCTTATTCTAGTCCTATATTATTCAAGCATGCCATTACAATGATGAAGATAAGGACAACAAAATGTATTTATTTTAACTGTTGGAAGCGAGGAAGGAATAAAGCAACAATAAAGAGACAAAGAGGAGGTAATACACACTTCACACAACATTAGGTGAAATATTCGGAAAGGTATATGCGTCCACCTACTAATTATACAAATGTAAAATAGGTTCTATGATATTTCAACATTTAAATCTAATTCGCTAGCCTATAATTGTAACTTCCACCAGCATTGCGTGTTCTCTCCTAGCTTCAAGGTTTGAGCGAGGTGTGTAATTAAAGTCCATATAATACCATATAATACAATACATTATATAAAATAAAGCTTAGATTCATAAAATAAAAAAATTATACCATGGCATTGTTAAATACTTGTTTCTGATTGGCTTGAAGGGCATTCTAGAGCGTGCGTTATTTCGTTCTTATCCCTTGCTTGCTAGTGAGCCAACTACGGCTAACTTAGTCACTTCAAACAGTGCAGCCAGAATAACAACAGTAGCTGCATGTGCATTTGTTAAGGTGTTTTTTTAGTGACATTTATTTATATACATCCAAAGCAATGAGCTAATGAGGCACGATTTAGCCTGGTATAGAAAATGTGCTCTCTCGTCAGGACCCTGTTGTTCAGAGGAGCTCCCCAAAAACACACTACATGATCAAAAGTATGTGGTTGTTACGGTGACCGTATTACCGCCACACCAGCAGTCACGAGTCGTGACGGCAGTCAAATTCCACGTGACCGTTTAGTCACGATAATTAGGCTTCTCCAAGCTCTGATTCTGCTGATGGTCATTAGTAGCCTACCAAACTTGCTAACTGCCTGGTACTCAGCACTCTATTGTCCCTCTAATCACTCTGACATCAATGCAAATGTATTCCAAGCAAACACTTCATGAGAGCCCATTAGCTCATGTTGCGCAACATTTCTATAGGCTATGCAATTGCGTGAGAAAACAGATTGATGGACTCTATTAAAAAGAGGAGGATCCCATCAGCTTTCTATCGGCTAGGCCTACTATATTTATTTCTCAACTTTCCTAGTATTAAGCACATTGCTTCTCTTTACAACAGGAGTATAGTCTACCTGGCTGGCATGAAAATGAACCATGGGAAAAGTGTCCTCCATTCGCTATTTTCCACTGCCCCTGTTTTGAGACGCATGATAATGGTCCATTCTAAATCAAAACAAATTTCAAACATATAGTATTTAATATATGTAAAGACAGGATTAAATCAATAACTGTGTGATGGGTGACAATAATAGAGCTTGTGAATGATACCCAGCTTCAGGCAAGAAACAGCACATGCTTTTTTTGCGACTTTTTAAAATTATAGTCGCACACCTCATGTAGCCTATATGTTTTGATAGTTTTTTTTTTTTAAATGACATTCAGGAGCAAAAGGTTTAAAATGGTTGTTTTTAATTCATTGAAGAAAAAGAAAAAATATATATATATATATTGGAATGGAATATAACTAATATTAAATAACATTAGAATATAACATTTAATAACAATAACTTAAAAAATTAATTGATGTGGTAACTCTCTTATACTATGGTATTGCACTATTCTAATTTGTACAAAGTTATCCCCAGTAAAATTAGAGCACAACTCATGAGCCTCCTACACTGCTCACACCTAATCCAGTCCCCACCTGTGACTGAAAACAGGAGGAGAGATGCCAATTGAAAAGCTCTCTTAAAAACGTAGCTATGTGACATAAAATGTGGTGTAAAATAACTAAAAGGCTATAAAGTAACATACATTGTAAAGCTATCAGTGCCTAGTGGACTGCAGGTAAAGTTGCTAGCTAGCAAGCTAGCATAAACTAGCGCTAATTGGGCTAGGCAATATCTAAATGACAGGTGGAAACACATTCAAATCAAATGTTTTGTCACAAGCGCAGGGTACCGTGAAATGCTTACTTACAAGCCTTTAACCAACAATGCAGTTTAAGAAATAGAGTTAAGAAAATATTTACTAAATAAACTAAAGTAAAAATCTAATAAAAAGTAACAATAAAATTGCATAACAATAACAAGGGGGTACAGGGGGTACCGGTACCGAGTCAATGTGCGGGTGTACAGGTTAGTTGTGGTAATTTGTACATGTAGGTAGGGATAAAGTGACTATGCATAGATGATAAACAGCAAGTAGCATAAGTGTAAAAACAAAGTAAATGTAAATAGTCTGGGTGGCCATTTGATAAATTGTTCAGCAGTCTAGTTGGGGATAGAAGCTGTTAAGGAGCCTTTTGGACCTAGACCTGGTGCTACGGTACCGCTTGCATTCATAACCCTAATGGGGGGGGGCTGGGGGGCAGTTACCCCAGAGGGCTAGTTATACCCATCCGCAGTGCTTGAGTTTCAAGTTTGGGGAAGATCATTTATCATAAAAATGCACCTTTATAATAAAAGCACTACATGCATTATCACATTTGTGGTCACTTTTTAGAATGGTGCTAATGGAACATTTGCGCTTATAGCCTAATGCCGTGTGCACATTGCTGCGCTTATAATGTGAAGAAATAGCCTCATGGTTTATTAACATTTTAAGCTAAACGTTCTCATCTGTTGCGTCAGGCTCATTGCTTAAGAGGTTTTTGATGCTAGTCGTTGTATTGATTTGGGATCTATTGCATCTAACAAAAATATGTATTTCTCATATAGAATAGGTCAACTTTTTTACTATGGGGGATAATAGATTGACATATGCTAATGCTTTTGCTGTTCGTTAGAGCTACTCATCATGTTGGCTGACGAAAAGTAAATGTGGTCAGTTCTTCCAATATCTATTTTTTTGTACCTTTTTTATTTAACTGGGCAAGTCAGTTAAGAACAAATCCTTATTTACAATGACGGCCTACCCCAGCCAAACCCTCCCCTAACCCGGACGACGCTGGGCCAATTGTGCGCAGCCACAATGGGGCTCCCGTTCACGGCCGGTTGTGATACAGCCCGGGATCGAACCCAGGTCTGTAGCGACACCTTAGACCACTGTGCCACTCGGTCATATCTTCAATATGTACACCGGAATTGGATAAGGACACGTGCAGTTGTGTCCCCGATGTGTCTGACTTCACTTATAGCCTGTGAGAAATGAATGTGAATGAGAGGTGCTTCGGCACGCAGCCGGGAGAAGGGAATTATAATTATTATATTCAGCCCAAGTGCACAATGGCCACTAGCTGCAAAAGACATGGATTTTTTTAGGGGGCATTGTGGCCACACAAAGGGGATGCAGCCGGGAAATTCGAGGCATTATCAAGTGCTTGTCAAATTGTGAATGAGTGACTGATGTAGTGTGTTCAGCCTGCGCAAAAAAAAACAAAGCAGAGCTCATGCCTTTCTTGCAACTTTTTTCAAATCATCATTAGAGTTGGATCATGCAGCCTTAGAATGTATTAAAACCTCTCTCGACTGACACTAATTAGCATAACGCAACGGGCATAAATATTACTAGAAAATATTCCTATTCATGAAAATCACAAGTGAAATATATTGAAACACAGTTTAGCCTTTTGTTAATCACCCTGTCATCTCAGATTTTCAAAATATGCTTTACAGCCAAAGCAAGACAAGCATTTGTGTAAGTTTATCGATAGCCTAGCATAGCATTATGTTTTACGCGAGAATCACTCTGAGAGCCATCAGGTGTCCACTTACACAATGTAGCCGCTTACGGGTATTCTTCAACATAAAGGCGTAAAACTACGTCACAATGCTGTAGACACCTTGGGGAATTATGTAGAAAAAGTAATCTGGTTGATAGCCCATTCACTGTTCAATAAGGACGCATCGGAACGCAGAGCTTTCAAAACATCACTTCCAATCCGAGTCACTTCCGGATTGGATTTTTCTCAGGCTTTCGCCTGCAATATCAGTTCTGTTATACTCACAGACAATATTTTTTACAGTTTTTGAAACTTTAGAGTGTTTTCTATCCTAAGCTGTCAATTATATGCATATTCTAGCATCTTGTCCTGACAAAATATCCCGTTTACTTTGGGAACGTTATTTTTCCAAAAATGAAAATACTGCCCCCTAGTTACAAGAAGTTAAAAATCAAAACATATAGCTCAACATTTGTATCACAACTAAAGTTACTTAAATAACTAAAAATGAAGCATGATTCTTTGTTAACCGCTCAACATTCCCTCAAATCGTTTAGAGAAATCGTTTAGAGAAAATATCCTTTCTATTTTATTCAGCTGTGTTCAATTGTATTCTTCATAATATAAAATAGAATTCTAAGCAAATCTTGTCTGCTAAATGAACTAGTGTAGCCCACAGCCATATGGCATAGCCAGATCAGGGCCTAACATAAGTAAATCTCAGAGTATGCTATTCTGTTCTTCTGAAATAGCCTACATTTTCTTCATATATTACATGGATTTATTAGACTTTTTCAAATGTAGATGTTCCAAATGTTTACATCAGAGGGTTGAAGGCTATGCATGAAAGCCAGGAGATGCTAAATATGTTTATGTTAATAATGGTCAATTACCATGAGACTGACAGTCATTTACCTGACAATCACTTGCTGACAAAATTTCATGACCACCATATCCCTAGTCAGCACTTATTGGCAGCTCTAGCAGGGCAGACATTTGACAAACTGACTTGTGCGACAGTGCCACGTTGAAAGTCAGTAAGACCATTGAGTTTGAGTTTATTTTTATTTTTACAGGGACAGTGCACATTAATCAACATTTCAGTAAAAGTGCCGGTTTTAGCCAACCGGCTAATTTTCAACCGCAGTCCCTGGAAAGGTTATTAAAAGCAATTACAATATAGACAATAGCAACATAGAACAAGCAAGACATAGCAACATAGGACAAGCAAGACATAGCATACAGACAGAGCAACATAGGACAAAAAGCAGCAAGACAAAATTCATAAAAGCAACAAAGTGTTTCCACACCTCACAAGCTACAGACAACAGACAACATGGAGAGTGGCAACACACAGCTAGGGACCATGTTCACAAATCTGATTGACCTTTAGCCATGTCTTCAAGCATTTTGTGAAAGTGTGATATGTGGTGCAGTTATGTGTGTCTGATGGCAGTGTATTCCAGACATGGGAAGCTCTCACAGAGAATGCAGATTTACTAAAGGTGCTTTTCCTTAGGGGAACTATACAGTCACCTCTCATGGCAGACCTTGTGGATCTGCTGCCATATGTCTGGGTTTTCTGTTTAACAAAAATATTGAGTGGAGGGGGAGCCAGGCCATTGAGGATCTTGAATACAAGACATGCGTCGGTGTATTGCACAAGATTTTCCCAACTCAAGAGCTCATGCTTTCTAAGGATGTGACAATGATGATGGCTATTGGGCTTCCTATCAAGCACTTTGAGAGCCTGTTTGTAGACAGACTGAATAGGTTTTAATGTTGTACAGCAAGCTTGGGCCCAACTAGTCAAGCAGTATGTTAAGTGGGGGAGTATCATAGATTTGAAGTACAGTTTTGCTACCTCTGTAGTCAAACAATTTCGTATAAATCGGAAATTAGCTAGGTTGAATTTGGTTATTTGAATTACCTTTTTCACATGCTTTTTAAAAGAGAGGTTGGAATCAAGTATGATGCCAAGGTACTTAAAATCGGATACCACCTGGAGCTTCTCCCCTGACACATAGACATCTGGCTCAGTAGCATCTGTTGCCCTCTTTGTGAAGAACATGCAAACAGTTTTTTTCACATTGAGATGCAAACACGAGTCACTGAGCCACTTTGTAACCTGGACCATTACAGTAGTGAGTTCTTGTGCAGCTTGTTGTTTGCTCTTTGCATGCACATATATCACTGTATCATCTGCATACATTTGAACTTCAGACCCAGTACAGACCGAAGGCAGATCATTAATGTACAGGCTGTACAACATTCTACTTCCAATGTTTGTCTATGGAGGTGGCATGGCCTTGTGCTCGATTTCATACACCTGTCACCAACGGATGTGGCTCAAATAGCCAAATCCACTCATTTGAAGGGCTGTATATATATTTTGTATATGTAGTGGAGTTGCTAAAGCAAGTGCATGTCTCTCTTCTTAGGTGTGTGCGTATACTTGTGTGTGTTCAAGTTCAAGTTATATAGGTCACGTGTAAATACAGTGAAATGCTTAACTTGCAAGTCCTACAAAACAGTGCACTATTCAATATCAAGATAGTGTAACTAATAAGAACTAAAGACCAAGAGAAATAAGAGAGGAAGCTATATCCAGTACAGGGTCAGTGCCAGTACCAAATTAACAATGTGCAGGGATTATCAATACTGGAGTATTTGAAGTAGAAATGTACATGTAGGCAGGGATTAGTACAAAGTGAGTGGTAGAAATACTCATGGTAATGGCAATCAATAATTAATGAACAGCAGCTTAGTGGTAGTAATAAATCTAATCAATAATATTTTTAGCAGCAGCCTAGGTGTGAGGGAGAGCAGTAGTTGTTAGCTATTTAACAGTCTTATTGCCAGGGGATAGAAGCTGTTAAGGAGTCTGTGGGTCTGAGACTTGATGCATCGGTACCGCCTGCCGGACGGGAGCATGGAGAACAGTCCATGTTTCGGGTGGCTGGAGTGTTTGGAAATGTTTCAGGCCTTTCTCTGACACCGCCTGGCATGTATGTCCTGGATGGCTGGGAGTTAACCTCAGTGATGCACTAGTCCATCTGCACCACCCTCTTTAAGGTCTTCCCGGCGAGGGCAGTGCATTTGCCATACCAGACGGTGATACAACCAGTCAGGATGCTCTCGATGTTGCAGCTGTAAAAGTTGCTAAGGACCTGAGGGGCCATGCGAAAAAATGTCAGCCTCTCGAGGGCCAATAGGCACTGCCATGCCTTCTTCACGACTGTGCTGATGTGAAAGAACCATGTTAAGTCCTCAGTGATGTGGACACCGAGGTACTTGAAGCTCTTGACTCTCTCCACTGCGGCCCCATCGATGTGGATGGGGGTGTGCACCCACCCCTGTTTCCTGTAGTCCACCATCAGCTCCTTGGTCTTACTGACATTGAGGGAGAGGTTGTTGTCCTGGCACGACATTGCCAGGTCTCTGACCTGTAGTCTTATCGCCGTTGGTGATCAGGCCTACCACTGTTGTGTCTTCAGCAAACTTGATGATGGAGTTGGAGTTGGAGTCGTCGGTGGAGGGAACTATGGTGTTGAATGCTGAACTGTAATCAAACAGAATCCTCACATAGGTATTCTTCTTTTCTAGGTGGGAGAGGACAGTGTGGAGTGCGATTGTGTTGTCTGTGGATCTGTTGGGGAGGTATACAAATTAGAGTGGGTCTGGGATGATGTAGTTGAGGTATGCCATGACCAGCCTTTCAAAGCACTTCATTATTACAGATGTGAGTGTTAGAGGGCGATAGTCATTGTTGCAGGATGCCTTAAGAGTTTTTGGGAACAGGAATACTCGTAGTCAGCTTGAAACGTGGGGATCACAGGTAGAAAATGTCCTTCAAGATGCCTGCCAGCTGGTCTTCACATGTCCTGAGGACACGCCTTGGAATACTGTCTGGCCCTGCGGCCTTACGAGTGTGTTTGTGTACGTACGTGCTGCATGCGTGCTTGTGTGATGCCCAACAGCATGCCAGCAGCAAGGTAGAACTGAGAGGTGTGATGAACCTGCCGTCCTCAGATCGCCTGTCTCTATCTCTTTACACAAGGCAATACTGCTCATAATCATTGATGAAGGTCACAGTAAATAATTCAGACATATCAATAGTATCCCATATTTCTCTCTGTTGGCCTGCGTCCAGTGACCGTCCATCATAGTTTTAGACAGTGCCATGTCCTTCAGTTCTATCTCCACATTTGACAAGATAGCAGGTCCGGTGAACAGGTCAGAGTTCCATATCCGAAGGCAGAACAGTTGGCCCTCAGTGTTTTTCGTCTATTCATTGGTGTGCTAATTAGGCTTGGGCGGTATCCAGATTTTTACATTATGGGATTTATGGTATTACCAGCATAGCACACAAGTTAGCGCTAAAAATGCAACAACAAAAAAAGCCCAATGGTGTGCTAACAAATGCTAACAATGCTAAAAATGCAAACGAAATTAGCACAAGTAATAGCGTCATCACATAGACGCTGTTAGCTAAATGCTAACAAACGAAAACTAACAAACTAGTTGTGATGCTGCTTTTCCTTCAGAAAAGCGTGCATGTCTACATGGATCAGAGGGGAGAAAAATGGAGTAAGAAAAAAAATAATGGTATGAATGGCAGCTGTACAGAACTCATCCAGAGCTGTTTGACTTCTGAAACAGGGTAGAAAGCCGTTATAAGATATCTGATCGCAAACATTGAGTAGTGAATTGCATACAAGTGTAGTCACCTCATGTTCGTCGCACAACAGCGACTCGCCAATAGATATAGAACGCTATGGACTCAACAGCTCCCGCTTTCTACCATTGCACTATTTACAAACAAACACGTGGTTGGCTCAACTGTTCTGAGGAACTACAGTAAGCTTCATAATGTAAAATAATGTGACAGGTGAAATTATGATCGCAATCTGCTTTATCTTCTAGTGTATTGCACAAGTTGACTGCAGTTATTAACTTAATTAAAGTAGCTACTGATATTCAGATTTATTGAAACTTAAATTAAATAGTTTGGACGATATTACGGTATTGAAAAATTACAGTATTACGGTATTTTTCCAAATACCCCGGTATACGTTATATATACGGTATACCGCCCAAGCCTAGTGCTGCTGTGTATTTTTAGCAGCCGTTCTAGAAGTTATTGTTTTTGAAGATCCCTGCGCGGTTCAGGGTGGTTGCTATGAGGAATGAGTGTTTTTGTTAATGAATCCTAACTTCTCTTTTTCTCTCTACCTCTCTCTCTCTCATTCTCTCTCTCATCTAGACATGGAACACGGTGTGCTGGTGAGGTTGCTGCGGCTGCCAACAACGATGTTTGTGGGGTGGGCGTGGCCTACAACGCCAAAATTGGAGGTGATTGAGGCATGCTCTGCCAATAGCTAATTGTGATTGGTTGACTAGGGTCTGCCGTCAGTTGAACCGGAGTCAATTTCAGTAGAGCACATCGTAGCCATCTCTATACTTGCTAGCTGCCGCTTCTGAATATTTACCAACTTTTGTCTCTAATCTTTTGTCAAAACGAAGTCATTTAATCAGTCTAATGGACTATATCAAGCAACTGTCTGGCCTTTACCAACTTGTGTCCCTAAGCACTCTATCAAAGACAAGCAGCCAACAGTGGAGCCTTGAGAGCAGTCCCCAGCAGTCAGCCATAACTCTCCTACTCCTCCTAGCATGCATCTCCTGGTCTAGCAGCTCAGTGTGTGTGTGTGTTCTCCTGCTGGGCCGTTCCTAATTACTGTGCAGTGATTAGCATTTAGTGGCTGCGTTGACCCCACCCCCAAACACACACACACACTCATCTCCCACAGCTCACAGCTTTTAGATAGGAGTCAGTGAACACAGCTGGATGGAAAGTAACCCAGCAGTGTCTCTCCATGGGATTCTAACCTCCTGCCCATTTTTTTAATGTTATGTAACTAGGCAAGTCAGTTAAGAACAAATTCTTATTCACAATGATGGTCTAGGAACAGTGGGTTTAACTGCCTTGTTGTTTTTTTTATTTTAATTCGATTTTTTATTTTAAACCTTTATTTAACTAGGCAAGTCAGTTAAGAACAAATTCTTATTTTCAATGACAGCCTAGGAACAGTGGGTTAACTGCCTGTTCAGGGGCAGAACAACAGATTTGTACCTTGTCAGCTCTGGGATTTGAACTTGCAACCTTTCGGTTACTAGTCCAACTCTCTAACCACTAGGCTACCCTGCCGCCCCATGACACTAATGATTATGATGATGATTGTTATAGCGGCATTAATGTGTTAGCTACTGCAGGATTCAAGACATTACCATTCATATTTACCTGAAATCAGACCCCAATTCATCTTTCAAACGCCATCTTGCTTTTATTGCTCTATACACACGCAATCAATTTGTGTCTCTCTGCAGGGCCTGTGTTTTTTAAATTTAATTTATTTTATTTTTTTCACCTTTATTTAACCAGGTATGTTTTCTAGAGTGTGTAATTTAAGTCTTTGGTTTATCATCTGTCTCTGAGATACAGCAGATAACCTGTGGTTAGCTAGTCAGGTACCATTGCAGTATAGGACTTATTTGACGATGGCTCATTTCACGCCTTCTGCTACCATTACTGTTCAGAACACTGATCTGAGGTGGTCCACAGCTGCAGACAGGCCCCTGTCACAAAGAGCAAGTTTTTCCATCCCAAGATCTTAAATAAAACAATTACTATAGTAAGTGCTAGGTAAGTAATGATTCACCAATATGCATCCTCTAGTTCAAATATATAAGTTATGAGTGCATCAGTCTGCGGGTACTCCAAACCGATCCAAATGCATGAGCATGCATCGGTCAGAAAATCGATTCAAACATTACGATTCACCGTTTCACAAATGTTTATTGCTCAAATGACTTGCTTTTTACCTTCCAAAAATACCTCTCATCTTTTGTGACAACTGCGTCCTCTCCTTCAGTGTCGAACTAAGCATGTAATTATGTTGACAGTCATTAATCTGCAAGTCATTTGGCATGCCAAACAACCCGAGGCAATATCAGTAGCGTAGTCAAACTGTGCGCGCTGGCCAAGGAGAGGTAGGCCTATTCCTGATCTGGCACATCTGCGCTTCAGCATTCAAATGTTTGTAAAATGGGTTGCTCAATATTAGGCTTTATTAGTTGAGTGACAACCAATGTAATTTGCTACGTTATTTTTATCAAATGTTCTGATGAAAACAGAACAACAGCAAAGGACCCTGTGAAGATGCTGGAGGAAAAAGGTACAAAAGTATTTATATCCACAGTTAAACGATTCCTATATCGATATAACCTGAAAGGCTGCTCAGCAAGGAAGAAGCCACTGCTCCAAAACCGCCATAAAAAGCCTGACTACGGTTTGCAACTGCACATGGGGTCAAAGATCATACTTTTTGGTCTGATGAAACAAAAATAGAACTGTTTGGTCGTAATGACCATCGTTATGTTTGGAGTAAAAAGAGGGAGGCTTGCAAACCGAAGAACACCATCCCAACCGTGAGGCACGGGGGTGGCAGCATCATGTTGTGGGGGTGCTTTGCTGCAGGAGGGACTGGTGCACTTCACAAAATAGATGGCATCATGAGGTCGGAAAATTGTGGATATATTGAAGCAACATCTCAAGACATCAGTCAGGAAGTTAAAGCTTGATCGCAAATGGGTCTTCCAAATGGACAATGACCCCAAGCATACTTCCAAAGTTGTGGCAAAATGGCTTAAGGACAACAAAGTCAAGGTATTGGAGTGGCCATCACAAAGCCCTGCCCTCAATCTTATAGAACATTTGTGGGCAGAAATGAAAAAGTTTGTGCGAGCAAGGAGGCTTACAAACTTGACTCAGTTACACCAGCTCTGTCAGGAGGAATAGGCCAAAATTCATCCAACTTATTGTGGGAAGCTTGTGGAAGGCTCCCCAAAACCTTTGATCCAAGTCAAACAATTTAAAGACAATGTTACCAAATACTAATTGAGTATGTAAACTTCTGACCCACTGGGAATGTGATGAAAGAAATAAAAGCTGAAATATATAATTCTCTCTACTATTATTCTGACACTTTACATTCTTAAAATAAAGTGGTGATCCTAAGTGACCTAAGACTGGGAATTTTACTAGGATTAAATGTCAGGAATTGTGAAAACTGAGTTGTATTGAATGTATTTGGCTAGTGTAGTGTAGTGTAGTGTATGTAAACTTCCGACTTCAACTGGATGTGGCTTGTCAAGCACATCTTTACCCCTGAACTTATTTAAGCTTGCCATAACACAAGGGTAGAATACTTGACTAAAGACATTTCAGCTTTTAATTTTTAATTCATTTGTTACATTTCTAAAAACATATTTCCACTTTTACACTGTGGTATTGTGTGTAGGCCAGTTACACAAAATCTCAATTTAATACATTTTAAATTCAGGCTGTAATACAACAAAATGTGGAAACTTCAAGGGGTGTGACTACTTTCTGAAGGCACTGCATCTAGATTCGATTTGAATCGTCTTGAAAGGGTAAGATGCACATCCCTAGTAAGTGCCTATTGAGTGTCAATTAAAGTACAGGGTTGATGATTTCATCTTAAATCAGCCATGAATCCCCCTGTGACAGGGGGAATGGAAGCTTAATATGTGCAGCAGGTAGGGGCTATTGAATGCAAGCTTTAAAAATATATTGTTAAAACATTTCTAGCCTGCTTCCTACCACAAAACACCAGGAAATGGCCAAAAATAGTAGAACCAGCGCTTTTACGCTATGTTTTGACAGTTAGATGTTCAAAATTTCTTTCTTTTTTATATTTAAAAATGAAGAGTTTCACCATATTAAAACGAGAGTTCACGTAACAGGATTGACTTTAAAATGAGAGACAGACGTAAATGAATCACTAATCACATTAAATAAATAATAATCTTCAAAAATTATATTGCCAAAGCAACAAATGCTTTACGATGATGGTGAAAACTTGGAGACATTTTGCAGTTAAAATCTTCCTAGAAGTCACAGAGGATACAGAGGGACATGTCAAAATGCATAATTTTGCCAATTTAGCAAGTCTTTATTCATATACAAATTTGGATTTATTGAATTCTCTATGTGGTCTATATTAAAGGGCACTTTATTTAATGTAACTGGCTTTTTAAAATGCAATATTGGTGCACAATTTCTACTTAAAAAAATAAGGCACCCATTTCAATGAATGACCCTGCTACTGGGCCAGTTGGTTTCCCTCAGGTCACAGACACTGTTGGAGGCACCGTAAAAACCCTAAAACCCTCCCGCACTTGTTCGTCAGAAGGAATGTTCTGCCCATCTTGTGTTGTTTGTGAGATGTATGTTTTCCTACCTGGTTGTTTAATGAAGGAGAAGGTATTGACTCTTGTTTTAATGTCCAGCTGTGCTTTTTTATAGCTACAACAGTAAAAAGTGTGTCCGTGTGAGTAAGTGAGCACACTTCTGCATGCTTGTGTCTGAGAGTACAATTGCTCATCACATCTGACAGAGTGACAGGCTCATAAGCCCTTTGTCTCCCCAGTGTGTTTGTCAATATGACAGCCAGACACAAAAGGCTTTGTATCCCAACTGCATCATGTTTATAGCACCCTACCTCTTCACCGCTCATGCTGTCTCTCTGACACAATGTTCCTCTGTCTCTCTCTTTCTGTCACCTCTCTTTCTCCCTTTGTCTCACCCTACCTGTCTATCTACTTTATTTTACCTCTGATTTCACCTGTCTCTCTCTCTCGATCTGTGTACTGACCTTGAGTGTGTGTGTTCAGGTGTGCGTATGCTGGATGGAGAAGTGACAGATGTGGTGGAGGCCCACTCCCTCAGCCTCAACTCACAGCACATCCACATCTACAGCGCCAGCTGGGGCCCAGAGGATGATGGGAAGACGGTAGACGGCCCCGCCAAGCTGGCCAAGGAGGCATTCCTCCGAGGAGTCACTGAGGTCAGTCAGTGGAGCTAATTCATTACTGGAGCACACATGGTTTATGATGCATACCTACCTAGGGTTGTTGCGATGACCTTATTATTGCCACACCAGCATTCATGAGTCGTGACTGCAGAAATATTCTATGTGACCCCTGAGTCACGGTAATCTCCTTTTATGCACTCTGGACATGCTTTGGTAGTACCCAACTTGCTAACGACCATTAGGTCGTTAATGGCCTGGTACTCAGGGCTCTATTGTCTCTCAACTGCTCTGACATCAATGCAAATGCAATCGAAATTCACATCAAACACTTATCATCAAAACAGTAGGCCTATCATACTTTCACAACTCACCTCACTGTGATGATCAATTTGAAGAAAGAAGTTCAACAGCAGGTTGAAACAGTGTAAAACATGGTTGTTGTGGATGTTGTTTCAAAGCCTAACACAACGAAATGGACAGCGCTTTCTAAATTGATGATTCATTCAAGACTCCCATGAGCAGATTAGAGTTTATGAACCCAAGCGTCCCCCCCCCCTATTTTTTAAAATAAATATAAAAAGTATGATTGTGCCATTATACAGTACATAGCTGTACTGCATATTACACATGGCAGAAAAAGATCAAACAAAACTGTTTTAAGATGTCTTTGGTACATAGTTGGTCTAGCCTATACTCAAAAATTAAACAAATTCTAGTAATGGCCTTTGAGTGTGGACTGTATTATTATGCATATTGGATAGGCTGGTTACCTTATCCTACTCCAAAATGTCTATCCATTTTGTATAGTCCACGGTGAGGCTGTTGGTTCATTGATTGTGCAGGGCGGCTTACAGTTAGCCTACAATTTGAATGTGAATTTGATTTTGAATCGCCTTTTTATATTTCATTGGGTGACACATTACCTTCAGCAGAATATCTTGCCACTATGCGTTTCCATCTCCTCCTCTTTCTGCTTTACTCCTTTATCAAGCACGCAGATAGGCTGTCAACAGTTTAGTGAAATATGTTTATGTGCATAAACATGTTACTATCGATGTTGGACAGCCCATGGCATACAGAGTTTGGACGGAATATCACCTGTTGGGCAACGAGAGCATGCTCCTCAAACAGTGGTTGATGCATTGAGTGAAATAAGTGTTATTATAATAATTTTTCAGCTGCTCATATTAAGAACATGTTCCACTATAAACCTGAAGTAGCCGACAAAACAGACCGATGGGAAACCGTGCAGCCTTCATTCACTATTCAAGTTCCTGCCCGTTTCATAATGGGCCATTCTAAATCTAAACTATTTTGACATATTAGTAAAAACAAAATTAAATTGAGAGTAGTCTGATGGGTGAACATATGATCACTTGATGAGAGAACAGCTGTGCAGCCTGAGGCGAGAAACGGAGCGCAAGCTTTTTTTCTACTTTCTCAAATCATCAATAGTCTATAGTCACAACATGCAGCCCATATGTTTTGATTTCTAAGACATTCTAAGGTTTGTATCACTCACAAGTTGCCAAATAACTCTAAATCTAGCATATAGGACCTGTTTCAAATGACCACTTTTACGCTCAACATAGCCACTTCATATGCGCTCTCGCTCCATAAGGGGAAAAATATCCTTTCTATTTTATTCAGCTAAGTTAAATTATATTCTTATTATTATAAAATAAAATAGTGTCATGGGGACTTATAAGCATATCTTTTCAGCTAAATTAACAAACCTACAGCCTACGGCATAGAGCATATGTAGATAACATAGGCCAACTCATTATGTTCCTCTTAAATACTTTTTCTTCATATAATGTTTCTTTAGACCTGACCAAAATAAATAATGCATTTAATGTGATGGTGTATATTAAATGGTTCATTAGGCTTTTTTTCAAATGTATACTGAACAAAAATATAAATGCAACATGCAACAATTTCAATGATTTTACTGAGTTAAAGTTCATATAAGGAAATCAGTCAATTGAAATAAATGAATTTTGCCCTAATCTATGAATTTCACATTACTGGACAGTGGCGCAGCCATCCTCTTGGGGGCCAGACCCACCTACTGGGGAGCCAGGCCCAGCCAATTGGAATTCGTTTTTTCCCACAAATGGGCGTTATTACAGACATACATACTCCTCAGTTTCATTGGCTGTCTGAGTGGCTGGTCTCAGACAATCCCGCAGGTGAAGAAGCCGGATGTGGAGGTCCTGGGCTGGCGTGGTTACATGTGGTCTGTGGTTGTGAGGTCGGTTGGACGTACTGCCAATTTCTCTAATATAACATTGGAGGCGGCTTATGGGATGAAATTAACTTTCAATTCTCTGGCAAACAGCTCTGGTGGACATTCCTGCCGTCAGCATGCCAAACTTGAGAGATCTGTGGCAGTGTTGTGTGACAAAACTGCACATTTTATCTCACTGTTCCTAGGCCGTCATTGAAAATAAGAATTTGTTCTTTAAAAAAGGTTAAAAAATAAAAAAGTTGAGTGCAGCGACACTTCCCATTCAACCTGACAAAGCTTGAGAGGATCTGCAGAGGAACTCCCCAAATACAGTTGTGCCAAGCCTGTAGCGTCATAATCATGAAGACTCAAGGCTGTAATCGATGCCATAGGTACTTCAACAATGTCCTGAGTGAAGGGTCTGAATGTGACATTTTTTGTTTTACATTACTTGTTTTTTTTGCTTTGTGATTATGGGGTATTGTGTATAGAATGATGAGGGGAACTGAACCTTCTGAATGTGCTGTAGCTTCCTCACTTATTCCTTATTTCTCATGTTATTTTTTATTAGTTATAATATTTTGATATTGAATACTGCATTGTTGGGTGGGGCTTGAAAGTTAAGCATTTCACTGTACATGTCCATGTGACAAATAAAAGTTGAAAGTTGAACTTGAACTCTGGGTTTCAAAGTGCGAGCAGCGCAAGTGATTTAGGCTAAACAAGGAGGTGAGTTCGGGATATCGGAAAGTATGCATCTTGAAATAGTTTTCACATAACTTTATATATCTGAACTCAGAATCAATTGGGCTACCCAAAAATAAAATTGGCACTGTGATAGAACATTTATTTTGATTGACGATTTTCTTAATTTTAATACAGCTGTGGCGGGCTCTCTCTCTACCCACTCCCCTTTCAAGTCCTATTTTGTTGCACAGTGTTTCCAGTCTTTATATGCAGTAGCAATTGAGCCTGGGGACGAGTTTACAGAACACCCAATACATTACCCATGTCATTCAGATCTCGTGTAATCCCAGCCTACACACACACGCACACCCTCTGGCAAAGATTTCCAGCTGGCAGGCAGACGCTGGAATAAGTTTGAGTGACAGAGTTAGGGCTTTGCATAGGCGCTTTGTTGTGACTTTTGTGGTGCTAAATTTTAAAAATTCTTGAACTTAAAATAACATTATTAACCGGTTCCCATGCTTTAAAAATAAGTTCTGTTCCGGAACAGTGTAGATCACTTTAGGTTCAGGTTCTGTTCCTCAAATCATTTTGTTATTTTTCAGTTCTGTTCCCTGAACCGGTTCCAACCCTTGGTGCAGACTCTAGCGCAGTGGAAGTTTCTACTTATTGTTCACCTGTCTTGGAATACCTGATGATCAAATACCGACGCTTCTACCTCCCGAGAGGTAGAAGGGTTGGGTAGAAGGGTTTTCTTTGTTATCGTGACTGCTGAATATATTCCACCTCAGGACAACAACAACAAGCTGGCACTTAATGAATTGTACGAGGCAATAAACAAGCAGGAAACCATTCACCCAGAGGCTGCTTTTCTTTTTGCTGGCAATTTTAATTCCACGTTACTAAGACACGTGATGCCCACCCGTAGCACGTGCTCCAGCAGGTATATTGCACTGATCATCCCCAAAGCCAACACTTCCTTTGGCCGCCTTCCAGTTCTCTGCTGCCAATGACTGGAACTAATTTAAAAAATCTCTGAAGCTGGAGTCTTATACTCTAACTTTAAGCATCAGCTGTCTGAGCTGCTTACCGATCACTGCTTTGCTTTATCTTGGCCAGGTCGCAGTTGTAAATGAGAACTTGTTCTCAACTGGCCTACCTTGTTAAATAAAGGTGAAATAAAAAATTTAAAAAAACGTATCAACACATCTCCTTCTCCACTGGGGCTGATAAAGTCCTAGACCACTGTTACTCAACCCACAAACAAGCATACAAGACCCTCCCCCGTCCCCCCTTTGGCAAATCAGATCATGTCTCTATACTCCTGCATCCTGCTTACAGGTTCAGAGGCTATGTTGCAGGACTGCTTTGCTAGCGCTGACTGGAATATGTTTTTCCTGCTGATACCATCGACGCGCTAACCACCTCCGTCTCGTGCTTCATCAGGAAATACATTGCAGACGTTGTCTCCACAGTGAAGATTCACTGCTTCCCCAATCAAAAGCACCGGATTAACACTGACATATGCGCTAAACTAAAGGACAGAGCTACCGCACACAGGGCTATTGCAGCCAACCCCGAGCCTACGGCTAAGGACACGAACACGTACAAGAAGTCCCGCTATGACCTCCACAGAGCCATCAAACAGGCAAAATAACAATATAGGAACGAGGTGGAATCCTTTTATACCGGCACCGACGCTCGACGCGTGTGGCAAGGGCTACGGTCCGTTATGGATTACAAATGTAGACCTAGCCATGATGCCTCCCTACCAGTCGAACGCAATACATTTATTTGAGCTGTGCACGAGGGCCCCTACCGTCCCAGAGGACTGGGTGATCTCGCTCTCCAAGGCCGACGTGAGTCAAGTTTTTAATCTGGTCAACACTCCAAGGCCACGGGGCTATATGGTATTCCAGGGCGCATTCTTAGAGCATGCACAGACCAGCTGGCAGGCATCTTCACGGTCATTTTCAATCTCTCATTGCCCCAGTATGTAATCCCTACTGCCCAAGAACATATCATCTCCATCATCCCAGACACCCTGGACCCACTTCAATTTGCATACCGCCCCAACAGATCAACTGACAATGCACTCCACACTACCCTCTCACACGTGGACAAGAGGAATACCTACACTACCGTTCAAAAGTTTGGGGTCACTTAAAAATGTCCTTGTTTTTGAAAGAAAAGCACATTTTTTGTCCATTAAAATAACATCAAATTGATCATAAATACAGTGTAGACATTGTTAATGTTGTAAATGACTGTTGTCGCTGGAAACGGCAGATTTTTTATGGAATATCTACATAGGGGTACAGAGGCCCATTATCAGCAACTATCTGTGTTCTAATGGCACGTTGTGTTAGCTAATCCAAGTTTATAATTTAAAAGGCTAATTGATCATTAGAAAACACTTTTGCAATTATGTCAGCACAGCTGAAAACTGTTGTGCTGATTTAAAGAAGCAATAAAACTGGCCTTCTTTAGAACAGTTGAGTATCTGGAGCATCATCATTTGTGGGTTCTATTACAGGTTCAAAATGGCCAGAAACAAATAACTTTCTTCTGAAACTTGTCAGTCTATTCTTGTTCTGAGAAATTAAGGCTATTCCATGCGAGAAATTGCCAAGAAACTGAAGATCTGGTACAACGCTGTTGTACTACTCCATTCACAGAATAGCGCAAACAGGCTCTAACCAGAATAGAAAGAGTAGTGGGAGGCCTCCAGAGCACAACTGAGCAAGAGGACAAGTACATTAGTGTCTAGTTTGAGAAACAGACGCCTCAGAAGTCCTTAACTGTCAGCTTCATTAAATAGTACCCACAAAACACCAGTCTCAACGTCAACAGTGAAGAGGCCACTCCGGGATGCTGGCCTTATTGATTAGATGTATTACTCCCTTACTCTGCTGTCCATTGATTATTGACTGCCATTACCATTAGTATTTACCTATTTATCCTGCTACTGGTCACAATTACTCCTATTTACATGTATATATTACCACTAGTATATTACCACTTAGTGAACAAAACATTAGGAACACCTGCTCTTTCCATTACATAGATTGTTCAGGTGAATCTAGGTCATGTGTGCCAGAGGGTGAATGGGCAAGACAAAATATTTAAGTGCCTTTTGAACGGGGTATGGTAGTAGGTGTGTCAAGTTCTGCAACGCTACTGGTTTTTCACACTCAACAGTTTCCCATGTGTATCAAGAATGGTCCACCACCCAAAGGACACCCAGCCGACTGTGGCATTGGAGTCAACATGATCCAGCATGTTGATGCTTCCAACACCATCATGCTTTCAACACCTTGTAGAGTCCATGCCTCGATGAATTGAGGCTGTTCTGAGGGCAAAAGGGGGTGCAATTCAATAATAGGGAGGTGTCAGTGTATATTCCTGCTACCAGTCACTTTTCAGACCCGTTTACATGTATATCCTTCTACTAGTCACCTTTCATCCCTGTTTACATGCATATCCTCCTATTAGTCACCTTTCATCCCTGTTTACATGCATATCCTTCTATTAGTCACCTTTCATCCCCGTTTACATGTATATCCTTCTATTAGTCACCTTTCATCCCTGTTTACATGCATATCCTTCTATTAGTCACCTTTCTTCCCTGTTTACACGTATATCCTTCTACTAGTCACCTTTCATCCCTGTTTACATGTATATCCTACTACCAGTCACCTTACAGCCCTGTTTACATGTATATCCTTCTACCAGTCACCTTTCAGCCCTGTTTACATGTATATCCTACTACCAGTCACCTTACAGCCCTGTTTACATGTATATCCTTCTACCAGTCACCTTTCAGCCCTGTTTACATGTATATCCTACTACCAGTCACCTTTCAGCCCTGTTTACATGTGTATCCTTCTACCAGTCACCTTTCAGCCCTGTTTACATGCATATCATTCTACTAGCTACCTTTCAGCCATGTTTACATGTATATCCTACTACCAGTCACCTTTCAGCCCCGTTTACATGTATATCCTTCTATTAGTCACCTTTCAGCCCTGTTTACATGCATATCCTTCTACTAGCTACCTTTCAGCCCTGTTTACATGCATATCCTTCTACCAGTCACCTTTCAGCCATGTTTACATGCATATCCTTCTATTAGTCACCTTTCATCCCTGTTTACATGTGTATCCTTCTATTAGTCACCTTTCATCCCTGTTTACATGTGTATCCTTCTATTAGTCACCTTTCATCCCTGTTTACATGCATATCCTTCTATTAGTCACCTTTCATCCCTGTTTACATGTGTATCCTTCTATTAGTCACCTTTCATCCCTTTTTATGTATGAACCCTCTTCAACCATTCCAGGACCCCTGCACATTGAATAAAAAAATACGGTACTGGCACTGACCTGTATATACTTGCATTATCGTGTTTCTTTAACTCTCATCGTAGTTCTTGTGTGTTTTTATTTTTTTATACTATTTTCTAGTATTTATATTATTATTATTATCACTATTTTTGGGAAAGAGCTCTCAAGGTAAGAATTTCACTGCATTGTTTTACACTTTTTATTTATTTATTTTTCACCTTTATTTAACCAGGTAAGGTAGTTGAGAACAAGTTCTCATTTGCAACTGTGACCTGGCCAAGATAAAGCATAGCAGTTCGACACATACAACAACACAGAGTTACACATGGATGTAACAAAACATACAGTAGAAAAAAAAGAAAACAAAGTCTATATACAGTGAGTGCAAATAAGGTCAAATAAGGGAGTTAAGGCAATAAATAGGCCATGTTGGCGAAGTAATTACAATATGGCAATTAAACACTGGAATGGTAGATGTGCAAAAGATGGATGTGCAAGTAGAGATACTGTGGTGCAAAAGGAGCAAAATAAATAAATACAGTATGGGAATGAGGTAGATAGATGGGCTGTATACAGATGGGCTATGAACAAGTGCAGTGATCTGTGAGCTGCTCTGACAGCTGGTTCTTAAAGCTAGTGAGGGAGATGGGAATCTCCAGCTTCATTGATTTTTGCAGTTCGTTCCAGTCAGTGGCAGCAGAGAACTGGAAGGAAAGGCGACCAAAGGGGGAATTGGCTTTGGGGGTGACCAGTGAGATATACCTGCTGGAGCGTGTGCTACGACTAGGTGCTGCTATGGTGACCAGCGAGCTGAGATAGGGCGGGGCTTTACATAGCAGAGACTTGTAGATAACCAGTGGGTTTGGCGACGAGTATGAAGCGAGGGCCAGCCAACGAGAGCGTACAGGTCGCAGTGGTGGGTAGTATATGGGGCTTTGGTGACAAAACAGATGGCACTGTGATATACTGCATCCAATTTGCTGAGTAGAGTGTTGGAGGATATTTTATAGATGACATCGCCGAAGTCACGGATCGGTAGGATGGTCAGTTTTAGGAGGGTATGTTTGGCAGCATGAGTGAGGGAAGCTTTGTTGCAAAATAGGAAGCCAATTCTAGATTTAATTTTTGATTAGAGATGCTTAATGTGAGTCTGGAAGGAGAGTTTACAGTCTAGCCAGATACCAAGGTATTTGTAGTTATCCACGTATTCTAAGTCAGAGCCGTCCAGAGTAGTGATGCTGGATGGGTGGGCAGGTGCCGGCAATGATCTGTTGAATAGCATGCATTTAGTTTTATTAGCGTTTTAAGAGCAGTTGGAGGCCACGGAAGGAGAGTTGTATGGCATTGAAGCTCGTCTGGAGGTTAGTTAACACAGTGTTCAAAGAAGGGCCAGAAGTATACAGAATGGTGTCATCTGCGTAGAGGTGGATTAGAGAATCACCAGCAGCAAGAGCGACATCATTGATGTATACAGAGAAGAGAGTCTGCCCGAGAATTGAACCCTGTGGCACCCCCATAGAGACTGGCAGAGGTCCAGACAACAGGCCCTCCGATTTGACACACTGAGCTCTACCAGAGAAGTAGTTGGTGAACCAGGCGAGGCAATCATTTGAGAAACCAAGGCTGTTGAGTCTGCCAATAAGAATGTGGTGATTGACAGAGTCGAAAGTCTTGGCCAGGTCGATGAATACATCTGTACAGTAATGTCTCTTATCGATGGCGGTTATGATATCGTTAAGGACCTTGAGCGTGGCTGATGTGCACCCATGACCAGCTCGGAAACCAGATTGCATAGCGGAGAAGGTTTTTTATTTTACGATGTATTTCAAAATGGTCAAAATGGTCAGTAATCTGTTTGTTAACTTGGCTTTCGAAGTCCTTAGAGATGCAGGGTAGGATACATATAGGTCTGTAGCAGTTTGGGTCTAGAGTGTCTCCCCCTTTGAAAAGGGGACAACTGTGTCAGCTTTCCAATATTTGGGAATCTCAGACAATACGAAAGAGAGGTTGAACAGGCTAGTAATAGGGGTTGCAACAATTTCGGCAGATAATTTAAGAAAGAGAGGGTCCAGATTGTCTAGCCCGGCTGATTTGTAGGGGTCCAGATTTTGCAGCTGTTTCAGAACATCAGCTATCTTGATATGGGTGAAGGAGAAATGGTGGGGGCTTGGGCGGGTTGCTGTGGAGGGTGCCAGGCGTTTGACTGGGGTAGGGTTAGCCAGGTGGAAAGCATGGCCAGCCGTAGAGAAATGCTTATTGAAATTCTCAATTATATTGGATTTGTCGGTTGTAACAGTGTTTCCTAGCCTCAGAGCAGTGGGTAGCTGGGATGAGGTGCTCTTATTCTCCATGGACTTTACAGTGTCCCAGAACCTTTTTGAGTTTGTACTGCAGAATGCAAATTTATGTTTAAAAAAGCTAGCCTTAGCCTTCCTAACTGCCTGTGTATATTGGTTACTAACTTCCCTGAAAAGTTGCATATCACGGGGGCTATTCGATGCTAATGCAGAACGCCACAGGATGTTTTTGTGCTGGTCAAGGGCAGACAGGTCTGGAGTGAACCAAGGGCCTATTCCTGGTTCTACATTTTTTGTATGGGGCATGCCTATTTAAGATGGTGAGGAAGGCACTTTTAAAGAATAACCAGGCATCCTCTACTGTCGGGATGAGGTCAATGTCGTTCCAGGATACCCCGGCCAGGTCGATTAGAAAGGCCTGCTTGCAGAAGTGTTTTAGGGAGCGTTTGACAGTGATGAGGGGTGGTCATTTGCTCACAGACCCATTACGGATGCAGGCAATGAGGCAGTGATGGCTGAGATCTTGTTTGAAAACAGCAGAGGTGTATTTGTTGGGTGAGTTAGTTAGGATGATATCTAAGAGGGTGCCCGTGTTTACGGATTTGGAGTTATATCTGGTAGGTTCATTGATAAATTGTGTGAGATTGAGGGCATCAACCTTAGATTGTAGGATGGCCGTGGTGTTAAACATGTCCCAGTTTAGGTCACCTAGCAGCACGAGCTCAGAAGATAGATGGGGGGGCAATCAAATCACATATGGTGTCGAGGGCACAGCTGGGGGCAGAGGGTGGTCTATAGTAAGCGGCACCGGTGAGAGACTTGTTTCTGGAAAAGTTATTTTTTAGAAGTAGAAACCCAAATTGTTTGGGTACAGACCTGGATAGTAAGACAGAACTCTGCAGGTTATCTTTGCAGTAAATTGCAACACCGCCCCTTTGGCAGTTCTATCTTGTCGGAAAATGTTATAGTTAGGAATGGAAATTTCAAGGTTTTTCGTGGTCTTCCTAAGCCAGGATTCAGACACGGCTAGGACATCCGGATTGGTGGAGTGTGCTAGGGCAGTGAATAAAACAAACTTAGGGAGGAGGCTTCTAATGTTAACATGCATGAAACCAAGGCTTTTACGGTTGCAGAAGTCAACAAATGAGAGAGCATGGGGGATGGGAGTGGAGGTAAACACTGCAGGGCCTGGAGTAACCTCTACATCACCAGAGGAACAGAGGATGAGTAGGATAAGGGTACGGCTAAAGGCTAACAGAACTGGACTCCTAGTACGTTCAGAACAGAGAGTAAAAGGAGCAGATTTCTGGGCATGGTAGAATATATTCAAGGCATAATGTACAGACAAAGGTATAGTAGGATGTGAATACAGTGGGGGTAAACCTGTGCATATAGTGATAATGAAAGAGATATTGTCTCTAGAAATAGCATTTAAACCAGGTAATGTCACTGCGTGTGTGGGGGGTGGAACTAAATTGTTAGGCGAGGCGTGTTGAGCAGTGCTAGAGGCTCTACAGTGAAATAAAACAATAGTTACAAACCAGAACAGCAATCGACATGGCATGATGACGTTAGGGAAAGGCATGCCGGGTGATCATACAAGTCCAGTGCGTGGCTTCAGGCAGCTAGCGGCATGGGGCTAGCAGGCTAACAGAAAGGCCTTAGAGGGATGACGCGACGGAGGGAAGTCTGTTGTGGCCCCCTCGTGCAGTTACATCAGTGGACGGATCAGCAGGGGTAAACCAGGCCAATTGGCAAAATATGTATAGTGGCCGAAGTAATATGTCCGAAGGGCTTCTTAAGCCAGCCGTCCAATGTGCTTTAGATAGATAGCAGGCCGCAGATTAGCGGCTGTGCGTTCAGGGGTCGTTAGCTGCTATAATTCCCAGTGGAAAAAATATATATACAAATATCATAATAAAAATGTACAAAAAATAATACAAAATTGGTTCAGAGCTTGCGGTAGGAATCCGGAGATATCGAGAAGAATAAGTCCGACTAGCTCTGGTTTGAGTCACGCTGTACAGACTGGCGAGAGTTGTCCGGGATAAAGGTAGCTGATGACAGCTAGCAAAGGATAGCTGACTGCTAGCTACTGGCTTCGGAATGTATTCGATGGGCCTCGTAAGTCAACAGTCCGTTGTGGTCTAGACAGCTAGCATTCAGGGGACGTTAACTGCGAAAGTCGGAAGGTGATAAGGTTCAGAGCTTGCGATAGGAATCCGGGGATATGGAGAGAAAAATAGGTCCGGTATGCTCTGGTTGAATCGTGTTGTACAAACAGGCGAGAGCTTTCCGAGCTAGAGGTTAGCTGATGACCGTTAGCTGGCTAGTTACCTGGCTAGTTTATGTTGGAGATATTCCAGTAAGAGGCAAAGAAAAATACGTTAGAGAAAAAGCAGGTCCACACCACATTGGGTGAGGCGGGTTGCAGGAGAGTATTTTGAAGTAAGGGTTTAGAAAAATATAAAAAGATATGCGAAGAAAATATATAAAAATATATATACATGGGACACGACAAGACGAAGGACAAATACGTCTGACTGCTACGCCATCTTGGATTTCCGCAACACCTGTTGTGCACGTGGCCAATAAACTTTGAAACTTGAAACAAATCTGCAATGACAAATGGCAGAGGAGAATTGGGAGCAAAATCGCTGACACAGAGTTAGATTTAGATAGGAAGGGAATAGAGGATAGCCATCGCTGTAAGAATGTGGGGGGAGGGAGTTTCAATGTAAGAAATATGATTCATATAACATAAATCTCACATCTTAACACTCCTAGGATAATGGACCGATGGAAAGAAAATAATAGCCTGCAGCAAAACAGGACATTTTCTGTTTTACTGAAAAGATTCCCATAATGATTTGAACTGGGGAATACCTGTTGATTTAGATTTAATCCATAAGAAAACAAAGCAATGCATCTGTAGAACCATGCTGAAAAGAGATGGTCTTCTTTTTAAGGTATCAGGACTGGTGAGCTGGAAGAGAGCAGGAGAGTCCCACTGAGTCACACGCTGGGACAAACCCTCTACAGGGGATAGGGATTGGGAAATAACATTCTCACAGCACTTCTTTAGATCCATAAAGACTGTGGGCGCATTCCCTAAGCAGTACTGTAATGCATGTGTGAGATACGATTTGTTTTGTTCATGTCGTTGGCACTCCCACGCCCACCTCCACTGTTTCTCATCTCAGTCTCAGCTGGAGTTGAGGCACAACACAGTGTGTGCCTATCTAGCCCCTCCTTCCCGTCATATCTCTTTCTTGCCCCTGCTCTTTTATGTAACCTCTTTCACATTTTCAATCAATCCCTCTATTTCTCCATTAGGGATGAGCACGGATATCCGAACGGACATTAGTATTCGATTACTTAGTGGGGTTCCGAAAGGTGCAGCGGTCTAAGGCACTGCATCTCAGTGCAAGAGGTGTCACTACAGTCCCTGGTTCAAATCCAGGCTGTATCACATCCGGCCGTGATTGGGAGTCCCATGGGGCGGCGCACAATTGGCCCAGCGTTGTCTGAGTTTGGCTGGGGTAGGACGTGATTGTAAATAAGAATTTGTTCTTAATTGACTTGCCTAGTTAAATAAAGGTAACATTTTTTTGGGGGGGGGGGGGGGGGGGGTGATAGGCCTATTAAGTGTTGTTATAAATTCAATTAGATTTTCCTTGTGACATTGTTACTTAAAGGATATACCATGACCTGTTACTTTTTGCGGAAAACTACGGAGAAAAGCAGCCTGTCCTGTGTTTACCTCTCCCAGGTGCATTTGCATCATTCTGGCTGGACAAGAGTCACTTTTTTTTTTAATTGTGAATTTCGACTATATCCGAAGAAATGTGATATTATTCGAACAGTGAAATAATGTCAAATGCCCATCCGTATTCTGCATATTTGTTCAACTGTGCCGCTCTGCTATATCCATATCCTTTTCATTGTTGAATGTTGTCTTTCTCCATCTCTATTGTTTTCCCTCTTCCTCTTCTCTCTCCCACTCTCCTTTCTCTCTGCACTCTCTATTTCTCTCCTTTCTCTCTGTACTCTCCATCTGAAGGATATTTTCTCCTCAGTATGTAGCTCCTCTTATATATTTGGTTCTGAAAAGAAAAAGCTTCAAAGTGTATCTTTGTTGTGATATGCCTGCATGTCCATTGTTATGATGGAATGGCCCAGTTGTGACTAATGGCCTCCTTATGGAGATGACAGAAGGAGAGAAGTTGGATATATGTGTATTCAGTAGATAATCTTATACTGTATCAACATGCAGCTGCTGCTCCTCCTACCAGTCCAGTACAATCATGCCCTCCCGAGTTGCGCAACGGTCTAAGGCACTGCGTCTCAGTGCTAGAGGCGTCACTACAGACCCTGGTTCGATTCCGGGCTGTATGACAACCGGCCTTGATTGGGACTCTCATAGGGCGGCGCACAATTGTTCCAGCGTCGTCTGCGTTATGGTTTGGCCGGGGTAGGCTGTCATTGTAAATAAGAATTTGTTATTAGTTAAATAAAGGTTAAATAAATAAATAGATTGGAAAAACTGTCCACATTTTCGTCAGCCAACAAGATGAGTAGGCCTACCAAACAGCAAAAGCATTAGCATATGTCAATCTACTATCCCCTATAGTACAAAAATAGACCTATTCTGCGTGGGAAATAAATATTCCAAACAGTCTGGGACAGTTGTGGGATGCGATCGAACTAACTTCAGTGATGAGTGATCATTTTTTAACTGGCTTTTCCGCAGCAGTAGTCTACCATATAGTTCATGATGCATTAATAAGAGTTATGCCGGCAGCAGTGCAGTGTGTGTCAGAAAGAATACAACAGCATATCACATCCAGTGAAAGGATGTCAAGGCTTCTACAGGATGGAGGGGTAAACATCCTTGTCTGGTGCAATATTTCACACTATCAGTCACTCTCAACTGAAAACTCACACACATACAGATGCACACACACACAAACTCCATCTGCATCCATCTCTCCACATACACACACTTGAACGTGCGTGTGTGTTATATCTATGCCTGCATGCTATACTGTTTGTCTCTGTATGTCTGTCTGTGTGTGTTTGTGCAATACTGTATGTCTCTGTATGTCTGTCTGTGTGCTATACTGTATGTCTCTGTATGTCTGTCTGTGTGCTATACTGTATG
The DNA here is from genome assembly GCF_002021735.2 of Oncorhynchus kisutch. Taxonomy (NCBI): domain Eukaryota; kingdom Metazoa; phylum Chordata; class Actinopteri; order Salmoniformes; family Salmonidae; genus Oncorhynchus; species Oncorhynchus kisutch. The sequence goes on from NC_034177.2 coordinate 38,651,099, forward strand.
TGTCTGTGTGCTATACTGTTTGTCTCTGTATGTCTGTCTGTCTGCTATACTGTATGTCTGTCTGTGTGTCTGTCTGTGCTATACTGTATGTCTCTGTATGTCTATCTGTATGTCTGTGTGTCTGTCTGTCTGCTATACTGTATGTCTGTCTCTGTCTGTGCTATACTGTATGTCTCTGTGTGTCTGTGTCTGTCTGTGCTATACTGTATGTCTCTGTGTGTCTGTGTCTGTCTGTGCTATACTGTATGTCTCTGTGTGTCTGTGTCTGTCTGTGCTATACTGTATGTGTCTGTGTCTGTCTGTGCTATACTGTATGTCTCTGTGTGTCTGTCTGTCTGTCTGCTATACTGTATGTCTGTCTCTGTCTGTGCTATACTGTATGTCTCTGTGTGTCTGTGTCTGTCTGTGCTATACTGCAAGTCTCTGTGTGTCTTTGTCTGTCTGTGCTATACTGTATGTCTATGTGTGTCTGTGCTATACTGTATGTCTCTGTGCTATACTGTATGTCTCTGTGTGTCTGTGTCTGTCTGTGCTATACTGCAAGTCTCTGTGTGTCTGTGTCTGTCTGTGCTATACTGCAAGTCTCTGTGTGTCTTTGTCTGTCTGTGCTATACTGTATGTCTATGTGTGTCTGTGCTATACTGTATGTCTCTGTGCTATACTGTATGTCTCTGTATGTCTGTCTGTGTGCTATACTGTATGTCTCTGTATGTCTGTCTGTGTGCTATACTGTATGTCTCTGTATGTCTGTCTGTGTGCTATACTGTATGTCTGTGTGCTATACTGTATGTCTGTGTGCTATACTGTCTGTCTGTCTGTCTGTCTGTCTGTCTGTCTGTCTGTCTGTCTGTCTGTCTGTCTGTCTGTCTGTCTGTCTGTCTGTCTGTCTGTCTGTCTGTCTGTCTGTCTGTCTGTCTGTCTGTCTGTCTGTCTGTCTGTCTGTCTGTCTGTCTGTCTGTCTGTCTGTCTGTCTGTCTGTCTGTCTGTCTGTCTGTCTGTCTGTCTGTCTGTCTGTCTGTCTGTCTGTCTGTCTGTCTGTCTGTCTGTCTGTCTGTCTGTCTGTCTGTCTGTCTGTCTGTCTGTCTGTCTGTCTGTCTGTCTGTCTGTCTGTCTGTCTGTCTGTCTGTCTGTCTGTCTGTCTGTCTGTCTGTCTGTCTGTCTGTCTGTCTGTCTGTCTCTGTATGTCTGTCTGTGTGCTATACTGTATGTCTCTGTATGTCTGTCTGTGTGCTATAATGTATGTCTCTGTCTGTCTGTCTGTCCGTCCGTCCGTCTGTCCGTCTGTGCTATACTGTATGTCTTTTTTTGGGGGTAGATACCCGTGTGTCATCCTTGCCTATATGTGTTCATTTCCAGGGCCGCGGCGGGCTGGGCTCCATCTTTGTGTGGGCGTCGGGGAACGGTGGTCGTGAGAAGGACAGCTGTAACTGTGATGGTTACACCAACAGCATCTACACCCTGTCCATCAGCAGCACCACCCAGTACGGCATGGTGCCCTGGTACAGTGAGGCCTGCTCCTCCACCCTCGCCACCACCTTCAGCTCTGGGAACCCTAACGAGAAACAGATAGTGAGTAGTACTGACACACACACACACTCTCTTACACACACACTCTCTTACACACACACACACACACACACACACACACACACACACACACACACACACACACACACACACACACACACACACACACACACATACATACATACATACATACATACATACATACATACATACATACATACATACATACATACATACATACATACATACATACAGTATAACACACATCTTCCACGCATTTTCAGCTCTAGAAACCCCAATGAGAAACAGATGATGTGAGTCATCATTAGCAATCCCTCGCGGTCCAGGATGATCTTTATCACATACAACAAAGCAGAAAGTACAACATAAAACCGTCTCCTAATAATGAAGCATATCGAAACACCCACACACCCACTTCAACCTCAACCAGAAACATTTAGCAAGTACCTCTGATACGCACACACACACACCTCTAGGATCACTCCAACACACATCAGAGGAAACCTCATAGAAACAGATTGACACTGAAACACAAACACACAGCAGCGTAAAACTCCACTTGAAACAGATAGTGATTAATTCCAAACTATTGACTAATATAGTGCGACTAATATAGTCACTATAGTGACTAATATGACTATAGTGACTAATATACCAAACTATAGTGACTAATATACACCACTCTTCGCTGACCACAACTAATAAGAATCCTCCTGCAACTCAATGCTTTCTCCACGTTCCTCCCAAACACACCAGAGGGCTGCTGCAGGTGAACAAACACGTCTCTCAGTCTGGCAGTGTCATTGTCTAACTCTGAGGTGGTTAACTGAAGGCACAACGCTCCAACTAATGCACTTCTGTTTTAGTAGTCGCATGCTGCTTGTTGTCTCAACAAGCAATCAATCGCAATGTTTATACTCCGTTATCGGTACGGTTACAAGACAATAACCAGTCACAATGTTTGTGACAGAACCAAGTTGCAGGTGGTGTTTCAGTTCATGGATTCAGTTCATGGAAGACCCTCTGCTTTTGTGTCATTATTCCAGTGATGTAAGCTGTAAGAACCAGTCTTGATACCCTAAAATGAACGCCATCTCTTTTCAGCGTGGTTCTAAAGAGATGTGTTCACTAGACCGTAGTATTTTCAGTGTTCTGGGGCATACAGTAGCTTGTAAGTTACACAGACACACACACACTGAGTGGGTTGATTAGCTAACGTTCTGCCTGTCATACCTGATGTGTCTTCACATTGCTCCAGACATGCCTCATTACTCTGCCTCTGACAACAGGTACAACACTCTGGACTTTGCTGTGCCTCCCCCCTTTCTTCTCTATCATCTTTTTGTCCCTCCTGGGCAGAAGTCACCCAATGTCACAACTCTTTATTTTGCATAGATTCGTAATGCGTTTAAATGAGTTGTTCCATTTGCATGTGAGATCAGCCCGTTTCTGTAGGAATCTATATGACTGTTCTTTTTTCTTGTCTCTCTTCCCCTAGGTGACCACAGACCTGAGACAGAAGTGTACAGACACCCACACGGGGACGTCAGCATCGGCCCCCCTGGCTGCTGGGATCATCGCCCTGGCTCTGGAGGCCAAGTGAGTTATCTCTGTTTAGGGATGGGCGCAGTTATCTGGAAATCCGAACGGTCGTTAGTATTCGATAACTTGAGTGAGTGTTCATTTTTGGAGAATTTCTTTTTAGGCTTATTTTGACAAATGTGACATTTTAAATACTTTATTTGTAGTTTTTTATAACCGCCCGTTGACCTACTGCTGCGCGTTTAGCTCTTGTCTGCCCTGACATCAGTATGCTATTTCCACCCACTTCAAATAGCAACTACAGGGCGCATACAGAGTTTCAATTAGACCTGACAGATCTATGCAAAATACTCACCAGAAACTATTTTTGAAACAGAATCAGTTCTATCATGGCGAAAAACTATGTAGAAAAGCATCCTGTCCACTGTTTACCACTGCCATGTACATTCGCGTCATTCTGATTGGTCCTGATTGGCATGTTTAATTTTGTTTGTTTTTTTTACCCCCAAAAAATGTAATGATATTATTTGAATAGTGAAATAATGTCAAATCCCCATCTGTATCTCAGTTACACGCTAATATCTCTGTTAACCTGTCATCTCTTACTAGAACAGGGCTTTCCAACCCTGTTCCTGGAGATCTACCATCCTGTAGGCTTTCGCTTCAACCCTAATCTAGCGCACCTGATTCTTATAATTGGCTGGTTGATAAGCTGAATCAGGTTAGTTATAACTGGGGTAGAAGCGAAAACCTACAGGAGGATAGCCCCCCCAAGAACACCTCTGTTTAACTAGTCTCTCAGTAGAACATATAGTATTTCAATAGAATAAAACAACTGCCCTGAAAATAATAGTGTGTGGTGGCTTGTGAGACTGGTATGGCCAGCCAGTGATCAGGTCTGTAGACTACTCCTATAGTAGCCTACATCTCTTTGTATCTCCTCCCTCATTATTGATAGGCTGTCAGATCCAGTCAGCTGTCAGTCCTCAGGCTCATACACTCTACATCTTCATTAACGCATGCCTGGCATTTGTCCGAACTGTCCCCCCACAAACACTGTCACTGGGCAAAGACAAAAGGTGTGTATAGTAGTATACGGTGCATTCGGAAAGTATTCAGACCCCTTGACTTTTTCCACATTTTGTTACGTTACAACCTTATTCTAAAATGGATTTTTTTTAAACAATTCTCATCAATCTACACACAATTCCCCATAAAAAAACAGGATTTTATAAATGTTTGCAAATAAAGAAACAATTCCGAATTGAAATTTTACATATACATAAGTATTTACTCGGTACTTTGTTGAAGCACCTTTGGCAGCGATTACAGCTTTGAGTCTTGGGTATGACGCTACAAGCTTGGCACACATGTATTTGGGTAGTTTCTGCCATTCTTCTCTGCAGATCCTCTGAGGCTCTGTCAGATTGGATGGGGAGCATTGTTGCACAGTTATTTTCGGGTCTCTCCAGAGGTGTTCGATCGGGTTCAAGTCCGGGCTCTGCCTGGGCCATTCAAGGACATTCAGAGATTTGTCCCTAAACCACTCTGGCATTGTCTTGGCTGTGCTCTTAGGTGGATCAGGTTTTCATAAAGGAAAAAGTCAAGGGGTCTGAATACTTTTCGAATGCACTGTATGTACTGCATACTGGTAGTCATTGCAACCCTCCAGCCACTGCAGCCACAGAGAAGGGCGTTGTCAATGCAGGGAGGAAGTTTGCTTCAATATATCCTATCATTCACAGACAATGAATGTCCAAACCCAATAATTCTCCAAAGTGTAGATCACCTCAGAATTTCCTGAGAGAGAGCAATAATAACAGATCTGCCTGCATTTCTCCAGCAGATGGAATTCATGGAGATTGAATCATTTAATAGGGAGAGCGCTGTTTTTCCAGCGAGGTGACATTGAGTGGATGGAGGAATGTCCATTAATAACACATGAGTGTGAGACGTGAATGGTGACGGAGGGAGTGTATGGATGTGAAAGGTTGTTGAGGTGAGAGTCTGCTGCTTCCACTTCCGCTGTCAAGCTGCGGAGCAGTTCTGGCACTTCTATTTCTGCCTCGGCCCGGCGCAGGCAGCGAGTTGAGCTGTAAACCCATGTGATTCATGGTTTGATTATCTTTGCCCGCGGGCCTCCATTTTTCCGCTCACTCCAAAGGCATGTGCTCCCTAAACTTCTTGTCCACTCTGCTCTACCTACCTACATACTGCCGCTCCCTGCTAAATCAGCTGGAGAGGTTTAATATGGCCCTTCTATTTAGTGGAAGGTGACCCGTCCTGGCGTCCTTCAAGAACAAAACCTTAAGCAGCCCGGCTTGACGTCCTTACTGACTGCTCTACGTGGGCTACTGTTCAGTACAGTACTCTGCTATACTACTTTAAGGTGTTACTGTGTTCTCTCACCATTAAACACCAGTGTTTTATGGCTGCCTTTTATTATGGTGCTGTTACTGGACACTGCTGATAAAACCTTATGGACCAGGTGCACGTCCATTTCACTGCTGTGTGTGACTGACATTGACATGTCTCGAGTGGTGTTTGTATCCACCTTTTTTATGTTGCATGTCTTTCTTTCCTATCTGTCTGAACTATGAACCTGATGTGGACGGACATCTCTCTCTCTCTCTAGAAATGTCTCATAAACTCTCTTTTATTAGAACATCTCTAATATAAGAGTACATATCTTTCTCTCTCTGTATAGTATGAACCTGACGTGGCGGGACATGCAGCACTTGGTGGTGAGAACCTCTCACCCCGCCCACCTCAGCACTGACGACTGGAGGACCAATGGAGTGGGCCGCAAAGGTAACAGGAGAGCTCTCATTGGACATGCCTTGGCTGACTGAACTACATGATAAGTGGACACTCTGACTCTTTGGAACTTCACTCATGGTTTTTCTGTCTCTGTCAGTGAGTCATTCGTATGGGTATGGTCTGCTGGATGCGGGGGCCATGGTGGCTCTGGCTCAGAACTGGACTAGCGTGGGCCCACAGCACCAGTGTGTCCTCACCATGCTCTCAGAGCCGAGGGACATAGGTAGCCGGCTGCTGTTCAGTAAGACATTGGACTCCTGCTGGGGCAGACCAGAGTATGTCAACTCTCTGGAGCATGTCCAGGCCCGCCTCACTCTCTCCTACAACCACAGAGGAAACCTGGCTATACACCTCATCAGCCCCCAAGGGACACGCTCTACCCTGCTGGCTCCCAGGTACACCCTCACACACACCTACTGTAGAAATACAAAGGAAACCTCATCAACCTCATATCAGTCTGATAGATACACCATCCTCCAGGTAAACATAAACATATTCACGGAATAACACAGTGCAGTGTTTGTTGCTTTTAATTTGCTTGCTTGCTTGCTAATTGTTTGCTTGAAGTGCTGTGTATTTTTAGCAGCCATTCTGGGAGGTATTTTTGAAGAGCCCTTCATGGTTTAGGATGGTTGCTATGATATCTATGTTTTTGGCTGTGAGCCCTAACTACTCTCTCTGTGTCTCTCTCTTTCTCCCCCTTTTTTCAGGCCTAAAGACTATTCGCCAGAGGGATTTATTGACTGGGCTTTCATGACCACCCACATGTGGGATGAGGACCCTCGAGGGGAGTGGACCCTGGAGATCGAGAACGTCTCAGAACAAGGACACGACTATGGTAAGAGGACATCTGTGTACCTTCATACCCCTCACATACACGGGAGATTCTCCTCCCTCCTCTTTCCTCTCTCCTTTCCCTTCTCCTTACTCCAGAAGGTCTCTGCTGTCGTTTGTTACAGTCTCAGCAGAGCAGGAGAAATAAGAGGAGTGATTCTCTTTACTCCCTCTCCCTCTGCATATTCCTGTCCACACCATATCAGTTCTCTCTCTCGTTCTTAATCAGCAATTGTTCTCCTCTCCCTGTGTTTGTCAGTCAGTTCACCTACCTCTTCACCGTCATCATATTAGTATCTCTCTGACACTCACCCATTCTCTCCTCTTAGAGGTATTGAATTGTTCATTCCTTCTGTTCTTCTTTCTCCCTTAAATTTGAAATGTGTTCACCCTCTCTCTCTCTCTTCCTCTCCTCCCCCTCTCTCTTCCTTTCTCCTCCACCCCTCCCAGGTGAGTTGAGTCAGTTTACTCTGATCCTGTACGGTACGGGCTCCAGCTCAAATAACCCCTCGTCTCCTGACTTCCCCCGGCCTTCCAACAACAGCTGCAAGACCTTCGACACCCAGCAGATCTGCATCGGTGAGACTGACTGTCCGAGACACACAGACATCTGTAGCACTAAAAGATTCCAGATGGGATTAGAAGCCTCTTGGTGACACTCAGCATGTGGATGTGGGTTTCTCATGCATATGATGCAGGTTGCCATTTTTTGAGATGACTCATGTACTAGAGGCAGCTCTGCAGAGTGGTCACTAGCTGGCACAGCCACAAAGTTATAAAATCGGATTTTAAACCTATGCTTAACCTCCACCACACTGCTAAAGCCAGGTATACACGACACGGTTTTGGCCCTGATATAGTTTTTGAGATCAGAGACAAAATTCCCCATGTCGTTGCCTACTCGGGGTGCGCGCTGGCCCCGACACTCTTTTAATGTGAGCGAGTAAGCGAAACAATCTGATTCCATCTTTGAGCAGGTCCAGACATCCCAATATTTTCAAAAATGTTGGATTTTATCAGCACAAAATCTTCAATGCTCTTGCAGTGTGAGATGTGCAATGACAAGTTTTAAGAAAGGTGATCAGCAATAGCCTATGAGAGCTTTCAAAAAAAGTATCCAGTGAGATGATGACGTTGTTTCGCATCACACAAAATGTGTAGACTCTCGAGCAGGAGCGATGCATTTGTACTTGCCTTTAACCAAAGTGACAAATCGTTACGCCTCTGAAGTTCACAAGCAATGTTATTCAAATCAAAATGTTGACCAAATATTTTAACTCTGTATGGCAGGTGTGAATGTCTGACTGAAAACATTTTCGTGAGACACTGTGGTGGTATCAAAAATCCTCACGGCCAAGTGAAGAATCTTGTAGTGTGTGACACCCCATCTGTGCCACATCGTGTAGTGTGCGTACCACTACTTTGGCAAGACAAAAAACACAGGAAAGACGGTTGTTTAATGTGAGAGGCTCAGCGATGTTAGGATTTTGAAAGTCGTGTAGTGTACACCCGGTTTTACCATAATGCCTAAAGCTAACCTTAAATTAAGACCTAAAAGCACATTTTTGCTTTCATACATTTCTACGATATAGCCAATTTTGACTTTGCAGCTGGCCCATCTAGCGAAACCACTCAGTTCTGCCTCCAGGGCAAGACTCATGACAATAAACATCAACCTGCACATATAACAGGAGTGTTAAAAGGCTTAATTCGTGGCATGTTTTTGCTTTTTTGTGTGTGGGTGTATATTCAAGCCTTTGTCCCCACTGAATGCTCAGAAAATCAGCACCTCATCCCCATGTGTGTGTATCATCTTGCTTTCTCAGTGTTTCTCTTTCTCTCACTCATCTCTTCCTCTCTCTCTTCCCCTCTCCAGAGTGCAGCCTAGGCTTCTCCCTGTTCCTGCAGGGTTGTGTGAAGCTCTGCCCCCCCGGCTTCACCACAGGCCCCCAGCTCCTCAACATGTCCCTGGACAACTGGGTGGACTTGTCCTCCGTCCAGTCCTGCCTGCCATGCCACCCTGCTTGCCTCACCTGTTCCGGCCCCGGGCCCAGCGATTGCCTCTCTTGCCCCCCTCACAGCCACCTGGTCCTCACCGCCTGCCTGCACCAGAACCAGATCCAGCGCAAGTCCCCCACTGGCCCCGACCTCCAGGGAGATGTGGGTGGACCAGGGGAAAGCCCAGTGGGGTTAGAGCAGGAGGGAGGTGGGGGAGTGGGGGAGCCTCCAGGACCTAGCCTGGCCCTGTCCTCCCCTCTGGCCACCCTCCTGGCTGTGCTCAGCTGTGCCTTCATCCTGGCAGCCTTTGCCGGGGTCTTTTTTATGCTGCAGCTGCGCTCTGGTGGCGCCCCTTGGGCCCGGAGGACCAAACTGCAGTCTGTGGAGACGGGGGGATGGGCCTCGGGGGGCTTCGGCCTGGGGCTAGGCTGGGAGAGGCAGGGCAGGGTATCCTATAAGGGGATCCCCACCGTGTGGGTTGACGAGGACCAGGTAACATTGGGGGGCTCTGATTCCGACAGTGAAGAGCTGAACTGCCACAGTGAGAGGACAGCCTTTATCAGGACACAGAGCTCTCTCTAGCCCCCTCTCTGACCCCTACGTCTGGAGGAAACTCTCTTCAGAGGGTTTGGTCTCTCCAGCCCCTCCCTCTACTAGAGCTCATGGGTCTGTAGTGTGAGTCTGGTTAAGGCATTGTCCCTGGCTGATAGACAGAGATTCTGATCCAGGGATGTAATGGCTCAGCCCAGCAAGCACCTCCTGGTCCACTGATTCACCCTCAAGCATTAATCAACTGAAAATGTTTTTGTTTTATAATGATATATATATATATATAAGATTATTTGCCCTGGCCCAAGGGTCAAGGTAAAGTACAGTTTTCACTATTATTTCCCATTGACCTTTAGTTTATTGTAGAAAGGCCAATTTCTGTATTTTGAAAGTTGCATATCTTGAAAACTTGATTGCTGTGACATGCAAAACATTTTGGGACTATATCAACAATGGACTAATGAAACAAAAGATCGTTTTGGGGTGGAGTTTTCCTTTTAGCAGACGTCGATAGAGATGTCGCATGTATTAGTATACGTGTGTGTATACGTGTGCCTGTGTGACAGTGACTTTGTAGACAAGAACTGAATAGCCTCCCAACACAGTTTCTGATTGGATGAAGACCACAACAGGGTTTTATTTAATGTATGAGAAAGAGAGAACGTTGCAGATTTGGGCACTGATAAATGCCTACATTTGAACGCAGTGGCTGTACAGTAACATGCTACACATGACGTCAGACCTCAAGCTCTGCGCTTCACAGCGCCGAATGGGTTTCGACTGACAGCCGTTCTGCACTTGAACACCGCACGCGATATGAAGTTGCCCCAATCTCGCTCACTAATTGGGCAACTTTTTTTGTTGACTGAGTGAGGGAAAGCTGTAAATTAATGAGACTATGTATTTTGAAAGATGAGACGTTGAGGATTATAACTAAATACTGTTTTGATGTCATACAAGCAAGCCAAACACCCATGAGTCCAAATGTGTACTTCACATTTCCGTATATGATCTACATTTAAGGTACAGTTACAAGATCACATGGCGTCTTACCCTGGGTTATTCTGAACAGAATGTGCATATGTTTGTCTACTGTGAAGAAAATTTGACGCAGCACACGCACCTGAATGCACTCATGACTCCTTTCTATGCGTACCAAAATAACGATCTGTTTCCCTGAATTGCATTTTGAAAGCCTAAAACTGTAATATCGTGTTTTATAATTTAGCTAGTCATGTTGGCAATAGAACAATCTTTCAAATTCAAATTACCTGACCCAGATTGCGATTTATAATGGTTTTTGGATTGCGTAAACAACACCAGTAATTGTGTAATGGCGGGGACAATGGGTTGTGTTCCAAACAAAACAACTTCAAGTGTGCTTGCTCTAGTTCCTCAACGGCACATCTAGGAGAGCTCAAAACAGCACCTTATAGTTGAAGGCTGTTCTTTGAGTCATATAAGTGCATTGAAATTACTTAGGAAACGTGCACGCTTTGGAGAGGTGTGTGGCCACTTGGAGACACCAGTTAGTCCTCTCACTCTCACAGTAGTGCTAAGCGATTTTCGATGTCGGTTTCAATTGTTTTTTACATTAAATGCTCTATGCATTATGTAGGTCGAATGCTGTAACAACACAGAATAAAACAATTAATAAAAGACAATGATGGTAGTGACTGCCCATTACTGTTTATCACTTATGAACCATCATTTATTCACATTACTTTAATAAAATATTTAAGTTGTTGTGTATATTACATTTGTTTTATTTTATGACTTTATTATTTCATTCCATGTCATCATCTCATCTCTATAGAGCTGCTGCCTATGCTGTCTGACAAAATCACTTTTTTGTAGTTCTTCAAAGTAAATAAGGCATACTTTTATGACTGCTGAATACCAACTATCAATCACTTAGATCATGTATTTTCAGGTAGAGACACCACGCTAAGCAACAGCTGCTCTCTATATTCCCTCAGGATCGCGCATTCTTCTCTCTCCCGTAGCTGTCATTTAAGAAAGACCGACTGAACAAGTAGATGAGCAATGGAGTATGGTGATTGTAGTTAGTTCAGCGCATAAAACGTGGAAATTATGTAGGATATTGGCCAATTGGAAACCACAACTCCCTACTACATCACACAGTTCAGGCTGGATCGGGATTATCTCTAGAGAAACTGAGTGATGTGAGCGTTGAGTTCACAGATAATTTTATTTATTTTTTTACGAACGACTACGGTCAATTAGTTGTTTGAAAACTGAAAAATAACTGACATTTTGGTTAATCGCTCAGCATTAATAGACAGTGTAATGTTTTGATTCAGTCAGATGAACTGTTGTGTCCTCACCTTTCAGTCTTAGAATTTTCCCATAATCTCCAAACTGTTCCTTTCAATTGCTTCCATGGTTATGCATATGCTTTTAATATTTATTCTGTAAGAAAACTTTCAATTTAGCCCTATCAATAGTCCCACGAGTGTAAGGGGTTAGGCCCAATGCAGATGTTTTTTTCTCAATATCAAATAATTTTTGGGTAACAATTGAGTACATTACTGTGATAATTTTGTTTTCAATCAAATGGTTAAAAAAAAAACTCTTAGCAAGAGCAATTTCTCAAACAATAATTTTGCTAGGACTGTTTGGGAGTGGTCTAAGTGGGGAGAGGAAAACTAGCTGTTATTGGCAGAGGTTTGGAACGCTCATTCTTATTGCCTGGTGATGTCAGCAGGTAGGCCAAAACTCCATCCAACCAAAATAGTGTCTTTTCAAACAGCTCTTACACTAAAAGGGCATTATCAACCTTTTTTACAATTTCACAGTATTATTCCAATCTCGTAGTGTGGCAATATACATAAAACATAGGAGAATCACATTTTTGACTGCACTGGGCCTTCAAAAACTTTTTTTGTGACACTTTTTCCTACCGTTTGTTTTTTGAGTTTCCTACTCTTCTCCATAATCAGTGGGCTCCAGCATTTCTTAATCAGCTAATAAAACCCCAATATAGACAGCACATCAAAAATACAGCACATACTTTTTTGGTATATTCTTCAAGGTTTTGATAACTATTGAGCTTTAGCTTAGCAATATTGTCACCAACAGCTTACAAGCACTTAATACCAATATAGAGAATTGTTGAAAGGCCAAACTTCTAGTATTGTGGTTTTGGGATGTAAGTAGAAAGCTCATGCATCAATCAGCAAACAGACACACTACAGAACAAGTGGGTGAAGGGATGACAGGTAATATTAGTCAGACACTTTTTTCATTTGCACAGTGGGTTACTTAGAGGGATTACCAACCCTGCAGTACTGTGTTCCCATCTTTCTGATGTAGAAGATGACAAAAAAAAAACACTTAACCCAAAGCTATTTGACCTTCTCAACATGTCTCTATTCTCTTGCTATCGGCAAGAAATAAGATAATTTTGTCTTCATTTTCCCCACGGAGGCTCTATTGATTTTCAGGGTTTGTTTCTCTGCCAAGTCTTTATCAGTGGAAAAAAGATAATAGCTTTCTCTTGTTATTACACATTTCACATATTTTGACAAGCAAATATATTGGCCTGCAGGTATTTGCAGTCAGGCATTATTAAGTTATTTGTCAACTTTAAGAACATGTATTTTGGAAAGGTCTATACAATCAAAGCTCTTGAGTATTGTATGTGATAAGAACTGCTATGGTGAAATGTTTATAGATCAGTTACAGCATATTTTAAATAGATTGTATTTTCTATCCTTTTCTATTTTATCCTTTTTTATTTAACTGATGATTGATGTCAATATTGTGGGGATAAATGTCATGCTAAAATAAAAATGACTTTGTAGGTCATGTGAGATGAAAGCCGGTGTGTTGACCCATTCTGTGCTCTGTATCAACCTTGTGGAGCTCTGTGTCGGCGTGGTTTCACAGCAGTCAGCAAAAGCTTACAGACACTCACAACACACACGCCACTAATGCTTTGTCAGTGCCCGCCAGCGATACACAAGCCCACTTCCTGATATCTAGGGCTTCTGTCCTCTACTGTTTTCTCTTCCACTTTCTCCAGCTACCGGAAGAGCATCACCACAACCCCCTAAGATACAATAACTTCCTCTCATCCTAAATACTGCTGAAATAATTGGACATTAATATTTAAACTAGATTCATATGGAAAGTTTTGCGTGTCTGTAGGTTGTATTTGTGGAGTTCATTAACAGGAAATGTCCTCTATTCCCCAGTAGAGGGGAGCAGGTCTAAGATAATAGTACATTCTGAATGCACCCCGTAATTAGATCTACAGGGAGAAATTGTAGTTAATTTCAGATCCCGGAACCTGTGCATACCTTGCATGGCAAGTATGTGTGTTGAGTGAGTGAGCGAATGAGTGTGTCTGTGCATGTGTTGAATCTGAGGAGATGGAGAGTCACTTGTCATTCACTGACCCATGTACTTGTGTGTGGGTGTGCGGTAGGGATTGTTCAGTGGTCATTTAGTCCGTCTCTTTGTCGTTCTGCAGGGGGATGGAGGAAGGATATCTGGCTGGTTTGGATCTCCTGGAGGGGGCCAGGCTGGCAGGATGGATTCTGCTCCTGGCTTTTAAGCAGATCCCCGTAGAACAGTCATGGTCTATAGAATACTGTTCACTGGTGTTTCAGTTAGTTTGCGAAGTTGGCTTTTTAAGCTCTTGGTTCAATTTGAGTAGTTCTGTAACATGCCTGCTTCTGCCAAGGAACAGAATACGAAATACTGGGCAAAAACATAGAAAATCATGATAAAATGCTACCAGTCTAGTACAAAGACAAGCTACAAAAGAAATAATAAATAGTATCTTATCTACAGGATAAGATAAGGAATAGTATTACTGTTGTTAAAAAGGTCAGTCAAAAGGTCAAATACTGTTAATCCAGAAATCAATCCCATCTGATAAAACAGATTACAATGCAGAGTGTTTTGTTGCCCCAGGATTCCTCCAGCATCATCTCTCCTCTCAGCCCTCTACCTCCCTGACTCCATTATCCCCCTCCCACAAAGGCACAGCAGGCTCTCCTCTCTGTGCTGTGGAGATCACCCTCAGGCCCTCAACCTGGTCTCAGAGCATTTTGTATTATTCTGTACGTAAATCTGAGGCACTCCATTTCGTATGACATATTACGAATTTGCAAAATGTACAAAATGTTAATCACCGTATTCTTAACGGTACACTCAACAGCCTTGGTTTCTCAAACGACTGCCTCGCCTGGTTCACCAACTTCTTCTCAGACAGAGTTCAGTGTGTCAAATCGGAGGGCCTGTTGTCCGGACCTCTGGCGGTTTCTATGGGGGTACCACAGGGTTCAATTCTTGGGCAGACTCTTTTCTCTGTATATATATCAACGATGTCGCTCTTGCTGCGGGTGATTCCTTGATCCAGCTCTATGCAGACGACACCATTCCGTATACATCTGGCCCTTCTTTGGATACTGTGTTAACAAACCTCCAAACTAGCTTCAATGCCATACAACACTTATTCCGTGGCCTCCAACTGCTCTTAAACGTTAGTAAAACTAAATGGATGCTTTTCAACAGATCACTGCCCGTACCAGCATCTCTACTCTGGACGGTTCTGACTTAGGTATTTGTAGTTGTCCACATATTCTAGGTGTCTGACTAGACGGTAAACTCTCCTTCCAGACTCATATTAAACATCTCCAATCCAAAATTAAATCTAGAATCGGCTTCCTATTTCGCAACAAAGCCTCCTTCACTCACGCTGCCAAACATACCCTCGTAAAACTGACTATCCTACCGATACTCGACTTCGGCGATGTCATTTACAAAATAACCTCAAGACTCCACTCAGCAAACTGGATGCAGTCTATCACAATGCCATCTGTTCTGTCACCAAAGCCCCATATAATTACCCACCACTACGACCTGTATGCTTTCGTCAGCTGGCCCTCGCTACATATTTGTCGCCAGTCCCACTGGCTCCAGGTCATCTATAAGTCTTTGCTAGGTAAAGCTCCACTATATCTCACCTCACTGATCACCATAACAACACCCACCTGTAGCACAAGCTCCAGCAGGTAGATCTCACTGGTCATCCCCAAAGACAACACCTATTTTGGCCACCTTTCCTTCCAGGTCTCTGCTGCCAATAACTGGGACGAATTGCAAAAATCGCTGAAGTTGTAGACTTATATCTCCCTCACTAACTTTAAGCATCAGCTATTTGAGCAGCTCACCGATCGCTGCAGCTGTACACAGCCCATCTAACTACCTACAGTTGAAGTCGGAAGTTTACATAAACTAGTTTTAATGACTCCAACCTATGTGTTTCAACCACCCCACAAATTTCTTGTTAACAATATGATAGTTTGGCAAGTCGGTTAGGACATCTATTGTTCATGACACAAGTAATTTTTCCAACAATTGTTTACAGTCAGATTATTTCACTTATAATGCACTGTATCACAATTCCAGTGGGTCGGAAGTTTACATACACTAAGTTGGCTATGCCTTTAAACAGCTTGGAAAATTCCAGAAAATTATGTCATGGCTTTAGAAGCTTCTGATAGGCTAATTGACATCATTTGAGTCAATTGGAGGTGTACCTGTGGATGTATTTCAAGGCCTAAATTCAAACTCTGTGCCACTTTGCTTGACATCATGGGAAAATCAAAAGAAATCAGCCAAGACCTCAGAAAAAAATTGTAAACCTCCACAAGTCTGGTTCATCCTTGGAGCAATTTTCAAATGCCTGAAGGTACCAGATTCATCTGTACAAACAATAGTACGCAGGTATAAACCCCATGGGACCATGCAGCCATCATACCGCTCAGGAAGGAGACACGTTCCGTCTCCTAGAGATGAACGTACATGTGAAAAGTGCAAATCAATCCCAGAACAACAGCAAAGGACCTTGTGAAGATGTTAGAGGAAACAGGTACAAAAGTATCTATATCCACAGTAAAATGAGGCCTATATCGTCATAACCTGAAAGGCCGCTCAGCAAGGAAGACGCTGGTGACAAAACGGATGGCACTGTGATAGACTACATCCAGTTTGCTGAGTAGAGTGCTGGAGGCTATTTTATAGGTGACATTGCCGAAGTCAAGGATCGGTAGGATGGTCAGTTTTACGAGGGTATGTTTGGCAGCATGAGTGAGGGAAGCTTTTTTGTGAAATAGGAAGCCAATTCTAGATAAAATTTTTGATTGGAGATGCTTAATGTGAGTCTGGAAGGAGAGTTTACAGTCTAGCCAGACACCTAGGTATTTGTAGTTATCCACGTATTCTAAGTCAGAGCCGTCCAGAGTAGTGATGCTGGACGGGCGGGCAATGATCTGTTGAATAGCATGCATTTAGTTCTATTTGCATTTAAGAGCAGTTGGAGGCCACAGAAGGAGAGTTGTATGGCATTGAAGCTCGTCTGGAGGTTAGTTAACACAGTGTCCAAAGAAGGGCCAGAAGTATACAGAATGGTGTCATCTGCGTAGAGGTGGATTAGAGAATCACCAGCAGCAAGAGCGACATCATTGATGTATACAGAGAAGAGAGTCGGCCCGAGAATTGAACCCTGTGGCACCCCCATAGAGACTGCCAGTGATCCGGACAACAGGCCCTCCGATTTGACACACTGAGCTCTATCAGAGAAGTAGTTGGTGAACCAGGCGAGGCAATCATTTGAGAAACCAAGGCTGTTGAGTCTGCCAATAAGAATGTGGTGATTGACAGAGTCGAAAGCCTTGGCCAGGTCGATGAATACAGCTGCACAGTAATATCTCTTATCGATTGCGGCTATGATATCGTTAAGGACCTTGAGCGTGGCTGAGGTGCCCCCATGACCAGCTCGGAAACCAGATTGCATAGCGGAGAAGGTACGATGTGATTCAAAATGGTCAGTAATCTGTTTGTTAACTTGGCTTTCGAAGACCTTAGAGATGCAGGGTAGGATAGATATAGGTCTGTAGCAGTTTGGGTCTAGAGTGTCTCCCCCTTTGAAAAGGAGGGTGGTGGGCAGTTGACCGGGGTAGGGGTAGCCAGGTGGAAAGCATGGCCAGCCGTAGAGAAATGCTTATTATAGTGGATTTGTCGGTTGTAACAGTGTTTCCTAGCCTCAGAGCAGTGGGTAGCTGGGATGAGGTGTTCTTATTCTCCATGGACTTTACAGTGTCCCAGAACCTTTTTGAGTTTGTACTGCAGGATGCAAATTTATGTTTAAAAAAGCTAGCCTTAACTTTCCTCTCTAATGCCGTCCCTGGAAGGGGTGCGTCACCTGAGTGGGTTGATTCACTGATGTGGTCATCCTGTCTGGGTTGGCACCCCCCCTTGGGTTGTGCCATGGCGGAGATCTTTGTGGGCTATACTCGGCCCCGTCTCAGGATGGTAAGTTGGTGGTTGAAGATATCCCTCTAGTGGTGTGGGGGCTGTGCTTTGGCAAAGTGGGTGGGGTTATATCCTTCCTGTTTGGCCCTGTCCGGGGGTGTCCTCGGATGGGTCCACAGTGTCTTCTGACCCCTCCTGTCTCAGCCTCCAGTATTTATGCTGCAGTAGTTTGTGTCGGGGGGCTAGGGTCAGTTTGTTATATCTGGAGTACTTCTCCTGTCCTATTCGGTGTCCTGTGTGAATCTAAGTGTGTGTTCTCTAATTCTCTCCTCCTCTCTCTCGGAAGACCTGAGCCCTAGGACCATGCCCCAGGATTACCTGACATCATGACTCCTTGCTGTCCCCAGTCCACCTGGCCGTGCTGCTGCTCCAGTTTCAACTGTTCTGCCTTCTTATTATTCGAACATGCTGATCATTTATGAACATCTTGGCCATGTTCTGTTATAATCTCCACCCGGCACAGCCAGAAGAGGACTGGCCACCCCACATAGCCTGGTTCCTCTCTAGGTTTCTTCCTAGGTATTGGCCTTTCTAGGGAGTTTTTCCTAGCCACCGTGCTTCTACACCTGCATTGCTTGCTGTTTGGGGTTTTAGGCTGGGTTTCTGTACAGCACTTTGAGATATCAGCTGATGTACGAAGGGCTATATAAATACATTTGATTTGATTTCCTAACTGCCTGTGTATATTGGTTCCTAACTTCCCTGAAAAGTTGCATGTCACGGGGGCTATTCGATGCTAATGCAGAACGCCACAGGATATTTTTGTGCTGGTCAAGGGCAGACAGGTCTGGAATGAACCAAGGGCTATATCTATTTCTGGTTCTACATTTTTTGAATGGGGCATGCCTATTTAAGATGGTGAGGAAGGCACTTTTAAAGAATAACCAGGCATCCTCTACTGTCGGGATGAGGTCAATGTTGTTCCAGGATACCCCGGCCAGGTTGATTAGAAAGGCCTGCTCGCAGAAGTGTTTTAGGGAGCGTTTGACAGTGATGAGGTGTGGTCGTTTGCTCGCAGACCCATTACGGATGTAAGCAATGAGGCAGTGATGGCTGAGATCTTGTTTGAAAACAGCAGAGGTGTATTGGGGGGTGAGTTAGTTAGGATGATATCAAAGGGTGCCCGTGTTTATGGATTTGGGGTTATATCTGGTAGGTTCATTGATAAATTGCGTGAGATTTGAGGGCATCAAGCTTATAGGATAGCCGGGGTGTTAAGCATGTCCCAGTTTAGGTCACCTAGCAGCACAAGCTCAGAAGATAGATGGGGGGGCAATCTAATCACATATGGATTAACCTCTACATCACCGGAGGAACAGAGGAGGAGTAGGATAAGGGTTTGGCTAAAGGCTAACAGAACTGGACTCCTAGTACGTTCAGAACAGAGAGTAAAAGGAGCAGATTTCTGGGCATGGTAGAATATATTCAAGGCATAATATACAGACAAAAAGGTATAGTAGGATGTGAATACAGTGGGGGTAAACCTGTGCATACAGTGATAATGAAAGAGATATTGTCTCTAGAATTAGCATTTAAACAAGGTGATGACACTGCGTGTGTGGGGGGTGGAACTAAATTGTTAGCCGAGGCATGTTGAGCAGTGCTAGAGGCTCTACAGTGAAAAAAAAAAACAATAGTTACAAACCAGAACAGCAATCGACACGGCATGGTGACGTTAGGGAAAGGCATGCCGGGTGATCATACAAGTCCAGTGCGTGGCTTCAGGCAGCTAGCGGCACGGGGCTAGCAGGCTAACAGAATGGCCTTAGAGGGATGACGTGACGGAGGGAAGTCTGTTGTTGCCCCCTCGTGCAGTTACATCAGCGGACGGATCAGCAGGGCTCCGTGTGGTAAACCAGGCCAATTGGCAAAATATGCATAGTGGCCGAAGAAATATGTCCGAAGGGCCTCTTAAATCAGCAGTCCAATGTGCTTAAGATAGCTAGCAGGCCGCAAATTAGTGGCTGTGCGTTCAGGGGTCGTTAGCTGCTATAATTCCAGGTGGAAAAAATATTTTTATATATATATAAATATATATATATATATATATCAGAATAAAATGTGAATCACACTGTTGCTCTCTCATTTAGCTATTTCCGCCTTGTGGTTGTTGTGGATGGCTGTAAACAAATCGAAATGTGTTTTTGAACCCAATAATGGTTGAATTCAAGAAGTTTAAACTGCCTATCAATCTTTTTTTTTAAACCAGTGGACAGCCAATGAAAAATGCGCTCTTTGTTACGATTAACTAGGAGTGGTGGGTGGAATCAGGCGCAGAGAGCAGGGTTCTGTTGTTTATCAAATTTATTTCACCGGTGCAACAAAATGATCACGCCAACACACAGGGCGTATATAAGTTGCCAGTCCAAAACAACAGGACAAAATAGACCGGAGAATAAAGATACGAAAAGAAATCACACCATCAAACACAGAGTAACAATTAACAAGCCCGCACAAATACCCAGCGGGCCTAGTGCCCTTAAATACCCTACAAACAAACCCTAATACAAAACAGGTGTACCCAATTAACCAATAACCAACACAAACGGAAAGGGAATCGATGGCAGCTAATAGGCCGGCGACGACGACCGCCGAGCCCCGCCCGAACAGGAAGAGGCACCCTCTTCAGCGAGGTTCGTGACACTCTTGCAACAGCTGCATTGCGCAGATCCCAGCCTATGGAATGAAAGTGGGGCTTTTATTGCTCAATTTGTATTTTAAAAATGTATTTTAAAAGCTGTTTTTTTGCCTTCTCTGTTTTATGTGCCAAGGATATGGGAAACGGGCGCGAGAGAGGAAAAGGGAGAAACACAATTGTTAAGGTTGTTCAAGCACCCAAGAAACAATGTAAAAATTAGCACCTAGCTGGAAATGGAACAAGATATTTACTGTCTTTCAATTTTGGTCTTGTTTCAGATATCTTTCTAATTCTTTTGAACGTGTACTGAACGGATATTTGTACTGTAATTGATGTTCTGAAGTCTGCTAGCAATATGACATAATTAGCTGTAGCCTAGTTCCACTGTGTGATTGCTAATATTAGTTTATCTTGCACCACATTAGTAAGTTATTAGCATGTAATCAAATATTCGGGTAGAAATTATCATGCATATTGCTGCACTTGATGTATCATACACCAAATTAAAGTTGTGTAAAAGTTTATCGTTTGTGGAATGTATTGTTCACATTGTAAGAGCATTTTTGTTTCTCCATCAGCTCTTAGTGTGTTTATGGAAATGGTACGGTATTAAACTTTCATCAACCATCAGTTTGAGAGTTGACCATTCATTCAGCTGGGGATGCTACAATCCTGCCCCCTTCAACTAGTTTGACAAACTAGAGATCAGTAGCTAAAAAAACAGTTAAAGGCCCAGTGTGATCAAAATTGTGTTTTTCTTATATTTTGTATCCTTGTACAGGTGATGACACTAACACTGATTTGATCAGTGTTATTTCCTGGTAGTTGGCTGGTTGAAAATACTTAAATTGAAAATTTGCTTAAACAAATGTAGTTTCTACTGACAATTGAGATGTACAAACTATGGCATAAGTGGACAACGAGCGGAAAAGAGGCTATCTGTAATTTTGATTAAGACATTAATGAGTGAGCTAGGATGGACGTAGTCAATATAACTATTTGTTCAGCACTTTTGAAATGTACAGCGACAGAATTCAGAACATGGGCCGTTCAAACAGGATTCTCTGTGTACACCAAGTCAGAACCTTAGGAAAAGAAAGGGGGCATATAAACAGACAATGAAAGCTCTTACAATATTTGATTATGACATTTCTCTAAAACAGGCTACAGGCTACATGTGCACCACCAAGTCAGAACAGTAGGCAAAGTTATGAGGGGAAAAGGGACCAAATTATTAGGGTTAGGCACATGGGCTACTAACAGCTTACTACACAACATATACTTAGTATTTCCCTGGCATATTACATAATAAATGTCTTGTATGCTGCTGCATAAATTGTCATCATACTTTGTAATTGAAGTCTGGCATTTTCTGGATTTATGGTGCTTTCAAGACAACTGGGAACTTGGGAAAAAAACAAGGTCAAATCATAACGTCAGTGATCTTCAGGTCGGAGCTCGAGAATGAGGCCAGAGTTCCCGACTTGGAATTCCGAGTTGGATGACCGTTTAAAATGTATTTTTCCAGTCGGAGCAAATTTTTTTACGAGTTCCCAGTTGTCTTGAACTCACGGAAGTCTGAGATTTCCCAATACCGAGTTTCCAGTTGTTTTGAACGCTGGCAGCAGTCATGATCCTTCACACTGTGTGTGTGTAAGGTACTTGTTGTGGAATTGTTAGGTTAGATTACTCGTTGGTTATTACTGCATTGTCGGAACTAGAAGCACAAGCATTTCGCTACACTCGAATTAACATCTACTAACCGTGTGTATGTGATTTGATGGATTGACAGCATGGACAATGTTAAATTTTTTCCTTTTAAGCTTGGAATAGAGAACCTTAAACCCAGACTTGGACCACACACCCACTCCACTCAATAGCAGGCTAGTAGTGATTGCTTTGCAATGCTGGCAGTTAGCCACTGACTTCTTCCAAACCACTCATTGTTGAATTTGCTATGGTAGAAATAACGTGATTTAACATTTTATCAGTGGCCAATGACCTTGAGCCTTCTTGAATGGGCACTTCTAATGTAACTCTGTGCAGCACCAAAGGGGCTTGAATTTTCAAGCTCTCCCCGTAGATTTTGCAGTGACGTAGTGTCCCCATGAGTGACAGAACACTGAGCCAATCACGGCGCAACTAGAGAACATTACCAACCTACAAGGGCACAAGGCGAGACCCAGATGCAGACACAGGAGACAGATGGTTATGTTTATTAACAATCCAAAAGGAGTAGGCAAGAGAGTGGTCGTGGACAGGCAAAAGGTGAAAACCAGTTCAGAGTTACAGAGGTACAGAATGGCAGGCAGGCTCGAGGTCAGGGCAGGCAGAATGGTCAGGCAGGCGGGAATGTAGTCCAGAAAAACAGGCAAAGGTCAAAACCGGGAGGACAAATAAAAGAGAAATAGAAAAGCAGGAGCACGGGAAAAACAGGCTGGTTGACTTGAACATACAAGACGAACTAGCACAGAGAGACAGGAAACACAGGGATAAATACACCAGGGAAAATAAGCAACACCTGGAGGGGGTAGAGACAATCACAAGAACAGGTGAAACTGATCATGGGGTGCTACAACCCCTACGCGATTTTCCTCTGGCTGCCCCACCACATAAAGCACTGAGTAAGGCTGAAACACCTGCATTTTGGAGCAGCCTTACACAAGAAAGCAAAAAAAAGACCATGTTTGTATGTGGCTTTATTAAGTCAATTATTTATTTTTTACAATGTTTGCAAACTTATGTGACACATATTAATGTCAGAATAACATGCAAAACAGGCAACAAAAAATATATATATTTTTGGTTTTAGCTAAACAGGTGGGGCTCAAAATCCCCACCTGCTCCAAATGATGGGTTGCCACTGGCTGTTCTTAAACAGCCCCTAGGAGGAAGTTATCACACGATAACTCCCAGGTTCAAGGACCTTTTATATATTTTTTGATAACATGTTTTCATTAACTTTATTTTAATGAGTAAATTTGTTTTATTTCATCCTTCCACCAGATGATATTGTCCGGGCAATAGACAGTTCTGAAGTTGTTAACCAAACAGGTTGGTCGTTAATTATATTCTAATGTTTTGAACCAGTCGGTTCTTCCTAATAATTCCACGTTACTATGCTAAACAAATCATTAATTGGCATGTAGCTAGCAGAGGTTCAGTGATGACGAGAGACAAGAACTTCAAATAAATGATTTAAGAAATAATGTATAAATAGGCAACAACCAGCTGATTGTCGAGTCAATAAGATAGTTACGGATGATAGCTAAGCTAATGTTACTTCTCCTTTGCTAGCTAGCCAGCCAGCCAATGAACCACAATCTGGGTTTACAGAAGATGTTGACTTGGGCAATTCTCCTTTAAGCCCAGGAAGCAGCCATTCAACTTGCCATTCACTAGCTTTTCAAGCTAAATAATGTCAAAATACATTCGGTACTTAAGAATAGAGTTTCGCTGAGCAACTATCATTACTCTTATTGACAGATGGAATTTCATGACTTCTGACTT
Organism: Oncorhynchus kisutch; assembly: GCF_002021735.2. Taxonomy (NCBI): domain Eukaryota; kingdom Metazoa; phylum Chordata; class Actinopteri; order Salmoniformes; family Salmonidae; genus Oncorhynchus; species Oncorhynchus kisutch. The sequence continues at coordinate 38,674,887 of NC_034177.2, forward strand.
TTAACCAAATTTCCATAACCAACAATTGGCAGCATCACTCTGTACATACAGCGCCCTCCATAATTATTAGGCCAGTGACAGGGTTTTTGTTGTTTAGGCTCTGTACCTAAGCACTTGAAATGATAAACTGTCAACTTTAATTTGAGGGTATTTTCATCCATATCGGGTGAACTGTTTAGAAATTACAGAACTTTTTGTACATAGACTGCTATTTTAGCAAACCAAAAGAATTGGGACAAATTCACTTGTCTATTAAAGTAGTCAAACGTTTAGTATTTAGTCAATAAGTGACTCCAAAATGGCACAATACATTATTTACCATTAATTTCTATTGGGCACAAAATAATCTGAAACCAAAACAAACAACAAATGCATCCTAGCAGGCAATGATTACATCAAGCTTGTGACTTGATGTTGTGCTGAAGTGCTTTGAAAGGCTGGTCATGGCTCACATGAACAGCATTCTCCCGGATACCCTAGACCCACTCCAATTCGCATACCGCCCCAACAGATCCACAGATGACGCAATCTCAATCATACTCCACACGGCCCTTTCCCACCTGGACAAAAGGAACACCTATGTGAGAATGCTGTTCATTGACTACAGCTCAGCGTTAGTGCCCACAAAGCTCATCACCAAGCTGAGGACCATGGGACTAAACACCTCCCTCTGCAACTGGATCCTGGACTTCCTGACGGGCCGCCCCCAGGTGGTAAGGGTAGGCAACAACATGTCTGCAACGCTGATCCTCAACACTGGGGCTCCTTAGGGGTGTGTACTTACTCCCCTCCTGTACTCCCTGTTCACCCACGACTGCGTGGCCAAACACAACTCCAATACCATCGTTAAGTTTGCTGACGACATAAGTGGTAGGCCTGATCACCGACAAAGATGGGACAGTCTATAGGGAGGTGGTCAGAGAACTGGTAGTGTGGTGCCAGGACAACAACCTCTCCCTCAATGTGAGCAAGACAAAGGAGCTGATCGTGGACAACAAGAAAAGGCGGGCCGAACAGGCCCCCATTGATATCATCGCGGCTGTAGTGGAGCAGGTCAAGGGTTTCAAGTTCCTTGGTGTCCACATCACCAACTATCGATCATGGTCCAAACACACCAAGACAGTCGTGAAGAAGGCACAACAAAACCTTTTCACCCTCAGGAGACTGAAAAGATTTGGCATGGGTCCCCAGATCCTCAAAGGTTTCTACAGCTGCACCATTTGAGTGCATTCTGACTGGTTGCATCACCGCCTGGGATGGCAACTGCTCAGCAGCTGACCTTAAGGCAACACAGTGGGTAGTGCGTATTGTAACGGTTTTGACTTGAGGTTATTATTTATAGGGGTGCCAGGTAGGTTGTGCCTACCAGAGAAAACATTGGTTTCTCCTTTTAGTTTGGGTGGGAATGAGTCCCATCTGGTCCGTCAAGTCTACACTAATACAAAGGACTTATGTAAAAGTCAGGATGGAAATAAACTTTTCATAAACCCTTAAAACATTGGAAAGAACTTCCAAAACAACTATATTATTTTGCGTGGGTTGTATTAGCAACAACAATGATTACACACACACACATATAATAATATCACAATGAGTTCTGGTTCCTCCAGAAATGTCCTGTACCTCGGGCCTAAAAAGAGTCCAGCCCGGTAAAGGAGTTCAGTGAACTCAAGTGACTTTTGTCACGCAATGTTTGTCCGTTCATTCAAGTGTAGCGTAAACCCAGTATTAATCATACTATCAATATAACAATTATTTTACCACAGAACTTTAAAGCGTATCAACTCTTACTAAGTCCTCAACTACAACTAACTACATAAATCATCACAGTATACCTCACATCAAAACAAATGAAATACCGTATACAAAAAGGTGGTAGTCGGTCAGTCAGACAATCCGCCAATAGATCTCCAGCGGAGAAAGGCCACGAAGAACGGAGCGGTGTAGTCCACGGACGCAAAGAGTGGATCCGATGGGTAAACTCTATTAGGCTACAAAACACACGTTTAACAGCAACAAAACAAACGGAATAGAGAAGCTTCGGGACTGAGGGTTGAACACATCCTCATTCACGTCTCCATCACAACCCCACTTTTGCGCAGCTGATGCTGGCTATTTAATTGGGAATTAAAGGGAAAGCGCCCTATTGGAAGGAGCTGCACTGAGACGGTTCAGAAAAATTCGGGGCCGTCACAGTATGGCCCAGTACATCACTGGGGCCAAGCTTCCTGCAATCCAGGACCTACAGTGGGGAGAACAAGTATTTGATACACTGATGATTTTGCAGGTTTTCCTACTTACAAAGAATGTAGAGGTATGTAATTTGTATCATCATAGGTACACGAGAGTCGCAATCTAAAACAAAAATCCAGAAAATCACATTGTATGTTTTTTAAGTAAACAATCTGCATTTTATTGCATGACATAATTATTTGATTACCTACCAACCAGTAAGAATTCCGGCTCTCACAGACCTGTTAGTTTTGCTTTAAGAAGCCCTCCTGTTCTCCACTCATTACCTGTATTAACTGCACCTGTTTGAACTCGTTACCTGTATAAAATACACCTGTCCACCCACTCAATCAAACAGACTCCAACCTCTCCACAATGGCCAAGACCAAGGAGCTGTGTAAGGACATCAGGGAAAAGTTGTAGACCTGCACAAGGCTGGGATGGGTTACAGGACAATAGGCAAGCAGCTTGGTGAGAAGGTAATAACTGTTGGCGCAATTATTAGAAAATGGAAGAAGTTCAAGATGACGGTCAATCACCCTCGGTCTGGGGCTCCATGCAAGATCTCACCTCGTGGGGCATCAATGATCATGAGGAAGATGAGGGATCAGCCCAGATCTACACGGCAGGACCTGGTCAATGACCTGAAGAGAGCTGGAACCACAGTCTCAAAGAAAACCATTAGTAACACACTACGCCGTCATGGATTAAAATCCTGCAACGCACGCAAGGTCCCCCTGCTCAAGCCAGCGCATGTCCAGGCCCGTCTGAAGTTTGCCAATGACCATCTGCATGATCCAGAGGAGGAATGGGAGAAAGTCATGTGGTCTGATGAGACAAAAATAGAGCTTTTTGGTCTAAACTCCACTCGCAGTGTTTGGAGGAAGAAAAAGGATGAGTACAACCAAGAACACCACCCCAACCGTGAAGCATGGAGGTGGAAACATCATTCTTTGGGGATGCTTTTCTGCAAAGGGGACAGGACGACTGCACCGTATTGAGGGGAGGATGGATGGGGCCATGCATCGCGAGATCTTGGCCAACAACCTACTTCCCTCTGTAAGAGCATTGAAGATGGGCCGTGGCTGGGTCTTCCAGCATGACAATGACCCGAAACACACAGCCAGGACAACTAAGGAGTGGCTTCGGAAGAAGCATCTCAAGGCCAGTCTCCAGACCTGAACCCAATAGAAAATATTTGGAGGGAGCTGAAAGTCCATTTTGCCCAGGGACAGCCCGAAACCTGAAGGATCTGGAGAAGGTCTGTATGGAGGAGTGGGCCAAAATCCCTGCTGCAGTGTGTGCAAACCTGGTCAAGAACTACAGGAAACGTATGATCTCTGTAATTGCAAACAAAGGTTTCTGTACCAAATATTAAGTTCTGCTTTTCTAATGTATCAAATACTTATGTCATGCAATAAAATGCAAATTAATTACTTAAAAATCATACAATGTGATTTTTCTGGATTTTTGATTTAGATTCCGTCTTTCACAGTTGAAGTGTACCTATGATAAAAAGTACAGACCTCTACATGCTTTGTAAGTAGGAAAACCTGCAAAATCGGCAGTGTATCAAATACTCTCCCCACTGTATATAATAGGCGGTGTCAGAGGAAAGCCCATAAAATTGTCAGAGACTCCAGTCACCGCACGGCAAGCGGTACCGGAGTGCCAAGTCTAGGACCAAAAGGCTTCTGAACAGCTTCTACCCCCAAGCCATAAGACTGCTGAACAATTAATCAAATGGCCACCGGACTATTACGTTGACACCCCCCCCCTCCATTTGTTTTGTACACTGCTGCTACTTGCTACTTAGTATCTATGCATAATCACGTCACCCCTACATACATGTACAAATGACCTCTAACCTGTACCCACGCGCACTGACTCGGTATCGGTACCCTCTGTATATAGCCACATTATTGTGTTTTTTATTATTTTTTACTTTAGTTTATTTGGTAAATATTTTCTTAACTTTCAGAATATGATTCTTAACAGTTCTATATTCATGTGGATGCTACCGTGATTACGGATAATCCTGAATGAATCGTGAATAATGATGAGTGAGAAAGTTACAAATGCACTAATATCATACCCCCCTCAAAAATGCTAACCTCCCGGGAAACATTTATGTATGCACTATTTGCACTTTGTTGCAGTTATATATGCATTGCACCTTACATTTAACTTTTTTAAAATAGTTTTTTGCTATTCAATGGATATTGTTATTGGGAGGGATATGCCGTATTTGTTTAAATGCCTTGCTGTGGCTGTTCCTCTCACCTACCTGCACCATGCCTTGCTGTGGCTGTTCCTCTCACCTACCTGCACCATGCCTTGATGTGGCTGTTCCTCTCACCTACCTGCACCATGCCTTGATGTGGCTGTTCCTCTCACCTACCTGCACCATGCCTTGATGTGACTGTTCCTCTCACCTACCTGCACCATGCCTTGATGTGGCTGTTCCTCTCACCTACCTGCACCATGCCTTGATGTGGCTGTTCCTCTCACCTACCTGCACCATGCCTTGATGTGGCTGTTCCTCTCACCTACCTGCACCATGCCTTGATGTGGCTGTTCCTCTCACCTACCTGCACCATGCCTTGATGTGGCTGTTCCTCTCACCTACCTGCACCATGCCTTGATGTGGCTGTTGCTCTCACCTACCTGCACCATGCCTTGATGTGGCTGTTCCTCTCACCTACCTGCACCATGCCTTGATGTGGCTGTTCCTCTCACTTACCTGCACCATGCCTTGATGTGGCTGTTCCTCTCACCTACCTGCACCATGCCTTGATGTAGCTGTTCCTCTCACCTACCTGCACCATGCCTTGATGTGGCTGTTCCTCTCACCTACCTGCACCATGCCTTGATGTGGCTGTTCCTCTCACCTACCTGCACCATGCCTTGATGTGGCTGTTCCTCTCACCTACCTGCACCATGCCTTGATGTGGCTGTTCCTCTCACCTACCTGCACCATGCCTTGATGTGGCTGTTCCTCTCACCTACCTGCACCATGCCTTGATGTGGCTGTTCCTCTCACCTACCTGCACCATGCCTTGATGTAGCTGTTCCTCTCACCTACCTGCACCATGCCTTGATGTGGCTGTTCCTCTCACCTACCTGCACCATGCCTTGATGTGGCTGTTCCTCTCACCTACCTGCACCATGCCTTGATGTGACTGTTAATGTCACCTTGAATAATTATAAATCAAAAGACTAAACAAAGAACGGTGTGTCTTGCTTACCTTGAGTGTAATGAAGACACTATACCTGATCTATCTGCTTCCTAGATGTAATGGAACATAGGCCTACATCTGTGGAGCATCAGTGTGCTGGAGTTTCTTTACACCATAGTATACTGCTTTTCTCCATGCACCTGCTTACACAGTACAACCTTTTACAATAACTAACCTTAAGAGTGGCAGGTAGTCTTTTCTTTGGCTCTATTGGTGTCCTGTAGTTGGTTGCCTGCTTGGTGAGGTCTGGGCCAACAAGACAGTGTCCATCTCTTCTGCACTCATCCGGAAGTATCAGTGATGTTGGGGCACAGTCCAAGAGCAGCTCCTGGACAAGGTGGTAGTATTGCCCATACTCCCTTCTCAGCACATCTATGGGATGCACCCATAACCACCACCTCCTTCCCTGTCTGCGCCTCAATAATTCAAGGGAGACCAACTTCTGTTTTAGCAGGTGGTGTCTGTTTAATCCATGTTGTTTAGAAAAGCATGCATAAAGTATTTATTTTTTATTCAGTAAATGCATTGTTTATATCTAATACCAGTGTGGTTTGGTTGTGAAGTGAAAGAGACTGGCTAATTATAGTAATCAGCCTGCCATCATGTGTATTATTGGCATATGGGAGTCTGTAAGAGGAAAGCGCCTAGATGTGTAAAACTACAATTTGCATTTATTAAATGTATTAACTCCTGTCCTGGCATCACTACTGTAAAATATGCAATCATGTACTTACCCATGTATCGCGGTGCAATCAGAAGAATCAGAATACATTTCAACAGGGTTACTGAAAAATGTAGGCAAGAAAAGGCGCGAACATCGTCCCGCCCCCATGAGAAGTAATATTATTGGCTCAGAGTTTGTGTGTCGTGATCGCGTTTGGTGTGGGGGGGGCAAAATCAATTTGCTCACGATCGCGGACGCACGCGGGTGTCCGGTTTGGGCATGTTACATTTTTTTAAATGCAAGGTAAGAAAAGTCACGTTTTGTCACACGATTTACAAATCAGTCAAGACACCGACCATGATAAAGAGTTAAACAGTTTTTAAATCAACTAGTGAATTTGATTGACTATAGCTATGATCCCCCTTATATCTTAATGTAATGACATGAAAAAAAATGGCTTATCAACAGCTGTAACAAGTTGTCAAGTGGTAGGAAATCCTCACTGGCACTATAGTTTATATACTGAACAAAAATTAACGCAACATGCAACAATATCAAAGGTTTTACTGAGTTACAGTTAATCTAAAGAAATCAGTCAATTGAAATGAATTCATTAGGTCCTAATCTATGGATTTCACATGACTGGGAATACAGACATGTATCTGTTGTTCACAAATACATTTTTTTTTAAAGGTAGGGGTGTGGATCAGAACTAGTCAGTATCTTGTGTGACCACCATTTGCCTCATGCAGCGCAACATCTCTTTCACATAGAGTTGATAAGGCTGTTGATTGTGGCCTGTGGAATACTGTCCCACTCCTCTTCAATGGTTGTGTGAAGTTGATGGATATTGGAGGGAACTGGAACATGCTGTCGTACACGTACGTCGATGGGGCAGCATGGGGTCATGAATTATGATGAAACATGGTGATGGCAGGGGATGAATGGCACGACAATGGGCCTCAGGATCTCATCACGGTATCTCTGTGTATTAAAATTGCCATCAATAAAATGCAATTGTGTTCATTGTCCGTAGCGTATGCCTGACCATATCATAACCCCACCATGGGGCCCTCTCTTCACAACATTGCAAACCGCTCGCTCACACGATTCCATACACATAGTCTGCGGTTGTGAGGCTGATTGGACGTACTGCCAAATTCTCTACAACGACATTGGGAGTGGCTTATGACAGATAAATCAACATTCAATTATCTGGTAACAGCTCTGGTGAACATTCCTGCAGTCAGCATAACAATTGCACACTCCCTCAAAACTTGAGGAATCTGTGGCATTGTGTTGTGTGACAACTGCACAAGTAGTATTTTATTGTCCCCAGCACAAGTTGCACCTGTGTAATGATCATTCTGTTTAATCAGCTACTTGATATGCCACACCTGCCAGGTGGGTGGATTATCTTGAAAAAGGATAAATGCCTCACTAACAGGGATGTAAACATGCGCACAAAATGAAAGAAATGACTGCCTAGTGGGTTAACTGCCTTGTTGAGGGGCAGAACAAGAGCTTGGGGATTCGATCCACCAACCTTTCGGTTACTAACCACTAGGCTAACTGCCGCCCCTATGAAACATGGGAAAAACATTTTACATGTTGCGTTTATACACTGAGTATACAAAACCTTAACACCTGCTCTTTCCACAAGTTGAATCCAGGTGAAAGCTATGATCCCTTACTGAGGCCACTTGTTAAATCCACTTCAAATCAGTGTAGATGAAAAGGAGTACGGTTAAAGAAGGATTTTGTCTTGAGACAACTGAGACATGGATTGTGTATGTGTGCCATTCAGACGGTGAATGGGAAAGACAAACGATATAAGTGCCTTTGAACAGGGTATGGTAGTAGGTGCCAAGAACTGCAATGCTGCTGGGTTTTTCACGCTCAACAGTTTCCTGTGTGTATCAATAATGGTCCACTACCCAAAAGACATCCAGCCAACTTGACACAACTGTGTGAAGTACTGGAGTCAACATGGGCCAGCATCCCTGTGAAATATTTCCGGCACCTTTTAAGGTTCCCCAACGAATTGAGGCTGTTTGGTTCTGCAACTCAATATTAAAGGTATTCCTAAATGTTTGGTATACTCTGTGTATTTTTCTTCAGTGTAGAAAGACAACAGTTTTATCCGTTCGATTTGGGTGGATTTATCTTTATTGCGACAAATGATGGAAACTGTTTTTCAAAATGATTATTGCAGAAAAAGGTACGCGGAGTACGTGATGTCAACACAACTATGAAGCTCCACTACACATTTAATTCTAAAATGCCTACTGACTGCTAAATCTATTTTTAAACTATAAAAAATGTTTCTTTGCAGGATCGTTTTCCCGACTTTAAAGAATGGCTGAATTGCTTTTCTGGTTGGATGGATGCACGTTTCACCATGACATGCACACAATATTGTGAATCTTGTGTGTCAGATTTCTATAATAGTTTGATTTAAACTCTACATGCTTTACAAGAATAATGATTTCCATAATAATCCTGTTTACACGGACACATCTGACATCAGGCTACCTGATGGGACCTTGATAAATGCAGAAAAATCGCTAATCAAAATAAACGTTCTACCACAGCGACCATGTTTTTGTGAAGATTATTAAACAGCCTCAATGTAACAGTATAACATTAGACCGTCCCCTCGCCAATACCCGGGCGCGAACCAGGGACCCTCTGCACACAACTGACACCCACGAAGCATCGTTACCCATCGCTCCACAAAAGCCACAAGCTCAGGCCTAGCCCTGATATCAGGAGACTGCGGCGAAAAGTTTGATGAAACAATTGAGACTGAAATGAATAAATCAGACATATTTAAGGACTTTCGGGTCAAACCCGGAATCAGCTGTAACTTCAACAGTAAAACAAAGTTTAAAACAATGTTTGAGTGAACCCTGAACACAGAAAATGAATGGTGAAGTCTCTTCCGTAGACTTCTTTCTCCTCACCGCTCTATAAAAGCAATTTTCAGTTGTCCCTCTCAGACCACTCCGATACAGTCCTAGTAAAATTTTTGCCCATTTTAAATGGAAACCTATTACAGTAAGGTACTTCAATTGTTACCCATAAATGATTTGATATTGATATAAAAACAGCTGCATTGAGCCTTTAATAAAAGGTGCTAACATAAAGAGTTGGTTATAAGAGGAAAATAAGCAGTGGCAAAACGCATACCAAGTATCATATTTGATCTTTATTGTGTCTCCACCTTTTCTGCAATTGATTTCTATGCATCTTTTTTGAAACACACATCCAGGAAGAAACAAAAACTGAGGAAAACATAAAATTATTCCTTCATAAATTCCATCTTAAACAAAAAAAAAGTGCTACAACAAATCACATACAAAAGACAAGTCTACAGAGTGACTCAGACACAGACAGTAGGAAATAGAGGAGGAGAAAGGGACAACAGGGGAGAGTGCTGTACTAGGTACAGTTGTCATGTCATGGTAGAACATATAATTAGAGGGAAAAATGCAACCTGAAAAGTGATGCAGGTACATTGGTAATCTGGTGGTCCAGTGTGTTGGTACTTCAACCACCATTCTGTTCTTTTGTTGTCATATCAATAGAGGAATTGGCTACAGCACATACTGTATAGGACCAGGCTAGTGCCTGAGCATTGTGGAGTGAAATGTTGGACCGTAGGGAAGTGTGTTCTGAGGAAGGAGTGTAAAACATCAGGGATGTAGTGAGGGAGGTGTAACAGAGGACAGCAAGGTGGAGAAATATAAAAAGCCCAGAGGAAAAGTAGCATTGGACACTAGGCAGTGGAGGCTGGTGGGAGGAGCTATAGGAGGACATTGTTATGGCTGGAATGGAATTTAAAAAAGGGACATATCAAACATATGGAAATGACATGTTTGACTCCGTTCCATTCATTCCATTTCAGCCATACCAAATAAATCCTCCCACCAGCCTCCACTGATGCTAGGATGGTAGAAGAGGCAGGGAAGAAGGTAGAGGAGAAACATATAGTGAGATATGGCAGAGAGAGTGGCCCGATATCAACATAGTGCATCTGCCATTACTGATGATTTACCTTCACCACCAAAGACATATGGATCATAGAGTACCTTCACCCAACCAGGGTCAAGGCTATAGAGATGTTTTATGATGAAAGCTGATAAATAAATAAAAAGACCACATATGCAAAAGTACACTGGTTGTCTAAGTCAGCCCTGGAGGACCCCTGTTAATGTCTCCACATAATTAGGTAGTGAAGGTTGAACCACAGTCCTCCCTGTCTGGCTTTGAAACAAGGAGATAAGGAAGTACGCCGATGCTCCATCATCACTACACAGACTCACTAATATGACGATTAGCAGTCCAGTAGTATGAACCGAAACCTTTTCCCCGATACTGCACTCTGGGTCTCACTACACACTTACTACTCCTCCGACATACTGCATCTTCACAGAAGTCTTTCCACAGCAACATACTATACATAACCATGTGTCATATGTTAAATACGAGGTATAGTCATCATAGTTGTATCTTCCACTGCATACAGGAGAGTACACAACAAGAACAGCTTTAGGAGAATTTAAATACAAACATAATTTAAATTCCATTCCAGGTCCTCCACTGCCAGCCTTGTCCACAGACCATCTACAAGCAGGGGGGGGGGGGGGGGAAGGATAGCAAGCCGTCCAGTTCATTCGATAATGATAATGATGACTGACAAAAAAAGCAGAGTGAGGATTGGGATGTCCTTAGTGTGTTTGATCTAGTCACCAGTCTGGTAGTGACTACAGAGTGACTGACTACCTGACATACAGTATCTTACAGAGCCATAGCTACTGAGAGAGAGAGCGAGAGCGAGAGAGAGCACACATTCACACTGCGAGTACACAGCTGCAGTCAGTCGGTTAATGCAGTCAATAGAAAACAATGAGCAGTGATGAGCACCTAATGGAATGAACAGTTCTCTAGTCCGCCGCAGGTAGGCTCCATCAGGATTATATATAGATTTTTTAAAACTGTCCACACCAAATAAAGCTTTAGAAATTGCACTCGTCGCCACGTTATTCCCAGGTCCTTATCCTTGTGATATTTACATTCAGTAGTTAGTCCAGGATGGGATACAAAAAAATAATCAAATGAAGTGATCTTAAAAACTGAAAACAAAGTATGTTTGTGTTACTTGACATCACTACTGCAATGCAAAGGCAGAAGACCGCCAGTATCTGTTCTGTGATAAAGACAGCACCTGTATTATCACAAGCACAAAAGGTTTCTGGTTCTGAGATTGTCTGTCTGTGTCTGCGACAGCCATCTTCTGCCCCCTGCAGATAGAGTCTAGTCATGAAGGCTACCTGCTCTTACGGGCTGAATGTACAGTTCAGAGTGTGTAGTGCGTGTGGTGTGTGTGTGTGGTACGTAGTGTATACACAGGTTGGACCAGGAAGCACCAGCGTGGCCACCCCTCTGTGCACTGGGATGCAGTTTTCCTATAGAATAAAACTGAACAGAGCAGGACCAGGTGGGACCAAAACTGGTCTGTGTGAGTCTGGTCTGGGCCTGGACTGGTGTGGAGGTGTGTATCTGGGCTTGGCTAGCGCAGTTTGAGCCTGAAGGCTGAGATCTCCATGGGCTCCAGGCTGACGGAGGAGTCGTTGGCCATAGGGGGGCTGGAGTACATCAGGGACAGCGACACGGGCTGGAGCAGCTGGAGGTCCAGGTTACGGAACAGAGACGACAAACCCAGCTGGAGGGATAGCCACAAGGAGAGAAATGTAGAGAGAGACAGACAAATACAGTTTGTGAAAGAGGGGTAGAGAGTGTGTTTGACAGAATAATCTTTCCAGACTACCATAATGACTCCAATTGCATGCGTGTGCAACCTACAGTACTATCCAGTTGTGTCTGTGGTGAGCCATATGTGTAACCTACAGTACTATCCAGTTGTGTCTGTGGTAAGCCATATGTGTAACCTACAGTACTATCCAGTTGTGTCTGTGGTAAGCCATGTGTGTAACCTACAGTACTATCCAGTTGTGTCTGTGGTGAGCCATGTGTGTGGTTGAGGACCACTGACCTGTCCCTCGGTAGTGGTACAGTTGAAGCCGGGGTTGGGGGTCTCCAGACCACAGTCCAGACCCTTCCTATGCAGGATGAGGGCCGTGTAGGGAGACGGGGAGTGGGTGTCCTGCTACACGTCACAAAAACAGCAAAGCAGAAACATATCAGCATCAATGGTAAACACACAGAACCCTACATGTATTATATCTTCCAGTATATTGACGCTCCACAAACAAGAGAATGACATCACTTCTAGTTACCTGGTGCTGGATGCTGCGCAGGTTGATCACGTGGAAGTCGCAGGGCAGAGCCCCTGTGAAGGGGGCGAAGGTGTGCAGGGGAGGGATGCCACGCTTCTTGGGCAGCACGGGCAGCGCAATCACCTCGTGGTTGAGGATGGCCGAGGTCAAGTGACTGAGCAGGGAGGGGAAGCTGGTTGGTCCACTGTCCACCACCTGAGAGGCAGAGAAACACATCACAACAGACAACACGGGTCATTTCTGACAACTAACCCCATCCCACTGTGCTTAGCTTCAGCACTCAACACAGCAGGGAAGCTGCAGAGCTGAACAGCTGAAAACAATTATTTTAATTTTAAGCGCATATCCAATTCCAGGATGCTGCTATGGCAGACCTTTGAGCTACAGGGTAGAGGGCAGCTAAAACAGAGGTTAAACTAAAGTTAAGAACTACAGCTATAGCACAGATTACACAGACAGACTACCAGCCAGCTACAGCTGGGTAGCAAGCAACCTCACTGTTGCCGTGGCAACGTTACCTCTTGAGCACCGCCTCTCAGAGTGATTGTGATGAGCGAGTGAAACATGGAGGAGAGTTTGGCAAAGAAGCCAGCATGCTGGAGTGCAATGGAAGAGCAGACAGACAAAGATAACAAAAATAAATGAAAGGGGGTGACAAAAGTATGGAGGGACAGTGGTTAACAATCGCAGCATGAGAGATGAGACATTTTCAACAACTACTGATAAACAGAATTCCTGGCTTACCCACTGTTTCCACTCAGACTATATTGGCTTCATTTGCTTAGATATGACACCTATAAACAAGATGCAGGAAGTTCCAGTAACTTCCATCTGAGGACTCTAGACTGACTGACCTTGTTGCCAGTGGACCTACTCTCCAGTAGGAGGCGGAAGCGGTTGGCCGTCTTCTTGTTGTCCTTCAGTCCCTGGCCCAGGCCGCGGTTATCATCTTGCATCAGCCGCCGGTCCAGAATCACCTCCAACTGGCCTGAAGTAGGGAAAAGCAGAGACATGCACATAGAGCTCTATCATAGATCCTGGATAGAATGCGATTTATGATTGACATTCCCATTGAGGACTTCCACCATTCTATGGGTTGGGAGCGTTCAGACAAAGATCATAGCATTGTCTTCTTCAAATTGGGTTGCCTATGGATGGTCAATTGCATTTTCCCTGCCTCTGTTGTGGTAAAAAGCTGGGCTGGAGTAATATAACCAAATTCATAGACAGAGCTAAAGATGCAAGGACTGGCCAAACCATGATAACCAAATTATAGTTTTAATCATGTTTTGAGGCTATATAGTGTTTGTTACATTTACTTAGTTTACAAACATTGGCTTAAGACAAGCTTATATTTTGGGTTTGACAGTTCAACTAAGCACATGAGGCATTTATAAGTGATATTCTTAAAGAGTCAATGGGTACATATCATTACTTCATAAATCCCAAAATTGATGTAGCAACTGCAGTCCATCCCTACCGCTCTCTAGGCTGGTGGCACCCAGGGCCTGGGCAGAGTGCAGGGTGAGGCGGTGCTGGCTGTCCTGAATGTAGGCCTGGCTGGCGATTGGGTAGAAGTTGGCCTGCAGGGGGAGCTTCAGGAAGCGGCGTCGGGGCTGCATCTGTGGAAACGTTACAGTATCGAGGTACATGTTGAAGCCAAAGATTAGACATTCTATAGTGTAAAGTGTGTGTTGTGGTCTGACCTGGAATCCGTTGAGGTCTGTGTAGAAGGTGTCGTCATTCTGGATGTCAGTGACCAGCCGCATGGCCAGCTCCTTGTTAGACTGTTCTCTGATGTCCACCATGGTGGTGACATCCAGAGACAGACCATCCACACCTGGCACATTGTGTATGCGGATGGTCTGTTGGAAGTGCTGGTAGAAAGCCACTACCTCAGAGAAAAGAGGTCCCTCTACCACACGCACCACCGGAGGCTCCTTCTGACTGTAGGGCTGAAAGATGGAGAGACAGTGTGTTTATCTAATGGTTAAGGTTAGGATTGAGGCAGGTTACTGATCCAAAAATGGTCTACATGTAACGTACTGTATCCCTAGTAGAGGTAGGAGGGTTTTAAAGCTTGCTCACCTTAGCCTTTCCGTCAGGCAGGAAGAGGTAAGCCCCGCTCTTATCCTTGGAGGACCGAGTACCATATGTCACAAACTGGATCTGAACCTTCAACTCCTGAGGGTCATCTTTACGACGGATACTCTGCTCGAGAGACAGAACGAGAGACCATATTATACATTACACTTCAACCAACTGAGTCTGTGCTGCCTATTTGGAATTCATCAAATGAGAAAAGGGCCTTGGACGAATTTGATCATTTTAGTAAACTTTTAGGCTGAATTCCAAATCTGTTAGAGACAAAGCACAGTCAGTGGCTGCATATCCAAATGACAGTCCAGGCCTTTGGCCAAAAGTACTGCGTTACATAGGCTACTATCTTGGCGGCAGCCAGCCCCTCTACCCCTCCACGCACCTCCAGCAGGCCTGTGGTTCCTGAGAAGCCCAGTGTGAGGGACTGGGTGGAGGTGTAGAAGGGTTGTGGGTCTGCCGTCTGGGAGCGGAGGGGGAGGGGATCCACGGCGTGGGCAGTCTGCCCCCGACCAGACAGCCTCAGCAGGGTCTCAGAGCGCAGCGTCATGGGGGTGTCGGCAGAGTCATACAGGTGGAACACAGCCAGGCCTAGGGCAGGCAGACGCACCATGAAGGAGGCCTGTAGACAGAACAGAACACAGTTAAACACACACACGGCAGACAGACCGGGGCACTCATGCTACACCTAATATAATCAATGCATCTGTCAAATGAAGTACCAAGCAATGCCCATTAAGTAGCCACTGAGAGCACTACAAATTAAACCAGCAACCACACCTGGAAGACCTCTGCGCTCATCTGGCTAGCAGAGCTCCACTGGGCACTGAGCTGCACAGGGAGGGTCTGTCCGTCCTCTGTGAGCACCCTGACCCTGGCAGAGTTCACCAACACTGTAACCACACACAGCCTATCCTGCTCCACCGGGTTGAATAGCACCAGGTACCTGACGGAGAGACGGGGATATCAGTCACAAACACCGGACCCATGAGAGACTCTAGTGGGGCAGAGTGGAGGGGGGGTGGGGGTACCTGGGTCCTGACTGGTCCAGTTCAATAAGAGTGCGCTGGGGCAGGGAGTCTTGGGTGGCACGTCTGTCATCCTATAGGATAAGGATATGAGTATGCGATTGTCAGTTGCACTGATTGCTTACACTAGAGAAGCACTGAGTAGTAGATCACAACTCCTGTCAACCACAGAATCCCATTGGAAAGTGACAGAAAAGAGAAGATGGACTTATATAAGCTATTGTAACACTAATGCATTGTTAGAGAGCTCCATGTCATGAACAGGTTGACGCTCCCAGTCCTTCTCCCTCACCGTCTCTAGGAAGGGTTCTGTCTGGTAGAAGCGATACACATCCTTGTTCTTCATCACTAGGAAGTGGGCTGCGTTAATGATCACTCTCTTCAGGCCCTGCAGGGAGTGCAGTAACCTACAGGAGAGACAAAGGACCAAGGACACATTATCCTAATATTCTTGAAGTTTGAGACATGTGTGTCTTTTATCAAACCAGTGTCCCCAAACCAGGCACATCTCTATTCTGCGTCTCTCTTAGCCACTGACCTGTTGCCGTAGTCAATGACCACGTTCTCCTTGGCGGTGCCTGTGATGGCATCGTGATGCTGGAAGAGGGCGACGGTACGCCTTGCGTCCGTCAGCAGGGTGTAGTCTGAAGTGGGGTAGCGGCCCTCCATGCCTGTGTGGCGAGCATGAGCCACGGCAAGACTGAACAGGATCTCTGCCCCCCTTGGGAACACCACACAGGAATAGTTTAACAAAGACAAGTGAACCTTTGACAGTGTGCATGACAGGTTTCCATCTTCCAATTATTTAGCTTTTGAAAACTACACACATGGCTAACATTGTTGAATTAACGACTGAGAGTAAGGCTCAGATGCCAACCTGCTGTTTCACAGGTGTATTGAAGCCATGTCTGTCTGATTCCACCTGGCCTTACCGGAGATGGGACTCCAGCACGCGGTCCATGCTCTTGTAAAAGGGCCGGGAGGTGTAGTAGCCGCTCCAGTAGTGGTCCTCGCGGTCTGCGTACGCAAAGAAGTCCCCGCTCAGCACCGGGTAGTCTGGGGGTCTGGCACCCTGGGGCACATTGTTGGCCTTGTAAACCGCAGTGAAGTATTCGGTCAGGGTCCCAAACTGGGCCTGGAGACATACAGGAGCACAGGTGAGATTGAATCTAAAAATGTCCTCTCTAAACATCAATCAAAAACTAATGTTCAATAACTAACAGACCAGAAGAGCCAGAGAATTGTGGGCTTGGTCGCTGACCTGCACGTGCATCTCGGGGTGAGAGTTCATGTAGTCAAAGAGTCTCTGGTAGTTGAGATACTGCTGGTCCCACTCCAGGGCCTTGTCGTAACGAAAGTCATCTCCAAGTGGAACCAGAACCACCTTACTGCGGAAAAGCTTAGACTTCTTTCGGTACTGGTCCAAGAGCAGGTGGGCCCTAGGGTGGAAAGAGAGGTTACACACAGATTAACATCACAATTGTATCTTGTGGGTACCAGTATTACAGGATTCAAAACAATAAATTCCTGAACAGTGCTTGCTTTAGAACAGTGGTTCCCAAACTTTATACAGTCCCATACAACAAATTATTAATTTGAGAAAAAACATCACCCAGATAGGCTAGTCGTGTGAGAAATGCTGCATAATGCAGAAAATACACAAGAGTTCAGGGGCCTTGCTTTAACAAAGTCAACCCTTTTCATTGTAAAACGTCTTTCAAGCTGTCAGGCATTCCCTTGGCAGCAAGAGTCTCTCAGTGGATGCTGCAGTGTACCCAAGTGGCGTCGAGAGCAACTGCTTGCACGTGCGTTACCACTCCACTATGTCTCCCTGTCATGGCTTTTGTGCCATCAGTACAGATACCAACATCTTGACCACCAAAGTCCATTTGATGTCACAAAGCTGTCCAGTACTTTAAAAATATCCTCTCCTGTTGTCCTGGTTTCCAGAAGAGGATGTATTCCTTAATTGACCCCCCATAAACACAACAGACATATACCAGGAGCTGTGCCAGGCCCGTCACGTTTGTTGGCTCATCCAACTGTAACGCATAGAATTCACTGGCTTGTGTGAGAAGCAGTAATTGTTTCAGAACATCTCCTGCCATATCACTGATGTGCTGTGAAAGTGTTGTTTGAGGAAGACATTGTCTGGATAGTTTTTATGGCCTTTTCCCCCAGCATTGTCCCAGCCATATCCGCGGCAGCAGGGAGAATGAAGTCCTCCACAATAGTATGGGGCTTGCCTCTCCTAGCCACTCTGTAGCTCACCATATAAGACGCTTCTAGTCCCTTCTTATTAATGGTATCTGCTGCTTTTATACATGTCTTACTACTCAAAAGTAGTCTTAATTGTCGCTCAAAAAACTCCTGTGGTTTATTTTTCAAATTGGTATGTTTGTTTCTAAATGTCTACGCAACCGTGAAGGTTTCATCGAGTTGTGAGATAGTACTTTTGCACATATAACACACAGTGGCTGAGGAAAGGCACTACTCCCAATATAAGTGAAACCCAACTCAATGTAGTTCTCATCATATTTGCACCTCTTCGATGGTCCAACATCCCTGTCTGTTGTTTGGTGCTTTCCCGGGTTAGGGGACGACGGTAGCTCGTCGGCTGCATCAGATCACAACTGTCAGTGTCCATGCTAGCTGGGCTAACAATAAATGTAGAATTACTGATGCTAGCATTGGATGTGCTTGTGGAAGCAGAACAACTTGTGTCATATATAGGTGCAGGTGTAGTACTGCTGGTAGTAGGAGTACTACCAGTAC
Organism: Oncorhynchus kisutch; assembly: GCF_002021735.2. Taxonomy (NCBI): domain Eukaryota; kingdom Metazoa; phylum Chordata; class Actinopteri; order Salmoniformes; family Salmonidae; genus Oncorhynchus; species Oncorhynchus kisutch. The sequence goes on from NC_034177.2 coordinate 38,693,224, forward strand.
AGCTGGTATGTGTCTCTATGGACGCAGGCCTTACAACGAAATGGTTATATAAGTGGTTTTATATGGTTATATAAGGATACTGTTAAGTAGAATTCCCGCGAGAGAGTAACGGTTAATGTGATTGGATGTTCATTATTTGACGATGCTACCTGTATTTGACATTGTGTTGTTATTTCACTGAACACTAGATGGTTTAATTGTATTTGTGGCAGTAACACGAGGCTACTCAGGCGAGAGAAACCGCACCGTAATGTATAGCCCCGCTGGAAAATATAAATGGACTGTTTGAAAATGTGAGAAAAATAATAATAATAATGTATTTATTATTTTAAATGTGAATCACATTATTATTTGGCGTACCCCCGACAGTTTGGGAATATCTGCTTTAGAATATTGACATTATTGGCAATAGCAACGTTTCTGTTTAGTGACCTTCGTCAAAGCATACATTTAATGAAAAGAAGAAAGCTTGCAAGCAGTGTGCAGAAATGTCTTCTTTTGAAATGCATTACATATTCAATCACATCTCTTAGATGTGTGAGTGCATCCCAGTGTTACAGGACAATAGATGACTGTACATGACCTTAGAAAATGGATTATAAAAAATAAAAAAATACCTTTAATGGAAAAAGGCAATCAATAGATTTCAGTTAGAGAACTATTTTCTATTAGCCTCTCTCTGGAATATGTGCTTTGTAGAGTTCTATGAAGCGTTTCTTTTTTCTACACAAAACTAGTGATTGACAAGCAAGTTGCAGTGACGGTCTCCAAAGCCAGTTGCATCTTTCCTGCATTTCTGCACCCACACCCCCCTGTTCTACTCCAGAGCTCTGACATCTCCTCACCCCCAATCCCCCACACAGTCCCTGAAAATGCTCCTTGACCCATATCCACCCCCTCCCCCCAGCAGTGTGGTGTACAAGGCCCCGGGGAGGCTCTCTCTGCTTGGCTCACCTCTCTGCCACGTTGGCCTCCACCACGGCCCGCGGAGGAACCTTCCAAGGACAGTTGACCCGGCCTCCTGGCAGCCTCTTAAAGTCAAACTGGCAGCAGATCTTGGGGTCCGGCCCGCAGGTGTGTGGCACGTCATAACTGTAGAAGGGCATCATGTGGCAGAAGATGTCCGTGCTCGACTTTTGGTCTGGCAATACAAACAAAAAGGAAGAAAATAGTTGACTTATTTGTAGTTTGTGAATATAAAAAGTTCAATGTAAATACAAGCAAGGAACACAGTTACTGTTCTTTGTTCAAACTATAAAATTGGCCATTGCCACATTTCCCACAAACTCAATTTGACTTTGAAAGACAGTCCAGAGTTGCAGCGCATTCCAGAGAGAAAAGCACATTATGGTGTAAATAGATGAGATGGTTTTCCTGGGAGCAGACCAGCCAGCCACTGACCCCAGGCCTGCCTCCACATGAATTCCAGGCTGCGGGTGGAGGCAAAGTGCTTCTTTATGGAGTAATGGACCCTCTGGATGAGCATGCTGGTCAGGTTGGCCCTCTTCAGCAGGTAGGGCATGGTGGCACTGTGGCCAAAGGGGTCCACAGCCCAGCCTGACCGGGGGGTCACACCTACGGTAGGGCACAGCACAGGAGGGTTAACATCATGGAAAATACAACAGAGCATGGTGCACAGTTGATATGTCATCTTAAAAGGAACTCATACAGGAACAGAAGACAGAACTATGTCCGAAGTCATTCAGGATTTCACACAATATGCACAAAAGGTGTCGTTGCAAAGTTATGGGCTCAGAGTTTGAATCAGTTTAACTTTCAAATGCTTCCGCTCCAAACCTTAGGGTACAAAGCCCCTTGCATGAATAAGAAAAAGTGTCTCGGAGAGGGCAGACGTGTCACTTACCCACGTTCTTCTCCAGCCACTGATGGCCTTCTATGAGCTGGTCGATCATGGCGAAGTAGTGAACATTGGCCTCATCACTCATCACCCAGCCTCCAGTCACCATCTCCAGCTGACCTCCTAGGATTAGCCTGAGACATCCACACAGTAGGGAGGTGAGAAAAAACAAACTCTTACTCCGAGCCACTTCATTAACCAGAAAGCAGGCTATGTCAGGAGTATCTAGTCTATGACAAGGCAGATGTGGAGCACATTAGTTAATTACTGTAGATCACCCTGCTAATGTGGCCTGGCAGGTTGTTTACAGCCTGTGATAAGTGATACTGAAAATATACTGTTTTGCTAGTTAGGTAGACATTCACAGCTGGACGAGTTCCTCATTACAGAAAACAACTGAAATCAAATCTACCAAGACCGGCACTATTGAGTCTTCCCCCATGTGGGCAATCCTCAAAAGACAGCTCAAATACTTTAAGGAAGAATCCATTTGGGCAGTAGTAAGATGCCTGAGAGCTAGTACTGCGACTGTGAGACGCTTACTTGCGCATGGCTTCCTGCTTGTGCATGTCAGCGCTCTCCCACCACTTGGCGAAATAGGAGATCTCGGACCAGATGAACTTCCTGCGTGGGTCCTCAGTCAACTTCACCAGCATGTTGTTGAAGATGTGCTGCGTCTGGTCTGTGTAGTACTTATCAAATGTCTTTATCCAGCCTGCCGGGATGGGAGACAGCAGCACAGAGGTGATGAGCGCAACAATACAGATCAGGAGAAACAGGGTCCTGTTCAGTAGGACTGGCAGTACTGAAGCAAAACGGTTCAACTGAAAACAGGAGTTCCTTTTTGGAAAAGTTCCTGAGGTAGGCTTTGGCTACCTCCCTGTTTCAAAGCATTTATGGGTCTACAAAATATGACCCTGTATTGTACTGTACCATTTCCTATAGTGCATTCTGGATTGTGCCATGGCAAGATGAAGGGTAAGAGCAGGTCAGCAGTACAGTACCATACAAAACAGCTGTGCGGTATTAAAAATAACACCTGTTTTATTATTTAAAAAGAACAAAAACTGACTTACAATGAGCCACCTTGAATGCATTGTCAAAGGATGAGATGCATGTAGCAACTGACAATGTAATAACTGCTAATAATTTAACTTTGGCATTTAAAATGTAATAAATGCTGATAATGTGATAAATTGCCAATAATGTAGTAAATTCTGAATGCATATCTTAAAGTTTTTGCGTATGAAATAATTACTACATTATGCATTGATTATTACAATATAAAGGGGGTTTTAAAAAAAATACAAAAATAATAACTATTTAAAATTGCTTTCTTTAATAGCATGCATATTAAGCGTCACACACTTGAGGAACACTTTGTATTCATTTGCACAACAAACTTGCAATTTGAAGACACACCTTGTAGTCATGTGATTAGCCAAATTGTAATGATCACAAAAATATTCAACAAGAGTTTCACTCCTCCTTATCCCAGGACTGACCAAGCTACTTTGCCTTAGAGTGCAGATGGAACCAGACTCATGTCAGACTGATTCACTCACACTAAACCCATTGGTTCGGTGCCAAAAACGGTGTTTTTTCCACTACTGCCTTAAGTCCTCTAAAGAGCCTCACATATGGAAGTTCTAAATAGTGAAAGGGGCCTTTTACCATTGCGTTGTCTGCAGGTCTTGTTATGACTCTACGCCAGTCCTGCCATTAGACCTACTTCACTTTACCTGCAGTCTTGTTAAACATTAAAAGCTCTGGCCTGGTTTTTGGAGGACATCCCAGAACAAAAGAAAAAAACAGCTTTAGCGTGATTCACTGACAACAGTCCCAGTGGTCTCTCATAGCTCTCCGCAGACCCAAGACTAGCTGTGAACATTTACTCAGTGACACCTTAGTAATGAGTAAAGTCAAATCTAATTCAAATGGAAGCATAATGAATGGCCATTCCTGTTCTTGAGTGACAACCTGCAGGATCTACCACAGTCAACAAGTCAATAACTGTCACGTTAGCTAGCGGGCCTCAGACTGGCTGTAAATAAATCTAATGGAACTGTCAATCTCTGGCTAAAATCAAATCTCGTGCCAAGTAACAGACATTCTAATCTAAAAATAGCCTAGACGTTGGCATTCTAATGTAATTATGTCACTCCATTTGTCAATCCTGTCATCAGCAGGTAATAGCAAAACATGAAAAATGTATTGAATTGTGGTAAGACCCAAAAAATAAAAGGTCTTCCCTGTCACTAGGCCTCAATCACACTTTGCAGTTTTGAAACAGCAAGGTAGATCTACTACCTGACCTCATCCAATAAGAAACCCTAATTTTCATTATCCATTTCATAATGTTTTGCTAAGGTGTGCTCTGAAGAAACTTGCTTTTGAGGCATGCCTCACCTGGGTCGTTGTGGGAGTGAGGGACCACAAACACCTGCAGAGGCTCACTGTCCCACTCCCCAGGCTCATAGGTGATCTCAAAGCCCTGCTTCCACACACCCCCGTCCACATTGTCAAACTTTAGCAGGGAGTACACGTCCAGCATCTGGAAGACAATAGACCGAAGTTGGCAAAGTGGTAAGGGTGGAGAGAAGAGGCAAATCACATGAAATCGGTACTCTCTCACCTTAAACGTGTCACGTAGACAAGAGACAGTGTGTTAACAATTACATACGCATATGGCCTACTGATGGCCAACAGAACAATACCCAGAAAGTCCCTGGAGAGCAGCTCACCTGCAGGTCGGTCTGTCCGCGGCGGCCCTGGGCAAACTGGCAGTCCTGGGGCTTGACAGAGAGGAAAGTGGGGCGTCCGTCGAAGGGCAGGACCCAGGAGCCGTTGGCACTGCGGAAAGGCAGCTGTCCGCTGGGGGACACAGCGCCGGTGTCGGTCAGCTCCAGGACAGAGTCCTTGATGTGGCTGATGATCTGGTGGTTCTCCTCCAGTAGCTGCTCCAGCTGTTCTATGCGGTTCTGCAGAACAGAGATCTGGCTCTAGAATGCAGGAGGAAAAAGGCCCCGGGGGGGAAATGGGGATGAACGTCACAGGAGGAGCTAAACATGACAAGCAAGTCTATTTGGATGGATACACTACTTCACTGTCCCCTCCCCAAAGGAAACACTGTTGTGAAAATCCAGGTCCTTGTTCACTCAAGCTGTTGCAAATACGTAAATGAATAAATAAAAGCAAACAATTTATGGGTCCTATTTGAGGCAAATGCCAAAAAACAAGTTTAGGCCAACATGACAAAAATCCTGTCAGAAACAATTCAATCCAGGCTTCATTATTTACACTGTTGCTGGAGCGGGTCTGCAGGTCACAAATATCAGCACAGCTGTGGTGGCTGGGCATCTCTACACATGGTGTGTTTATAAAAATAGCTCAATGCCTCTCAGAATACAGTACAAAATAAATGAATAAATTAATTATTTAAACATGTGTGCATCTCACCAATTAGGCCCTAGAGTATTATACGTTTGATAATTACAGCTTTGATGTAACTCAAATTCAAAGGAAAAGTGTTCATTAAACTTGAAAAAGGTACTGCCTCTGGCTTGTAACAGCACACAGATGTATCACAACAACGTGGTGTTTGATTGCAGACAAGGGTTGAGACTAACAAGCTTACTAGTGGTGCCATGTCTATAGATGTCTTACCCTTGGGAAGTTCCCGCCGCCGTTCTGTCGCCTTGCAGGGTCATGTTGGACTCTGTCCAACATCAGGTATAAGGAGAATACGGCCACACAGAATATGGCTCCTCCACACACAGTCACCTGCTTCTTCAACTTCATCCTTTAGCCTGTAGAAAAGCCTTTTGAGGGGCAAAAAATAAAAATAAATAAATACCTTGACTTGTAGTTCTTTACTTCCAAGATAAGCGGGAATGGTCCTTAATTAGGACAGAGTGGAGTGCAGTCCTTGGAGTGCAAAAAGTGCCTGAAAGTGACCGGCAGGACCAGTGTCAGCAACAGTTCCCCAACGTTGCCTGCACTCCCTTAGACCTCCATTAACCAGAACAGTCAGGGGCGGAACAGTTGGCAGAGAAGGTGGATGTAAGGGTGTAGGTGTGGTGAGGGACATAGGGTACTTAAATCAGCAGTAGCTGGCAAGCAGTCTGTCAGCTCCGGCCAAACCACAGCCGGGCTCCTTCAAAGTGGCCCTTGTGCTCCCAACCATCCAAACCTTTGAGATTTGCGGAGGAGGGGAAAAAAAACAAGCACTAAACAGCGAGGGCTCAAACAGGGAGCCTACTGTCTCCGCAGCATGGTGTCTGTGTGCGCAATCCTTTGGTCCAGTCCAACTCCCTGGGCTGTGTCTAATTCTTTAGCACTGGCAGAGTCCCCTTTCGCTCTGGTTGGCTGCCAGGGCATAGCCATAACAGTAAGCACATGGCTTCAGTGGTGCGGAGAAACAGGGGTGAATGAAGGACTTGGCTACAGGTACCCCCAGCTCTTTAGATAGTCTTTTTCGCTTGGCTCAAAGCACTCCAGGATGAGAGTGAGAGACAAATGTCAAAGAGAGCATTGTAGTGACAAAGCTTAAGCATATCAACAATGACAAAAAAAGAACACACATTTCCTTGGTCACGTTTGGATCATGTTTAAATTATGTCCTAGGGTCCTTTTCTGAAGCCGGAGGGTAATAATCTCAGTTTAAGGAAGCATGGCCAAAACAACTATGTAATCCTGCGTTTAGTACTCAGTAAAAGGCTGTATGCAAGTGTGTAGGAGAGGAGAGTCACAGACAGATCTTGATAAAGAATGTATACCAAGAAGCAAAATAACCATGTAGAGCCCAGTGGCCTGGATTTCAGGAAGCTTGCTAGCTAAAGAAAGACAGGTGTTCCTCCTTCCAACAGCAAATCCTGTATGATCATAATCCTATCAACTAACAGGCTGTCAGTGACAGCCTTGCCATGGGGATTTGTGATGATAAGACCCAACACTTACACTGGCTGCAAAACAACTAAATGGTTCCCAATTCAAAAATGATGTGCTGGGCCATCTGTGCATGATGACTAAACCTCTCCTAACATGGAAATGACAGGCTCCAGTGATATTAGCTAAGTAAAGTATTCTGCCTTTAATATAAATGAGCTTGCAATCTTTGCTCAGAAAAGTCACTGTTGCAAGCTCCACATTTTGCAATGCATAAATCACTACATGAGGATATCAGACTCCAAAGACTAGATTTGATTATTTCCCATGCGTGAGCTTGTAAGAAAAAGATGGGGCCACTGACTGCTGATTCCCCTTCATCAATACAGATGATGGACACCGACATGGTAAAGAAATATCAGTTTGTGGAAATGTATCCTTGTTTGTCGAACCTGTAAATGAAAACAGCAGCAATCAGTGAAGTCAAATAAAGCTCCGGAATAGTTCATGGTGATTTCCCCGTGTGTGGGATGAGGTGTGAAGCAAAAATAACATGGCAACTCAATAATTCTTCATCTTTCAAGCAAATAAGTATCAATATAGCTAGCTAGCTATCAAGATCTAGTGATACCCAGTGACAAATATATTTTTCGATGCTAGCTTTACTGAGAGAATCTATGCATTCTCACGTTACCCCTACCTATATCTACAAATTAACACAATTACCAGTACCCCTGCACATCGACTCGGTACAGGTATCCCCGTTATTGTATTGTGTAACTTGTATTTTATTTATTTTTACTTTAGTTTATTTAGTAAATGTTTTCTAAACTATATTTGCTTAAAACTTAAAAAGCATTGTTGGTTAAGGGCGTGTAAGCATTTCACAGTAAGGTCCTGTTGTACTCGGCACATGTGACAAATAAAGCTTTCATTGGATAGTCAATGTCATTGTATTTTTAAATGAGCTAGGTAGTTCCAAATAGGATACCATTCATACACAGGCATAAACTATGATTAATGCAGTCATGCCTGACAGACAGCTAGCCATATTAGCTAGGATCTACAATGACAGGTTGGGTGGATTTGCAACAATTTGAGTGTACCCTAAGTGTACATACGCTTCAATCTGTGCTGTGAGTCAACTCAACTGACATTAGAAAAAAAAATACATTCCATTGCAAGAGCTACATCAGCTAGCATCATTTGAATGAACAATCTACATCACCATGGCAATCCAGCATCAATTGATAGAACATTCCAAATTACCATTGAAATTATTGCATCGCAATACCTGGCAGTCACTGCAAGTGTACCTATGAGTTTACCAGTCAACTTGTCAGGGTTAGAGCGTCCAAGTCCGTTCTATTTCTATGGGTAGGCATTTCTCTGTTACCATAACAACTTAGCTAGCTAGTTAGCCTGTCTGTTTCATTTACGCCTGTTAGCTAGCTAGCTAGCTAGCTAGTTAGCTAGCAGGTGCTGTTACATTACTGCATTAGCAAGCTTGCTTCAGCAATCCTTTTGACACTGGAGTTTGCACTCATCTCTGACTGACTGACAGCTGCTGGGCACAATCCCACGGCTCAAACACTGTAAGGTTTGTTAGCTAACGTTACGTTAGTTATCTGACTACACAACCAGTTAGCTAGCATTAGCCTGGCTATCAGTAACTAGCTAGCTAGCTCAGTGTAAAAAAAAAAATCTACCTACCAGTCAGAGTCAAATCATCCCGAATATCTGTTTTCGGGACACATAAAAAAAATTTGACGTTATGATGCCCGTGGACGGTTATCCATTGCTACCGAATGGTTTTCTGTTTCGCCGTCAGCCATAGATTGGATATGCGTGTCAGAGACGAAAGAGGAACCGAAATATCCCACTCCCTCATTTTTTTTTCTTTCAATGAGGTGAGGAGGAGGAGTCTACCGACGTGTCCATAAGCGACTTCAGTCACCATTCATTTTCTGGATTCAGGATCATTCAAACATCGTTTTAAGCTTTGTTTAGCTGGTGACAGTTACAGCCGATTTCGGGATTGTATATCGATTCTCTCTCCTTAAATATGTGTTATCTGATGTATTCGTTTCAGTCTCTGAAACTTTTAATCAAACTTTTCGCCTCCGGCTCCTGATGTCAGGGCACAAAAACAAGTCTCCTGAATTAGCCTAGTGCGCCCAGCTATATCCTTCCCGAGTTTTCCTTGGCTAAACTAGCTGTCTAGCGGAACTATGCTAATCCTCATTGCCAAACTTCATAAATACTGCACCCTCAACATCAAAACTAATTTGCTAGTTATACAATAATTTATTAAAGAAATTCGCTGGAAAGATCTTGAAATTATTTACTGTAAGAAAACGGTGGCGAAGGACATCATTACTACTTAACGCGGATCTAAGTTCAGTTTTGAGATCCACCGGCATTGACGTATGGTTAGCTGGACGTTTCTGACTGGTCTTGGAACTGTGACGACGGGCAGCCTATCCCTACTTGGCTCTATGGGCTATGAAGTGATTCTGCCAACACAGACAGATATGTACCACAGGTTGGTGGCATGTTAATTGGGGACGACGGGCTCGTGGTAATGGCTGGAGCGGAATCAATGGAACCGTATCAAATACATCAAACACATGGTTTGATACCATTCCATTTGCTCCGTTCCAGACGTTATTATGAGCCGTCCTCCCCTCAGCAGCCACCACTGATATGTACAGTATTGTACCCTTAACCTTTTTTGTACCCTTAATCTTATTTGATTTAAATCTGACTTTATTAATATAATGCATAATCCTAGAATGACATGAGAAAATAGCAATTCTACAGATCACAATGACTACGATGAATGGCTAAATTACTTCCGGACAGGAAGGGTCAACAGATCTCCTCCTGCTACTCTGAGGGGACATACTTTTCACGCCACTTCAATACAAAGTGATTTTTGCAAACTCACCCTTTCCCTAACCTTAACCTCAGACTCCTAACCTGCTTACTAAAAAGTCACTATGGTATCGAAGTTGTATGAAAATAGTGCTTCCCGTCTATGGGAGAGCACCCCTTAACCTCTTACAGTGAAATAACACCATGCTATTGTTTGAGGAGAGTGCACAATTATGAACTTGAAAATGTATTAATAAACCAATTAGGCACATTTTGGCAGTCGATACAACGTTTTGAACAGAAATGCATTGGTTCATTGGATCACTCTAAAACTTTGCATATACACTGCTGTCATTTAGTGGCCAAAATCTAAATTGTGCCTGGACTGGAATAATACATTATGGCCTTTCTCTTGCATTTCAAAGATTGTTTTTTTTTCTTGGTATTATCTTTTACCAGATCGAATGTGTTAGATTCTCCTACATTAATTTCACTTTTCCACAACCTTCAAAGTGTTTCCTTTCAAATAGTATCAAGAATATGCATATCCCTGCTTCAGGTCCTGAGCTACAGGCAGTTAGATTTGGGTATGTCATTTTAGGCGAAAATTTAAAAAAGTGTCGGATCCTGTAAGCAGACAGGAACTGACCATTTATTTTAACGTATTCATCATCTTTGTTTTAGCCTAGCGCGATTGATTGAGACCTGCAAAGTTTTGTGGGATGTACTCAAAAGCCAATGATTAAATAACCATCTATATCTTAAATCGATTTTTATGCGCACTCAGAAAAGTTGTTACATTATGATGAACTTTGTGAAATATGTTTTGATAACATTTGGTCCATCTGAGAATGTGAACACATTGAGAATGTGAACACACAGAATGTGTTCTTTTGTTCAACAAAACATATCCTTCATTTTTATTATATTGCAGAGTATTATGACATAAAAATGTAGCAGAGTGCCTGACTATTCAGCTAATGATCTACTAGTGATGGATGATGACTGGATTGGGAGGAAGGTTTGGATAAAGAATGTAGGGATGATAAGGGACCAGATAGGGAGATAAACAGGACATGCAAGGTTTTGCCATGTGACAAGCAGATCCCTAGGTGAGCATTCCCTGTGGAATGCTAGGTAAGTTTCCTGCTCTACATCATACATAATCCACATGAAGCACAAACCAAAGGCAGGGGAATACTGTGCACTTAAACCAGGTAAGGCTCTCCACTTTATCCTTCTATCTCAATGAAATCCTCTTTATCTTTAACTCTGCCTTGTTGGAAAAGGACCTGTAAGTAAGAATTTCACTGATAGTTTACACCTGTTGTATACGAAGCATGTGACAAATAAAATGTGATTGATTTAATTTGTAATATTAATTAAGTCACCTATTACTAACAATTGTAACTAACAATTGTCTTACATATCTTATATGCAACTAACAAGCTGCTTTTTATTGGCAGAAATCCTAATGAAGTAGGATGTGGAGCTATGCTGTGTGAGGCCTACTCTGACCACTGGGGTGGTCACCACACAGGGTTCCACTGTCCCCGCCTCTCTGACCCCCCTGACCTGTCCTTCTGTTGCTGGCTGGGAGAGGGTCTGGGGCTCAAACAGTGCTGCCCACGTTCCCAGTACCACAATAGCATGAACAGCAGTCAGACAGGGACCAGAGTGAACTCCAAAGAACCTGTTTACAGGTTAGTAACCATACTCACCTAAACCTGTAGGCTAGTATGGCTACCCTAGGAGAGCAGAACTTTCTATCCAGCATTTATGTTGTGTTTTTCCTTAGATTGAGTGAGCGTATGGTAGGCTTTTTGGTTGATACAACATACTTCACACCCTATACTTGTTGTTTTTGTGGAAATATAAGCAAAACTGACACTTCAATAATTCATTAAACAAGCTGTTAGGAATATATTAGAGACAGATGGTGTTGTTTGTGACTCATTTCAGCCTTGGAACACTTATGAGCTTTGATCATATTGATATTTCCTGTGTTGTTATTTTTGCATTGTTGTTATGGATGTTTATTTATTTTATTTTTTGTGGGAAACTGATCAAATCAAATTATTATCCTAAACTTTGGGCACTGTCTGCAAAAATGACTTTCATGGAAGCATCATAGTCATTGACCACTGGAAAGCTTGGCTCTAGTTCTTCATGAGAGCTTTCTGTTTTGATTCCAATACAGCTACAGGTCCCTGTTCCAGACTGTGGTTCTGCTCTATGGGTCCTTGGTACTGGTCCTGATGCTTGTGGACTTCCTATGGTTCTGTCGTGCGCGGGGTCTTTCAGTAACGGCAGCTCTTACGAGGCATGTCACGTGTCCCCGTTGGATCTCTAGCCTCCTCTTCCCGTACAGCAACAAGACACAGCAGCAGCTCTACTGCTACCATGGCAATGGGAGGGACTCACAAGTCCTAGGTGAGCACAAGATCCCTCAAGACTCCTCTTGTCTCTAAGGTAACAGAGGACACCGACAACAGTGAGGCAATTTGGCTGACCCATTAAAGACTGAGAGTGTCCTAGGGGAGAAATGTCCATGCCAAGTTCTACATTTGAGCATTTGAATCCCTTGATGACCATCAATTTAAAACAACAAAAAACTGGATAACATACATACACTATGGCATAACAGGGTGTTTTCATGCATATGGATCACACCAGAGTATATAGGGATAATGAGTGATCATAAGATATCTTATGGTTTTGCTTGTATATTTCCAATGTGTATAGTTTTAATAGGTACATTTATTCCCATCAGCACCAGATTTATTAGGATATACAGTGGATCAGTAAACTACTTTGTCTCTATACTGAGCAAGAGGGCTCATACCTAATGCCCTGCATTGGGTGTCTACTTCAGGTAAATGTATGGAACATTAGATGATACTGTATGATATCTATGGTCTGTCTTTTGTCATCCTTAGCATAATGAAATACAATGCTTTATACTAAATAAAAGTTAACATTGCAGCTCTAATAAAATCAATACTTGGTGAATATTTTTATTTAGGGATGAATCTACATTTTCAGAATGATTACCTGGAGTAAAACGGGTGAGGGTCATGCGTTTTCAATTTCAGTGAACGGGAGGGTCATATAATTTGTAATTGATGAAATGTCAATATTTCTCAGTGTTTTAGAATAAGTTGCTTATTAGGCTATATATTGATGTGTGCCAGATGCTGCCCCTCATCTCTGATTCTCTGATGGGCATGCAATAATATCAAGTGTGCCTATAGGCTATTTAGTGTGGGCTCAATAAAGTGATCTATAGGCTACGAAGTGCATGCTCGGAGAAGCACAGACCAAAGTTATATTTCTAATAATAGCTGCTGGGATAGTGTAAATACAACTAGGCTGCAGTACACACTGCAATGTATATTCCAATCCTGAGCCCCCCTGACCTCCTTAACTGCCACAATAGGCCTACACAGCACAGCCAAAAACGTTTTTTTAGCAAGAGCAGAGCAGGACAGTCAAAGGCTTCTTTCAAAAATGATCTATTAGGCTTAGTCCAAAAAATGCACATCCTAAGCATAGACTTGCCTATGAGAAGGATTGCGCGAAAATGAGGACTACCGGTAAACTTTGATAGCTTTCTATACTATAATTTATTTTATTAAAAACAATATGTTTGTTGCCCATGATGTAGGCTATTTATCTGAGTTATTGACCTCACAATAATCCAGATTCAAGTAATTTACATTTGGGTTCTGAACCTTGAAGCAGCAGTCGCAGCACAATCGATCGGGAATGGACGCTGGAAATAAGCATAATTCAAAACTGTTCATTTTAATTAGACTTTAATAGGGCTACCTGTTTGACAGACAAAATTAGGCTATAGGCTGCTATATCCATAGATTTGTCAGTCAATTCCTCCACCCACCACGTACTCTTTTAATAGCCTACCTCCATGTCAGTGAAAATAGCCTTCCTCCAGGCTTTCAGTGAAAGGCTGTTAAATTAAAACCAAGACTCGAATTGAGGGGGTATGACATATGCCTACTTTTGAGTGAAGAAAAATGCAAAAAGCACAGGTCTATCCCTTGTTAGTTTAAGATTTTGAAAAAAATAAAACGGATCCGATTATATGAAATGATAACAGCGCTTTGGTCCGTGATGCTTTATGCTAGAAACAAGCTGTAAAATACCCGGGAAAGACGTGACTCTGATGGATATGGGAATGTCATTGTTTCATTTCTTTGACATTAAGAGGCTGAGTTACAACCTTCTATAGATGAGGAGACAAAAAAAACTTTTCTTGGGAAGTAATCTAATTCGGTCTATCAATTGATTGTACTTTCTGTACAATAGAAGATGTTTAAACGCAGACAGCTTTTAGGAAACACGTGTGACCTCTTGTTAGGTTAACCTTACATTTCTCTGTGTCGGTAGGCCTTCTCTGCCTGGGGTAGAAAGGTAGGACCTAACTGTTGAAGGTACTGTACCATGCTCAGATTTCTAATGACGTCTCAGATATAATTATTTTCAAACAGTGACCGTTTTGTTGCAAACGAGTCCCATTGATTTGACATTGGGGAAATATGATAAGACGAACACATAGCCCTTACCTATCGCCTGTAATTTAGGTAAATTGTTTGGTATTAAAAAATATTATCCCCAATATGCAAAATTACGCAGAATTGGATGAAATGTTTTTATAAAAGGCCATTTCTTTCTCGGAACTGCAAATACGATGATAGATTCCTGCAATGCTTTTACTATAAAGTACATTTCCACCCCTACTCTTGTCCACGATGGTACGGAACCCACAACCTTCCGGCTGGCCCACAGCCCTGTGCTCTATCAAAACTCCTGCGTTGCCATGTAATGCATACATGACAAAGAACCGTTTCTAAAACTGCATACCCAAGGCTCTGGTCTGTCCAAGAAGTGAGTGTAAACAGTAGACATATCCACTTTGTTTTCATTATTATTTTGGGTATAGGGCAGGGTAACTTTTTTGTTTCAATATTTCAGGGAGGGTTTAGGTAAAATATATTTTAATGAATGGTGGGCCATCCGTTTTAATTTAAGAGAGATCCAACTTTCTCCATGTAACCCTTATTATAAATAACGTTCACAACCTTAGTCTTTGTGTTTGTTATCACTGGAGTTGGGCTAGTTGGGACATTGAGGATCGTGAAAACCTCCTCATATTCGAACTGTCACATACAAAAAAAAACTATAAATAAATATATTGAACAAAAATATAAACACAACATGTAAAGTGTTGGTCCCATGTTTCATGAGATTAAATAAAAGATCCCCAACATTTTCCATATGCACAAAAGGTTTATTTCTCTCAAATGTTGTGCTCACATTTGTTTACATCCTTGTTAGTGAGCATTTCTCCTTTGCCAAGATAATCCATCCACCTGACAGGTTTGGCATATCAAGAAACTGATTAAACAGCATAATCATTACACGGGTGCACCCTGTGCTAGGGACTATAGGTTTGGAGGGAGTGTGCAATTGGCATGCTGACTGCATGAATGTCCACCAGATCTGTTGCCAGATAATTGAATGTTCATTTCTCTACCATAAGCCACCTCCAACGTCATTTTAGAGAATTTGGCAGTATGTCCAACCGGCCTCACAACCGCAGACCACATGTAACCACGTCAGCCCAGGACCTCCACATCTGTCTACTTCACCTGCGGGATCATCTGAGACCAGCTACCCGGACTGCTGATGAAACCGAGGAGTATTTCTGTCTGTAATAAAACCCTCTTGTGGGGAAAAACACATTTTGAGTGGCTGGGCCTAGCTCCCCAGTGGGTGGGCCTTGCTCTGAACTGGGTGGACCTATGCCATCCCAGGCCCACCCATGGCTGCGCCCCTGCCCAGTCATGTGAAATCCATAGATTAGGGCCTAATTTATTTATTTCAATTGACTGGTTTCCTTACATGAACTATAACTCAGTAAAATTGTTGAAATTGTTGCTTTATATTTTTGTTCAGTAGTTTTCCTGCAGGATTACGTTATCGGGCTTTGATCTGTATTTCATTTGAAAAAGACAACTACATATCCCTATATTATAGCGCTTACATTTTTTTAATGAATAGTAATGTAATAATATTTTATGAAATGTCACATCTTGAGGTTAGACCTTGTTCAGATGCTTTGCACTCACTTTATCAGTCCCTATGTAAAAACCATTGACAGTGGGACTACTGGTCCAATACATAACATACCTGCAATGAAAATGTAACCAAATAAAGCGCTTAAGAGATAAACGGTCAAGTGTGAATGCGTATAGAGATTCTCTGCCTTATTTGGTCATGGTGCATGTGTAGAGGGAGGAGCCACTCCATAATCGTCATCATCGTGCACCCACAGGAAGAAATTCATAAAGTACTGTCACAAACTAGCGCCTGTAAAAGCAGAGAAATCAATTAAATAAAGAAACACATATGCAGTGAGAAGAGTCTCATTTATCGTCAGAGTTTATCGGCCAGAGAAGGAAGTCATGAGTGTAAACGGGAAGGAAAAGGTAAGAGATCGCCAGTAGCAGAGTTTTGAGTCTATTGATCGGTGGGTTTCTTAGCTAGGTAACGTTAGCTTCCCAATAGCTGCGTTCACGTACTGTTCGGAACTAGGAAACTTGGAAATGTCAGACTTACTAATGGTTGCAGTTATACACGTCCCCGTTCCACAAATGTGTTGGTCGGGAATGTCTGAGTTTCCTAGTTCCGATTTATTTGAATGCAGCATATCTAGAGGGCTGAAAGGGTTGTCAAAATACGTTCGTTACTCAGAAAATACGTCCGGTATGTACTTCTAAAAAAAAAAGGTCTAAATAAACATTTACAAGCAACCGAAAAATGCACATTGTCGATACCTAACGAACATATACTGGGGCAACGTTAGCTTACTGTTTAGTCTGATTCAGCAGGTTGTAATACACAATTGATTTGTAATACAGATTGAAACTACACAATATCGTGTAAATATTCCTTACAAGTCAGAATGTTGAATAAAATGACATTTCAACTTACTCTACCTGTTGGCTGTGCGGCTTGTCCTTCAGCTGCTCGACATTTGAGAGGAAATATCCACAGGAAAGTATGGTTAACCCTGACATGTCAACTTCACTACCGGTGCAATCAAATGTAGGGTAAATAATACTTTCCTATGGATATTTTGTCTCGGCCATCTGAAGGACAAACATCATGGACAACCTGTAGAGTAAGTTGAAATGTAATTTTATTCAACATTCAGGTTTGTAAGAAAAATGTACACGATGTTGCAGTCATTAGTTTATCATATGTACCAATTAATTGTGTATTACAGCCTGATGAATCTGACTGTTAGCTATTTAGGTTCATCCACAGATTGAACATTTAACCACATGCTACTACTGACGATACCTATATGCATTTGGTCTTATTCTGGCAATTGTATGTTTTATCAGTATTTTTACTTACCATTATGAACAAGAGCTGGGCCATGCACCACTTGTTAGTACAGTTTCTCTACATTTGCATCTAACCATGTACAGTACCAGTCAAAAGTAGTGAAGGCATCAAAACTATGAAATAACACATGGAATCATGTAGTAACCCAAAAATATTTTGATTAAACAAATCAAAATAGATTTTATATTTGAGATTCTTCAAAGTAGCCACCCTTTGCCTTGATGACAGCTTTGCACACTCTTGACATTCTCTCAAACAGCTTCACCTGAAATGCTTTTCCAATAGTCTTGGAGTTCTGACAAATGCTGAGCACTTGGCAGTCCAACTCATCCCAAACCATCTCAATTGGATTGAGGTCGGGGGATTGTGGAAGCCAGGTCATCTGATGCTGCACTCCATCAAATCAAATTTGATTTGTCACATACACATGGTTAGCAGATGTTAATGCGGGTGTAGCGAAATGCTTGTGCTTCTAGTTCCCGATAATGCAGTAATAACCAACGAGTAACCTAACAATTCCACAACTACTACCTTATAAAGGTAGGATAAAGAATATGTACATAAAGATATATGAATGAGTGATGGTACCGAACCGCATAGGCAAGGTGGAGTAGATGGTATAGAGTACCAGTACAGTATATACATATGAGATGAGTAATGTAGGGTATATAAACATAAAGTGGCATAGTTTAAAGTGGCTAGTGATACATGTATTACATAAAGATGACAAGATGCAGTAGATGCAGCAGTTAAATGAGTTCAGTATATACATATGAGATGAGTAATGTAGGGTATGTAAACATTATATTAAGTGGCATTGTTTAAAGTGGCTAGTGATACATTTTTACATCAATTTCCATCAAATCCAATTATTAAAGTGGTTGGAGTTGAGTCAGTATGTTGGTAGCAGCCACTCAATGTTAGTGGTGGCTGTTTAACAGTCTGATGGCCTTGAGATAGAAGCTGTTTTTCAGTCTCTCGGTCCCTGCTTTGATGCACCTGTACTGACCTCGCCTTCTGGATGATAGCGGGGTGAACAGGCAGTGGCTCGGGTGGTTGTTGTCCTTGATGATCTTTATGGCCTTCCTGTGACATCGGGTGGTGTAGGTGTCCCGGTTGGTGTAGTTTCATCATACTGCCTGATGGTTTTTGCAACTGCACTTGAAGAAACTTTCAAAGTACTTAATGTTGGATTTCTGAATTGACTGACCTTCATGTCTTAAAGTAATGATGGACTGTCATTTCTCTTTGCTTATTCGAGACATAATATCGACTTGGCATTTTACCAAATAGGGATATCGTCTGTATTCCCCCCTACCTTGCCACAACACAACTGATTGGCTCAAACGCATTAAGAAGGAAATAAATAACAAAAATGAACTTTTAACAAGGCTCACTTGTTAATTGAAATGCATTCCAGATGACTACCTCATGAAGCTGGTTGAGAGAATGCCAAGCTGTGGGTACTTTGAAGAATCTCAAATATGAAATATATTTTGATTTAACACTTTTTTTTTGGTTACTACATGATTCCATGTGTGTTATTTCATATTTTTGATGTCTTTACTATTATTCTACAATGTAGAAAATGGTACAAATAAAGAAATACCCTGGAATTAGTAGGTGTGTCCAAATGTTTGACTGGTACTGTATGTAAATGTGTGGTTGAGAGTAGCATGCTGGATGGCAGTGGGTGAAGGGAGTTACTACAGGAGTTTCAGAAATTGTTAACATGAAAGAAATAAAGGACCACCTGAAGGGAGGCACTCTTTATTGAGGCAAAGTGCCTCCAGATGACACGAGATAGCTTTTCAGGGCTACAACTGGTACTGTATATCCCATATGACCATGATATTGTGGAGAGAAGTTGGATGATCATGACAGTATTGTGCCCACTATCTGTACATCTTTGATCCAGGACCCTGGTGCCCTGAAGGAAGAGGGGAATACCCTGTTCAATGCAGGGGACATGCAGGGAGCTCTGTGCTTTTACACCAAGGCTCTCAAATTGAGCCACAGCCAGGTGGAGAGTGCTGTCCTGCACCGCAACCGCTCCGCCTGCTACCTCAAGCTAGAGGACTACACCAAGGCTGAGGCGGATGCCTCCAAAGGTGGGAGAGTGCAGAACAAACATGTTGATGTTGTCATTCACCAATGAAAAAATAATATATATACTACATTTTACGAAGTAGTGTTTCTCTCTCTCTCTCTCTCTCTCTCTCTCTCCAGCTCTTGATGCTGACCCTGGTGATGTGAAAGCCAGGTTCCGGCGGGCACAGGCCCTGCAGAAGCTGGGTCGTCTGAACGAAGCGTTTCTGGACGCTCAGAGGTGTGCACAGATGGAGCCCACAAACAACACATTCAAGGAGATGCTCAGACTGCTGGGAGCACAGAGCCAGAAAAAGGTGACGAGCCAGCAGAGACTATGTAGTTCTGATGAAGTCTCTACAATGTACCCAGGAGGTCCAAGGCCATAATGAGGATTTATTTTCTCTCCCTTGTAGTCAGTTCAGATGTCCTCCACAGATGCTCGCGTTCAGCAGATGTTCTCTCTCCTCCTGGACCCCTCAGCACAGCCCTCGGACAGACAGAAGGTAAAACAATCACACCATACACACATAAACACTGACTACACAAAAGCGCACTCTGGCATGTTTTCAGCTTTGATGAACCTTACACCTTGTGATCTATTTCTCAATGGCAGGCTGCTCAGAACCTGGTGGTGCTGTCTCGTGAGGAGGCGGGAGCCGAGCAGATCTTCCGTAACGACGGGGTGAAGCTGATCCAAAGTCTGCTGGGCTCCAATCAGGAGGAGGTGGTCCTGTCTGCTCTCAGGACCCTGGTTGGCCTGTGTACTGGCCATCAGTCCAGAGTAAGTATTGGTCATATCTGTGTTTCTCCATATGAAACACTAGACATGATTTAAATAAAGAATCTAGCGACATTGCATTCAACCATGACCATATTCTCCAGACCATGGCCATAGTGAACGAGCTGGGCATGGAGCAGCTGTGTGGGGTGATGGGCTCTGGGGCGTCTGCTGTGTCCCTGGCTGCCTGTCACCTGCTGCAGGTGATGTTCGAGGCCCTGACAGAGGGCATGAACAGGGAGATCAGAGGGAAGGACGAGGCCATACTGCCTGGTGAGATGACATGTCTTCCGGTTACAGGTTGTGGCTTCTCGATAACACGGAGATAGAAAAGAAAGGTGACTGACTTAAATATACTTGTGTGTGTGTGTGCCGTACAGAGCCGTCTCGCGAGCTGCGCTCAATGCTGCGCCACCTGGTGGAGATGATGCCAGCGAGCAGTGTGTCCGGGCCGGGCCGAGACAGCGCCATCAACCTCCTGGTCAAACAGGTGCCCCGCAAGTCCCAGAGGAACCCAGACAACTCTCTCACACTGTGGGTCATAGACCAGGGTAAGAGACAGACTAACTTCCTCACACTGTATGGTAGAGACCAGGGTATGGTAGAAACAGAGCATGTTGTATTTTCCTCTTTGGTGGATGCAGCCATTCTGTCATGCAGATGAGGCTCACACAGTATTGTATAGTATTTTGAATCCGATGTACATGTAAATAAGTCAAGGTGTTAGATCAACCATATCTCTGTTCTCTCCTGTGCAGGGCTAAAGAAGATCCTAGAGGTAGCAGGAACAGTCCCTGAGATGTCTGAGGGACCTCCTCTCACAGACAACTCCCACATGAGCTGCTCTGTGCTCCTCAGCAAACTCTATGATGACCTGAAGAGTGATGCCGAGAGGGAGAACTTCAATAAACTCTGCGAGGAATATGTCCAGTGAGTGTTTGGTCCTGTCTTGATTTTCTAGTCTGTGTTGATTGTGGTTGTGCCTCCCACCAGGTTGCATAG
This sequence comes from Oncorhynchus kisutch, assembly GCF_002021735.2. Lineage (NCBI taxonomy): Eukaryota > Metazoa > Chordata > Actinopteri > Salmoniformes > Salmonidae > Oncorhynchus > Oncorhynchus kisutch. The sequence goes on from NC_034177.2 coordinate 38,714,154, forward strand.
TCATGTCTTGTTCATTATTGAATTGTGAACATCCAATCCAAACAATCTCCTTGTGTGTGTGTGAGAACTACTCTGATACCTTTACTCCTATTGTTCTGTGCAGGCATCACTTTGGCCGCCCCGGCCTGGAGAGTAAGCTGCGCGCCATTCAGACGGTGTCTGTGCTTCTGCAAGGACCCAGCGACGTGGGCAACAGGACCCTGGAGATGTCGGGTATGATGGATGCGGTCATCTCTCTGTGTGCCTCGGAGGTCGTGTGTCACCAGCAGGTGGCGGTGGAGGCTCTGATCCACGCTGCAGGCAAGGCCAAGAGGGCCTCGTTCATCACAGCCAATGGCGTGGCACTGCTCAAGGACCTCTACAAGAAGAGTGAGAACGACCAGATACGTGTTCGAGCGCTAGTGGTGAGGGTTCAGCCAATAGCTATAGAACAATACTATACAATTGTTATATTGTCTATGGTTCAGCTAAACTCCCAACACACTGGGCCAATTGTCCCATTGGAATAACAAAAAAACATTGAAATAAGTAGTGACAACTGAAAAAGTATGTGTGTTTTACAGGGTTTGTGTAAGCTGGGTTCAGCTGGGGGGACAGATTTCAGCATGAAGCAGTTTGCTGAGGGATCCACACTGAAACTGGCCAAACAGTGCAGGAAGTATGTGACCTGTGTTTTTTTCAAAGTGTGTAACTTAAAATGTAGCTTGTTATTATAGAACCAGTCAGATGATGTACCTCTTCCTGTCCCAGGTGGCTGTGTAACGAGTCTCTCCCCCCAACGTCTCGGCGGTGGGCCATTGAGGGCCTGGCCTACCTCACCTTCGACGCTGACGTAAAGGAGGACCTAGTTGAGGACAGGAATGCCCTGCAGGCAATGTTTCAGCTAGCTAAGGTAAGCTTACCCCCCCCCCCAATATCAAAGTAAAATCAGCCAATATGATTGTTACATCGTGACTTTTTATATCATGAGGCTATATGTTCCTCCCAGCCTCCCTTAGAGATGTAATGATAACTAGTTATTTTATTTGATGTGATGTCTGATGGCGGTGTATTGTGTCCCTACAGTCAGAGGATAAGACTGTACTGTTTGCAGTGGGCTCTACTCTGGTGAACTGTACTAACAGCTATGATGTGGACAAGCCTGACCCTCAGATGGTGGAGCTGGCCAAGTATGCTAAACAGCACGTACCAGAGGAACACCCCAAGGTACTGCACTGTGTGTGTCAGGGCCGTGTTACCCAAGGTACTTCTAGACATCCAAACCTCACTAATCACTGGGTCTCGACTAGAGGTGTAATGGTACACATATTAGTACCAAACCGGTCAGTACTGGGACCTCGGTTCAGTTCGCACTGTGAACCCGAATGAATACATTATAACAAATGAAAACACTAGGCCTATAGGCTATGTCTCTTGAGTAAATCTGAGCTGGAAAACATTTTAAGGATATTAAAACAGAGCCCATGTGAAAGCCGCATTTCAAACTGTCCTTTTGTGAGGTGCACCCGGGAGCTATTTCTCCGGTGGGGTCGATAAACCAGAATTGGAGGATCCTCCATCATCGTTTAAATCTCCAGTTTGTTCAAATTTTGGCTTCCCAGTAGATTACAACAACGATGGACAGAGAGTTGTGGATATAACGTGAACGGTCCTCCAACTGGTAATTACTAGTGGGAAACTCGTTTATCATCCTGAGCACCCACTTCTTCCATATGGGGACCTCTGATGTCACTAACTAAGGAAATTGTCCTATAACAGCATTTTCGGCAGTTAAATGTTACAAAATATTATTTAGAAAAAACTATCTAATGTGGTTTTGAATTAATTTTGTTTAAGCATAATAGCTGTACTTTTTAGTTCATGGTTGACGTCGCATTAGAGTTCAAATCACATGAATGACTCCAACTGGTATTTACGACTTCACAACTGGTAAATTCCCACCTCCCACATGGTTACAAACGCAGCAGCGTAAACTTTAGAGGCCCAACATAACAATCCTGTCACAACAGACCATGCCAGGAACATTATGAATGGCATTTTATTTTCCTCCTGTACTGAAACTGAATCGACCAGTGATACGTACCGAACCGTGGGTTTGGTGAACCGTTACACCCCAAGTCTCGACACGGAATATTCCTCTAATTAGGTTATTTTTATCAGCTCTTATCCCAGATTTTATTTTATTACTTAAACCTTTTAAACCAATAAGTCCCATTGAGGTCAAAGACATCCTTTATTAAGAGAGAACTGGCCAATAGAGTAACTGACCAAGATAGCGAAGAGATTGCCCCACTGACTGTCTGTTTCAGGACGCTCACTCGTTTGTGGAGAAGAGGTTGATGAAGCTGCTGGAGGCAGGTGTGGTGTCTGCTCTGGTGTGCATGGGGAAACAGGAGAGTCCCGCCCTTACTGAGACCTGCAGGGAGTGCATCGCCAGGTTTGTCTGTCTTATCTTCCCTGGCTCTAGCCTAATAATACTCTTTCCTCCCCGTTTACAATGCAGTCTTTTCCCATTGTGTGTATCTTTCTCTGCAGGGTGTTCTTGGCTCTGGTGGAGAGGCAGGAGGACAGGGGCACAGTGGTGGCACAGGGTGGAGGAAAGGTGAGACCATCCTCACGTCAGTTATGTCTAAACACACCACCTTTCTTACTTGATTTAATTGACCAGTAAAATGCATTTAATGATGCTGTCTTGCCAGGCCCTTCTCCCTCTGGTGTCTGAGAGTACTGATGTCGGGAAGACCAAGGCAGCACAGGCCCTTGCCAAGATCACCATCACATCCAACCCAGAGATAGCCTTCCCTGGGGAGAGAGTGAGATAACCGCCCTATCCTGCTCCACTGATGAGAAATAAATATGTTTGTGTGAAGATCTAGTAATAAGATATTGCTGAGCCTGTTCAGATTTTACCATTTCAATCCATAGTGGTGCTCTCATGAAAACTCCCTGATTCCTTTCTTTTGTGTGTGTGTGTGTGTGTGTGTGTGTGTGTGTGTGTGTGTGTGTGTGTGTGTAGATCTATGAGGTGGTGCGTCCCCTGGTCAGTCTGCTCACCCTGGACTGCACCCTACTGCAGAACTTTGAGTCTCTCATGGCCCTCACCAACCTGGCTGGTATCAGCGAGCGGCTCAGACAGAAGATCATCAAGGAGAAAGCTGTACCCAAGGTAGAGGGTTACATGTTTGAGGAGCACGAGCTGGTCCGCGCTGCAGCCACAGAGTGCATGTGTAACCTGGTCCTGAGCACTGAGGTGCAGCAGCTCTACGTGGCCACGGGGAATGACCGTCTGAAGCTGCTGGTGCTCTACAGTGGAGAGGAAGATGAGAGGCTGAGGAAAGCTGCAGCTGGAACCCTGGCCATGCTGACTGCAGAGCAGCCTGAGCTCTGTGCCCGCATCCCTGGAACGGTGATGCATCCTCCCTCGAGAGAGAGATATATATATATATATATATATACAGACACACACATAGGTTAAATTGAATATACTGTACCAGACAACTTTCCTTTACTATTTCTGTCCAGAGTTTGACTTTACTTCCCTCGCTCTGATTCCAGACCAGTCACTGGCTAGAGATCCTTCAGGCCCTGTTGCTTAGTGACAGCTTGGAGCTGCGTCACCGTGGAGTGGTGGTCATGCTGAATCTAATGCAGGCGGAGAAGAGCCTGGCCGAGACACTGATGGAGAGCGAGGCGCTGGAGATCCTCTCCGTCCTGGCTAAATCCACAGAGCAGAGCTCCATCTCCAGAGCAGCACAGCACTGCCTGGATAAAGCCATTGAGTACGGCATCATCAAGAAGCCAGAGGAAGGGGGAGAAGGAAATGAGCCCTGAGGACAGTATGGAAGTGTGTGTGTGTGTGATGCTACAGGAGAAAAGACCTAAGATGATTGTTCCACTGCTGTTCTGTGTGAGGTGTGTTTTGTAGAATAGGAGGCAAGCAGTTTTGGTGTTTGAGGGCAGTAGGCTGTGCTGGTTTCAGTTTGAGGGCTGATATGCTTTACAAACATTAAGGGATGTGCAACAATCTGAGAGCTGGAGTTGGTGAATGTTCATAATGAATCTTGAAGAAAAAAAAAAAACTGCACTCACCTAAATATTATGTTTAATCAAAAGAATTAGCAGCCTTTTCCTTCAAGTGTATATATATGCCTTTTGAAACTGCCACCCAATGACCTTATGTCTCTACAAACATTTGAGCACACCAATCTCTTTCAATCATAACAGATCTCCCAGTCCTGGGCTAAAGAGGACACATTATACATGCTTCAACTGATGTGCCACCTTCCACTCATGGATGATTCTGTTTGATGCTAGAGGCACAATGCATAGCCAACAAGAGTAACACAACTTAAACAACCAAATATAGTACTTCATGCATTCATCACAAGTCATTCCTTTATCTTGCTGTACTTGTCTATTGACTTTTGTATTCCAATACATGTATTTCCTTAATGTTTGCAACACAATATTTATGTTATGATTTACTTGCACCTTATATGGATCATTGTTTTTATTTGCCTTTTCTTTTTCCACTACATTTCCAATGTCTTGGTTGTTTTCAAACAACCAGCATGAATCAGAAGGCTGGCGGACAAAAACTGTTGCTATGTAAAGTCAGTGATTATTCATGAGCTAATCCATTGTATCAAATGTTTTCATCACTAAAGACTGCATCGGGACCACTGAGGTATGAGACATGTTTGCCCATTGTTTTCAAGGTCATCTACTCATGTTCACATATGCCGATTCACGGACCTTCTATATCCGGGTTTATTTTTTTTATTTATTTAACCAGGTAGGCCAGTTGAAAACAAGTTCTCATTTACAACTGCGACCTGGCCAAGATGAAGCAAAGCAGTGCGACAAAAGAGTTACACATGGGATAAACAAATGTACAGTTAATAACATAATAGAAAGATCTATGTACAGTGTGTGTGCAACTGTAGTAAGATTAGGGAGGTGTGGCAAAATAATTTAAATGTAGCATTAAACCTGGAGTGATAGATGTGCAGATAGATGATAAGTAACAACTTGGGGAATGAGGTAGTTGGGTGGGCTATTTACAGGTGCAGTGTTCGGTAAACTGCTCTGACAGCTGATGCTTAAATTTAGTGAGGGAGATGTATGTCTCCAGCTTCATTGATATTTGCAATTCGTTCGTCATTGGCATGAATTGGACCAGCATTGGACCAACATCACATGCGCACAGACCTCGTGATGTTATCCAAAAACATGGCAGATATTGGATGAATATAAAATATATTTGGTTGCGAGTGATGGAATAAAATCTGCCTCAGCAATTTTATGGGGGAATAATTCAATGGATGCTTTGTGCACAAAGGTGATGACTAAAGTGTATTGGTTTTCAAATCTGACTTCTCTATGTGGCCGTCAATGAAAATTGTATTTCTGGGCCGGGCGTTAGTTAAACTGAAGTACTGAAGCAAATGTGTAGGAGCAGTCGAAATCGTGCTTCTAGACCCGAACCCTGGCCCTGGCCCTGGCCCAGGCCCATTTTTCTAGACCAGAGAAAGAGGCCCAACAGCGGAAAATGTGTCTCCCTCCAGCAGGTGGCGTTTTTTTCAATGTTTCGAATGGAGTTCAATGAGTGTCGAATTTCGTCAACCAAAAATTATGATTTGGTACGTGAGGTTTAGTTGAACGAATATAAATTTCGTAATGCTTAAGTTATGAGTGTACTGATATAAGTAGGACATGTGATATCCCGAAAACGTTTAGAGTTCTCCAGATGGCTTTGCATATTCATGGTACGAGGCTAGTAGCATAGCATGTTTAACAAATGGGAAACAAGTATATAGAAAGAATATACAAAGGACATTTGAGCCATTACATGAATACAATAACAAAAAAAGCTGCAACGCTGTTTCTGGTTGGTCATTACGACAAAACAAATATTTAAACGTCATATAGTGGTAGGCATGATAATATTTATGAATACTTGTTAATAAGTAGGTGTGTGTGTGGCAACATCCAAACTTTTTTTTCCAACAGACATCAATAAAACCATTCCAATAAGGCATGACATAAGTATAGTATACAACATCCTGTTGAAACAAGGCTCCTATAGCTCTATTGTTGAATGGACTAAAAGAAAAACAAAACTTTCCTATTGCTGGGTCAACAGGGTTAATTGTAGGTATGTTCTGAGGGTCAGGTTCTGAGGGTTATGTCACATTCCTGAATAATAAAGTAACACCTGAGGGAATGGCATCTAAAACAATTGCGAAATATTTAGGTTTTACAGGGTCCAGAGCATCAGATACACAGGCTACATATAGAGGGGCGCTGTTTCGCTCGCTCGGATGCTTTCTCTGATGAAGAAGGCAAGATGCAACCATTTCAATTATTTTACTGGGTTACAGTTTATATAAAAGGGCTTCAGTCAGTTGAAATAAATTCATTAGGCCCTAATCTATGGATTTCACATGACTGGGAATACAGATATCAAATCAAATTTGATTTGTCACATGCGCCAAATACAAAAGATGTCGACCTTACAGTGAAATGCTTACTTACAAGCCCTTAACCAACAATGCAGTTAAGAAAAATAAGTCTTAAGTAAAAAAAAAATTGAAGAGCAGCAGTAAAATAAGTTGCGATGCTATATACAGGGGTTACCGGTACAGAGTCAATGTGCGGGTAAAACATTGGCTGATGATAAAGGCAGATTACCCACTTGCTGTCGGATCCTTACAAGGCACCCCGACCTACGTCCCTGATATCTCTTGTCTTTCTCCTGCGAATGACGGGGATGAGGGCCTTGTCAGGTGTTTTAAGTAAATTCTTTGCGTCCGACTCATGAAATATATTTTTTTATTCCAGTACGAGTTGAGTAATCACTGTCCTGATATCTAGAAACTATTTTTTTGTCATAAGAGACGGTGGCAGAAACATTATGTACAAAATAAGTTACAAATAACACAAACATACAATAGCACAACTGGCTAGGAGACCACAGATAACTTGTTTTCAAGGTAGGGGTGTGGATCAGAAAACCAGTCAGTATCTAGTGTGACCACCATTTCCCTAATGCAGCATTACACAACATCTCCTTCGCATAGAGTTGATCTGGCTGTTGATGTTGGCCTGTGGAATGTTGTCCTACTCTTCTTCTATGGCTGTGCGAAGTTGCTGGATATTGGTGGGAACTGTAACACACTGTTGTACACATCCATCCAGAGCATTCCAAACATGCTCAGTGGTTGACATGTCTAGTAAGCATGCAGGCCATGGAAGAACTGGAACATTTTCAGCTCCCAGGAATTGTGTACAGATCCTTGCGACATGGGGCTGTGCATTATCATGCTGAAACATGATGGCGGCAGATGAATGGCATGACAATGGGCCTCAGGATCTCATCACGGTATCTCTGTGTATTTAAATTGCCATCGATAAAATGCTATTCTGTTCATTGTATGTAACTTATGCCTGCCCATACCATAACCCCACCATGGGGCACTCTGTCCACAATGTTGACATCAGCAAACCGCTCGCTCACATATCTGCCCGGGACAGTTGAAAACGGGATTCATCCATGAAGAGCACACTTCTCCAAAGTGCCAGTGGCCATCAAAGGTGAGCATTTGCCCACTGAAGTCGTTTGACAGCGAACTGCAGTCAGGTCAAGACCCTGGTGAGGATGATGAGCAAGCAGATGAGCTTCCCTGAGACGGTTTCTGACAGTTTGCACAGAAATTATTTGATTGTGCAAACCCACAATTATCAGCTTTCCGGGTGGCTGGTCTCAAGACAGTCCCACAGGTGAAGTAGCTGGATGTGGAGGTCCTGGGCTGCTGTGGTCACACGTGGTCTGCAGTTGTGAGGCCGGTTGGAAGTATTGCCAAATTATCTAAAATGATGTTGAGGCAGATTACGGTAGAGAAATTAACATTAAATTATCTAGCAACAGCTCTAGTGGACATTCCTGCAGTCAGCATGCCAAATGTATGATCCCTCAACTTGTGACAAAACTGCACAAGTGGCCTTTTATTCTCTCCAGTACAAGGTGCACCTGTGTAATAATCATTCTGTTTAAATCAGCTTCTTGATATGCCACACCTGCCAGGTGGAAGAATTATCTTGACAAATGAGAAATGCTCACTTACAGTGATGTAAACAAATTTGTGCCCACAATGAGAGAAATACACTTTTTGTGCCTATGGAACATTTATAGGGTCTTATTTCAGCTCATGAATCATGGGCCAAACATTTTGCAGGTTGTGTTTATATTTTTGTTCAGTGTAGAACATATATTATGTATGTTGTCTACCTGGACTGCTGTATGCTGTTTAGGTGGTGACAGCACATGTGAAGATCAAGAGGTGATCAGCAACGAGGTGTTCATCCACCAGGGTCACTCATTTATGTGAGGTCAGCAAGATCAGCTGTGGGTCCCACCACACTGCGGCAGTCACAAGTAAGAGCCCTTCACATAAGTGTCCTCAAACTGCTCATTTAGAAATATAACATATTATATTCAAATTTATTTTTCTGGTACAGGTGATCGCTACACTTGCGGCTGGGGTAAGCTTAAAAAATATTAATGATTAGAAAATGTCACCTGTTCTTGGTGGCTTCGAGTAGGCCTAAGCATTGCATAAAGTCATTATGAATTCCAAAGCGCAATACATATCCAGTAATGGAAAGACATGGCCTTTTCTCATAACCACGGCTACAAGCTCTACTTTTTCAGCTGAATATGGCCAGCTGGGACAGGGGACTGTGAGCAGCTCAGACGAGCCAAGATGAGTAGAGTTCTTCAAGAACCAGGGGCTGCGTGTGGTGGATGTAGTGTATGGGCCATGGAACACTTTTGTTTCTGCTATCAAAGAGGACCCCTCTCCATCCTGACACATATCCTTTATAACTAAGGACTACATGGAATGGAAAAACTGTCTGTAGCAGTTGAGCACTAAGGACAGTGCATATTTTGATTGACTAGATCAGGGCTTTTTACAACCCTGTTCCTGGAGCGACCGTCCTGCAGCTTTTCAGTCCAACCCTAATCTATCGCACTGGATTCTAATAATTAGCTGGTTGATAAACTGAATCACGTTAGTTACAGTATAACTAGGGTTGGAGTGAACATACAAGAGGGTAGCTCTCCAGGAACAGGGTTGGAGAGCCCTGGACTAGATATTCATGGTTATTTAAAATATTCATGGTTATTTTGATGACCAATTTACCCCTTTTACCAAAGAGCACCTTCTATCTACCAAAATGTACTATTGTGTACCTTAGTAGCACTTCCCTTCCTCCTCTTTCTACTATTCATGGTTATTTGTTCAGACAAATTAAAAATTTAAAAATGACAAAATGAGTGACTAAGACTTGATTACTTTTATTCTAGATATTTAGATTGAAAAAACAGTTAGAGGGCTCTTATCGCATATACATTATGTAAAAATACATTATCAAACATAATAGAAAATATTAATCTACAAAGAATTGAAGGCAAAATCAAAAAATATATATTATTACAATGGAGAAAGAAAACGGTCTTCTGAGTATTAATAGGACAGAGAATCCAAGGCATCCATATCCTGGCATCTTATTTGTCGACTTCACAGAACAATCTTAAAAGAACTAGAGAACAACACAGAGCATTAGAGGGAGGTTCATAGGTGCAATGAAGAGATTATGAAGAGTATTCTAATCAGATTTGTACTGACCTGACAAAATCTGGTGACCTTGAGATGACGTGTTGGAACTCTGACAGATTCACAGTTCCATCTTTGTCTATATCAGACTCTTCAAGAATCTGCAATATTGTAAATAAGTATTTGTTTTAGCCTTGGAGACTGCAAACGGAGACCTGAAAGGTAGACTCAGTGAGAGGACCATAGATCATACTCAGCAATGCAATTTCCTGCGTTGAGACAGTATTCAAATCTGCCACAGCTTCCCAGTTTATGGTCTCCCCTGAGGCAGTGCCACATTGGAAAGAACCAGGCAATAGTGGCCTTAATCTGTTAACTCACATTGCTGATGAGCTGCCTCATCTCTTCAGTGGTAAGCCTTGTGTCATCCGTCTCACCAGTCAGACAGTTCACCAGCTTCTCCAGGTCCCCACCATCCAGAGTGCCATCATCATCAAAGTCTGAACAGACAAAACAATACCAATACAACATTTTCACCAGCCCCCCAAACTGCCAGACAACAATGAATACACTACATACATATACAGGCCTAAGAAAGTCTCAATTGTATTACCAAAAATGCGGAATGCGTAGTGGGACTTGATTTCCAGTGTAGCTGAATCACTGAAGGCACTCAAGAGATCAAGGAAGTCCTCAAAGGTGAGACTTCCATCTTTCATATCAGATGTTGAGAATACGTGACAGATCCTTTTTCTGAAAGGGTTGGACTAAAGGGTGGAGACAGAACATAAACATTAAGTCCAATGCTGACATTTTTCTCTGTCAAATCACTTCTGGGTAAACAATAAGTTTTAAATTCAAATGGCCAAAAATATTTTCTTAGCAAAAAGAAATCTCTCAAGCAAGAATTTTGCTAGGACTGTCAGGGTGGTCTGAGTGGGGAGGGTAAAACGACTAACTAATTTACTGCTTGGTGAGGTTACCATGGAAAGGCCAACACTCCATCCCACCAAAACAGGCTGACATTTCAGGCAGTCTTTTCAAACAGCTTTTACACTAAAAAGGCATTATCACTATCACAATATTATTCCAACCTCAGTATGGAAATATATATAAAACACAGGAAAACCACATTGTTCCTTGAGAAGGGCCAGTGCAGTCAAAAGTAAATCAAACATTTGTTACAATGTTTTTTAACTAAAAATAATTTGCTCGCTGTATTAGTAATTTAGTATAATTTTAATTGCAATCTTGTCACCTTGAGTTCTGGCAGTGAAAGGACTTTCTCCATGGGCACTCGCGGGGTGGGGATGTTTCTGTCCTCTTTGGAGAGGAGTTCACTGAATCTCTTGTGTGCCCTAAAAAAAACATGCATCACAACCTCCACTCTGCCTGTATGGATGTTGATTGCTCAACAAGTCTCTTTCGCAATAGATTTACAATGACAAACCTTTCCAACCTAGTTCAAACAGTTACAGTAAATTCATCTTGCCTGTCAAACTTCCTTGTAAATTAGACTTTAGTACTTTGCGTAAGTAAGGATTAAAGTTATGTTGACAAGGAAGTTTGTCACTGGCAAGATGGAGCCTATATATTTACTATATGATCAAAAAGGATATTGACAACAATAGCATCTGCGAATTGAAATAATGGGGAAAAGCACTAGTTACTTACAGAATAATTTCTTGCTTTGTAAGAAACGTCAGCTCCTGGAGGGGAAGAGTTGGTGCATTATTTTCAAATACACCACACATTCCAAATTGATATAATTATGCCTCAACTTCTTGCTTTTATCAGTGTCGTGTCACTTGCAATGCGCTCAAGAAGTTGTCCTACCAACGTCATCAAAAACTGACAATACACTTGAGAATTAATTTAAGGCAATTAATTCAAGCCGAACAGCGACTCTTTATGAGGGCATAAACGATATAACTAACTAGCTGGCTAAAAACAACTTGGTTAGTTTTTAGATATCGCGTTAACTAGCTTGCTAAGTAAGCTATTTGTTAACCTAACCACGTTACCAGAAAGTACAATGACCAACTTGTTGTGTAACGTTACATTGGCTAGATAGCTGTCTTATTTCACCTGATATTCTGAGAGCAGATCCTTCCTTAATTGACTTGCTGTTGTTCCCATGTTTTTGTTTTTTTCTTCTGTTTGTTATTAGCTAGCCAACTTCAGAGAAAGAAGACTTTCTGCTTTGATAACTTTCCGAAGCAGCTAGCCACTTCCCTTTTCTGAATCGACGAAATATACCATAGTAACAAGATTTGCATATAGCACGCCAACACACCGCCAGATGGCGATCACGTGCCTCAATACAAATCGCTGACGCAGAAGAAAAGCAGAGAGAAGATGGATCCTATCCACATCGACTTACAGTTTACGTATTTTTTCCTTCAATTATTTGTATAAATCCTGAATAAATACAAATCATTGACACTTTTCTACTATTACGTGGAAAACTTTTATTTAGAAAATTCAGAAATTCTGAGATCCGGAAGTACTTTTTAGTGTTGTTGCGCAGACGCTGATAAAATATGCCATGTTTTTAGTTGCTTCCTGATAGTTGTGGTAAATAACGTGGTTAAACTACTTATAGATTAGCGGTTAGATATCGATTTTTACATAAACTCAACAGAAATTTAATTTATTTTCTACGCTGCTGATTCAGATAACGGTGAGTTAGCTACATGCTATTTAACTTGAGATAAGACTCGGCGTTGTCACTCCATGCCATTCATCTCATTGTTGAAACGAGATACATCGTGCCACGTAACGTCTGGGTAGCTACCGGTGCTAATATTTATTGCAGACCAATGGAGGACGGCAAATCGCCAACACGTTTCGTCTACTGTAACCGAGATTTTGCTGACCATGTTTGCTGGTCTGGATGTGGTGACCGAACTGCCTCGATGTCTAAATTTGACACGACAATTCAAGCCGGATGGACTGACAGGATGGAGAGGGGGCTATTCCGTTATCACCTGGGCGACTTAGAGACAATAATTTTACCTGGGCCGGCTCGGTATGTGGCCCAACTGAATATTCAAAGAGGGATAGAGCGAAGACAGCCTCAGGAAATATTAAGCATCAAACAAAACTTTGACACCAAGCAGTTCAACTTCAACAAAATCAATCCAGAGGAAGTCATTTTTGAGATGAGTAAGCAAATTGAGCCTACGTCCCAACCCAAAGGTGATGAACTCTGTAGAATTATGGTGATGGTCAATGTTAGCCCATTGGAATTTGGTCACTGTTTATTAGTTCCAGAGCCCACCCAGTGTTCACCACAGGTCCTGACCCCCGCTGCCATCCAAATCGGAATCGAATCTGTGCTGCTGAGTTCTGACCCGGGCTTCCGGGTGGGATTCAATAGTCTTGGTGCGTTTGCATCTGTCAATCATCTCCACCTTCATGGATACTACATGAAGCAGGAGCTAAACTTAGAAACTGCTTCAACCCAACCCTTAGTGCCAGAAAAGGGATTTTACCGTCTGAGAGACTTCCCCATCGGCTTTATGTTCTACGCTGAAATGGATGACCTTGAGAAAGTTGTCTGTGCCATTAGTCAGGTCACAAACACATTGGTGGAGAGGAACAAGGCACACAACCTGTTTTTCACTCGAGGCTGCCCACCTGGGAAGTCTGATGTGCGTGCCAGGCGTGGTGTGCGCATTGTCGTGTGGCCTAGGAGGTCCTGCTTTGGTGCCAAAGATGAATCTGCCTTCAATGTGGCTCTGTGTGAGCTGGCTGGACATTTACCATTCAAGAACAGACATGACTTTGAACACAGCACTGAAAAAGATGTGATGGCCATCATTCAGAGGTATCTGCTGCCTGACCAACAGTTTCTTCAGTTGGAACAGCAACTTATTGCACATTTACAGAAAGACATTTAAGCCTGATTTACCTGGAAGTGAACAATTGGGTTTATTATATTTCATGGGCATTAAAGTATAACTCAACAAATCTCAACTGAATAAAACATACTTGAAATCGCAGTAACTTTTTTTTCCTTTTTCAGATGTATTACCACAAACACTGGTGTAATGCAGTTTCTCTGTTTTTAGAATGTACAATTGTCCTGTATAGGATACCTGAACCTGCATGACAGGAGCGGTCCTCCAAACCCAAATAATATGCGCCTTTGTGCATACATTTATTTTGGCCCCCCACACCAAACTCGATCATGACACACAGGTTAAAATATCAAAACAAACTCTGAACCAATTACATTAATTTGGGGACAGGTCGAAAAGCATTAAACTTTTATGGCAATTTCGCTAGCTAGCTAGCCAATTTGTCCTATTTAGCTAGCTTGCTGTTGCTAGCTAATTTGTCCAGGGATATAAACATTGCGTTGTTATTTTACAAGAAATGCACAAGGTCCTCTACTCCGCCAATTAATCTACACATAAAGCGGTCAACCGAATCGTTTCTAGTCATCTCTCCTTCCAGGCTTTTTCTTCTCTTGACTTTATATTGCGATTGGCAACTTTCATAAATTAGGTGTATTACCGCCACTGACCTCGTTCGTCTTTGTCACCCACGTGGGTGGGTACCTGCTTCTATAAACCAATGAGGAGATGGGAGAGGCAGGACTTGCAGCGTGATCTGCGTCACAAATAGAACTGACTTCTTTTTTAGCCCTTGGCAACGCAGGTGATAATTGAATAATATAGATTTCTAAATGTATTTTGCAACGCGACGCAAGCGGTGTGGTCAGCCTGTTAGCTTCCAAGTACATATGGAAATTAAAAATGTTTATATATTAATGGCTTTTGAGGGTTACTGTCTGATTTATTACTTTAAATATTTTTTACATCCATGACAGGCGCACAGGTATGTCAGTGAGCATAAGTAGCTTACTTCCTTTCCTCCCCACCATATTAGAATAACTTCACAAACAATTTTAGGCCTCACAGGTTGCAAGTTACTCCTCTCATCCAGCATTAAGACTACACTGATCTAGGTGAGAAACCAGGGGAGGACCATCCTCAGTGAGTTTCATAAAAAATTGTGAAACATTAAAAGTTATCCTTTTTAGATACAACTACTAAATATAGTCACAGGTCACCAAATAGTTGATGAAAACATTGTTTTTCAAGGAAGATCTACAGTAGCCTCAGCAGCACCATGGTGTAGCTGGAGGACAGCTAGCTTCTATCCTCCTGGGTACATTGACTTCAATACAAAACCTAGGAGGCTCATGGTTCTCACCCACTTCCATAGATTACACAGTAATTGTGACAGGTTAGAGGATGTCCTCTGGAAATTATCAGAGCTCTTGCAGCATGAACTGACATGTTGTCCACCCAATCAATGGATCAGAGAATGAATCTAGCACTGAAAGCATAAGGTACAGCTAGCTAGCGCTGTAGTGCATAAATGTGGTGAGTAGTTGACTCAAAGAGAAAGACAATAGTTGAACAGTTTTGAACAAATTAATTTCTTCCAAAATTGAGAAGCGAGAGAGCTAGCTATTTTAGGTTGTATATATTTTTTACTTAGCTAGTGAATGCAGCTAGCAAGTTTAGCCTACTCAAACACCCATCTCAAACAGAGAGGGATGCGATGTTAGCTAGCTTGCTATGGCAATCCAACACTGGAACTTCAAGGTAAGCTTTTGGTTTTAGTAATTTATTGCCACCAGGGTGTGCCGGTGTAACTTCTAAACTGATTTCTGACTGTACTGAATGATAGTTTACTAATGTGTTAGTCCTGGTATGTTGACTATGACGTGACAACCATGTAGGCTGTGTGTAGTGGTTAGCGGTCTTGATATGAAGGTTTGGCTTGGAACGTTTTTTTTTGCCTGGTCACAGACAGCTGATGTGTTGTGCACTGAAGCCCACAGGCAAAGGGAGAAAGTGAGAGGAGAGCACGTAGATAGTTGCGAGAAGGAATGATATACACAATGAGCTACGTGATCATGCTGTTTTTATGTGGCTTCTATGAAAGTGAACTGTGTTTCGGTGTGATCAGGGGTGTATTCATTCCTTCAATTCTGATAAAACGGGGATAAACATACGTGAATTTGTCCAATAGAAACTTATGTTTCCAACTGTTGGGACTAATGATTACACCCTAGATCAGCTAGATGCAGGCAAGAGTGTGCAAGGCGGTATTGAATGTGTCACTGTGCCTTACCTTGATTGCTTAAAATTATCTCGACCAGTGCACAAACGTTGTAAACTTTAAGTCATAAGCTTTGTTTTAGCAATGAAATGATGGGTACAGGGAAAATTTGAGTATCATTTAGTAGCCTAAACCTATCGATGTTACATTGGATGCTGGGTGAATGAAATATGAATGACAGTCGTCCAATACGCTGTAATATAAACAAGGCCATGCTCCTAAAAAAATTATCATCCTCCCTCATCTTAAACGGCACTGACCACCACTGAGCAAAATAGTTGACAGTGGCCTGTGTGGGCCTTTTGGAAGTTCATGCAGCCCCTGTCAATTAAATATTTACTCCAATCATTGCACTCTTACACATTTTCCCCATTGTGACTTTTATTACAGAACATTGATACGCTTCCTGCTCAGTGTGGCTTCTCATGTGCACAGTCAGATCCCTATTGCTAATGAATCAGTTACTACAAACATCATATCTGCAATGTGAGTTTTGATGTGATGTTTCATACTTTCTGTGGCCCAAAAACATTTCCCACATACCACAAATAGGTTATTTCTCCTTCGTATGAGTTTGCACGTTTCATTAATGAACCCATGTAGTGGAAAGATTTTCCATACACTACTTTCTACACACTTCTATGGCAAAGTGCATTGTCATTTTGCCTGGGTGATTTCAGATTGGGCAACACTGTGGATTTCTTACCCTTAGTGTTTATACGGGAGCTTTGTCTTTACTGTCCATGTTTTCTTTGATTTTACTGGCTTAACCTGAGGTCCTCCAATTACCATCCTATCCACGTTTTTACTCTTGAGCTGCTGAACAGTATGGATTCCCTGCAGAGATGGGCTGAGAATCACTAGTTGGTTCTGATACTCTGTAGTAATCTCCACCAGTTTCTGTTTGTGCAGTTGAGGTGATAGGTAGAGACTCTTCTTTTCCATCATTTTGGGCATGATAAAGATTGGAGTGCAGAGTTGGATCCTCACAGTCATATTCCATAAAGGCAGGAAAGAACATGGAGTCTTTGGTATCATCTTCCAGTTCTTGAGGCTGCTCTTCACACTGACTGGTTCCGAGTTCTTCCTTTATCTGTGTAGGCTCTGGGTCTTCCTGTCCCAGGCTGGGGCTCCACTACTGCACACAGTGCTGCTGCTCAGGGGGAACCTCTCCAGAGACTGACTGTTGACAGAGGATGTCTGGAGGCAAGTAGAAAGGAAGGACCTGAGATGTAGAAAACCCGTAAGCCTACAATAGGAAATTCAGACAAACGACATAGCTATGTACGTGTAAAACCGGTGTTATTTTTCTATAAACTTCCATACAATAAAGGTTAAATAGACTAACATTATCACAAACCTGCTCAGGGGGTTCTACTAAGCTATATGGAATTGTTTTAAGGTCATACAAAGGATAATTTAGCTTTTTGATTTGGAATTTTATGACCACTTGCAGTAACAACAAAAATATATTTCAATTGATTGGACATGATTTGGAAAGGCACACACCTGCTATGTAAGGTTCCACAGTTGGCAGTGCATGTCAGAGAAAAAACAAAGCCGTGAGGTCGAAGGAATTTAATCCATTTTAGAATAAGGTTGTAACATAACAAAATGTGGAAAAAGTCAAGGGGTCTGAATACTTTCCGAATGCATCGTATATGGTTACTCCCCTGTGAGTCCTCATGTGACCCGTCAGATTAGTGCCAGTCCTCAAACATTTGTCACAAAAACAGCAATGGTATGGTTTTTCACCTGTGTGGATCCTTGTGTTGCTTTCAGATGTTCACTCTGAAACAAGCCTATGCCACAATCAGGGCAGACATATGATTTCTCCCTTGTATGAGGCCTCATGTGCACTCTAAGATGGGAACAAGTACTGAATGAGTCCTTGTGTGCACTGTCAGCTTTCAATTCCTTACAAAACATTTACGACAAATGTTACACGTAAACTTCGCTGTAAGGTGCATTTGCAGGTGATCTTTCATACTTTCCGAGGACTCAATGCATTTTTCACACACACCACAAGGATATTCTATATCCATTGTATGAATTTTCACATGATTCACTAAAGAACACATGTAACGAAAAGACATGCCACACACCTTACAATGACAAGAAGCATTATGACGTTGACTGGGTGATTTCAGATTGGATGACTGTAGAATTCATACCCTTATTATTGACACAGGAGCTTTGTCTTTTTACTGTCCATGTTATATTTGATTTGCCGGGCTTAAAACCTGACTGAGGGACTTAATAACTTTCCACCCCATTGACTGCAGAACAGTCTGGATTACTGCAGCAAGAGAATGACAGTCACTGGTTTGTTCTGATACTATGTAGTCCTCTTCATAAGGTTCTGTATGGATCTATTTAGTTGAGGTGCTGGGGAGAGATACCCTTTCTTCATTAACTTAATGTTGACCACGATAAAGATATGAGTGCAGAATTAGGTTCTCATCACAGTCACTTTTCACACAGACAGGAGTGAATATGGAGTATTTGGTATCATCTTCCAGCTTTGGAAGCTGCTCTTCCCACTGACTGGTCCTGAGCTCCCCACGTTCCTCTGTAATATGTGTAGGCTCTTGGTCCTCCTGTCCCAGACTCGGGCTCCACTCTTGCACACAGTGCTGCTGATCAGGGGGAACCTCCTGATCACCATGGAGAGTGAGCTGCTGGAGGTCTGGATGAAATGACAATGTTAACGTCATGAGTCGCCTAGGGTAGACTGCAATCACAAAACACAATACACAGCATTAACATTGAAAACACAAAAGCTGATATGAGTCGCCCAATAAATACTGTACATTTTGTAGAGTAGTCGAACTAGACAAACTAACGAACCTGCTATGTGTAGCCTGATCTCAGGTTTAATAACAGCGACTTCAAGCAGCCTTTGCAGACAGTCGTTTTCCTCCTTTGAAGGGGAAAGTTCTTCCTGGTACTCAGTTTGCGTTTTATTCAACTGCCCAGAATATCTCATCAACAGCAACTGTTAATCGCTCGTTGAGAAAAACCTGTAACAACTGTATTGAATATTTTTTTTAGATAATGCAAGTTGCAGCTAGAAAGCTACCTTCGTGTGCTCTACCCATGCCCGTGCTGAAAACAAAAGGTGAACACTGCACGCTATCCTGATCTTGCAGTAGCAAGCTAGGTATTGCCGCCACCACGATCAAAGCAAAGCTACAAACAAGACAACCGGGGTGCGTTCAGTTCATTTCAACGTGTGCTACGTTGTGTGACGGTTTGAGGTGCGTTTGCTCCCGTTTGGTGGGTGTGATCACTTGAAATCGCAAAACTCGTGCAGCACACAGCCCACCATACAATCTCTCTCTGGCCACCATAGTCACATCGGTATCAAACTGGTCGTTCAGTACAGTATCGTTTCCGTTGAATTAAACATTCAATACCGTTCTGTCGTACTGCACGCACCCCTGATCCCATGGCAACGGTGCACGGAACATTAGTTGCTAAGCAACATTGTAGTGAAAGTTATTTTTTTGCTAGCTGCTACTAATCAAGTGACCTAGCTAGCTATGAAGTTCACCCACACTTTTCTTGCAAGTCAAGACGTGTTTTTCATTCAAAGGTTTGGGGTTTTGTCTAACGTTATTTGCTGTTAGGAATGTTCAATAATATGTGATAATATCTGAGAAGCTGTAACCAGTTACCACTTGTTGTTGTTGGTCTAAAGTTCTGTTCCTAGCTAAGTAATGTTAGCTAACTTAGCAAGCAACGCGTGAATACTAACTTCTGTGGGAATTCTATTTTTCAGTTCCACCCAGGATGTGCCCAGCATTGAAGACAGACACCGAGATACTGGTCAGTACTATAGCTAGTTAGTTAGATGAGAAACATTTTAACATGAGGCGTTGTACAATATTTGAAGCCATAGGCTACATTATTTTTATTACAAAGTATCCTATGCCAACAAAACACAAACGTGATTGTTGTTTTGATCAGGTAAGATTGTACTTATAACGTTACTAGTCAGGACCCGGTTTCCCGATAGCGTTGGAATTTCGTGTTTTAATTATGCATAATGGAGCATGATGTGTCGATCCTGATAGGATAGAAAGAAAGGGAGCGCTGCTCTCGGATCAGCTTCCTCCATTCAAATCTTTCCTTAACATTATCATTATTTCACAAAACTGACGAGGGATCAGTTCCTAGAGAGATATAACTACCTACGTCTCTAAATATTGAGGTGGCTTATTCTAATGCTTACCCCCCCCCCCCCCCCCCCCCAAATGCACCGAATCACCGATTTGCCACATCATTGCACACGTTAGACTACACATCATATATTGAGACCAATTACAGACCTTAGCCTAAAAGTATAAAATATAACTAAATTGATTGAACATTACATTTATTTCAATATGATTAAAATAAGCCTATAGCCAACTGTTTATATGTTAATGCATCATCTCGGTTGCTTGTTTTGATTAATTGCAAAGACACAACTTTGTTTTTCTAGTCAACTTTGGTCAGAAGTTATCAGCGGTCACAGAGAGATGGGTAAATCATGTGATTTCATGTTTAGCTGTTCTACGAATAGTCTGAGGCAGGCGCTAGATTACGAGCGTTTTCAAGTGCAACGTTAATAGCGATGGATTTGAGAATGTCTCGGAGATTTAACGATGCTCCAACAAAGCTTCTAACGATTCATTTAGCCATGAGATGCTTTTGGGAAACCGTCCCCAGATGTTTTACGGTTACTCACATATT
This sequence comes from Oncorhynchus kisutch, assembly GCF_002021735.2. Taxonomy (NCBI): domain Eukaryota; kingdom Metazoa; phylum Chordata; class Actinopteri; order Salmoniformes; family Salmonidae; genus Oncorhynchus; species Oncorhynchus kisutch. The sequence continues at coordinate 38,734,658 of NC_034177.2, forward strand.
TACAGTATTTTTACAAAATGATTACAATAATTGCAGTAGTCTATCACCTAGCCTGCTAAATGCAAGCTTCATCTGATTTATTCTAAGAGGACATCAGAGAATGCCTATGAGAGACTCATCCTGCACCACCTACAGCACTGTGGACTCTTTACAAGTAGGTTGGCACTTGGCAACCTGACACAATTACTGGAAACTCAAGAGGCTTGCCTTGCATCATTTGTTTACATACATGTTACTTGGTGAGACCTGACCTACATCATTCCACTCTCTGTCAAATTACCATGCAATTTAATCCTGCAAATCAATCAATTCAAGGGCACCAATCTTACCCCAACAAACAAGATGCCATTGTGACCTTTTATACAGTAGTTGAGCATAGTACAATGGATTGTGCTACTGCTACTTTTGCCATATTAGCCAGTTATGTAACATGTTTACATACACAAATAAAATGTTTATGCATTCTTTGCTATAAACCAAGAAAAAAAAACATTACAGAGTGCTTCCCTCAGAAATGTCAATTCTCTCCCCTCAGGCACAGAGAATTATTTCCAAGGCAACCTCTTAAGACAAAGATGGAGGGATTCCCACCACCCTGGCTCCAGCCACCCAGGCACCCACTCCTCTGACAGCAATAATTCCAACATGGAGGATGAGGAGCAGGAGCCTGGCAGGAGGGCATGTAAGATGAGAGCCACAATATGGACATGCAAAAAGTGACAAATGGGTCAACATAGCGAATAAAGCTATTTTACACTTGAACTATAACAATTTACTCTTCATCTGGATAGTAGTAGGGTAAGGGTTTTTGTTAGCGGTGTATAGTTGCTAAATGGTTAAAATTGGATTTGTGGTTAAAGTGTTAAACAAAGCCCACAAGTTTATGCCATGGGCAGATAGTGATGACTCATAAACAAGAGGGCTGGTATACCTTGTTGTATTTCACAATAGAGCGTGATTCCCAGGCTTCTCCAATGCTGGGTCATGTTACTTTTGGATGTGATGCAGCAGTGTAATCCAGTTGATTAAAGCAATCCAGTCCACCTGCTCCATGTAATACCTTGATTACAGGATACAGAGGGCGGTGTCATTTTAGTCATCTTTTAAAGCCCTGTCATCCCAAAAGACCAGATTAGATCTCTATTGAATGCCTCTGCTAGTTACAGTTAAGCATCTTATTATTAGCGTCTACTACCATCAATCGGCTTTGTTTTTCTCAGCAGGATAGAGCAAATATTATACATATAGTGCATTCGGAAAGTATTCAGACCCCATGACTTTTTCCACATTTTACATGAGAGCCTTGTTCTTAAATTGATTAAATTATTGTTTTTCCTCATCAATCTAGACACAATACCCCATAATGACAAAGTGAAAACAGGTTTTTAAATTTTTTTGCAAATGTATTAAAAAACAGAAATACCTTATTTACAGAAGTTTTCAGACCCGTTGCTATGAGAATCGAAATTGAGCTCAGGTGCATCCTGTTTCCATTGATCATCCTTGACATGTTTCTACAACTTGATTGGAGTCGACCTGTGGTAAATTCAATTGATTGGACATGATTTGGAAAGGCACACACCTGTCTATATAAGGTCCCCAAGTTGACAGTGCATGTCAGAGCAAAAACCAAGCCATGAGGTCGAAGGAATTGTCCGTAGAGCTCCGAGACAGGATTGTGTCAAGGCACAGATCTGGGGAAGGGTACCAAAATAAATCTGCAGCATTTAAGGGTCCCCAAGAACACAGTGGCCTCCATCATTCTTAAATGGAAGACGTTTGGAACCACCAATACTCTTTCTAGAGCTGGCCGGCTGGCCAAACTGAGCTATCAGGGGAGAACAGCCTTGGTCAGGGAGGTGACCAAGAACACGATGGTCACTCTAGCAGAGCTCCAGAGTTCCTCTGTGGAGATGGGAGAACCTTCCAGAAGGACAAACATCTCTGCAGCATTCCACCAATCAGGACTTTATGGCACATGGCAGCCCACTTGGAGTTGCCAAAGAGCACCTAAGATATTCTGGTCTGATGACACCAAGATTGAACTCTTTGGCCTGAATGCCAAGTGTCACGTCTGGAGGAATCCTGACACCATCCCTATGGTGAAGCATGGTGGTGGCAGCATCATGCGGTGGGAATGTTTTTCAGCGGCAGGGACTGGGAGACTAGTCAGAATCGAGGGAAAGATGAACAGCACAAATTACAGAGAGACCCTTGATGAAAACCTGCTCCAGAGCGCTCAGGACCTCAGACTGGGGATAAGGTTCACATTCCAACAGGGCAACGACCCCACACAGCCAAGACAACACAGGTGTGGCTTCGGGACAAGTCTCTGAATGTCCTTGAGTGGCCCAGCCAGACCCCGGAATTGAACCCGATCAAACATCTCTAGAGAGACATGAAAATAGCTGTGCAGCAACGCTCCCCATCTAACCTGACAATGCTTGAGAGGATCTGCAGTGAAGAATGGGAGAAACTCCCCAAATACAGGTGTGCCAAGCTTGTAACTTCATACCCAAGAAGACTCGAGGCTGTAATCGCTGCAAAAGGTGCGTCAACAGAGTACTGAGTAAAGGGTAGATGTAAATGTGATATTTCAATTAATTTTTAATACATTTGCAAAAATGTCATTATGGCATATTGTGTGTAGATTGAAGCAGATAAAAAAAATAGATTTGATCCATTTTAGAATAAGGCTGTAACATAACAAAATTTGGAATAAGTCAAGGGGTCTAAATACTTTATACAGTGTAGACATTGTTAATGTTGTAAATGACTGTTGTAGCTGGAAACGGCAGATTTTTAATGGAATATCTATAAAGGTGTACAGAGGCCCGTAATCAGCAACCATCACTCCTGTGTTTCAATGGCATGTTTTTTTAAATACATTTTTTAAAATTGATTTCACCTTTATGTAACCAGGTAGGCTAGTTGACAACAAGTTCTCATTTGCAACTGCGACCTGGACAAGATAAAGCACAGCAATTCGACACATACAACAACACAGAGTTATACATGGAATAAACAAAACATAGTCAATAATACAGTAGAACAAAAAACAAAGTCTATATACAGTGAGTGCAAATGAGGTAAGATAAGGAAATAAATAGGCCATGGTGGCGAAGTGATTACAATATAGAAATTAAACACTGAAATGGTAGATGTGCATAAGATGAATGTGCAAGTAGAGATACTGGGGTGCAAAGGAGCAAGATAAATAAATAAATACAGTATGGGGATGAGGTAGGTAGATAGATGGGCTGTTTACAGATGGGCTATGTACAGGTGCAGTGATCTGTGAGCTGCTCTGACAGCTGACACTTAAAGCTAGTGAAGGAGACATGAGTCTCCAGCTTCAGAGATGTTTGCAGTTCATTCCAGTCAATGGCAGCAGAGAACTGGAAGGAAAGACAACCAAAAGAGGAATTGGCTTTGGGGGTGACCAATGAGATATACCTGCTGGAGCGCGTGCTATGAGTGGGTGCTGCTATGGTGACCAGTGAGCTGAGATAAGGTGGGGCTTTACCTAGCAGAGACTTGTAGATAACTGGTAGCCAGTGGGTTTGGCGACGAGTATGAAGCGGGGGCCAACCAACGAGAGCCTACAGGTCGCAATGGTGGGTAGTGTATGGGGCTTTGGTGACAAAACGGATGGCACTGTGATAGACTGCATCCAGTTTGTTGAGTAGAGTGTTGGAGGCTATTTTATAGATGACATCACCGAAGTCGAGGATCGGTAGGATGGTCAGTTTTATGAGGGTATGTTTGGCAGCATGAGTGAAGGATGCTTTGTTGCGATATAGGAAGCCGATTCTAGATTTAATTTTGGATTGGAGATGCTTAATGTGAGTTTGGAAGGAGAGTTTACAGTTTAACCAGACACCCAGGTATTTGTAGTTGTCCACGTATTCTAAGTCAGAGCCGTCCAGAGTAGTGATGCTGGACGGGCGAGCAGGTGCGGGCAGTGATCGGTTGAATAGCATGCATTTAGTTTTACTTGCATTGAAGAGCAGTTGGAGGCCACGGAAGGAGAGTTGTACGGCATTGAAGCTCGTCCGGAGGTTAGTTAACACAGTGTCCAAAGAGGGGCCAGAAGTATACAGAATGGTGTCGTCTGTGTGGAGGTGTATCAGAGGATCACCAGCAGCAAGAGCAACGTCATTGATGTATACAGAGAAGAGAGTCGGCCCGAGGATTGAACCCTGTGGCACCCCCATAGAGACTGCCAGAGGTTTGGACAACAGGCCCTCCGATTTGACACACTGAACTCTGTCTGAGAAGTAGTTGGTAAACCAGGCGAGGCTATCAGTTGAGAAACCAAGGCTGTCGAATCTGCCAATAAGAATGTGGTGCTTGACAGAGTTGAAAGCCTTGGCCAGGTCGATGAATACGGCTGCACAGTAATGTCTCTTATCGATGGCGGTTATGATGTCGTTTAGAACCTTGAGCGTGGCTGAGGTGCACCCATGTCCAGCTCTGAAACAAGATTGCATAGCGGAGAAGGTACAGTGGGATTTGAAATGATCGGTAATCTGTTTGTTAACTTGGCTTTCGAAGACCTTAGAAAGACAGGGTAGGATAGATATAGGTCTGTAGCAGTTTGGGTCTAGAGTGTCACCCCCTTTGAAGAGGGGGATTACCGCGGCAGCTTTCCAATCTTTGGGAATCTCAGACGATACGAAAGAGAGGTTGAACAGGCTAGTAATAGGGGTTGCAACAATTTTGGCAGATAATTTTAGAAAGAGAGGGTCCAGATTATCTAGCCTGGCTGATTTGTAGGGGTCCAGATTTTGCAGCTCTTTCAGAACATCAGCTATCTGGATTTGGGTGAAGGAGAAATGGTGGGGCTTTGGCGGATTGCTGTGGAGGGTGCTGGGCAGTTGACCAGGGTAGGGGCAGCCAGGTGGAAAGCATGGCCAGCCGTAGAGAAATGCTTTTTGAAATTCTCAATTATAGTGGATTTATCGGTGGTGACAGAGTTTCCTAGCCTCAGAGCAGTGGGCAGCTGGTAGTTGATGCTCTTATTCTCCTTGGACTTTACAGTGTCCCAGAACATTTTTGAGTTAGTACTTCAGGATGCAAATTTCTGTTTGAAAAAGCTAGCCTTAGCTTTCCTAACTGCCTGTGTATATTTGTTCCTAACTTCCCTGAAAAGATGCATATCACGGGGTGGGACTATAAGCTTCATTAAATAGTACCCACAAAACACCAGTCTCAATGTCAACAGTGAAGAAGCGACTCATTGATGCTAATGCAGAACGCTACAGGATGTTTTTGTGCTGGTCAAGGGCAGACAGGTCTGGGGTGAACCAAGGACTATATCTATTCCTAGTTCTACATTTTTGAATGGGGCATGCTTATTTAAGATGGTGAGGAAGGCACTTTTAAAGAATAGCCAGGCATCATCTACTGACGGGATGAGGTCAATGTCATTCCAGGATATCCCAGACAGGTCCATTAGAAAGGCCTGCTCGCAGAAGTGTTTTAGGGAGCGTTTGACAGTGATGAAGGCTATTCCATGCGAGAAATTGCCAAAGAACTGAAGATCTGGTACAATGCTGTGTACTACTCCCTTCACAGAACAGCGCAAACTGTCTCTAACCAGAATAGAAAGAGAAGTGGGAGGCCCCGGTGCACAACTGAGCAAGAGGATAAGTACATGAGAGTGTCTAGTTTGAGAAACGGCCGCCTCACAAGTCCTCAACTGGCACTTTCATTAAATAGTACCCGCAAAATACCAGTCTCAATGTCAACAGTGAAGTGGCAACTCCGGGATGCTGGCCTTCTAGGCAGAGTTGCAAAGAAAACGCCGTATCTCAGACTGGCCAATAAAAAGAAAGATGGGAAAAAAACACAGACGTTGGACAGAGAAACTCTGCCTAGAAGGCCAGCATTCCGGAGTCGCTTCTTCACTGTTGATGTTGAGACTGGTGTTTTGCGGGTACTATTTAATGAAGCTTATAGTCCCACTAAGCGCAAACCAGATGGGATGGCGTATTGTTTCAGAATGCTGTTGTAGCCATGTTGGTTAAGTGTGCTTTGAATTCTAAAAAAGTCACTGACAGTGTCACCAGCAAAGCACCATCACACCACCTCATCCATGCTTCACGGTGGGAACCACACATGCAGAGATAATCCGTTCACATACTCTGCGTCTCACAAAGACACAGTGGGTGGAACCAAAAATCTCACATTTGGACTCATCAGACAGATTTCCACAGGTCTAAGGTCCATTGCTTGTGTTTCTTGGCCCAAACAAGTTTCTTCTTATTGGTGTCCTTTAGTAGTGGTTTCCTGGCAGCAATTCAACCATGAAGGCCTGATTCACGCAGTCTCCTCTGAACAGTTGATGTTGAGATGTGTATGGACTGTGTGAAGCATTTATTTGGGCTGCAATTTCTGAGGCTGGTAACTGTAATGAATTTATCCTCTGCAGAAGAGGTAATGTTGGACTTAATGTTGGATTTCTGAATTGACTGACCTTCATGTCTTAAAGTAATGATGGACTGTCATTTCTCTTTGCTTATTTGAGACATAATATGGACTTGGCCTTTTACCAAATATGGGTATCTTCTGTATACCCTCCTACCTTGTCACAACACAACTGATTGGCTCAAACACATTAAAAAGGCAAGAAATTCCACAAATGTACTTTTAACAAGGCACACCTGTTAATTGAAAGGCATTCCCGATGACTACCTCATGAAGCTGGTTGAGAGAATGCCAAGAGTGTGCAAAGCTGTCATCAAGGCAAAGGGTGGCTACTGTGTGTTATTTCATATTTTTGATGTCTTCACTATTATTCTACAATGTAGAAAATAGTACAACTAAAGAAAAGCCCTTGAATGAGTAGGGGTATCCAAATTTGTGACTGGTACTGTATATATACATATGGTGGTAGTATGTGCCAGGTGCACTGGTTTGAGTGTGTCAAGAACTGCAATGCTGCTGTTTTGACTTACACTACTGTTGCATTTATGTTTTTCCTGTACATCGGTATATTTTTGTCATGAAATTCTATCACCTTTTTTTGTGATGCAGTGATGTTTTCTGTCTATCCCCCAGTCACCTTGCACCTGGGACAGGCCCTCAGGACCAGGCAGCTGGTGATAGATTTTGACGGGGAGCGTCCCATCCCCCGGCTTAGGGAGCCCCTGGACCTGTTTGCCATCCCCTCCACCCCTTTCCAGGGGGTCCGCTGGCCCATTGAGTATGAGGTCTTCAAGGAAGCCATACACCACATAGGTACATACCACTGAACTGTATATGCTGTAACAAACACTAAGTGTTGTTTTGACCTGTGCAGTGTTTTGAACAGTCCAGAGCTATCCATTACAGAGTTCTGTTTCTCAGTGGGCTCCACATTTTTGAACTATTATACAGTATCGTGTTAATCCAAATTGAAATGTTGTTGTTATTGAAATACTGTATATTGCTGTGTTCTAGAGTGGGACCCTCCAGACCCAGAGCCGTTCTACCAGCCCACGGGCCATGAGAGGGCCCCCATGCCTATCGGGGAGGAAAAGGGGAACGTGGTTTACTGCATTGACCCAGGTAACCCTAACTCAAATCAAATCAAATCAAATTTATTTATATAGCCCTTCGTACATCAGCTGATATCTCAAAGTGCTGTACAGAAACCCAGCCTAAAACCCCAAACAGCAAGCAATGCAGGTGTAGAAGCACGGTGGCTAGGAAAAACTCCCTAGAAAGGCCAATACCTAGGAAGAAACCTATAGAGGAACCAGGCTATGTGGGGTGGCCAGTCCTCTTCTGGCTGTGCCGGGTGGAGATTATAACAGAACATGGCCAAGATGTTCAATGTTCATAAATAAGGCAGAACAGTTGAAACTAGAGCAGCAGCACAGTCAGGTGGAAGTTGAAACTGGAGCAGCAGCATGGCCAGGTAGACTGGGGACAGCAAGGAGTCATCATGTCAGGTAGTCCTGGGGCATGGTCCTAGGGCTCAGGTCAGTTGAAACTGGAACAGCAGCATGGCCAGGTGGACTGGGGACAGCAAGGAGTCATCATGTCAGGTAGTCCTGGGGCATGGTCCTAGGGCTCAGGTCCTCCGAGAGAGAGAAAGAAAGAGAGAAGGAGAGAATTAGAGAATGCACACTTAGATTCACACAGGACACCGAATAGGACAGGAGAAGTACTCCAGATATAACAAACTGACCCCAGCCCCCCGACACATAAACTACTGCAGCATAAATACTGGAGGCTGAGACAGGAGGGGTCAGGAGACACTGTGGCCCCATCCGAGGACACCCCCGGACAGGGCCAAACAGGAAGGATATAACCCCACCCACTTTGCCAAAGCACAGCCCCCACACCACTAGAGGGATATCTTCAACCACCAACTTACCATCCTGAGACAAGGCTGAGTATAGCCCACAAAGATCTCCGCCACGGCACAACCCAAGGGGGGGGGCGCCAACCCAGACAGGATGACCACAACAGTGAATCAACCCACTCAGGTGACGCACCCCCTCCAGGGACGGCATGAGAGAGCCCCAGCAAGCCAGTGACTCAGCCCCTGTAATAGGGTTAGAGGCAGAGAATCCCAGTGGAAAGAGGGGAACCGGCCAGGCAGAGACAGCAAGGGCGGTTCGTTGCTCCAGAGCCTTTCCGTTCACCTTCCCACTCCTGGGCCAGACTACACTCAATCATATGACCCACTGAAGAGATGAGTCTTCAGTAAAGACTTAAAGGTTGAGACCGAGTTTGCGTCTCTGACATGGGTAGGCAGACCGTTCCATAAAAATGGAGCTCTATAGGAGAAAGCCCTGCCTCCAGCTGTTTGCTTAGAAATTCTAGGGACAATTAGGAGGCCTGCGTCTTGTGACCGTAGCGTACGTATAGGTATGTACGGCAGGACCAAATCAGAGAGATAGGTAGGAGCAAGCCCATGTAATGCTTTGTAGGTTAGCAGTAAAACCTTGAAATCAGCCCTTGCTTTGACAGGAAGCCAGTGTAGAGAGGCTAGCACTGGAGTAATATGATCACATTTTTGGGTTCTAGTCAGGATTCTAGCAGCCGTATTTAGCACTAACTGAAGTTTATTTAGTGCTTTATCCGGGTAGCCGGAAAATAGAGCATTGCAGTAGTCTAACCTAGAAGTGACAAAAGCATGGATTAATTTTTCTGCATCATTTTTGGACAGAAAGTTTCTGATTTTTGCAATGTTACGTAGATGGAAAAAAGCTGTCCTCGAAATGGTCTTGATATGTTCTTCAAAAGAGAGATCAGGGTCCAGAGTAACGCCGAGGTCCTTCACAGTTTTATTTGAGACGACTGTACAACCATTAAGATTAATTGTCAGATTCAACAGAAGATCTCTTTGTTTCTTGGGACCTAGAACAAGCATCTCTGTTTTGTCAGAGTTTAATAGTAGAAAGTTTGCAGCCATCCACTTCCTTATGTCTGAAACACATGCTTCTAGCGAGGGCAATTTTGGGGCTTCACCATGTTTCATTGAAATGTACAGCTGTGTGTCATCCGCATAGCAGTGAAAGTTTACATTATGTTTTCGAATAACATCCCCAAGAGGTAAAATATATAGTGAAAACAATAGTGGTCCTAAAACGGAACCTTGAGGAACACCGAAATGTACAGTTGATTTGTCAGAGGACAAACCATTCACAGAGACAAACTGATATCTTTCCGACAGATAAGATCTAAACCAGGCCAGAACATGTCCGTGTAGACCAATTTGGGTTTCCAATCTCTCCAAAAGAATGTGGTGATCGATGGTATCAAAAGCAGCACTAAGGTCTAGGAGCACGAGGACAGATGCAGAGCCTCGGTCCGATGCCATTAAAATGTCATTTACCACCTTCACAAGTGCCGTCTCAGTGCTATGATGGGGTCTAAAACCAGACTGAAGCATTTCGTATACATTGTTTGTCTTCAGGAAGGCAGTGAGTTGCTGCGCAACAGCCTTCTCTAAAATTTTTGAGAGGAATGGAAGATTCGATATAGGCCGATAGTTTTTTATATTTTCTGGGTCAAGGTTTGGCTTTTTCAAGAGAGGCTTTATTACTGCCACTTTTAGTGAGTTTGGTACACATCCAGTGGATAGAGAGCCGTTTATTATGTTCAACATAGGAGGGCCAAGCACAGGAAGCAGCTCTTTCAGTAGTTTAGTTGGAATAGGGTCCAGTATGCAGCTTGAAGGTTTAGAGGCCATGATTATTTTTTAACTCTATGTCAGTAAGGTATATAGTGGTGCCCTTAGTAGGCTTTCATTTTCTGACAGTGTTACCTCTCTCACCTGTCCTTCTAGCTCCTGTTCTTATTCTTTCCCCTGTTTAGGCACAAAGACCTCCTACTTCACCTACTCTCGTGTGGGAGGAAGCCGGGGGCCCATCAAGAGCTCCACCTCTTGTGCCATGCATCAGGACAAGTCCACCCTGGCCTTTGAGTCACGCTTTGAGAGCGGCAACCTGCAGAAGGCAGTTCAAGTGTGAGTCTACTGAGCCTGTATAACTGTTTAACCTATTTACAAATTGTTGCTAAGTTGCAGGGAGGGTAACTGTGTGTAGGGAAGAATCTTTCCTTCTCACTCTCTTTCTATCCCCCTCTCCCCCTTACACAGCGGTGTCCATGACTATGAGCTCACCCTCCGCACCGACATGTACACCACCAAGCACACGCAGTGGTTCTACTTCCGGGTCAGAAACATGAAGGCGGGGGTCACCTATCGCTTCACCATAGTCAACCTGATGAAGGCTAGCAGCCTGTACTGCCTGGGCATGAGGCCTCTGCTCTACTCTGAAAGAGCCGCCTGGGAGAAGGGAGAGGGCTGGCGCCGAACTGGCTCCAACATCAGATACTACCGCAACCAGCACCACCAGGCTGAGCAGGACAACAACACTACCACCAACACAAAGTCCCTACACTCCCTTACATGGACCGGCCAGTTCCCCTACGACTTTGACACCTGCTATTTGGCCCACTGCTACCCCTACACCTACTCCCACCTGCAGCGCTACCTCAGCCGCCTCACCTCCAACTCGGCCACCGGCGCCTACTGCAAGCTGCGGGTGCTGTGTCGCAGCCTGGCCGGCAATGCTGTGCATGTGCTGACAGTGACATCACCAGGAGGGGGGTGGATGGATAGGAGTGCCAAGCGGGCGGTGGTGGTTACAGCCAGGGTGCACCCCGGGGAGACCAACAGCTCCTGGATGATGCAGGGCTTCCTGGACTTCCTGCTAGGAGAGTCAGACGACGCCAGGCTGCTGAGGGAGACTTTTGTGTTTAAGGTCGCTGACGCACTTTGGGCCTTTTTATCTTTGTAAATATCCATGTGTTTCCTTTATGTATTTGACTGCATGTGGGATAAATTACGTTTTCCCTTCAGAATTAGAAACAACCAATAAAGACACTCATGTTGATTGTTGTGTTTCTCTTTTGTGGACTTGCAGGTGGTGCCCATGCTGAACCCAGACGGGGTGGTTGTGGGGAACTATCGCTGCTCTCTGGCCGGCAGGGACCTGAACAGGAACTACAATACCCTGCTGAGGGACTCCTTCCCCTGTGTCTGGCACACCAGGAACATGGTCAAGAGGTGAGAGGCGGGAAGCAGGAGGATACTCAAACAGATGTGACACAGTCATGCCTTTCTAACCTATGGAGAGGTTTGTCAGTTCACTCTGCCTTTTCTGACCTCTGACCCTGTTGCCATGGTTTTCCCTCTGTCCTTGTTGTTGCCTTGGCACCCAAGACTGATGGCTGAGAGGGACGTGGTGTTGTATTGTGATTTCCATGGTCACAGTCGTAAGAACAACGTCTTCATGTATGGCTGTACCAACAGCGATGACGCCACACAACGGCTCCATGAGAGAGTCTTCCCGCTCATGATGAGCAAGAACGCCAATGACAAGGTTCCAATCCCATTGAAATAAAGAAAATCATATTTTTTTTTACTGCAGACCTGGCCAAGAAGGCATCTCCAGTATAAAACCACAGTACATTTATGTTATTAATCACAGCTAGGGAGTCAAACACAATGTTTGTGCCCTCTTCCTGAAGTTCTCGTTCAGGAGCTGTAAGTTCAGAGTTCATCAGAGTAAAGAGGGAACAGGACGCGTCGTCATGTGGAGGCTAGGCATCAGGAACAGCTACACTATGGAGTCCACCTTCGGAGGCTCCACTCTGGGTAAGCATGCACAAGGTGTAGTGTGTGTATATGTGTATGCATGCTATAGAGCTTCATTTCCATTCTGTATTATAGGAAACAGGAAGGGGACCCATTTCACCACCAGGGACCTGAAGTCTCTGGGATACTACTTATGTGACACACTGCTGGACTACTGTGATCCCGACCCAACCAAGGTGAGTGGAGTCAACCTCTCACTACCACAGTGACCAAGGTTACATCTCAGCTTGTCATGTTGATGAACCATAGTGTGTGTGTGTGTGTGTGTGTGTGTGTGTGTGTGTGTGTGTGTGTGTGTGTGTGTGTGTGTGTTAGACCAGTCACTGCCTAGCTGAGTTGCGGGCGATGTTAAGGCAGGAGCTCAGAGAGAGGCTGGGCCGGGAGGTCGACTCTGATGGATCTCTCAGCGTCTCCATTTCTGACATTGAGTCCAGGTAAGGAAGGTTTTAGAGCATCACACACACACACACACATACACCTAAATGTCCTTTTTGTGTCTCCTCCACAGTACCAGTGGCTCAAACAGCACAGAGTCTGATGGCCTGCCTGTCCATCTACTGAACCGAATTGATGAGGTGCCGTTTGAACCTTAACCTTCGTATGACCTCAGTTATCTTTGTGTACAATAGCTTTAACTGAGTCTAATGCCAACTTATTTTCTAGCAGAGACAAGTGAAGAAGAAACACCTGAGGAGTGGTAAGGAGAGGAACAGACTGAGACAGGAGAGAGTGAGAAACGTCGACCCAAAGGTCCTCCACAGGAACATCAAGAACATAGTGAGAAGAACACAAACACACACAACACATTAGTGCAGCTCATCCACCAGATACAATGAAACATACAGTGGTCCCTAATACATAAAAGGCTGGGAGAGACATACAGACAATATAGCGTGATTGGGCGAGTTCGTTTTGCATTGCCTTTTGCCCCGGAAGGGTGGAGATTTCACTTTAGGAACAAAACAAACTGTCTGTTCTCTCCAGGACCCTGTGCTACCCACTGAGGACATGGTGAAGGTGAGGATCCAGGAAAAGACGGTGGCCGTGGTCAGAGAGAAGAAGAAGAGAGAGGTATGGATTAGAGAGAGAGAAGCTCACACTCTTCCTCATTTGCTTAGACAGATTGTGGCTTTTGCATTTCCCCAGTATCTCATTTCTGAAGACATGCGCTTCTACTTCTGATGTAACGGTATAGGTGCCGTTTGTGGTGAAAGTGAGCCGTCAGACAGGACGCTCCTGGATCCCTCATCCCACCACTCGCATCGGGGTCATAGGCCATGTGACCCTCTGGCAGGAGGAGGAGTCAGAGAAGGTAATGGCTGCCATTCACCCTTTAAGCCCTACTGCATGTTGATAGTTTTGCATTGTCATTAAAGTACTGTTACAGTTCAAATTTTCTCAAGGTATTTCACAACAACCTGGGCCTAGAACCCCCCCACCTCCCTTCCAACCTCTTCTCAGTAGGTCAATGCACTCTGAGCATCCCCACCCCATCAAACTTGACAAAAGGCATGAACGAGCAGTGATTGTTTTGTCCTAGTCTGATGCTCAGCATTAACTGTGTTCCAGAATGAATACCTGGATGCTGTAAGGGCTGCATACCTGCGTACTCAGCCACCTGTCACAGGTACATGGACTTTTATCATTAGGTAATGGATTTAGTTTTCTGGCCACGTGACTAAAGAAAAACAATTTTTTTCTTTCCCAGTTTACATGCAGAATGTTCAGGTTGACATTTATTGTCATGAATCTTGCCCTGTGTAATGAACACGATGGGAGACAGAGAGCTGGTTTCCAGCAGGTGTTTATTTGTAAAGGACCACAGGAGGAGGAAGGTAGCTGGGTCCAGGGGCAGGCAGAAGGTCATACACAAGGGGTCCAAAAAGGCAACAGTACAGGCAGGGAAAAGGCTAGTAACATATTCCGGGAGATCAGGCAATAGGTTGATAACAGGAAATCCGATAGGCTAAAGTACAGGCAGGGAATAGGCAAATGGCGTCGTTAGGGAGGCAGGCCAAAACTATCATACACAGGAGGATTAATTACAGGAAACCCAGCTTCGAATAGAAGTGTGTCACAAAACAAACGATACCTCACAATGATGGGGTGCAAAGAACTGAACTACATAGTGTGTGACAATGACATACAGGTGTGTGAACAGGTGATCAGAATTAAGGTGATTGGGATCTGGAGAGTGAGCTGCGTTCAGGGGATCTATGTGTTTGAGAGTGTGAGCTGGAAAGTGAGCTGCGTTCAGGGTATCTACGTGTTTGAGAGTGTGAGTTGGAATCAGACGTTACACCCTCTGCAGAGTGGCCACTTGCTGGCACAGTCACAAAGTAATACAATATTATCTTGACCCTAACCACAATGCTAACCCTACCCTTAAATGAATTAATTAATTTGTACTTTGCAACTGGCCCATATAGCAGAAATCACTCAGTTCAGCCTCCAGGGCAATATTTATTACAATAAACATCCCTTCCTCAGAGGAGCCGGAGGAGGAGCGGCTGCAGTATTGGAGTCCCCAGCTGCAGTTTGGCTCCTCCCAGGCCCCGCGGCCGGGACCTCAGCGGCGCCCCTTATCTTTTACAGCTGTACAGCAACGCGGCTTCTCTGTGCCTGTGCCCACCTCGAAGATCAGGGTTCACACCACCCCCATTCAGCAGCAACCCATGCCCTTCAGCCCCGATCACAGAAGCCACGCTGGGATGAGAGGTGGGTTGGAGCGCAGAAATAGAGTGGGTAGAATGAATGGTACAATATTGACATGAAGAACACACACCCAATATGAAGTTAGGTGTTCGCTAACTGGAAAGTAGTATGATAGTAGAATTAAAATAGTATGACAAAGAACTGCAATCAGAAGTGTCGTCAGTAGCATTCTTTTCCACCCCACAGTTTAACAGATGCTAATCAAACATTCCAAATATTGCTATTGTAAAGATGTTCGATCAGTATGAATGCTGTTATTACTCTTGTCTTTCAGAGAGGATGCCTGCTTTACACACCAGGTAACTACAGCAAAACATAGCGGTAAAATATGCTCTTTATTGAAAGTTGACTTAATTTATGACTAAACATACAGGACTGGGACCGTACATCGTCTGCATAAATATGTCAATGTTAAATTGGACAGTCTGTCACATACGTGTGTTTTGTGTTGGAAATGTGTCAGTTCTCCCCCAGTAGTTCCGGGCATGCAGTGCAGGGTGGTCCCTGAGTTCATCCCGCCACAAGGCCTGGAGCCCTGCCGCTCTTCCAACGTCTACCCAGCCAAGTCCCACCACCAGTGGCCACGCCCAGATAAACAAGGCCACGCAGCCCGGGTCTCCAAACGCTACTACATGCTAGAGGCTCCAACCTCTAAGACAGATGTCCTAGAGCCCCTATGGAGGAGCCCAGAAAGGGACTGCACAGCAGGTGTATCAGACGCTATGCCTGTGGGTGAGCAGGACCAGAGTGGACCTCAAGCAACCTTTGAGAAGCCACCGAGTAAACCTGGGACAGACGGTAACTCCTTCCTGCCAGACCTGAGGCACATAGACTTCAGAGGGAAAAGGTTACTGTCCTCTCCACACCAGGCATTTTGACTTTCTAGTGCGTCTAGTTACATGTGTACATAATATACTGTATATTGGTATACACAGTATAATACAGTGCATATACAACAGATGTTTATTTATGTTTCTTTCACTCTACATGTGAGAATAACTCTCTCCTTCTGAGGTCCTGCCCCAGCTATAACCCCTCTTCCCTCCATCTTTCCTCTGTAGCCATGGCTGTCTATGGGGAGACCAGGCAGGGGCTGGAGTACAGAGGCAGGGCCCCTCAAAGAGAGAGCCGCTGAGGGGGGGAGAAGGCAGGCGTGTATGTGGAGGAGATGCAGCAGCAAGGCGTGTGAAAAGCAACCACAGGTACTGAAAGGGTATGCCACCCCTTGGCTTATACCAGTTTTATATTTAAGCAATAAGGCCCGACGAGGAGTTATATATGGCCAATATACCACGTCTAAGGGCTGTTCTTAAGCACGACGCAACGCGAAGTGCATGGATACAGCCCTTAGCCATGATATATTAGCCATATATCACAAACCCTCAAGGTGCCTTATTGCTATTATAAACTGGTTACCAATGTAATTAGAGCAGTAAAAATAAATGTTTTGTCATACAAGTGGTATATGGTCTGATATATCACGGCTGTCAGCCAATCAGCATTCAGGGCTCGATTCACCCAGTTTATATGGTTCTTTATCTTACCAGCTAGTACGTCTAAAAACTACAGTGAAACGCTGAACTTGCTTGCTCTCAGTGGAATGCTTAACTTGCATTCAGAGCTAATTTGAATGGTACCCATTCTTCTCAGGTTGGCCCAGCAGACATTGCAAGAGGAGGATAAACAGGAAATGGGCATTTTACCCCAGATGTCCTCGACCACCCACACCAAGATAGATCATGTGCCCCGACAGCTAGACAGTCTACGTAGGCTCCAGAAACTCAGCCTGGCCAATACCTCCAGGTTCCACTCCAGTGGGAGAGGGGCGGAAGCAGGGACAGGGTTGGATCTGGAGAAGAGGATGGTCGCCAGACCATCAGGGTCTGCCCCTCCTCGCAGTACAGCACCTTTGAGCTGAGAACCAGGCAGGGACACACATTGGCAAATGTACCAGACAGACTGCTGATACGAACCCCTGAAGATGGGCGGAGACTATAGGAAGTTTCTGCTCTATTTTGACCACAAGAAGATGTACAGCACATTGCCTTTCAGGTGGATATCGAAATGACATGTATTTTTGCCTTGATTGTGTGACTTTCTTATTTGATGAGTCTACGTGTCACTTTAAATCTAAATGAACTGTTTTGCATACTTTTTATAATATTTTGTATCCATTTTTCATCATGTAAATTATTTATTTTTCATTTCTCAAATGGGGGCATAATCAGATTGAGTCACTCCCAATGCAGAAGTTATTTCTGTTAATCAAGAGACAGCTCATCATTAATCATAAAGTATCATATAACATCAGTCCAGAAAATACTGTCTCAGTATTACTGGGCAGCCTGCGTAATATTATCAAACTGTGTATGCATGTCTTCATCATTCAGACACAATGTTACTGTAGCATAAACCTTGTGAAACATAGATATTTAGCAGACACTTACCCAGAGCGACTTAAAATTAGTGCATTCATCTTAAGATAGCTGGGTGAGACATCCACATATCACGTGACAAAAAATATATACAGTATATGTGACTAAAAATACAAACATTTAATCTCTTCACATCTGTACAAAAAAAATCACTGAAGGTACACATGGTATAAAAATACATGTGTAAATTGCTGAACATGGTCCACTGATAACAAAACTGAGGGCTGAATCCTAACTTGAGATACATGTAAGTAGCATGTAAGTTTCTCCTTACTCATAATCAACATTAGTAGGAGATACAGTATACACGACTCTCTTTCCTGTGTTTCCAAGTGTTCATCTCTTTCTGTGTGTCCGCTCAGCCGAGCAGTCAGGCGGCCCTCAGCTCCTGAATCTGATCAAACCAGAGCTGTGAGACATGGCTTTGACCCTCATCTCACGCTCCCACGGCACACCTCTTACATCTCACACATTGAAAAGTACTGCATTTATTTTTCTAATTCGTGTTGTGCTCCAAATCGTTTTGAAATTGGAAAATCTGTGACCGAGGTAAAGACTTTATTCAGGTTGGATATTCGACGGGTATTCGCCTTTAGTTTTCCTAACGTCCACCAACAGCAGTTAGGGACCGTCAACGTATTGACAAATCACATTTTTTAAATTTCAATAGCTCTTTAACCATTACTCCTAAAATGTTCAAAACGGATTCTAGCTAACCTGATGGCAGAGACACATATTGCACACACTATTTTTTTGTCAATTTACATCTCGCACTATTTTAAATTATTTATAAAACATCTTGTAATTCAATAGCGCCTTGGTCATGTCACAAACCTCAAATAAGGTTCATAATGTACACTCAGTGGGCCTACTCATTGCACACCCTTTTGCTTGTCCATTTGCATCTCATGAGATTTTATGATACATTTTTTAAAGTTTCAAATTTCAATATTTCCTTACCGTCATGACCTACAACCCTTTTAGAATATTCACTGAGTACCAAGGTAAAGACAGTTTCAGGTTGGATATTCGCCAGATATTCACACTTTCAAACCTCAATAGCTTTCAAACCACTTGAGCCACAGACTCCAAATAAGTGGCATGATGTTGGAAACATTGTACAGATCTTATTTTCACGATTTGGACAATAATTCACTTTTCAAAGCTAGTAAATGTGAGCAGCTTTCCGTATTAGTTAGGGAGCGTAAACAAAGTACAAACTTGTCTTACATTCGAATTTCAAGAGCTCCTTGGTTTAGAATGTCCACTCAGTGGGCCTACACATTGCACAACCTTTAGTTTGTCCATTTTCATCTCACACATTTTTACATGCATTTTTCAAACTTTAGAATTTCAATAGCTCCTTGGTCATGTGACCTAATGACCTCAAACAAACTTCAGAAGGTTCACGGACTAGCCTTATATATTGCACACTCTTGTTTGTGTACTGTAATCTCATGTCAATTACACACCTGAGAAGTGTGCAGTGGACATATACCCATATTGCATAACTTTTAGTTATGTATCTTCTATATTGTTGTACATTAATATAATATTAGTTTGACAATTAGCCCCAGATTTTTAGCAACAAAAAATATATAAATATTTATATTTTTTTGGCTTGCCTGTTTTGCATGTTATTTTGGCATTAATGTGTCACATATCAGTTTGCAAACAATGTCAAAAATAAATGTATATATATATATATAATTCAGTTAAAACCTCTACAGGATTGGTGTCCCCCCCACAGGACGGTTGAGCTAACGTAGGCTAATGTGATTAGCATGAGATTGTAAGTAACAAGAACATTTACCAGGACATAGACATATCTGATATGGATAAATTATTTTTAAACTAACTGCACTGTCCTATTCACAGTAGCTATTACATTGAAAGAATACCATGCTATTGTTTTAGGAGAGTGCACAGTTATGAAGTTGAAAATTTAATATTAAACCAATTAGGCACATTTGGGCAGTCAATACAACATTTGAACAGAAATGCAATGGCTCATTGAAACAGTACACTGCTTCCAAATTGCGCCTAACTTGTAATATTACATGTTGGCCTTGTTCTTGCATTTAAAGATGATGGAACAAAAAAAAATAAACATGTTTTTATTGGTATTATCTTTTATCAGCTCTAATGTGTTATATTATCCTACGTTTCACATTTCCACAAACTTCAAAGTGTTTCCTTTCAAATGGTATCAAGAATATGGTTAAGGTCCTTGCTTCAGGTCCTGAGCTACAGGCAGTTAGATTTGGGTATGTTATTTTAGGCGAAAATTGAAAAAAGGGGTCCGATCCCTAAGAGGATTTATTAAAGCTGCATACACTCATGGTCTCTTTTTTTGTTTTCTTGAGTAAGGCGGCTCTACCATGCAGGTGTTTCAGCCTAGCTCAGTGCTTTCTGTGGTGGTGGGATGAGCCAGCAGAAGATACGGAGCGTTGCGCCATGATTGGCTCAGTGTTCTGTCACTCATGGGGACAGTACGTCATCTCCAAGTTTAAGTGCTTAGTAAAGGTAGACATAAAAAATGTCAGCCTTTTGGGTTCTGCGATAGAGTTATATTACCAATGCCCATCCAAGAAGGCTCAAGGTCAATGGCCACAGATAAAATGACGTCAAATTACATTTTATGTACAGTAGCTTTGATTGGACTGATTATGTCAACATCTTACTTTCAAAGTCTTAGCTAGCAGTAATCATGAATCAAGTCGACAATCTACTGGCAACTCCTAATTAATCCTTGACATATGAAGATAAATAATAGATAAAATGTATCGGTGCTCATCGGCCATTGGACATAAAGATTACACAACAAGTTGGAAATCGCAAATTCAACAATGATTTGTTTCGAGGGAATCAGTGGCTAACTGCAAGCGTTGCAAAGAAACCACAAACGTTAGCCTGCTAATCAATTGAGTGGCTGTGTTTTTTATTCTTCAAGAGTTCCCACCATAAATCCAGAGTGTCATACTTCGATGACAAAATTTGCCCACAAAGGACCGCTGCGCCACCTTCACAAGGTGAGTCCAAATATGTATTGTATGCTGCTGCATAAATGATGTAATATGCCAGGGAGATATCTATACTGTGGCTAAGAAAGTAATACTAAGTGTATGTTGTGTAGTAAGCTGTTAGTAACCCATGTGCCTCACTCAAATAATTTGGTCTATTTTCACCAATGCGGTATTGTAAACACATCGTTCATGCTTGTTTGGTTACTTTTTTTGTACAGCTTTGACAGTGCTACTGATAGTAGTGGTGGCGGTTGGCTTACACGTGCAAATTCAACACACACATCATTCTATAATATAATTGTGTTATTTGACGTGTCAAATTAAAAGCTTATTTAACATGTCAAATAGTGTTATATGACTTGTATTGTTTTTGACACGCAAAGACCCAAATGGCATTCAGTGTGCCTCACCCTAATAATTTGGTCTATTTTCACCTCTTAATTTAGCCTACTGTTCTAACTTGGTGGTGCACATATAGCCTATATCCTGTTTTAGAGAAATGTAATAATCCAATATTGTAAGAGCTTTCATTGTCTGTTTATATGCCCCCTTTATTTATTCTATGGTTCTGACTTGATGTACAGGGAGAATACTGTAAGAATGGCCCATGTTCTGAATTCTGCCGCTGTACATTTCAAAAGTGCTGAACAAATGGTTATATTGACTACGTCCATTGTCGCTTGCTCATTGTCTTAATTGAAATTACGTATTGTCGTCCCCTTACGCCATAGTTTGTACATCTCAATTGTCAGTGGAAACCACATTTGTTTAAGCAAGTCAACCATATCAGCTATGTTTTTTTAAAGGCAGTAAATTAGGCTGAATGAACTGTTTCGCTGCCAGAAAAGGCTCTGCTGATAGCCAGGTGTAGCAGTGGTAAGGTGTTGGGGCAGCTTTATGTAGGCCCTAACAGTTTGTGGGCACCGTTTGTCACCGTTATAGTGTAATGAATGATGAATGTATTGTTTAGTGTTGTGTAGTAGCTTTGCTGGCATGTGTCCCACATTGTTTTTTTGCCTCACCAAGATGTACATGCTAAAATCGCCACTGCTCATATATCCCTACGACAGATCATTTTTTAAATTCATATTGTTCTAGTGAACCACTATCAGTCAAGGGTGCATTCAATTGTGAAATCACAACCAGCAATATAATTGAGCAAGCAGAGTTCATTGTAATCAAAGGAAATGGAGAACCACTCCTGGGCAAAGATACAGTCATGAAACTGGGGGTTCTGAGAATAGGTGCTGATGTCGCAACAGTGACAGACACCAAGCCCTCACTAAAACAGCAGTAACTACAAGTGTTCCAGGGAGTTGGAAAACTGAAAACAAAACAGACCTCAGGAAGAAGGTTGACCAAAATGTAGAGAAACTTTTGGACATAGACATTGCAGAACCTGTTAATGACCCCACCCCATGGGTATACCCAGTGGTCATTGTACCAAAGGCAAATGATGAGATAAGAATGTGCTTAGACATGAGACAAGCAAGCCTGGCTATAATATCCCAACAGTAAACGAGTCTAAAGGCATTGGACCGACAGCAGAGGGAGTGCAGTGATGCACTCCAGGGACCCAGAGAGAACCTCAGAAGTGAGAAGCTGCCTGCTGGGAGTGAGAGCACAGCAGGAAAAACACTCACATGGATCCAATGAGAATGTGAGGATTGCAGCAGTGAGTGCTACACCCAAAGCACTGACTACCAGAGAAGTAGAAGAAGCCTCAGCCAAAGAGCCAGAGCTAAGAGAGGTAATGCTATTGCAAGTGGACATTTTTAGAACTCTAAAGCTTATGCCTCAATAGCGAGTAATTTATGTGTAGTTGGATACCTAGTTCTTCGCAGAACAGGCATCGTGCTGCCACAGGCATTACATGCGCAGGCACTTGCACTAGCTCATGAAGGACACTTGGGAATAGTGGGCACAAAGCAGCATCTCAGAACCAAGGTTTGGTGGCCTGGCATGGAAAAGGAAGCCGAGAGACAATGTAAATCATGCCACGGTTATCAGACAGGAGCTAGACCTGACACACCAGAACCACTGAGCCTTGTGGGTGTAGTAAAACTTTGGAGAAAGAGGAGGAGCACCTAACGTATCCTTTCACATTGTGGATTCCATTTGCCAGAGGTTCGTATAGTAGTCTACATATCCGACCACTACCTCAAGCTAATATGTTTTGTGGGTTGTGATACTTTCCAAGGCACTCTTTTGGGTATTACTGTGGGCGCAAGGCAAACCTGCAGTTGTTGGATGAGCGAGTGCTGACCATCGTGGGTGGAAAACCTGCTTATCTTCCTGAACATCCGGACCAAGGAGCAACGCTACCTCCACTCCTGCAGTGGGGGAGGTATCACACCACCATGGTGGTGTCAAACAAATACACTGGCCCTGGATAACCTTGACACACCCTCATTTTAAACCCATCTGTCACTGTGTTTCTCTGCAGGCCCACCCCAGTAAGAGATACTTTGCTTTGGCAGAGAAGGGAGACCAGCCCAACATCGTCATCTATGAATATCCCTCACTACAACCCTACCGCATTCTCAGAGGTATGGGAACTACAATACACACACAAACTATTCGATTTTTAACTATTTATAAAGCATATGATCAATGATCAAGACATTTGGTCTGTGGACTTTAACTGTGAGGGCACCCTGCTGGCCAGTGTGGGTAGTGCTCCGGACTACTTGCTGACACTGTGGGAGTGGAGGCATGAACAGGTGATGCTGCGTTGCAAGGCCTTCGTTCTCACAGGACGTCTAAGGGTCACCTTCTCACCTGACAACGCCGGGCAACTCACCACCTCCGGATCAGGACACATGAAGTCAGTAGCAATCAATCAATCCAAATGTTTTTGTGTACTTGCACTTTTATAAATTTGTCAAAAAGTACTTTATAGAACGCCAAACCCCCTAAGAGAAAACAGATTTCATCATGAAATATGGACAATAAATCCATAAATGTCTCATTATATGTACAGAGTCGAACACCATGTGAGTTGATCTCTTATCATCCATTCCTCTAGGCTTTGGAAAATGGCCAGCACTTTTACTGGTCTCAAACTGAAAGGCCTTCTGGAAAGGTTTAAGTAGACTACCCTGACAGATATCGTGGGGAAGGTCTGTCCACTGCTCTTATCATTCAATTCCTACTATTCCATTGAAAATGACCCAAAGCAATATGCTCTTTTCCTGTTGTTCTATGTTATCCCGATCACATCCCTTCTGTCTGTGTGTTATTGGGTTCTGAGAATATGAAATATACTTATTCATGTCCCTGAGGGAAAGAGGGTAATGCATATAACAGTTACATTATGTCAGATAAAGTTATTATTAGCCATCAGGGATCCGAGGAGAAGAGAGACAGTCTGGTACCAATCACCATGGCGGCCGTGAGTTGGGGAGGAGTGAGCACTTTGGGGTAGAGGTCAGGTCAGATGAAGTGAGGAAGAACAGATATCACTAAGGTTCTGTCTAGCAGCAGAGATGCATTGACAGTTCAGATGTGTAGGAGGAGACTCAACATAGTTACATATCAGTGCTTGTGTGAATATGTCATCGTCTAATGCAGCTGTATTGATCCTCTGGGAAGAATTAACTTGGTTTTAGCTTTCATAGTGTCCGTTGAGTTTTTACTCTGAGAATTAGAACCTAACAGTGCCAAGTGGTGTCTGGGTCTGAGTGGGGGAACATGCTAGTGTGGGACAGGGGTCTGATCAAGGTGGAGATCTGCCATAAGGGTGGAAGGACGTGCCACGCTGGCACCACCCAGCAGTTTGTCTTGGACGAGGAGGAACTCATGACCATTGGCACTGACGGAGCCATTAGGGTAACCTTTCAGATATAGTACAGTCCTCTCAGCCCCAGTCTAAGAGGTCTCTGCTAACCCTAAAAAGCCAGCCTGAACAACTGGTCTGTGGTCAGTTTTGCCTGCTGTGTAATATTTCTCCCTGATGATGTCATTTCTCCACCCTGTGCAGGGCTGAGACTTTGAGAGTATTGACACGGCGGACTGTAACGATGACATCGGTCTGTTTGAGATCGAGCCCATGAACAAGATTGTGATCAGACGCAACGTTAGCATGTCCTCCATGGTCATGGGTAATCCTGAATGAATCTTGAATAATGACGAGTGAGAAAGTTAGACACACATATCATACCCCCCCAAAAAATGCTAGCCCCCCTACAGTATTTGTGTCTCCATCTTTCTCTCTGATAATTATTCTCAATCCATTCAGGATTACCATATTCAATTCTTATTATTTTTTACAATTTAATTAAGTGACTCCAAAATGACACAAAACATTACTCACCATTCATTTCTATTGGGCACAAAAGGACCAGAGGATCTCCACCTATCGTCTGCTGGCACTGTTCCAGAGGTTCCACGAGCTGAAACAGAGGGATGGCAGGGGGCTCTGGTACAGGAACGTTGGAGGAACAAAGCCGAGGCTGACAAATACCGCTCCAACATCACAGGTAAGAGAAAGGGGGAGAGAAAGTGTGTGTGTATTATACCTACCTGTTACTGTTTATATAGCATAATGTGCGTGTCCCTGGCCAGCGGACCAGGAAGACCAAGGTGAGGAGGCTGTTCTTGCGGCTTGTCCAGGGGGCAGCAAGCCGCCAGGTAGAAAAACTCTGCAAAGATATGTAGAAGGCAGAGTGAGCCCGGCTAAGACAGAGAAGAGGATGAAGGAGTAGGCTGAACTGTGAGTCTTATCATATGGCCTCTGGTGGAGTTTCCTAGTCCTTCAGAATCACTGTCTTCACTCTTCCCTACATGACTATCTCCATGTGACTCGGCGAATGATTTAATGACAATGATTTAAAATGAAATATGATAGAACCATACACATACAGTAACTAACTACTATCACATGTAGCATGAATATCCCCCCCCCCCCCCCCCCCCACAATAATTCAGTGGTATTGATGATTGTGCCAATCCTACCAACAGGGCCTGTAGCCGTGGCCAATAACTAGAGGAGGTGTGGGCCAGACTGCTGGAACAGCTAGAGGCAGAGAGGAGGGAGGAGAGAAGGAGACCCCCTGCCCTACACCTGCAGCTAAAAAGAGAAAGAGGGAGGTGGAGGAAGGAGCTGGTGTGACAGAGCTGGAGAAGGAGATAATGGAGTTGGAGGAGGTCAGGCTGAACAGGACTCCCTGCTGGAACAGGTCAGCCTTTCCCCTAGTTTACTTTCAAGGTGGGGTGCAAAGGCCCCAAAAGCAACATCCAGGCTCTCTGGCATCAAAATTGTCAACTGAAATCAAATCAAAATCATTCTTCTTCTCTCTCTGCCTCCATCCGATTCCCCTTCCTCCCTCCCTTCCTCCCCTTTTTCTCCTCTCAGATGTCGTAGTCAGTGTGCTTGTTGCGTCAGGTAGTGATGGTAGGCTACATTACCTCCTCCACACTGATCCTCAACATGGGGGCCCCCACAAGGGTGTTTCCTCAGTCCCCTCCTGTACTCCCTGTATACCCACGACTGAGCGGCCTCACACAGTTCCAACTCCATCATCAAGTTTGCTGACGAGATAGGAGGTAGGCACTCGGATGGTGTGGTGCTGATTGTGGACTTCAGGAGGAACCAGGTTGGGCACGCCCCCATCCTCATCAACGGGGTCGCCATGTAGACTGTCAAAAATGTCAAATTCCTCTGCGTACACATCTCAGATGAGCTGAAATGGTCAAACCACACCTACACCGTGGTGAAGGCACGGCAGCGACTCTTCAACCTCAGGAGGCTAAAGAGATTTGGCCTCAGTGTTCTACAGGATACACACCCCCACACACATACATACATACAGTGCATTTGGAAAGTATTCACAACCCGTCACTTTTTCCACATTGTGTTACTTTATAGCCTCATTCTAAAATGGTATACGTATAATGTCCTCATTAATCTACACACAACACCCCATAGTGACAAAGCAAAAACTGTTTAATAACAACCAGATATCTTATTCACAAAAGTATTCAGACCCTTTGCTATGAGACTCAAAATTTTGCTGAGGTGCATCCTGTTTCCATTGATCATCCTTGATGTTTCTACAACTTGATTGGAGTCCACCTGTGGTAAATTAAATTGATTGGCCATGATTTGGAAAGGCACCCACCTGTCTATATAAGGTCCCACAGTTGAGTGCATGGCAGAGCAACAACGAAGCCATGAGGTCAAAGGAATTGTCCGTCGTGCTCCGAGACAGGATTGTGTCAAGGCGCAGCTCTGGGGAGGCTACCAAAACAATTCTGCAGCATTGAAGGTCCTCAAGAACAGTGGCCTCCATTCTTTAATTGAAGAAGTTTGGAACCTCCTAGAGCTGGCTGCCTGGCCAAACTGAGCAATCGGGGCAGAAGGGCTTTGGTCAAGGAAGTGATTGTCACTCTGACATCAGAGTTCATCTGTGGAGATGGGAGAACCTTCCAGAAGGACAACAATGTCTGCAGCACTCGTGCAAATCAGGCCTTTATGGTAGAGTGCCCAGACGCAAGCAACTCCCCAGGAAAAGATACATGACAGCCCGCTTGGAGTTTGCCAAAAGGCACCTAAAGGACTCTGACCATGAGAAACCACATTCTCAGGTCTGATGAAACCAAGATTGAACTCTTTGGCCTGAATGCCAAGTGTCACATCTGGAGGAAACCAGGCACTGCTCATCACCTTCGCTAAGGTGAAGCATGGTGGTGGCAGGCATCATGCTGTGGGGATGTTTTGCAGGGACTGGGAGACTAGTCAGGATCAAGGGAAAGATGAATGGAGCAAAGTACAGAGAGATCCTCAGACTGGGGTGACGGTTCACCTCCCAACAGGACAACGACCCTAAGCTCACAGCCAAGACAATGCAGGAGTGGCTTTGGGACAGTTCTCTGAATATCCTTGAGTAGCCCAGCTTGTCCCTGGACTTGAACCAGATCGAACGGGTAGCCTAGTGGATAGAGCGTTGGACTAGTAACTGAAAGGTTGCAAGTTCGAATCCCTGAGCTGACAAGGTACAAATCTGTCGTTCTGCCCCTGAACAGGCAGTTAACCCACTGTTCCTAGGCCGTCTTTGAAATTAAGAATTTGTTCTTAACTGACTTGCCTAGTAAAATAAAGGTAAAATAAAAAAAATTATATCTTGAGAGACCTGAAAAAAGCTGTGCAACAAGAGGGACCCGATAATGCTTTGTCATTATGGGATAGTGTGTAGATTGATTTGGGGGGGGGAAACGATTTAATCCATTTTAGAAAAAGACTAAAATAACAAAATATGGAATAGTGAAGGAGCTCGAATACTTTCCAAACTATTCTTTTGAGGCAGATTTGGGCCAAACTTTTTGGATTTGATTTCTCTTTTTCTACCCAATTTCGTGGTATCCAATTGCTAGTTAGTCTTGTATCATCGCTGCAACTCGGGAGAAGCGAAGGTCGAGTGCCGTGCATACTCCGAAACACAACCCAACCGCACTGCTTCTTGACACAATGCCCACTAAACACGGAAGCCAAAAAAAACAAGACCCGGAAGCCAGACGCACCAATGTCAGACAAAACACCCTACACCTTGCGACAAGGACATCCCTGCCGGCTAAAACCCTCCCCTAACCCGGACGACGCTGGGCCAATTGTTTGCCGCCCCATGGGTCTCCCGGTCGCAGCCGGATGCAACAGAGCCTGGACTCGAACCTAGACTCTCGTGGCACAGCGGGAGGCTGTTTTCGGCTTAACTTGCACTTATATCTGAGGCTTTGTCTCTATTCAGACCATAACCAGTTTTCAATGTAATAACCTATCGATGTACATAACAAGCTTGTGCGTGCTTTGAGCTGCCCAGCGGCAAGCACAGAAGAAACGGGCGAGGCTTTCGTGGAGGGAGGGCAATAGTCACGTAACCAATGACGTCAGGTGAGCCAGGAGATTCGTCATTTAAACCCAGGCGGGAAAGTAGAAGTCTATATTGAAAGTGTCCGTCCCGTTTTGTTTCAGGTTGTGGGGTAAAAAAAAAGAAGGTTAACATGGTGAGGACGAAGGCAGACAGTGTCCCCGGAACTTATAGGAAAGGTAATGTTCTACAATCAACTTGAAGTTGTTACTTATTTTGATTCATAACATGCTAGCTAACGTTAGTTAAATGGTTATTCATTGTACGAAACTGGAATCGCTAGCTACTGTAGCTAGTGAGTTTTGTGACGATAATTGCAACACCTTGCATTCCATTATTTTGGAACAACTAACTGCTAATATTCGATTTTAGTGATTAGCTAGCTAACTAGATGGCTTGATTGACTGGGTAAGATTTGTCTCCCGCCAATTCAATAGAATTGTGAACACAGATGGCGCTCATGCTAACCCAGACGCGTTCGTACTCGCATCATGTTTTTTGTGCCGGATTTGATTGTTACCTTAACGTTAAACGTGTTGTTTACAACGAAAGACTGGATTTTAAAAAACGTGGTAGTCAAGTGTCTTTTTGGAGTATTTTCGTTAGCTAACTAACTACTTGTTATTCATTATCCTCAATCTGGCGCCAATTTCACCGCCCAAACAAACCAGTCACACAAATGTGTCGGTGAAGATTACTTTGCTACTACTATACACTATAACGCTGCATTTCAATACACGGCTTTTGCTTAATAAAATTACTTGATAACTAACACACTTATCCATTTTCAGCTGTGGCTGCATCTGCACCCAGGAAGTCATTGGGTGCCTCGAGTTCTGCAAATGCATCAAGCGGCTCTCAAGCAGGCACGCCTGGTGAGTCATGATTTCATTCAGGCTTAAAGTTTAAATTGTCTAATAGCCCATATTTCCATGTAAGCTAGATACCTACATAACAATTTTTGGTAGATGGCTAACAACTATTGCCTCCGAATGCATTTCTTTCTCATGTGTCCAAGTGGTGAGTAGTAATGGCAGATATTCGTCTAAATTGTGAATTGTAATGCTGGCATTGTTTTACAGCTAAGAGTAAATTTGCTGGAGGGAATCCTGTGTGTCCTCGGCCCACCCCAACTTGGCAAAAAGGCATTGGGGATTTCTTTGGTGGGCCCTGCAGGGAGCCTGAAAAAGAGAACCAGCTCCCCCAGTCAGATGATGAAGAGGCTGGAGGCAGTGGAGTGTCCAAGGCATCCAAGAAGTACATTTGAATTCTATTAAGCTTAGTTTTAGAGCCAGTCAAAAAGCAGCCCTGAAATGCCTACCTCTTTAGTGCTTGCAGATCTGGAGGAAGTGGTGTATATTCTCAAACATTTTCATTTGAATCTGTTCCAAAACCGTTGCCAAAGTTACTAATATTAAGAACTCATTCTGATACTTTAATATATTGCATTGGTCTGTTCTCCATAGATAACTTGGCAATGTTTTTGCAACAGATTCTGGGGATCAATGTTTTTTTTACTCTGGTTTATTTGCCGAAGCAGAATCACTGGGAAATGTGTGCATTCGTGCTATTTTTGTTTCTGTAAAAATGTAATATAAGTTTGAAGGCTCATCTGGCTGTTAGTGATTCTTTGTAAGCGTGTATGTATGTTGGGTGACGTGGCAGGTTTCACATTTTCAGGGTACATCTATGACTTTAACTGTGCTGCAGAGCCTGTTCAAATGTGATTATGGGCCAAACATTGCTGTCCCATCTAATGTCAACCACTCACCTTTCAGATCCAGACCACTGCCTGCTGAAGATGAGGATGCTGATGAATGAGCTTTACCAATCGTGTCCCAATTAAAAAGCCATTGCTTCTAGTACTTGAATGGGCTGGCAGATTTTATGTGTATATAATTGATGAATTTGTGGTTTTTGTACAGAAGTTTAATAAACCTTTTTTTGTATGCCTGATTCCATTACCTTTTTGTTACTCTTCCTGTTTACAATACCTAATCTATTTTCTCAATCTAAATTGCACTTAGGTTTTCTGTGCTAACACTTTCTTTTGTTATCAGTGGATTCCCTGCCTGTCCAACAACTATGGCAATCATGCCCCTACTAATTTATTTGCCAATATTTTTCTCGCCATCTGGGTAACCTCTACGTACCAGTAGATGGTGCTAGATCATTAAGAATATCAAAATGTTGGGGACAGGATGTAATGCATACTTCTACATCAATGAAATGGGACAAATAAGCACCCACCTTAAAAGATTCAGTCACCTTTTTTTGTTAATTTTAATGAGGATGACTGCCTCTGCAATGCTTGCTGTTGGTTAGTGTTCCATGATTAGACTACCTGCATTTTGTCCAATTTCTATGAGTGGTGGCCCTCGGTTCTCCCTATATTGTATTTTAACTTTAACTAGGCAAGTCAGTTGAGAAAAAAATCTTATTTTCAATGACTTCCTAGGAACAGTGGGTTAACTACCTGTTCAGGGGCACCCTTCCGGGTATTAGTCCCAACGCTCTAACCACTAGGCTACCCTGCCGCCCCATGTTTAAATGCTTGACCTTTTGTACAGTAAGGTGAACCTCCAGTGCTACATGTTTGGTCAATACCATGAAATTTTCGACCAGTATCAGGAAAAGTTGGTGGAACCAATTCATTGTTGAGAAGTGCCAAGTGTGACACATCATACGCAAAGTCACTTGTAGTACAGTGCCCCTGGAACAAATTTGGGTTAAGTGCCTTGCTCAAGGGCACATTGACAGTTATAAAAAAAAAAAATTTTACACCTTGTTAGCTCGTATTCAAACCAGCGACCTTTCGGCCCATGCTCTAACCGCAAGGCTACCTGCCGCCCATAAAGCACATTGACCTGTAATTTCCATGATGACTGTTCTAGCAGGATACACTTGGAACTGATTTTCTCGCAGGATGTTGGAGCAACACTTCCGGGACCATTTTTACAGAGACTGAAGAGGAAGCGAGACACTCCATATTTTTTTATTCCGTTTAAATGAACGTAAGTATACAAGACCCCTCTGCTATTGCATTGGCGTCTACGGGAGACACGGAACTCACCGCTTTTTTCAATGGTAAACAGCCGAAGTGAGTTATCTTCGTTTATGCACCATCTTTGATTTTTATATCAGTGGAGGCGAACTGAAGAGGGCTCTGGGATGCTAACTGAAAACACCAATTGACGTCGCTTCCTCGTTTCTGTCGTAATCGCT
The DNA here is from genome assembly GCF_002021735.2 of Oncorhynchus kisutch. Classification (NCBI taxonomy): domain Eukaryota; kingdom Metazoa; phylum Chordata; class Actinopteri; order Salmoniformes; family Salmonidae; genus Oncorhynchus; species Oncorhynchus kisutch. The sequence goes on from NC_034177.2 coordinate 38,766,087, forward strand.
ACACGGAAAATAAATGACTAAATGCATCCAGGACCACATTGAAAGTAAGTAACATTTCCACAAGCTAAAATTGGCTAACAGCTAACACAAGCTTATCTGCGTTTTCTGAACGCCGCCTAGGCTAGGTTTAGCTAGAAGCAGCTAGCTAGCTAGCAACTTGCTGGCCTGAATTGAAGACGTTGCCTGGACAATTACCTTTAGCCAGCTACTGTAGTTAGTTAGCTAACGATCCACCTACCCAGGCTAGAGAGCGTTGGACCACAAGGAAATGCATTCACTGTTTTGTTTGTGTCTGTGGTGCAGACAGTACTATACATGGTATGTAATGGGATTGTGAGTGGTTGACTAACGTTAGTGTTGTCTGTCAAATGCGAGTTTCCGTCATTAGTTAACTACTGAAGTTAGCGAACGTTAACTGGTGATCCAGCTAGGAGGATAATGACTAAAATTGCTAGGTTATCTAATGAAGGACTCGGGGACGCTCGTTTTTCACAAGTGGTTATCTATGTCCAGTAATCTGGCACGTTACTCTAACCCATGTCAGAACCAAGCTAGCCAGGTGTCTGAGTTTGTTTTGTATCTATTAGGGCTACTCTTACAAAATTAAGGCAGTTATACAGTAAGAAAAACATTTACAATACATTCACCACAGATTACACAAAACATGAAGTGTGTTTTAAGGCCCCTACTCTACTAGTGTAATTGAGGTGTCAATCAAAAATGCATCTGTTGACCAATGGGTCAACCATCAATTGTTAATTGTGTAGGTAATCCTCTAAAACAGTGGTTCCCAAACTTTTTATTGTCCCATACCCCTTCAATCATTCAACCTCCAGCTGCGTACCAGGGTCAGCGCACTCTCAAAAGTAGTTTTTTCCTTTCATTGGAAGCCTGCCACACACACTATATAATACATTTATTAAACATAAGAATGAGTGGGTTTTTGTCACAACCCGGCTTGTGTGAAGTGACAAAAAGCTCTTATAGGACCAGGGCACAAATAATAATAATCAATAATTTTTCCCTTTATTTTGCCATCTTACATATCAAGCTTTATTTGTTAATTGAAAATTGTGAATAACTCACCACAGGTTAATGAGAAAGGTGTGCTTGAATGCAATGTTGGGTTGTCATTTTCTACACACTGTCTGTGCCTGTATTTAGTTTTCATGCTTGTGAGGGCCGAGAAGCCACTCTCACATAGGTACGTGGTTGCAAAGGGCATCAGTGTATTAACAGTGCGATTTGTCCAAGGCCGTATACTGTGAGCGCAGCCCAATCCAGAAATCTGTCAGTGGTTTCTGATTAAATTAAATTTTCACAAAACTACTTGTTGCAATTTAGACGAAGCTCTCTTGTTCAGATATTGGTAGTGGACTGGGGGCAGGGCATGAAAGGGATAACGAATCCAGTTTGTGTCATCCATTTCAGGAAAGTACCTGCGTAATTGCGCACCCAGCTCACTCAGGTGCTTTGCTATTTGACATTGTCTGTAAGCTTGAGTTAATTGCACACCAAAAATCATACAATGATGGAAAGACCTGTGTTGTCCTTGTTAATGCAGACGGAGTGGAGTAGAGTAGAGCTCCAACTTCTTAATCAGCCTCAATTTTGTCCCGCACATTGAATATAGTTGCATTGAGTCCCTGTATTCCTAGATTCAAATGATTAAATTGAGAAAAAACATCACCCAGATAGGCTAGTCGTGTGAGAAACTCGTCATCATGCAAGCGGTCAGACAAGTGAAAATGATGGTCAGTAAAGATGACTTAAAAAAATAATGTGTCAGTACTTTGCCCCTTGATATTCAGCGCATTTCTGTATGTTGTAAAAGCGTTACATGGTCACTGCCCATATCTTTGCATAGTGCAGAAAATACACAGGAGTTCAGGGGCCTTGCTTTAACAAATTAACTATTTTCACTGTAGTTTCCAAAACGTCTTTCAAGCTGTCAGGCATTCCTTTGGCAGCAAGAGTCTCTCAGTGGATGCTGCAGTGTACCCAAGTGGCGTCGAGAGCAACTGCTTGCAGGCGCGTTACCACTTCCCTATGTCTCCCTGTCATGGCTTTTGCGCCATCAGTACAGATACCAACGCATCTTGACCACCAAAGTCCATTTGATGTCACAAAGCTGTCCTGTACTTAAAAATATCCTCTCCTTGTTTGCAGAATATGTCTTCCTTAATTGACCTCCCATAAATGTAATGGACATATACCATGTCTGTTGACTCATCCAGCTGTAACGCATAGAATTCACTGGCTTTGGTGCGATGCAATAATTGTTTCAAAACATCTCCTGCCATGTCACTGATGTGCTGTGAAAGTGTTGTTTGAGGAAGACATTGTCTGGATAGTTTTTATGGCCTTTTCCCCCAGCATTGTCCCAGCCATATCCGTGGCAGCAGGAATAAATAAGTCCTCCACAATAGTATGGGGCTTGCCTCTGTAGCTCACTCTCACTCTGTAGCTCACCATATAAGACGCTTCTAGCCCCTTCTTATTAATGGTATCTGTTGCTTTTATACATGTCTTACTACTCTAAAGTCATCTTAATTCTCGCTCAAAAAACTACCGTGGTTTATTTTTCAAATCGGCATGTTTTGTTTCTAAATGTCTACGCAACAGTGAAGGTTTCATCGAGTTGTGAGATAGTACTTTTGCACATATAACACACAGTGGCTGAGGAAATGCACTACTCCCAATATAAGTGGACCCCAAATCAATGTAGTTATCATATTTGTACCTCTTCGATGGTCCAATGTCCCTGTCTGTTGTTCAGTGCTTTCCCAGGTAAGGGGGAAGTAGCTCTTCGGCTGCATCAAATTCACAACTGTCAGGGTCTGTAGTCATTTAGGCACGTTCCCTTTCTGTTCTTGGGCACAGGGACTATGGTGGTCTGCTTGAAACATGTTGGTATTACAGACTGATAGGAGAAGGAAAGCGGCTACGGAAAGCGTGATCACACAGTCGCCCGGAACAGCTGATGCTCTCATGCATGCCTCAGTGTTGTTTGCCTCGACGCGAGCATAGAAGTGATTTAGCTCGTCTGGTAAGCTCGTGTCACTGGGCAGCCCGCGGCTCTGTTTCCCTTTTCCCTTTGTAGCCACATAAGATGAGCGTCAGAGCTGGTGTAGTATGATTCAATCTTAGCCCTGTATTTACGCTTTGCCTGTTTGATGGTTAGTCGCCGGGCATAGCAGGATTTCTTGTAAGCTTCCGGGTTAGAGTCCCACTCCTTGAAAGTGGCAGCTCTACCCTCTATCTCAGTGCGAATGTTGTCTGTAATCCATGGCTTCTGGTTGGGGTATGTACGTACAGTCACTGTGGGGACGACGTCCTCACTGCACTTGTTGATAAAGCCAGTGACTGATGTGGTGTACTCCTCAATGCCATCGGAAGAATCCCAGAACATGGTCCAGTCTGTGATAGCAAAACAGTCTTGTAGTTTAGCATCTGCGTCATCTGGCCACATTTAACATGTTGATTGATATTTGTTACAACTGATTTGTTTCCCTGCCACTAGGAACGCCACCTCTGGGGGAGTGGTTTCCTGTTTGCTTATTTCCTTATTCAGCTGACTGAGTGTGTTATTATCGCCAGCATCTGTCTGTGGTGGTAAATAAACAGCCACGAAAAGTATAGCTGAACTCTCTAGGCAAGTAGTGTGGCCTGCAAATTATCACAATATACTCTACTTCAGGCGAGCAAAATCTAGAGACTTCCTTAGATTTTGTGCACCAGCGTTTACAGATATGTACAGATAGCCAAAGTGTGCTGTTCTATCTTGCCGGTGCAGCGTGTATCCCGCTAGCTGAATATCCATGTCGTCATTCAGCCACAATTCAGTGAAACATGGGACATCAAAAACTGTAATATACTGTTGGTAGGATATTCGTGATTGTACCTCCTCTAGTTTAATATTTGTCTAATATTGTCCAATGATTGCACATTTGCACGTAGTAGTCCAAAACTTAATTTCTCTTATCGTGTCAACTATGCTCAATTCTGTGCCAGAATTAAGGCTACTGGTTACCCGACATGCATGCTCACTTTCCAGTTGAACTCGTAATCTTTCTTATCGAATCTGCAGGACATAAAACAATATAGAGCCAGGTAAGATGGATATCATTTGAGTCCTGTGTGTGTGATTTTGACCCTCCCTTTGTTAAGGGACACATTTTTCCATTTCTGTTTCCACATGTCTGTGGAACTTGTTCAGTTTGTCTGTTGTTGAATCTTGTTATGTTCATACAAATATTTACTCGTGTAAAGTTTGAAAATAAACTCATTTAATTAACAATGAGGACGTTTCTTTTTTTGCTGAATGTATATGTGTGTGTTTATGTATATGTGTGTTGTGTTATAATAAACTGGGTGGGCCGAGCCCTGAATGCCGATCGGCTGACAGCCATTTTATACTGCTCTAATTACGTTGGTAACCAGTTTATAATAGCAATAAGGCACCTTGGGGGTTTGTGATATATGACCAATATATACCACGGCTAACGGCTGTGTCCAGGCACTCTACGTTGTCGTGCTAAGAACAGCCCTTAGCCGTGGTATATATTGGCATTAGACCACACCTCCTCTGGCCTTATTGCTTAAGTATACCATTTTTTTCGCATTGATTAGAAATGCATGTTTTTTTTTAAATAAGATTCCTCACAAAAACAAGTGTATCTCTGTGAATTATCAATGGAATACTGAGCATATACCAAGCTTTTTATTTTGAAAGCCTTATCATTTAGCTTATGTCATGGTCATTTAGCTTTTTGCGAGGACCACAAAATGTAAAATCCTCAAGTTGTTACAAAAAGCCTGCGCCGCGATAGATGGGTTGGCTGACAATGTCAAAAACGAAGTGTGCGCTGCCATGGGGCAGAAGTCAGCCTGTTGTGATTTTTGATGGCAGATTGCTAGCAAGGATGACAAACTTCATGTGGGGATTATATGTGGCTCAATCGGTTTGTTTCATCATGTTATTGATACTATGTCTTGTGTTGTTTTGACTGATTTCATGTCAAGGCTAATATGGCAATTTGCTAGCTGGCTAACCAACAACTGTAACGATGTAGTTGAGACGAGTGGTAATTGCACATTTATTTACATTTTCAATCAACATTGGGGACGGAATATACATGTTGTAAACAACCTAAACCAACGGCAGCTGTTTTGCCCATTGTTGCGCGTGTGTATTTTTTGTTGCTAAACAATCAACCCAGAAGATCTATTATGTAAATAAATACTACGTTTTGGACATTAGGTTAAAGACCCCACTGAATGATTCAGAACATGAGTAATCATATTTGTATTGGTAAAATGAATTTATCTTCCTTACATAACACGCGTTGGAAGTATTTTTGGGTTGAGTTTTTCATCTAGCTAGATTTGTCATTCCAACTTCTAGCTAATCCAGACCTTTCTAAAGTAGCTAGTGTATCTAGTTTTACCTATGTTAGCCAACCAACCACGGCTGGTTTCCCGATTTAGCGATGGAATTTGTGGTTTCCACTAGTTACCACAGCCAAAAAGTCAATGGCTTTTGTGTTTTTGCTTTAAGGTTATCAGTGCGTATAGGGTTAATCACATTTTAAGAACAGAAATTGACGAAAAGGGTTTATGACTTTGTGGCTGTGGTAACTAGTGATGATAAATTGATGCCCTGTTTTCTATCATGATGCATTTCATTGCGTCTTATGTGAACTTCATGCAATCTGGATCCACTACTGGACAGATAGGATAGGATTTCATAACACTAGAAATGTTTAATTCAAGACAGGAGAAACATATTTTTTTCAGTTGATAATAAAACATGTTTTGCGTGGTGTGTATTCATGGATTCCAAGGGAAGCCAGGCGTCCTCAAATTTAGCAATAAAAAAAAAAAGAACATTGCTTTTCTCTCATCGTTTGTTACATTCAGCCTCATGCAAATTTATCTCACCAAAGAAGGCATCTGTGTGAGCGAAACAACACCCCTCTGTCTTTAATTGGCAAAATTAGCAAATTTAGGCATGACATGTCAGCAACTAATACTGAGGCTACACATCTAAGTATAACTGATAAAATTTATAGAAGACAAGCATTGTAATTTTGACTTCTGTAAAGTGAGTGTGGAAGAGGTGAAAAAATTGTCAATGACAAGCCACTGTGGTCTGACAACTTGGATGGAAAATTACTGAGGGTAAATAGCGGACGATATTGCCGCTCCTATTTGCCATATCTTCAATCTAAGCTTACAATTTTTCATTTTGGCCCCCAAGTTCTCTGAGCAATTATTTTGGCACGTAAGATTGTAAACACTAGGAAATCAGCTCCATCCTCAGAAATATAGTGTAGACATTGTTAATGTTTTAAATGACTATTGTAGCTGGAAATGGCAGGTCCAATAGGTTCACCACTGAGTAAACACGTCTATAATAGATATTAATGTTTTAAGAAAGGAACGTGTGTGTGCACACATTTGGCCTGGCGAACTGGTTTTATGCGCTTACCGAATGGAAGCTGATACGTTTTTTTCTTTTTTTATGTATAAACTCCGCTGGTCTCGGGAAGAAATTACAAGTCTTCACTGTCTGAGACCGAGTCAAGACCGAGTACAAATGTATTCGAGACACTTAAAACGTGGTCTCGAGACCGGACTCGACTGGTTTTCTCCTGTGCCACTCCTCTACTTCGAGTACTACCACACTGGTAACTTGAATAAGCAATTTCATAAATGTGTCAACATAGGAATCACAGAAATTGGGTGTTAACCATTACCCCTCTAGTGCAGGGATCATCACCTAGATTCAGCCACAGGCCTATCCTTTTTTGACAGGATGGAGTTGGATACTGTAGATACGCCTCACAAGTCCTCAACTGGCAGCTTCATTAAATACAACATTGCTAAACACCCGTCTCAACGTCAACAGTGAAGAGGTGACTCCGGGATGCTGGCCTTCTAGGCAGAGGTGCAAAGAAAAAGCCATATCTCAGACTGGCCAATAAAATGAAAAGATTAAGATGGGCAAAATAACACACACTGGACAGAGATGTGGCTTTTTCTTTGCAACTCTGCCTAGAAGGCCAGCATCCCGGAGTCACCTCTTCACGGCTGGCCGTTAAATGTACATAGAGGGCTAACATTTATATACATGTTAATCTGTCATGGCTCGAACTAGAGGAGAGATTGACTTCATCATTACTTGCTTTTGTAAGAAGTATTGACATGCTGAAACCACCTAGCTTTCTGTTTTTAAACTACTAGCACACAGCACGGACACACATGCAGACTTGCCACCAGAGGTCTCTTCACAACCCCCAAGTCCAGAACAGGCTATGGGAGGCACACAGTACTACATAGACCCATGGCTACATGGAACTCCGGTAACTGACGCAAGCTGTAGAATCACCTTATGGAACAGCTGGGACTGTGAAGAGACACACACACACAGGCAGACTCATACATATGCTAACACGCACTCTACACACACATACACATGAATTTTGTATTGTAGATAGGGCTGGGCATAATGACGATGTATCTCGTGACGATAAACGTTTTTATATCGTTTCATATTATGGTCTTTTGTTTTTCTTTGTTGCAAATCGCACTCTTTACGGCAATATTTTTCGTTAATTGGACGACGCTTTGTGTTCTTGTGGAAGGAAATTTGCAACACAAACAAACCTGGAGGAGAGTGAACGTGGCATGGAGACACGAAGCTCGTACCGAAAAGAGGGGCTACTTCGGTCGCATGGACGAGGTTTGGGTATGAAAAGTCTGACACGGACCAAAATATGCCGCTGGCCGGTCCCGACAACAAGCTCAAACACCACTAACCTCTATTACCACCTACGCAAGAGTCATGTGAAACAGTACAGAGACTCTACGGATGAGACCCAAAAAAGTACAGTTGAGTGCTCTAAACAAACCCCCCCCCGACTCAGATGTTGCATGAGGCTTTTCCCCACAGCACACCATATGGCAAAGAATTACAAAAATGGAAGAGGAGAACAGCTGCCGTTACAACTTACATCTGCAAAGACATGGCCCTAATTTACACGGTCGAGAAACGGGGGTTTCGTGAGTTGTTGCTAACGCTCGACCCAAGGTACCAAATGCAAATTGATGTGTCACGTATTATTGCCAAAATAACATGTAAGCCCCAACATTTTTAGGCCTAACATTTATTTTGTTTGTTACTATAGTTGAAGTGTTTTCGATTTACCTTTTTAGATTTTATACATTAATATTTTATATTGTTACTTGCTTAATTGAAAATTTGCACAAAGGTTCTAAATAAAAGGAGAAATAATAAAATATTATTTGTTGACTTTAATTCAAAATGTAATAAGTAATAGGCCTTTACATGTGGTCATTTTAAATAAACTATTTATTCATTGAATTTACAGAAAATGTGCTATATTGTGATATGTATCGTTATCAGGATATTATATTTTGGCCATATCGCCCAGCCCTAATTGTAGATGTGGTAGTAGAGCAGTGGCCTGAGGGTACGTCATGTCATATATTTTAAGGATCCTCATCAGCTGCCTTGGCAGCTGCTAATGGGGATCCTTAATAAATACAAACCTCTCATGGCCATTTTAGGGATGTGGCAATCCTCTGAGTAAAACATACGTTAACCTCTTTTTTTTGTTGATACAGTGCATTCGGTAAGTGTTAAGACCCCTTCCCTTTTCCACATTTTTTTACGTTACACACTTTTTCTAAAATGGATTAGGTACATTTGTTTTCCCTTGCCAATCTACACACACTACCCCATAATAGACAAGCAAAAATACCGTATTTACATAAGTATTCAGACCCTTTGCTATGAGACTCAAAATTGAGCTCAGGTGCATCCTGTTTCCATTGATCATCCTTGATGTTTCTACAACTTGATTGGTGTCCACATGTGGTAAATTAAATTGATTGGACATGATTTGGAAAGGCACACACCTGTCTAAATGAGGTCCCACAGTTGACCGTGCATGGCAGAGCAAAAACCAAGCCATGAGGTCGAAGAATTGTCCGTAGAGCTCCGAGACAGGATTGTGTCGAGACATAGATCTGGGGAAGGGTACCAAAAAAATGTCTGCAGCATCGAAGATCCCCAAGAACACAGTGGCCTCCATCATTCGTAAATGGAATAAGTTTGGAACCACCAAGACTCTGCCTAGGGAAGGTCCTTTTGTCGGGAAGGTCCTTTTGTCAGGAAGGTGACCAAGAACCCTATGGTCACCATGACAGAGCTCCAGAGTTCCTCTGTAGAGATGGTTGTCCTTCTGGAAGGTTCTCGCATCTCTGCAGCACTCTACAAATCAGGCCTTTATGGTAGTGACCAGACAGAAGCCACTCCTCAGTAAAATGCACATGACAGCCCACTTGGAGTTTGCCAAAAGGCACCTAAAGGACTCTTAGACCATGAGAAACAAGATCCTCTGGTCTGATGAAACTAAGATTTGTGGAAAAGGTGAAGGGGTCTGAATACTTTCCGAATGCACTGTATATTGAATTTGTCCCAATACTATTGGACTCCTAAAATGTGGGGAGGACTATGTACAAGAAGTTGTGACATTTTTAAATTGTTCACCCGATATGGATGAAAATACTCTCAAAATAAAGCTTACGGTCTGCACTTACCTCCTGGTCATTGTATAATTTCAAATCCAAGTGCTGGAGTACAGGGCCAAAACAACAACAACAAATGTGTCACTGTCCCAATACTTTCAGAGCTCACTGTACCCAGCTATGGAGGAACTTTGAACGTCCGAGAATTGGCCCGATGCCGGGGCTAGCTCAACACCCTGGACCAGATGTAGCTAACAAACTTAGGTGAATTCAAAAACTGCCTGCAACTCAGGCCCAGAAGCTAAGATATGCATATTATTAGTATTTGGATGAAAACACTGAAGTTTCTATAACTGTTTGAATCATGTCTGTGAGTATAACAGAACTTATTTGGCAGGCGAAACCCTGAGGACAAACCATTTGAAGTCACACTCTCCTCAATGGGGTTTCATTGGGAATCCACATTTCTAAGCGACTTTCTTGCAGTTCCTATCGCTTCCACTGGATGTCAACAGTCTTTAGAAATTGGTTGTGGTTATTGCTTTGAGAAATTCAGAAGTAGCATTGTTCAGAACGAGGCTAGAGGGAAGTGTAATCTTTGTTAGAGGCGTGTGACCTGAAAGCTAGCTACACATAGTTTTCTTCCGGTATTGAACACAGTATATCCCCTCTTAAAGTTGATTGATTATTTACGTAAAAAAATACCTACAGTTGTATTAGAAAGTAGTTTGAGATGTTTTGACAAAGTTTACAGGTAACTTTTGTAGTCATGTTGCGAGAGTTGGAACCAGTGTTTTTCTGGATCAAATGCGCCAAATAGATATTTTGGATACATATTGACGGAATTAATTGAACAAAAGGACCATTTGTGATGTTTATGGGACATATTGGAGTGCCAACAGAAGAAGCTCGTCAAAGTTAAGGCATAAAATATCTTGATTTCTGCATTTTGTGTTGCGCCTGGAAGGTTGAAATATGATGGTCTGTGTTTGTTTGCTTTCGCCGTAAAGCCTTTTTGAAATCTGAGACGTTGGCTGGATTCAGAACATGTGTAGCTTTAATTTGGTGTATTGCATGTGTGATTTCATCAAAGTTGAATTTTTATAGTAATTTATTTGAATTTTGCGCTCTGCATTTTCACTGGATGTTGGCCAGTTGGGACACCAGCGTCCCACATATCCCAGAGAGGTTAATAAAATCCACTGTGAAATGTGATCGCTATAGTATCCTTAACTAGCTGGCAGGCAGACACTGGAAGGAGATGTTTTTGAGTGACAGTGAGTGCTTTGTATAGGCACTTGGATTTCGCTTTTTTGTTGGACTGAGTAAAATGCATGTGACGTAAAATAACATTAACCGGTTCCCATGCTTTTAAAATAATGGTTCTGAAGCCTCCTGAGTGACGCAGCGGTTTAAGGCACTGCTTTGCAGTGCTTGAGGCGTCACTACAGACCTGGGTTTGATCCCAGGCTGTGTCACAGCCGGCCGTGACTGGGAGACCAATGAGGCGGTGCACAATTGGCCCTGCGTCATCCGGGTTATGGGCCGGGCGCCTGTAAGCGGACTTCGGTCGCCAGCTGGACGGTGTTTCCTCTGACACGTTGGTGTGGCTGTCTTCCGGGTTAAGTGAACAGTGCGGCTTGGCAGGGTCGTGTTTCGGGGGACACAAGGCTCTCAACTTTCACCTCTACCGAATCCGTAGGGGAGTTGCAGCGACATGACAAAACTATAATTATCAATTTGGATATCACGAAATTTGGGAGGAAAAAATGGCAAAAGTACAAAAAACAAAAAATTGTTGTGTTCCAGAACACTGGAGATCAAATCTTTTGAAACCGTCCTCTTGGCCGCAGAGACAAAAAAATGTTACCTTTTTTTAAAGGTTATTTCCTTCAATTCTTTACATTTTGCCATGGACTGAGTTGTATTAATTTGTTGTTTTTTTTAAATCCAGTTTTATAGCTAGTTACCTGCATTTCTACACATTTTGTCATGGGGCTGAGATGAAAAATACATTTTAAAGCTCATTTCCTGCAATTCTACAATTTTTTTGCCATGTCTTGTGTGGTTTTCTAACATGGTCTGATTGACTTAAACATTTTAACAAACTCAGTGGGGCCCCCATGCTATTTTATTCCATAACTGTCCATTCTTTTATCATTTTAAGTTTGAATTTAGTACAAGGAGGCCCGGGAAGGCCCAAATGTAACAACCCTATATTCTGTTAGTTACGAATTAATTGTATTGTATATTTTATTTGTTCATTTTCTTAGCTTGCATTGTCCATTGTAACATGTTTGCATAATGACTTCACTCCATGACTGTGACGTTACATTTGATTTAGCACAGCTAGATGGAAAATAATACACATTTATTCAGGCAGAGAATGCATTAGAAAAACACACACACACTGTCACACTGAGCAATTTAATCCCTGACTTTCCACACACTATTGTAGGCTTAGCCATGACGTGTGCGACGTGCACAGAGATGGAATTTGCATAACAGCCGGTAGAGAGAGGATGGTGTGAATCAGTGACTTTGCTACCACAGGCGAGACACACACACACATTCTCTATATTGAAAAAACAGCCTTTATTCTCACAATGGCATTTAAAACACCTTCCCCTGTACTTTTGTTTATTGTCCTACCTTAAGAGAACAGCTACCTCTTTTCACTGGGCTCTAACTGGATTGTGGTGTAAAATCCCCTCCATCTCCAATTCACAGCTCTGTTACTCCAAAGAACTGAAAACAATGGAAATAGTAAGAACCTGTAATGAAGTTGTAGAATGTCTTGAATTAGTGCACATGACCACTCTGAAAACAACCCTTAAAGAAATTGGCTAGTCAAACTCTGTAATCTCCTCCAGTATTAGACTGTTGCTGGAACTGCTTTTTTACCAAAGCTTTCCTCCACATTACCAGTAAGCTATTTGTTGAAGTGTGAATGGTCTCAAGTGTAGTAAACTGGAAGGGGAGCTGATATAATGGCCACTTGTTCAACTCATGTGTTTAACGGTTTGTATTCTCCTCCCCTCCCCCCACTTGACTGGTGAATCCCAACTCAACCTTTTACGGGTTTAAATTATTCAAGAAGCCCCTCTATGCTGAGTACCTTTTGTGTTTATTATGTCAAAGCTCTGACCCCAGGTCTGATTGGATATTGCATATCAAGGGTTATTTGCGCTAGTTTGATTTGACGTGGCTGTCTAACCCCTTTCCATCAATGCTTTTCATAGACAATGGAGGAAAAATGCCTTGCTGGGCAGTCGCTGTCGGATGCGAACCGAGCATGAGTATCGTTTTACTTTTAGATGAGGGCTTCCAAGCTTTGTAACAAACTGTTATGGCCTCAGTGAAACAAAGGTTTGAACGTCTTGCATCTAGGGTGCAGGAAGCACAGAAAGCTATCTTTGTCTTCTGGTGGTCATCTCAGAGCGACTTTTTCCATATATCACTTTTCCTCTGCGGATAGAAACTCTTTGATCCAGGCGCAGGAAATATCTCATAGGAAGCCGGCCTAATTTGTGCGATCCCAGTCACTGAGAGCGATAACCAACCCACATTGTGGAGAACCGTGACTGATCGCCATATTCCAGCACCAAGGCCCTCTCCTGTCATTGTCAGAGGGAAATGGAGCAGACAATTGTGGGAAATGAAAGGGGATCTGAAGACGTTGACTTTCTTCCATGAATTATTAACCAAATGCCTACTTTTCTCTGCAGGTTGGTGAGACCTGTCCTGCAATGTTTCATTTAGGTCTAGTATTGGCAACGGTAACATAAACCATCATGATTTACTGAGGCTTGGTTTATTTTAAAAAAAATATGTGGGTGTAGGCTAATTCATTAATGTATGGGGGGAAATGTATGCACTTGGTATGTAGACAAATCACTGAGTATACCAAACATTTAAAAACACCTTACTAATATTGTGTTGCACCCCTTTTTGCCCTCAGAACAGCCTCAATTCATTGGGGCGTGGACTCTACAGGGTGTCGAAAGCATTCCACAGGGATGCTGGCCCATGTTGACCTCAATGTTTCCCACAGTTGTCAAGTTGGATGGATGGTTTTGAACCATTCTTGCAACTGTTGTGTGTGAAGAACCCAGCAGTGTTGCAGTTCCTGACACAAACCGGTGTGCCTGGCACCTACTACCACACCTGGTTCAAAGGCCCTTAAATATTTTCTCTTGCCCATTCACCCTCTGAATGGCACACATACACAATCCACTTCTCAAGGCTTAAAAATCCTTATTTAACCCGTCTCCTCCCCTTCATCTACATTGATTTGAAGTGGATTTAACAGTCGACATCAGTAAGGGAGTATAGCTTTCTTCTGGATTCACCTAGTCAATCTGTCATGTAAAGAGCAGATGTCCTTAATTGTTTTGTAAACTCCGTGTAATTGCTGTAGTTAATAGCCTAAACCCTCACTGGGTAGGTAGCCTACATAAAAGTTACAAATAGTCCAAACTATATTTAAAAATATATATTACATTTTAATAATATTAGTGACTATGCTCATGGCAGTTATACCCTCCACGTTAGAGCAAAGGTCCTTTAACTTTGCCTCTACAGACAAACAAGGTCACTCATGGATATATTTGAAACACAGTTCCTGGTTTCTAGTTGTAGCTTGATGTCAAGGAGCAAGATCTACATTTGAATGCCAAGGCTAATGTTCACAGCATAATGAATAGGAATTTATTCAATGTGAGCCAAAGTACAGTTTGAAACTGTACACAGGTAGTTCCCATATAGCCAAAACAAAAGTTACAACTCAATGTTATATTGCCTTTTTCAATTCTGAGTTTATATCTGGTTTAGTGGACCTGTATTAGTGCCTTGAATTTTTCCTCTGGGGTGACATTACAATTCATTTTAATATAATAGTTTGTTTCCAAAATAATTATTTTACTCATTAGTTATTTCTGTCTATAAATCAGTAATCATATTCCGGCACTTCAAATGAAATACACACAATTTTCTTGTATAATGATGATAACCGAGTGTAAAGCTTTACAAAAATGTTGGGTAAGATTCACAGTAATTTCACTGAACTTAGATAATTGCTTTTATCTTACTTGTGTATTATTATAATGTTACCTGCCTCATGCTTGACAATGTCTTTTACATTTGGTCTAAGATGACACTTTTTTTTATTTATTTTATTTATTGGCGTCACCCCATAGGACATTGTCACACCGATGGACAATACACAACAGGCAGTCCAAATTGTACAGTTAAAACATAATGACACTTTCAGAAGTTTTTGACCACTGTAAAAATGCTTCTAAACATCAGTTCTAAACATCAGTAATGGATCCTCATTTGAAGTGTACTCATTACAATTACAGATACTCCAAAGAGTAATGTATTTTTGTCACTACTTCCCTGAACTGGGAGTGGCTCATTTCCGTGCCTGCTTCCTTCCTTGTGCTAGCCGTTTCTCAGGCTCCCTCTACTGAGTCGAACCCTGATTTTATGTTACCAGTCGTCACCATGGTAGGCACAAAGTACCATTTGAAAGTTGATAGGGCAGACATTCGAATGAGACGCCAGTGCCACGAAGGTTCCCCGTATCGGTTTTGGGTCAGCACTTGTTGGCATATCTTAGCGCTACAATTGCCACAGTTATCCAAGTAACTTTGGAGTGAATTAATGAAACCTTAACTGATTTAATGAGCCATGCAAAGTTTCACTGTACTGGCCGTGTGTATTTAGACTTGGCTTAATCTTTGGGACAAGAATATGGCAGGATCAACCAGGTAGAGCAGGGGGGGAACAGTTTCCAAAAGAGGCACGGCTGATGGGGGCTCCCAGGGTGCATCACGTATGCCAATCGGTCAGGAAAAGAGAAACTGGTAGGACAGACATAAAGGGACCAATGGGATGGATGTTCTAATGCAGGGAGTGAGAACCAGGAATGGGAGCACCACAGCCATTCCCCAATGTCTGCCTGCACGATCACTAGGACCAGGTAAAGAAACTAGACCCTCCCCGGAGGGCAGAGACAGACGCAGAGGTTGCAGAGAGTGAGAAACCAGGCATGGGAGAATGAATACATAAATATTGCAGAATCACTTAAAAGCATCAAAATTGCAGCAGGATACAAATAGGTCTAATGCAAATAAGTGTTATTTGATTATAATGAAATGTTTATTAATAGGTTATGTCCCCTGGAGTGACCGCTGTTTCCTCTGCTGTGACACCATCTTCCTGTCACACCGTTGGAAATCTCAGACTGTATGGCCCATTTTGGTCCTTATTGTTAATAGTAAGCCTTCCTTATGATTTCACCACAAATAGTTTTTATTTTTGTACTTCAAGTGTGTAAAAAAATATATCTACAGTACCAGTCAAGTTTGGACTCTTTTCTACATTGTAGAATAATAGTGAAAACATAAAAATAACACACATGAAATCATGTGGTAACCAAAAAAGTGTTAAATCAAAATCTATTCCATATTGTCCATATTATGGCAAGAACAGCTCAAATAGCAAAGGGAAACGACAGTCCATCAATATTTCAAGAAGGTCAGTTAATCCGGAAACTTTCAACAACTTTGAACGTTTCTTCAAGTGCAATCACAAAAACCATCAAGCGCTATGATAAAATTGGCGCATGAGAACCGCCACAGGAATAGAAGACCCAGAGTTACCTCTTCTGCAGAGGATAAGTTCAAATTAATGTAATGGACACAACATCAACTGTTCTGAGGAGACTGCATGAATCAGGCCTTCATGGTTGAATTTCTGCAAAGAAACCACTACTAAAGGACACCAATAAGAAGAGACTTGCTTGGGCCAAGAAACAAAAGCAATTAGATAAGTGGAAATCTGTCATTTTGGTCTGTCGCAGAGTAGGTGAACGGATGATCTCCGCATGTGTGGTTCCCACCGTGAAGCATGGAGGAGGTGGTGTGGGGGCGCTTTGCTGGTGACACGGTCAGGGATTTATTTAAAATTCAAGGCACACTTAACCAACATGGCTACCACAGCATTCTGCAGCGAAACGCCATCCCATCTGGTTTGCACTTAGTCCCAATAGCATTTGTTTATCAACAGGACAATGACCCAGCACACCTCCAGGCTATATAAGGGCTATTTGATCAAGAAGGAGATTGGAGTGCTGCATTAGATGACCTGGCCGCCACAATCACCCGACCTCAACCCAATTGAGATGGTTTGGGATGACTTGGACCGCGGAGTGAAGGAAAAGAAGGCAACAAGTACTCAACACGTGGAATCTCCTTCAAGACTATTGGAAAAGCATTCCAGGTGAAGCTGGTTGAGAGAATGCCAAGCGTGTGCAAAGCTGTCATCAAGGCAAAGGGTGGCTACTTTGAAGAATCTCAAATATATTTAGATTTAGATTTAACACTTGTTTTAGTTACTACATGATTCCATGTGTTATTTCATAGTTTTGATGTATTCACTATTATTCTGCAATGTAAAAAAAAATACATGTAAAACTTTTGAATGGTACTTTAAATCTCGTCATTATATACAGATCTCTGGTGTAAATGCGGAAGGTGCACAGAGGAGCGACGGAGACTAGACCAAAAATACAACATGAGAACAAGCGAACATAAAAACAAAAAATAACAAAACCTTGATTCTTGGAATATCACGCAAAAACATACATTTGAATTCATTTGATATCGCCCAACCCTAAGCTCCCTCATCACAATTTTTGCCATTTTCAGTATCCTGACAGTATCAATTTAGGACTACACTTTTTTTTTGTAGAGTTCTTTTATCCTGCAGGTCCTTGTGTGGTGGGGTTGTCATGGTTTCTCAGTACCTATTCACTCCATAGTTTATCTCAGCAGGACACTTAAATTGGTCAATTTCTGACATTTCCTTTTCCCTTGTTTCCAGGATACCTGTGAAAGCTCTCGCTCCCCCACCCCAATGTCGAGGTCGCAGTGACGGGGCTGGGCAGAGGCAGAGCCCGGTGCCCCGGCCCCTTTGCCCAGCTGAGGAGCAGCCCCTGACAGGGAGCGCACCATCTCCCTGTGCCTCGTGTCCTCTGGGGGGCATTTTGAGCCATGGAGCACCCACGGGAAAAAGAGGGTGAGCGACCGGCGCGCAGCAGCAAGGCAGGTCAGGGGCGCAGCGGGCACTCGCGCCCTTCTGGATCAGGCTCCTCTGGAGTGCTCATGGTTGGGCCCAACTTCCGTGTGGGCAAGAAGATTGGCTGTGGTAACTTTGGAGAGCTGAAGCTAGGTAAGAACTCGCCACCCTTTCAAGAATAAATTTGGAACTTTTTTTGGTGTATGTATGAAGATTGGTTTTACAATTTTGGGCCTCTGTAACATAAAATCTTCATTGATGAATTTCTAATGACAGTCAGTGCCCTCTTCTCACCCTCGCTATCATAATATCTCAACATGACGATTAAAGTTGGATGCAATCACTGATTCATGATGAGGTCAGGCCCCAGCTACTCTGCAAAGGCTGTGGACACTGGAATTGAGACACAGATTACATTGGTGGCAAATACGATGCATTTCATTTTCGTTATGGATAATTGCTTCACTTTGAGAGCTGAATGTCTATCCCCCTGCACCTCCAATACAACTCATTATCACATCTGACACCTCGCAGCCTGAGGTGACCTTAAACTCAGGTACATTTTTAAGCCTTTAAGGTCAGAAACTTCCCGGTAAATTTCCTGAAATTCTCCGTCTGAAGTTAAGCATGGGAATCTTAGGATTTTTGCTTAAATTCATCAAAAAGTTTGCTTACAAACAGTGAACCTTTTTTTATGGGATACACATAAAGCAATTCTAGGTCTTGTGGCATATTTTGGTTAAACTATTCCAAATTCAATGGAATTGCAACCCTCTGCATGCACTGTGCATTCTTCATCACATGTACAGCTGATTCTCAAGATCTTGAACACTAATGAGATGCTATTGAGCCCACACTACTACACTGTCTGAGCCAAGGACTACATGCTTTCTGGTAAGTTTTGATTACAATACTGGCTGGGGTGAATATATTTTACATGACATTTGTTATTTAAAAAAAAAAAACAATTTTTAACTTGTTAACAATTTCTGCCAGTTAGTTTTTGCTACCATGTGGGTAAATTAGCTTGCTTGAGCCTGCTAACTGAGTGTTAATTCACCTGTTTCCATACATGTTTTATTTTAATACATTTATCTTACAAAGGAGTTGTTTAATTTAACTGCTTAACTATTTATCTGTCCATGGAATTGTGTATATATATTTTTAAACTATTTTTCTAATCTTTACAGGAAAATGCCACTGGCACTATCTGATGTGTGGAGACATTTCACTGCATCTAATGTAGAAGGGAAAGCTGTGTACATTTGCAAATATTGTGCCAAATCATATGTGAAGAAAGCAGAAAAGATGCAGAATCATCTGGCCAAGTGCATAAAGTTCCCTCAGCGCTCACAACAATGAACCTCTGACAAAAGTCCCTCTGCTTCTATTCGAGGTGAAAATTATGTATCAGACACCTTATCGATAGCAACAGCTCATGGTCCTCCTGGAATCTGAAGTTTTTTTTTTATTCAATGGAGGAACATAGTCAGAGATGCTGATGAATGTCTTGCTCAAGCTGTGTATGCAACTGTTTCACCTCTGATGGTCACAGGCCATATGTATTGGAAGATATTTCTGAATGTTCTTTGCCCAGCATACATCCCTCTAACCAGACATGCTTTATCTACTCATTTGCTGGATGCAGAGTTCAACAGAGTGCAAGTGAAGGTCAAGCAAATCATAGAGAAAGCAGACTGTATTGCAATCTCTGATGGGTGGTCGAATGTTTGTGGGCAAGGAATAATTAACTACATCTCCACCCCTCAACCAGTATTCTACAAGAGCACAGACGCAAGGGACAACAGCCACACCGGTCTCTACATTGCAGATGAGTTGAAGGCAGTCATCAATGACCTTGGACCACAGAAGGTATTTGCGCTGGTGACACACTGCTGCGAACATGAAGGCTGCTTGGTCTAAAGTGGAGGAGTCCTACCCTCATATCACACCCATTGGCTGTGCTGCTCATGCATTGAATCTGCTCCTCAATGACATCATGGCACTGAAAACAAATGGATACACTCTACAAGAGAGCCAATGAAATGGTTAGGTTTGTGAAGGGTCATCAAGTTATAGCAGCAATCTACCTGACCAAGCAAAGTGAGAAGAATAAGAGCACGACTTTGAAGCTGCCCAGCAACACCCATTGGGGTGGTGTTGTCATCATGTTTGACAGTCTCCTGGAGAGGAAGCAGTCTCTCCAAGATATGGCCATATCACAGTCTGCTGACATGGACAGCCCCATCAAGAGGATCATCCTGGATGATGTATTTTGTGAGAGTGGTAAGCAGCTGAAACTCCTGAAACCTATAGCAGTAGCCATTGCACGGATTGAGGGAGACAATGACATCCTGTCTGATGTTCAGACTCTGCTTGCAGATGTAAGAGAAGAAGTCTGTTCTGCCCTGCCCACTTCACTGTTGCTCTAAGCAGAGGAAACTGCAGTACTGAAATACATCAAAAAGTGTGAAGATACACGCCACAGCGTACATGTTGGACCCCATGTATGCTGGCAAGAGCATCCTGTCTGGTGCAGAGATCAACAAGGCTCATGGTGTCATCACTACCGTGTCTCGCCACCTTGGCCTGTACGTTGGCAAGGTTCTTGGCAGTCTGGCGAAGAACACTTCCAAGCAAGAGCTTTGGGGTGGAGATGCAATATGACATTCGAGCCAACGTATCTCATCAGCCACCTAGTGGAAGGGACTTTGTGGATTTGAGGCTCTTTCCCCTGTTGCCTCCATCGTCCTCCAAATCCCACCAACATCAGTCGCCTCAGAGCGCAACTGGTCCTTGTTTTGGAACACACACACCAAAGCACGCAACAGGCTGACCAATACAAGGGTTGAAAAATTGGTGGCCATCCGGTCAAATTTGAGGCTTTTTGAGCCTGACAATGAGCCATCCTCAACAAGGTTGGAAAGTGACAGCGAAGATGAGGCCTCTGAGTGTGATGTTCAAGAGGTGGACATTGAGGAGGTCCAGGGAGAAGACATGGAAGCCTGAGAGGAAGAAAACCAAAGCTTTAGTTTCTAGACTATATATGTTGAAAATGTTTTTAGGAGATGCAATGGATCATTAGGGATCCTTCAATATTCCCTTTTGTTGTTCAGTGAAGTCATCCCATGTGAACTAATTTAATTAAAGTTCAATTCATAACTAAATAGTTTGTTTTGTTTCTTTTGGAAGAATTTAATCATTTGCAATTATGTCTACTTATGATAAGGTAAATATATCAAATGCTAAAAAATATCTACATTTTTAAATGGTATTAATATTACTTTGCATATATTCCCATATTCCAGTTAATTCCCATGGAAATGTTCCACTTCTGAATATTCCCCAAACTGTGACCATACCTGAGTTTATGCATGTGTGTGCCTGCACATAAGAAGACCCCTCTGCTTCTTTCTCCACAAATACGCCGTTAATGTTGCTTTGTTTCATGTATGCTGAAAGAATCTAATAGAATTCATAATAAGCTTTCCTTTTTAACCCAGTCAGCAAAGGGACATACAGTACCTGCATGGTAAATAGGAGGAGGCTGTTCTTTTACAGAAGAGAGAGAAGAGTTGTTCATTTGGGTACAGCATAGCAGACTTATCTTTTTATAGTTTTTTATTTAATTTAACCGGTTTTTGCTTATATGTTAAGCTCATTGGGCCTATTTCACATCACCTGTAGCCTGTGACTGACTAAGATATCTGGATTGTCTAATGAACATATTCTCCAAGCAGAACAGTGAGGAGCATGAAACCATGAAATGAAGAGCTATAGCCAGAAAGGCTTTACTGTTTGTTCTGAAACTGGTTGAGAGACTGAGATTCTCCTCCCTTCTACTCTGCTGCCTCCCACGTGGATATTAGTCCAGGAGGGGGTGGGCGAGAGAGTGGCCTGTTCTCTGGTATGCTCCACGCATGAACTGTGCTGCTGAGCAGTCAGAGGTTCTGAGGCCTATAGTTTGCCTGTGGCGTTGTCACTCAGCCTGAGTGTGGCTGGGTTCCATAGGCTCCTCTGCTCACTTATGAGGAATTTAAGAATGGCCTAAATTGCCCTGACATTTAGAATGCTGGACTGCTGTTGCTAGATTGAAGTAGAGAAGAGATAGGCCTACAGGGGCAAGACATCTTAAAAAGCAGATGTGAATACTAACTGTCTTGGGAGGGAGTTGTTATTCAGACCTGTATTCTTCTCTTCTGACTAGAATTCATCAAATTTGACTTTGTTAATCAGGAAACCTCACCACAAATCGTTGGCATTTCAACATTGAACGTGGAGGATTGTAAAATAGCAAATATCACAAGGTGTCTTTTGGAGCCGGTGTTAACCAGGGAAGAAGCCTCCACGTGGACACTAAACCTTGTACCCTTTGAAATTTAAAGGTATAATCATCTCAGAGTATCTTTTTATTTTTTTCTTCATTAGTCCACTATAAATACAGTCCCAAAAATGTTGGCTGGTCAGCAGTCAAGCTTTCAATATATAGCACTTAACAAGCAGGCAGAAATGTAGCTGGTATGACACTTTTTGGATCATACGTTGCAAAGGGTGTATTTCTGCCTTAGTGAACAGCAAGAGCTCAGATAAACATGAAATGACTCCAGGAATCGATAGAACATTGTTCAGAGATGGCAAAGTATGATATAACATTCAACATGGGTGAATCTTTCCTTTAAGCCTGGCATCTCAAAACACGTTTGGTCTTTCAAAACACACTTGGTCTATTTCAAAACACACAAACTGAAGTGATGTGCTACGCTAAGTATTTGAATTCTACAATGAAACATATTCTCCCACTGCCCTACGTAATTCCCCCACATTTATATAAAGTATCATAGCACTGCTATGCGCAGGATCATTACATCAAAACACAAGCAGTGTTCTCACTTTCCCAGCTGGTGTCGCACTGTTGGCATTAGCTCTTTCATTCTCAGCTTGCTCCGCAAACGCATTTCACTTCTCTCTCCAAGATGACACCTTTTGTAATGCGATATGACTTAGTGAGCAAGGCCTACAGTCACTCCAATTCCCCACAAAGAGACAGGTAATTGGAGTAAAATGGAGGCCCAAAGTTACTGGTTTTATTAAATCATCCGAAGTTGGTAGTTTTGTGCAAGACGTGCACCTAATAGAATACGCATGATAGGGTTCATGGTATTGCACAATGGGCTTATTCAGATGCCTAATGGTGCATTAGATGCTCCTGGTTGTCCTCCTCACCTCAACTGTCCAATGGGAACCTCCACATTTATCGAATGTACACGCCTCTGACCTTCCAGTCACTGTTTGTTCAGTCATCGCTGTTATTTGTGAAGCATGTGTCTTAGAGCTGTGGGAGTTAAGATGGTTCCTTGGTGGCTGCACTGGATTTACCACCATAGAAGTATAATGAATATAACGGGTGTCCCCATTCAAGTCAATGATGGCATAAAGGGTGTACTGGTAGACATTTTGAGTGTACCCATGCCAGGACGTAAAAGCAGGAAGTGTACCCTTCAATCCGTGCTGTGATTTGTTGAGTCAACTCAACTGACATTACAAGAAGTACACTCAATTGCATGAGCCACATCGGTTAGCGTCTACATTACCATGGCAATCCAGCATAGTATTAGAAGGTCTCGGCCTTGCCCGCCTGTGGTGAAAACACTCTGTGGTTACCTAGGTTACCCCCTTGACTCACACCAAAAACGTTGTCATTTTTTCAATCAGCAGCTTTTTGGCATGTTTTGCGATTTTCTGTATAACAAAAAAAACGCAGACAAAGTTGTCTCTTTTGCAATGGGCAAAGTGTTTATTTTCCCCGATTTGTGGGCGTGGTAGAGGGGTGATGCTCCTTATGAGGTGAATATCGACTCGGCGTATCAGTTGATAGAAATGATTGCATTTCAATACCAGGAAGTCAATGTGACTGTACCCATGAGTTTGCCAGTCAAATTAACAGGGTTAGAGCATCTAAGCCCGTTCTATTCATTCTATTTCTATGGTGTGACCTCACATCTGTTCTGAAATAATAACCTTTTTTTTCCCCCCCTAGGTAAAAACCTCTACACCAATGAGTATGTTGCAATAAAATTGGTAAGTGTGTGTTCTTATTTCTGTATTATTTGTGGAGTGACCCAATGAGCAGCTCTTAAAAACATACTTTGAGTGAACAGCCTATTTACATATTTTATTTTAAAAATATATATGTATTTGTAAACCTGAATTTGAAAATAGTTTGTTGAAGGATAATTCATTTGAATAATGTACCTATTTAGGTGTACTTCTTATTCTTGGCGTGTAGTGTATGAAAAGACTCCCTTCAACTGAAGTGTTTCCTTCTGTATTCCCCCTCCAGGAACCAATAAAGTCAAGGGCACCACAGCTGCATTTGGAGTACCGGTTTTACAAAACATTAGGCAGCACAGGTAAGACCTTCACTCTGTATGCCACATATTTATCTCCATCCTCTCTCTTCCTTGCTCACTAATCACTCCAACTGACTTGAGGTCACCTCAGATTGGTGATGTTTTGTATGAAGAAAGAATGTGTCCATTCTTAACTGTCACGCAAAAGAAGAATTATCAAGCTCTCCTGTTATATCAATTTCACTGTGCCTCTGTCTGATAGGGTGAAGGCCCTCAATATTAATAAATTACTGCATGTGGGTGTGTGTGTTTCCTCTTGTCAGTTGCTCACGCAGAATACCTGAATCTCAGGTATTATATTGCTCCAGAATATTTAGGCTTGCAAGGACATGGTAATGTTGTGCAGGTGTACAGTCTTTTAGTGGTTCTCCGTGTTGTGGTTTAATGATTGGAACGGTTGCCTGGGAAAGAGCTTGAGATATCTTTCTCTTACACATAATTACCTCTGCCTCACATACACAACCAGTCACACTTCAGTCAGTGAACTTCCTACACACTTGTCAGTCTCCTGGCTCAGGTACAGAAAGTAGCACTAGTCCTGGGGTGTTGATGAGACACCTGCAGAACCTCTGCGGGAGGCAACACGTTGCCATGTTGTCTCCCTGAATACACTGCAGAGAGTGTGCTGTCACTTCCCTTTAACAGTTACGCTATTTTACCAATCACACCCAATTGTTAAAAAATAATAATAATCTGACATTTGGCTGTAGTTGTCTTTTTTATATTATCTTTTGATAAGTCTGATTGTGATGGTAATCACCTTTACTACTTTTCTGAACAGTAGTCCAGTTCTATATGGGATGACTGCTTTCTGCTTGAAACCCCCCATTCACTGAAGACAATCACAGGAAGTGCAGTCTGTTCACACTTGCACAGCTGTTGTGACACAGCTTCCTGTGTTACCTTTGCATGTGGGTCATTGACAGGACCAGTGTTTAGACAGAGATAATGCCATTACCTTGTTGATAAAATTCGATCATGTTCACCTAATTTCAGTTTGTGTCCAAACGAGAATCATTGTATGATCTAAACAGCTGTGAAATGGCTTTGCAATAACCAAAAATATATCTATATTTTTTAGTAATTTTGAAGCTTGCGTACAAAAACGAAAGTAAAAAGACACGAGCGGATAATATCCGTATGCTGTATATTTGACGGTGATATGTGGTTCACTCATCGAGCTATCTTAAGGTGAATGCACTTACTGCATGTCCCTCTGGATAAGCACACCTGATAAATGTTAATGTTTTGCATACAGATCTCATATTACTGTATTGAATTTATTTATTAAAACAATTATTATATAGATGTCACAAATCTATAATTTGTACAGTTTATTAAATTTAGTTTTGTTACATTTGACTCTGTAAAACCGAGCAGTACTACTTATTTCTCTGAGTGAGGCGAATATATAGCATCTTAATTATAGACACAAAAAAAAATGTGTCTCTGGAATGGAACCATCAAGTGACAGAATATGTAGAAGAGGAAATATATAAGTGGTCAAACTCTTCATATGTTCAGGGGGGTTCCTAACAAAAGTAGTCATTTTGGTTTATGTACAGTGTATTGCAATATGTACTGAAATTGTAGTCCATTTTCAAAATGTATTTGTGAATTAAAATGGATATACATTTATCAACCGCTAGACTACAATTGTATTTGCTCAATGTTTTTTATTTTATTTATAGTTTGTGCCATTTCCAATTGAATTAGAAATTTCAATTCTTGAATTCACTCATGAAGTGGAGAATTTACGTTGAATTAAATTTGAATTCAAATAATCAACATGGAATTAATTTGCAGTTTAGACTTTTTGGATTGGAATTGTTAAAATAAAATTCCAAAGATAAAATGTTTTAATTGGAATCAAATATTTTTACATTTCCCAGTTAAAGGAATTAATCCACATAGTATAAAATTGACTGTAGGGTATGTTTTTAATAATTCCAAACTGTATTCCTATATGTATTTGTATACCTAAACCAGGTCTGGGCAATTATTTTCCATGGAGGGCAACATTAGAATATATTTTTGCCATTGCCAGAATCATATTACAGGATTATACATGACTGTATTGACAGATACAGTTGATGTCAGAAGTTTACATACAGTTAGGTTGGAGTCATTAAAACTCGTTTTTCAACCACTCCACACTTTTTTTGTTAACAAACTAGTTTTGGAAAGTTGGTTAGGAGATCTACGTTGTGCATGACTCAAGTAATTTTTCCAACAACTGTTTATAGACAGATTATTTAACGTATAATTCACTGTATCAAAATTCTAGTGGGTCGGAAGTTAACATACACTAAGTTGACTGTGCCTTTTAAACAGCTTTGGAAAATTCCAGATGTTGTGGCTTTAGAAGCTTCTGAAAGGCTAATTGACATCATTTGAGTCAATTAGAGGTGTACCTGTGGATGTATTTCAAGGCCTACCTTCAAACTCAGTGCCTCTTTGCTTGGCATCATGGGAAAATCAAAAGAAATCAGCCAAGACTTCAGAAAATAAATTGCAGACCTCCACAAGTCTGGTTCATCCTTGGGAGCAATTTTCAAACGCCTGAAGGTACCACGTTCATCTGTACAAACAATAGTACGCAAGTATAAACACCATGGGACCACGCAGATGTTATACTGCTCAGGAAGGAGACTCGTTCTGTCTCCTAGAGATGAATGTACTTTGGTGCGAAAAGTGCAAGTCAATCCTAGAACAATAGCAAAGGACCTTGTGAATATGCTGGTGGAAACCGGTACAAAAGTATCTATATCCACAGTAAAATGAGTCCTATATCCCCATAACAAAGGCCGCTCAGCAAGGAAGAAGTCACTGCTACAAAACCGCCATAAAAAAAAACAGCCTATGGTATTCAACTGCACATGGGGACAATGATCGTACTTTTTGGAGAACTGTCCTCTGGTCTGATGAAACAAAAATAAACTGTTTTCCATGATCACCATCGTTATGTTAGGAAGAAAAAGGGGGAGGTTTGCAAGGCAAAGAACACAATCCCAACTGTGAAGCACGGGGGTGGCAGCATCATGTTGTGGGGGTGCTTTGCTGCAGGATGGACTGGTGAAGAACATGGATGTGGTTTATTTCTGTGCATGTTAAAAAGTAAAATAAGTAGCATATCTGGACAGATTTACAGTAGGTATACAGTTGGCTAAGGTGTATGTAAACTTCCGACTTCAAAGACATTTTCACTCAGTTTTTCGCAATTCCTGACATTTAATCCTTGTAAGAATTCCCTGTCTTAGGTCAGTTAGGATCACCACTTTATTTTAAGAATGTGAAATGTCAGAATAATAGTAGAGATTTATTTCAGCTTTTATTTCTTTCATCACATTCCCAGGTCAGAAGATTACATACACTCAATTAGTATTTGGTAGCATTGCTTCCCACAGTAAGTTGGGTGAATTTTGGCCCATTCCTCCTGACAGAGCCAGTGTAACTGAGTCAGGTTTGTAGGCCTCCTTGCTCGCACACCCCTTTTCAGTTCTACCAACAAATAGCATTGAGGTCAGGGCTTTGTTGTCCTTAATAAGCCGTTTTGCTACAACTTTGGAAGTATGCTTGGGGTCATTGTCCATTTGGAAGACCCATTTGCTTGCTGATGTCTTGAGATGTTGGCATGCACAAAAACACAGAGCTCTACATTACATTTAAACTACTCAATCAGTGTTAGGAGTGAATTCTCTGATGGGCATTGACTAGAGCAGTGAAGTCAGAAACTATACCTAACGTCGCTATGCGCAGGATTGCTGAAAGGTGAGGGTCAGTAAGAGATGTTCTGTGCCTTGACTTATTATATTTCATCACTGAAAAATGTCTGATCACATACGTAGGTTGACCCAAACAGGACAAACATCTTCTGAGCATGACTCCTAATCTTCTGAAAGTTTTGTTCATCAAGAGATGCATAGAACCTCGTCAGTGACATTGTTTGGAATAGTTCTCCAATCACTGCATCTGACTGAAGATTGATAAGCTCAAGTTGCAGCTCATTGGGAATGTTATCCACATTATAGGTGAAAGGAGAGGAAACCAACACCATGTCATTTTCCAACGCTTTAAAATCCTCAAACGACGAGAACTGACCGTTCAAAGCACGCAGCAGCGATGTATAGGCAAAATCAACCAACTTTATTTTATCTTGCAGTTGAGGGAAACCCACATTTTCATTTCATTAGCAAAAACTCAGCAATCTCCAACATCAGGTCCCACACCTTTTTAAGTACCTTCCTCAAAGCCATTTCACGTTTGTGCGGTAGGGGATATCTGCATGGCCCGACTCTCTTCCAACAGTGAGAAAAACTGCCTGTGGTTTTTAAGAATTTGCTCTTATGAGGGTTACAACTTTAGTGACTGTCCACAACATGGCTCATTTTCAAGGCACATTTACAGAGCACCTCCTGATGAATAATGCAATGCAGGAAAAATGTTTTCTGATCCGGTTTCAGCTCAGATCTTGTATCCTTTTCAAAAGGCTAATGTTTTCTCCTGTCAAGTTTGGGCATCCATCAGTGGTCACACTGGATAACTTTATAAAACTCAGGCCCAGCTTTGCCACATACTTCTTGACCACCTCCAATAAATATTTCCCTGTGGTTGTGCTCTTCATTGACTACACTGAAGCAAACTCCTCTGTAATTTAAAAGTCTGGGATTATGCCTCATAAGAATATCAACAACTGCGCTGTGTCACGTGCATCACTGCTCTCATTCAGGGCCAGGGAGAAATGGGTGAAATCCTTTACCTTGTCTTTCAACTGTTGTTCCATATTCTCTGCGATGTCCTCAACACGCCGTGTCACTGTTTGTCTTGACAGGGAAACATTTTCAAACAGCTCTTTCTTGTCGGGGGGAAAGTATTGCTGCAGAGTTGATTTAAACATTCTTTAATGAATTCACCTTCAGCGACTGGCTTGATTATCTTTAGCAATTTTGTGGGACAGTACCTAGCTAGCTCTCGCAATTCTGTTGATTGCTGAATGCAGCTTTGTGAAAAGTCCTTGCTCTACTCTGCTCAGAAGACATTCCTAGATTTCTCTGCATGCCTTGTCGGGACAAGTTGTAGTCTCAAGACAGCGATGCTCTCTTTGCACACAAAGCACACAGCTTTCCCTGATACCTCTAAAGAAATATTTCGATGTCCACTCTTTCTGGAACACCCTACATTCATTGTCTACTTTTCTTAGTCTAGCTCAGGCCTGATTAGTTTCTGTCTAAACAATGACATGATCCGCCTGAAAGCCTGAGATTTAATTCAAATTGGAATTAGTGGTTTTGTTGGGGATAATATTGAATTATTGGAATTGACCTAACATTGGAATTCAGAGGAATTGAATGTGTTGAATTTACAGGGACAGAGAATTCAATTAGAATTGAGTTTGTGGAATTGACCCTAACCCTGATGCGCGTATACCAATGGTACTTGACTCAGAGCTGACTAGCATTCAAGTATTCAGACCCCTAATTCTAACACGGATTAAATTGTTTTTTTTCCCTCTTCAATCGACACAATACCCCATAATGACAAAGAAAAAAACCATTTTGCCAATCAGGTCAAGATCAGGACGAAGGATGCATGTTAACGGCAGGTATAAACAGCTTCTGAAAGTTGTACGTATTCAGAGCAAAAACCATGCCGTGAGGTTGAAGGAATTATCTGTGGAGCTCCGGGACAGGATTTTGTCAAAGCACAGATCTGGAGAAGGGAACCAAAAAATTCCTGCAGCATTGAAGGTCCCCAAGAACACAGTGGAAATATTACATAAGTATTCAGACCCTTTACTCAGTACTTTGTTGAAGCAGCGATTGCTAGCTTTGAGGCCCACCAGCCTTGGTAAGGTCTCTAAGTAGACTGACCAGCCTGGGAGGAGGAGGAGCCTGAGGAGGAGCCTGCATTGTGTTAATTAAATGCAATTATCTATCAAATAGGCTTGGGGTATATACCATATTGTATTTAGAAATAGCCACGGATTGGTTTTTCAATACTGTGAATACTATTGAAACCAGTTCTTTGATATTAATATTTGTAGCTACTTAAATCCAATCAAATGTATTTGTCACATACACATGGTTAGCAGATGTTAATGCAAGTGTAGCGAAATGCTTGTGCTTCTAGTTCCGACAATGCAGTAATAACCAACGAGTAACCGGAAGGTTGCAAGTTCAAACCCCCGAGCTGACAAAGTACAAATCTGTCGTTCTGCCCCTGAACAGGCAGTTAACCCACTGTTCCTAGGCCGTCAT
Source organism: Oncorhynchus kisutch (assembly GCF_002021735.2). Lineage (NCBI taxonomy): Eukaryota > Metazoa > Chordata > Actinopteri > Salmoniformes > Salmonidae > Oncorhynchus > Oncorhynchus kisutch. The sequence continues at coordinate 38,796,397 of NC_034177.2, forward strand.
TGAAAATAAGAATTTGTTCTTAACTGACTTGCCTAGTTAAATAAAGGTAAAATAAATAATCTAACCTAACATTTCCAAAACTACTACCGTATGTATACACACAAGTGTAAAGGGATAAAGAATATGTACATAAAGATATATGAATGAGTGATGGTACAGAACGGCATAGGCAAGATGCAGAAGATGGTATCGAGTACAGTATATACATATGAGATGAGTAATGTAGGGTATGTAAACAAAGTGGCATAGTTTAAAGTGGCTAGTGATACATGTATTACATAAAGATGCAGTAGATGATAGAGTACAGTATATGCATATGAGATGAGTAATGTAGGGTATGTAAACATTTATATTAAGTAGCATTGTTTAAAGTGGCTAGTGATATATTTCACATCAATTTCCATCAATTTCCATTATTAAAGTGGCTGGAGTTGAGTCAGTGTGTTGGCAGCAGCCACTCAATGTTAGTGGTGGCTGTTTAACAGTCTGATGGCCTTGAGATAGAAGCTGTTTTTCAGTCTCTCGGTCCCTGCTTTGATGCACCTGTACTGACCTCGCCTTCTGGATGATAGCGGGCTGAACAGGCAGTGGCTCGGGTGGTTGTTGTCCTTGAACTTCATGGCCTTCCTGTGACATCGGGTGATGTAGGTGTCCTGGAGGGCAGGTAGTTTGCCCCCGGTGATGCGTTGTACGGACCTCACTACCCTCTGGAGAGCCTTACGTTTGTGGGCGGAGCAGTTGCCGTACCAGGCGGTGATACAGCCCGACAGGATGCTCTCGATTGTGCATCTGTAGAAGTTTGAGTGCTTTTGGTGACCAGCCAAATTTCTTCAGCCTCCTGAGGTTGAAGAGGCGCTGCTGCGCCTTCTTCACAACGCTGTCTGTGACATTTGCACAATGTCTCTCGTTCACGTTTGCTTGTGAATGTCCAAACTCACCAAAAATGACATTCGATAGCTCCTACATTATATATGTATACCTTTTTATCTGCAGGATTGCCTGTCTTTGCACTCGTTAGCATATTTAGCTAGCAGATTCCATGGAAGATCGCTGTTGTGCTAATTTGGTTAACATTCTGGTAATTGAGCCCAATGGGCTTTCTTGGCACCCTCTTGTGTACTAAACCGGTAATACTGCAAATCCCGGCGTGAGAGAAGGATGGTATGAAGATGTGAAAATCTGGATTACCTCCCAACCCTACTATCTAACCAGCCTGATAAATTGCAGCTTGCGATTAGAACATTGCTTCAGAGAAAATAGGTAGCTAAGACGTTTGTAACCGTTGAAGCTGTTCTTGCTGCATCATCTAGTTAGATGAAAAAAATCCAAATAGCAGCCATATGCAGCTAGCTAGCAAGCTAAGTTAGCTCATTTGAAAAATGTGTAACCAGCAAAGCAGCTAGCTAATCGACACTGAGTGTAGAAAACATTACATAGACTGACCAGGTGAAAGTTGTGATACCATATTTGATGTGTTCTGTTCAATCCACTTCAATCAGTGCAGATAAAGGGGGAAGACGGGTATTGAAGGACTTTTAAGCCTTGAGACAATTGAGACATGGATTGTGTATGTGTGTCGTTCAGAGGGTGAATGGTGTCCCTTGCTGTCCCTCCATCTGCAATTTGAATTTGATTGGCTGAGGGGAAAGAATGGGTGGAGTTGCATAAATGTCAGCATGTGAGGTAGTACAGCCTCACATGCACGACCCAAGGCACTTTTAATGACTTGTCTTGTGTTTGATGTTTTGATGTGGTCCATGTTACAAAACAATTCTGAAAATGTACCCGTCACTACAGACCGTCACAATGGTGTGTGTGTGTGTGTGACACCAGATGCCCTGCACAGTACATTGGCTCCGGTCAAAGGCCTTTCTTTATGAGATGAATGAGTAGTAAGTGGAAAGGGTCTATGGTGTGCCAACCACCATGCCATCTGGGTATGATCATGGCTGAGAGGACTTAACCGGTTTGACACAGATATTAGATCAAATAAGCCACACGTAGCAAATAATCCATAAAAAAATCTTGTTCACCAAATTTGACAGTCAAGCCATTACAATTTATATTTTTGCCGCCTGCTGGAGAAAAACGATTTTTGGACCCAGTTATTCCTCTCGTTTAGCCTCTTCTCTCTAGCCTCATCCTTATACGCCCCCCCCCCCCCTTAGCCTTCCCCGTCAGTGGGGGAGAAGAAGTCGAAAATGGAGACACTAGTGGTAGGGAGAGCTAAATTAGGGCTAGTGAATGATTTGTCAGTGGGTGGTTTTTTTTCTTCACAGGACCTCCTGTGTGTGCAACAAATTCCAAATGATATAATTGGGTGTTATAGTAAAGACCATAGGTGGCTCATGAGTTTCAAGTTTGGGGAAGCTTACAATTTAACCTTCCATTTCTACCTACCTGCGTGTCATTTATGAATATTTTTTTGTGCATTTTTGTGGAAGAGTTTCAATTCAATAATGTTTTTATTCCTCAATCTTTGACATGGTTAATCATAAAGATCAGAATTTAAACAAAGTACAAATTTGACTAAAATTTGATGAATGCTAGAGCACCAGCCTCAGCCATAATGGACACATTAATAAACCGTAGATAATACATAGATAAATTAGTAGAAAATATCCTGATGAAAGAACCTGCATTTTCAATCACAATCTCTCTTTCCACCAGTCTGTCTGTCTTGACTTGAGCAATCACTAGTGAAGTGTAACATTGTATCAACTAGCCTATTCCTGGCCCCTCAGTTTCCTGTGCCAGTGAGCTTGGGACAGACAGCTCTTTTTTAAAAAATGTTTTCACTGGGTATATGGGGTCATCAGATCATGATAAACAGACTTCGTTGACTTACTATGTGAGGTTAAGTTTAAAAAATTACTGAGAAGCTCAGCTTATTAGTGGTGGATGTGGTGAGTTAAGACTCAGACATCCCCAAATGTGCGCTTTCCTATGTTGGCGCACAGCAGGCCAGGTAGGCCTACTTCTAAGCGTGCTCAGGCATGGTCCTTCAACGTTATCAGGACAGCGAAACCAGTCACACACGTTATCAGGACAGAGAAACCAGTCACACACTCATTGCTCACACGTAGCACTCCAAACAAAAGACAGTAAAAACAATTTAAAAAATGGACGAAACTCGTAAATGAGGGTGTTGAAATAATCTCAAACTCATGAACATGCTCTCAAGCCAGGAGAGATTCCATATCTCCGACATGCATTGGTCCATGGTGTGTTGTCGTTTTTGAAACGGTGTGGGTGTGGAGTATGTTTTATGTGCCTACCTTTGCTGGAGAGCTAAATTGAGTTTTTATTCAGATATATATTACATGAGATGCATACAGACAGAGCTGCCATTATTGGTGACTCAGGCCTGACTGTTCTTTGAGTGTGGGGGTGGATTAATGGTTTGATTGGTTGCGTGTCTCAGGATAAGCCGACATTTGCTCCTGTGTGACTGAATTCATTTCTCCCCAAAGCATTTCAAAAGATGCACTCTCATGGCATTAACAGGCTTTTATCCCGCCTCTGCTTAAATTTAATGGGATCTGAGACCAGTTGCCATTTTCACCATTCCGAAACTTGGTAAAAAGATGGTGCAAATACGAATTGGTTTAGGGAGCGGAAGGGGTAAGGTAAAATCACATTTGTGTTAATAGCTTGTAGAGTGGAACTCCTGTAATGCCTCGACAGTTAGGCAGCATATAGAAGACATGAGAACATGTGGCCATTTGCTGTCGTCGACATTGTCATTTTTTCACATTACACACAGAGCGGGCCTTCAGGACCACTGGGCTTTTCTCAGGAGTTCTCCCTCCGTCAAGCTTGGAAACACCTCGCCCACTCCCACATTCTGCTTGCTCACTTACCTCTGTCACATTACTCTGTTTGTGAGCCACCAAGCTTGTACACGTTGGCTAATTGTTGACCTACTCCGCTGCTGTTTGTCTGGGCCCCTCTTGTCATAGACACACACTTTCCACAATTTTTTTCCCTTGGCTCATCTTTCTTTTGCCTAAGGGGAATATGAACTCTTCCTCGACTCCACCATGCTGTCTCTCTCGTCTTGTTTATGATGCTTGGAATGAAATCCCCATTGTTCAGATCATTGTAAAAGGTAACTTGGGCATCGCGGTCTTTCTCCTGCACACTCTCACCCCATTGATGCACCGGGCAACTATCATTCCCAGAGCTGCCAATAATGTCTGGGATACTTCTGCACTACTCCAGAATAACGGTATTTTACTGTACAGATGGGAGTTTGCTATTGGATCGTTTTGGAGCTCTCAACCTCCTATAGTTAGCCTCTTGTTGTCCAATAAAATGCATCAGTCATTTTCAGGGCGTTATGAATTTCAATGATATTCTCTGAAGCACTCTTAAGTTACATTTAAATTATGCCTATACACAACAATTTGACTAAAATATGCTCAGTCAGGAGAAAATATCTGAAATCCACTCTCTCACTCCTATACTGTTGATAAACGCACAAACTCATCCTCCGTACTCGTCCAGAGCACTCTTTGCGAGGGAAGAAAGCTCACTTTTTCGCTGAGCTCAGATCGTACAAGTAACATCACACCGGGGATGTTATTGGAGAGGAGTACGGAGCAGGTTGCAATCCCAACGGATTGAGACACTCTAAAATTCCCAAAATGTATCCTTGCCTCTGTTCTTAATAGTTGTTTTTTTTTGCAGCAATTCTCCTCGAGTTGTTACACAGCAGAGATAATTCTGGATATTTTTTCCAATCACATCACGGTTGTAGTTTTGCGCTAATGGCTACTTGGCTTTGGAGAATGGGGGCGGTTCTAGTTGTGGGTTTCATGGCCGTCGTTATTAGCTTGCCCAGGTTCCTCTGGGCACCATTCCTCTCTGTTCTCTCCTGAGATGGGTACAGCAGATGGCTTCTAACAGCTGCAACAGACAATTCAGAACAACACTCATGACAAACCCCAACCAAACAGCTTGGGCCATCTTTAGATGCCACTTGTGAAGTGTTATGTACAGCATAACTACTGCTCGTCTCAAGTCCTGCATGTGACTGGAGTACAAACTAGTTCCAAAAAGGCTAATGATGAAACAATACCCAGGTATGTGGTCTCACCGGTAGAGCCGTTAAATGGGCATGTGAGCTGCACTGCCACACCCTCATGCATATTCGAAAGAAATTAATGGAACACTGCATAATCCAATAGTTTGTCATATGATTTGTTCTACTGATAGTATTTTCAATTTCAGTTTAAATGGACTTCTTTCTATATATTTTTTATTTTCCTCTCCCTCTATCCATCCCCCTCTCGCCCTCTATCCATCCCTCTCTATCTCAGCGGAGGGTCTTCCTCAGGTCTTCTACTTTGGGCCATGTGGGAAATACAATGCCATGGTGTTAGAGCTGCTGGGCCCCAGTCTAGAAGACCTCTTTGACCTCTGTGACAGAACATTCTCTCTCAAGACAGTCTTAATGATGGCAATTCAGCTGGTAAGTAAAGTTTACATCCAAATGACAAAGAAGCTTGTTTTGGTGAATTATGCCCATGTGTCTGTTCTGATTGTATGTCCCAGTGTGGATGTCCATTCAGTTTTTCGGTGTGCATGGAGTTGTGTGTGTGTGTGTGTGTACACCTTTTTTTGAGTGCATGCGTTTGACCGTCACACACACTACCCTCCCCAGCTCTCACGGATGGAGTACGTCCACTCCAAGAACCTCATCTACCGAGACGTGAAGCCCGAGAACTTCCTCATCGGGCGGCAGGGGCACAAGCAGGAGCACATTATCCACATCATCGACTTTGGCCTGGCTAAAGAGTACATCGATCCCGAGACCAAAAAACACATTCCTTACAGGGAGCACAAGAGTCTCACAGGGACCGCCCGCTACATGTCTATCAACACCCACTTGGGAAAAGGTAGGGCTACAGTACTTCTCCCCTCTACCAGACAACTTAACTTGTCTCAACTTCCCTGTGTGGTACTTACATGGATACAGTATAGGCTAGTCTCATATTTGATTGGCTGAACTCTGCAATTTTTTTGTCGTCTGTCCTGTTTACATATGGCCATGGGAAGTAGTTTGGGGGTGGGGGTGCTGCAAAAAAAATTATTCTGCATGGTGATACAATTAAAAAAATGTGTATTGATGAAATAGTGCAGCTGCCTTCGCTTCACCAGTAAACAGGTGAGTAATGCTGGGGGAGCCTGAGGGACCTCACTTTTATTCTGATCTATTCTAACTAAATTATATTTAATCGCCACAAAAATTCCATGAAAAACGATACAATTACAAACCAAATAAATATGTAAGCTACAGCCCCGTCTTCTCTCTGGCCAATAATGAAGAACCGTAGGCTACATGTGTGCACTGATGCAGTTTCACCCGTAAAATGTGAATAATTATCATTCATGATTGACAGTAATGATGGCCTATAGGTATGTCTAACTTGGTGTTTGAGGGTATTAAAAATATACAATTTTCTTGAGACAATATGTATGGACATAAGCAGATAATGCTATTGGAGGATGCATTTTATGCATATTTTATAACGGGGGATCTCCAACCCTGTTCCTGGAGAGCTACCATCCTGTAGGTTTTCATTCCAACCCTAATCTAGCGCACCTGATTCTAATAAGTAGCTGGTTTATAAGATTAATGGTGTTAGTTACAACTGGGGTTGGAGTGAAACCCTACAGGATGGTAGTGCTCCAAGAGCATGGTTGGTAAGCCCTGTAATGATAGGCTGTTATCTGTCGGTACAAACCTTGATTGAGGAAATGATGACGTCATTTACACCACTGCAAGTAAGATCTGTGGTAGCTCTGTGGCCGATGGTGTCTGTAAACTGCATGTGTGCCCCGCTGGCTTTATTATCCAGCTGAGCAGAAGCCAAAATGCAACCTTCCTGTGCTCTTGCGAACAGGGTAAATAAAGGACCTTGAATGACAGCACCATGGACAACTTATCCCACCCAGAGACTTGGTGCTGCTACTTCGATCTGCCGCTGACCATGTTTTAGCCTTCTCCATTGACATTGTGTCATAGCCTCCACTTTGATTAGCCTACATTGTAATTCATTAAACTGTACTGGATTATTTTCCTACCCCAGCATTGTAATCCAATGCATGCACGATTTATGCAATAAACTGAGATACTGTATATTGCGGCGCTGTAATTTTTGGGCGGGCTGTGCTACAGAAGGCTATATTGGTCTGTTAATACAGGACTGGTAAAGGCCCAGTGAACTACTACTTTTTTAGATTAGTTTTACTTATCGCGGCTATACGCTACCAGTCAAAAGTTTTAGAACACCTGCTCATTCCGGGGTTTTTCTTTATTTGTACTATTTTCTACATTGTAGAATAATAGTGAAGACATCAAAACTATGAAATAACACGCATGGAATCATGTCGTAACCAAAACATATTTTATATTTGAGATTCTTCAAGTAACCACCCATTGCCTTGATGACAGCTTTGCAAACTCCTTTTCCAACAGTCTTGAAGGAGTTTCCACATATGCTGAGCATTTGTTGGCTGCTTTTCCTTCACTCTGCATTCCGACTCAACCCAAACCATCTCAATTTGTGGAGGCCAAGTCATCTGATGCAGCACTCCATCACTCTCCTTCTTGGTCAAATAACCCTTACACAGCCTGGAGGTGTGTTGCGTCATTGTCCTGTTGAAAAACAAATGATAGTCCCACTAAGCCCAAACCAGATGGGATGGTGTATCACTGCATTATGCTGTGGTAGCCATGCTGGTGAAGTGTGCCTTGAATTCTTCTAAATAAATCACAGACCGTATCTCCAGCAACGCACCCACACACCACAACACCAGCTCCTCCATGCTTTACTGTGGGAAATACACATGCAGAGATCATCTGTTCACCCACATTGCATCTCACAAAGACATGGTGGTTGGAACCAAAAAATGTCAATTTGGACTCCAGACCAAAGGACAACTTTCCAATGGTCTAATGTCCATTGCGTGTGCTTCTTGGCCCAGGAAAGTCTATTATTCTTATTGGTATTATTTAGTAGTAGTTTCTTTGCAGCAATTTGACCATGAAGGCCTGATTCACACTCCTCTGTCTCCTCTGGACAGTTGATGTTGATGTCTGTTACTTGGACTTTGTGAAGCATTTATTTGCACTGCAATTTCTGAGGCTGGTAATTCTAATGAACTTGTCCTCTGCAGCAGAGGTACCTCTGGGTCTTCCATTCCTGTGGAGGTCAGTTTCATCATAGCGCTTGATGGTTGTTGCGACTGCACTTGTAGAAACGTTCAAAGTTGTTGACATTTTCCGGTTTGACTGACCTTCATGTCTTAACGTAATGATGGACAGTCGTTTCTCTTTGCTTATTTGAACTGTTCTTGCCATAATATGGACTTGGTCTTTTGCCAAATAGGACTATCTTCTGTATACCCCCCTACCTACCTTCACAACACAACTGATTGGCTCAAACGCATTAAGAAGGAAAGAAATTCCACAAATTTACTTTAAACAAGGCACACCTGTTAATTGAAATGCATTCCAGGGTACTACCTCATGAAGCTGGTAGAATAGCTGAGAGAATGCCAAGTGTGCAAAGCTGTGATTAAGGCAAAGGGTGGCTACTTTGAAGAATCTCAATATAAAATATATTATGATTTAAAACTTTTTTTTTTGCTTACTACATGATTCCATATGTGTTATTTCATAGTTTTGATGTCTTCACTGTAATTCTACAATGTAGGAAATAGTAAAAATAACGAGAAACCCTCAACTTTTGACTGGTAGTGTATGTGTACACACATAGCCTTTCATGTCTGTAAGCCATAGGTAATTCACATTCAGAAAGGTTCTATTTTGTTCCACATTTGGAGCTTAATGCATTGAAAGTCCTACATAAGGATACCCAAGGATGTGGTAGGTGGGATAGACGTCGGTTGCAGCTTAAAGCGGATACCCCTCCCTTTTTGTTTCAGAGCAAAGTCGACGGGATGACCTGGAAGCCTTGGGCCACATGTTCATGTATTTCCTACGAGGGAGTCTGCCGTGGCAAGGACTCAAGGTAGGGGAGCTAGGCATGATATCAGCTGGGTTGTTTTCATTAGGCACAAAGTGATCTGTTTTTCTATCCATTATCTGAATTTGTCCAATTCGGAAACGCTCATTTTTGTTTTCTGTTGCCTGGCATTTTACTACGATCAACTCTAATAATCACAACCCAGATATTAGGAGAGTGATGCACTACTACTAGTGATTCAGAGAGTGGTAGCGGGAATGGTAGCCTAAACGAACCAGACGAGCAAAAAAGAGGGAGATTGAAAGACTGCTGAGGAAGTTCAACATTAGTGTGAAGGGAAGGAGATAAGATGGCAAAAGTGTATTGAACTCAGTGTGCCTTCTACCTACAGGCTGACACCCTGAAGGAGCGATACCAGAAGATTGGCGACACCAAGCGCAACACTCCCATCGAGGTCCTCTGTGAAAGCTTTCCAGGTATTGCCAATCTTCCTTCCTGACCTTGACACTAGTGCCTGCCTTTGAAATGGCTACATTTCCTAAAACACGCTCCGCACAGCATACGTAGGAAAATGGCAGTAAATAATTTCAATAGAACGTACAAGAGCGAGCTGTACTGAGAAATGGGCTTATTGAGCAGAAGATGATTCTTGAAGGAAAGGCACCTCGGGGATGGATTAGAAGAATATGCACTTGCAAGACAATGTTTGCAAATGTTTCCTTGACCTTTTGAATGCTCAGTGACCACATTTTCTCCTATCTTCTCTCAGAAGATATTGTCTTTCAAGTATATCTGTTGGAATGGCTCAATTGTGTTCCACCCAAAAATTATTCTACTTCGTTACGTAAGGTGCTGCAACTCCATGCAGTCTATTGTCCGGTACTGTGTGACTAGATGGAGCTCTTGTTTTGCCTGAACCATGTTGACTGACTGTGTCAACCCCTTGTAGAAGAGATGGCCACGTACCTGCGCTACGTGCGGCGGTTGGACTTCTTCGAGAAGCCTGACTACGAGTATTTGAGGACTCTGTTCACCGAGCTGCTTGAGCGCAAAGGATACATTTTTGACTACACCTACGACTGGGATGGCAGAGCGATTGTGAGTAGCTCGCGTTCACGTGCTAAATAGCATAAGTGTAGTCTCAGGTCCAATAGTCATACTGAGGCTATTGAAAGAGACTAGAGAAAATGTGCTGTTTAGCAGCAGCTTGTTAACTGTTCAGTCCCGTATGTCTTGGTGTAATAATAACTTTATTTGTGTACCGTTCATAGCTGGAAAGCTGTGAAATCAAAAGTACAATAGACATTTAAAACACAAGTGAAAGAAGACAACATACTTTCCTTGGGCAGCTCTTCACTCGAGCCTTTTTGTCTCTCGCTGTCTCGCGCTCTACGTTATATTTAATTTGTTGTTTCTGCTCCAATGGGCTCTCTCGCTCTCTCAGCCTACTCCAGTGGGGTCTGTCAACGTGGACTCGGGTGCGTCTGCCATCACGAGAGAGAGCCACGCTAACAGAGACAGGCCGTCTCAGCAACAACCCCTACGGAACCAGGTAAACCCAGTATTCTCACATACCAGTTCACTTCAGCTCTGCCTGTATCTGAAAATGCCAATAATTTCACGAAAATGTACTAAAATCCAATTCATAAGTCAACAAATCCTCATAGAAAATAATGAGATTTGTTTTGGAGCCACTTCATGAATGCAATTTTAGTTTGTTTCCTATAATGTCATCAACCCCAATGGTTTTACTCAATTCCATTTCCACTCCTGTCAGTTGAATTGGACATGGAATCCAATTCCAAAATTGACAGAGATTTGAAATGGACAGTTGTCACAAAGTGCTTATACAGAAACCGAGCCTAAAACCCCAGAGAGCTAGCAATGCAGATGTAGAAGCACAGTGACTAGGAAAAACTCCCTAGAAAGGCAGGAACCTAGGAATAAAGTGAGAGGGGCGAAACAGCAGGTCCGGGAGAAGGTAGCATAACTGTTGAACAGGTCAGGGGTCCATAGCCGCAGGCAGAACTTCAGAAACTGGACCAGTATTACGACTAAGTGGGATGGGCGGGGACAGCCAGGAGTCATCAGGCCAGGTAGTCTTGAGGCATGGCTCAAGGGCTCAGGTCCTCAGAAAGGGAGGGTGTCCTAAGATAACACAAGACACCACATAAGACAAGGGAATTACACCAGATGGGACAGGGTGACCCAAGCCCCCCGGCACATAGACTATTGCAGCATAGATACTGAGACGGGGGGGGGGGACAACAACAACAATGTGTCCCGTCCAAAGTTTACCCCCGAACAGGGCCAACCAGGCAGGCTATAACCCCACCTACATGCCAAAGCACAGCTAAAGGGATATCAAAGACCACTAACTTACTACACTGAGACAAGGCCAAGTATAGCCCACGAAGTTCTCCCCCACCACACGATCCTGAGGACAGTAAGGATGGGATCAAACCAGTGACTTAGCCTCCATAATAGGGTCAGAGGCAGAGAATCCCAGTGGAGAGAGGCGAGCCGGCCAGGCAGAGACCGCAAGGGTGGTTCTTAACTCCAGTGCCTTTCCGTTCACCTTCGCAACCCTTTGCCAGACGACACACAATCATAGGATCTACTGAAGAGATGACTCTTCAGTAAAGACTTAAAGGTTGAAACCGAGTCTGCATCTCTCACATGGATCAGCAGACCATTCCATAAAAATGTAGCTGTATATGAGAAAGACCTGCCTCCAGCTGTTTGCTTAGAAATTCTCTGGACAATAAGGAAGCCTATGTCTTGTGACCGTAGCGTACGTGTAGGTATGTACGGCAGGATGAAATCGACAAGATGGGTAGGAGCAAGTCCATGTAATACTTTGTAGGTTGGCAGTACAATCTCCAAATCAGCCAGAGACTTATCGGGAAGCCACTAGCGCTGGAGTAATATGACCAAATGTTTTGGTTCTAGATTGTAGCAGCCATATTTAGCACAACCTTGTCAGCCACACACTGACAATCGATAAGCATTGCTTGTTTGAACACCATGTACACTCCCTCCATATTATTTGGAGAGTGAAGCCTGAACTTTCAATTTGGCTCTATACCTAAGCATTTTGGATTTTAGATCAGATGTTTCTTATGAGGCAGCAAGCACAATGTCACCTTCTTTATTTTACGGTATTTTCATACATCTGTTTTAACTTTTAAAAGGGGACATTCTGTACTGTCGCCTCAAAATACATTTGATCTCAAATCCATAATGCTGTAGTGTAGATCCAAATTGAAAGTTCAGGCTTCACTGTCCAAATAATATGGAAGGGAGTGCGTATGGTGTTCAAGAAAGCAATACTGTCCAAATAAAGGGGAGTGTAATTGTATTATTGACCTAGAGTGAGCTGCAAAGCTGTTAAAGGTTCATGCCAATGCTATTGAGTTGAATGACATGGTTTTGGGATTGTCTAAATTTGATCTCAATAAGCTTTTATAGTTTACACTACAGTACATCCACCATCATTTAAATGAGTGCAAGTAGTAGACCATATCGTTTGTTCCAACTTGATGCCTCTGCTTATGCTCCATGGAGTTCAAGCCTTTCAATCATCTTTTGTTTTGGGTTTGTCCTATTTGGCTTGTTTAAGTGAAAATTATATTTTTCTACATATTTGCGTTTGGAAAAATACAGAAGCAAATTAGCTTTCAGGTCAAAATAGGGATCCTAGCATGTAGTCTCAGCTGATATTTCAATTGTTGGCACCAAAATACCTTGTCCATATCCGCCTCTGCCTGCCTGTTCGACCAGAGAGGCATGGAGAGCCGCAAAATGAATTTCTCCGCTGGAAGTCCTCCAACTTTGCTCCCGACAGGCAGGGAAGCTTGTCTCAAATCTGATTGGCTGCAGCTTGAGTGGTGCTACTTGATTGTCCTATGACTGCGTTGCGCCCAGGAGGCCCAGACTAATCTCTAATCAGTGATCCACCTGTGCCACCATTGGTGCTACAGTATGTGCCAGACAGAGATTGTGAGATGGAGAGACAGAGGGAGGGTGGGAAGGAATTGATATGGAGGGGGGGATTTAGGTGGAGGGAGAAAGCAGAAAGAGATGGAAGGTGAAGAAGGCAGAGTGTACTTGAAAGAGAATGAGAGGGGGAGAGAAGGGAAACGTCCTTGGTTTTGAGGAGGTCGACCTAGATCACCCCATTAGGTGAGCCATTTTACTGAGCCAGGGCTTCAGCCCCGCGAGACATGAGATGCCAGCCAGTCTGAAATGAACACAGTGTTTTCCAGTTGAAAGCTCCCAGACTGCGTAAGTCACCTGCCAAAACTCCTGCAACAACTCTATTAGCAGCTAATCCCTCAATGTCCTGTCACGTACAACCTGTCCTGTCCAAGGGAACGGTGATAAAAGAATTACAGGGGGACAAAGCAGAGCCTGCCTGGTCCAGACATTTCAATCAATATAGCCAGGATTCAGGTCAAAGAAACAACGCAAGTCTCTTAGAGAAGAAACCAGGGTTATAAAATAAGGAAATTTAAAAAAAGATGTCAAACATGCATACAGGGTTTCTCTTAACTGGCTAAAAACGTTTTGCTTTAAATACATTTGTGTATCTAATTTTAAAGCTATTGTTTTTGCCTTTTCACGCTTACTTTTTTGTTTTGACCTGGTTGTTCTCAACTTACACGCTTGGCAAAGCCGTGAATACGTCTCACCGTAACTTTTTTTTTGCTTTTTTTTGTTGTGCTGCATGGCCTGTCGGCGCCTTCCTCTCTCGCTCACTCTCGGCCCACCCACGTCCCCCTCCGCCCATCCGCCTCCCTAATCAACCAACCAGATGGCAGCATCAGACCGCAGAGGAGCATGGGATGCACAGCCCCACCGGCAGACAAATTCCTCCTACCTGAGCAGCTCCCACCTGGCTGCAGACAGGCATGGGGGCTCTGTGCAGGTATACACCAACAACGGAGAGACCTGAATGTTAACTACATGTATACTGGCTGCCTTTCAAACCTAAAAACCTGCTTCATTCCCTATGTCTTTGATAGCCCTCTAGCCCACAGATCAGAAGGGACATAGACATAGTAGATGAAAGCAATATGGCAGAAACGTCTTATTGAATTGCTAGGTGGGGCCCTCGCCACATTGCTTGCACTACCTGCTCTTTGCACTTAAGATAAAATGTTGTACTGTATATGTGTATGTGACGCTGTTATGATGATCAACAGTGGAGGCTGTCCGTGTTGTGTTTCTGTGTTTAGCAGCAAGAGAGGAGAGACAGCAGCAAGCAGACACTCTGTCTGAGGAGGAGGCAGGCAGGGAGAGACAGGTTCACAAGGCCCATCAGACAAACACGTTCAGTCACATTCGAACAAGAACCTTTCCCATTAAGGGAGACCGGTAGTAAAGGGGTAGAGGTAAAGGCTAATGAGATGGGTAAATGGTGCCACACATGGATGTCTGGCAATGGCTAAACTGTATGGAGGGAGATGGGTAACTTCACTTTAGTTGATGTTTCTGTGGTGAGGGCCTACATACTACTGTCATGGGCGTGACCGAGCAGGCAAGATACCGTAAGCATTTATTACAGCTGATGTCAATGTAACATCTTATGACAACCCGCTTTACGCTAACTTGACTCTTTGTTGTTGTTGAGATAGTTGGCTAGGCCTACTGCAAGCTAGTGTGCATATGTGAGAAATAGTTTTATGTTGTGACGGTGATAAGTTAGTTGTCACAAAATGCGGCAAGTAGCCTAACGGTTAAGAGCATTGGGCCAGTAATCCAAAGGTTGCTGGTTCGTATCCCCTAGCCGACTAAGTGAAACATGTGTCTATGTGCCCTTAAGCAAGGCACTTAATGTAATCATGGCACATTGGGCTGTATTATGATCATGCCAGTGTTTGATTGACCTTATGATGGAGATGTCAATGTTGTATTTTTCTGTTTTTAATCCTCCTAGCAGAATAATCCTTATTTTGGCTTGATTTATATGACCTTTTTCCCCCCCATGTGCCTCAGGTGGTAACCTCCACCAATGGGGACCTGAATGCAGACGACCCAATGACGGCCCATTCCAACGCACCTATCACAGCGCAGGCCGAGGTGGAGGTGGTGGAAGAGGCCAAGTATGTATCTGGCACTTCGTCTTCTGTCGTAGCTAGCTCTCTCTCTCTGTCGTAGCTAGCTCTCTCTCTGTCGTAGCTAGCTCTCTGTCTCACATTCTCTCTCCCCCTCTCCATCTCTCGCTTGGTCATTTGTCTCTTTCAGTAGCACTTTGTAGTTATTTGTATTGGAAGACAATTTACAACAGCAAGTGGTCATTGGAGTCATTTCTTTACAATGACTTTTGCTCAATCCATGAGATTGACGGATTGTCCAATCCCAACCCGTTTGAAGCTCAGTCAAAGAGGATTGGATCCAAGAAGTCAAACTGCTTGAGCCAGGATCAAGTCCAAACAAGTTGTCTCTTGTGGATGGAACCTGTTCGGACCGGATGGGGTTTTGATGGGGGATCTCCTGATAAACTGATCATCTGCAACAAATCCAAATTCGATTCCGTTAGTTTCAATTACAATATGAGGGGAGAAGTTATTAAGATTATCTGAATTATTTTCTTAAAATGTTCTGAAAATATACCAACTAGCTAAAACAAAAACTTCCAAATAAAAAGCCACATCCTTGTTTAGTAAGAATCTGTTCTACCTGTTCAATCATCATTTCACAATAGTGAATAAGTACCATATACCTAACTTAACATTCAATGTCATCTAGTAGATTTACAGATGATATCCCTATTCTGATTATTCCCTATGATTATCCTTTCCTCCATTGCCCAGACACAGTTTTGTCTGTTACCCGTGTGTATGTATATGCATGCAGTTCTACATTTCAGAAGGACTATCTTGAGTTGTTGTCCCTCTCTTTCTCTCTCTGTACCATATTAATATGTCTTTTCTCCTCACACTCTGTAGCTGCGTGAAAATGCTCAACCTGTGGTGAGTCTCCGCTCCCATGCACATCAGCCATTCAAAAGGGAGTGGACCAGACTAGCACCAGACAACATATCCAGCACTGTGTTGGTTTCTTGGCTTCACCCCTTCCATTAAACAAATTACTATGTTACTTTCCTATTGGTTTTTAGGCCTCTCACATGATGTGATTTAATATCCTTTTCACACTACTGAGAGGAGCTGAAGGATGGTTATGTAGCTCAAATGTAAAGCTTTTGAGCATTTGAGTGAACTGGAAAGACTAATGCCTGGGCCACACCAAGATTTTGTTTTCTGTCAAGAACGCATTTGCGAATCTTACAGGGCACGCAAAGAATTAGAACGTTGGTTCTACAGTTATTAACCTGCGTCCTTGTACAATCTAATTGCAGAACTTGACATGTTTTTGGGCCAGCTGGGTAGCATACAGAGTCTGGGTGTATTCCCTCCCCGTTGAATGTTTGCTTTCTTCTTCACCGTCACACTCTCACACTCATTCTTATACCTGTTAAATGTTCAACGTCCATTCTTTATTACCTCTAACCCGTACGTGTCACTGTTGGGTTTGTTTACAAGCTGACATTTTGAATATCTTAAGTTGTGAGTTGAGTGCAACATGAGTCTTAAGGGATAATAGTGAGAGATACACACAGACTATACCAAACATTGAGGACACCTGTTCTTTCCATGACTGACTGACCAGGTGAATCCAGGTGAAAGCTATGGTAGTCACTTACTAAATCCACTTCTATCAGTGTAGATGATTGGGAGGAGACAAGTTAAAGAATGATTTTCAAGCCTCGAGACAATTGATACATAAATTGTGTGTGTGTGTGTGCCATTCAGAGGGTGAATGGGCAAGACGAAACATTTACACTAAGTGCCTTTGAACGGGGTATGGTAGAAGGTGCCAGGCGCACTGGTTTTTGTCAAGAACTGCAACGCTGCTGGGTTTTTCATGCTCAACAGTTTCCTGTTTGTATCAAGATTGGTCCACCACCCAAAGGACATCCAGCCAACTTGACACAACTGTGGGAAACATTAGTGTCAACATGGGCCAGCATCACAGTGGAATGTTTTCGATACCTTGTAGTCCGTGCCCTGACGAATTGAGGATGTTCTGATGGCACAGCCTCAATTCTTTAGGTGTTCCTACTGTTTGGTATATTCAGTGTAGCTTGCCAAGTAACTGTCCTTCCTTTTCTCCCTCTTCTCATTCCTTTCCTCTCAGGTGCTGTTGCTTCTTCAAGCGAAAACGGAAGAAGAACACTCCACGGCAGAAATGAGCTCCTGCTACTCTGTCCGATGTCACTGAGCGGGTTTGGTTTTAAGGAAACTAATTAAGGGGCATTTCCAGTTGTAGTTGGGAGAGAGACTTTTTATTACGAGAGATATGCGATTCTTAATGACCCGGACCTACTGAATGACCTTCGCCACAGAGACCTTTCTTTGATCATTTGACCACTGACACTCCCTCTGGATACCGGAGAACATCTCTTAATCTTCCTCTGTTTTTTTTTTTCTTCCCTTTTGCTCAAGTGGAGATCAAAGTCAAATATCCCTCCCTCTCTTTGAGGGAGTGAGGAGACCAGTCTTGCAGTCTATAGACCCCATATTTTTTCTGTCTCACGTCTCTCTTGCGCTCTCTCTCCCCATTCACCAAACACTCTCACATCCCCAGTAAAAGCAGGTCTTAAGCTGTCCCTAATTGTTTGCTTTTTGTTCATGCATATTTATGTCTGTACATATGTGTGGATGTATGAATGTGTCCTAATGGTTAATTGATTCATATGCCACCCAGCCCCTCCCACTTAGCCCTGTTTGACTGTCTTGAAAGTATAGGAGATATTAGGGCAATTCCACATCAGGACAGCCTGAAAATATTTTGGGAGTATCAAATTGTTCTTGCAATTCTCACAGGAGGGAGGAATGTTTGACATGCTTTTTACATTTGTATCACATTTTTTTCTATCATAATGAAAGTGGTTTTCTGGTACTTTGGAAGATACAGTATGACCCATTTTATATATAGATGTTGACATTATAGGTCATTAACCAATCACATCCCTCGTTTAGAATTGCACATTTAGCAATTCACCAGCAGAGGGAGTTCCCTTTTGAATCCATTTTCCCATTCACTGTGTTGGTGGTGCTTATAAAAGCCTACTCTGGAAATGTGAACTTGTAGAGTATATATATAGTTTCAAACAATGTCCTAAAATGAGCAAATCTAAAATTGTATTTCAGAATGTAGACATAGTCCATATGTTAGAGCACACTATAAGGAGTATAATGACACCAAGATGTTCTGTGTCATGTATGGTGCATGGATCATAAGGTCTTACAGGAGGCATGTATAGGTCTAAAAAGGGCCTAAAATTGCTACTTACATCATGATTATCAAAAAATATATATATATTAAAAAGCATGTCAAACATCCCTCCTTCAAATGAAGTTTCTATATGAGAATTTCCATAGCAATCCAAGTGTCCCAAAAATATTTTTGGGCTGTCCTGGAACAGAATGGCCCATTTTTATCAATAATACTACAAAGTCCTAAAGTAACATCTTGCTCCAAGCCGAAACACTCGCTTCATGTCCCCTCATAGATCTGCAAAGACGTGACCGGTGTAAGCAGTATGTTAATAGTTCCACTTTTGCTTCTGGTTGGCTAGGTGAAGTTTCCACCACATTGCTCAACACACATCCAGTTCTTTCACATCTATAAGGCTTTATTTGGGATTGGGCATAAGTAGTCAAAGCAGAAAGAAAAGGTAGAAAAGGAGGGAACAGCGAAAGACCAGCACGTTCCTAATGCATCCCTGCTAGAGAAATAAACCTGCTTGTACTATTCACCTCACAAGTCACTTACTACATTTGCCTGGTACCTCCATATTTGTATTAAAAACGACTAAAAGTGCTAATTAGAAGGATAAGCAAGAAAAATGTAAGACAGCAGTTGGTGAGTGACCAAAGGGATGTGTGTGGACAGAGGACCAGTTGTTACCAGATTGGGATTTATTTCTGAAAATGATTTGAATTCTAGATCCCTGTGTTTGATGCACTGTTCATTATAGCAAATGCACATCATTGCTTGTAACCACTCGCTCCTTTTCAACTTCAGGCCTTGGTCTATTGTAAATTTTTGGGGGAGACAATCTATCGACAATAGATCAGTTACGAGTTACGAGTTGCATTTTGCATTGCTTTAGTTAACATTGCATGTTAACCCTAAACTGGTCCCTGTTATCCACAAACACTTAGATTTCTCTGTGTGGATGAAGGAAAAGTTGCTTCCAAAAGCTGATCTAAGGTCAGTTTAGCTTTTTTACCTCCTAATGTTTCAGGCTAAGATTAGGATAGAATGAACTGATCCCAGATGTGTACTTCGGGGCAGCTTCTACCGCCAGTCTGTCTGTATACAGAATCTTGGATAAGGAGAACAGACTTGGCTCTCCCATTGATTTAGATGCTACTGCTCCCTCTTCTGGCCTTAACATGGAATGCCTTAATCAGATCACCTCTCATTAGAGCCTATCAGGATAGGTGTCTGGTCACTGCAACAACATACCAGCCAATAAGAAGACATGCATGTTGACGAGTCTGATTCCAAAAGAGCAGCAGTTCTCAACTCCAATCCTGGGGTACCATCTGGTGTTGCACATTTATGTTCTAGCCCTGACCTAACACACCTGAGTCAACTAAGTTAAAGCTTCAATGCAGCCTTTTTTACATTTATTTTTTTATCTCCATATCAAATTAGTTCTGGGTAACAATTAAGTACCTTACTGCCATTGTTTTAAATTAAAATGGTCAAAATGAAAGACTCTTAACACAGAGCAATTTCTCAAGCTATTTTTTTTGCTCGGACTGTCAGTGATCTGAGTGGGGAGGGGATAACTGTAAACGAGCTGTTATTGGCAGAGTGGTTTGGAACTCCATAATTTCACAGTATTATTCCAAC
Organism: Oncorhynchus kisutch; assembly: GCF_002021735.2. Taxonomy (NCBI): domain Eukaryota; kingdom Metazoa; phylum Chordata; class Actinopteri; order Salmoniformes; family Salmonidae; genus Oncorhynchus; species Oncorhynchus kisutch. The sequence continues at coordinate 38,816,331 of NC_034177.2, forward strand.
CTCATAGTGTGGAAATGTATATAAAACACAGAAGAATCATGTTTTTGACTGCACTGGGCCTTTAAGTATTTGAATCATGTCTGTTAGTGCTGGGCCTGAACAAAAAAAGCTGCAGTGCTGCAGTGTGGACCTTCAAGACCTGGACTTAAAGCCCCCCATGCAGTCTTTACTATTTAATTTTAAATCATCACTGTGTCTAATAAATCACTGTTTATTTCATGAAAATAACAAATATATTTTTGATCATTTAATATCCTGAGCCGCCTTTGGCCCTTGAAATGCTGTCTGACCATGTGGGCGTTAGGAAATTTGAAGATACACAGCCATAATTTTACATACACAGCCATAATTCCGTTTACAATAACCCGAAAAATATTGAGTCCCGGTTATGTGAAACCAGGAGAAGATACCTGAGATATGCTGATCTTAGACGGTATACTGTGGCATGTAAACATCTCATCACTGTTTACTGTTGTTTTTTGCAGTCTGCACAGGCTCAGTTGCGCATATCATTGGTGTTGTGTGATGTTTTCATCAGTCAAACAAATCACTCCAAAGAGAAGGCGATCTGCGCTGTTCGATCCATCATAATTCCATAATTAATTTTGCTGATACTCTGTACTGGACTGTATAGCATGCTGGCTACTTTCACCCCTAATTTAGACACTTCTGCTTATAATTTCCGACATTTGGTAGGTCGAAACATTTCGGACATTTGGTAGGCCATTTCTTTGTTAGATACATGCATATTTTCTTTTGTCATAACTTGTTGCCATAGAAGACTAAATAAAGGAGTGCTCACCAGAATGTCTTACATCGATAGAATGAATGCATTACACAGGAGGTTGGTGGCACCTTAACTGGGGAGGATGGGCTCGTGGTCATGACTGGAACGGTATAAGTGTCAAACACATGGTTTGATGCCATTCCATTTGTTCCGTTTCAGCCATTATTATGAGCCGTCCTCCCCTCAGCAGCTTTGACTGCTGCATTCGTAATCTAGTTAACACCAGTAAAGTTGTCTGTTTCGTTTAGGGACCGGGAGAAAACGCAATAACTCCAAAACAGTGGAAAGATTGGTCCTGAGCAAAATGACCAATGTCATCAGTTTGACCGGTTTAAAGGAAATGAAAAGCAGAGAACAATGAAACATTTCTGTTAAGACTTCAGTTCTTCTTGGGTGCATATTTTATGTGCTTGAAATACTGTCTTCTGGCATAACTGTATCAAAGATAACACATTACAATCGCCAAAGCAATTTCTCAAGAGATGCTGATAGAAAGAAATCATATTTCTCCTCTCCTGTTCCCGAGACAAAATTATAATTTGTTGTATCATAGTACTGCAAGAAATCCAGAATTCTGCAGGAGTTAATATTATATTATGCTACATGTGAGAGGTAATAGGCCTACAGTAAGTGTCCATATTTCAGTTACTTTTCCATTTAACCCATATTAACTATAATGACTAATATTCTGTTTATACTCATGAACGGGATATCGAAGGTGCATGTAAACAGCATATCCCGAATAAGAACTTAAGCGGAATATGAGCTACTGTCCGGAATACTGTGCGCATGTAAACGTGGTCACTATTTAGCCTGTGGAAATGGTCGCATTTTGTGAGATGATACTGTGGTGTCTCACTTTAAATCAATATTAGCGCAGACATGGTTGAGAAAGCAGAATTTGAATATTTAAAATATAGGAACCTCCTTTGTGTCCTATGTAATGTCATCGGAGTGAAAGGAAGTGAATGGCCTCTGCAGTCAACATTTGAGGTGAAATACTAAACTTGAGAATGATATTCAACCCACCCCAGTGTTGACTCCTGAATGGTTATCTTGTCTGTTTCGATATATTGTTTTGTTGTTAATGTGAACAAAAAATGTATGATGTACTGTAATTTTACAAAATGTAATCATTGAATGACCTTGCTTTTTGGTGGGGGAAGGTATTTAAACAGTGATTGAGTGCACTACTTCTGCACCTACTGTTGTCTGTAGTTAGGATTCCGGTCTCGTTCTCTACCATCTCGATCAGGTGTGTCAAACTCATTCCATGGAGGGACTAGTGTCTGCTGGTTTTATATTTTTTCTTTCAATTAAGCCCTAGGCAACCAGATGAGGGGAGTTCCTTATTAATTAGTGACCTTAATTCATCACTCAAGTACAGGGAGGAGCAAAAACCCGCAGACGCTTGGCCCTCCGTGGGATGAGTTTGACACGTGATCTAGGTACTATCCACTTTCATTTGTGTGTTATGGAAATGGTGGAAAGAACTCGTGGCCTTGAGGCAAGGCTGGGGGAATTGTCAATTTCCTTATATGCTTCTATTGAATAACTCCCTTGTACACAGACACACAGGCGTGAAACCCAAGCACAGTGTTCATTATTTTTACTTTTTTGTCTTTTGGCCGGATCCCAAGTTAACACTGACTAATGCCCCCTGGTGTGCAGGAGGACTTTTGTCTTTCCTATGATGACACATTTATCTTTGGCATGTCCACTCCCTAGCTGCCTTTTATGGATGGACAAACAAATGTTCTGTATATTTTTGAGTAACAAAGAGTTTTTGTGTGCTGTGTGTGGATTTAAGTTATTTCAAATGTACTTGAATGGAAAGATATGGGACGAGTCTTAGTGGAATGTCAGGATTTACTCAGATGCCATTGTCGGACTAAATTATGTGCGTATGAGCAATGTTCTTTATGCATAGATTGGTCAATTGATTGATTGATTTACCCACATGTCATTGAGGCTTTTAGACATCAATGCTGACCACAGCAGACTAATTGTGTAGTGGGTAAAAGTCCAGGCTTAGGCTGTTATGCATCTCTCGCTCTTTCTCCCTTTTGCTCTCATTCAACTCTTTGTTGAGGACTTCCTCCCTTCCTTGAAGTAATTACTGATCTAACCAGAGGAGGCTGGGGTCCTATAGGAGGATGGGCTCATTGTTAAGGGCTGGAATGGAATATATGGAACAGCATCAAACATATGGAGACAGCATGTTTGACTCCGTTCCATGTATTCCATTAACAATGAGCCTGTCCTCCTCTGGTTAGATCAGTAATGATTTGACAGGTGAAAGTGATGACTTTTCCCTCATGGCTTTCACCTGTCCAGTCATATATAATTAGTGATTACTTAAAGGACAGGGAGAAAGGACAGTGTTCGTACCAGGACTTTTGACTTGCTATGAGGCTGGTGCAGCACGGAGGTGCTGACCCTAGGGTTTCTTGAAATGACAGAGGACTTCCACTGACTTCCACACGCCCCTGGTGGCAGTATATATTTCTATATTTGCCCATACAGCTGTCTGATCCCACTGTGGGTCATTTTGAAGCCTTACATTCCCATTGCTCCATGACATGTTAACATAAACAAACCCTGCCATTGGAGGGGGTTGATGTCACTCACTGTATTGGGATAATCTATGGATAGATGTATACCTCAGAGAAAAGCCATTTCTGACTCTCTCACCACACACATTCTCATTCCCTTTCTCCTTTTTGCTCTCTCACTCAGTCTTTGCTCCCCAGTGCCAGCTTGTTGACCTCTGGTGCCAAGGGCACTGAAATGTTAGTGTGTTGTAGACATGAGCCCTATTCTCTGCTCTTAAGATGGTGTCATTTTAGACCCATTCGGTGGGTTAGCTGGATCATTGCAAGTGATTTGGAAAGCCATTCAAAATAATAATTTGCCATGTTAAGCTTGTGTGACAACCATACCATCTCAGAATTTGTGTAGTGAAATATTATTTTGCTTTGGCGCATTTAGGTGACATGAGGCTTCTACTATAGTAATATTGCTTATGATTACAGATGATTTGCTTCTTTAATTAAGTATTCTAGGCCTGCTTGTTTTGCTTGATCCCAACCACCAAAGTTATTGTTTTGTCATCCCTGTTTTCTTATTATTGTTCATTTTTATTAAGGAAACCACTTTATCAATATATGTTTTTCCAACTTTTGTGTAACATGTACATATGAGAAGTCCTCTCCAAATTATTTAGTTGCTGCAGAGGGGGCATGGCTTTTTACCCTCCATCAGCAACCAGAAGATGACACTGAGTCAGATGGCTTTGGCTGGTTGTATCCTCATGCCTTCTGCATACTGCATAAAGGGGTAGATTTAATTCTGAGGTCTTTTCATTGGTTTTAAGCACAAAGTTATTGTATTGGTATACTTTGTGTACTTTTAAATAATACTGTCCTGCTTAAATGAGCAAGGCCCACCAGGGCCTTAATGACCATTTTTCATTCTTACTGTCATTCCAGATAATCTCTGCACTTTCTCAGTGTTTGAGGGACCATTTATCAACAGTTGCTTGCATTTGTCTACAGAACTGTGTAGGGTGCAAGCTGCAAATACTGCTCAAGTGAAGACTTCCTGACATTACCTTCAGTTGCTTATATACTGTAGACCTCCAGTGGTTAGAGACAAGACTGCAATATTGTACTGATTATTTTTAATAGTAAATTATGTGAAGTTTATTTTGTTTTTATGTTCAAATTGGAGTCTATTTTCTCAGCCTGGTTTTCTTTTCACCCTCTTCAAAGCTGTGGAACGCAAACTTGTACAGTGCTATGAGAGCTTATGTCTCGTGTTCTCTGGTAATGGTTTCAAAGCTATGAATATAAGAATCAAGTCTTAAAATTGTATTGTGAATATTGTGTTGAAACATGAATGTTACTTCAAAATGTATTTGAACGCTTGAACCAACCTAGTTAAGGGCTCCTATCCTGAAAAACCCCTCGTTTTTTTTCTTCAGGTTTTTGAATTCCTTTTTTTGGGGGGGGGGGGGACTGTCATTATGCCTAATTCCCAGAGGCCTCAAGTGAAACATGTCATGGGACCTTTCCAAAATTTCACTACACTACTTCAAAATAACTCAACTCAAGTTTGCACCCGTTTTTTATGTAAAATAAAAATCTCTCTTAACCTTTTACTCTTGTCCCTGTGTTTCTGTCCTTGTGCTACGGACTTCTTGCTGTCCTAGAAATACACAAGATTGTGTCGTCTGATTCAATTAATAAACTTTTTCATTGTCTATCGGGATGCTCAAATGTGCTTTGTTCAAGTTTCACTTGATGAGCAGTTTATTAGTTGAATCAATTGTTTCAGTAGGTTAGAGGTAAAGCCTGCACCCTATAGTGCTCCAGGGTTGGTGAGGGGTGACGATGTTGCATTGTGTGAGATGTGCAGCCCTAATAACCATATCCCCAAAACATGTTAATGAACTGGAGGTATAAAAACGTGACTGAATATGGGAACACTGTCAATCCTTTCACTTCAAAACACTGTACAATAGAATAAAGTGTCAACTTATTAGGATGTGTAGGATATTACAAAAATTGTTCCCAGCAATTTATTGGTTTTGGCATCACAGTGCCTTCTTCACGGCATCTCCAGCAGTGTGATGCCGAAACGTTGGTTTACCCAATAAATTACTGGAAGCTTACATGTGTTAGGAGTTTGCCAGAAAGGCATTTCACTGAACTTGTGCATGTGACATTGAAATGTGTATGTATATACACTGCTCAAAAAAATAAAGGGAACACTAAAATAACACATCCTAGATCTGAATAAATGAAATATTCTTCTTAAATACTTTTTTCTTTACATAGTTGAATGTGCTGACAACAAAATCACACAAAAATGATCAATGGAAATCAAATTTATCAACCCATGGAGGTCTGGATTTGGAGTCACACTCCAAATTAAAGTGGAAAACCACACTACAGGCTGATCCAACTTTGATGTAATGTCCTTAAAACAAGTGAAAATGAGGCTCAGTAGTGTGTGTGGCCTCCACGTGCCTGTATGACCTCCCTACAACGCCTGGGCATGCTCCTGATGAGGTGGCGGATGGTCTCCTGAGGGATCTCCTCCCAGACCTGGACTAAAGCATCCGCCAACTCCTGGACAGTCTGTGGTGCAACGTGGCATTGGTGGATGGAGCGAGACATGTCCCAGATGTGCTCAATTGGATTCAGGTCTGGGGAACGGGCGGGCCAGTCCATAGCATCAATGCCTTCCTCTTGCAGGAACTGCTGACACACTCCAGCCACAAGAGGTCTAGCATAGTCTTGCATTAGGAGGAACCCAGGGCCAACCGCACCAGCATATGATCTCACAGGGGGTCTGAGGATCTCATCTCGGTACCTAATGGCAGTCAGGCTACCTCTGGCGAGCACATGGAGGGCTGTGCGGCCCCCTAAAGAAATGCCACCCCACACCATGACTGACCCACCGCCAAACCGGTCATGCTGGAGGATGTTGCAGGCAGCAGAACGTTCTCCACGGCGTCTCCAGACTGTCACGTCTGTCACATGTGCTCAGTGTGAACCTGCTTTCATCTGTGAAGAGCACAGGGCGCCAGTGGCGAATTTGCCAATCTTGGTGTTCTCTGGCAAATGCCAAACGTCCTGCACAGTGTTGGGCTGTAAGCACAACCCCCACCTGTGGACGTCGGGCCCTCATACCACCCTCATGGAGTCTGTTTCTGACCGTTTGAGCAGACACATGCACATTTGTGGCCTGCTGGAGGTCATTTTGCAGGGCTCTGGCAGTGCTCCTCCTTCTCCTCCTTGCACAAAGGCGGAGGTAGCGGTTCTGCTGCTGGGTTGTTGCCCTCCTACGGCCTCCTCCACGTCTCCTGATGTACTGGCCTGTCTCCTGGTAGCGCCTCCATGCTCTGGACACTACGCTGACAGACACAGAAAACCTTCTTGCCACATCTCGCATTGATGTGCCATCCTGGATGAGCTGCACTACCTGAGCCACTTGTGTGGGTTGTAGACTCCGTCTCATGCTACCACTAGAGTGAAAGCACCGCCAGCATTCAAAAGTGACCAAAACATCAGCCAGGAAGCATAGGAACTGAGAAGTGGTCTGTGGAAACCACCTGCAGAACCACTCCATTATTGGGGGTGTCTTGCTAAATGCCTATAATTTCCACCTGTTGTCTATTCCATTTGCACAACAGCATGTGACATTTATTGTCAATCAGTGTTGCTTCCTAAGTAGACCGTTTGATTTCACAGAAGTGTGATTGACTTCGGAGTTACATTGTGTTGTTTAAGTGTTCCCTTTATTTTTTTGAGCAGTGTACAAAGCCGACAGTTTACTCACCATTAGTCAGCACCTCTACTAACTTTTTGGGGTGTACAGCTCTTGCTTTTCACTAAACTTATTGTGTGACATCACCTGAATGAGAACCAAAGCATTGGCAGAATGATTCCATAAGAATCCATATCAGCCATAGACAGAATCGGCATAAGGAACAATGAAACTTGAATTTGTTTCTCATGTTAATACTCAGACTGTGCAATGTGAGATGTGCAATATTTCTGCACTATTTGAAGACGGACCAGACTGAACTGAAGCTCAACAGGGGAAACCAAATGTTTCTGTTTTCAAGCATTATTATAAAGTAGCCTAAAGTGTGTTTTGTAGCTCTTCACTTTATTTTGAGCAATACCTTTTATGTACACTGCTGCACACCACTTTTTTTCATTTGAATTCATAATCCTATATACGTAAACAGTTTGGTAATAGAAATCTTTCCTAATAAATGAAGTCTGATAATTGTTTCACGAATTCCTCCACCACTAGGGGCCAGCAAAACATTTTCGCCTTGGTTTGCCAGTTCCGCATAACCCTCTTTTTTAAACTTCTGCTCAAGAATTTGTTTGGCCTCTTCAACTAACCCGATTCAATATGGTGGGTACTCAAACATTTACAACCCCACTAAATCTATCGTAATCGGCGCTTTTTAACCAACCGTAATGGTATTTAGGTCTGTAATAGTAACATGTTGGATGTATTATACAATCACATTGACATATTGAGTTGGAATGCCGTTCCTGGCAGTTTTTATGAACAATTTAATGTCGAGTGTTCCCCGAGATGCTAACGGAAGAAGCAGTACGCTGGCATTTGGCTGTCCATGAACAACCTCGTTTTCCATATCTTGATTTGATTAGAATCAGTAGAGAGAACTGGCAGTGCCTTCGATGTTGCACAATCATCCGATGTGTGTTTGGTGGTGTTGCACCTAGGTTTAAGCTGTGTGTAAGGAATTGAATTTCATTCGTACTGATACTGATAAGCATAACTGGTTAGTTGGCTAACTAACGGTACCTTATTGCCAAATCGTCCTAGTTAACCTTAGCTAGGGGTCTAGCTACCGGTAGTTATTTATCCATGTACAGTACTAGCCTGCTAATTATGATTAATCACTGGTGTAACTAGTCATGACTTCCATTTACTAGCCAGGTACCTCGCTAGTTAGCCAGTATACACAAAGTTGCAACCCAGATAACTAGTAACGTTACAAGTAGTAACGGTATTGGGCTAGCTAGTTACGATTTTGCATTTCTGGTTAGTAAACTAAATTTCGGTTGCATGTCAGCCGTGGGAATACTGAAACCTACCATTTCAGCAGCTTCTGTACTTTCATTTCTTACATTAAACCCTGTATCGAAATTGGCCATGGTGTTGATAGTACAAGGAAAAGTGAAATGAGAGCCTTTCCCGTGTTTGATGGGTCCTCAATCCCAACTGAACCCTGGTTCTCTCAAGACATTTTAAATGTTGAGAATTTGGGCCATTCTGAGCATTCAGGAAACTGAAAGTCATTTGCACAACTTTACAACAGGGACGAGTCAGGACTAAGACGGTGAAAAAGGCCGCCCGGGTCATCATTGAGAAGTACTACACCAGGCTGGGAAATGACTTCCACACCAACAAGAGGGTGTGCGAGGAGATCGCAATCATCCCAAGCAAGAAGCTGCGCAACAAGATAGCTGGGTGAGTCTTTCTTTAGACATATGGTCTATGTTTAGAGCATAGAAGGGGACCAAGTGAGCAATGTTTCTCAACCATTTATCTTGGTGGCACCACTGGCCTTTTGAACAGATTCAATCTTTAGACCAGTGACTTTGAAGAAGTCAGATTTGGCTGTATGTAGTCTTTTAAAAGGATGACCATAACTTGTCATTTGATCACACCATGGTAGTGTTTCTGGATAAGTGGGCATTTTGTATATGTGAATGAGATGGGGTGGCATGTACATAAACATGATTAAGGTGGTTGTGTTTGAGATGGATTGTTTAGGGGTTTCCCATTTGTACTGAGATCTTTATGGATGCTATGGGATGAGGCATGTCGCTTGTTTTTTTATTTTTTTATCTCCTGACGCATTGTACTTGATGCACAATATGTAAATGATAGCCGAATGTAACCTTAAAGTAGTTGACCAAAGCACGTTTCCTCTCCATCTGTTGGAACTGTTTGTGAAATTTGCCAGCTGATTGTGTGGGACAACGTTCGGTTCGTCTCGGCCATATTGTGCAAGTGTTTGTCGCATGCGAAAAACAGATAAACAGACCAGTGTACTGAAGGTTGGGTTGATGACGATTCCCTTTGGATATTTTGTCTGATTACCCCCGACATGGGGACAAAATCAGCAGACAACGGGTAAAGTTGAAATTAAGTTCGTTCATAGGACTTGTAGTAGGACTGTTCGGTAATGCTGAGCCTACATGATAGAGATGAGAGTAAGTATTTATCTCTTGGATTCTAAAAGAAGCTAGTCTGCTGTGTTTTGTGGCTGGTGTTGCCTATGGATTGAATTTGAGCTTATGTCAACATAAAGCATATTGGTCAACCCTGAAGTAGCTCATTCATTACATTTGTTCATTTAATTAACATTGGCTATGCTGCAGTTCAATCAGGTTGGAGTTCAACACTACTTGTAATAGCATGGGTGAATCACAGTCAGTCTGCTGCACTGGCTTGGAGGGACAGACTCATTCATTCTATCATATCCCTGACCTAGCTAATTATTGCTAGTTCGCCACTTAAAACCCTGTATCGAAAGTGATTATGGCATGACTGTTGCCATAGTCATTGATAGTACAGGAACAGTGATTTTTGAAAGCTTTTCCCGTGTTTGTTGGCATACCTGTTCCTGTCAAACCCTGTATCTTTCAAACATCTTCTACGTCCGCAACAATCTAAACTTGTGTGAAACCTCATTCTCATGTTAGGCAAGTTTTTAGTGATCTTGCAATTTAAAAAAATAAAACAAATATTTAAAAATAAAACTGCTGTGATCCAATGCTGTGACAATTGTGAAGTTGAATGTGAATGAACTGGATTCTTGATTGTGCACTCAGGTATGTGACCCATCTCATGAAGCGCATCCAGAGGGGCCCCGTCAGAGGCATCTCCATCAAGCTCCAGGAGGAGGAGAGGGAGAGGAGGGACAACTACGTCCCAGAGGTAAGTGTGCCCCCACCCACACAGGGCCTAAAATTACCCCCCCCCCCCCCCCCCCCCAAAGAAAGAAACATGAAATTGCTTAGCAAAATTTTTTAAACAAATGTATTGTGATATATTGCTGCATTTAATATTCTATGACCTTTTAACCTAAATATCAGACACATTTTCAACTGCCCCTTTAAGGTTACCATGGTAATGGGGCCATCAGTCATGTGCCTGTGAGAACCTCACTAGTAGAGGCCGACAATGTCTCTTTGCTAGCTGTCGAAGCAAACTCAAACATTGACAAGCAACCTAGCTTGAGAAACCTGCACACTGCTCTTGCTTGTATCACTACTCTTTATTAAGCTTTACGTATCGGCCCTCAAGCTCTGGCGAAGGCCTTGAGGCCGATACGTAAAGCATAATAAAGAGCAGTGATACTAGCAAGAGTGGGTTTGTTCTTTTTTCTCATCTTATTAAATTGTTAAAGGTCTAACACCATGGGCCAAAAAGGTGCTGTATGACGCAAGGAGCCTCTTTACACAATATACTGAACCAAAATATAAACAAAACATGCAAAAATCAAGTCAATCGAAATAAATTAATTGGGCCCTAATCTATGGCTTTCATATGACTGGTAATACAGTTGGGCACAGATACCTTAAAAAAAAAAAGTAGGAAAGTAGAAAACCAGTAGAAAACCAGTCGGTATCTGGTGTGACCACTATTTGCCTCGTGCATTGCGACATCTCCTTCGCATAGAGTCGATCAGGCTGTTGATTGTGGAATGTTGTCCCACTCCTCTTTAATAGCTGTGTGAAGTTTCTGGATATTGGCGAGAACTGTAACACCCTGTCGTACAGGTTGATCCAGAGCATCCCAAACATGCGCAATGGGTGACATATCTGATGAGTATGCAGGCCATGGAAGAACTGGGACATTTTCAGCTTCCATTAATTGTATACAGATCCTTACGACATGGGGTTGTGCATTATCATGCTGAAACATGAGGTAATGGCAGCAGATGAATGGTACAACAATGGGCCTCGGGATCTCATCACGGTACCGCTGTGCATTCACATCGCCATCGATTAAAATGCAATTGTGTTTGTTGTCCGTAGCTTATAATCAGCTTCTTGATATGCTACACCTGTCAGGTGGATGGATTGTCTTGGCAGAAGAGAACTGCTCTCAAACTGGGATGTAACCAAATTTATGCCCAAAATTTCAAATAAAATAAAATTTGAAAGAAATACAATTTGAAAGATAAGCTTTTTGTGCGTATGAAAGATTTCTGGGATACTTAAGCTCATGAAACATGGGACCAACACTTTACATGTTGCATTTATATTTGTGTTCAGTGTAACATTCATTCATTATCACTGGTATTGACAATGGAAGGCTGCTGGTCTCTGATCCGATATTTTGTACAGTATCTCCTGCCGTTGTGGCCTTAACGTAAAATACTGCACCGATAGGCTACTGTATAAAACACATGTGGTCCGTCAACCCTCCATCTGCAGAGCTATTGGGTGTGCAGGCTTTTTATCTAGCCCTGCTCAAACATACCAGTGTCAGCTTATCAAGGTCCTGTTGAGCAGCTGATTTTTACAATGTTGTGTGTTCGAGCAGGGCCATTTAAAAAGAAAAAAGCCTACACACCCAGTAGCTCTCATGGAATCTCCTGGAGGGAGGGTTGGCCACCCTGAAACATTACATTTATAACCAAATACATTTTATGTCATAAAATAATTCCCTCATTTAGTGAACCAGGGATCAAATGGCTAAGGTGGGCGAGGTGGCTAACTAAGATGTTCATCTATTTGTAAGGTTCAAATATTGTATTCACTTCTTGACAGCATTGGAGTTACTTGTCAATTAGGCAATTCTAAGAATATATATTTTTAACTTGGTCAGAATTACATGGCTAGTATTGAATAGACGAGAATTCTAACCAATTTTGAGCGCTGCGTCATTATTTTACCTGCTGCGTAAATGTCTCTCTCTCCTCTGGCAATGGCCCACTGGCACACGAAGGTGATGCATACACAATGAATGACCAGGATTTTCATTAGCTATAACTGGGCAAATTATTCACTAGCTCGCAATGAATATCAACAAATGTGCACATGCGGCTAGGCTCGCTTTGATCTCAAAAACGCATCTTGCGAATGACTACATGATTGAAAGAATGCTCGTGCCTGTCAATGCAGGTCTACAATAATTGCATCCAGAAGACAGTGATCCAATTTTTATCAGAGAGCTTGTTTGTTTGATATTCTGTTTTTACATGTTTTTTTCGGCCAACTTAAATCAATATTCTTCTTGTCTGACTATTTTTTTTTTTTCCCCGGGCAAGTGGACAAGCGTTAATGTCAAGCCCTGATAGCTATACATGCTTCTACTTTGCCTAGGCACCATAAGATGCATTCTCATAAACTGCTTTTAGTCATCAACAATCGCCTTGCGCTGCTGCCATTGGGAATCTTAAGTCTACAGTTGAGATAGGATGTGACACTTTTTGATTTGCCCTGTATCGAAAGTGACTATGACATGACTGTTGCCATTAAAAGTTCAGGAGTAGTGATCTTGAAAGCTTTTCCCGTGTTTGTTGGAATACCTGTTCCTGTCAAACCCTGTATATTTAAAAAAAATGTGTTAAGACCGCAAACCTTGCCCCAGGCAGCCAGTAACTGCTGTATGCCCTGTTGAGTTGGTGGCAGTGTTGCCTGTTTAACATGAACACTATTGATACATTGTTTTGTGGACAGCGCTGACATGCCATTAGCGCAGTAACTAAATCTTTGTTTTTGTTTCCAGGTGTCTGCACTCGACCAGGAGATAATCGAGGTCGACCCAGACACCAAGGAGATGCTCAAGCTACTGGTAAGTCCCTCACAGACGTTTGGTGTCTTAATGATGCATATATGTGCAGTGTGAAGATGACACCTTGGTTTTAACCATGTATAAAAAGTGACAAAGGCATGATTGTTGCCATAGTCATTGATAGTACAGGAACCATGACTGAGATTTTCTCATGTTTGTTGGAATACGAGTACCTGTCAAACCCTGCATCTTTAAAATATCTTCCACGTCCTCCCCAGTCTTAACTTCAGGGTGAAACTACTCGGTGTTACTAGACCAGTCTTCTGCGATTTACATTGTTAGCATTAACCTGTGGTGTTTTCTGGTGGTAACTTGTTGGTGAAATTAGATTTTATCTTCCTCCTTCCTCCAGGACTTTGGCAGTTTGTCGAACCTGCAAGTCACCCAGCCAACTGTCGGAATGAACTTCAAGACACCAAGAGGAGTCTAGGCATTTGTAATATCGCTTAATAATAAAATTAAAAAGTACACAAAAAGCAGTGTTTCCTAGTGGTGTTGCTGTTTAGAACATGGAGGGGCAACTCAAGGGCTGGATTGGTGCCCCAGTTAACGCACCTGACTCCAATAATCCACTAATCATGATCTTCAGTTTAGAATGCAATTAGTTTAATCAGCTGTGTTAGCTAGGTATGGGGAGGAAGTGACACACCACTCTGGTCCCAGAGGACTGGAGTTACCCATTCCTGGTTAAGAGCAAGTAGAAACGCATGAGTGCACACTCCAGGATAATTGGTATTTTAACCATTTTCAGAAAGGGGAAAGCAATAATCATGCTATGTGGGAAAATGTGAATAGGATATGTGCTTAGTCCTCGTTCATGTGCTTGTTTCAATTGGCCGACCTGTCATTGCAGGCTTTGTGCAATAAGGTTGGGTTCCTATACATATGTCTAGTATTACTCATTCACTGCTACAGCAGCATTGTGAAGTGAGATTAACATAACTTTACATTTGAGAGCTCTTGAGTTAGTACTGTGAACAGTACTGTTAAGATCTTTGTAGGGTTTTGGATTGAGTGGATTAGAACAAACATTCCATTTGACCAATGAAGTTTAAAACTCAGTTCCCTCTATGATCAAATGGCATCTTTACATTTTGACCTTCCACTTATGTGAACATTGAAAGACATGATTATATTCCATTATTTACAATTATTTGTTAATAGAAAAACATGACTAAGTAGTTTTAGATCAATGAAGTTTGTGCATTTTCACTTGGTTCTTCAGTAAGAAGACCTATTGTAAACCCTCTAGAATTCAATGACCCCTGAAAATAATAGCTAGGTAAACATATTACACTCAGCAAACAGCACAATGGGAAGCTAGGGTGACATCTACACACTTCAGTCAACCATCTAGAGAAAATCACTCAGAAAAATGTGTCTACTACTAAGATAGAAGACAACCGACTAGTAGCCATACGACCTTCTATCCCACTGCTGACTTAACTCTGAAGCTTAACAGTTTTGGACTTGCTCAATCCATGGATGAGAGATCAGATAGAAGTGGTGTTAGAAGGCCAGTAGGGGTGACTCTTTCCTCTGGTCTCTTCGTGGTTTTTATTTTTGCAGATGTGTCTATATGACAGTCTTCAAGCTCACAGATAAAAGGCCCCATTTCATGCTAAATCCCTTTTTTTTCATGGGCTGTGATGAATAGCGTACCCTGGTGTCCACTGGCAGGTTATGGGTCTGGTGAAGTGATGTGGATTTGAAAGGGGTGCACCACGCCAATCAGTAGAGATTGAGAAAGGGGAGGGGGGGTTATCAGACCATATCTGAAATGATGGCAGACACAAACCACAATACCCTTGGGATCTGGTTTTCATTTCCCATCTGCACCCTATTGGAACTTTGGAACTATATTGTATAGCAAATACCAGGGAATCACTAAGAATATGACATGGTAAAATGGTTATTACACAGTTAAAGTAACCTATTGAATACCTAAAAATAAAGTATAAAATAACACAAGCCCCACTGGTAGCAGGTAGAACTGCAGTGATATAGATATTGGACTGTTCAACAATGTATTATGATCTCTCACAGCTGGCTACGACCGGGAGACCCATGGGGTGGCGCACAATTGGCCCAGCGTCGTCCGGCTTAGGGGAGGGTTTGGCCGGCAGGGATGTCCTTGTCCTATCGCGCTCTAGCAACTCCTGTGGCGGGCCGGGCGCAGTGCACGCTGACACAGGTCGCCAGGTGCATGGTGTTTCCTCCGACACATTGGTGCAGCTGGCTTCTGGGTTAAGGGGGCATTGTGTCAAGGTTGTGTTTGAGGACACACGACTCTCGACCTTCGCCTCTCCCGAGTCTGTACGGGAGTTGCAGTGATGAGACAAGACTGTAACTACCAATTGGATACCATGAAATTGGGGAGAAAACGGGGTAAAAAAGTAGTACCAAGATTAGGATATACAGTATTTTTCATCCTTGCAAAGGGCAGATTATCAACTTCAGTCATAAGTACATAACTTAAACTGGTAAAATCATGCATTGATATTGACAGTTTGTGTTTAAAAAAATCGGAATTATTTAAAGTTAGGATTCGGCATCATGTAATCTCGTCTCAACATGTAATCTCGTCTCAACAAGCGCATCAAGGATGAAAGCCAAATGTTATTTTCCAGTTCTGTGTGCCCGGGGGCACAATAAAAATGGTTTTTCCACTATTCAGTGCTGTGAAACCTCCTGCTATAAATATCCATCAAAAGAGGGGCAAGTAAAAGGGTTTAAAATCCTCCCCTTGTTCCTCTGCCAATTTCCGCCAGGCTGTTGGCCACAATTTGGTTCCCGCTTGTCTTCTTTTGAGGTCTGTTTAGCGCTGCCTACATAGACCGTCTTCAAAACTCACTGTGCTCAATCCCCATCCCTCCACCCCCATTTCCCCAACACACCCACCATCCTCCAACAGCTTACATCCTTAATCTCCTCTGTGTTGTAAAAAGTTTAGAAAATGAGCCAGATTACCAGGAAAATCTCACAGAAAATTCTTGCTTTACCTATTCTGAATCAAGCAGTAGTGATTGAGGAGGACCAATGTCACTGCCAGATGAGAGGACTTCAATAACACCAACTGACCCAATCAATCTCAATTCATCCCCAGGAACAGAAATAGCTATTCACCTCCGTACAACCTAAATCAATCCCATTGACTTCCTCCATTGATCAAAACAAGGTCTCTTATCAATTAAGACACTCATTAAATGTTTGTCTCCTAATTACTTTTCGGTTGTGCTTTAATGTTACATTTAGTTTGCTATAGAGTTTGCTACAAAATTGAGCTCACCTCTAATCTTAATGAAACTGTTGACATGCTTGTAAACTATCAAGGATTACAAAGGGAAACCCAGACGATGAGCTAAATGCCTTCTATGCTCATGTCGAGGCAAGCAACACTGAACCATGCATGAGAACACCAGCTGTTCCGGACGACTATGTGATCTATCTCTCCATAGCCGATGTAAGTAAGACTTTAAACAGGTTAACATTAGCAAGGCCATAGGGCTAGAGGGAATAGCAGGACGCGTACTGACCAGCTGGAAAATGTCTTCACTGGAATGTTCAACCTATCCCTGACCCGGTTTGTAATACCAACTTGTTTTAAGCAGACCACCCCGAACACCAAGGTAACCTGCCTAAATGACTATCGCCCTGTAGCGCTAACATCCATAGCCATGAAATGCTTTGAAAGGCTGGTCATGGCTCACATCAACAACATCATCCAAAACACACTGGACCCACTCCAATTTGCATACCACCCAACAGATCCACAGATGACACAATCTCTATTGCACTGCACACTGCCCCCACCCACCTGGACAAAAGGAATACCTATGTAAGACTGTTCTTCATTGACTACAGCTGAGCACCCCTCCATGCTCATCACCATGCTCAGGACCCTGGGACTGAACACCTCCCTCTGCAACTGGATCCTGGACTTCCTGACGGACCGCCCCCAGGTGATGAGGGTAGGCAACAACACATCCGCCATGCTGACCGTCAACACAAGGGCCCCTCAGATCCTCAAATGGTTCTACAGCACCATTGAGAGCATCTTAATTGGCTGCATCATCGCTTGGTAACTACAAGAAACAGTAACTTACAGTAACTACAAGGCACCCGATGGCAAGGTGCTACAGAGGGTGGTGAGTACGGCCCAGTACATCACCGGGGCCAAGCTCCCTGCCACCCAGGACCTCAGAGGAAAACAAGGCTGCTAAATAGCTAATCAAATGGATTGACCTTCAAGCTGCTTGTTGATCATTGCTAGACAGACATTTTCAAGTCTTGCCATAGATTTTCACGTCAATTTTGAGTCAACTGTACCTAGGCCACTCAAGAACATTCAATGTCGTCTTCGTAAGCAACTCCAGTGTAGGTTTGGCCTTTTGTTTTAGGTCATTGTCCTGCTGAAAGGTGAATTCGTCTCCCAGTGTCTATTCCGTTTCATTTGATCCTATTCTGACAAGCATAACAATTTTTTAAAATTTATTTTACCTTTATTTAACTACGCAAGTATGTTAAGAACAAATTCTTATTTTCAATGACAGCCTAGGAACAGTGTGTTAACTGCCAGGAACAGAACGACAGATTTGGTACTCAAACAAAACGCTTTGTATTCAGGACAAAAAAGTGAATTTCTTGGGTAAATGTTTTGCAGTATTACTTAATTGTTTTGTTGCAAACAGGATGCATGTTTTGGAATATTTTTAGTCTGTTCAGGCTTCCAAATTTTCACTATCATTCAGGTTAGTATTGTGGAGTAACTATAAAAATACATTTTAAACCTTTATTTAGCTAGTGAAATTAGTTAAGAGCAAATTCATATTTACAATGACGACCTACGACCTACAATGACGAACAGTGCCTTGTTCAGAAATACATATTTTTACCTTCTCAGCTCGGGGATTCAATCCAGCAGTCTTTCAGTTACTGGCCCAACGCTCTAACCACTAGGCTACCTGCCGCAACAACAAGGTTGTTGAGCCATCCTCAGCTTTCTCATATCCCAACCATTAAACTCTGTAAATGTTTTAAAATCACTGTTGGCCTCATGGTGAAATCCCTGACCAGTTAAGAACAAATTCTTATTTACAATGACGGCCTACCCTGGCCAAATCCTAACCCGGACAACGCTGGGCCAATTGTGCGCCACCCTATGGGACTCCCAATCACAGCCGGATGTGATACAACCTGGAATCGAACCAGGGTCTGACACCTTTAGCACTGAGATGCAGTGCCTTAAACCGCTGCGCCACTCGGGAGACCCATATTGTAAGAAGGGTTATTCAGCTTCTGCTTTATTAAATGTTTTTACACATCTACCAATCGGGGACCTTCTTGCGAGACCGTGAAAAGCCTCCTTGGTCTTTGTGGTTGAATCTGTGCTTGAAATTCACTACTTGATTGAGGGACCTTACAGATAATTGTATGTCTGGGGTACAGAGATGGAGTAGTTTTAAAAAATCATGTTAACCACTATTATTGACCACGGAATGAGTCCATGCAGCTTATTATGCAATTTGTTAAGCACATTTTTACTCCTGAACTTATTCAGGCTTGCCATAACACAGGGGTTGAATACTTATTGACTCAAGACATTTCATCTTTGAAAAAACTATGACATTATGGGGTATTGTGTGTATATCAGTGACAAAATCTCAATTTAATACATTTTCAATTCAGGCTGTAACACAACAACGTGGAAAAAAGTAAAGGGGTGTGAATACTTTCTGAAGGCACTGTAAATACATGTTATTCCACATTTTATTGTGTTACAGACCAAATTTAAAATGGATGAAACATATTATTTTCTCACCCATCTACACAAAATACCCCATAATAACAGTGATTTAAAAAATATATAAATGTTAGCAAATGAAATACAGACATATCTCATTTACGTAAGTATTCACACCCTTGAGTCGATACATGTTTGTCACCTTTGGCATCGTTTAAAGTTGAGTCTTTCTGGGTAAGTATCTAAGAGCTTTCCACAACTGGAGTCTGCAACATTTGCCAATGAACCTTTTCAAAATTCTTCAAGCTCTATGTCCAGATGAATCTCTGACAAGATATGTCACTGTTATTGAAAGGATTGTGAAATTGTGGCAGATTAAAGACTTACAGAAATCTCTGGAACATGCTAACATCTCTGTTGACGAGTCTACAATACGTGAAAGACTAAACAAGAATGGTGTTCATGGGTGGACACCATGGAAGAAGCCACTACTGTCCAAAAAAAACATTGCTGCACGTCTGACGTTTGCAAAAGTGCACCTGGATGTTCCACAGCGCTACTGGCAAAGTATTCTGTGGACAGATGAATCTACAGTTCAGTTGTCTGGAATGAACGCACAGCACACCAACATCAAAACCTCACCCCAACTTGGTTTTGATGGTAGGACAGTCTGGTAAGCCTACATTATGATCAAATAGCCACATTAACCTACATGGACACTGTTAAAACTATAACTTAAAGCAGGTTCCCCCTCCGTGTTCACAGTAAACAATAACTGGAAGTTGCACAGAATTTTCCCAACGTTCACATTTGCGCTCAGCAGACCTGACATTTTCTCAGTGCTACAAAAATGTTGAGGGAACATTGGTCATGAATACATGGAGTGAAGCCAATCAACATGAGCCTTCAGAAGCAGGATGATGAAATCAACCTCTAGCAACACCTTTACTTGGTGAGAATCGAGGTCCCCTACATTACAGAGAAAAGCAGCAATATTTACAAATCACTAGACACAAACATCCAACCCTTCCTCCATCATTGGAGAACTCGGCTAATGGCACCCAGTCTTCTGCTCTTTAATTAGAGTGCTCTCTAATCTACCGGACATGAGTGTGGCAGAGGTGTACTCCTTCCTGTTTGGCCCTGTCCGGGGGTGTCCTTGGATGGGTCCACAGTGTCTCCTGACCCCTCCTGTCTCAGCCTCCAGTATTTATGCTGTAGTAGTTTATGTGTCGGGGGGCTAGGGTCAGTCTGTTATATCTGGAGTACTTCTCCTGTCCTATTCGGTGTCCTGTGTGAATCTAAGTGTGCGTTCTCTAATTCTCTCCTTCTCTCTTTCTTTCTCTCTCTCGGAGGACCTGAGCCCTAGGACCATGCCCCAGGATTACCTGACATGATGACTCCTTGCTGTCCCCAGTCCACCTGGCCGTGCTGCTGCTCCAGTTTCAACTGTTCTGCCTTCTTATTATTCGAACATGCTGGTCATTTATGAACATTTGAACATCTTGGCCATGTTCTGTTATAATCTCCACCCGGCCCAGCCAGAAGAGGACTGGCCACCCCACATATGCTCTCTCTAATTCTCTCTTTTTTTCTCTCTCTCGGAGGACCTGAGCCCTAGGACCATGCCCCAGGATTACCTGACATGATGACTCCTTGCTGTCCCCAGTCCATCTGACCGTAATGCTTCTCCAGTTTCAACTGTTCTGCCTTATTATTATACGACCATGCTGGTCATTTATGAACATTTGAACATCTTGGCCATGTTCTGTTATAATCTCCACCCGGCACAGCCAGAAGAGGACTGGCCACCCCACATAGCCTGGTTCCTCTCTAGGTTTCTTCCTAGGTTTTGGCCTTTCTAGGGAGTTTTTCCTAGCCACCGTGCTTCTACACCTGCATTGCTTGCTGTTTGGGCTTTTAGGCTGGGTTTCTGTACAGCACTTTGAGATATCAGCTGATGTACGAAGGGCTATATAAATACATTTGATTTGATTTGATACTCCTGCCAGCGACTGCTCAAACTGGGCCAGTACTGCCAAGCCTTGGAGAGGGAGCAGATCGACGGAGAACTGTTGTACACAGTGGAGCCCAGCATGATGAGGGAGACCCAGGGAATGGAGCACCTTCACGTGGCAAGCTGCTCGGTTTCCGACAGGGCTGAAGGCCCTTATTTGGGTCCTCTGGAGCTGAGCAGGTTGGGTAGTAACGGATTACTGTACATGTTATCTGGACTATGTAATCAGATTTAAAAAATGTAACAACAATATAGCAGTCATCCTGTCATTTTTTTTGGTAAGCAGCTGCATGAAAGTAAATAAAAGGACATTGAAAATAAAGGTTCATTCCTGCTGTGAATCAAATATTAATCCACAGCCTGATTAAAAGTACAGGATTCAGGCAGACTGCCTTGTCCCGCTGTCACACCACAGGGGAGATGGAGTCATTGAGAATTCCCTGCCATTTCCATTTCCTTTACCACAACTACAGCAATAAGATACAGAAATAAAGGGCCTCCCCAAGTGGTGCAGTGGTCTAAGGCACTGCAATGCGGTGCAAGCTGTGCCACTAGAGATTCTGGGTTTGTCCAGGCTCTGTCACAGCCGGCCTCGACTGAGAGACCCATGGGGAAGCACACAATTGGCCTAGCGTCATCCGGGTTAGGGGAGGGTTTGGACGGCAGGGACGTCCTTGACCCATTGCGCCCTAGCAACTTCTGTGACGGGCCGGGCGCAGTGCACTCTGACACGGTTGCCAGGTGGATGGTGTTTCCTCAGAAACATTGGTGTGGCTGGCTTCTAGGTTAAGTGGGCATTGTGTAAAGAAGCAGTGCGGCTTGGTTGGGTTGTGTTTCGGAGGATGCACGGCTCTCGACCTTTGCCTCTCCCGAGTCCCTACAGGAGCTAAGACTGTAACTACCAATTGGATACCACGAAAGCGGGGTAAAATAATGAGAAGAAAAACAGATACAGAAATAAATACTGGTACCAACATGAGGTCAAAGAAAATAAACAAAACATACACTGAGTATACAAAGCATTAACAACACCTGCTCTTTCCATGACACAAACTGACCAGGTGAATCCAGGTGAAAGCTATGATCCCATATTGATGTCACTTGATACATCCACTTAAATCAGTAAAGATGAAGGGGAGGAGACAGGTTAAAGAAGGATTTGTAAGCCTTGAGACAATTATTTTGTGTGTGCCATTCAGAGGGTGAATGGGAAAGACGAAAGATTTAAGTGCCTTTGAACAGGGTATGGTAATAGGTGCAACGGTTTGGTCAAGAACTGCAACACTGCTGGGTTTTTTCACGCGCAGCAGTTTCCTGTGTGTATCAAGAATGATCCACCACTACCCAATCGGACATCCAGCCAACTTGGAGCAACTCAATATTAGTAAGGTGTTCCTAATGTTTGGTATATTCATGTAGGTTTTAGGGGCAACAAATAGAATGCAGGGAAAACATTTTACTGGCAAAAGGATCTAAGCTATTTTCTAAAAGATTTAACTAACCAAATCAAATGTTATCAAATTTTAGTTGCCACATGCTTCGTGAACAGTGTAAACTAACAGTGAAATGTTTACTTACGGGCCTTTCCCAACAACGCAGAGAAAGAAAATAGAGAAATAACAGAAAAGTCAAACAAAGTAAAAATAAAAGTAATAATAGATACATATGAGAAACGATAAGTTGGTTATATACAAGGGGTACCAGTGCAGAGTCGATGTGCAGGGGTAAGAGGTAATTGAGGTAGACAAAGTGACAGATAGTAACAGTAGCAGCAGAGTATGTGATGAGTCAAAAAAGTTAGTGCAAAAAGGGTCAATGCAGATAGTCCGGGTAACTATTTGGTTAACTATTTAGCAGTCTTACGCTGCCTCTGGATGAGCATTTTCCTGTTTGCTTATGGCCTTATACAGCTCATTGAGTGTGGTCTTAGTGCCAGCATCAGTTTGTGGTGGTAAATAGACAGCTACGAAAAATATACATGAAATGTCTTGGTAAATAATATGGTGTACAGCTTATCATGAGCTATTCTAACTCAGGCAAGCAGAACCTTGAGGCTTCCTTAATATTTGAGATCGCCCACCAGCTGTTGTTAACAAAGTGACACACACCACCACCCCCCTTGTGCTTACCCGACGCTGCCGTTCTGTCTGCCGATGCATAGAGAAAAACAAGCTAGAATATTATCCATGTCCTTGTTCAGCCAAGTTTACAAGAAACAGGATATTACAGTTCTTCATGTCCTGTTGTTCATCCAGTTTGTTCTCTAGTGATTGTATATTCGCCAATAGAACAGAGGGTAGAGGTGGATTATTAACTTGACGCCATAGTTTCATCAGGGTACCTGCACATCGGCCGCTATATCTCTTTCTCTTCCGAGTGTCAGGATTAGGGCCTGGTCCGGGGTGGGTAGTATGTCCTGCGCCGCCGACTGATTGAAGTAGAACTCTTCATCCAAGTCGAGGTTAGTGATCGCTGTTCTGATGTCCAGAAGCTATTTTAGGTCATAGGAAACGGTGGCAGAAACATTATGTACAAAGAAAGTTAATATCAGCGGGGGAAAAAAACACAAAATAGCAGAATTGGACAGGAGCCCCTAAACGGACGCTATACATTCCAGTGCCATTTCTACATACCGTGAGCTATCTCTTGCACTGAAGGTAGATGGGCTGAAAAGGTGGTAACTTAAGATAACTTGGTCAGTATGAACATGATACATCAATAGCAATCAAATAAGTAACCACACCTGAGGCAAGACTCATTGTGATTCATATTTTTAATTTTTAATTTTAACTATCATAGTGCAAAAGATGATAAGGTAATTATTTCTGAGAAAAGAGAGAGGATGGCCTCCGTAAACAAGGGTTCTTTCAACATTTTGGGAATCATTTCAGACCCCTACACATTTCAAATAATTATAGAATGCTTCCATATAGGGCATGTCACATATTGTGTATTTATTGGTGTATGGGGCGGCAGGGTAGCCTAGTGGTTAGAGCGTTGGACTAGTAACCGGAAGGTTGGAAGGTTGCAAGTTCAAACCCCCGAGCTGACAAGGTACAAATCTGTCGTTCTGCCCCTGAACAGGCAGCTTAACCCACTGTTCCTAGGCCGTCATTGAAAATAAGAATTTGTTCTTAACTGACTTGCCTAGTTAAATAAAGGTAAAAAAAAAAAAATGTATCAGCTGATGCAAAGACATAGCTACAATCTTATTTTATCTGAACTGTTTTCCATAGATGTCTTAAAATCAACCAATACTGTAAAGGTGCATAGGACCAGGAATACAATGTCCTCCATGTCATCCAGAAGCCTCTTGCTTTAACCTGTCCAACACCTGCTCCGGGGTTAGTGACCCAGTCACTTTAATAATCTTCTCTCTGGATCTAGAGCCCTGCAGAGAGACATAAGGACATGATGCAGCATTTTAGTTTCAATTTAAAACTGTTCTGTTATGGGCAACACAGTAGGCTATATAAACAAACCTTGTCCAAAACGACTTCACTTCTCTTCAACTCCAGCACCTTGGAGAGATACCGCACAAGCTCCGCATTGGCCTCCCCATCTGTTGGCGGTGCGGCAATAGCGACACCTACTGCCTCTATAGACACATCTGGGAAAGATCATTTTTGTTTTAGAAATGACATAGCCCAGCTACGTTAAATGTATTACACACAAAAAAATGCACAAATATGGGGCTAGTTGTTAGTCTCGTAGTTGAGTTTCTATTGCCATCATTTTTCAGTATACAAAAAGAGTGCACCTGTAATTGCGTTCTGTTTAGATCCAGGCTTCGCGTGCACTGAAATTGTCACCACTCCGTTCTTGTTTCGAGCTACTGGCCCAGAAGGTGAAGGTTTCTCCGACGGCTTCTGTAGGCCTACAGTTTTATTCTGATGAAGAGAGAGGGACAACATTTTTACAGTACAGTAGTAAGTAGCCATTGGTCTGCATGAAAGTTCATTTGACTCAAACCTCTCCAGAGAGAACATGTGAATAAAATAAAAAATAGTCCTCATTATGTCAAGATCACAACTTATTTATCTCATGATCACTACATAACAAAAGCTGTTTTGTTGAGATCACAAAATAATAAATGTACCACGAATTATCTATTAATTTCTTCAGATGCATGATAACCACTTCATCAAGCAGCCACAGGTTGATTACAACGCAGGGTATTTAAGCCCTGAACGATGCCTGACAGACAACCTCGTCTCCCAGTCTGCTTGCTGCCCCCAAGACTACAGTCAATTGCATGCAAGGAACAACGCAGCTAACTTGGCTAATCTTTTGAGCTAACTAGTTAGCTAGGTAGTCTTGTTAGCTAGCTAGCAAGCTAGCTTGTTATCTATGATGGTTGTTAGCTTACATAACTGATATGTGTAATTATAAGTGACACTTCATGTTTTGTGTATAATATTTACACTCACAGTGGGTGAGCTTCATTCCTGACAGGCTGATCAGATTAAATTTCAGCCTCAAAGGCTGATATCTAGATGCTTTAGGCTGTTTTATAGGTAAAGCTCCTTGCAGGCAGATTAACTGTCAGCGCTTTATAGGCTGATGCATATAAACCAGAGCGGGTGAGCTCTATTCCTGGCAGGCTGATCAGATTCAGTCAGGATGCTGCCTTGAAAGGCTGTTTTATTTGTAAGGATGCTTGCAGACAGCCTACAAGGCAGCATCCTGACTTAGCAGCCTCTGAGGCTGCTTTTGAATCTAATCAGACTGCCAGGAATTAACTCTTGATCATTTACATAATGCACTGTTTGCTAATCTTTCTGCAAGGAGCTTAACCTATGGAACAGCCAACAAGGTAGAATCCTGATTTTACAGAGCATTCAGAAAGTATTCAGACCCATTTACTTTTTCCACATTTTTACATTAGACTAATTTTAAAATGGATTTAATATTTTTCCCCCCTTATCAATCTACACACAATACCTCATAATGACAAAGTAAGAATGGGTTTTTAGACATTTTTACAAATGTATACAAAAAAAAAAATTATATTACATTTATGTAAGTATTCAGACCCTTTACTCAGTACTTTGTTGAAGCACCTTTGGCAGCGATTACAGCCTCAACTCTTCTTGGGTATGACGCTACAAGCTTGGCACACCTGTATTTGGGGAGTTTCTCCCATTCTTCTCTGCAGATCCTCTCACGCTCCGTCAGGCTGGAAGGGGAGTGTCGCTGCACAGCTATTTTCATGTCTCTCCAGAGATGTTTGATCGGATTCAAGTCCGGGCTCTGGCTGAGCCACTCAAGGATATTCAGAGACTTTTCCAGAAGCCACTCCTGCACTGTTTTGGCTGTGTGCTTAGGATCGTTGTCCTGTTGGAAGGTAAACCTTCGCCCCAGTCTGAGGCCCTGAGTGCTCTGGAGCAGGTTTCTATTAAGGATCTTTCTGTAATTTCCTCCATTCATCATTCCCTTGATCCTGACTAGTCTCCCAGTGCCTGCCACTGAAAAACATCCGCACAGCATGATTCTGCAACCACCATGCTTCACCGTAGGGATGGTGCCAGGTTTCCTCCAGATGTGATGCTTGGCATTCAGGCCAAAGAGTTAAGTCTTGGTTTCATCAGACCAGAGAATCTTGTTCCTCATGTTCTGAGTCCTTTAGGTGCCTTTTGGCAAACTCCAAGTGGGCTGTCATGTGCATTTCACTGAGGAGTGGCTTCTGTCTGGACACTCTACCATAAATGCCTGATTGGTGGAGTGCTGCAAAGATGATTGTCCTTCTGAAAGGTTCTCCCATCTCCAAAGAGGAACTCTGGAGCTCTGTCTGAGTGACAATCGAGTTCTTGGTCACCTCCCTGACCAAGGCCCTTCTCCCCCGATTGCTCAGCTCTAGGACGAGTCTTGGTAGTTTCAAACTTTTTGCATTTAAGAATGATGGAGGCCACAGTGATCTTGGGGACCTTCAATGCTGCACAAATGTTTTGGTACCTTTCCCCTGATCTGTGCCTCGACATAATCCTGTTTCGGAGCTCTATGGATAATTCCTCCGACCTCAAGGCCTGGTTTTTGCTCTGACATGTACCGTCAACTGTGAGACCTTATAAAACAGGTGTGTGCCTTTCCAAATCATGTCCAATCAATTGAATATACCATAGGTGGACTCCAATCAAGTTGTTCAAACATAGCAAAGGGTCTGAATATGTATGTAAATTAGGTATTTCTGTTTCTTATTTTTAATACATTTGCAAACATTTATCAATACCTATTTTCGCTTTGTTATTATGGGGTATTGTGGGTAGATTGATGAGGGAAAAAAATATTTAATCAATTTTAGAATAAGGCTGTAA
The DNA here is from genome assembly GCF_002021735.2 of Oncorhynchus kisutch. Classification (NCBI taxonomy): domain Eukaryota; kingdom Metazoa; phylum Chordata; class Actinopteri; order Salmoniformes; family Salmonidae; genus Oncorhynchus; species Oncorhynchus kisutch. The sequence continues at coordinate 38,843,564 of NC_034177.2, forward strand.
TGTAACAACATTTAGAAAAGGGATGGGGTCTGAATACTTTCCGAATGCACTGTATCAACCTCTCATGCTGCTATTGAATCTGATCAGCCTGTCAAGAATGGAGCTTACCCACTCTGTAAATGTTTATATTTTCCATAAAAGTATCCCTTACAATTATACACATCAGTTATGTAAGCTAACAACCAGCATAGATAACAAGCTAGCTAACAAGACTACCTAGCTAATTAGCTAGCTTGTTTGCTCACCCCATAAGACTAGCCAAGTTAGCTGCGTTGTTGCTTGCATGCGAAGCTGGAGCGGAGCGTGCCCAATTTTTAACTGGAGCGAGTTTCGATTTTCCCAAAGGCTGGAGTGTTGGACTTCTCGCCCGCTCCAATAGCGCTCCAAGCATGCATTTGTAGTCTACCTGTGTGCTGCTATAGCCTCATGCTTGCTTTAGCTACTGTCATGGAGTTCGCTAATTTTAATAAGAAAACTGTTAAAGCACACAGGTGCAAAATCAAGTTGATTTACATAGATGAGGAGGACCAAGAGCAAGACGGAATGCAGTGGCGTCGTGTCCACAACTAAATAATCAGTGTAATCTGAAAATACATGCTTACAGAAAGGAAGAAAGTGGGTAGCTAGCTAAGTGTGTTAAAGTATTTATAAATAAAAAAATCTGATCTCTTAAAAGTTTAGTTCATTTTCGTTCTATTATCTATACAATAGAACATCATTCATTTTGGCAGGGAGCGCGACCTGAACCCACAAACTTCTGGCCCGAAGCACCATTGACTGAGTCGATAACCTCCCTTATAAACCTGGGTCGCTACAGTATAGACATGATTTATTTTACCCTTATTTTACCAGGTAAATTGACTGAGAACACATTCTCATTTACATCAACAACCTCCCCAAATACAGGTGTGCCAATAGTTACAGGGGATAGGAGGGGGGATGAATTAGCCAATTGTAAATTGGGCATGATCATATGACTGTGATGGTATGAGGGCCAGATTGGGAATTTAGCAGGACACTGGGGTTAACACCCTTACTCTTACAAAGTGTGTAGCCTACAGCAGTAGTTATATAGGATGAGCCTTATAGGCTCTCCATGGTCAATCTGTAATTGACGTGGCTGTACAGCATTTATTGCAATGCAGCCTCCACAGACTTTAAGGCTTTCATAGCTTAGTGGAGCAGAGTATTGTGAAGGATGTTGTTAAAAGAAGTTAGTGTTTATACTGCACATACCACCCCGCCTACTGTCAGCCAAGCATGTCAATGGCGAGCTATACAGAGCCCTTCGCAATGTTACAGCATTTTAGAACGGAACAAAGTTTGATTTGGCCTCTGCATGCCCCAGAGGCTCCGTAATTGCGTCACAACCTCCATAGGAAGTCTCCGACCACATTTTCGGATCAAGCATAAAGTGGCTTTTACAATACAGTATATACATGTGAAGTGGGTAAAACAGTATGGGTAGCAGTCTCTAAGGTGCAGGGTTGAGTACCGCAGGTGGTAGCCGGCTAGTAATAGTAACTAAATTCTGGGCAGGGTACTGTACTGGGCGGAGGTTGTACTACACGGACATTGTTTTAGCACAGCCCTACCGTTTTGTCCTTTTTGGGCATGTTATGGTTTCCAGAGTAATTTCTTCTTGCTGCCAAAGGTCCCTCAAGCTGGTGTGATGATGAGGACAGTCTCCGACAGAAGTAGAGAGACAGATGCTTTTGGATAAAGTTGCTCAAATGTAACACCTGAAATAATGTTGTCCGGGTTAAACGAAGATAACGGGTTTGGGTGAACATCAAGGAATCTCAGTGACTATTGAAATTATAGTGTTTTTTTTATATATATATTTTTTTATCTCCAGTAACGTCAAGGCACAGCGGTCAGAAAATGTTAACAAAGCTACTGCACACAGTGCTGTCTGGGACCTATGTGAAGCTAGCCAGACTAAAGATTAGCAACAATAGTGTAATTTCCGGTTTGCTTTCAAAATAAAAGTCCCAATTGAAATAGTGGAATCATGCCATGTTTGGACTAGATAATACTTAACAAAGTCGGAATGTTGTTATATAAATTCAGTAAAATGCAATAATTAGTTAATTTGACACAAAAAAGTACAAATCTTTTAATCTCACGGTGGATGTATTATACTTTAGAATTGGGGGCATGTGGAATATGATTTCTAAAAACATGTTTTCACTATCCTCATGTAACGCAAAAATGTGGAATATGTTGAGGGTTATGAATACTTTATGAAGGCACTGTACAACCTAACCTATTGATTGTGCACTCATGAAATGGAATATCAGCCTACTCACTGACACTCGCAGAACACAACTGTGTAGAGTTTACACAAATATTAGCATTTCATGGGTGCACAATCCATAGATTAGGCTGTACAGTGCCTTCATAAAGTATTCATAAACCTCAACATATTCCACATTTTTGCGTTACATGAGGATAGTGAAAACATGTTTTTAGAAATCTTAGATAGTTTATTGAAAATAAAGTGGCTCATTTACATAAGTATTCACATCCCTTTTGGTAGCGATTACAGCAAGAGCTTTGCACACCTGGATTGTATAATATTTGCACATTATTCTTTAAAAAAATATTCAAGCTCTGTCGTTGGTTGTTGATCATTGCTAGACAGCTATTTTCAAGTCTTGCCTTAGATCCTCAAGCTGATTTAAGTCAATTGTAACTAGGCTACTCAGAAACATTCAATGAACTCTTGGTAAGCACCTACAGTGTATAAAAGGCCTTGTGTTTTAGGTTATTGTCCTGTCTGAAAGGTGAATTTGTTTCCCATTGTCTGTTGGAAAGCAAACTGAACTAGGTTTTCCTTTAGGACTTGTGTTTAGCTCTATTCCGTTACTTTTTATCCTATAAAACTCTCTATTTCTTGCCGATGACGAGCATACCCATAACATGAAGCAGCCACCACCATGCTTGAACATATTGTCCTGTCTTTACTATCATTAACTGAAGACTGATAGTTTTTATCAAAGATTCTCTGTAATTAGTTATTACGCGATTAGACTGATTAATCATGTAACCGTAATTACTAGGAAGTCGGGGCACCAAGGAAAAATATTCAGATTACAAAGTTATCATTTCCTAAAATAACTTTTCAGATATTTTATCTGATCAATTAGTCTTCGAATTAATTAATTATTTACTTTACCTCACGTTAGTCTCATTCCAAACGTCATAAATTGTTGGTTATCTGCAGGAACCCAGTCTTCACTATGAGTCATCCATACGTCAATTGTCTTAAAGCATTTATTTATTACTAACTAATTCACAGAAATGCATAAACAAACAAACAAACAAACAAGGTGAATGTAGTTACATGAAATGATAGGAGAATGTGCCCTAGTGGGCTAAACTGGCATGGCGGCTTGTTAGACAAAAGGGGAAGTGGGGGTCGACTAAGAAGTCACTACAGAGTTAATAATTATAACAATTTAAATGCTAATCCTTTACACATGAACTCTCACTCATTCGGGAACAATTGCAATCAATATATATATTTACGCTCAGTGTGTCGTCTTGATCGCTGGTGAAAAGTTTGTTTCTTTTGTAGAATTGTCCGTCTCTCTCCCCCTCTCTCTCTCACGGTTGTGGATAGAGGGAATTGTTCAGAGTGACATTCGTTATAGAATGGATGTTTCGGCGGTTGTCGTTCTTCGCATTCAATGATACCGAATTCCTAGCTGCAGACTAGTAATTAATATCAAAGACTTGTTCTTGTTCTGTCGGTATCGATAGTCTTAGAGTTAAAAGATTCAGCAATGGTCTACAACCTTTGTCCTCCTAATGGAGAAAAACATGGTCTACAACCTTTAGCCATCTCATAATTGAGGTAAACTCGGGTCTGCTGATAATTTCTCAAAGTTGGGTTTTATTCGGAATGGCAGAAAAGGGGCTATCCCAGGAGGCCTGACCCTAACTGAGCTCAGGGTCGGTCCTCTGATTTAGTTCAAATCAAAAGGGAATTGTATTTTTCTTCATTAAACAGTCCAAAATCATATTACACAATTATACAAAGTGGTGTGGGGGCTGTGCTTTGGCAAAGTGGGTGGGGTTATATCCTTCGTGTTTGGCCCTGTCCGGGGGTGTCCTCGGATGGGGCCACAGTGTCTCCTGACCCCTCCTGTCTCAGCCTCCAGTATTTATGCTGCAGTAGTTTATGTGTCGGGGGGCTGGGGTCAGTTTGTTATATCTGGAGTACTTCTCCTGTCCTATTCGGTGTCCTGTGTGAATCTAAGTGTGCGTTCTCTAATTCTCTCCTTCTCTCTTTCTTTCTCTCTCTCGGAGGACCTGAGCCCTAGGACCATGCCCCAGGACTACCTGACATGATGACTCCTTGCTGTCCCCAGTCCACCTGGCCATGCTGCTGTTCCAGTTTCAACTGACCTGAGCCCTAGGACCATGCCCCAGGACTACCTGACATGATGACTCCTTGCTGTCCCCAGTCCACCTGGCCATGCTGCTGCTCCAGTTTAAACTTCCACCTGACTGTGCTGCTGCTCTAGTTTCAACTGTTCTGCCTTATTATTATTCGACCATGCTGGTCATTTATGAACATTTGAACGTCTTGGCCATGTTCTGTTATAATCTCCACCCGGCACAGCCAGAAGAGGCCACCCCACATAGCCTGGTTCCTCTCTAGGTTTCTTCCTAGGTATTGGCCTTTCTAGGGAGTTTTTCCTAGCCACCGTGCTTCTACACCTGCATTGCTTGCTGTTTGGGGTTTTAGGCTGGGTTTCTGTACAGCACTTTGAGATATCAGCTGATGTACGAAGGGCTATATAAATAAATTTGATTTGATTTGATTTGATTTACAAACAGTATTATACTCACTCATTCATCTTATACAACAATTAGATGTAAACTTCATATCTAAGGCTATTATATAAACAGCGTTATGGTAATGTGGCCACACCGTCTCCCATGAGCTCTCCCAAGTTGTGACAAACGGACCAGTTCGTAGCTGGATTCTTAAATCTTTTATACTTTCTCCGGAACATGACATTTGTTTCGCACCTCAAGTTCTGTGAGGTGGAAGGATTTCCTTTGTCCTCTATGAAAATGTACTCTCTCTCTATGTGTCCATGAGGAGATCCTCAGGAATTTACGACTTCTCTCTGACCACAGCAACCTAGTTGAAGGAGGAAAGGGGGAGTCAGGGAGAGGGGGATGGGCTTGCTATACCCAAAGAGGCCAACGTCATGACAATATGAAGAGCTGTACTCAGTGATGTCTTGTGTTGGATTGCCCCAAACATAATGCTTTGTATTCAGGACATAAATTACATTTATTTGCCACCTTTGTTGCAGTTTTACTTTAGTGCCTTATTGTAAACAAGATGCATGTTTTGGAATATTTGTATTATGTAAAGCCTTCCTTCTTTTCACTCTGTCATTTAAGTTAGTATTGTGGAGTAACTACAATGTTGTTGTTCCATCATCAATTTTCTCATAGCACAGCCATTAAACACTGTAAACACCATTGGCCTCATGGTGAAGTCCCTGAGCGGTTTCTTTCCTCTCTGGCAACTGAGTTGTATTTGTATTTATTATTCCAAGGCAGCAGCTACTCTTCCTGGGGTCTAGCAAAATAAAGGCAGTTACAGTGGGGAGAACAAGTATTTGATACCCTGCCGATTTGCAGGTTTTCCTACTTACAAAGCATGTAGAGGTCTGTCATTTTTATCATAGGTACACTTCAACTGTGAGAGACGTAATCTAAAAAAAATCCAGAAAATCACATTGTATGATTTTTAAGTAATTAATTTGCATTTTATTGCATGACATAAGTCTTTGATACATCAGAAAAGCAGAACTTAATATTTGGTACAGAAACCTTTGTTTGCAATTACAGAGATCATATGTTTCCTGTAGTTCTTGACCAGGTTTGCACACACTGCAGCAGGGATTTTGGCCCACTCCTCCATACAGACCTTCTCCAGATCCTTCAGGTTTCGGGGCTGTCGCTGGGCAATACGGACTTTCAGCTCCCTCCAAAGATTTTCTATTGGGTTCAGGTCTGGAGATTGGCTACGCCACTCCAGGACCTTGAGATACTTCTTACGGAGCCACTCCTTAGTTGCCCTGGCTGTGTGTTTCGGGTCGTTGTCATGCTGGAAGACCCAACCACGACCCATCTTCAATGCTCTTACTGAGGGAAGGAGTTTGTTGGCCAAGATCTCGCGATACATGGCCCCATCCATCCTCCCCTCAATACGGTGCAGTCGTTCTGTCCCCTTTGCAGAAAAGCATCCCCAAAGAATGATGTTTCCACCTCCATGCTTCACGGTTGGGATGGTGCTCTTGGGGTTGTACTCATCCTTCTTCTTCCTCCAAACACAGCGAGTGGAGTTTAGACGAAAAAGCTCTATTTTTGTCTCATCAGACCACATGACCTTCTCCCATTCCTCCTCTGGATCATCCAGATGGTCATTGGCAAACTTCAGACGGGCCTGGACATGCGCTGGCTTGAGCAGGGGGACCTTGCGTGCGCTGCATGATTTTAATCCATGACGGCGTAGTGTGTTACTAATGGTTTTCTTTGAGACTTGGAGACAGCTCTCTTCAGGTCATTGACCAGGTCCTGCCGTGTAGTTCTGGGCTGATCCCTCACCTTCCTCATGATCATTGATGCCCCACGAGGTGAGATCTTGCATGGAGCCCCAGACCGAGGGTGATTGACCGTCATCTTGAATTTCTTCCATTTTCTAATAGTTGCGCCACAGTTGTTGCCTTCTCACCAAGCTGCTTGCCTATTGTCCTGTAGCCCATCCCAGCCTTGTGCAGGTCTACAATTTTATCCCTGATGTCCTTACACAGCTATCTGGTCTTGGCCATTGCAGAGAGGTTGGAGTCTGTTTGATTGAGTGTGTGGACAGGTGTCTTTTATACAGGTAACGAGTTCAAACAGGTGCAGTTAATACAGGTAATGAGTGGAGAACAGGAGGGCTTCTTAAAGAAAAACTAACAGGTCTGTGAGAGCCAGAATTCTTACTGGTTGGTAGGTGATCAAATACTTATGTCATGCAATAAAATGCAAATGAATTACTTAAAAATCAATGTGATTTTCTGGATTTCTGTTTTAGATTCCGTCTCTCACAGTTGATGATATGATACAAATTACAGACCTCTACATGCTTTGTATGTAGGAAAACCTGCAAAATCAGTAGTGTATATATTTTTCCTTTATTTAACTTGGCAAGTCAGTTAATTAAGAACAAATTCTTATTTTCAATGACAGTGGGTTAAATGCCTTGTTCAGGGGAGAAAGACAGATTTTTACCTTGCCAGCTCCAGGATTCGATCTTACAACCTTTCGGTTGCTAGTCCAACGCTCTAAGCACTCAGCTATCCTGCCACCCCACATACAATTTAAAAAACATTACAATACATTTCACAACAGTTAGTGCCCTCAGGCCACTACTTTACTACCACGACAGCAGGGTAGCCTAGTGGTTAGAGTGTTGGACAAGAAACCGAAAGGTTACAAGTTCAAATCCCCGAACTGACATGATACAAATCTGTCATTCTGCCCCTGAACAAGGCAGCTAACCAACTGTTCCTAGGCTGTCATTGAAAATAAGAATTTGTTCTTTAACTGACTTGCCTGGTAAAATAAAAATACCTACAACACAAAATGCATGTGTCTATGCCTTTTCACAGTCCCCACTGTTTCATAAGGTGTATTTTCATCTGTTTTTCATCTGTGTATTTAAATCAGATTTTACTGCTTGCATTAGTTACTTGATGTAGAATAGTTCCATGTAGTCATGGCTCTATGTAGTACTTTGTGAAGGGTGTCTGAGCTGTGTGATAGTTTAAACAGGCAGCCCGGCTGCATTCAACAAGTCAATACTTCTTACAAAAAAAGTAGTGATGAAGTCAATCTCTCCTTTGCTTTGAGCCAGGAGAGTTTGACATGCATATAATTAATGTCAGCTGTCTGTGTACATTTAAGGGCCAGCCGTGCTGCCCTGTTCTGGGCAGCCTGTCCCTCTATAGCACCTGGACAGTAGTCCTGGTGAGACAAAACTAGGGCCTGTAGGACCTGCCTTGTTGACAGTGTTGTTAAATCAAATCAAATTTATTTATATAGCTCTTCTTACATCAGTTGATATCTCAAAGTCCTGTATAGAAACCCAGCCTGAAACCCCAAACAGCAAGCAATGCAGGTGTAGAAGCACGGTGGCTAGGAAAAACTCCCTAGAAAGGCCAAAACCTAGGAAGAAACCGAGAGAGGAACCAGGCTATGAGGGGTGGCCAGTCCTCTTCTGGCTGTGCTGGGTGGAGATTATAACAGAACATGGCCAAGATGTTCAAATGTTCATAAATGACCAGCATGGTCAAATAATAATAATCACAGTAGTTGTCAAGGGTGCAGCAAGTCAGCACCTCAGGAGTAAATGTCAGTTGGCTTTTCATAGCCGATCATTAAGAGTATCTCTACCGCTCCTGCTGTCCTTAGAGTTGAAAACAGCAGGTCTGGGACAGGTAGCACGTCCGTTGAACAGGTCAGGGTTCCACAGCCGCAGGCAGAACAGTTGAAACCGGAGCAGCAGTACGGCCAGATGGACTGGGGACAGCAAGGAGTCATCATGCTAGGTAGTCCTGAGGCATGGTCCTAGGGCTCAGGTCCTCTGAGAGAGAGAAAGAAAGAGAGAATTAGAGAGAGCATACTTAAATTCACACAGGACACCGGATAAGACAGGAGAAGTACTCCAGATATAACAAACTGACCCTAGCCCCCAGACACATAAACTGCTGCAGCATAAATACTGGAGGCTGAGACAGGAGGTGTCAGGAGACACTGTGGCCCCATCTGATGATACCCCCGGACAGGTCTAAACAGGAATGATATAACCCCACCCACTTTGCCAAAGCACAGCCCCCACACCATTAGAGGGATATCTTCAACCACCAACTTACCATCCTGAGACAAGCCTGAGTATAGCCCACAAAGATCTCCGCCACGGCACAACCCAAGGGGGGGCGCCAACCCAGACAGGAAGATCACGTCAGTGACTCAACCCACTCAAGTGACACACCCCTCCTAGGGACGGCATGAAAGAGCACCAGTAAGCCAGTGACTCAGCCCCTGTAATAGGGTTAGAGGCAGAGAATCCCAGTGGAGAGAGGGGAACCGGCCAGGCAGAGACAGCAAGGGCGGTTCATTGCTCCAGAGCCTTTCCGTTCACCTTCACACTCCTGGGCCAGACTACACTCCATCATATCAATTTCAGTAAGGTAAATTGTTAATATTCATCTATGCATGAGATGTCATCTAGTAACATCCCTATGATATTGATGTATACAAGTCCATACCATACTCCTTTCCTACCTCTATCCTTCCTTCATTCCCAACTAGGTTGTATGTAATGAGTAATGATTTGTCTGTTTTCTCGGCATCTGTCATTTTGTCTTTGATTGACATGCTTCACCTATATTTCAGGATGACATTTTAAAAGTAAAGACTTAAAGGTTGAGCCCGAGTCTGCGTCTCTCACATGGGTAGGCAGACCATTCCATAAAAATGGAGCTCTATAGGAGAAAGCCCTGCCTCCAGCTGTTTGCTTAGAAATTCTAGGGACAATTAGGAGGCCTGCGTCTTGTGACCGTAGCGTACGTGTAGGTATGTACGGCAGGACCAAACCGGAAAGATAAGGAGGAGCAAGCCCATGTAATGCTTTGTAGGTTGGCAGTAAAACCTTAAAATCAGCCCTTGCCTTAACAGGAAGCCAGTGTAGGGAGGCTAGCACTGGAGTAATATGATTTAAAAAATTGGTTCTAGTCAGGATTCTAGCAGCCGTATTTAGCACTAACTGCAGTAGTCTAACCTAGAAGTAACAAAAGCATAGATTAATTTTTCTGCGTCATTTTTGGACAGAAAGTTTCAGATTTTTGCAATTTGATAGGAATTCAGAGAGATCAGGGTCCAGAGTAACGCCGAGGTCCTTCACAGTTTAATTTGAGACGACTGTACAACCATCAAGATTAATTGCCAGATTCAACAGAAGATCTCTTTGTTTCTTGGGACCTAGAACAAGCATCTCTGTTTTGTCCAAGTTTAAAAGTAGAAAGTTTGCAGCCATCCACTTCCTTATGTCTGAAACACAGGCTTCTAGCGCGGGCAATTTTTGGGCTTCACCATGTTTCATTGAAATGTACAGCTGTGTGTCATCCGCATAGCAGTGAAAGTTAACATTATGTTTTCGAGTGACATCCCCAAGAGGTAAAATATATAGTGAAAACAATAGTGGTCCTAAAACGGAACCTTTAGGAACACCGAAATTTACAGTTGATTTGTCAGAGGACAAACCATTCACAGAGACAAACTGATATCTTTCCGACAGATAAGATCTAAACCAGGCCAGAACTTGTCCGTGTAGACCAATTTGGGTTTCCAATCTCTCCAAAAGAATGTGGTGATCGATGGTATCAAAAGCAGCACTAAGGTCTAGGAGCACGAGGACAGATGCAGAGCCTCGATCTGACACCATTAAAAGGTAATTTACCACCTTCACAAGTGCAGTCTCAGTGCTGTGATGGGGTCTAAAACCAGACTGAAGCATTTCGTATACATTGTTTGTCTTCAGGAAGGCAGTGAGTTGCTGCGCAACAGCCTTTTCTAACATTTTGAGAGGAATGGAAGATTCGATATAGCGCAATAGTTTTTAAAATATTTTCTGGGTCAAGGTTTGGCTTTTTCAAGAGAGGCTTTATTACTGCCACTTTTAGTGAGTTTGGTACACATCCGGTGGATAGAGAGCCGTTTATTATGTTCAACATAGGAGGGCCAAGCACAGGAAGCAGCTCTTTCAGTAGTTTAGTTGGAATAGCGTCCAGTATGCAGCTTGAAGGTTTAGAGGCCATGATTATTTTAATCATTGTGTCAAGAGATATAGTACTAAAACACCTGAGTGTCTCTCTTGATCCTAGGTCCTGGCAGAGTTGTGCAGACTCAGGACAACTGAGCTTGGAGGAATACTAATATTAAAATCACAAAAAATTTGAATATTATCTGCTATGACTACAAGGTCCGATAGGAATTCAGGAAACTCAGTGAGGAACGCTGTATATGGCCCAGGAGGCCTGTAAACAGTAGCTATAAAAAGTGATCGAGTAGGCTGCATAGATTTCATGACTAGAAGCTCAAAAGACGAAAACATATATATATTTTTTTTGTAAATTGAAATTTGCTATCGTAAATGTTAGCAACACCTCCGCTTTTACAGGATGCACGGGGGATATGGTCACTAGTGTAACCAGGAGGTGAGGCCTCATTTAACACAGTAAATTCATCAGGCTTAAGCCATGTTTCAGTCAGGCCAATCACATCAAGATTATGATCAGTGATTAGTTCATTGACTTTTACTGCCTTTGAAGTGAGGGATCTAACATTAAGTAGCCCTATTTTGAGATGTGAGGTATCACGATCTCTTTCAATAATGGCAGGAATGGAGGAGGTCTTTATCCTAGTGAGATTGCTAAGGCGAACATGGCCATGTTTAGTTTTGCCCAACCTAGGGCGAGGCACAGACACGGTCTCAATGGGGATAGCTGAGCTGACTACAATGAATGTGCTAGTGGCAGACTCCACTAAGCTGGCAGGCTGGCTAACAGCCTGCTGCCTGACCTGCACCCTATTGCATTGTGGGGCTAGAGGAGTTAGAGCCCTGTCTATGTTTGTAGATAAGATGAGAGCACCCCTCCAGCTAGGATGGAGTCCGTCACTCCTCAGCAGGCCAGGCTTGGTCCTGTTTGTTGGTGAGTCCCAGAAAGAGGGCCAATTATCTACAAATTCTATCTTTTGGGAGGGGCAGAAAACAGTTTTCAACCAGCGATTGAGTTGTGAGACTCTGCTGTAGAGGTCATCACTCTGGGAGGGGGCCAGAGACAATTACTTGATGCCGACACATCTTTCTAGCTGATTTACACACTGAAGCTATGTTGCACTTGGTGACCTCTGACTGTTTCATCCTAACATCGTTGGTGCCGACGTGGATAACAATATCTCTATACTCTCTACACTCACCAGGCAGATCAGCACTTTATTATGAAACAGACCTCACCCCAGCTTAGCTACAGTTGCATCATGTTTGCATCAATACTGCTCGACTGAGGGACCTTGTATGTGTGGGGTACAGAGATGAGGTAGTCGCTCCAAAATCATGTTAAACACTAATATTGCACACAGAGTGAGTACATGCAACTTATTATGTGACTTCTTAAGGAGATTTGTACTCCTGAATGTATTTAGTCATGCCATAACAAAGGGGAATAATACTTACTGACACAAGACATTCAGCTTTTCATTTTTTATTAATTTGTAAAGATTTCTAAAAACATAATTCCATTTTGACATTATGGGTTATTGTGTGTAGGCCAGTGACCCAAATCTCAGTGTAATCCATTTAACAATTCCAGCTGGGGTGTGAATACTTTCTGAAGGCACTGTAAGTATGCCCCCCAATGCAATTATAAAGTAATACACCCACAGTGTGATTTCAACAGATTTTTATCAACAGATAAAATGAACACATTTTTGTCATTTGTTGAATTTATATAACAACATTCCGAACTTGTTTAGCATTATCTCGTCAAAATAGGGCATGATTCCACTATTTGTATTGATTTGAATCATTTTCAATTGCGGACCTTTATTTTGAATGCGAACTGCAAATGGCAGTTTTGTGGCTAATCCTTATTGTGGCTAATTTCACACAGGTCTGCCTGCGCATGGCAAGTTGCAACAGCGTGTCTCCATCGGTGTCAACTCTGCGTGTTATCTGCGCATGTTTTCGAAACATTTTTTTTTGTAAAGGCATTCAGAAAATTAAATTCATAACAATTTGCCCACATAACAATTCGCTCACTTTTTATGTCTAGTATACTTCAACATGTTCTGTATTACTTTAGTTGAAGGGCAGCTACATAAGAACTTCATTCATTTGCCATAAAACACACAGCAGTAGGTTACAAACAACATAAATACGTATGAAATGAAATAACTACAGTGTTAATATAACAACTGCAGTATAGTGATATACTGTGACAACTTTAAAGAAGCACTATGCAGAAATCGTTCCGCCATTTCCTGGTTGCTAAAATTCAAATAGTTTGCCTATTTTCAGTTTATATGACAAAACAAGCAAATACAGTGTAGAGAATCATTGTACCATCTAAACCCCTGTGAAAAATATTTTCCATAAACTATAATATTGTATTTTACAAAACCAAAAGTAAAAGACGCAAAAACAAAGCCTAACAACGGGGAGCATAGAAATTGCGCACATAAAACAGTTCTACCGCTTGTTAGACTTGCTTTCAATAAGAATGACAGATCGATAACTAACATTTCAATGTAAATTTGGTCGGGTCACCCCAAAAGTTACATATTGCAGCTTTAACAGAAATTTGCAGGCACTAAAGTAAACATTTCGTAAATTCTTATGTATTGCTTGTGAATGTGTAATGCAGTCCTTATTGGTGCTCCTAAACTTCAAGGTGTTACAGCATGTTCACATTCTATAATGTTATCCCACCCCTGAAAAACACCCATGACTGCCTTTCCTTGCAGTTGAGTGGTTCAGCATTCCTTCTGAAATAATATCCCACCCACTTTCTCACTGGGTCCCCTTTAAGCGGCAGGGTAGCCTAGTGGTTAGAGTATTGGACTAGTAACCGGAAGGTTGCGAGTTCAAACCCCCGAGATGTCGTTCTGCCCCTGAACAGGCAGTTAACCCACTGTTCCTAGGCCATCATTGAAAATAAGAATTTGTTCTTAACTGACTTCCCTGGTTAAATAAAGGTCCATCCCATTCAGAAACTTCAGAGCAAGCAGCATAACACACAGCACACACACTCACATGTGGACCAAGTATCCAGTGACTGACTCATCCCTCAATGGAAAACAGTCCAAGCCAAGAGACAGAGGGAATTCCTTATCTAAGGTAAGAATAACTAATATTTATCAAAATAGTCAGATGTTAGGAAAAGCAATAGCTTACATATTTTCCAGTCATAGCAAAAAAGGTAAATGCAATGGAAGTTAACTGAAGGCAAGGTAGCCCAAACCAAAGGAAACATGCAGCCCAGGTGCTGTTTCAAGTGGAGACACTAATGATAGATTGACATGTCATAACTCACCTAGAGATGGACACTACTTATCCCCCAAATCAAGGCTAGACTTGTCTTAGTGGAGGTCAATGGTCCTAATGCATTTGGAACATGGTTAGTTATGCACAACATTGTTTAAAACCAAGTAAATGGTTTGATGTTTATTTGGACCCCCATTAGTTGTTACCATCACAACATCTACTCTTGCTGGTGTCCATTAAAATCAAATCAAATCAAATGTTATTTGTCACATGCGCCGAATACAACAGTGAAATGCTTACTGACAAACCCTTAACCAACAATGCTTTAAGAAGTTAAGAAAAAAAGTGTTAAGTAAAAAATTTATTCAATTTTTTTTTATAGAAAATAAAAGTTACAAATAATTAAACAGCAGCAGTAAAATAACAAGCAAGGCTATATACAGGGGGTACCGGTACAGAGTCAATGGGTGTGGGCACCGGTTAGTCGAGGTAATTGAGGTAATATGTACATGTAGGTAGAGTTAAAGTAACTATTCATAGATTAGAAACAGAGAGTAGCAGCAGTGTAAAAGAGTGGTCTGGGAAGCCCTTTGATTAGCTGTTCAGGAGTCTTATGGCTTGGGGGTGGAAGCTGTTAAGAAGTCTTTTGGACCTCGACTTGACACTCCCGTACCACTTGCCGTACGATAGCAGAGAGAACAGTCTATGACTAGGGTGGCCGGAGTCTTTGACAATTTTTAGGGCATTCCTCTGACACCGCCTGATATAGGGGTCCTGGATGGCAGGAAGCTTGGCCCCAGTGATGTACTGGGCCGTACGCACTACCCTCTGTAGTGCCTTGCGGTCAGAGGCCAAGCAGTTGCCATACCAGGCAGTGATGCAACCAGTGCTATCGAGGGTGCAGCTGTAGAACCTTTTGAGGATCTGAGGACCCATGCCAAATCTTTTCAGTCTCTTGAGGGGAATAGGCTTTGTTGTGCCCTCTTCCCAACTGTCTTAGTGTGTTTGAACCATGATAGTTTGTTGGCCAAGGAACTTGAAGCTCTCAATCTGCTCCCCTACAGCCCCGACGATGAGAATGGGGGCGTGCTCGGTCCTCCTTTTCCTGTGGTCCACAATCATCTCCTTTGTATTGATCACATTGAGGGAGAGGTTGTTGTTCTGGCGCCACACGACCAGGTCTCTGACCTCCTCCCTGTAGGCTGTCTCATCGTTGTCGGTGAACAGGCCTAACATTGTTGTGACATCGGCAAACTTGATGAAGGTGTTGGACTCGTGCTTGGCCATGCAGTCATGAGTGAACAAGGAGTACAGGAGGGGACTGAGAACACACCCCTGAGGGGCCCCCGTGTTGAGGATCAGTGTGGCGGATGTGTTGTTCCCTACACTAACCACCTGGGGGCGGCCCGTCAGGAAGTCCAGGATCCAGTTTCAGAGGGAGGTGTTTAGTCCCAGGGTCCTTAGCTTAGTGATGAGCTATGAGGGCACTATGGTGTTGAACGCTGAGCTGGCGTTAATGAATAGCATTCTCACATAGGTGTTCATTTTATCTAGGTGAGAAAGGGCAGTGTTGAGTGCAATAGAGATTGCATCATCTGTGGATCTGTTGGGGTGGTATGCAAATTTGGGTGGGTCTAGGGCTCCTGGCAATGATGTGAGCCATTACCAACCTTTCAAAGCACTTCATGGCTACAGACATGTGTGCTTCGGGTCGGTAGTTATTTAGGCAGGTTACCTTAGTGTTCTTGGGCACAGGGACTATTTATTTCACCTTTATTTAACCAGGTAGGCTAGTTGAGAACAAGTTCTCATTTACAACTGCGACCTGGCCAAGATAAAGCATAGCAGTGTGAACAGACAGCAACACAGAGTTACACATGGAGTAAACAATAAACAAGTCAATAACACAGTATACATTTTTTTTTAAAGGTGGCCTGTTTAAAACATGTTGGTTTTACAGACTCAGTCAGGGACAGGTTGAAAATGTCAGTGAAGACACTTGCCAGTTGGTCAGAGCATGCTTGGAGTACACGTCCTGGTAATCCATATGGCCCTGCGGCATTGTGAATGTTGACCTGTTTAAAGGTCTTACTCACATCGGCTACGGAAAGCATGATCCCACAGTCGTCTGGAACAGCTGGTGCTGTCATGCATGTTTCTGTGTTACTTGCCTCGAAGGGAGAATAGAAGTAATTTAGCTCATCTGGTAGGTTCGTGTCACTGGGCAGCTCGGGGCTGTGCTTCCCTTTGTAGTCTGTAATAGTTTTAAAGCCCTGCCACATCCAACAAGGGTCGGAGCGGGTGTAGTATGATTCGATCTTAGTCCTGTATTGATGCTTTGCCTGTTTGATGGTGCGTCGGAGGGTATAGCGGAATTTCTTATAAGCTCCCGGGTTAGAGTCCCACTCCTTGAAAGTGGCAGCTCTACCTTTTAGCTCAGTGTGAATGTTGTCTGTAATCAATGGCTTCTGGTTGGGGTATGCACGTACGGTCACTGTGGGGACGGCGTCGTCGATGCACTTATTGATGAAGCCAGTGACTGATGTGATGTACTCCTCAATGCCATCGGAAGAATCCCGGAACATGTTCCAGTCTGTGCTAGCAAAACAGTCCTCTAGCTTAGCATCTGCTTCATCTGACCACTTTCTTCTTGACCGAGTCACTGGTGCTTCCTGATTTAGTTTCTGCTTGTAAGCAGGAATCAGGAGGATAGAATTACAGTCAGATTTGCCAAACGGAAGGCGAGGGAGAGCTTTGTATGCATCTCTGTGTGTAGAGTAAAGGTGGTCTAGAGTTTTTTTCCCTCTGGTTGCACATTTAACATGCTGATAGAAATGAGGTAAAACAGATTTGAGTTTCCCTGCATTAAAGTCTCTTGCCACCAGGAGCGCCGCCTCTGGATGAGTGTTTTCCATTTTGCCTTTGGCCGTAAACAGCTCATTGAGTGCGGTATTAGTGCCAGCATCGGTCTGCGGTGGTATATAAACAGCTACGAAAAATATAGATGTAAACTCTCTTGGTAAATAGTGTGGTCTACAGCTTATCATGAGATACTCTACCTCAGGTGAGCAAAACCTTGAGACTTCCTTAGATTTCGTGCACCAGCTTTTGTTTACAAATATGCATAGGTCGCCGCCCCTTACCAGAGGCCACTGTTCTATGCTGCCGAAAAGCTTACAACCTTATGTTAATCATGTCGTCGTTCAGCCACGACTCGGTGAAACATAAGATATTAGAGTTTTTAAATGTCCCGTTAGTAGGATATATGTGTTCGTAGTTAGTCAATTTTTTTATTGATTGATTATACGTTGGCTAATAGGACCGATGGTAAAGGTAGATTACCGTCCCAGCGATGGATCCTTACAAGGCACCCGGACCTTTGTCCACAATATCTACATTTTTTCTTCCTGCGAATGATGGGGATGAGGGCCTTGTCAGGTGTCTGGAGTAAAACCTTCCCATCCGACTCGTTGAAGAAGAAGAATTCCTCCAGTACGCTGCCCTGATATCAAGAAGCTCTTTTCGGTCATAAGACATGGTGTCAGAAACATTATGTACAAAATAACAATAACAAATAACGCAAAAAAAACATATTTTTATTTATTTATTTTATTTTACCTTTATTTAACCAGGTAGGCAAGTTGAGAACAAGTTCTCATTTACAATTGCGACCTGGCCAAGATAAAGCAAAGCAGTTCGACAGTTCGACAGTAAAACAAACATACAGTCAATAATACAGTATAAACAAGTCTATATACAATGTGAGCAAATGAGGTGAGAAGGGAGGTAAAGGCAAAAAAGGCCATGGTGGCAAAGTAAATACAATATAGCAAGTAAAACACTGGAATGGTAGTTTTGCAATGGAAGAATGTGCAAAGTAGAAATAAAAATAATGGGGTGCAAAGGAGCAAAATAAATTAATTAATTAAATACAGTTGGGAAAGAGGTAGTTGTTTGGGCTAAATTATAGGTGGGCTATGTACAGGTGCAGTAATCTGTGAGCTGCTCTGACAGTTGGTGCTTAAAGCTAGTGAGGGAGATAAGTGTTACCAGTTTCAGAGATTTTTGTAGTTCGTTCCAGTCATTGGCAGCAGAGAACTGGAAGGAGAGGCGGCCAAAGAAAGAATTGGTTTTGGGGGTGACTAGAGAGATATACCTGCTGGAGCGTGTGCTACAGGTGGGAGATGCTATGGTGACCAGCGAGCTGAGATAAGGGGGGACTTTACCTAGCAAGGTCTTGTAGATGACATGGAGCCAGTGGGTTTGGCGACGAGTATGAAGCGAGGGCCAGCCAACGAGAGCGTACAGGTCGCAATGGTGGGTAGTATATGGGGCTTTGGTGACAAAACGGATTGCACTGTGATAGACTGCATCCAATTTGTTGAGTAGGGTATTGGAGGCTATTTTGTAAATGACATCGCCAAAGTCGAGGATTGGTAGGATGGTCAGTTTTACAAGGGTATGTTTGGCAGCATGAGTGAAGGATGCTTTGTTGCGAAATAGGAAGCCAATTCTAGATTTAACTTTAGATTGGAGATGTTTGATATGGGTCTGGAAGGAGAGTTTACAGTCTAACCAGACACCTAAGTATTTGTAGTTGTCCACGTATTCTAAGTCAGAGCCGTCCAGAGTAGTGATGTTGGACAGGCGGGTAGGTGCAGGTAGCGATCGGTTGAAGAACATGCATTTAGTTTTACTTGTATTTAAGAGCAACTGGAGGCCACGGAAGGAGAGTTGTATGGCATTGAAGCTTGCCTGGAGGGTTGTTAACACAGTGTCCAAAGAAGGGCCGGAAGTATACAGAATGGTGTCGTCTGCGTAGAGGTGGATCAGAGACTCACCAGCAGCAAGAGCGACCTCATTGATGTATACAGAGAAGAGAGTCGGTCCAAGAATTGAACCCTGTGGCACCCCCATAGAGACTGCCAGAGGTCCGGACAGCAGACCCTCCG
Source organism: Oncorhynchus kisutch (assembly GCF_002021735.2). Classification (NCBI taxonomy): domain Eukaryota; kingdom Metazoa; phylum Chordata; class Actinopteri; order Salmoniformes; family Salmonidae; genus Oncorhynchus; species Oncorhynchus kisutch. The sequence goes on from NC_034177.2 coordinate 38,862,641, forward strand.
ATTTGACACACTGAACTCTATCAGAGAAGTAGTTGGTGAACCAGGCGAGGCAATCATTTGAGAAACCAAGGCTGTCGAGTCTGCCGATGAGGATGTGGTGATTGACAGAGTCGAAAGCCTTGGCCAGATCAATGAATACGGCTGCACAGTAATGTTTCTTATCGATTGCGGTTAAGATATCGTTTAGGACCTTGAGCGTGGCTGAGGTGCACCCATGACCAGCTCTGAAACCAGATTGCATAGCAGAGAAGGTATGGTGAGATTCGAAATGGTCGGTAATCTGTTTGTTGACTTTCGAAGACCTTAGAAAGGCATGGTAGGATAGATATAGGTCTGTAGCAGTTTGGGTCAAGAGTGTCCCCCCTTTGAAGAGGGGGATGACCGCAGCTGCTTTCCAATCTTTGGGAATCTCAGACGACACGAAAGAGAGGTTGAACAGGCTAGTAATAGGGGTGGCAACAATTTCGGCAGATAATTTTTGAAAGAAAGGGTCCAGATTGTCTAGCCCGGCTGATTTGTAGGGGTCCAGATTTTGCAGCTCTTTCAGAACATCAGCTGAATGGATTTGGGAGAAGGAGAAATGAGGAAGGCTTGGGCGAGTTGCTGTTGGGGGTGCAGTGCTGTTGACTGGGGTAGGAGTAGCCAGGTGGAAAGCATGGCCAGCCGTTATATATATACATATACATTAGCACAATTGGTTGCTGGATCGTAAGACGGCGGCCATCTCCTTCTGCGCCATTGCTACTTTTTAACTGTGCTATTCAAGTGTTGTCATTGTCCTTCACTTGATCCATTAATTATAAACAGGAAATAATTTGCTTGTTTCATTTGGTTGTGACACTTTGTAGCCCAATCTATTGAGAGAGACAATGTAATTTGGTTACCAAGATAAACAATCATATTTATTGACAAAAATATAGCAACTAATATACTGAAAATCTTTTGCTTTTCCAGTTTCCAGAGAACCCATTCTCTATGACGCAAATGGAGGAAGAGGTATGGAGGTTTGGATGGAAACAAATTATTTGAGCCTAACAAGGAGGAGGACATGAGTGGTAGGCTGCATTTTTGGCCAATGGGGCTTTTTATTGTGGGCGTTGCCTTAGGGTGCTATAATAAGGAGCTGAGTGGGATGGTGGAACTGAGGAGTATCTACTTTCACCAGACATCATCCATTAAAACTGAGCTTTTGGTCAGCATTAGCCAAAGTTCAGTCAATGTTCACAATACTCTATTTAGACATGACATAGGATATTATGACATTCCTTCCACCCCAGTAGCCGGACGCAGCTCTGGTCTGGTGGAAGTGTTGCTGCCGCGTCGCCTCTCCACAGCCGAATGGCCGGGACTCTGCAGGGATCCCTCCTCGTAGAAGTCTCCCCCTTCCCTGGAGAACGGACTTCGGGGATGTTTCTGTTCTCGACCCAACCAACCAGCCATGGAGATATGTCACGCGCCGTGGAAGACGAAGAAAGCTTCCTCTGGCAACGGGTGCCTCCTTGGAGGTGTTAAGCCCAGACTGGACACAGACCAGAACTGGCTTTGCCACCATGGATCCAGAGGTTCAAGCGCCTTCTTCCTTAGCGGCTTCCGATTCAAGATCGGATCAGGAGGTACCTGAGCCTTGGTCCTCTGTTCTGTCTCCTTCTCCGGTGGCTTCTACCTTGGGTTTAGATCCTCAGAGCTCCCACCCTCATCAGACCGTGAGGCTGCCAAAGAGACCCGGCCCATGTATCATCCACGATGGATACTACAGCCGGCTCAGGTCCATCGGGCCCCACTTCCCTTCGGTCCTTCAGGGGTCTTCTACCGGACCTCCTCGGCTGTTTCACCAGCTGTCATCATCGACAGCTCGATGATGAGAAACATCTTGGTTCCCAGTGCAAAAACCCTGTGCTACCCAGGAGCATGAGTAAAGGACATTACAAGGCTGCTTCCCGCTGTTCTACGACAGATGCCGGGAGCTGACACTGTTGTAGTCCATGTGGGGTCAAACAATATCAGGAGGGCTAGCTCAGAACTTCTGAAAATGGACTCAAGACCAGTTCAGTTAATCCCTACCATTGTGACACTGAGTTGTCATAATGCTGCATCAAATGTACATTATCCCAGGGGCGTTGGCAGACACAATGTAAATAATTTAATTTATGTCCCCCTAACTGCCCTGAATATAACTCTGTTGATCCTACAGCTATTGTATGCAGTAATCATGTGCCTATGAACCAGAGTTACACTGTTAGCACTGAGGTGATGTGCCCTAGTAGGACGTCCACTGTGTGCAGCTCACCGTGCACTATCAGCTCCAATATAAATAACATGAGCAAGTCTACTTCTGATAACCTTCCCAATAAAGCATTAAAAACAATAACCCAGAAAAGTGCTAAAAATAGCCCATATTAACATATGCAGCTTAGTAAGAAATAAGGTTAATGAAGTAAAAAACTTGCTTGTAACAGATGGCATTCATATTCTGACTATCTCTGAAACTCACTTAGATAATACCTTTGATGATACAGTGGTAGCAATACATGGTTATAACATCTACCGAAAAGACAGAAATGCCAACGGGGTTGTGATGCAGTCTATATTCAGAATCACATTCCTGTTAAGCTTAGAGAGGATCTCATGTTAAATACTGTTGAAGTAATATGGCTACAGGTTCATCTGCCTCACCTATAGCCCATTCTTGTGGGAAGCTGCTACAGACCACCAAATGCTAACAGTCAGTATCTGGATAATATGTGTGAAATACTTGATAATGTATGTGATATCAACAGAGAAGTATATTTTCTGGGTGATTTAAATATTGACTGGCTTTCATAAAGCTGCCCACTCAAGAAAAACATTTAAACTGTAACCAGTGCCTGCAACCTGATTCAGGTTGTCAGCCAACCTACTATAGTTACAAACAACACAGTCATCACCATTACCTGCTGCCAAGGCAGCAGCTACTCTTCCTGGGATCCAGCAAAATTAAGGCATTTTATACCATTTTAAAAACATTACAATACATTTACAGATTTCAAAACACACTGTGTGCCCTCAGGCCCCTACTCCACCACAACCACATACAAAATCCATGTGTACCTGTGTATAGTGCATATGTTATCGCGTGTATGCATGTGTCTTTGCCTATGTTTGTGTTGCTTCACAGTCCCCCGCTGTTCCATAAGGTGTATTTTATATGTGTTTTTTTATATATATATAATTTTACTGCTTCCATCAGTTACCTGATGTGGAATGGAGTTCTCTATGGGGGCGTCTTATGAGTGGTCTTTCTGGGCTCGGCGTCAGTTAAACTGCAGTACCGCCAGTGTCCTCTGTATACATGAGATGGCTTGCTTCCCAACTGGAACCCTGGGGACTTAGGGGGGCCGCTGTCCTGGCTGCAAATGCAGGAATGCCCACATGCAGGATCGCCGCCAATTGCGGGTTGCAATTGCACACTATTGAAATTTAAATAGTTTGTGACAATTCATAGGACAATTTCACAAGGAAATCAGGAACAAGTAAGTGAGTGCCATGAATTGACATGCTCGCATAGACTAATGACTTTAGCTAGATAGTATAACCAAACCCTGTACTTTAAACTTTATTTAGCTGATCTAACGTTTGCTAGCTAGCAACTTGATCAAATTTAGCCACTGGCTAACGTTTACAGGCTAGCTACTCTTTCTTCGCAGAAGTAGTCTCAATTAACTAGCTAACGTTAGCTACCTGTGGTTAACTAGTTAATGAACGTTAGTAGGTTCACTAGTTGTCCATTTAACTTAGGTGTTTACAGCAGCTTTGTTGTACGTTTTTGATAATTTTGAATAGTCAAAAGAACCACCAACTCGCTTGCCAATTCAGGCTAACTAACTTATCTAGCTGTTTACATTTTAGCTTAGTTGGCTAACGTTATCTAGCTGTTTTGCTAATGGTGTTAGCTAGCTAATGTTCTTGTGACTTGTTAAATATAGCTAACGTGACTAGAACAGCTTCAGTAGTTAGCTGATAGTGCATGTAGCAATGTTTGATAAGAACTTTTCTCAGCTTTGCTCAAATCTCCATTTGGGCTAGCTAACCTAAATAGCCTGTTACCAATTGAAATGTCATTTGTACTTTTTATTATGCATTTCTTCTGTATAGCTTGCTCATTTATTTGCTACGTCATTAACGTTGTTTTCGCTTCTCTGAAAATTTGTTGTGAAATAATTATCTTAACATGGGCTTTCTCTCTGTAGATGGGAGGTAGTTCTATATCATTGAACACTCGGGGTCTTCGTCATGTCAGTCTCACTGCAGAGAAAATACACCCGCTGCAAGCTCAAAACATCTTTGCTTCTTGGCAGCAGCGTTATTTCTCAGTAAACGCATCTCATTTTGCATCCATCTGACAACGGGGGAGTGTGTGTGCGCCATCACTCACAGCGGTCCTTGTGTCTCTGCAGCCGTTGCTATGGAAGAGGTGACGCATCTGGTGTCGTCGGGTGACTGTGTTAAGATCTGGGACTCAGCCTCCATGACAGTTTTGGAACAGTTTAACCCGCACAGCGCTACACACCCTGTGGCCCAAGTGTGCTGGAGCAGCAACAGTATCCTTCTTACTAACCCTCTGGGTATGTCCATGTACCTATGTTCAAATCAAATCAAAGTTTATTTGTCACGTGCGCCGAATACAACAGGTGTAAACCTTACAGTGGAATGCTTACTTACAAGCTCTAACCAATGGTGCAAAAAAAAGTGTGTGTAGGTAAGTAAAGAAATAAAACAACAGTAGAAAGACATTTGAAAAAGAGTAGCAAGGCTATATACCTGTTAGTCAGGCTTATTGAGGTAGTATGGCTTGGGGGTAAAAACTGTTGAGAAGCCTTTTTGTCCTAGACTTGGCACTCCGGTACCACTGTTATAATGGATTATTTTTTGTTTTCCCTTTGCTCTCGTCACATTCTAGTTGAACTATAGTGGTGAGCAGCCCCCACACCTTCATGTAAACAATAAATTTTGTAGGTAATTTTTATCATCCACCCAGTTCTGTTCTGTGACATAAATGACAATATGCAGTCAGTTGCCTTGACTTGACTCCTCAGATCAGTATCTTGTAAGTGCCAGCAGTATAGGAGACAAGCTGGTGGTATCCAGTCTCAAGTCCGCTCCTATCCCAGTGGTGGAGCTTGCAGAGGGGGTGAGTGTATGTGGCCTGACAGCCAGGGCCAGTAAAATACTCTTTCAGTTCCATTCTAATTCATTACCCTCCCGCATGTTGTCACATTATTATATTTTTTTGTCCTCAGAAAAAGCAGACACGTGTGAGTCTGAACTCAACGTCCCAGTACCTAGTGAGTGGGGGGCTTGATAACTCTGTTAACATCTGGGACCTGAAGGCCAAGAGGCTTCATCGCACCCTCAAGGTACCCTCAGTCTTACCTGTGACCCTACCCATGGGAACTATGTTCTAGTACTTATATTTCGAACACATCTCACCTGAACATCTGGTCCAAGCTTTCGGTGTAGATATCGAGGCATTTTAGAGTTACCTGTATTACTAGCACAGAGGCTCAAGAACTCAAGGCACAATCTACATCCTCACATGTCTCTCACCAGGACCACAAAGAGGAGGTGACGTGCGTGTCTTTCAACGGCAGTGACAGCTACATCGCCTCGGGCTCCACCAGTGGTGACATCATCCTGCACAGCATCACCACCAACCTGTCCAGTAATGCATTTGGACACGGCATCAACCAAGTGAGTGTTCTGTTGGACCTGACACACTTAACACTGTAACCATGACCCTTTGCTTATACTTAGCCAATTCTATCCCAGTGCCTGAGTGGTAGGGGCTAGGGGTTGTTACTGGTCATCAAATCAATATGAGGCTGAAGGATAAAAGACAATGACAAAATTGGGGACAATTAAAATGCCTCAGGTCTAAAATTACGTTCCTCCCACCTTAGCCCATCCACGACCTGAAGTACTCTGTGGTTAAGCGCTCCCTGCTGGGCAGTGTGTCAGATAGCGGCTCGGTGGTCCTGTGGGACGCCAACACTCAGAAGGAGCTGCACGTGTTCGATGGAGCCCACAAGGCCCCCGCCTCAGGCCTGGCCTTCTCTCCTGCCAACGACCTGCTCTTTGTCACCGTTGGCCTGGACAAGAAGATCATCTGCTATGATACCTCCAGCAAGATGTAAGAGCATGGGGTTTAGTATTGACCAAACAAGTTTAGAGATATACTGTTTGACTGAGAGAGAGCCTGTTACCTTGGTATTTTTTTTACAAGCTTTGTTGTTGCAATTTTTGGGGGTCAAAACACATTCACATTATTTTGTACTTTGTCAATGATGCTGTCCTTTACTAGTGATTAGTTCTTCAACAGCGCGAAGGGGACTTTAGAACTGGCTCTTGTGCTTTCAAGTACAGAGTTGATGTTTGTTTGTTTCTGCTGCCTCTCTCGCAGTATTCTCCGCAACATGTGTGTGGAGTCCCCGTTGACGGCCATTGACTTCACTCCAGATGGGGCAGGGCTGGTAGTGGGCTCCACCCAGGGCAGACTGTACCTGTACGACCTGCGCAACCTCAGCTCCCCTACTATGACTGCCGCGGCACACAAGACCTCCATCACCAGCTTGCGCTTCCAGAGTTCCCAGAGCAGACACCTCAAGGTAGGCTACACACCACAGCCCACTTTTAAATGATTTCCAGTCACAAGATTTGAAAAGTTTAAAATAAACAGCACTCTTTTTAAAATCCCTTGAATTGGAATTTCCTAAACTGAGTTCAAATTTTATTTTTGTTAGGGACTGCAGCTGTACTGTGACTGAGACACTGGTTTTGAGATTTTGTGATGACATTTGTTTGCGCAAGGGGGTACGCCAAGACCATGTGGGTTTTCTTTGGTCTGTTGTGCATGTTGTACGGAACCAACTCTTTAAAAAAAAAATGTATTCCTTAATTTATGTAAATAGTTTGACACTTATTGTGACATAAATGCTTTTGTATTGAGTGTTATATTTCACTTGATGGGAAATGCTGTGCCCTTTTGTTTTTACAGTAAGCATTTGCCCAGAGTAATGCACTTTGTCAGTTCAGCGTGTATCTCTTGACAGCATGCACTGTAAGCCTGCATTGTATGGCTATGGGCTCCTGACTAATAAAGGACCCAAATGCTTCTAAAACCTTAAATACAGATCTCAATAGAGCCAGTATTGTAGCTTGTATGTATTTAACTGGCATGTGTTACCTGAGATCAATTAAACTTGACCTTTGCAAGCTAACCATGTCCCTTGGTTTTTCCCTTGTTAGTCCAGTAAAATAGCTTCCAGCAAGTCTTCCAGGGCCCAGACAAGCAAGAGGATCTCAGCCAGGCTGGGTAGTACCTACCTACCAGTAACTACCTCCACCTCCAGCTCCACCTCCAATCCCCCCTCTAGCCTGCCTGCACACCATGCAGTAGAAAGATGGGATGGACAAGCCCAGGGCACAGGTCAGACTCGCTCTAGTACCTCAAATATACTCTGGCCAACATCCTGACCTGAAACACCAGCCGATTTCCAATTCATGGTCTAGACCAGTGCTAGTCAAACCTTAGCTTGGAGGTCCAGAGAGCAGATTGTGTGTGTGTGTGTGTGTCTGTAGGCACACACAGAGAGGCAGTGGGCCAGCTGGGTGTTGACTGCCTGCCTAGTCTGGACAAGTTCAGCAGCGTGGGTAGAAACAGCCTGGACATCTTCTCCCCCGTAAAAGACGGTGAGCTCCACACTTGTCTTTGACTCTTCAATTTAGTTTCAACTTACTCTCTGATATATCAAGTTTAGATTTGGTTGTCAGTCTCTCTCTCCTCTCTGTTTTCTTTTCAAACTGACAGCTTGTTTTCTTTGTCTTTAGATTACAAAGCCCACAGGATGAGTGGTGATGCTTCTGGTGGAATCAAAGGGAAAGGTAGGTGTATTTGCCATGTCCTCTTTTACAGTTCAAGTAGTTCTCTCATTGAATGAATGGTCATGAGGACCCTGCACCGCTAACCATGAGTTGAAGACGTGCGTCTTTTTTAATTATCCCTCTGTAATAAACCTGATGCAACTAATCAAGGGCTTGGCTAGTAGTTGAATTGGGTGTGTTAGTGCTGGGCTAGAACAAAAATGTGCACCATGTGGGGTTCATCCAGGAATTGATTGAGAAACACTGCTATAAACATTCAATAAAGTTCACTGTCCACTGTACATCTCATATATACTGGTGTACATGATTGAGACCACATTTGTGACTGTTGTTTGTATGTACCATAGCGATCAGTTTGGATATGTTCTCCAGAGAAGGGCAGCAAAGCATGGAGAAGTTCAGCAAAGTGGGACGCAACAGTCTGGACATTTTCTCTCCTGTTAGAGAGGGTGAGATTCTATTTGTGTGTCTCTTGACATTCAAAGTTCACATTGTTCTGCACAGCTTCACAAACCTGCAAACTTTTCCAAACCCTTTCCACTTTAATTGAGGGATACTGAGAGATTCTTGCATTTACCCTGTTCTACTTACCCAGAGTCAGATGAACTTGAGGATACCATTTTTATGCCTCTGCCTGCAGTATGGAGGAAGTTATCGGTAGTTTCGTGAGCCGACACTTAACTAGCATTAGCGTAATGACTGGAAGTCTATAGGTACGGTAACGCCATTGATTTTCTTGATCTTTGCAGATTACAAAACCCATGGAATGTCTGCAGATGAATCAAATGGGAAGAAAGGAAACAATCTGGACTTCCTCCCTACCTACTCTGGTGGTCCCCCACACCACAAGACTCCCCTGGGCACCCTTGGAGGAGGGTGCTGTTACAGCCCCCTACCTGTCTTCCAGACCCCTTCACCAATCAAAGAGGAGCTAGCCATGCCTCCTGCACCAGCGCAGACAGACACACAGGACTCAAAAAGGGTCAGTCTACCTTATTCAATCAGCTGTTGTACCATGACCAACTTGGAATGCTGACACAGACCATTTGAACCAGGAGTATTCAATTATTGTCCTGGGGTCTTCCTAGCCCAACACTATCAGACCTGATACAAATACTTAAGGACATTCATTACTTGAATCAAATGTGATAGTGTTGGGCTGGAACAAAAAGGTGCCGATCAGGGAAGCCCCAGAACCAGAAATGAAACTCCTGATTTAGTCTCTGTTTTTCCTGTCAAAATGTGTAGTGCCTTCAGAAAGTATTCATACCCCTTGACTTATTCCACATTTTGGTGTTACAGCCTGAATTCAAAATGGATTAAAGATATATTTTTTTACACACAATACTCAATGACAGTGAAACAACATGTTTGTAGAAATGTTTGTACATTTATTGGAAATTAAATACAGAAATATCTAATTTACCTAAGTATTCACATCCGAGTCAATACATTGTAGAAACAGCTGTAATCATTGCCAAAGGTGCAAGTCTCTAAGAGCTTTCCACACCTGGATTGTGCAACATTTGCCCATTTTATTATTTTGAGAAGTCTTCAAGCTCTGTCATTTGTTGTTGATCATTGCTAGACAACCATTTTCAGGTCTTGGCGTAGATTTAAGTCAACTGTAACTCGGCCTCTCAGGAACATTCTCTGTCTTGGTAAGCAACTCCAGTGTAGATTTGGCCTTGTGTTTTAGGCTATTGTCCTGCTGAAAAGTGAATTCATCTCCCTGTGTCTGGTGGAAAGCTGACAACCAGGTTTTCCTTTACGATTTTACCTGTGCTTAGCTCCATTCCGTATCTTTTTTTATCCTGGAAAAACTCCCCAGTCCTTAATGATTACAAGCTAATCCATAACATGATGCAGCCACCAGTATGCTTGAAAATACGGAGAGTGGTACTGAGTAATGTATTGGATTTGCCCCAACCATAACCCTTTGTTTTCAGAACAAAAAGTGAATTGCTGTATAATTGCTTTATATATATATATATTTTTTGCAGTGTTAGACAGCACAGGCAGACGTTTTACGTGCCCCCAACAGATAGTGTTTATTTGCATTGTTTGTTACTTATTTTGTACATAATGTTGCCGCTACCGTCTCTTTTGACCAAAAATAACTTCTAGACATCAGGACTGCTATTACTCACCACGGACTGGCAGAATCCTTTTTTTCCCTTTCACGGCTCTGATAACCCTGACGTGAAGGATATACCGCTTCCTCGGGAACAGGACCCGGTCCCAGTGATCTGTATGAAGAGGAGGCGGCGAAAGAGGGGCCTAAGGGCGGCTGCCATCTGAGAATTCGTAGGTGATCGAATAAACCTCCACTTCCCTCCATTCTGCTAGCAAACGTACAATCCTTGGAGAATAAAATCGATGAGTTACGCGGAAGATTAAACTACCAGCGGAACATTAAAAACTGTAACATCTTATGCTTCACGTGGCTGAATGATGACAATATCAACATACATCTGTCTGGTTATACGATGTACCGGCAGGAAAGAACAGCGGCGTCTGGTAAGACCAGGGGCGGCGGATGATGTATTTTTGTAAATAACAGCTGGTGTACAATACCTAAGGAAGTCTCAAGCTATTGCTCGAGGTAGAGTATCTCATGATAAGCTGTTTACCACACTACCTACCGAGAGAGTTTTCATCTGTATTCTTCGTAGCTGTTTACATACCACCACAGTCAGAGGCTGGCACTAAGATAGCATTGAATGAGCTGTATTCCGCCATAAGCTAACAAGAAAACGTTCACCCAGGGGCGACACTCTTAGTGGCCAGGGACTTTAATGCAGGGAAACTTAAATCTGTTTGACCTCATTTCTACCAGCATGTCACATGTGCGACCAGAGGGAAAATAACTCTGGACCACCTTTACACACACAGAGACGCATACAAAGCTCGCCCTCCATTTGGCAAATCTGACCATAATTCTATCCTCCTGATTCCTGCGTACAAGCAAAAATTAAAGTAGGAATCAACAGTGACTAGATCGATTAAAAAAAGTGGTCAGATGAAGCAGATGCTAAGCTACAGGACTGTTTTGTTAGCACAGACAAATATGTTCCAGGATTCCTCCGATGGCATTGGGGTGTACACCACATCAGTCATTGGCTTCATCAATAAGTGCATTGATGACGTCATCCCCACAGTGACCCCAACTAGAAGCCATGGATTACAGGCCAGAGCTGCTGCGGCGAACCATCAAACAGGCAAAGCGTTAATATAGGACTAAGATCGAATCGTACTACACCGGCTCCGATGCTTGTCTTATGTGGCAGGGCTTGCAAACCATTACAGACTACAAAGGGAAGCACAGCCGAGAGCTGCCCAGTGACATGAGTCTACCAGACGAGCTAAACTACTTCTATGCTCGCTTCAAGGCAAATAACACTGAAACATGCATGACAGCACCAGCTGTTCCGGGAAGACTGTGTGATCACACTCTCCACAGCCGATGTGAGTAAGACCTTTAAACAGGTCAACATTCACAAGGCCACAGGACCAGACAGATTACCAGGTAGTGTACTGCGAGCATGCGCTGACCAACTGTCAAGTGTCTTCACTGACATTTTCAACCACTCCCTGTCCGAGTCCGTAATGCCAACATGTTTTAAGCAGACCACCATAGTACCTGTGCCCAAGAACACTAAAGTAACCTGCCTAAATGACTACTGACCTGTAGCACTCACATCTGTAGCCATGAAGTGCTTTGAAAGGCTAGTCATGGCTCACATCAACACCATCATCCCAGAAACCCTAGACCCACTCCAATTTGCATACCGCCCCAACAGATCTACAGATGTTGCGATCTCTGTTGCACTCCACACTGCCCTTTCCCACCTGGACAAAAGGAACACCTATGTGAGAATGCTTTTCATTGACTACAGCTCAGCGTTCAACACCATAGTGCCCTCAAAGCTCATCAATAAGCTAAGGACCCTGGGACTAAACACCTCCCTCTGCAACTGGATCCTGGACTTCCTGACGGGCCGCCAACCCAGGTGATTAGGATAGGTAACAACACATCCACAACGCTGATCCTCAACACAGGGGCCCCTCAGGGGTGTGTGCTCAGTCCCCTCCTGTACTCCCTGTTCACTCATGACTGCACAGCCAGGCACGACTCCAACATCATCATTACATTTTCCGATGACACAACAGTGGTAGGCCTGATCACTGACAACAAGACAGCTTATAAGGAGGAGGTCAGAGACCTGGCCGTGCCAGGACAACAACCTCCCCCTCAACATGATCAAGACTAAGGAGAGTATTGTGGACTACAGGAAAAAGAGGACGGGGCTGCAGTGGAGAAGGTTGAGAGCTTCAAGTTTCTTGGTGTCCACATCACCAACAAACTAGAATGGTCCAAGCACACCAAGACAGTCGTAAAGAGGGCACAACAAAGCCTATTTCCCCTCAGGAGACTGAAAAGATTTGGCATGGGTCCTCAGATCCTCAAAAGGTTCTACAGCTTGCACCATCGAGAGCATGACTGGTTGCATCACTGCCTGGTATGGCAACTGCTCGGCCTTCGACCGCAAGGCACCACAGAGGGTAGTGCGAACAGCCCAGTACATCACTGGGGCCAAGCTTCCTGCCATCCAGGACCTCTATACCAGTCGGTGTCAGAGGAAGGCCCTAACAATTGTCAATGACTCCAGCCACCCTAGTCATAGACTGTTCTCTCTGCTACCGCATAGCAAGCGGTACCGGAGGGCCAAGTCTAGGTCCAAGAGGCTTCAAAACCGCTTTTACTCCCAAGCCATATGACTCCTGAACATCTAGTCAAATGGCTACCCAGACTATTTTCAATGCCTCTCCCCCTCTTTACACCACTGCTACTCTCTGTTATCTATGCATAGTCACTTTAAATAACTTTGCCTACATGTACGTACTACCTCAACTGTGCCCCCGCACCTTGACACAGTATCGGTACCCCCCTGTGTATAGTCTCGCTATTGTTATTTTACTGCTGCTCTTTAATTACTTGTTACTTTTATCTCTTATTCTTATCCATATTTTTTTTAAACTGCGTTGTCGGTTAGGGGCTTGTAAGCAAGCATTTCACTAAGGTCTAAAACTGTTTTATTCGGCTCATGTGACAAATCAAATTTGATTTGATTTAGTGCCTTGTTGCAAACATGATGCATGTTTTGGAATCTTTTTTATTCTGTACAGGCTTCATTTTCACTCTGTTAATTAGATTAGTATTGTGGAGTAATTACAATGTTGATCCATCCACAGTTTTCTCCTATCACAGGCTTTAAACTCTGTAACCGGTTTAAAGTCACTCTGTTGGCCTCATGGTGAAATCCCTGAGAGGTTTCCCTCCTCTCTGGCAACTGAGTTAGGAAGAACACCTGTATCTTTGTATTGACTGGATGTATCCAAAGTGTAATTAATAACTTCACTATGCTCAAAGGGATATTCAATGTCTGCAAATGTTTACTCCTGAAATGATTGTCTCGCCATAACAAAGGGGTTGAATACTTATTGACTGAAGACATTTCAGCTTTTTGAAATAATTTGTTTAAAATAATCTAAAAACACAATTCCACTTTGCCATTATAGGGTATTGTGTGTAGGCCAGTGTCACAAAATCTAATTTTAAATTCAGGCTGTAGCACAACAAAATGTGGGAAAAGTCAAGGGGTGTGAATGCTTTATGAAGGCATTGTACACAATAGTCAACCTCTCATACAGATGAAAGTTGTCTCCCACCCATAAGCAAGCCCCCTCTAAAATAGGCATTATTTTATGCCTGGCTTCTACTGTAAGGCTTCTCAAAATAGGACTATGGATGCAGGATTTAATGGCTTGTAAGCAAGTTGTGGTCCAGGCAGTACTGAAACTGGAGACAATGTTCAAGCTGCTCTTCACCTGTGGCTGTTTGACTGACAGTATGAGAAGGGCAGTGGTTCCAGTCTGGAGGGTGAAGGCCCAACCACGCTCACGTCATCAGCCCAGACCTCACACAGCCAAACAGCACCGCCGTGCTTCACCACTGAACCCGGCCTGAGGACCAATGAATTGCAGGCCCAGCTGAGCTACAACACGCCCCTAAATGGTGTGCTGCCCATTATTGTACCAGGTGAGTTAGTGTTGTTATTTCTCTGTTTGGGTGAGAGCTGTAGATAATATGCTATATCAATGAATTTAGCATAACATGTATTATATCATAACTATACAGAACAAAAATATAAACGTAACATGTAAAGTGTTGGGCCCATGTTTCATGAGATGAAATAAAAGACCCCAGTATTTTTCCATATGCACAAAAATGTTTTTATATCCCTGTTAGTGAGCATTTCTACTTTGCCAAGGTATGCCACACCTGTCAGGTTGATGGATTATCAAGAAGCTGATTAAACAGCATGATCATTACACAGGTGTATCTTGTGCTGAGGAAAATAAAAGACCACTCTAAAAAGTGCAGTTTTGTCACACAACACTATGCCACCGATGTCTCCTTTTTGAGGGAGCGTGCAATTGGCATGCTCACTGCAGGAATGTCCACCAGGCCTCCCGAGTGGCGCAGTGGTCTAAGGCACTGCATCGCAGTGCTAGCTGTGCCTCTAGAGGTCCTGGTTTGAGTCCAAGCTCTGTCGCAGCCCCATGGGGCGGCGCACAATTGGCCCAGCGTCGTCCGGGTTAGGGGAGGGTTTGGCCGGCAGGGATGTCCTTGTCCCATCGCGCTCTAGCGACTCCTGTGGTGGGCCTGGGTGCATGCACGCTGACACTGTCGCCTGGTGTACGGTGTTTCCTCTGACACATTGGTGTGGCTGGCTTCCGGGTTAAGCTGGCATTGTGTTAAGAAGCAGTGCGGCTTGGTTGGGTCGTGTTTCGGCGGACGCATGGCTCTCGACCTTTGCCTCTCCCGAGTCCGTACAGGAGTTGCAGTGATGAGACAAGACTGTAACTACCAAATTTGGATACCACGAAGAGAAAAAAAAGAGCAATTAAGGAATATCCACCAGAGCTGATTCCAGATAATTTTATGATAATTTCCCTACCATAAGCTTCCTCCGTCATTTTTCAGAATTTGGCAGTATGTCCAACCGGCCCCACAACTGCAGACCACGTGTATAGTGTTGTGTGGGCAAGCGGTTTGCTGATGTCACCGTTGTGAACAGAGTGCCCCATGGTGACGGTGGGGTTATATGATATGGGCAGGCATAGACTACGGATAACAAACACAATTGCATTTAATTGATAGCAATTTTAATGCACAGAGATACCGTGACGAGGTCCTGAGGTTCATTGTCGTGCCATTCAATTCATCTTCCGCCATCACCTCATGTTTCAGCATGATAATGCACGGTCCTATGTCGCAAGGATCTATACACAATTCCTGGAAGCTGAAAATGTTCCTGCATACTCACCAGACATGTTTCTAATTGAGAATGTTTGGGATGCTCTGTATTTACATGTACTGCAGTCTGTTCCAGTTCTTGCCAATTTTAGCAACTTCGCACAGCCATTGAAGCGGAGTGGGACATCAAATCAAAGTTTATTTGTCACATGCACTGAATACAACCGTGAAATGCTTACTTACAGGCCTTAACCAACAGTGCAGTTTTTAACAAAAAAATAGGTATTAGGGGAACAATAGATAAGTAAAGAAATAAAAAAACAACAGTAAAATAACAGTAGTGAGGCTATATCCAGTATTCCACAGACCACAATCAACAGCCTGATCAACTCTATGCGAAGCAAATGGTAGTCACACCAGATACTGACTGGTTTTCTGATCCACACCTCTACCTTAAAAAAAAAGTTTTCTGTGACTAACAGATGCATATCTGTATTCCCAGTCATGTGAAATCCATAGATTAAGGCTTTATTTATTTATTTCAATTGACTGATTTACTTATGAACTAGAACTATGAACTGTAAATATTTGAAATTGGTGTATGTTGCGTTCCTATTTTTGTTCAGTATTGTAAAATATGAAATTATGTATGCACAGCATTACATGTACAGTGTGTGGTAGTGAGTTGACGAAACTAATGAAAAATACCCTGTCAGTGTCTTTGGCAGTGGCATCCTCGCTATCCGAGAGAATAGTGGAGGCTGTTGGAACAGAGGGTGGAGGGGCTCCCCTCACATCTCTACAGATCCAGTTCATCCGCAACATGATCCATGAGACCCTGGAAGACTTCCGGTGGGTGCACCTTCTCACAGCATATTACTTACAGTTGCTGAACCATCTTGTGCACCGTTTCTCTGTTCAATAGTGTCATTGGAATTTCATAATTTCTATAATTAAATTCACTTCTATTTCATAAGAATTTGTAAGATTCCTATTTGCATAAAATAGACAGAGACCAGTCTTATCAAAATTAGATAATAGTATTTATTCTCGGAGCTCGCTGCCATGAAACCACGAACAACAGTTTATATACAAAATATGACGTCATAGGTTATAAACTGTCCTTCCTCCTGGAAGGACAAAGCAGGTTCAAAAGTTTATTCCAACCCCCTAGCTCGCTCACTCCAGACACACACTTATCAAGATTAACTTCTGGAATCTTCACCTTCATCCATCACTATTTAGAAGACAGTTCCAGATAATGGAAAACCCAGGAAAACACTCGCTGCCTTATCTAAACATCCCAGAGCTAAGTTGAGTTGGTTCAACCATAGGTTAACAACCCTTTTTGCTTACTTAAAAACCCACAATCCATTCCTCCCCAACCTAGCTGAAATTGTATTTATTATGTTTAATTACCCCCTGTTTCATGCTACACAATCCCTTCCTTATGAATTAACATTATGAATCAGATATAATAAAACAGAGTAGAGTTTAATTAGTTCTAGTTCTATTTAAAATGTAGATATTGTTTAGTCATTACTCATAAAATTCCTAACAAATAGTTTTGTAGATTTTTGGCTAACCCCGTTTCCTCCACAGGGACGCCTGCCACCGAGACATAGTGAACCTCCAGGTGGAGATGGTCAAACAGTTCTACATTCAGCTGGTATGTGACATGTCCCTCTGGTCTAACTCCACACTTGAGTCCCCGATAAAAGCACACGCTAAACCAGTCTGCATTGTGGTTCCATTTCCCAAACCGACCTCTTGCAGGGTTCGTACTGTCATGAAAATCCTGGAAAAGTCATGGCATTTTAAAATTGGGTTTTTCAGGCCTGGAAACGTCATAGAAAATCATTGTATCATTTCTGTTAATGTAATTTTTAAGGTTATCAATCAAATAAAAATCAACATGTCAACGAGGATCCGAATGACACTTTAGGGCATCTGTGTTTGCACCTGCATATATGTGAGGCAGCCAATTCAAAACATACAGTTGAAGTCGGAAGTTTACATACACTTGAATGGCGCTCACCCACTCTGTAAATGTTAATATTATCCATAAAAGTATCCCTTACAATTATACACATCAGTTATGTAAGCTAACAACCAGCATACAGTTGAAGTTGTAAGTTTACATACACTTAGGTTGGAGTCATTAAAACTCATTTTTCAACCACTCCAAAAATTTCTTGTTAACAAACTATAGTTTTGGCAAGTCTGTTAGGACACCTACTTTGTGCATGACACAAGCAATTTTTCCTACAATTGTTTAGACAGATTATTTAACTTATTCACTGTATCACAATTCCAGTGGGTCAGAAGTTTACATACACTAAGTTGAATGTCATGGCATTAGAAGCTTCCAAATGGACAATGACCCCAAGCATTCTTCCAAAGTTGTGGCAAAATGGTATTGGAGTGGCCATCACAAAGCCCTGACCTCAATCCTATAGAAAATGTGTGGGCAGAACTGAAAAACCGTGTGAGCAAGGAGGCCTACAAACCTGACTCAGTTGCACCTGCTCTGTCAGGAGGAATGGGCCAAAATTCACCCAACTTATTGTGGGAAGCTTGTGGAAGGCTACCCAAAACGTTTGACCCAAGTTAAACGGCAATGCTACAAAATACTAATTGAGTGTATGTAAACTTCTGACCCACTGGGAATGTGATGAAAGAAATTAAAGCTGAAATAAATCATTCTCTCTACTATTATTCTGACATTTCACATTCTTAAAATAGTGCTGATCTTAACTGACCTAAGACGGGGAGTTTTTACTAGGATTAAATGTCAGGAATAGTGAAACTGAGTTTAAATGTATTTGGCTAAGGTGTATGTGAACTTCTGACTTCAACTGTAGGGTACAATATACAGTTGATCTGTTTAGCCATTATTAGCATGTAATAATGTTTTCGTCAAGTCACAAAAACATTATCACAACACTGGCGAATAAGGCCATAAAGTTAATTAAATTTGAACAAATCATAATTTAAACGTTAAAATGTTGTTTTATTCCTTCTGTCAAAATGTGTATAAACCCTGCTCTTGGTTCCTTGCTGCCTTTCAGAACGAGATCCATGGTCTGATCGAGAAGTACTCTGTCAATGACTCGCTGGTGGAGGAGATCGAGAAGCTGAGGGAGGAGAACAAGCGACTCCGAGAAAGTTACTGAGAGGTTGACTTGATGGAGTTAATAACCCCTGGATACAGTTGTTGTCCCTTCTCAACTCGGACAAAAGTCTTCCGCAGAGCTCAAGGTCTATGTGGAATAATCGTGCCAGGGACAGAACTCTGAAGGCCAAATGTGCCTTTTTTTTGTATCCTGGTTTAATTCCCTCCGTCTCTTTACATGGCATGCAGGGACCCTTTTGTATTCTCACCAGTTTATTTTGTACATGTCAAACTTGCCAAGGGCCTTGGAATGGATTAATTATGAAGTGCCTTACTAGTTGTAACCCAAGGGCTGGACCAGTATGTTATCAGTCACAAGGTATGACACAGTGGTTATCATGCTGGACTGGCCCGTGATGGCATGGCACTATTTTACCCCAATTCAAAACCGGTCTCTCCTCTCGCAGGTCCTTGTTGACTCCACCAGTGGATCTAATATAATGGACAAGTGTAAGTAATGATGCAAACTCCGTTACAATATTGCTGATACCTATTCATTCCTTTTAGATCTGTGAAGGAGAGATCAGCAAGGACCCAGGGATTGGAAGATGCATTAGCTTGGGATTGCCCTTAAATACTTCAGTATGGTTGAAGTTGATAGTATCCTTTGGCTTTTACTGGAATACTGAAGATAAATTAGGGCATGCCTTTGTTGGAAGACATAATCATGATAGTGTTTGTTGTGGACTAAGCACCCTCTATGAAGGGTGCTTGCATCGCCAAGTTTCTGCTCCTCATAGTTGAGTTTCTTTTGTTATAGATTTTTTTTATAAGAGGAAAATAAATACTCAATATGCATACAATCTCTTAATGTAATTCATTCTGATTTCAGAGTGACGCAGGAGACCGTTGAACGTTTTCAGTTACAATGCACTGTGAATGGTTCCATAAAGAGACAGCATGTTAATTATTTAATTTAACAATGAAATACAGGTGCAACAACACTTACAAAATAATACTTAAACATCTGTAATAGTATTGATTAAAACACATCTGATGCTTAGAGCCCAAATACTTCCTAATGGAGGAATTTAAAAACTAGATCAGACTGCATGGCCACATCATCAAAATGGAATAAAAGCAACCTTAGGATCAGTGCTATCTGGGATCCTTGGGACGTCCTTAACCATTACCCATTTAAAATGTCAACTTCCATAGGGTAGGGACGTCCCAAAGATCTAGCACGGACCATAGGACAAACACTGATAGAGGAGCTCTATGCCAGCAGCTCGGAGGATGGAACACTCTGCCTGTGGCAGACCGCAGTGGAAGGGCATGCTGCTGAGAAGCCTTTTTGTCCTAGACTTGGCACTCTGGTACCGCTTGCCATGCGGTAGTAGAGAGAACAGTCTATGACTGCGGTGGCTGGGGTCTTTGACAATTTTTAGGGCCTTCCTCTGACCCCGCCTGGTGTAGAGGTCCTGGATGGCAGGCAGCTTAGCCCCAGTGATGTACTGGGCCGTACGCACTACCCTCTGTAGTGCCTTGCGGTCGGAGGCCGAACAATTGCCGTACCAGGCAGTGATGCAACCAGTTGCTCTCGATGTTGCAGCTGTAGAACCTTTTGCGGATCTCAATCTTTTTAGTTTCCTGAGGGGGAATAGGCTTTGTCGTGCCCTCCTCACGACTGTCTTGGTGTGTTTGGACCATTCTAGTTTGTTGGTGATGTGGACACCAAAGTTCTCAACCTGCCCCACTACAGCCCCGTCGATGAGAATGGGGGCGTGCTCTGTCCTCTTTTTCCTGTAGTCCACAATCCTCTCCTTAGTCTTTGTTAGGTTGAGGGATAGGTTGTTATTCTGGCACCACCCGGCCAGGTCTCTGACCTCCCTCGTCGTTATCGGTGATCAGGCTACCACTGTTGTGTCGTCTGCAAACTTAATGATGGTGTTGGAGTCGTGCCTGGCCATGCAGTTATGGGTGAACAGGGAGTACAGGAGGGGACTGAGCACGCACCCCTGGGGGGCTCCATTGTTGAGGATCAGAGTGGCAGATGTGTTGCTACTTACCCTCACCACCTGGGGACGGCCCATCAGGAAATCCAGGATCCAGTTGCAGAGGGAGGTGTTTAGTCCCAGGATCCTTAGCTTAGTGATGAGCTTTGAGGGTACTATGGTGTTGAACGCTGAGCTGTAGTCAATGAATAGCATTCTCACATAGGTGTTCCTTTTGTCCAGGTGGGAAAGGGCAGTGTGGAGTGCAATAGAGATTGCATCATCTGTTTGGGCAGTATGCAAATAGGAGTCAGTCTAGGGTTTCTGGGATAATGGTGTTGATGTGAGTCGTTACCAGCCTTTCAAAGCACTTCATGGCTACGGACATGAGTGCTACGGGTCAGTAGTCATTTAGGTAGGTTGCCCTCGTGTTCTTGGGCACAGGGACTATGGTGGTCTGCTTGAAACATGTTGGTATTACAGACTCAATCAGGGACATGTTGAGAATACAGTGAAGACACTTACTAGTTGGTCAGCACATGCCCGGAGCACACGTCCTGGTAATCCGTCTGGCCCCGCAGCCTTGTGAATGTTGACCTGTTTAAAGGTCTTACGTCGGCTACGGAGATCGTGATCACACAGTCGTCCGGAACAGCTGATGCTCTCATGCATGCCTCAGTGTTGCTTGCCTCAAAGCGAGCATAGAAGTGATTTAGCTCGTCTGGTAGGCTCGTGTCACTGGGCAGCTCGCGGCTGTGCTTCCCTTTGTAGTCTGTAATAGTTTGCAAGCCCTGCCACATAAGACGCGCGTCGGAGCCGGTGTAGTATGATTCAATCTTAGCCCTGTATTGATGCTTTGCCTGTTTGATGGTTAGTCGCAGGGCATAGCAGGATTTCTTATAAGGTTCCGGGTTAGTGTCCCGTACCTTGAAAGTGACAGCTCTACCCTTTTAGTTCAGTGTGAATGTTGCCTATAATCCATGGCTTCTGGGTTGGGGTATGTACATACAGTCATTGTGGGGACGACGTCCTCGATGCACTTATTGATAAAGCCAATGACTGATGTGCTGTACTCCTCAATGACATCGGAAGAATCCCGGAACGTGTTCCAGTCTGTGACAGCAAATCAGTCCTGTAGTTTAGCATCTGCTTCCTCTGACCACCTTGTCTGGATGAGTTGGTAGAGGAGCGTCAATGGTTTTGATCAGGTCATGGCTGGTGATGAACGTAGAATTTTAGTCGTGAGCTCGGACAAGCCTTAACCGAATCCCCTCCTCTCGACCGGGACAAAGTAAGGTGAAAAGTTCATTCTAACTTACTAACACACTCCCAGATAACTTTTGACCCCTCAACATTATCGATCACCACTGAACTGACAGTTTTAATGAACAGAAACCCTAGGAATGCACTCACTGCCTTATCTAAAAACCCCAGAGCTAAGTTCCAGTTGGGTCAACCATAGGCTAACGACCTTATGGGTTTACACAGTCAACAACCCATTTGTTCCTGCCCAGTTGGAATGGTGTTCTTTAACATTTTATTACTCCTTGTCCTGTCACACAATTTCTTCTTATGAACTCATATTGTCTATTAAACATACAGAGTATAAGTTTACCTAGATACAATTCTATTTAAAATGGGGACATTGCTTATTCATATATCCATAATAAATCCATAATAAATTCAACACTGTCCCTTAGCCCTTCATAATAGCCCATTGAACAATACTGAACAAAAATAAACATGCAACAATCTTTCAAAGATTTGACCGTTAGATGTATACTGGTCAGCCCTCCAACGTGCCAGTGGCCATCGAAAGGTGAGCATTTGCCCACTGAATTCGGTGAGGAATAGGCTTTGGGGGTGACCAGTGAACTATACCTGCTAGAGCACGTGCTACGGGAGGGTGCTGCTATGGTAACCAGTGAGCTGAGAGAAGGCGGGGCTTTACCTAGCAAAGACTTATAGATGGCCTGGAGCCAGTGGGTTTGGCGACGAATATGTAGTGAGGGCCAGCCGACGAGAGAATACAGGTCACAGTGGTGGGTAGTATATGGGGCTTTGGTGACGAAACAGATGGCACTGTGATAGACTGCATCCAATTAGCTGAGTAGAGTGTTGGAGGCTATTTTATAAACGACATCGCCGAAGTCAAAGATCGGTAGGATAGTCAGTTTTACGAGGGTATGTTTGGCAGCATAAAGAGCTGAACATTAGAGAAATTAAAATGCCATTTTCTGGCAACAGCTCTATTGGACATTCCTACATGCCATTTGCACGCTCCTGCAACTTGAGACATCTGTGGCATTGTGTTGTGACAAAACTGCACATTTTAAATCATCAAATTTTATTGGTCACATACACATTTACCAGATGTTATTGCAGGTGTAGCGAAATGCTTGTGTTCCTAGCTCCAACAGTGCAGTCATAT